>NC_092717.1:50363515-51563515 GCF_047496885.1 Scyliorhinus torazame | reverse complement strand
TCAATAACCATGTTAAAATACTCCCCATGATGAACTGGTGTGAGTCCAGGTCAGGAATCTTACCTAGCACCCGCCTCATAAACTCCACATCGTCCCAGTATCAGGACCACCGACATCCCCTCCAGCTTCCCACTAACCATCACGAAAATCCCCCCCCCCCCCCCCCACCCCACATCTACCACTATGGATTGCGGGGAGATATTGCAGGAATAGATTGCAAGACAGATATTTCATGGGAAATGATTTGGGGGGAAGAGATTGTGGGAAGCGATTGTGGGGCAAGAGCTTGCGGGAAAGTGATTGCGAGGAAGAGATTACGAGGCAGAGATTGCGGAAGGGGATTACGGGAAGAGATTGCGGGAAAGGGATTGCAGTGAAGATATTGCGAGAAGATATTGTGGGAATAGATTGCGGTGAAGAAATTGCAGGGAAAGAGCTTGCAGGAAAAAGTTTGCGGGAAGATTATGGGGAAGAGATTGCACGGAAGAGATTGAAAAGAACAATTATGGAAGACGATTGCAGGAAGAGATTGGGGAAGAGAGCGCAGTGAAGAGATTGTGAAGAGATTGCGCGGAAAGAACTTGCAGGAAAATGTTTGCGGGAAGAGATTGCGAGAAGATTGTGGGAAAGAGATTGCATGGAAGCGATTGAGAAGAACAATTGTGGAAGAAGAATGCAGGAAGAGACTGCGGGAAGAGATTGGGGAAGAGACATGTGGGAAAGAGATTGCAGTGAAGAGATTGCGGGGAGAGGTTGCAGGAAGAGATTGAGAGGAACAATTGCGGAAGAAGAGTGTAGGGAAGACATTGCGGGCAAGAGATTGCAGTCAAGAGATTGCGGCAAGAGATTGTGGCATGAGATTGTGGGAAGTGATTGCGGGAAAAGATTGAGAAAAAGATTGCAGAAAGCGATTGTGGGACAAGAGCTTGCGGAAATAGAATGCAGGAAGTGATTGTGGGAAAGAGATTGCAGGAAGAGATTGCAGGAAGTGATTGTGGGGGAAGAGATTGCGGGGAGAGATTGCGGGAAAGAGATTTTGGGGGAAGCAAGTTCAGGGAGAGATTTCTGGGAAGAGATTGCTGGACGATATTGCGGGAAGAGATTGCAGGGAAGAGATTGCAGGGGAAAAGACTGTGGGGAAGAGATTGCAGGAAGAGTTTATGGGAAGAGATTGCTGGGAAGAGATTGCGGGACGAGATTGCAGAAGAGATTGCGGGAAAAGATTGTGGGAACAAATTGCGGGAAAATGTTTGCGGGAAAAAATTATGGGGAAGAGGTTCCGGGGAAGAGATTGCGGTGAAGAGTTTGCGGGAAGAGATTGCGAGGAAGAAATTGCAGGAAAGAGTTTGTTGCGAAGAGATTGCAAGGGAATAGACTGCGGGCAAGAGGTTGCAGGAATAGATTGCAGGGAAGAGATTGTGGGAAAGAGATCACAGAGGAAGAGACTGTGGGCAAGACATTTTGGGAGGTGTTTGCGGGAAGATATTGTGGGGAAGACATTGTGGAGAGAAATTGCAGGAGGAGATTGCGGGACCAGATTGCGGGAGAAGATGGCGGGAACAGATTGCAGTAAAGAAATTGAAGGTGAAGAGATTGTGGGGAAAACATTGCAGGAAGAGATTGTGGGAAGAGATTGCGGGAATAGTTTTTGAATGAGATTCCGGGAAGAGATTGCGGGAAAGAGATTGTGGAAAGAAATTGCCGGGAAGATATTGTGCAAGAGACTGCTGGGAAGAGATTGCGGGGAGATATTGTGGGAGGAGATTGTTGGAAAAGATTGTGGGAAAGAGATTTTGAGGAAGAGATTGCGGGTAAGAGATTGGGCAAGTAGAGATTGCGGGAAGAAATTGTGGGAAGAGTGTATGGGAAGAGATTGCAGGTAAGAGATTGCGGGTAAGAGATTGGGCGAGTAGAGATTGCGGGAAGAAATTGCGGGAAGAGTGTGTGGGAAGAGATTGCGGGTAAGAGATTGCGGGTAAGAGATTGGGCGAGGAGAGATTGTGGGAGGAAATTGTAGGAAGAGTGTGTGGGAAGAGATTGCGGGTAAGAGATTGCAGTAAGAGACTGCAGGAAGAGTTTACGCAAAGAGCTTGCGCGAAGAGCTTGTGGGAAGAATTTGCAGGAAGAGATTGCAGGAAGAGATTGCAGGAAGAGATTGCAGGAAGAGCTTGCACGAAGAGCTTACGTGAAGAGTTTGCTGGAAGGAATTGCAGGAAGAGATTGCAGGAAGAGATAGCAGGAAGAGATTGCAGGAAGAGATTGTGGGGAAGAGATTACATGAAGACATTGCAGGAAGAGATTGAAGGAAGAGATTGTGGGGAATAGTTGTAGGAAGAGATTGTGGGGAATAGTTGTAGGAAGAGATTGCAGGAAGCGATTGCAGGAAGAGATTGCAGGAAGAGATTGCAGGAAGAGATTGTAGGAAGAGATTGCAGGAAGAGATTGCAGGAAGAGATTGCAGTGAAGAGATTGCAGGAAGAGATTGCAGGAACATTGCAGGAAGAGATTGCAGGAAGATTGCAGGAAGAGATTGCAGGAAGAGATTGCAGGAAGAGATTGGAGGAAGAGCTTGCGGGGGGAGGTTGCAGAAAGAAATTGTGGGGTAAGAGATTGCAGGAATAAATTGCGGGGAAGAGATGGCAAGGAAGAAATTGCGGGGGAAGTGTTTGCGGGAAGAGATTGCAGGAAGAAATTTCGGGGAAGAGATGGCAAGGAAGAAATTGCAGGAGAATTGTTTGCGGGAAGAGATTGCAGGAAGAGATTGCAGGAAGAGCTTGCGGCGGGGGGAGATTGCAGAAAGAAATTGTGGGGTAAGAGATTGCAGGAAGAAATTGCGGGGAAGAGATGGCAAGGAAGAAATTGTGGGAGAAGTGTTTGCGGGAAGAGATTGCAGGAAGAGATTGCAGGAAGAAATTGCGGGGAAGAGATGGCAAGGAAGAAATTGCGGGAGAATTGTTTGCGGGAAGTGATTGCAGGAAGAGATTGCAGGAAGAGCTTGCGGGGGGGGGGGGAGATTGCAGAAAGAAATTGTGGGTAAGTGATTGCAGAAAGAAATTGCGGGGAAGAGATGGCAAGGAAGAAATTGCGGGAGAAGTGTTTGCGGGAAGAGATTGCAGGAAGAGATTGTGGGGAAGAGATGGCGAGGACGAAATTGCCGGAGAGGTGTTTGCGGGAAGAGATTGCAGGAAGAGATTGCGGCGGATAGGGGTGGGAGTGTTGGCCAATCACAGTCATGAAATTGGTATGGCTGCTAAAATCTGAGCAGCATTTAAATATTTTAATTACTGACATGTCCCTTACGAGCAGGATACATCAGTTGATGCCCAACCCATCCCTGTTAGACCAGAAGTGGGCATGTTCACCGCACGTTTGGTACAGGTTTCCCTTTTAGTAAGAACTTAACATCCATTTTCCAGCTCTGCTGGGGGAAAAAAGGAATATAAAAGCACCTTTCGATAAACAGATATGGTCACTTCAAAGGGACTTTAGATACTCTGGGTATATTCCCTAGAATAGTCCAAAGATAGTAAAATAGATGGTGTAAGCTGAGCTGTATGGCTGGGAAAAACTTTCTAAAATAGGGTTAAATCTGGAGGGTTCTGAAAATGACATCTTGAAATTAACTTGTCAAAGCGAGCTGGGTGAAGATAGAGGGAAGTAATGAAGGCGTTGGACTTTGAGGGAGAGAAAGCACGAGACTGTGACATCCTAAATTATACGCTGAATTCTCAGCCTCGCGCTGCCGGGTGCGTAGTTCACATTGAGGCAGAGAATCCAACATTGGGAAGAAAACGGGATTACGCCCGTGGGTGAGAATTACTACAGGTATGGCATGGCACTGAAGTGGTGGACTTCACGGTGGGCCAAGCGGGTAAATCCTTAAGGGAGTTGCCCCCAAAGTCCATCCAAGGGCCACCCTCGCCTACAATGCAAGACTTGCTCACTCTACACCCAACAGACCTACCCCCCACCACCTTCCCCCTTTCCCAGACTTCCTAAATAAAGAGATCTCACCCCCCCTGCCCAAGACCCCATGAATAAGGAGATGTTTGACTGACATGTCCTGACCCACTTCAAGCCATATTAAGTGCTGTCAATTTCCAGATGACCACTTCAAAATCACTCAAGTCTGAAGGGAGCTGGAGCTTCTGGTGACGGCGGGCAGGAGGCAGCCGCACAATGGAGGGCTCCCGTTCGGGAACGGCATTTTTGGGGCTTTAAGCCCGGTCCCAGGGTCCACGGAGGCGGCAAAAGCAGGAGGAGGCACAGTGAAGGCACAGTAAAGAAAAATGTCGAGGGTGAGCAAAAAAACGGCAGTATAAAAAACAGCTGAAGGTCCGTTGGGGAGTGGAAAGGTCACCACGGGGTCACCAAGGAAAATGGAGGCTGGAGCACCAGGGAAGGCCGCATTGCTTACGGCTGAAGAAATAACTAAGGTGATGGCTGCGGAATTCGAAAGGCAGTTTACAAAATACACTGAGACAATGAGGAAGGAGGTGAGAGAGGTTTTGAGTGTGTTGGTGGAGGAGGCGATTTCCCCAGTGACGATGGTGGTGGCGAGCGCAGTAGCGGAGGTGCGGGAGCAAGGGGAGGCGCTGAAGGAAGTGGAGGAGATATTATTGCAGCATGGTGATCAACTTACCTCGATGGGGAAGGAGATGCGGAAGGTGATGGAGATTAACAAGGATCTGCGAGGAAAATTGGAAGACCTGGAAAACAGATCCAGGCGACAGAATTTGAGGATTGTGGGGCTGCCCGAAGGAGTTGAAGGACCGAGGCCGACTGAGTATTTTGCCGCGATGCTGGCGAAACTATTGGGGGAGGGGGAGGATCCCTCCCAATATGAGCTGGATCGGGCTCACCGGTCATGGAGGCCTGTATCAAAGGCGAGTGAGCCGCCAAGGGTAGTGACTCTGTGCTTCCGTAGGTACAGTGCGAAGGAGAAGGTCCTGTGCTGGGCCAAGCAGAAGCGGGTGGTGCAATGGGCTGGAGCTGGTATCCGTGTATACCAGAACTTTTCGGTGGAGCTGGCGTGGAGGCGGGCTGCCTTCAACCGGGTGAAGAGGGCACTGTACATTAGCAAGATGCAGTGCGGCATTGTATATCCAGCGAAGCTGAGGGTGACTTACAAGCTCAAGGACCTTTATTTTGGAACGGCGGAAGCAGTGGAGGAGTTTGCGAAAGCAGAAGGACTGTGGCAGAACTGACAAATTGAGGAATGGCCATGTGCCGATGTAACCTCATGACTGTATTTTCTTCTTTTTTGTTTCACTGCGCGCGGGTGTAGGGGCTAAAGGAGCCAATGTTGTATATATTTGGACAAGGGAAGTGATGGGACTTTCATTCGAAATAAGGGCTCTTTGGGGTGCAGGTGTATATGCAGGGTTTGTGGCTGAAAGGGGATTTCTGGGCTTTCCTAGGGCCGGGAAAGGGACCCGGGCGGGGGCCTCCACGCTGGCCGGTTTAAGCCGGCCAGTGAACGGGAGTGAGGTGGGTGGAGGGGCTGTGGCCATCGGAGCCTGGCAGAACAGGGTACGAGTGGTCTAGCCGGGGTGGAAAGTTGGGGGGAAGGAACCGAGGTTGGGGGGAGGAGTTTTACCAAAGGCAGTGGACGGGAGGAGTTGGAGAGGGGGGGGGTGTTTACAACTCTTGGGTATCATGTACGGTACTCTTTCAGAGGTTGGATGGCGTTGAGTGTAGGGTGGGGGAGGGAGTGGACTCTATAGGTTAATGGTGACCATGGGCGGTCCCGGACTCCTTTTTCTTTTTCTCCTTTGTTTTTTTGTTTCCACCATGGGAGGGTTTGTTTTATTGGATGCATATATTGACAGGTGGGCCGTTGTTTGGGGTGGTGGGAGGATGGGATCGTTGTTATTGTTAAGGGGATTGATTTTGTATTTGTTACTGTTTACTGTCTGTGGGTGGGGTGTAGATGTTGAAGGAAAATGTGAAAATGGAGAATAAAATTTACTTTAAAAAAGTATGAAGGGAGCTGATTGGAAAATTCTGTTTGAAGTGGGGCAGAATCTGTCACTCAAAGATTGATGTTTATAAACATTGGGCTTAGAACACTTTAGCATTCCTCAGCCATGAGGAAAGATGAATGAAGCAGAGCTGACAACTGTGTATATGGAAGCTGTCAATCACAGCCTAGTAAGGGAAATTAATAAATTGCTTGCAGCTCAAGGATCTGAGTGGGTTTAAACACAGCTAACTGGTTTTCTCTTTCTAGGAATTGACCCGTGGTGCTGCCTGTGTTTGAGCCAACAGGTGAACTGTCCAGGTGAGTGTTACAAATGTCAGCTTTTTCACTGACTTTGTCTGGACTGCTCTCTAGCTTCCAGGCAGGGGTGTCTTTTCTGGGGGGCTTCTTGACAGGCGTCTCTGTTCTGGGGGGGTCTATGGGGCATCTCTTTATATAGAGGGTCTCAGCGGGGTCTCCTTATTTAGGGGGTCTGTGGGGAGGTCTTAGGGGTCTCTGTGGGGGTCTCTTTATTTAGGAGTTTTGTGTGGGTGGTCCCCTTATTTAGGGGGTCTCTGGGAGGTGTCCCTCTATTTAGGAGTCTCTTTGCCGGGGACAGGTCAGGTCACCCCCATACTGTGGGAAGGAGGGTAACCTGAAAGTCCAGGGGTGGGAGGCTGATCCGTGATGGTGGTGTTGCGGGGGGTGGGGTGGGGTAGGGGCTGAATCACGATGTGGGGTAAGGGGTGATGGGGGCTGAACTGCGATGCTAAGTTGATGGGCCGGCCGCGGGATCTTGCAATCGGGCCGCCATTTTGAGCAGGCGGCCCGATAGCAGGATTCCCTCGGAATCCCTCACAATGCATCACTTTTCATGGCAAAGGATTTGGAATCGCTGGGAGCAAAAATCGTGTGCAATTCAGCTCAGGCGGGAGAACATAGGGCGCAATTCTCTGGCCTTACTGTGCTTTCGCTCGAGCAAAACTAGGCCAGTGAATAGCGGGGGGCTAAAGGGAGAAGGGGGATTGGGAGCCACATGGAGATTTGGTGGTAGGGGGTGTGGATGCTGGCATGGAGGTAGAATTGTTTCATCGGGACCGGGGGGTGGGGTGGGGGGGGGTGTCTGCTCACTCGTGCTGCCCGGTGCAGGTCATTGACCTTTATTCCGCACTGGAGGCCAGTTGTCCTAGTCACACTCCTGGAGCTTACAGCCACTGCCACCTCATCCCAGGCAGCACGAGCTGCCTTGTGGCTCACCCTCTGGGACCCTCGGCGGAACAGGACACCTCTCCTGGCTTCCACTGCGTCTAGGGCCTCCTCAGATCCGCATCGCCGAATTTTGGGGCCAGTCTCCTGGGCGACATTGTTGCAAGCTGACTGGGGTCGGCTGACCAAGTACTGCTTAAGTGCTGCTCGACCTTGTTAGCGGTGGGATGGCGAGCGCGGTGCCGGCGAATCAGCCTTCATTTGCGGCGATAAGCCTGTGGGGCCTCGTTAGGTGGACCAATTAAGATTGAATAGTGTTGCCAACCTCGCTGGGCTGAGCACCAGGAAGCTCCTGGCAGTTCCCACACTTAGAAATCTTTCCAGAGAATTGTGCCCATAGTCTCCCAAATGGTGAATTTAGCCCAGTGTGGAGATAGGCAAACCGATGTGGGAAGTTTTTGAGGACTGAACCTGGAGGTGGTGAAGATGAGGCAGGAAGTGTCTGAAGTGAACCAAGTGAGGTAAAGATATGAATGGATATTACTATGCATGTGAATGAAGAGTGCCTTGGCAACAGATCAAGTATGTGGTAGGTAGTTCAGTAAAGTGTCAAAGAAAATACCAATGAACTCAGCTTCAGAGCAGCTAGCAAAGAATTGACTCCAGGGGCATGTAAACATTGGCCAGAGCTGAAAATAATGGCGTCATACTTTGCCCACATTGTGTCTAGGCAGTTAAATAATTGTGGCCTCAGTAAAGAACAAAACATGGGAAAGGCCCCAGTTTCTGGATTGTAAAGAACAAAGTATATTTACAGATATCACTGTTGAAAGAAATAAACAAGTTGTGACACTTCTTCACTTCTGCATTCAACTCTAAAACATCACAAGCTTATTGAACAAGTTAGACCTACATTAGTCCAGTGAAGTTATTTGAGGTCTGCGTCACGCTAAGATGTGTCACCATTAAGATGCAAGTTATTCAATCTTTATTATAGACCCAGTCATGCAGAAAGAGCAGAATTTTCAGACCCCACTAAAAATGAGACTGATGATTGTGGTGTTTACATGGACACAAATAGGAAGCCCTGGAGCTTGAAATAGTCCGCAAAGCAATTAGTAAACACAGTGGAGGAATTGTGATGGGAAACAAGCAAAAACAGAGCTTAGTTTAATTAAAATTCCAGTTAATTCACTATCAGTCAATTTTCCTGCATGACTGAGTTACAACACTGGAGCATGTTTTTTTTCAGTGAGCGGACTATTGTGTAGTGGGTAATATTGCTATTAAAGGGACACTACTCTCCTGAAACAGTGTGTGACAAGTTTATTGGTTGTTTGAGGAGGAATTGAGTGGCATTTCCATTGCCGTGGCATCACAGGCAAGTGATTTGTCAAAGCATTTTGGCCTGAATTTAAACAAATGGACAAAGATTTGCTGAACGCTTATTCTTGACGTTGGTATCTTTTAGGGTGAAAAAAGACGTGGCATCCATTAAACATCATTTTTTTCAAAGCAGCTGCTCTGCCAAGATTAAACGTTTAATTGCTGAATTGGTAACACGCTGACCCTGCCGCCAACAAGATAACAAATAAACATCTTCTTTAGTACTTGTACTTTGGAAAAGCTTACCATTTGTATTAAATAAATTCTAAACAAGGGTAGAGTGCCCTGAAATTACTGCTTAGTTAAACAATCCTCGAGACCAGAGAATTCCAGCTGTCCATTTCCAGCCACCAGCTGTGCAAGACCCCCTGTGTCTGGTAGTGCACATAAACAGAGGCAGATTGAATGTGTTGCTATCACATCTGTCTTCTGATAATTGCCGAATGGACCCAGAAACTGTGGTCAGCCACTTTGATGCAAAGCTAAAGTATCAAACCACAAATTTTATACATGCATCGTATCACAACCATACAGCTACTTTAAGTTTGTTATCATTATAAGAATGGTGACGCCATCCTCTCCAGGTCACACGTTATCCTGACCTGGACGTATACTTCCATTCCTTTATCGTCGTCCACTTGATATCTTGGAATTCACTAGCAGACACCACTGTGGGAGCACCATCAATACAAGGAAAATAGAGGTTCAAGACGTGCCTCCACCATGGTTTCAGCTATGACTCAGTGGTAGCACACTCACTGCTGAAGCAGAAGGTTGTGGGCTTCAGTCCCACTACAGGGACTCGAGTGCATAATTCAGGCTGGCACTTTAGCGCAGCACTGAGGGAGTATTGCCCTGCCGGAGATGCTGTTTTTCAAATGAGATGTTAAACCAAGCTGCCATCTGCCCTCTTGGGCGGATGTAAAAGATTCCGTAGTACAATTTCAAAGAAGTGCAGAGGAATTGTTCCTGGTGTCCTCGATTAACATTTGTCCCTCAACCAACGTTCACTAAAGCAATTGTCCTGTCAGTAATTTAATCACCGTTTTTGGGAGTTTGTCATGCTCAAGTTGACACTTAAAATAAAGTATTTGTTTGGCTGTAAAGTGCTTTGGGACTTTGTTCTGAGATTGTGAAAGGTGCTTTATAAATGGAAATGCTTTATTTTCCAAGGAAATTGCAGATAAATGCAGCGTCCCAAGAAAAACCTATTATGAAAAGAAGAGTCCAGTTAAAATATGCTAAGATCGAGACTGATTTCAATCATCCATTTGAAAAATATTTTGGGAATGTCATTTTTTAAAATGATTATTCCTAACTAAACATTTTTTTCCTTCATAAATACCATGCGGTGCCCGGAATCCAGGGAGGTCATCAACATTATCATCATAGATCATAGAATTTACAGTGCAGAAGGAGGCCATTCGGCCCATCGAGTCTGCACCGGCTCTTGGAAAGAGCACCCTACCCAAGGTCTACACCTCCACCCTATCCCCATAACCCAGTAACCCCACCCAACACTAAGGGCAATTTTGGACACTTTGGGCAATTTAGCATGGCCAATCCACCTAACCCGCACATCTTTGGACTGTGGGAAGAAACCGGAGCACCCGGAGGAAACCCACGCACACACGGGGAGGATGTGCAGACTCCGCACAGACAGTGTCCCAAGCTGGAATTGAACCTGAGACCCTGGAGCTGTGAAGCATTTGCGCTATCCACAATGCTACCGTGCTGCCCGCACGGTATTATACCGGTATTATAAAAAAATTATAATATATATATTTTTTTAAATGGTTCAATTTTTATTTGAAATTGATCAGAGGCAGGCCACTCAGCTTATTGAGTCCATGCCAGTGCTCTAGAGTAATCCATGCAATACTCTTCGCACTTGTTTTTCAGGTACAAAATGGGCCCAGGGTTGAAAAATGTGGCAGTGGGTGAATCCGTAACCAAATTCTGCAAAATTCACTAGGCCTGTTATTCAGGGAGTCACTCAGATGTTAACCCCCCCTCCCATGTATTAGGGTTAAAGGTTTCACATCTTTAAAGACCCCTTTGTGAAATTTATTTCAAGTAAGCAGAACAAGTGTTGGGCCGGCTCTGATCGGGATTCTTTCACGGCCGCGGTGAACCCGGTGAAAAGCGATCACTGAAATGAAAAAAGGATTTAGGAAAGCTCTTTGGTTGAGGAGTGAGGAGCAGAAATGCCCCACACCAAATCCAGTCCCCGCAGCTGCCCTCTTTCCCACCTCCCCCCTCAACTGCTCCTGCAAACAGCCGCCTGATGGGCAACAACTTTCATTCTCTTTAAATGATCAACTTGCCTGCGGAAGCAGGACTGCCCAGTCAGCTTGTGCAGAAAATGTCACGGGGGTCTGAGGGCAAATTTCAGGCCAGCCCCAGGCCTCCAAGCTGAAGAGCATGCTGTCTCTGAATGGGCTGAGGCTAATTTTTGCCCCTTTCAATGTTGAAACAAAATAAATGATGACTAACTCTTTGTTCCCCTGTGTTACTCTAATGAGGCTTGGGAGGGTTGCTGTGACCCAAAATGAGTGAGAAACATCGTGGGTACACGTGGAACCAGTCTAAAATTGGCAGCCGAAACAGGAAGTACAGTCATTTTTAAAAAAAATTGTTAAAGGTCGGCCAGTGGCACAGTTGGTGAAATTACTGCCCACAGCGAAGCTGCTTCATTTGAATGAATTTAGTTCCAGGTTCAATCTCTTCAGCATCGTCACCTGCAAGATTCCCTCCAAAACATGCACCAATCTGACTTGGAAATGTAGCCATGTTCCTTCTTTGTGAGTGCATCAGGATCTTCGAATACCAATTCACCAGTATTGTGGGAATCGCCACAGGGCTTGATGGGATTTGATAATAATAATCTTTATTGTCACAAGTAGGTTTACATTAGCACTGCAATGAAGTTACTGTGAAAATCACCTTGTCGCCACACTCCAGCGCCTGTTCGGGTACACGGAGGGAGAATTCAGAATGTCCAAATTACCTAACAGCGCGTCTTTCCGGACTTGTGGGAGGAAACCGGAGCACACGGAGGAAACCCACGCAGACACAGGGAGAATGTGCAGACTCCGCACAGACAGTGACCCAGGTCGGGAATCGAACCTGGGACCCTGGCGCTATTGGGGCTGGTTTAGCACAGGGCTAAATCGCTGGCTTTGAAAGCAGACCAAGGCAGGCCAGCAGCATGGTTCAATTCCCGTACCAGCCTCCCCGAACAGGCGCCGGAATGTGGCGACTAGGGGCTTTTCACAGTAACTTCATTTGAAGCCTACTTGTGACAATAAGTGATTTTCATTTCATTTCATTTCATGAAGCAAGTGCTAACCACTGTGCTACCGTGTTGCCCAATCTCTTCAGCTACCTACAAATTTCCCTCCAAAACATGCACCCCAATCTGACTTGGAAATGTAGCCATGTTCCGTGCAACAGGAGCTTGGAATACCAGTTCACCAGAATTTTGGGATTCACCACACGGCTTGCTGGGATTTCATGGGAAGAACCCCACCACCTTGTCAGGGAACTAGGGATGTACAATAAATCCTGGCCTTGCCATGCAGTGTGGCTCACATCCTGGGAATAAATTAAAACAAATGTTAACTATTCTCAGGGAGTAGCACAATCTACATTGGCAACCCTGCTTCAGGAAGAAAAAAGCGGCCAAGGCTGTGGGCAGCACGGTGCACAGTGGTTAGCACTGTTGCTTCACAGCTCCAGGGTCCCAGGTTCGATTCCTGGCTTGGGTCACTGACTGTGCGGAGTCTGCACATTCTCCCCGTGTCTGCGTGGGTTTCCTCCGAGTGCTCCAGTTTCCTCCCACAAGTCCCGAAAGACGTGCTGTTAGGTGAATTGGACATTCTGAATTCTCCCTCTGTGTACCTGAACAGGTGCTGGAATGTGGCGACTAGGGGTTTTCACAGTAACTTCATTGCAATGTTAATTTAAGCCTACTTGTGACAATAAAGATTATTATTATTAAGTTCTGATCACTCTCCAGTGATCCTTGCTGGAAGTCTATGTAGGTGTCAAGTGAGAAATAGATGAGCTCAGCTGTACTGGTCTCCCATTGTGAGCTGGAGAAAATTAATGAAAATCAAAAGATACTTAAAAATAAATTTAAGAATTCGATGACCTTTGTGGTTAGTTCAAAAATATACCTTGTACCACTTCAAAAGCCTTAAAGTTGCAAGGGAAATCACCTAACTGGCAATGGCAAACAGCGGAGACTTTAATATAAACAATGAAAACAGGGTACAAACAATACAGGATGAATGACAGGCACTGTATGAGCAGGCAGAATGCAGGGGCATCTGGATATGAGCCCCGTCCTCAGCATAAAAGGATGATTTTGAGAAGATACACACCTGGCACCATATCGGGAAATACTAGGTGTCAGTTTGAAAATAAATGACCATGACATGTGCTGTCAGCAAGCGAGACTCTATGCCAGAGGCACACATTCACAAAATTAGGGTCCTTCAATCTCTATCCAAGATTCCACAAGCAATGATTCCACAAAGGGAACAGTAGGTCAAAGAAAGGAAGGGAAACAATGTTCAGCTGAAGAGGCATAACTTTACTGTGAAAGGGGAAGTGTCCAGGCTGAGTGCCATGGACAGCACCCATGGTCTTCTCAACGTAAATCCAGATCGATCCAGTCGGAATATAAAGAAAAAGAGTCGAACAAAAAAGATCAGGGGCGAAATTCTCCGGTATCGGCGCGATGTCCGCCGACCGGCGCCAAAAACGGCGCAAATCAGTCGGGCATCGCGCCGCCTCAAAGGTGCAGAATCCTCCGCAATTTGGGGGGCCGAGCCCTAACGTTGAGGGGCTAGGCCCTCGCCGGACTGATTTCCGCCCCGCCAGCTGGTGGAAGTGCCCCGCCAGCTGGCGTGGAAATTACATTGCCGGGCGGCGACATGCGCGGGAGCGTTAGCGGCCGCTCACGGCATCCCCGCGCATGCGCAGTGGAGGGAGTCTCTTCCGCCTCCGCCATGGTGGAGACCATGGCGAAGGCGGAAGGAAAAGAGTGCCCCCACGGCACAGGCCCGCCCGCGGATCGGTGGGCCCCGATCGTGGGCCAGGCCACCGTGGGGGCACCCCCCGGCGCCAGATCGCCCCGCGCCCCCCCCCAGGACCCCGGAGCCCGCCCGTGCCGCCTTGTCCCACCGGTAAGGTAGGTGGTTTAATCCACGCCGGCGGGACAGGCATCCCAGCAGCGGGACTTTGGCCCATCCGGGCCGGAGAATCGCAGGGGGGGGGGGGGCCCGCCAACCGGCGCGGCGCGATTCCCGCCCCCGCCGAATATCCGGTGCCGGAGAATTCGGCAACCGGCGGGGGCGGGATTCACGCCAACCTTCTTGCCGGGTCGGAGAATCTCGCCCCAGAGGTGGGATTCTCCCGAATCGGCACGATGGCCCGACGGCGGCGTAAAGAATGGGGTGAACCACTCCGGCATGGGCTGACCGGACGTTGCTGCGGAGGGGTTGGCGCCGCGCCAGCCGGCGCCGAAGGGACTGCGCGAGTTAGCACATGCGCAGAACCAGCGGCGTGGTTCAGCGCATGCACTGGCCGGCCGGGATATTCTGGCGCACGCGCAGGGGGTTGTCTTCTCCGCTCCGGCCATGGTGGAGCCCTACAGGGGCCTGCAGAAAGAAGAAGTGCCCCCACGGCACAGGCCCGCCCGCAGATCGGTGGGCCCCGATCGCGGGCCAGGCCACAGTGGGGGCCCCCCCAGGGTCAGATCCCCTCGCACCCCCCCTCCTCCCCCGAGGACTGCACCAGCCAACTTACCTGCCAGGTCCCGCCGTGTGGGACCATGTCTAACCCACGCCGGCGGGACTGGTCAGAATCCAACGGCCGCTTGGCCCATCGGGGCCCGGAGAATTGCCGGGGAGGCCGCTGACAATGGCCCCAGACCGGCTTGACATGATCCCCGTCCCTGCCCGAAAACCGGCGCCGGAGACTACGGCAGCCGGCGACGGAGCGGGATTGACGCGCCCCCCGGGGATTCTCCGACCCGGTGGGGGATCGGAGAATTTTGCCCCAGTTTACAATTCAGCATGTTGATTAAACTAGAATCTAACTTCAAACTGAGAAAGCTGGGCCTGAATTTTATGAATGGCAGGGTCTCGCTTCCCATCATCTGAAGAGCCAGCAGGGAACACATTCCTGCCGACTCTGAGGTACCCGCTCGAATCAGTGTTAAACGGCTGCAGGCAGAACCTTGGCCTCTCGGGAGGGAGGAAGTCCTGCCTTTGAAATAAGCCAGCCAATTGGCCAGCAGCGCAGCAGTGAACAGAAAAAGAAATGCCGGAGGAGGCCTGAGCCTAAATCCAGGGACACGGAGGCCCAGGTAGATTCAAAGGGCTCAAGGGCGGGGATTAGAAAATGCCTGTAGTAAAGGGGGCGATCAAGGTCTCGGGAGAGAGGCCAGACGAAAGGTGGTTCAGAGGCCACCGGACCTTAAGGGGAGGATGCCCAACTTCAGAAGGGAGCTACTGATGGAAGCGCATCCCCAGCCCTTCCCATCCAATTTGTAACTTTGTTCTTCTTACAATTTACCCACGGAGGATCAATCTTCTCCCCCAGCCTAAAAAATTAGGTTAGTTGGGAAGTAGCCCTTCAATGGCCATTAATTAGCCACTAAAGGCCTCAATTAGGGCAAGTGTAGAGCGGGCTTCGCACCCGAGGCCTTGCCTGCCCCAGTGAAAAGGGTGGCTGGGCACCTGGAGAGAATCCTACCCCTTCAATTTCATGCCACTGTCTCGCCATGCCCCGCCTAAAATTCCGTCGGTGGGGGAGCATAAAATGATGTGCCATGGAGTCGAGGTAGTGGCAAAGTGAAAATGGATGACTGTTTGTAACTAGTCTTTTGAAGCATTTATGTAAGATTCTTCTTAAACGTATTAAGAGGTTGGCTGCAGTCTGTGGTGCAAAGGAGGAGGTGTTTACAGGGCCTGTGCAAAGAGATTAAATGAGTGGGGAGAGTATGTGTGGTGGTATGTATTAGGGGTAATGTGGTACCTGTGAAGCCGAGAGGCTATTGGCTGACAGGTCCCGGGTACTGGTTGGATCTGCCGACTTCTGGCTCCGCCCTGAAGGCGGAGTATAAGAGCCCGAGCTTCTCCCCGCAGCCTCATTCTGTTGCTGAGCTGCTGGGGCCAAGTCTCGCTTAATAAAGCCTAGATCGACGTCATCGCTTCTCGTCTCGCGTAAGTCATTGTGCGCGACAATTTATTAAGCGAGTTTAAAAGACTATAGAGCTCCGGATCGCCCCGAAGTGCCTGCGGATCAGCCCCCACGCAGCGAACTCGGCGGCCGTATTCAACCACTGGCAAGCATGCTTTGAAGGCTACCTCCGAACGACCCCCGGCCGGATCACGGAAGAGCAGAAAATGCAGGTCCTGCATTCGAGGGTAAGCCCGGAAATGTACTCACTAATAGAAGACGCAGAGGATTTCCCGACGGCGCTCGCATTGCTGAAGGGCATCTACGTTCGTCCCGTAAACCAGGTCTACGCGTGCCACCAACTCGCGACGAGACGGCAAGTTCCCGGAGAATCGCTCGAGGAATTCTACGGCGCGCTGCTAATTTTGGGACGACGCTGCAACTGCTCGCTGGTGAATGCGATCGAACACACGGACCTGCTAATTCGTGATGCATTCGTGGCAGGTATGAACTCTCCCCAAATCCGTCAAAGACTTTTAGAAAGAGAGTCGCTAGGACTCTCAGAGGCACGGGCCCTTACAGCCTCCCTTGATGTGGCCTCCCAAAACGCCCGCGCCTACGGCCCCGACCGCACGGCAGCCCCTTGGGCTCCGTGGACCCCTGTCGCGACCAACTCCCCGGCACCCCCCCCCCCCCGCAAGCTTGCGCGGTTAAAGCGCCAGACCATCCCGGGGGGGCCCGCTGCTATTTCTGCGGACAAGTGAAACACCCCCGGCAGCGCTGCCCGGCCCGCGCATCTACTTGTAAAAGCTGCGGCAAAAAGGGCCATTTCGCGGCAGTGTGCCGGTCCCGGGGGGTCGCCGCAATCTCTGGAGAAGAATGAGGACAGCACATCCCAAACACCCCCCAACCCCCCCAGCGCCCATGTGCGACCCGCGGGCGCCGCCATTTTGGGTCCCGGGCACCACGAGGGGAGGATGGGCGCCGCCATCTTGTGACCCCCCCAGCCACGTGCGATTCATGGGGGCGGCCATTTAGTCCATCCCTGACCACGTGCGACCCATGGGGGCGGCCATTTTGTCCACCCCTGGCCGCGTGCGATTCATGGACGCCACCATCTTGGTTGACAACAAAGGACCCCAGCATCGACGGCTCCACGGGGTCCTAAGAAGACGCCGCGACACTACTACCACGACTGGCTCCGGTGACACTGGATCAATCGCGGCCTCGGACGCTCCAGACGACGACAACAACGGTGCTTGTCAACGGATACAAGACGCCGTGCCTGATCGACTCCGGGAGCACTGAAAGTTTTATTCACCCAGACACGGTAAAACGCTGTTTTCTGACCATCCATCCAAACACGCAAAAGATTTCCCTAGCTGCAGGATCCCACTCATTGGAGATCAAAGGGTTCTGTATCGCAAACCTAACGGTGCAAGGGAGGGAATTTAAGAACTGCAGGCTCTACGTCCTGCCCCAACTCTGCGCGCCCACATTACTGGGATTAGACTTCCAATGTAACCTTCAGAGCCTAACAATCCAATTCGGCGGCCCAATACCCCCACTCACTATCTGCGGCCTCGCAACTCTCAAGGTTGAACCGCCGTCCTTGTTTGCAAACCTCACCCCGGATTGCAAACCCGTCGCCACTAGGAGCAGACGGTACAGCGCCCCGTACCGGACATTTATTCGGTCTGAAGTCCAGCGGTTGCTGAAGGAAGGTATAATCCAGGCCAGCAATAGTCCCTGGAGAGCCCAGGTGGTAGTCGTAAAGACCGGGGAGAAGCAAAGGATGGTCGTAGACTATAGTCAGGCCATCAACAGGTACACGCAGCTAGATGCGTACCCTCTCCCCCGCATATCCGACATGGTCAATCGGATTGCCCAGTATAAGGTCTTTTCCACCGTGGACCTCAAGTCCGCCTACCACCAGCTCCCCATCCGCCCAGGTGACCGCACGTACACCGCCTTCGAGGCAGACGGGCGGCTATACCACTTCCTAAGGGTCCCCTTTGGCGTCACAAACGGGGTCTCAGTCTTCCAACGGGAGATGGACCGAATGGTTGACCAGCACGGGTTGCAGGCCACATTCCCGTATCTCGACAACGTAACCATCTGCGGCCACGATCAGCAGGACCACGACGCCAACCTCCAAAAGATCCTCCAGACCGCTAATGCCCTGAACCTCACATATAACGAGGAAAAATGCGTTTTTAGCACAAACCGTTTGGCCATCCTGGGATACGTAGTGCGCAATGGAGTAATAGGCCCCGACCCCGAACGCATGCGCCCCCTTATGGAATTTCCCCTCCCCCACTGCTCCAAAGCCCTGAAACATTGCCTGGGCTTCTTTTCATATTACGCTCAGTGGGTCCCCCAGTACGCAGACAAGGCCCGCCCGCTAATACAGTCCACTACCTTTCCCCTGTCGACAGAGGCTCGCCAGGCCTTCAGCCGCATCAAAGCGGATATCGCAAAGGCCACGATGCGCGCCATCGACGAGTCCCTCCCCTTCCAGGTCGAGAGCGACGCATCCGATGTAGCTCTGGCGGCCACCCTTAACCAAGCAGGCAGACCCGTGGCCTTTTTCTCCCGGACCCTCCACGCCTCAGAAATCCGCCACTCCTCAGTGGAAAAGGAAGCCCAAGCCATAGTGGAAGCTGTGCGACATTGGAGGCATTACCTGGCCGGCAGGAGATTCACTCTCCTCACCGACCAACGGTCGGTAGCCTTTATGTTCGATAATGCACAGCGGGGCAAAATTAAGAATGACAAGATCTTAAGGTGGAGGATCGAACTCTCCACCTACAATTATGAGATCTTATATCGTCCCGGAAAGCTGAATGAGCCGTCCAATGCCCTATCCCGCGGCACATGTGCCAACGCACAAATAGACCGCCTCCAAGCCCTCCACGAGGACCTCTGCCACCCGGGGGTCACTCGATTCTCCCATTTCGTAAAGTCCCGCAACCTCCCCTACTCTGTGGAGGAGGTCCGTACAGTCACCAGGAACTGCCACATCTGCGCAGAGTGCAAACCACACTTTTTCAGGCCGGATAGAGTGCACCTGATCAAGGCTTCCCGCCCCTTTGAACGCCTCAGTTTGGATTTCAAAGGGCCCCTCCCCTCCACCGACCGCAATGCATACTTCCTGAACGTGGTGGACGAGTACTCCCGTTTCCCCTTCGCCAACCCCTGCCCCAACATGACAGCGGCCACAGTCATTAAAGCCCTTGGTACCATATTCACACTGTTCGGTTTCCCCGCGTATATCCATAGCGACAGGGGGTCGTCCTTCATGAGTGACGAGCTGCGCCAGTTCCTGCTCAACAAGGGCATAGCCTCGAGCAGGACGACCAGCTACAACCCCCGGGGGAATGGGCAAGTAGAGAGGGAGAACGGCACGGTCTGGAAGACCGTCCTACTGGCCCTACGGTCCAGGGATCTCCCAGTTTCCCGGTGGCAGGAGGTCCTCCCGGACGCTCTCCACTCCATCCGGTCGCTGCTGTGTACCCCCACTAGCCAAACGCCTCATGAGCGCCTCCTTGTCTTCCCCAGGAAGTCCTCCTCCGGGACGTCGCTGCCGACATGGCTGGCGGCCCCAGGACCCATCTTGCTCCGGAAACATGTGCGGGCGCACAAATCAGACCCGTTGGTCGAGAGGGTCCACCTTCTCCACGCGAACCCGCAGTACGCCTATGTGGCGTACCCCGACAGCTGACAGGACACGGTCTCCCTGCAGGACCTGGCGCCCGCCGGCAACACACACACATCCCCGACACCGATCACCCCCTCCCTGCCACCGGCGCACCCCGCGACCGCCCCCTTCGCGGGGGGATCGGTCCTCCTCCCGTGCCTGCCCAGGAGTAAAACAGGAACAAACAGCGAAACGCTCCCGGAGATGACAACGCCCGAGCAAGCACCTGCACCACCACCGGGGCTGAGGCGATCGACGAGAAAGACCAGACCGCCCACTCGACTCGTGGAATCCGCATGACACCAAGAAAAGCAAGAATGTTGTTGTAACAAAAATGTTTTTTGCTCGTATTGTAAATAGTTCTCACAAACTTGTACATAGCCCAGTGTAGGGCTAAAGCTGTATTAACACAGTCCGAAATTTGTTCCAGGGCCAGCCTTGTAAACCCTTACCACCATGCGAACCACCACCCCGCCGGGTTCCTTTTTAACAAGGGGTGAATGTGGTGCTAAGTATTAGGGCTAATGTGGTAACTGTGAAGCCGAGAGGCTATTGGCTGACAGGTCCCGGGTCCTGGTTGGATCTGCCGACTTCTGGCTCCGCCCTGAAGGCGGAGTATAAGAGCCCGAGCTTCTCCCCGCAGCCTCATTCTGTTGCTGAGCTGCTGGGGACTTCATCGCTTCTCGTCTCGCGTAAGTCATTGTGCGCTACAGTATGCAAGACCCACGGAATGAGAAAAATCATTGGGCTGAGAGTACAGGACTTGTGGGAGGGATTGAATGGATCGATCAAGTTCCAGGATAGTTTGTGGGGTGTGTGAAGGGGTTGAGTTTAGATGTTCATTCTGAGTATTCTTATGTTCTGACGTAATTGGCCTATATTTCAAAATGATCCCAACTTCTTTCTCATACTGTACAAAATTCAAGCCAAGACATAAAATTGATATTGGCAAAGCGCATAAAAGTCGCCCTCATTTATATCACACAAGAACAATACAGGAGAAGGCTGGTATTCGTACACTGCTGTGATTGTGTGTGATGTGACACAAATATACACTGGTTCCTCAATAACACAGGGGAGGCGGTGGCATAGTGGTATTGCCACTGGACAAGTAAACTAGAGATCCCGGATAATGCTCTGCAGACCCAGGATTGAATCCTGCCACTGCAGATGGTGAAATTTGAATTCAATAAAAAACAAATCTGGAATTAAAATTCTAATGATGACCATGAAACCATTGTCGATTGTCATTAAAAACCTCTCTGGTTCATTGATGTCCCTTTAGGGGAGGAAATCTGCCACCCTTACCTGGTCTGGCCGACATATCACTCTAGACCCACAGCAATGTGTTTGACTCTGAACTGCCCCCTCATGGGCAATAAATGCTGGCCCAGCCAGCGACGCCCATGTCCCATGAACAAATTTTTAAAAATTTAATTGAAAACACATTTATTATGCAGTGCATGAGAAATACAAGAACAATGAATTCAAACAGAATACACACGTAAGTAATACCATCCAGATGCAGCAGAAACGAGGACAATTCCGGACCCCATTGTTGGATTGGTGAGTTTAGCAGTAAGCATCTGAGCTCTAATATCCCTCTTGTCAATGATAAGATGGCTGATAACAGTCAGTAGGAATGATTCAGAGGTCTACAGCCTCTTTAGGTTTCAGAGTGGTGGGACAGGTTTTTAACTACTGATAAAAGCCCTGTGGAAAATGCATGTACGTAGACATTGCAGAGATGAACTTGATTGCGATGCCACAACATGGTTCCATCTTCACCCAATGTCCATATATGGGAAGTCAGACAATATTCACACAAGAGGATGCCTGTGGAATTGTACTGTAAGAAGGAGTTAATGCTATGTGCCACAAAAAATGTGTTAAATCTGTCAAGGGATGGTATTCAGCAATCAAGTGAATTCTACAAATTCCTTGGCCGAGATTCTCCGACCCCGTTTTCAGCGGGAAGAGCATAGCTATTGCAGGCTAAGAACCAAATTAAGTGTTTCTCTCTCACTTCCTCCTTTGGCTGCTGTTGCTGGCAGTGGCAAGTCCTGGGTGCCTGAAAGCAGGAAAGATTGGTGTGGGGGAAGGGGGATGGGGTGTAAAGTAAGAGGTCTGCAATTATACCATCTGCAGCTTGCTCATCATGTCAGACAGCAAGAGGAAGTTGAGCTGGGAGTTGAGGAGGAACATAATGGCAGGAAATACTGTCATCTACATTGTTATTAGCAACACTGGGATGCCAGAGGCCCTGCTGCAGCTGGTCCTTTGATGCGGACAACCATGTCTTCCATTGCAATAAGGGGATACAGACATCCTTGCTCCCTGCTGCTCCTGCCTTGATTCATTCTATTGTGGGCACCTTAAGCTGCAAGAAGGAGACAAATGCTGTCAGTGATTGTGTGGCATTGTGGGTGAAGTTCCTGGCTTGGCTCGATAATTGGGGACATGTGTAGGCAGTATTGGTAAGTGGGTGAGGGTAAGGTGGAGTCCCTGCATGTTAGGCATGAGTGTTGAGTGGCAGGGTGTGCTGATGGGTGTATGATGGGAATGTGATGCATTGAGCAGCTTGAGAGGTTTGAGGGGAGTGGGGTAGACCATGTCATGTGAAGATACATTCACAGACCTTGACTGAAGTGGAAGTCTGAGCCTCCTGAAGCATTGGTGCTGAGACATGTCCAGAAAATCAAATCCGCTGCCTTGATCTACTGTGTTCAGGTATCGCCTCCTATGAGCTGGAGCTCTGTGTTCATCCCCTCTGTCTTTGGACTAGTGGGTCAATGAGGCTGCTGATGGTGCTCTTGTTGGTGCTGTTTCTCTTATTTCTCATCAGATGTCTAGGGCGAAGCTGCATAAATTGCTCCCATGCTGCTGGGAAGGTTGACAGCTGGGAACTGCAGGTCAAAGGCAAAAAAATCTCCAAGGTAATGGCCAAGATTTTGGAAATCCCCTCCAATGCAATGGAAGCACACTCTCGGAAAAAGTACCGTGAAAGCCTTTCACCTGGGTAAAAACAATATCATGTCTTTGCATTTAAAGACTTTCTAGCTTGTCAATTAATCAGCCCCATTAATCTCGGCTGTCCTCTCGCCTTATTCAATCTGGGCAGTTCCAGGAAACCTGAGGAAGTTGCGCATTGACAGTTGTAGTCAGAATCCATGATTCCAGATGTGAAAAGCCTATCCACCAGTCCCATTGAGGCAGGCGGGATGGTGGTGGGGTGGGGTGGGGCTGTGCTCTTACACACTCACAAACGCACGTGACTTAAATTCGGAAGTATGTGGAAGTCGGCAATTTCCCACCATGCCGATATTTTTTGATGCTTTAACCTTCCACATTCACTGACACCCACCCTACCTGAGAGGTTAAAATCCCCCCCAGAATGTGCTCATCTCTGTTTTTTGTTGTTGTCAAATTAAACCTGATGTAAGCCTTTTTTATCTTGCAAGTTGACATTTTGAAAATTGTCGCAGTTTGACACTGTGTGGGAGGAGATGACTTCAGGACTCTGCGGAAAATCATTGTGCAAATCAAGTTCTGAAAGTGTCACCCATCGTCACAATTCTGTGACTACATCTTGTGGGGGCGGGGGAACCTTCTGGAAATAACACCATGGTGTCTGGGTGCAGATCCTCATCGTGGAACAAAGTAAGACTTTTCTAAACCTTTTTCAAAGCTGAAATGTAGTACAGAGCAATAATTGCTGCTTCACATCACCCAAAGCCATATAGGAAGAGGCAATTTGCTGCATCTTTAAAATGCTTCAATTTTAAATGGACACTTTTAATGTTCAGCAAAGATTTCATAATGCAAAGTGTCAGTCACCTTTATACCTGAGTGCTAATTTCCAATTTTCTGTGTTTCAGGTGAAAGGTTAAACAGAGACCCAGTTTACACTCTCGGGTCGATTTAAAAGATCCATTCGCACTATTCAAAAAAGATGGTTCGCCCCCATCCTGTCCAATAGTCTTCCCTCAGCCAAAGCCATCAAAACTAGATTAACTGGTCAGTCACTCCGTTTTGTGGGAGTTCACTGTACACAAATTCACTTCTGCATATAGCTTAAATAATACAACTGACTGCATTTGAGAGGTACAATCTCTGCCTCTTATCTGCTTCTCCTGGCGCTAACCATTTGCCACTAAAAGTCATTTACAAAGGCTGTAAAAATGTAGTAAACATGGTGACTATTTCAGGCAGTTCAAACAGCTATTGCAACTTGTTAAAGTGCAATTACTTTGAGTGATCTGCCTGTTATTAAGTTATTTTATGATTTCTACAACTTGCTTCAGTTCAGCTCCACCCTGTGCATCTGGAAAACCTGCAAATACTGTGAGCCCTTCTTCCTGGCTTGCTGATCTCCGTGTTGTTGGTCTCAGGTGCTTTTGTGTTGTCTACATCTTGGCTTTACCCCGCCACCTCCAGGTTCTTCATAACCATTCTTCACAATCACGTTATTCCCTATTATCTGGCACTAATTCCAGGCTCAATTTTACAATCAGGCTTAAATATGCTTCTTCCTTCATTTGCCATCACACTGCTTCTGTAAAGTAGGGGAATAAAGTCTCTGAATGGTTCTAGGGCTTCAATCACTAGCCTAAATTAACAAGCGTACAATGAGTTGTGAGAAGACCAATATGGACAGAGCCTTAAAACTGCTGCTACATTTTCCATTTGGATTTTCACTGTGATCTGTTGACATTTAGTACATTTCCACATCAGTGTGCCGATTGTCCTTCAGTATTGAAGAACAACATCTTAATTTGTCATTCAGGTATGGAGCTGTGTGGGTGCGAAGGTGACTATCGTAACATGAAAGGTTGTAGTGCAATGGGGACAGGGCAATGAGGCTGGAAGTTAGGTGGGGGCACTGGTCTCATGGTAGTTACACGCCTGGTGCTTGTTTTGAACTGACACCATCCGTTGTTCCTCATATACTCATATGCCATCGGCAACTGCACTTCTCCAATCTGAGCGGTCCCGGGCAAGGGTCTCCCATGATGCAGTGTCAATCTTGAAGTCCTTGAGGGATGCTTTCAGGGTAGCCCTGAAGTGTTTCTTCTGGTCGCCACGTGAGCGTACTCACTCTGCAGTTCACCGCAGAAGATTCGCTTAGAGAGTCGGTTGTCAGGCATTCTAGTGAAATGTCCAGCCCATTGGAGGAATTTTTGTTGTAATATTCTGAAGATGCTGGCCATGCCAGTTCTCTTGAGGACCTCTGTGCTTGGATCTTTGTCTTGTCACTTGATGTTGAGGAGGTTGCGGAGGCAGCAAAGGTGGAAGCGATTAATTATCTTTGCTTGTTGCTGGTAGAAAGTCCAGATCTCACTTGTGTAGAGAAGAATGGGGAGGACGACTGCTTGTAGACTTTGAGTTTGGTTTTTAGGCTCACCTAATGGCAAAGTCCTCTAAAGGACACACTGGACTTGGCAATTCTGGCATCAGTTTCATCATCAATTTGAACACAGTATGAGAGAATGCTGCCGAGGTAGGTGAACCTGTCCACAGCAGTCAGCTTCTGATCGCTTACTCTGTCGGGACTTGATAGAGCTTTCCTGGGCAGGTTGAAGGGGTGCAATTTACCCATCACATTGCACTCAGCGCAGATCGGGGTGCATCGGGTAAATAGCAGGAAAGGCCAAAATCGTATGTGGGGCCTTCAAGACATCTTTAAATATAGCAGAGACACATAACAGGGGCAACCAAAGCTGCAGCCTATCTGTCCTCCCAAACACTTCCACGACAGAGCCCTGCTGTGGTTTCAATGCTGAAAGTTAATTTCACCCCCTTTGAATGTGACCAGCCTCTATCTTCACAGCTGAAGGCTATTGCTAATGACAAATTAGCCTTGTTGGATGTGAGAGCACTTTGCAGCTGCAGCTTATGTTTGCTACTTGCAAATGCCTAACGCTGCTGCAGCTGAGAGTTTGTTTGTTGCTTATTGCTGCCTTTTCTGCTTGCTTGCTGCCTCTTCCCCTTAGATATACCGCTTTCTGGATGGAGGGAAGGAAGAAAAAGGGCCTTTTACTTGGAGTGCGGCAAGGGAGGATTTTGTCAGGCCTCCAAGTGGGCTGAGGATACAGGAGGGCTTCCTCGAGCAATTTGTAGATGTTTTTAAAGGCCTGTATTGTGTGTTGCCTGTGTATTCTGTTCTGGACTTATTGGTCATCTGTGTTCCTATAACCCGATCCCCGGACAGGGTAGTGATGGAAGATTAAACACCAATACTGCATGAGAGGAGGGGTGGTGGCCCGGTTCAACTGCGTAGCCTAGAGGTTGCGCTGGGACACTTACATGGACTACCAGTGACCTTTTTATGTTCAGTGGCTGTGGTAGTCACCACTGTTGTATTATATTGTATATATGGGTATTACGGTAAGGCCCCTGTACTACAGGTACGGGGGTAGATCCATGCCTGCTGGCTCCGCCCAGGAGGCGGAGTATAAATGTGTGTGCTCTCCGAACAGCAGCCATTTCATAAGCTGCTGCAGGAGGCCACACATCTCTGTGTAATAAAGCCTTGATTACATCCTACTCTCGTCTCGTCATAATTGATAGTGCATCAATTTATTACACTGAGATTTTTCAGAGATGGACCTCCGCATCAAGCCGGATCGCCTGCAGCTGCATCCTCAAGCAGACAACGCCAAAAAGGACTTTGAACATTGGCTAGCTTGCTTTGAAGCATACATCGGGTCTGCGCCAGACCCAATCTCAGAAGCACAGAAGCTCCAGATTCTGTACATGCGGCTGAGCTCCAATGTTTTTGCCCTCGTCCAGGACGTGCCTACCTATGCAGAGGCCATGGCGCTACTGAAGGAGAATTACACTAAGCAGACCAACAAGATCTACGCCAGGCACCTCCTATCCATGGGGCACCAACTTCCCGATGAGTCTGTGGAAGATTTCTGGCGTGCCCTGCTCGCGCTGGTGAGAGACTGTGACTGCCAGGCTGTTTCGGCCACTGAACATTCGAACCTACTCATGAGAGATGCGTTCGTTACGGGTATAGGGTCTGACTACATCCGCCAGTGCCTCTTAAGAAGAGGCCACGCGTGACCTCGCGGCGACCAAGAAACTAGCGCTCTCGCTCACGGTCGCCTCATGCAACTTACAGACGTATGCCCCCGACCGCACGCCCCCCCCCCCTGTGCATCGTGGACCCCATCAGCGACCGCCCTCAGCCAACCCCACGCCTGCGCCGCACGGCAGCCAACCAACCCCGGGGGATGCAAGTGCTACTTCTGCGGACAGACAAAACACTCCCGGCAGTGCTGCCCGGCACAGAGCGCGCTCTGCAAGGCCTGTGTCAAGAAGGGACATTTCGCTGCAGTGTGCCAGGCCCGCACAATCGCCGCTATTGTCCCGGCACCCCCCACCTGCGGCCAGTGGGCGCCGCCATCTTCCTCTCCTCAGACCACGTACGGCCCGTGGGCACCGCCAACTTGCTCCACTCACAACACGTGCGGCCCGTGTGCGCTGCCATCTTGCTTGCCTCAGAACCAATGGGCACCGCCATCTTTCCTGCCCCAGGATACGTGCGGCCCATGGGCGGCGCCATCTTACCCCCCTCAGGACCCCTGCCCATCGGGCTGCTCATCGCCTGCAACCGCCGACGACCAGCCGCGTCTTGCCTCGGTCACGATCGACCAGTCTCGACCACACAACTTCGCGACCGCTTCGACAAAGGTGAAGGTCGACGGGCACGAGATATCCTGCCCTCTGGACTCCGGGAGCACTGAGAGCTTTATCCACCCCTATACGGTAAGGCGCTGCTCCCTCGCGATACACCCTGCTAACCAAAGAATCTCCCTGGCGTCCGGATCCCACTCCGTGGCGATCCGGGGGTACTGTCTCACCACCCTCACCGTCCAAGGCGTAGAGTTCAGCGGCTTCCAGCTCTACGTCCTGCTCAACCTCTGCGCTGCCTTGCTACTCGGCCTGGACTTCCAGTGCAACCTCCAGAGCCTAACCCTGAAATTTGGCGGGCCCCTACCGCCCCTTACTGTTTGCGGCCTCACGACCCTTTAGGTGGACCCGCCTTCCCTGTTTGCAAACCTCACCCCAGATTGCAAACCCATCGCCACCAGGAGTAGACGGTACAGTGCCCAGGACAGGACCTTCATCAGGTCTGAGGTCCAGCGGCTGCTGCGGGAAGGTATCATCGAGGCCAGCAACAGCCCCTGGAGAGCCCAAGTGGTAGTGGTGAAACCCGGGGAGAAAAACAGGATGGTCGTTGACTACAGTCAGACCATCAATCGGTACACGCAGCTCGACGCGTACCCCCTCCCACGCATATCAGATATGGTCAATCAGATTGCACAGTACCGGGTCTTCTCGACAGTGGACCTGAAATCTGCCTACCACCAGCTCCCCATCCGTAAGGCAGACCGCCCATACACTGCCTTCGAGGCAGATGGCCGCCTTTACCATTTCCTTAAGGTTCCCTTCGACGTCACCAACGGGTCTCGGTCTTCCAACGGGAGATGGACCGAATGATTGACCCGTACGGGCTGCGGGCCATTTCCTGTACCTGGACAACGTCACCATCTGCGGCCACGACCAGCAGGAACACAACGTTAACCTTTCTAAATTTTTCCACACCACCACACTCCTCAACCTAACCTACAACAAGGAGAAGTGTGTGTTCCGCACGAACCGATTAGCCATCATCGGCCATGTGGTTCAGAACGGAGTTCTAGGGCCCGACCCCGATCGCATGCGCCCCCTCATGGAACTCCCCCTCCCCCACTGCCCCAAGGCCTGGGGTTCTTTTCGTATTACACCCAGTGGGTCCCAAACTATGCGGACACGGCCCGCCCACTCATTCAATCCACCGTTTTCCCACTGACGGCCGAGGCTCACCAGGCCTTCAACCGTATCAAGGACGACATAGCCAAGGCCGCGATGCACGCGGTTGACGAGACGCTCCCCTTCCAAATCGAGAGCGATGCATCAGATGTCGCTCTGGCCGCCACCCTCAACCAGGCAGGCAGGCCCGTGGCATTCATTTCTCGCAGCCTCCATGCCTCCGAAATCCGGCACTCCTCCGTCGAGAAGGAGGCCCAAGCGATTGTTGAAGCTGTGCGACATTGGAGGCATTACCTGGCCGGCAGGAGATTCACTCTCCTCACTGAACAACACACAGCGGGGTAAGATCAAAAATGATAAAATCTTGAGGTGGAGGATCGAGCTCTCCACCTACAATTACGAGATTTTGTATCGCACCGGTAAGCTCAACGAGCCCCCTGATGCCCTGTCCCGAAGTACATGTGCTAGCGCACAAGTGGACCGTCTCCGGACCTTGCACGACGACCTCTGTCACCCAGGAGTCACCCGCTTTTACCACTTCATTAAGGCCCGCAATCTGCCCTACTCCATCGAGGAAGTCAGGGCTATCACCAGAGACTGCCAGGTCTGCACGGAGTGTAAACCGCACTTCTACCAGCCAGACCGTGCGTGCCTGGTGAAGGCCTCCCGCCCCTTTGAACGCCTCAGCGTGGACTTCAAAGGGCCCCTCCCCTCCACCGACCGCAACACGTACTTTCTTCATGTGGTCGACGAGTGTTCCCGATTCCCCTTCGCCGTCCCATGCCCCGATATGACATCTGTCACCTTCATCAAAGCCCTCAACACCATCTTTGCGCTGTTCGGTTTCCCCGCCTACGTCCACAGCGACCGGGGATCCTCATTTATGAGCGAGGAGCTGCGCCAGTACCTGCTCAACAGGGGCATTGCCTCGAGTAGGACGACCATCAACAACCCCCGGGGAAACGGGCAGGTGGAGCGGGAGAATGGGACGGTCTGGAGGACCGAAAGTTGGCCCTATGGTCCAGAAATCTCCCGGCCTCCCGCTGGCAGGAGGTCCTCCCCGACGCACTTCACTCCATTCGGTCGCTCCTGTGCACCGTGACCAACTAAACCCCCCATGAACGTCTCTTTGCCTTCCCCAGGAAGTCCACCTCCGGGGTTTCGCTCCCAATGTGGCTGGCAGCTCCAGGACCCGTCCTCCGCAAGCACGTGCGGCTCCACAATGCGGACCCGTTGGTTGAGAGAGTACAGCTACTCCATGCGAACCGAGAGTCACGGAAGACCAAGCCGACGCCTGAGTCGCCACCAGCACCTCGGCGTGCTCAACGACAGATCAAGGCGCCCGATCGTCTAAATTTGTAACCGTCTCTGTAATTTTAAAACCAATCTGTATGTATATAGTTTTCCACCACCCCCGCTGGACTCATTTTTAACAGGGGGTGAATGTGGTAGTCACCACTGTTGTATTATATTGTATATATGGGTATTACGGTAAGGCCCCTGTACTACAGGTACGGGGGTAGATCCCTGCCTGCTGGCTCCGCCCAAGAGGCGGTGTATAAATGTGTGTGCTCTCTGAACAGCAGCCATTTCGTAAGCTGCTGTAGGAGGCCACACATCTCTGTGTAATAAAGCCTTGATTACATTCTACTCTCGTCTCGTCGTAATTGATAGTTGTGCATCAGTGGCCATCTGCAGCTCCCATTATGGGAGCCGTGCGGTTGCTTGTGTTCCTCGGTTTTGCATTGTGTTTGGTCTACGTTTATCAGGGGGGGGGCGGGGAATTGTATGTTGGATACCATGTAACTGCGGTGTATCTTTTTGCTGGGTGCAGCCCTTCCGGCCTATGTGGCTTGGGAGTTGCTGGAAGATGCTGCCAGTGCTGAAGAGGGGAGGTGGATTTTGCTCTCTCTCCCTACTCCGCTAAGCTCCAGGTTGGTGAGATCTTCTGTTGGTTCGCTTACCAAGTGGCCTTCAACTGATGCAGGTCCACTGTAGGAGCCGGGGGTGGGGTTGGGGGTTAGTCATTCTTGCACCGCTGGCAGTGTATTGCTCCTTTTCCTGGCGGCTGTGTACTTGCCTGCTGCGACTCCTCTCGCTTCTACAACCTGGACCTCACACATTACCAGTGTTGGAGAAGGGGTGGGGTGTTCTCTCTCTACGACCGCTGTGCACCGTGTCGGCGCGGCCTTCTCTGGTGGTCTGTGCTGCTCGTGCACTCTAACTGGCGCACATGCGCAGTCATTCGCATCTATACTCTATGCACGCACACTCTCACCAATATGCATGACTGATGTTCACACACATGCTTTCCTGTACACGTATTGGGCGCCTTTCCACCCAGGTAGGTCTGATGTCGGGGTAGCAGGGAAGAGGGGGCCAAGGAGGGGGGTGCTGTATGCTGACTTGGCAGCTGGCGGTGTTGTTTTTCTCCTCGATTTTGTCTTTGGTGTGCAGCTGGTGTCCTTGTTATATTCCTGCCTGGTTTGTGTTTTCTTTCGGTGCCCACTACCGGTGCTGGTGAGGGGGTGGGGTGTTCTCTCTCCTTCTTGCCCTGGACCCGCGTTGATGTTTTTTTCCGGTGCTCTGAGTAACTCCTTAGCATGCTCCCACCGATGTAGGTTTGATGCTAGGGCTGGGCGGGGAGGGGGGTGCGTGCAGTGCCTTGGCAGCTGGTGGCGATGGTAATTTGTTGTTTATGATGGTTTTCGTCCTTGGCGTACGGTTGGTATCTCTGTTGTCTTCCTGCCTGGTTTGTGTTTTCCTTCGGTGGTTGCTCTGTATTTGATTTTGTTGATAAAATGCCAGACCTGTTCTGGACTGAACTGTGCCCCTTTTGGGAGGGGTGAAATGGTTTTCTTTCTCTCCACCGCCGTGCTTTATGTTGGAGCGGCTTTTTCTGGTGGGCTGAGCTGGTGACCTTTTCTGGTGGCCTTTCTGCTGATGTGGGTCAGTGGGGGGGATGGACCAAGTAATTGGTGTCATTGTATTGTCTTTTGTATTTTTGATACTGTCCATAAACTAAAATATTTGCAGGTTGTGTTTGCTGCTTGCTCCTGCTGTAGATGCCTGGAGGCTGCTGTTGCTGTTTCTTTTCTTTTCTGTAGCCGGTAAGAAGGAAAGGACAAATATTTCTGAGGTACCTGGGTCCTGGAACACCGGGCTCAGGGCAATGTATGAGTCCAATGCTGTTTGAAGCAAGAAGACACTATGGAACCTGGTGCACGACATTGATCCAAATGGGCCACTTGTTGAAGAAATACTTTTGCAAATTGCTGATGCTTTTGTTGCTGGTGTAGTGAGTGTTGCATGTAACTAGCACATCACCACGGGTTAAACACGCTGGAAGTCAAGGATGTTCAACTGCACCTTGAGTGCCAGAGGAATATTTGGATGCCAGGGTTTGATTCAGGTGAGATTGGGACGTGTGGGAGGGTCTGCAACGGAGCGGCTCCTGGCCGGAGAATGGCACCGATACGTGGAACAACTAACACAATGATGGACAGATCATTTCTGACAAGGTTCTGGGCATGATAACGCATATTGTGTGTTTGTTTTTATTGTGAAAATGAGCTGATACAACTTTGTATTGGTACCATGGAACGGTGTTGTTACCCTGTTGTTTAATGGTTAGTGTGATATGTGGAATGTTATGGAGTTGATTTTTGAAATCTTTGTTACTGTTGACCATTTAATAAACAAAAGATTCTCAATTCTCAACTGCCTCCTCGAGGGCTCATGGGCCATTCTCAGAGGATGATGAGTGCATTTCATTTCAATCAATTTTGAAGCCTGACTTATGGGGGCTCATTTTCGGCACTAAGTGACGTACGGGGCCAATGTAGTTGTTGAGAAGCATCCCGCCAAACGCACCCAAAATTACACTTTGGAATCTTTCTGTTGAATCGCGCCCATGATTTCTGTGTGCTTTGTGCTGATGGTGAAACCGAAGTTATCACAGGATGCAGAAAAAAGGTCCACAATGTGCTGCATGTCCACCTCATAGCACAGTCATCAGTAAATAGAAAATCATGCAGTCTATCACCGATGACCTTGGTCTTGGCATGGAGGTGTCGCAGGTTGAAACGTTTGCTGTGTATTTGGTAGTTGATGTCTATGCCTGGGTCCTCTTCCTGGAGGGCGACAGTGAGCATGACTGAGAACATGATGGCGAAGAGGGCTGGGATTCAATGCCCAGCCCTGTTTCACTCCATTGGCGACAGCAAAGGGGGCCAAAGTCTTATTGTCATCAAGTATGCAGGCCTGTTGGGCATCGTGGAACTGTTGAACCACCTGAATGAATTTGTCTGGACTTGCTCATAGTCTTCCAGAGCCCTTCACAGCTAACCATGTTGAATGCTTTGGTTAGGCCGACAAAGGTGACGTTTAGGTCAGCACTTTGTTCTTGGCATTTCTCCTGCAGTTGGTGAGCAGCAAAAACACCATAGCATCATAGAATCCCTCCAGTGCAAAAGGTGGGCATTCGGCCCATCGAGTCTGTACCAACCCTCGGCCCACACCCCACCCTATTCCCGTAACCCCACCTAACCTGCACATCCCTGGACTGTGGGAGGAAATTGGAGCACCTGGAGGAAACCCTTGCACACGAGGCGAATGTGCAAACTCCACACAGGCAGTCACCCAAGGCTGGAATTGAACCTGAGTTCCTGGTGCTGTGTGGCAGCAGTGCTAACCACTACAATACCATGTTGATGTTTCCACTTGATAATTGCTCTACCACAGCTTTCTCTGTTTCCAGGTGTGTGGGCGGAGTGCCTAGAGCAGGGTTTGTGTTGACCTAGCCTATTTATAGCATTGTCATTGATGTGGGATGAGTCTGTTCAGGATGTTACTGAAATGCTCAGCCCATCTCTCCAGGATCTGAAATTGATCTGTGAGTCGCATGGTCTCATCAGCATTGAGTGGCTGAGAGGAGCTGGCTGATTGAGGAACATAGACCATCCTGACAGATTTGTAGAGGCGCTTCATGTCATTTCTGTTAGCATAGGCTTGTATTTCATCTGCCTTCTGACTCGGCTGCTTGTCCTGCATCTCAGTTACTCTGCATTGGACTGTGCTGTGGATGTTGTTATACGCAGTTTTTCTGACTGTGGACTTGTCATTTAGGTACACTCTGTGTAACTTTTATTTTTCTTCAAGAAGATTGTGTAGGTGGTTCCGTTTAGGGGGGGCCCTGGCAGCCAATGTGACCTGCTCGGAGCCAATCATGCGGGGGCGCGTCAATCCCAGCCAATAGTGAGTAAGCATGGGGTGCTGGGAGCAGGGGCCTGGGCAGGTGTGGACCCCGGAGCCGAAGAGTTAAGACCCATCCTTGAATGTTCTATGGCTGAATATATATACCAGCTTTTTCCTTTTGTTAATAAACTGCTTTGCTACTGCTGCAAGCCTCCACAGTGTTGCCTTGAGCCACCAAAAAATGCTCGATTTCAGCGTCATTTTCATCAAACCAGTCCTGCTGTTTGCGCTGGCTGGGACCAAGTATCTGGTAAGCTGTGGTGTAACAGTACATAAGAACTAGGAGCAGGAGTAGGCCATCTGGCCCCTCGAGCCTGCTCCGAAGGTAGCCTGTAGGGAAACACAACTTTTCTCAATGTTGTCTGAGGGGGTCTGAAACTCATTTAGCCTCTTCTCTAGATCATCAGTGAGCTGTTAGATGTAGTCTATCTTCAGTCTTGAGTTGTTCAGGTGCTTGGGAATCTTCTTCCCTTGAGGATAGCACTTTGGCTGAACTTTCAGACACATTTTTGAGATAAAAAGTCTGTGGTCAGTCCAGCAGTCAGTCTTAGTCACCCTTACATCCAGTCTGTTAATCTCCCTGACAATGGCATGATTGATGAGATCCCAGAGCAATGGTGCTTTCAGGATGTCTTATTTCTGGTTGGGAGCCAGAAACCTGTGTTGGTGAGAAGAATCTCATGCTCAGCGTAGAATTGCAGGAGTAGAAGGTGACTGGTGTTGCCTTTCCCAACACTGATTTTACCGATAACACCTCCCCAAGTTTGGTGATCTGTGCCGACTCTGGCGTTAAAGTCACCAAGGACGATCAGCTTGTCTGACTTTGATATTGCTGTAGCCAGGCAGTAGAGTTCTTCATAGAACTCAAGGGTTGGTCATTGTTGGGGCATATACGCTGATGATGGTAGCTTGCTTCTTGCCTGCCAGTGGGATCTTGAGTGACATGAGGCGGTCATTTAAACCCTTTGGGAGGCTGGTCAGCTTGGTCACCAGTTCATTTTTGATTACAATGCCCACACCAGCCTCGCACTGGTTCCCTTTGGCTCATCCACTCCAGAAGAAAGTGGATCCTACCCCTATTTTCCTGAAGTCAACCTTCCTCTGCAAGCCGCGTTTCGTTGAATGCGGCCATGTCAACTTTATATCAGGCTAGCTTTCTGCCCTCTCAGGCAGTTTGCTCTGTTCTGGTCTATCAGTTTGGTTGTTGTCAATGAGAGTGCACACATTCCATGCACCAAAAAGTGAGACGTGTCTTTCTTTCTTTTTTTCTGATATTGCTACTGTTAAAGTGGAAAGCGCGCCAGCCGTGGTACGTTGGCCAGGTTTGGTGAAGCAGGCAATTTTGGGGGCACATTTTCTAACCCCTTCCTCAGACTATTATCAAAGATTTTAGAGCAGAGCACTTCGAAAACAATGGCAGGACCAGACAGAGTCAGCATGGATTTATGAAGGGAAATTCATGCTTGACTAATCTACTGGAATTCTTTGAGGATGTAACTAGTAGAGTTGACAAGGGGGAGCCAGTGGATGTGGTATATTTGGACTTTCAGAAGGCTTTTGACAAAGTTCCACATAAGAGATTAGTGTCTAAAATTAAAGTGCATGGGATTAGGGGCAGTGTATTGAGATGGATAGAAAACTGGTTGGCAGACAGGAAACAAAGAGTAGGAATTAACAGGTCTTTGTCAGACAGTGACTCGTGGGATATCACAGGGATCGGTGCTAGGACCCCAGCTTTTCACAATATATATGTTGATTTAGATGAGGGAACAAAATGAAATGTCTTCAAATTTTCAGATGACACCAAGTTGGGTAGGACGGTGAGCTGTGCAGAGATCCTTCAGTGTGATTTGGACAAGTTGAGTGAGTGGGAAAATGAATGGCAGATGCAGTATAAATTTGGAGAAATGCGAGGTATCCACTTTGGTGGCAAAAATGAGGAGGCAGACTATTATCTGAATGACCATAAATTAGCAGAGGGGAGTGTACAATGAAACTTGGGTGTCCACTGAAGGTAAGCATGCAGGTAAAGAAGGCAAATGGTATGTTGGCTTTCATAGCGAGAGGATTCAAATACAGGAGCAAGGGTTGTTGCAATTATACAGGGGCCTTGGTGAGGCCACATTTGGAATATTGTTTGCAGTTCTCATCACCTTATCTGAGGATGGATGTTCTTGCTATAGAGGGAGTGCACCGAAGGTTTACCAGACTGATTCCTGGGATGACGGGACTGACATATGAGGGGAGATTGAATCGGTTAGGATTGTACTTGCTGGAGTTCAGAAGAATGCGAGGCGGGTCTCACAGAAACCTATGAAATTTTAACAGGATTAGACAGGGTAGATGCAGGAAGAATGTTCCCGATGGTGGGTGTATCCAGAACCAAGGGTCACAGACTGAGGATACGTGGTAAACCATTTAGGACAGAGATGAGGAGAAATTCTTCACCCAGAGAGTGGTCGGCTGGTGGAATTTGTTACCACAGGAAGTAGTTGAGGTCAAAATATTGTATGTTTTCAAGGAGCAGTTAGATATCGCACCCAGGACGAAGGGGTTAAAATGATATGAGGGGAAAGTGGGATGAGGCTATTGAGTTGGACGATCAGCCATGATAATGATGATTGGTAGAGCAGTCTCGAAGGGCCGAATGGCCTCCTACTGCTCCTACTTTCTATGTTTCTACTATTGATGTGAGCCGTGCGCACCTGAAAAGGACTGCTACGTCGCTCAGGTGGCTGCCCGGATTTCACCGCCGCTTCGGTTCAGCGACAAAAGACGCTGTGGTCGGAGCCGCCCGTGTGCAGGTTTGCGGCTACAGCTCCCAGTGAACCTGCTGCTTCGTCGCTCACCCAACACCGCAGGACCTGAGGTTCGATAGATGTATGAAGCTGACTTGCGTGTGAATTTTAATTATGTGAGGGAGAGTTGCGCACCTTCAGCAATGAGAGATTGAACAGAGGGTCCAGCAGAGATGAAGTAAAGGGAAACTGATTGTGGTGTTGGGGGGGGGGGAAGAGTGGGTGATGGAGATATGGGGGGAAATTTTATCAGTGGTGTGTCGTTCCCAACTTTGCCTTGGATCTCAGGCGAGCAACGCTAAACAGCTTTCCTTCAGTTCTAGCATGTAAGTAGATCTCTGTAGATGACCTGAAGCAACAAAGAGAAGAATATGCCAAAGTGTGTCAGTGCCAGAACACAGCCCTATCTGACCCCACCACGGATCTCAAACGGTTAGTACGGTTGCCTCATAGCGCCAGAGACCCGGGATCAATTTCGGCCTCGGGTGACTGTCTATGCGGAGTTTGCATTTCCTCCCCATGTCTGCGTGGGTTTCCTCCGGGTGCTCCGGTTTCCTCCAAGGATGTGCAGATTAGGTGGATTGGCCACGCTCAAATGCCATTAGTGTCCAAAGATATGCAGGTTAGGTGGGGCTATGGGGTTACGGGAATGGGGTGGGGGGTGGGCCTAGGTAGGGTTCTCTTTCAGAGGGTTGATGCAGACTGGATGGGCCGAATGGCGGCCTTCTTCATTGAATGAATTCTATGGTTCTGACATTGCCCATCATATCTGACCTGACCCATCATGTTGTCATGAAGAGGAAGTCACACTGAGCAGCTTCAGCAGGCAGCCAATTTTCATCAGCAGCTTAAATAAACTGTTTTTGCTCAAATGGTTGAATGCCTTGGTGAGGTTACTGAAGACAATATATAGTGGTCTTCATTGTTCACAGCATTTCTCTTGCAGCTGCCAGACTGAGAAGTTCATGTCAACCATAGATTCTCCAGGTCTGGAACCACACTGGGATTCGAGGTAGCTGTGTACAGCCAGCATCTGGAGTCTGATATGGGCAACATGGGGTCCCACAATGCTCAGCGGGGAGATGCTTCTATCACTTTTCAATTATTTTGGTCACCCTGTTCTAGTACAGGATCAGGGGCCACGATTCCCCGCTCCGGCGACAGAGTGCGGGGGCCGGCGGGAAAACGGGCATGTTTTACCTCTCTGCCCGTTCCGAGACGGCATTCTCCGGCCTACAAGGGGGCGAGCAGGGGCATGGCGGGAAGCGCGGGGGCGCGGCCTCGGAGACCCGGCGCCACGTAAACGACGAGGTGCCGCGGCGCACAACAGGTGATGCGAGCGCACAGGCCGCCGACGGGGATCATGGCGCCACGCCGAGCAGCGCCCAGGTTCACACAACACGATCTGAAGACGCTGCTGGACGCCCTCGAGGAGGTCTGTACCCCGGACCCGGCCGGAGAATACCAGCCAACGTGGTCCGGTGTCTGTGGAGGGAGGTGGGTGCGGCCTTGAGTGCCACCGCGGTGACACCCAGGACTGGCGAGCAGTGCCGCAAAAAGCTCCACGACCTACTGAGGGCAGCCAGGGCGAGTACCCAGCAGTGTGCCCATGGCACCAACCCCTCTACCCCCCACATGTGTGACACCCACCCCCTCCCCAGGGGGATGGTACAACCACAGCCATGAGGCACATGCGCGTTGGCCCTGTGCCCTGTGCACCCATGCCAATATAGACCCAACTGCATACAGTGGACCGCCTAACAATGCTGTTATTCTCCCCCCCCCACCCCCCGCCCCCCCAGGAAAAGAGCGCCCATAACCAACGGAAGTGAGCCTGAACCAGAAGGGGTGAACCTGACCTGCGCCAGCTCACCATGCACGAGCAACCAAGGACCGGGACATTGCCAATGCCGAGGTCGGGGGCGCACCACTAAGTGAGATCCCCCCTCCCCCCACCCCCCCCCTGCCTGGCCCCCTTCCCCTCGGCCCTCTCCCCTCGGCCCTCTCCCCTCACCGCGAACCACACTCCCCTGCACCTGCCTAACCCTGATGGTGTGTTGTGTGTTGCAGGGCCACGCGGTGACCGACCTGGAGCACCTGGCGGACACCACCCACATCCAGCACCTGCACGGCCAGCCGGCACAGACCAACCAGGCGCACCGGGCAGACACCACCCACATCCAGCACCTGGATGGCCAGCCGACGCGGACCAACCGGGCGCATCAGGCTTACACTGCCCCCGGCCAGCGCCTGGGCGCCCAGCCCACAGGGACTCTAGCAGCGACGGGGAGGACAGCTCCAACAGCAGCCCCCCGGCCCAGTCCAGTGACTACACAACGACACAAGACACTAGCACACAGGGGACAGACGGACACAAACGACCACACAGGACACCAGCACACACGGGACAGACAGACATGAAAGGACACAACACGAAACCAACATGGAGGGTGCGGATAGACAGGACACGGCACCCCAGGGGACCCTCGAACACAGGTCCGATGAAGATACTGAGGTTGCATCACAGCTATCTCCTCCACCCCCCGCCATCGCAGAGACACACCTCGGTTGGCCATGTTAGTGGTGAGGCTAATGGGACACTAACTGGTGCGCACCACACAGCCGCTCCGGTACAGCAGGTGGAGGTAGGAGCAGCCGAGGGGCCGGACGGTGGGAAGGCAGCCCAGCTCCGGCAAACACCTGTCGCCCAGACAGGTTCCAGGTCCCTGGAGTTCCCCTGCCCACCCATAGGCCCAATGCAGTCAGGGACCCAGGGGCGTGAGAAGGTGACGGCCAGCTTCCAGCACCTGCAGACGCAAGTGCAGGGGTGCATCTGCGTCCAGGAGCAGGAAATGTTGCCGGTCATGAGTGCCACACAGGCCAACACCGCAAGGGGGGCGTCCGCAGTGGAGACAATGGTGGCGACTGTGTCGGGCATGGGTCTAAGCCTGCAAGGCCTGGGGCTATCCGGGCACGCGGCCTCCGCAACCCGGGACAGGGCTGCCGTCGCACAGGAAGCCATGAGCCAGCTGAACATCGCAGAGGCGCTCAACAACCTGGCCCAGTCCCAGCAGGCCACGGCCCAGTACCAGCAGGCCATGGCCCATATCTGCAGGCCACGGTCTTGTCCCAGCAGGCCATGGCCCAGCCCCTGCAGGCCATCGCTGACAGCATCAGCGCCATTGGCCGGGTGATGGACGGCGTTGTACAGAGCCAGACACGGATTGCGCACTCCGAGCTCCATGGCCATGAACGTCCCGACCCTGGTCGACACCAGCACGGGCCTCCAGGACTGGCAGCGCCAGCTGATGCCGGTGCCCCAGGTGCTGGATTCCCCCGCACCCCCATCCCATGGAGAGCCCCGGGGGCCGCCGGGCACCCCGGGGGGGAGAGGAGGTGCTGGGGCCAGTCCCGGGTCCCCCTGCAGGGGGGGTCCCGGAACCCCACGCCACTTCCGCCCCCCCCTAACCGCCGCTGGTGCACCTGGTGGGCAGTGGGCAGAACAGGATGGCACCACGCCATACCAATTGCCCAAGATGCGGCCTGGCCCATCCAGGCCGGGCCGCCCCAGGAAGCGGCTGCCGACGGGGACCCCAGTCACAGGGCAGGAATCACATGAGTCCACCTCCAGTTCTGCTGTACCGTCTGGGGGAACACCTAGATGTAGTCACAGGGCCCGTAAGGCCAGAAAGGTAGACACGAATGAGCAAGTTGGCACGGGTGCAGGGCACAGAATAGTTAGATGGCCAGGGCACATGTACAGGACGTCTGTTATTAAACACATTCCACACCTATGTGAGCTGCCTCTGTACTCTGTCCGATGCAGGCGGGGCTGGGGCGGGGACTGTGTGCCAGTGTGTGTGAGGGGTGCTGCGATAGAGGTTGGGCTCCGGTGCATGTGACCTGCAGCCCCCCCTCACGGTTCCCCGACGCCAGCCCGGCCATACGCCAGGGCCATGAGATGCAGTGTCAGGGCTGCATGCAAAGCCCACCCAGGTGGAGGGTCGTGATGTAGCCATGAGTCAGACATTGTCGAACGATGTATGGCTCGGGTCCCATTGCAGAGCAGGCTGTCATCATCCTCCATGCCTTGTAGCAGACCCGCGTACACCATCGACCGTGCCCCCATCCCATTGTGCCGCAGGCGGATGTGTCATGGAGGGGTGGTGTGCATGCGGGTGTTGTGGTGGTGGTGGGGGGGCTGTGGGTGGGGGTGCTGTGGTAGGGGTGGGGGTGGGGGAGGTGAGGGTGGTCGTCATTTGGGGAGGTGCCGAACCCGCTGCCTGTGCCCATACCCATCACTACTGCCGCCCACCGTGGTCGCCGAAACGGGCAGCTACCAGTGCCTCCCGTGCCTCCTGGCCCAGCCGGCGGCGCCGGGCAGCCTCTTGTTCCCGTCCATCCCCCATGTCCTGTGCATCGGTTCCCCCCTCACCATCCCCCTCACCTGGGGATGGGTTCCCCTGATACTGACTGTTCTCCTCCTCCTCCAGCACATCACCCCTCTGCTGAGCTATGTTGTGCAGGACGCAGCAGACCACGACGATGCGGCCGACCCTCTCCGAAGGGTACTGGAGGGCCCCTCTAGAGCGGTCCAGGCATCTGAAGCGCATCTTGAGCAGCCCAAAGCACCTCTCGACCACACCCCTGGTCGTTGCATGGGCATCGTTGTAGTGTTGCTCCGCGTCGGTCTGTGGCCTCCGTATAGGCGTCATCAGCCACGACCACAACGGGTAACCCCAGTTGCCCAGCAACCAGCCCCGCAGCCGGGGGGTTATCCCTCGAACATGGCAGGGATGAACGATTGGGCCAGTATAAAGGAGTCATGCACACTGCCAGGGTACCTGGCGCAGACGTGCAGGATTGTCATCCTGTGGTCGCGGACAACCTGCACGTTCATTGAATGTGTACCCTTCCTGTTTCGGCACATGGTCCTTTCCTCCGAGGTGGGCCGCATGGCGATGTGCACTCCATCGATCGCCCCCTGCACCATGGGCATCTGGGCAACAGCGGCGAAACCTGCTGCGTGGACACCCTGGTGAGCACAGTCCACAAGGAACTGCATGTACCAGTCCACAATGTTGTACAGGGCGTCAGGGATGGCTCAGATGTGCCTGTGGACCGATGGCTGGGAGATGCCAGACAGGTCCCCACTCAGTGACTGGAATGACCCCGTCGTGAAGACGTTGAGGACGACCGTCACCTTGACGGCCACCGGGATGGCATGTCCACCCCGGTCCTGCGTGGTGCCAGGTGTGCCATCAGGTGGCAGATGTGGGCGACGGTCTCGTGGCTCATCCGCAGTCTCCTCCTGCACGCCCTGTCCGGGAGGTCCTCGAAGGACATGCGGGGCCGGTACACACGGTGTCGCATCGGACGCCTCCGTGGCCGTAACACACCCTCCTCCTTCTCCCCCTCGACATCCCCATGCTGTGGTCCCACACGTCGTGATGCCCCTCCTGCGCTTCTCGGGCGTGCGGTACTGCGGCTTGGGCGGCCTGCACGTGCCCCATTGCAGCCCGCTGTTCTACAGCAGGCTCCACCACCTCCCTCTCACACCCGTGCTCCAACTCCCACTGGGTGAAAGGGGATTGGGCAAAGATGGGGGTGAAAGGGGATTAGAAATGATGGGAGTGAAAGGGAATTGGCCAATGATGGGGGTAAAGGGGATTGGGACAGTGATGGGGGTAAAATGGGATTGGGATAATGATGTGCGATGAATCAGGATTGGGCAATGATGGGGGTAAAAGGGGATTGGGAAAGTGATGTGCGATGAAACAAGATCGGGCAAAGATTGGTGTGAAAGGGGATTGGGACGGTTATGGGGTAAAAGGGCATTGGGCAATGATGGGGGTGAAAGAGGATTGGGCAATGATGGGGGTGAAAGGGGATTGGGCGTTGATGGGGGTCAAAGGGGATTGGGACGGTGATGTGCGATGAATCAGGATTGGGCAATGATGCAGGTGAAGGGATTGGGCAATGATGGGGTGAAAGGGGATTGGGCAATGATGGGGGTCAAAGGGGATTGGGCAATGATGGGGGTCAAAGGGGATTGGGACGGTGATGTGCGATGAATCAGGATTGGGCAATCATGCAGGTGAAGGGATTGGGCAATGATGGGGGTGAAAGGGGATTGGGCAATGATGGGGGTGAATGCGGATTGGGATGATGATGTAAGGTGGATCAGGATTGGGCAATGATGGGGGTGAAAGGGGATTGGGTGAAAGGGGATTGGGCAATGATGGGGGTTAAAGGAGATTGGGATGGTGATGGTGGTGAATCAGGATTGGTCAATGCTGGGGGTGAAAGGAGATTGGGCAATGATGGGGGTGACATGTGATTGGGACAGTGATGGGGGTGAAAGGGGATTGGGCAATGATGGGGGTGAATGCGGATTGGGACGATGATGTCAGGTGGATCAGGATTGGGGAATGATGGGGGTGAAAGGGGATTGGGACAGTGATTGGGTGAAGGGATTGGGCAATGATGGGGGTTAAAGGGGATTGGGCAATGATGGGGGTTAAAGGGGATTGGGCAATGATGGGAGTGAAAAGGGATTGGGCAATATTGGGGGTGAAAGGGGATTGGGACGGTGATGGGGGTGAAATGGGATTGGGCAATGATGGGGATGAAAGGGGATTGGGACAGTGATGGAGGTGAATCAGGATTGTGCAATAATGGGGGTGTCAGGGGATTAGGGCGATGATGTCAGATGAATCAGGATTTGGCAATGATGGGGGTGAAAGGGGTTTGGGACGGTGATGTGCCATGAATCAGGATTGGTCAATGATATTGGTGAAAGGGGATTGGGCAATGATGGGGGCGAAAGAGGATTGGGACGGTGATGGAGGTGAATCAGGATTGTGCAATGCTGGGGGTGAAAGGGGATTGGGACAATGATGTCAGATGGATCAGGATTGGGCAGTGATGGGGCGAAAAGGGATTGAGCAATGATGGGGTGAAGGGGGATTGGGCGATGATGGGGTGAAGGGGGATTGGGCAATGATGGGGTGAAGGAGGATTGGGCAATGATGGGGGCGAAAGGGGATTGGGACAGTGATGGGGGTGAAAGGGGATTGGGCAATGATGGGGGGTGAAAGGGGATTGGGACGTGATGGCGGTGATTCAGGATTGGGCAATGATGGAGGTGAAAGGGGATTGGGCAATGATGGGGTGAAAGGGGATTGGGAAGTGATGGAGGTGATTCAGGATTGGGCAACGATGGGGGTGAAAGGGGATTGGGCAATGATGGGGATGAAAGGGGATTGGGAGGTGATGGAGGTGATTCAGGATTGGGCAATGATGGAGGTGAAAGGGGATTGGGCAATGATGGAGGTGATTCAGGATTGGGCAATGATGGGGGTGAAATGGGATTGGGCAATGATGGGGTTGAAAGGGGACTGGGCAATGATCGGGGTGAAAGGGGATTGGGCAATGATGGGGGTGATAGCGGATTGGGCAATGATGGGGGTGAAAGGGGATTGGGCAATGATGGGGGTGAAAGGGAATTGGGACAGTGATGGGATGAAAGGGGATTGGGCAATGATGGGGATGAAAAGGGATTGGGCAATGATGGGGGTGAAAGGGGATTGGGCAATGATGGGGGTGATAGCGGATTGGGCAATGATGGGGGTGAAAGGGGATTGGGCAATGATGGGGGTGAAAGGGGATTGGGACGTGATGGAGGTGATTCAGGATTGGGCAATGATGGGGTGAAAAGGGATTGGGCAATGATGGGAATGAAACGGGATTGGGCAATCATGGGGGTGAAAGGGGATTGGGACGTGATGGAGGTGATTCAGGATTGGGCAATGATGGGGGTGAAAGGGGATTGGGCAATGATGAGGGTGAAATGGGATTGGGCAATGATGGGGGTGAAAGGGGCTTGGGAGGGTGATGGAGGTGATTCAGTATTGGGTAATGATGGGGGTGAAAGGAGATTGGTCAATCATGCGGATGAAAGTGGATTGGGCAATAATGGGGGTGAAAGGGCATTGGGACAGTGATGGAGGTGAATAAGTATTGGGCAATGATGGGGGTGAAAGGGGATTGGGACAGTGACGGAGGTGAATCAGTATTGGGCAATGATGGGGGTGAAAGGGAATTGGGCAATGATGGGGGTGAAAGGGGATTGGGACAGTGATGGGATGAAAGAGGATTGGGCAATGATGAGGGTGAAATGGGATTGGGCAATGATGGGGTGAAAGGGGCTTGGGAGAGTGATGGAGGTGATTCAGGATTGGGGAATGATGGAGGTGAAAGCGGATTGGGCAATGATGGGGATGAAAGGCGATTGGGACGTGATGGAGGTGATTCAGGATTGGGCAATGATGGGGGTGAAAGGGGATTGGGCAATGATGGGGATGAAAGGGGATTGGGACGTGATGGAGGTGATTCAGGATTGGGCAATGATGGAGGTGAAAGGGGATTGGGCAATGATGGAGGTGATTCAGGATTGGGCAATGATGGGGGTGAAATGGGATTGGGCAATGATGGGGATTAAAGGGGATTGGGCAATGATGGGGTTGAAAGGGGACTGGGCAATGATCGGGGTGAAAGGGGATTGGGCTATGATGGGGGTGATAGCGGATTGGGCAATGATGGGGGTGAAAGGGGATTGGGCAATGATGGGGTTGAAAGGGGACTGGGCAATGATGGGGGTGAAAGGGGATTGGGCAATGATGGGGGTGATAGCGGATTGGGCAATGATGGGGGTGAAAGGGGATTGGAACAGCGATGGAGGTGAATCAGTATTGGGTAATGATGGGGGTGAAAGGGGATTGGGACAGTGATGGAGGTGAATCAGTATTGGGCAATGATGGAGGTGAAAAGGAATTGGGCAATGATGGGGGTGAAAGGGGATTGGGACAGTGATGAGATGAAAGGGGATTGGGCAATGATGACGGTGAAAGGGGATTGGGATAGTGATGGAGGTGAATCAGTATTGGGCAATGATGGGAGTGAAAAAGGATTGGGCCATGATGGGGGTGAAAGGGGATTGGGACGGTGATGGGGGTGAAAAGGGATTGGGCAATGATGGGGTTGAAGGGGGATTGGGCAATGTTGGTTAAAGGGGATGGGGACGATGATGGGGGTGAGAGGGGTTTGGGCAATGATGGGGGTGAAAGGGGATTGGGATAGTGATGGAGGTGAATCAGGATTGGGCAATGATGGAGACGAAAGGGGATTGGTCAATGATGGGGATGAAAGGGGATTGGGACGGTGATGGAGCTGTTTTAGGATTGGGCAATAATGGAAGTGAGAGGGGATTGGGACGATGATAGGGGTGAGAGGGGATTGGGACAATGATAGGGGTGAAAGGGGATTGGGCAATGGTGGGGTGAAAGGGGATTGGGACAGTGATGGTGGTGAATCAGGATTGGGCAATGATGGGGGTGAAATGGGATTGGGCAATGATGGGGGTGAAAGGGAATTGGGCGTTGATGGGGGTGAAAGGGGATTGGGACAGTGATGTGCGATGAATCAGGATTGGGCAATGATGGGGGTGAAAGTTGATTGGGCAATGATGGGGGTGAAAGGGGGTTGGGCAATGATGGGGTCAAACGGGTTTGAGCAATGATGGGAGTGAAATGGGATTGGGCAATGATGGGGGTTTAAAGGGGATTGGGCAATGATGTGGGTGAAATGGGATTGGGCAATGATGGGGGTAATGGGGATTGGGCAATGATGGGGTGAAAGGGGATTGGGCCAGTGATGGAGGTGAATCAGTATTGGGCAATGATGGGGGTGAAAGGGAATTGGGCAATGATGGGGGTGAAAGGGGATTGGGACGGTGATGGGGGTGAAAAGGGATTGGGCAATGATGGGGTTGAAGGGGGATTGGGCAATGTTGGGGGTTAAAGGGGATGGGGATGATGATGGGGGTGAGAGGGGTTTGGGCAATGATGGGGGTGAAAGGGGATTGGGACAGTGATGGAGGTGAATCAGGATTAGGCAATGATGGGGACGAAAGGGGATTGGGACGGTGATGGAGCTGTATTAGGATTGGGCAATAATGGAAGTGAGAGGGGATTGGGACGATGATAGGGGTGAAAGAGGATTGGGACAGTGATGGTGGTGAATCAGGATTGGGCAATGATGGGGATGAAAGGGGATTGGCACGATGATAGGGGTGAAAGTGGATGGGGACGATGATGGGAGTGAAAGACGATTGGGCAATGATCGGGGTGAAAGGGGATTGGGACAGTGATGGAGGTGAATCAGTATTGGGCAATGATGGGGGGTGAAAGGGGATTGGGCGATGATGGGGGTGAAAGGGGATTGGGACAGTGATGTGCGATGAATCAGGATTGGGCAATGATGGGGGTGAAAGTTGATTGGGCAATGATGGGGGTGAAAGGGGATTGGGCAATGATGGGCGTGAAAGGGGGTTGGGCAATGATGGGGTCAAACGGGTTTGAGCAATGATGGGAGTGAAATGGGATTGGGCAATGATGGGGGTTTAAAGGGGATTGGGCAATGATGTGGGTGAAATGGGATTGGGCAATGATGGGGGTAATGGGGATTGGGCAATGATGGGGGTGAAAGGGGATTGGGCCAGTGATGGAGGTGAATCAGTATTGGGCAATGATGGGAGTGAAAAAGGATTGGGCCATGATGGGGGTGAAAGGGGATTGGGACGGTGATGGGGGTGAAAAGGGATTGGGCAATGATGGGGTTGAAGGGGGATTGGGCAATGATGTGGTCAAAAGGGTTTGAGCAATGATGGGGTGAAAGGGGATTGGGACGATGATGGGGGTGAAAGGGGATTATGCAATGATGGGGGTGAAATGGGTTTGGGCAATGATGGGGGTGAAATCTGATTGGGCAATGATGGGGGTGAAAGGGGATTGGGCAATGATGGGGGTGAAAGGGGATTGGTCAATCATGGGGATGAAAGTGGATTGGGACGTGATGGAGGTGATTCAGGATTGGGCAATGATGGGGTTGAAAGGGGATTGGGCAATGATGGGGATGAAAGGGGATTGGGACGTGATGGAGGTGATTCAGGATTGGGCAATGATGGGGGTGAAAGGGGATTTGGGCAATGATGGGGGTGAAAGTGGATTGGGATGTGATGGAGGTGATTCAGGATTGGGCAATGATGGAGGTGAAAGGGGATTGGCCAATGATGGGGGTGAAATGGGATTCGGCAATGATGGGGATTAAAGGGGATTGGGCAATGATGGGGTTGAAAGGGGACTGGGCAATGATGGGGGTGAAAGGGGATTGGGACAGTGATGGGATGAAAGGGGATTGGGCAATGATGGCGGTGAAAGGTACTTGGGACGGTGATGGAGGTGAATCAGTATTGGGCAATGATGGACGTGAAAGGGGATTGGGCAATGATGGGCGTGAAAGGGGATTGGGACAGTGATGGGATGAAAGGGGATTGGGCAATGATGGCGGTGAAAGGGGCTTGGGACGGTGATGGAGGTGAATCAGTATTGGGCAATGATGGGCGTGAAAGGGGATTGGGCAATGATGGGGGTGAAAGGGGTTTGGGACGGTGATGGGGATGAAAAGGGATTGGGCAATGATGGGGTTGAAGGGTAATTGGGCAATATTGGGGTGAAAAGGGATGGGGACGGTAATGCGCAATGAATCAGGATTGGGCAATGATGGGGGTGAAAGGGGACTGGACAATGTTGGGTGTGAAAGGGGATTGGGCAATGATGGGGGTTAAAGGGGATTGGGCAATGATGGCGGTGAAAGGGGATTGGGAAATGATGGGGTGAAAGGGTATTGGGCAATGATGGGGGCGAAAGGGGATTGGGCAATGATGGGGGTTAAAGGGGATTGGGCAATGATGGGGGTGATAGGGGATAGGTAAATGATGGGGTGAAAGGGGATTGGGCAATGATGGGGATAAATGGGGATTGGGCAATGATGGGGGTGAAAGACGATTGGGCAATGATCGGGGTGAAAGGGGATTGGGACAGTGATGGAGTTGAATCAGTATTGGGCAATGATGGGGGTGAAAGGGGATTGGGCGATGATGGGGTCAAAAGGGTTTGAGCAATGATGGGGTGAAAGGGGATTGGGCAATGATGGGGGTGAAAGGGGATTGGGCAATGATGGGGGTGAAATGGGTTTGGGCAATGATGGGGGTGAAATGGGATTGGGCAATGATGGGGGTTTAAAGGGGATTGGGCAATGATGTGGGCAAAAGGGGATTGGGCAATGATTGGTGTGGAAGGGGATTGAGCAATGATGTGGGTGAAATGGGATTGGGCAATGATGGGGGTAAAGGGGATTGGGCAATGATGGGGGTGAAAGGGGTTTGGGACAGTGATGGAGGTGAATCAGTATTGGGCAATGATGCGGGTGAAAGGGGATTGGGCAATGATGGCGGTGAAAGGGGATTGGGACGGTGATCTGTGGTGAATCAGGATTGGGCAATCATCGGGGTGAAAGGGGATTGGGAGAGTGATGGAGGTCAAAGGGTTATTGGAACGATGATGTGCGATGAATCAGGATTGGTCATTGATGGGGTGAAAAGGGATTGGGACAGTGATGGAGGTGAATCAGGATTGGTCAATGATGGGGAGAAAGGCGATTGGGACAGTGATGTGCGATGATTCAGGATTGGGCGATGATAGGGGTGAAAGGGGATTGGGACAGTGATGTGCGATGAATCAGTATTGGGCAATGATGGGGTGAAAGGGGATTGGGACGATGATGGGGGTGAAAGGGGATTGGGCAATGATGGGGGTGAAAGGGGATTGGGCAATCATGGGGATGAAAGTGGATTGGGACGTGATGGAGGTGATTCAGGATTGGGCAATGATGGGGGTGAAAGGGGATTGGGCAATGATGGGGATGAAAGGGGATTGGGACGTGATGGAGGTGATTCAGGATTGGGCAATGATGGGGGTGAAAGGGGATTTGGGCAATGATGGGGGTGAAAGGGGATTGGGATGTGATGGAGGTGATTCAGGATTGGGCAATGATGGAGGTGAAAGGGGATTGGGCAATGATGGGGGTGAAATGGGATTCGGCAATGATGGGGATTAAAGGGGATTGGGCAATGATGGGGTTGAAAGGGGACTGGGCAATGATGGGGGTGAAAGGGGATTGGGACAGTGATGGGATGAAAGGGGATTGGGCAATGATGGCGGTGAAAGGTACTTGGGACGGTGATGGAGGTGAATCAGTATTGGGCAATGATGGACGTGAAAGGGGATTGGGCAATGATGGGCGTGAAAGGGGATTGGGACAGTGATGGGATGAAAGGGGATTGGGCAATGATGGCGGTGAAAGGGGCTTGGGACGGTGATGGAGGTGAATCAGTATTGGGCAATGATGGGGGTGAAAGGGGATTGGGACGGTGATGGGGATGAAAAGGGATTGGGCAATGATGGGGTTGAAGGGTAATTGGGCAATATTGGGGTGAAAAGGGATGGGGACGGTAATGTGCGATGAATCAGGATTGGGCAATGATGGGGGTGAAAGGGGACTGGACAATGTTGGGTGTGAAAGGGGATTGGGAAATGATGGGGTGAAAGGGTATTGGGCAATGATGGGGGCTAAAGGGCATTGGGCAATGATGGGGGTTAAAGGGGATTGGGCAATGATGGGGGTGATAGGGGATAGGTAAATGATGGGGTGAAAGGGGATTGGGCAATGATGGGGATAAATGGGGATTGGGCAATGATGGGGGTGAAAGGGGATTGGGCAATGATGGGGGTGAAAAGGGATTGGGACAGTGATGGGATTAAAGGGGATCGGGCAATGATGGGGGTGAAAGGGGATTGGGCAATGATGGTGGTGAAAGGGGCTTGAGAGGGTGATGGAGGTGATTCAGTATTGGGTAATGATGGGTGTGAAAGGGGATTGGGCAATGATGGGGTGAAAGGGGATTGGTCAATCATGGGGATGAAAGTGGATTGGGCAATGATGGGGGTGAAAAGGAATTGGGCGATGATGGCGGTGAAAGGGGATTGGGACGTGATGGAGATGATTCAGGATTGGGCAATGATGGAGGTGAAAGGGGATTGGGCAATGATGGGGATGAAAGGGGATTGGGACGTGAATGGAGGTGATTCAGGATTGGGCAATGATGGAGGTGAAAGGGGATTCGGCAATGATGGAGGTGATTCAGGATTGGGCAATGATCGGGGTGAAAGGGGATTGGGCAATGATGGGGGTGATAGCGGATTGGGCAATGATGGGGGTGAAAGGGGATTGGGCAATGATGGGGGTGAAAGGGGATTGGGACAGTGATGGGTTGAAAGGGGATTGGGCAATGATGGGGTTGAAAGGGGACTGGGCAATGATGGGGGTGAAAGGGGATTGGGCAATGATGGGGGTGATAGCGGATTGGGCAATGATGGGGGCTAAAGGGGATTGGGCAATGATGGGGGTTAAAGGGGATTGGGCAATGATGGGGGCGAAAGGGGATTGGGACAGTGATGAAGGTGAAAGGATTACTGGAACGATGATGTGCGATGAATCAGGATTGGTCAATGATGGGGGTGAAAGGGGATTGGGACAATGTTGGAGGTGAATCAGGATTGGGCAATGTTGGGGGTGAAAGGGGATTGGGACGGTGATGAAGGTGAAAAGGTTACTGGAACGCTGACGTGCGATGAATCAGGATTGGTCAATGATGGGGGTGAAGGTGGTTTTGGCAATGATGGGAGTGAAAGGGGATTGGGCAATGATGGGGGTTAAAGGGGATTGGGCAATGATGGGGGTGAAAGGGGATTGGGACAATGTTGGAGGTGAATCAGGATTGGGCAATGTTGGGGGTGAAAGGGGATTGGGACAGTGATGAAGGTGAAAGGGTTACTGGAACGATGATGTGCGATGAATCAGGATTGGTCAATGATGGGGTGAAAAGGGATTGGGACAGTGATGTGCGATGAACCAGGACTGGGGAATGATGGGGTGAAAAGGGATTGGGACAGTAATGGAGGTGAATCAATATTGGGCAATGATGGGGGTGAAAGGGGATTGGGACAGTGATGTGCGATGAATCAAGATTGGGCAATGATGGGGGTGAAAGGGGATTGGGCAAGGATGGGGGTGAAGGGATTGGGACGGTGATGGAGGTGAATCAGTATTGGGCAATGATGGGGGTGAAAGGGGATTGGGACATTGATGAGCGATGAATCATGATTGGGCAATGATGGGGGTGAAAGGGGATTGGGCAAGGATGGGGGTGAAGGGATTGGGATTGTGATGTGCGATGAATCAGGATCGGGCAATGTTGCGGTGAACAGGGATTGGGACGGTAATGATGATGAATCAGGATTGGGCAATGATGGAGGTGGATAAGGATTGAGCAATGATGGGGTGAAAGGGGATTGGGCAATGATGGGGATGAAAGGGGATTGGGCAATGATGGGGTGAAAGGGGATTGAGCAATGATGAGGATGGAAGGGGATTGGGGTGATGATGGGGGCGAAAGGGGATTGGGATTGTAATGGAGGTGAATCAGGATTGAGCAATGATGGGGGTGAAAGGGGATGGGGACGATGTTGGGGGTGAAAGGACTTTCGGCAATGATGGGGGTGAAAGGGGATTGGGCAATCATGGGGGTGAAATGGAATGGGCAATGATGGGGATTAAAGGGGACTGGGCAATGGTGGGGTTGAAAGGGGACTGGGCAATGATGGGGTGAAAGGGGATTGGGCAATGATGGGGGTGATAGCGGATTGGGCAATGATGGGGTGAAAAGGGATTGGGCATTGATGGGGGTGAAAAGGGATTGGGCAATGCTGGGGATGAAAGGGGTTTGGGACGTGATGGAGGTGATTCAGGATTGGGCAATCTTGGGGGTGAAAAGGGATTGGGCAATCATGGGGATGAAAGGGGATTGGGCAATGATGGCGGTGAAAGGGGATTGGGACGGTGATGGAGGTGAATCAGTATTGGGCAATGATGGGGGTGAAAAGGGACTGGACAATGTTGGGTGTGAAAGGGGATTGGGCAATGAAGGGGGTTAAAGGGGATTGGGCAATGATGGGGGTGAAAGGGGATTCGGAAATGATGGTGTGAAAGGGGATTGGGCAATGATGGGGGTTAAAGGGATTGGGCAATGATGGGGGTGAAAGGGGATTGGGCAATGATGGGGATGAATGGGGATTGGGCAATGATGGGGGCTAAAGGGGATTGGGCAATGATGGGGGTTAAAGGGGATTGGGCAATGATGGGGGTGAAAGGGGATTCGGCAATGATGGGGGCGAAAGGGGATTGGGACAGTGATGAAGGTGAAAGGATTACTGGAACGATGATGTGCGATGAATCAGGATTGGTCAATGATGGGGGTGAAAGTGGATTGGGCAATGATGGGGGTGAAAGGGGATTGGGCAATGATGGGTGTTAAAGGGGATTGGGCAATGATGGGGTGAAAGGGGATTGGGACGTGATGGAGGTGATTCAGGATTGGGCAATGATGGGGGTGAAAGGGGATTGGGCAATGATGGGGGTGATAGCGGATTGGGCAATGATGTGGGTGAAAGGGGATTGGGACAGTAATGGAGGTGAATCAGTATTGGGCAATGATGGGGGTGAAAAGGGATTGGGACAGTGATGGAGGTGAATCAGTATTGGGCAATGATGGGGGTGAAAGGGAATTGGGCAATGATGGGGGTGAAAGGGAATTGGGACAGTGATGGGATGAAAGGGGATTGGGCAATGACGACGGTGAAAGGGGATTGGGATAGTGATGGAGGTGAATCAGTATTGGGCAATGATGGGAGTGAAAAGGGATTGGGCAATGATGGGGGTGAAAGGGGATTGGGACGGTGATGGGGGTGAAAAGGGATTGGGCAATGATGGGGTTGAAGGAGGATTGGGCAATGTTGGGGGTGAAAGGGGATGGGGACGATGATGGGGGTGAGAGGGGTTTGGGCAATGATGGGGGTGAAAGGGGATTGGGATGGTCATGGAGGTGAATCAGTATTGGGCAATGATGCGGGTGGAAGGGGATTGGGCAATGATGGCGGTGAAAGGGGATTGGGATGGTGATCTGTGGTGAATCAGGATTGGGCAATCATGGGGGTGAAAGGGGATTGGGAGAGTGATGGAGGTGAAAGGGTTATTGGATCGATGATGTGCGATGAATCAGGATTGGTCATTGATGTGGTGAAAAGGGATTGGGACAGTGATGGAGGTGAATCAGGATTGGTCAATGATGGGGGTGAAAGGCGATTGGGCAATGATGGGGGTGTAAGGGGATTGGTCCATTATGGGGATGAATGTGGATTGGGCAAGGATGGGGGTGAAGGGATTGGGACGGTGATGGAGGTGAATCAGTATTGGGCAATGATGGGGGTGAAAGGGGATTGGGACATTGATGAGCGATGAATCATGATTGGGCAATGATGGGGGTGAAAGGGGATTGGGCAAGGATGGGGGTGAAGGGATTGGGATTGTGATGTGCGATGAATCAGGATCGGGCAATGTTGCGGTGAACAGGGATTGGGACGGTAATGATGATGAATCAGGATTGGGCAATGATGGAGGTGGATAAGGATTGAGCAATGATGGGGTGAAAGGGGATTGGGCAATGATGGGGATGAAAGGGGATTGGGCAATGATGGGGTGAAAGGGGATTGAGCAATGATGAGGATGGAAGGGGATTGGGGTGATGATGGGGGCGAAAGGGGATTGGGATTGTAATGGAGGTGAATCAGGATTGAGCAATGATGGGGGTGAAAGGGGATGGGGACGATGTTGGGGGTGAAAGGACTTTCGGCAATGATGGGGGTGAAAGGGGATTGGGCAATCATGGGGGTGAAATGGAATGGGCAATGATGGGGATTAAAGGGGACTGGGCAATGGTGGGGTTGAAAGGGGACTGGGCAATGATGGGGTGAAAGGGGATTGGGCAATGATGGGGGTGATAGCGGATTGGGCAATGATGGGGTGAAAAGGGATTGGGCATTGATGGGGGTGAAAAGGGATTGGGCAATGCTGGGGATGAAAGGGGTTTGGGACGTGATGGAGGTGATTCAGGATTGGGCAATCTTGGGGGTGAAAAGGGATTGGGCAATCATGGGGATGAAAGGGGATTGGGCAATGATGGCGGTGAAAGGGGATTGGGACGGTGATGGAGGTGAATCAGTATTGGGCAATGATGGGGGTGAAAAGGGACTGGACAATGTTGGGTGTGAAAGGGGATTGGGCAATGAAGGGGGTTAAAGGGGATTGGGCAATGATGGGGGTGAAAGGGGATTCGGAAATGATGGTGTGAAAGGGGATTGGGCAATGATGGGGGTTAAAGGGATTGGGCAATGATGGGGGTGAAAGGGGATTGGGCAATGATGGGGATGAATGGGGATTGGGCAATGATGGGGGCTAAAGGGGATTGGGCAATGATGGGGGTTAAAGGGGATTGGGCAATGATGGGGGTGAAAGGGGATTCGGCAATGATGGGGGCGAAAGGGGATTGGGACAGTGATGAAGGTGAAAGGATTACTGGAACGATGATGTGCGATGAATCAGGATTGGTCAATGATGGGGGTGAAAGTGGATTGGGCAATGATGGGGGTGAAAGGGGATTGGGCAATGATGGGTGTTAAAGGGGATTGGGCAATGATGGGGTGAAAGGGGATTGGGACGTGATGGAGGTGATTCAGGATTGGGCAATGATGGGGGTGAAAGGGGATTGGGCAATGATGGGGGTGATAGCGGATTGGGCAATGATGTGGGTGAAAGGGGATTGGGACAGTAATGGAGGTGAATCAGTATTGGGCAATGATGGGGGTGAAAAGGGATTGGGACAGTGATGGAGGTGAATCAGTATTGGGCAATGATGGGGGTGAAAGGGAATTGGGCAATGATGGGGGTGAAAGGGAATTGGGACAGTGATGGGATGAAAGGGGATTGGGCAATGACGACGGTGAAAGGGGATTGGGATAGTGATGGAGGTGAATCAGTATTGGGCAATGATGGGAGTGAAAAGGGATTGGGCAATGATGGGGGTGAAAGGGGATTGGGACGGTGATGGGGGTGAAAAGGGATTGGGCAATGATGGGGTTGAAGGAGGATTGGGCAATGTTGGGGGTGAAAGGGGATGGGGACGATGATGGGGGTGAGAGGGGTTTGGGCAATGATGGGGGTGAAAGGGGATTGGGATGGTCATGGAGGTGAATCAGTATTGGGCAATGATGCGGGTGGAAGGGGATTGGGCAATGATGGCGGTGAAAGGGGATTGGGATGGTGATCTGTGGTGAATCAGGATTGGGCAATCATGGGGGTGAAAGGGGATTGGGAGAGTGATGGAGGTGAAAGGGTTATTGGATCGATGATGTGCGATGAATCAGGATTGGTCATTGATGTGGTGAAAAGGGATTGGGACAGTGATGGAGGTGAATCAGGATTGGTCAATGATGGGGGTGAAAGGCGATTGGGCAATGATGGGGGTGTAAGGGGATTGGTCCATTATGGGGATGAATGTGGATTGGGCAATCATGGGTGTGAAAGGGGATTGGGACGTGATGGAGGTGATTCAGGATTGGGCAATGATGAGGGTGAAAGGGGATTGGGCAATGATGGGGATGAAAGGGGATTGGGACGTGATGGAGGTGATTCAGGATTGGGCAATGATGGGGGTGAAAGGGGATTGGGCAATGATGGGGGTGAAAGGGGATTGGGATGTGATGGAGGTGATTCAGGATTGGGCAATGATGAAGGTGAAAGGGGATTGGGCAATGATGGGGGTGAAATGGGATACGGCAATGATGGGGATTAAAGGGGATTGGGCAATGATGGAGTTGAAAGGGGACTGGGCAATGATGGGGGTGAAAGGGGATTGGGACAGTGATGGGATGAAAGGGGATTGGGCAATGATGGGGGTGAAAGGGGATTGGGACAGTGATGGGATGAAAGGGGTTTGGACAATGATGGGTTGAAAGGGGATTGGGCAATGATGGGGGTGAAAGGGGATTGGGCAATGATGGGGGTTAAAGGGGATTGGTCAATGATGGGTGTGAAACGTGATTGGGCAATGATGTCGGTGAAATGGGATTGGGCAATGATGGCGGTGAAAGGGGATTGGGACGGTGATCTGTGGTGAATCAGGATTGGGCAATGATGGGGGTGAAAGGGGATTGGGAGAGTGATGGAGGTGAAAGGGTTATTGGAACGATGATGTGCTATGAATCAGGATTGGGCAATGATGGGGGTGAAAAGGGTTTGGGACAGTGATGTGCGATGATTCAGGATTGCTCAATGATGGGGGTGAAAGGCGATTGGGACAGTGATGTGCGATGATTCAGGATTGGGCAATGATGGGGTGAAAGGCGATTGGGACAGTGATGTGCGATGATTCAGGATTGGGCAATCATGCGGTGAAAGGGGATTGGGACAGTGATGTGTGATGAATCAGGATTGGGCAATGATGGGGTGAAAGGGGATTGGGCAATGATGGGGATGAAAGGGGATTGGGCAATGATGGGGGTGAAAGGGGATTGGTCAATCATGGGGATGAAAGTGGATTGGGCAATGATGGGTGTGAAAGGGGATTGGGCAATGATGGGGATGAAAGGGGATTGGGCAATGATGGGGGTGAAAGGGGATTGGGCAATGATGGGGATGAAAGGGGATTGGGCAATGATGGGGATGAAAGGGGATTGGGCAATGATGGGGGTGAAAGGGGATTGGGCAATGATGTGGGTGAAAGGGGATTGGGCAATGATGGGGATGAAAGGGGATTGGGCAATGATGGGGGTGAAAGGGGACTGGGCAATGATGGGGTGAAAGGGGATTGGGCAATGATGGGGGTGGAATGGGATTGGGCAATAATGGGTGTGAAAGGGGATTGGGACGTGATGGAGGTGATTCAGGATTGGGCAATGATGGGGGTGAAGGTGGATTGGGCAATGATGGGGATGAAAGGGGATTGGGACGTGATGGAGGTGATTCAGGATTGGGCAATGATGGGGGTGAAAGGGGATTGGGCAATGATGGGGGTGAAAAGGGATTGGGATGTGATGGAGGTGATTCAGGATTGGGCAATGATGGGGGTGATAGCGGATTGGGCAATGATGGGGTTGAAAGGGGACTGGGCAATGATGGGGGTGAAAAGGGATTGGGACAGTGATGGGATGAAAGGGGATTGGTCAATGATGGCGGTGAAAGGGGCTTGGGACGGTGACGGAGGTGAATCAGTATTGGGCAATGATGGGCGTGAAAGGGGATTGGGCAGTGATGGGGGTGAAAGGGGATTGGGACAGTGATGGGGGTGAAAGGGGATTGGGACAGTGATGGGATGAAAGGGGATTGGGCAATGATGGCGGTGAAAGGGGCTTGGGATGGTGATGGAGGTGAATCAGGATTGGGCAATGATAGGGTTGAAGGGGGAATTGGGCAATATTGGGGGTGAAAGGGGATGGGGACGATGGTGGGGGTGAGAGGGGATTGGGCAACGATGGGGGTGAAAGGGGATTGGGACGGTGATGGGGGTGAAAAGGGATTGGGCAATGATGGGGTTGAAGGGGGAATTGGGCAATATTGTGGGTGAAAGGGGATGGGGACGATGATGGGGGTGAGAGGGGATTGGGCAATGATGGGGGTGAAAGGGGATTGGGCAATGATGGGGTGAAAGGGGATTGGGCAATGATGGGGGTGAAAAGGGATTGGGCAATGATGGGGACGGTGATGGAGCCGAATTAGGATTGGGAAATAATGGGAGTGAAAGGGGATTGGGACGATGATAGGGGTGAAAGGGGATGGGGACGATGATGGGGGTGAAAGTGGATTGGCAATGGTGGGGGTGAAAGGGGATTGGGACCTGATGGAGGTGATTCAGGATTGAGCAATGATGGGGGTGAAAGGGGATTGGGCAATGATGGGGGTGAAAGGGGATTAGGACGGTGATGGGGGTGAAAAGGGATTGGGCAATGATGAGGTTGAAGGGGGATTGGGCAATGTTGGGGGTGAAAGGGGATGGGGACGATGATAGGGGTGAGAGGGGATTGGGCAATGTTGGGGGTGAAAGGGGATGGGGCCGATGATAGGGGTGAAAGGGGATTGGGCAACGATGGGGACAAAAGGGGATTGGTCAATGATGGGGATGAAAGGGGATTGGGACGGTGATGGAGCTGTATTAGGATTGGGCAATAATAAGAACAAAGAACAAGGAAATGTACAGCACTGGAACAGGCCCTTCGGCCCTCCAAGCCCGCGCCGACCATACTGCCCGACTAAACTACAATCTTCTACACTTCCTGGGTCCGTATCCTTCTATTCCCATCCTATTCATATATTTGTCAAGATGCCCCTTAAATGTCCCTATCGTCCCTGCTTCCACTACCTCCTCCGGTAGCGAGTTCCAGGCACCCACTACCCTCTGCGTAAAAAACTTGCCTCGTACATCTAATCTAAACCTTGCCCCTCTCACCTTAAACCTATGCCCCCTAGTAATTGACCCCTCTACCCTGGGGAAAAGCCTCTGACTATCCACTCTGTCTATGCCCCTCATAATTTTGTATACCTCTATCAGGTCGCCCCTCAACCTCCTTCGTTCCAGAGAGAACAAACCGAGTTTATTCAATCGCTCCTCATAGCTTATGCCCTCCATACCAGGCAACATTCTGGTAAATCTCTTCTGCACCCTCTCTAAAGCCTCCACATCCTTCTGGTAGTGTGGCGACCAGAATTGAACACTATACTCCAAGTGTGGCCTAACTAAGGTTCTATACAGCTGCAACATGACTTGCCAATTCTTATACTCAATGCCCCGGCCAATGAAGGCAAGCATGCCGTATGCCTTCTTGACTACCTTCTCCACCTGTGTTGCCCCTTTCAATGACCTGTGGACCTGTACTCCTAGATCTCTTTGACTTTCAATACTCTTGAGGGTTCTACCATTCACTGTATATTCCCTACCTGCATTAGCCCTTCCAAAATGCATTACCTCACATTTGTCCGGATTAAACTCCATCTGCCATCTCTCCGCCCAAGTCTCCAGACAATCTAAATCCTGCTGTATCCTCAGACAGTCCTCATCGCTATCCGCAATTCCACCAACCTTTGTGTCGTCTGCAAACTTACTAATCAGACCAGTTACATTTTCCTCCAAATCATTTATATATACTACAAAGAGCAAAGGTCCCAGCACTGATCCCTGTGGAACACCACTGGTCACAGCCCTCCAATTAGAAAAGCATCCCTCCATTGCTACCCTCTGCCTTCTATGGCCTAGCCAGTTCTGTATCCACCTTGCCAGTTCACCCCTGATCCCGTGTGACTTCACCTTTTGTACTAGTCTACCATGAGGGACCTTGTCAAAGGCCTTACTGAAGTCCATATAGACAACATCTACTGCCCTACCTGCATCAATCATCTTAGTGACCTCCTCGAAAAACTCTATCAAGTTAGTGAGACACGACCTCCCCTTCACAAAACCGTGCTGCCTCTCACTAATACGTCCATTTGCTTCCAAATGGGAGTAGATCCTGTCTCGAAGAATTCTCTCCAGTAATTTCCCTACCACTGAAGTAAGGCTCACCGGCCTGTAGTTCCCGGGATTATCCTTGCTACCCTTCTTAAACAGAGGAACAACATTGGCTATTCTCCAGTCCTCCGGGACATCCCCTGAAGACAGCGAGGATCCAAAGATTTCTGTCAAGGCCTCAGCAATTTCCTCTCCAGCCTCCTTCAGTATTCTGGGGTAGATCCCATCAGGCCCTGGGGACTTATCTACCTTAATATTTTTTAAGACACCCAACACCTCGTCTTTTTGGATCACAATGTGACCCAGGCTATCTACACCCCCTTCTCCAGACTCAACATCTACCAATTCCTTCTCTTTGGTGAATACTGATGCAAAGTATTCATTTAGTACCTCGCCCATTTCCTCTGGCTCCACACATAGATTCCCTTGCCTATCCTTCAGTGGGCCAACCCTTTCCCTGGCTACCCTCTTGCTTTTTATGTACGTGTAAAAAGCCTTAGGATTTTCCTTAACCCTATTTGCCAATGACTTTTCATGACCCCTTCTAGCCCTCCTGACTCCTTGCTTAAGTTCCTTCCTACTTTCCTTATATGCCACACAGGCTTCGTCTGTTCCCAGCCTTTTAGCCCTGACAAATGCCTCCTTTTTCTTTTTGACGAGGCCTACAATATCACTCGTCATCCAAGGTTCCCGAAAATTGCCGTATTTATCTTTCTTCCTCACAGGAACATGCCTGTCCTGTATTCCCTTCAACTGACACTTGAAAGCCTCCCACATGTCAGATGTTGATTTGCCCTCAAACATCCGCCCCCAATCTATGTTCTTCAGTTCCCGCCTAATATTGTCATAATTAGCCTTCCCCCAATTTAGCACATTCATCCTCGGACCACTCTTATCCTTGTCCACCAGTACTTTAAAACTTACTGAATTGTGGTCACTGTTACCGAAATGCTCCCCTACTGAAACATCTACCACCTGGCCGGGCTCATTCCCCAATACCAGGTCCAGTACTGCCCCTTCCCTAGTTGGACTGTTTACATATTGTTTTAAGAAGCTCTCCTGGATGCTCCTTACAAACTCCGCCCCGTCTAAGCCCCTGGCACTAAGTGAGTCCCAGTCAATATTGGGGAAGTTGAAGTCTCCCATCACCACAACCCTGTTGTTTTTACTCTTTTCCAAAATCTGCCTACCTATCTGCTCCTCTATCTCCCGCTGGCTGTTGGGAGGCCTGTAGTATACCCCCAACATTGTGACTGCACCCTTCTTATTCCTGATCTCTACCCATATAGCCTCACTGCCCTCTGAGGTGTCCTCTCGCAGTATAGCTGTGATATTCTCCCGAACAAGTAGCGCAACTCCGCCTCCCCTTTTACATCCCCCTCTATCCCGCCTGAAACATCTAAATCCTGGAACGTTTAGCTGCCAATCCTGCCCTTCCCTCAACCAGGTCTCTGTAATGGCAATAACATCATAGTTCCAAGTAGTAATCCAAGCTCTAAGTTCATCTGCCTTACCCGTAATGCTCCTTGCATTAAAACATATGCACTTCAGGCCACCAGACCCGCTGTGTTCAGCAACTTCTCCCCGTCTGCTCTGCCTCAGAGCCACACTGTCCCTATTCCCTAGTTCTCCCTCAATGCTCTCACCTTCTGACCTATTGCTCCCGTACCCACCCCCCTGCCATACTAGTTTAAACCCTCCCGTGTGACACTAGCAAACCTCGCGGCCAGGATATTTATGCCTCTCCGGTTTAGATGCAACCCGTCCATCTTATACAGGTCACACCTGCCCCGGAAGAGCTCCCAGTGGTCCAGAAAACGGAAACCCTCCCTCCTACACCAGCTGTTTAGCCACGTGTTTGTCTGCTCTATCTTCCTATTTCTAGCCTCACTGGCACGTGGCACAGGGAGTAATCCCGAGATTACAACCCTCGAGGTCCTGTCTTTTAACTTTCTGCCTAGCTCCCTGAACTCCTGCTGCAGGACCTCATGCCCCTTCCTGCCTATGTCGTTAGTACCAATATGTACAACGACCTCTGCCTGTTTGCCCTCCCCCTTCAGGATTCCCTCTACCCGTTCGGAGACATCCTGGACCCTGGCACCAGGTAGGCAACATACCATCATGGAGTCTCTTTCACGTCCACAGAAGCGCCGATCTGTGCCCCTGACGATAGAGTCCCCTATTACTATTACTCTTCTGCGCTTTGACCCTCCCTTCTGAACATCAGAGCCAGCCGTGGTGCCACTGCTCTGGCTGCTGCTGTTTTCCCCTGATAGGCTATCCCCCCCGACAGTATCCAAAGGGGTATATCTGTTCGAGAGGGGGACAACCACAGGGGATTCCTGCACTGACTGCCTGCCCTTTCTGGTGGTCACCCATTTCTCTGCCTGCACCTTGGGTGTGACCACATTTACATAACTGCGATCTATGACGCTTTCCGCCACCTGCATGCTCCTAAGTGCATCCAATTGCTGCTCCAACCGAACCATGCGGTCTGTGAGGAGCTCCAGTTGGGTGCACTTTCTGCAGATGAAGCAACCCGGGACGCTGGAAGCCTCCCGGACCTGCCACATCTCACAGTCAGAGCACAGCACCCCTCTAACTGACATTGCGTCAATTAATTAAAATTAAAATTTGTCTCTTTTTTTTTTAAATACTTTTTTTTTAAATTGCAAAGTTACTGTCAACTATCTGTTTCCTAGCACTAGATTTCTAATAGAAATGCGATAGCTAACTATAATACTCTCCGATCTCTGGCTTAGATATCCTCTAAATTATAATTAAGTTATTATGTTTAATTAGTTCCCAAATACTCAAATATTTTTTAAATTTAGGTTAGAATCCCAACCAGCCACTCAGGTCACAGCTTTTCTGTGATGTCGCTTCAATTTCCCCCCGACACACACAATTTGAAAAAAGGTATAAAAGTAAAAATCACTTACTTGCCTTCTGAGTGTCTGAGATGTTCTCGGGTTCTCTCGCTGACAATGGGAGTGAAAGGGGATTGGTACGATGATAGGGGTGAAAGGGGATGGGGACGATGATGGGGGTGAAAGTGGATTGGGCAATGGTGGGGGTGAAAGGGGATTGGCATGATGATAGGGTGAAAGGGGATGGGGACGATGATGGGGGTGAAAGAGGATTGGGCGATGATGGGGGTGAAAGGGGATTGGGACGGTGATGTGCGATGAATCAGGATTGGGCAATGATGGGGGTGAAAGGGGATTGGGACAGTGATGTGCGATGAATCAGGATTTGGCACTGATGGGGTGAAAGGGGATTGGGACAGTGATGTGCGATGAATCATGATTGGGCAATGATGGGGTGAAAGGGGATTGGGACGGTGATGTGCAATGAATCAGGATTGGGCAATGACGGAGGTGAAAGGGGATTGTGACAGGAATGACAGATGAATCAGAATTGGGCAATGATGGGGGTGAAAGGGGATTGGGCAATGATGGGCATGAAAGGGAATTGGGATAGTGATGCGGATGAAAGGGAATTGGGCAATGATGGTGGTGAAAGGGCATTGGGACAGTAATGGAGGTGAATCAGGATTGGGCAATGATGGGGATGAAAGGGGATTGGGATGGTGATAGAGGTGAATCAGGATTGGGCAATACTGGGAGTGAAAGGGGATTGGGATAGTGATGGGGGTGAAAGGGGATTGGGTATTGATGGGTGAAAGGGGATTGGGCAAATGTTGGGGGTGAAAGGGGATTGGGACAGTGATGGGTGTGAAAGGGGATTGGGACGGTGATGTGGGCGAAAGGGGATTGGGCAATGATGGGGATGAAAGGGGATTGGGCAATGATGGGGGTGAAAGGGGATTGGGCAATGATGGGGATTAAAGGGGATTGGGCAATGATGGGGATGAAAGGGGATTGGGCAATGATGGGGATGAAAGGGGATTGGGCAATGATGGGGGTGAAAGGGGATTGGGCAATGATGGGGGTGAAAGGGGATTGGGCAATGATGGGGATGAAAGGGGATTGGGCAATGATGGGGGTGAAAGGGGATTGGGCAATGATGGGGTGAAAGGGGATTGGGCAATGATGGGGGTGGAATGGGATTGGGCAATAATGGGTGTGAAAGGGGATTGGGACGTGATGGAGGTGATTCAGGATTGGGCAATGATGGGGGTGAAGGTGGATTGGGCAATGATGGGGATGAAAGGGGATTGGGACGTGATGGAGGTGATTCAGGATTGGGCAATGATGGGGGTGAAAGGGGATTGGGCAATGATGGGGGTGAAAAGGGATTGGGATGTGATGGAGGTGATTCAGGATTGGGCAATGATGGGGGTGATAGCGGATTGGGCAATGATGGGGTTGAAAGGGGACTGGGCAATGATGGGGGTGAAAAGGGATTGGGACAGTGATGGGATGAAAGGGGATTGGGCAATGATGGCGGTGAAAGGGGCTTGGGACGGTGACGGAGGTGAATCAGTATTGGGCAATGATGGGCGTGAAAGGGGATTGGGCAGTGATGGGGGTGAAAGGGGATTGGGACAGTGATGGGGGTGAAAGGGGATTGGGACAGTGATGGGATGAAAGGGGATTGGGCAATGATGGCGGTGAAAGGGGCTTTGGATGGTGATGGAGGTGAATCAGGATTGGGCAATGATGGGGTTGAAGGGGGAATTGGGCAATATTGGGGTTGAAAGGGGATGGGGACGATGATGGGGGTGAGAGGGGATTGGGCAACGATGGGGGTGAAAGGGGATTGGGACGGTGATGGGGGTGAAAAGGGATTGGGCAATGATGGGGTTGAAGGGGGAATTGGGCAATATTGCGGGTGAAAGGGGATGGGGACGATGATGGGGGTGAGAGGGGATTGGGCAATGATGGGGGTGAAAGGGGATTGGGCAATGATGGGGTGAAAGGGGATTGGGCAATGATGGGGGTGAAAAGGGATTGGGCAATGATGGGGACGGTGATGGAGCCGAATTAGGATTGGGAAATAATGGGAGTGAAAGGGGATTGGGACGATGATAGGGGTGAAAGGGGATAGGGACGATGATGGGGGTGAAAGGGGATTGGCAATGGTGGGGGTGAAAGGGGTTGGGACCTGATGGAGGTGATTCAGGATTGGGCAATGATGGGGGTGAAAGGGGATTGGGCAATGATGGGGGTGAAAGGGGATTAGGACGGTGATGGGGGTGAAAAGGGATTGGGCAATGATGAGGTTGAAGGGGGATTGGGCAATGTTGGGGGTCAAAGGGGATGGGGACGATGATAGGGGTGAGAGGGGATTGGGTAATGTTGGGGGTAAAAGGGGATGGGGCCGATGATAGGGGTGAAAGGGGATTGGGCAACGATGGGGACGAAAGGGGATTGGTCAATGATGGGGATGAAAGGGGATTGGGACGGTGATGGAGCTGTATTAGGATTGGGCAATAATGGGAGTGAAAGGGGATTGGTACGATGATAGGGGTGAAAGGGGATGGGGACGATGATGGGGGTGAAAGTGGATTGGGCAATGGTGGGGGTGAAAGGGGATTGGCATGATGATAGGGTGAAAGGGGATGGGGACGATGATGGGGGTGAAAGAGGATTGGGCGATGATGGGGGTGAAAGGGGATTGGGACGGTGATGTGCGATGAATCAGGATTGGGCAATGATGGGGGTGAAAGGGGATTGGGACAGTGATGTGCGATGAATCAGGATTTGGCACTGATGGGGTGAAACGGGATTGGGACAGTGATGTGCGATGAATCATGATTGGGCAATGATGGGGTGAAAGGGGATTGGGACGGTGATGTGCAATGAATCAGGATTGGGCAATGACGGAGGTGAAAGGGGATTGGGACAGGAATGACAGATGAATCAGAATTGGGCAATGATGGGGGTGAAAGGGGATTGGGCAATGATGGGGATGAAAGGGGATTGGGCAATGATGGGCATGAAAGGGAATTGGGCAAGTGATGCGGATGAAAGGGAATTGGGCAATGATGGTGGTGAAAGGGCATTGGGACAGTAATGGAGGTGAATCAGGATTGGGCAATGATGGGGGTGAAAGGGGATTGGGATGGTGATAGAGGTGAATCAGGATTGGGCAATACTGGGAGTGAAAGGGGATTGGGATAGTGATGGGGGTGAAAGGGGATTGGGTATTGATGGGTGAAAGGGGATTGGGCAAATGTTGGGGGTGAAAGGGGATTGGGACAGTGATGGAGGTGAATCAGTATTGGGCAATGATGGGGGTGAAAGGGGATTGGGACGGTGATGGAGGTGAATCAGGATTGGGCAATAATGGGAATGAAAGGGGATTGGGACAGTGATGGAGGTTAATCAGGATTGGGCAATGATGGGGTGAAAGGGGATTGGGCGATGATGGGGATGAGAGGGGATGGGGACGATGATGGGGGTGAAAGGGGATGGGGACGATGATGGGGGTGAAAGTGGATTGGGCAATGGTGGGGGTGAAAGGGGATTGGCATGATGATAGGGTGAAAGGGGATGGGGACGATGATGGGGGTGAAAGAGGATTGGGCAATGATGCGGGTGAAAGGGGATTGGGCAATGATGGGGATGAAAGGGGATTGGGCAATGATGGGGATGAAAGGGGATTGGGCAATGATGGGGATGAAAGGGGATTGGGCAATGATGGGGGTGAAAGGGGATTGGGCAATGATGGGGATGAAAGGGGATTGGGCAATGATGGGGTGAAAGGGGATTGGGCAATGATGGGGTGAAAGGGAATTGGGCAATGATGGGGGTGGAATGGGATTGGGCAATAATGGGTGTGAAAGGGGATTGGGACGTGATGGGGATGAAAGGGGATTGGGCAATGATGGGGGTGAAAGGGGATTGGGCAATGATGGGGATGAAAGGGGATTGGGCAATGATGGGGGTGAAAGGGGATTGGGCAATGATGGGGTGAAAGGGGATTGGGCAATGATGGGGGTGGAATGGGATTGGGCAATAATGGGTGTGAAAGGGGATTGGGACGTGATGGAGGTGATTCAGGATTGGGCAATGATGGGGGTGAAGGTGGATTGGGCAATGATGGGGATGAAAGGGGATTGGGACGTGATGGAGGTGATTCAGGATTGGGCAATGATGGGGGTGAAAGGGGATTGGGCAATGATGGGGGTGAAAAGGGATTGGCATGTGATGGAGGTGATTCAGGATTGGGCAATGATGGGGGTGATAGCGGATTGGGCAATGATGGGGTTGAAAGGGGACTGGGCAATGATGGGGGTGAAAAGGGATTGGGACAGTGATGGGATGAAAGGGGATTGGGCAATGATGGCGGTGAAAGGGGCTTGGGACGGTGACGGAGGTGAATCAGTATTGGGCAATGATGGGCGTGAAAGGGGATTGGGCAGTGATGGGGGTGAAAGGGGATTGGGACAGTGATGGGGGTGAAAGGGGATTGGGACAGTGATGGGATGAAAGGGGATTGGGCAATGATGGCGGTGAAAGGGGCTTGGGATGGTGATGGAGGTGAATCAGGATTGGGCAATGATGGGGTTGAAGGGGGAATTGGGCAATATTGGGGGTGAAAGGGGATGGGGACGATGATGGGGGTGAGAGCGGATTGGGCAACGATGGGGGTGAAAGGGGATTGGGACGGTGATGGGGGTGAAAAGGGATTGGGCAATGATGGGGTTGAAGGGGGAATTGGGCAATATTGCGGGTGAAAGGGGATGGGGACGATGATGGGGGTGAGAGGGGATTGGGCAATGATGGGGGTGAAAGGGGATTGGGCAATGATGGGGTGAAAGGGGATTGGGCAATGATGGGGGTGAAAAGGGATTGGGCAATGATGGGGACGGTGATGGAGCCGAATTAGGATTGGGAAATAATGGGAGTGAAAGGGGATTGGGACGATGATAGGGGTGAAAGGGGATAGGGACGATGATGGGGGTGAAAGGGGATTGGCAATGGTGGGGGTGAAAGGGGTTGGGACCTGATGGAGGTGATTCAGGATTGGGCAATGATGGGGGTGAAAGGGGATTGGGCAATGATGGGGGTGAAAGGGGATTAGGACGGTGATGGGGGTGAAAAGGGATTGGGCAATGATGAGGTTGAAGGGGGATTGGGCAATGTTGGGGGTCAAAGGGGATGGGGACGATGATAGGGGTGAGAGGGGATTGGGCAATGTTGGGGGTGAAAGGGGATGGGGCCGATGATAGGGGTGAAAGGGGATTGGGCAACGATGGGGACGAAAGGGGATTGGTCAATGATGGGGATGAAAGGGGATTGGGACGGTGATGGAGCTGTATTAGGATTGGGCAATAATGGGAGTGAAAGGGGATTGGTACGATGATAGGGGTGAAAGGGGATGGGGACGATGATGGGGGTGAAAGTGGATTGGGCAATGGTGGGGGTGAAAGGGGATTGGCATGATGATAGGGTGAAAGGGGATGGGGACGATGATGGGGGTGAAAGAGGATTGGGCGATGATGAGGGTGAAAGGGGATTGGGACGGTGATGTGCGATGAATCAGGATTGGGCAATGATGGGGGTGAAAGGGGATTGGGACAGTGATGTGCGATGAATCAGGATTTGGCACTGATGGGGTGAAAGGGGATTGGGACAGTGATGTGCGATGAATCATGATTGGGCAATGATGGGGTGAAAGGGGATTGGGAAGGTGATGTGCAATGAATCAGGATTGGGCAATGACGGAGGTGAAAGGGGATTGGGACAGGAATGACAGATGAATCAGAATTGGGCAATGATGGGGGTGAAAGGGGATTGGGCAATGATGGGGATGAAAGGGGATTGGGCAATGATGGGCATGAAAGGGAATTTGGCAAGTGATGCGGATGAAAGGGAATTGGGCAATGATGGTGGTGAAAGGGCATTGGGACAGTAATGGAGGTGAATCAGGATTGGGCAATGATGGGGATGAAAGGGGATTGGGATGGTGATAGAGGTGAATCAGGATTGGGCAATACTGGGAGTGAAAGGGGATTGGGATAGTGATGGGGGTGAAAGGGGATTGGGTATTGATGGGTGAAAGGGGATTGGGCAAATGTTGGGGGTGAAAGGGGATTGGGACAGTGATGGAGATGAATCAGTATTGGGCAATGATGGGGGTGAAAGGGGATTGGGACGGTGATGGAGGTGAATCAGGATTGGGCAATAATGGGAATGAAAGGGGATTGGGACAGTGATGGAGGTTAATCAGGATTGGGCAATGATGGGGTGAAAGGGGATTGGGCGATGATGGGGATGAGAGGGGATGGGGACGATGATGGGGGTGAAAGGGGATGGGGACGATGATGGGGGTGAAAGTGGATTGGGCAATGGTGGGGGTGAAAGGGGATTGGCATGATGATAGGGTGAAAGGGGATGGGGACGATGATGGGGGTGAAAGAGGATTGGGCGATGATGAGGGTGAAAGGGGATTGGGACGGTGATGGAGCTGTATTAGGATTGGGCAATAATGGGAGTGAAAGGGGATTGGTACGATGATAGGGGTGAAAGGGGATGGGGACGATGATGGGGGTGAAAGTGGATTGGGCAATGGTGGGGGTGAAAGGGGATTGGCATGATGATAGGGTGAAAGGGGATGGGGACGATGATGGGGGTGAAAGAGGATTGGGCGATGATGAGGGTGAAAGGGGATTGGGACGGTGATGTGCGATGAATCAGGATTGGGCAATGATGGGGGTGAAAGGGGATTGGGACAGTGATGTGCGATGAATCAGGATTTGGCACTGATGGGGTGAAAGGGGATTGGGACAGTGATGTGCGATGAATCATGATTGGGCAATGATGGGGTGAAAGGGGATTGGGAAGGTGATGTGCAATGAATCAGGATTGGGCAATGACGGAGGTGAAAGGGGATTGGGACAGGAATGACAGATGAATCAGAATTGGGCAATGATGGGGGTGAAAGGGGATTGGGCAATGATGGGGATGAAAGGGGATTGGGCAATGATGGGCATGAAAGGGAATTTGGCAAGTGATGCGGATGAAAGGGAATTGGGCAATGATGGTGGTGAAAGGGCATTGGGACAGTAATGGAGGTGAATCAGGATTGGGCAATGATGGGGATGAAAGGGGATTGGGATGGTGATAGAGGTGAATCAGGATTGGGCAATACTGGGAGTGAAAGGGGATTGGGATAGTGATGGGGGTGAAAGGGGATTGGGTATTGATGGGTGAAAGGGGATTGGGCAAATGTTGGGGGTGAAAGGGGATTGGGACAGTGATGGAGATGAATCAGTATTGGGCAATGATGGGGGTGAAAGGGGATTGGGACGGTGATGGAGGTGAATCAGGATTGGGCAATAATGGGAATGAAAGGGGATTGGGACAGTGATGGAGGTTAATCAGGATTGGGCAATGATGGGGTGAAAGGGGATTGGGCGATGATGGGGATGAGAGGGGATGGGGACGATGATGGGGGTGAAAGGGGATGGGGACGATGATGGGGGTGAAAGTGGATTGGGCAATGGTGGGGGTGAAAGGGGATTGGCATGATGATAGGGTGAAAGGGGATGGGGACGATGATGGGGGTGAAAGAGGATTGGGCGATGATGGGGGTGAAAGGGGATTGGGACGGTGATGTGCGATGAATCAGGATTGGGCAATGATGGGGGTGAAAGGGGATTGGGACAGTGATGTGCGATGAATCAGGATTTGGCACTGATGGGGTGAAAGGGGATTGGGACAGTGATGTGCGATGAATCATGATTGGGCAATGATGGGGTGAAAGGGGATTGGGACGGTGATGTGCAATGAATCAGGATTGGGCAATGACGGAGGTGAAAGGGGATTGTGACAGGAATGACAGATGAATCAGAATAGGGCAATGATGGGGGTGAAAGGGGATTGGGCAATGATGGGCATGAAAGGGAATTGGGATAGTGATGCGGATGAAAGGGAATTGGGCAATGATCGTGGTGAAAGGGCATTGGGACAGTAATGGAGGTGAATCAGGATTGGGCAATGATGGGGATGAAAGGGGATTGGGATGGTGATAGAGGTGAATCAGGATTGGGGAATACTGGGAGTGAAAGGGGATTGGGATAGTGATGGGGGTGAAAGGGGATTGGGTATTGATGGGTGAAAGGGGATTGGGCAAATGTTGGGGGTGAAAGGGGATTGGGACGGTGATGGGTGTGAAAGGGGATTGGGACGGTGATGTGGGCGAAAGGGGATTGGGCAATGATGGGGATGAAAGGGGATTGGGCAATGATGGGGGTGAAAGGGGATTGGGCAATGATGGGGATGAAAGGGGATTGGGCAATGATGGGGATGAAAGGGGATTGGACAATGATGGGGATGAAAGGGGATTGGTCAATGATGGGGATGAAAGGGGATTGGGCAATGATGGGGGTGAAAGGGGATTGGGCAATGATGGGGGTGAAAGGGGATTGGGCAATGATGGGGATGAAAGGGGATTGGGCAATGATGGGGGTGAAAGGGGATTGGGCAATGATGGGGTGAAAGGGGATTGGGCAATGATGGGGGTGGAATGGGATTGGGCAATAATGGGTGTGAAAGGGGATTGGGACGTGATGGAGGTGATTCAGGATTGGGCAATGATGGGGGTGAAGGTGGATTGGGCAATGATGGGGATGAAAGGGGATTGGGACGTGATGGAGGTGATTCAGGATTGGGCAATGATGGGGGTGAAAGGGGATTGGGCAATGATGGGGGTGAAAAGGGATTGGGATGTGATGGAGGTGATTCAGGATTGGGCAATGATGGGGGTGATAGCGGATTGGGCAATGATGGGGTTGAAAGGGGACTGGGCAATGATGGGGGTGAAAAGGGATTGGGACAGTGATGGGATGAAAGGGGATTGGGCAATGATGGCGGTGAAAGGGGCTTGGGACGGTGACGGAGGTGAATCAGTATTGGGCAATGATGGGCGTGAAAGGGGATTGGGCAGTGATGGGGGTGAAAGGGGATTGGGACAGTGATGGGGGTGAAAGGGGATTGGGACAGTGATGGGATGAAAGGGGATTGGGCAATGATGGCGGTGAAAGGGGCTTGGGATGGTGATGGAGGTGAATCAGGATTGGGCAATGATGGTGTTGAAGGGGGAATTGGGCAATATTGGGGGTGAAAGGGGATGGGGACGATGATGGGGGTGAGAGGGGATTGGGCAACGATGGGGGTGAAAGGGGATTGGGACGGTGATGGGGGTGAAAAGGGATTGGGCAATGATGGGGTTGAAGGGGGAATTGGGCAATATTGCGGGTGAAAGGGGATGGGGACGATGATGGGGGTGAGAGGGGATTGGGCAATGATGGGGGTGAAAGGGGATTGGGCAATGATGGGGTGAAAGGGGATTGGGCAATGATGGGGGTGAAAAGGGATTGGGCAATGATGGGGACGGTGATGGAGCCGAATTAGGATTGGGAAATAATGGGAGTGAAAGGGGATTGGGACGATGATAGGGGTGAAAGGGGATAGGGACGATGATGGGGGTGAAAGGGGATTGGCAATGGTGGGGGTGAAAGGGGTTGGGACCTGATGGAGGTGATTCAGGATTGGGCAATGATGGGGGTGAAAGGGGATTGGGCAATGATGGGGGTGAAAGGGGATTAGGACGGTGATGGGGTGAAAAGGGATTGGGCAATGATGAGGTTGAAGGGGGATTGGGCAATGTTGGGGGTCAAAGGGGATGGGGACGATGATAGGGGTGAGAGGGGATTGGGCAATGTTGGGGGTGAAAGGGGATGGGGCCGATGATAGGGGTGAAAGGGGATTGGGCAACGATGGGGACGAAAGGGGATTGGTCAATGATGGGGATGAAAGGGGATTGGGACGGTGATGGAGCTGTATTAGGATTGGGCAATAATGGGAGTGAAAGGGGATTGGTACGATGATAGGGGTGAAAGGGGATGGGGACGATGATGGGGGTGAAAGTGGATTGGGCAATGGTGGGGGTGAAAGGGGATTGGCATGATGATAGGGTGAAAGGGGATGGGGACGATGATGGGGGTGAAAGAGGATTGGGCGATGATGGGGGTGAAAGGGGATTGGGACGGTGATGTGCGATGAATCAGGATTGGGCAATGATGGGGGTGAAAGGGGATTGGGACAGTGATGTGCGATGAATCAGGATTTGGCACTGATGGGGTGAAAGGGGATTGGGACAGTGATGTGCGATGAATCATGATTGGGCAATGATGGGGTGAAAGGGGATTGGGACGGTGATGTGCAATGAATCAGGATTGGGCAATGACGGAGGTGAAAGGGGATTGGGACAGGAATGACAGATGAATCAGAATTGGGCAATGATGGGGGTGAAAGGGGATTGGGCAATGATGGGGATGAAAGGGGATTGGGCAATGATGGGCATGAAAGGGAATTGGGCAAGTGATGCGGATGAAAGGGAATTGGGCAATGATGGTGGTGAAAGGGCATTGGGACAGTAATGGAGGTGAATCAGGATTGGGCAATGATGGGGATGAAAGGGGATTGGGATGGTGATAGAGGTGAATCAGGATTGGGCAATACTGGGAGTGAAAGGGGATTGGGATAGTGATAGGGGTGAAAGGGGATTGGGTATTGATGGGTGAAAGGGGATTGGGCAAATGTTGGGGGTGAAAGGGGATTGGGACAGTGATGGAGGTGAATCAGTATTGGGCAATGATGGGGGTGAAAGGGGATTGGGACGGTGATGGAGGTGAATCAGGATTGGGCAATAATGGGAATGAAAGGGGATTGGGACAGTGATGGAGGTTAATCAGGATTGGGCAATGATGGGGTGAAAGGGGATTGGGGGATGAGAAGGGATGGGGACGATGATGGGGGTCAACGAGGATTGGGCAATGATCGGAGTGAAAGGGGGTTGGGACAGTGATGGAGGTGAAGCAGGTTTGGGCGATGATGGGGCTGAAAGGGGATTCGGACGGCGATGTGCGATGAATCAGGATTGAGCAATGATGGGGGTGAAAGGGGATTGGGCGATGATGGGGGTGAAAGGGGATTGGGCAATGATGGGGGTGAAGGGGGATTGGGCAATGATGGGGGTGAAAGGGAATTGGGCAATGATAACGGTGAAATGGGATTGGGGCATGATGGAGGTGATGCAGGAGAGGGCAATGTTGGGGGTGAAAGGGGATTGGGCAATAATGGGGGTGAAAGGGGATTGAGCAATGATGGGGTGAAAGGGGATTGGGCAATGATGTGGGTGAAAGGGGATTGGGCAATGATGGGGTGAAAGGGGATTGGGCAATGATGGGGTGAAAGGGGATTGGGCAATGATGGGGGTGAAAGGGGATTGGGACGTGATGGAGGTGATTCAGGATTGGGCAATGATGGAGGTGAAAGAGGATTGGGCAATGATGTGGGTTAAAGTGGATTGGGCAATGATGGGGGTGAAAGGGGATTGGGACATGATGGAGGTGATTCAGGATTGGGCAATGATGGGGGTTAAAGTGGATTGGGCAATGATGGGGGTGAACGGGGACTGGGCAATGATGGGGGTGAAAGGGGATTGGGCAATGATGGGGGTGAAAGGGGATTGGGACGTGATGGATGCGATTTAGGATTGGGCAATGATGGAGGTGAAAGGGGATTGGGCAATGATGGGGTGAAAGCGGACTGGGCAATGATGGGGGTGGAAGGGGATTGGGACGGTGATGGGGGAGAAAGGTGGATTGGGCAATGATGGGGGCGGAAGAGGATTGGGCAGTGATGGGGGTGAAAGGGTATTGGGCAATGGTGGCGGTGAAAGGGGCATGGGACGGTGATGCGGGTGAAAGGGGATTGGGCAATGATGTGGGTGAAAGGGGATTGGGCAATGATGGGGTGAAAGGGGATTGGGCAATAATGGGGGTGAAAGGGGGTTGGGACGTGATGGAGGTGATTCAGGATTGGGCAATGATGGAGGTGAAAGGGGATTGGGCAATGATGGGGGTGAAAGGGGATTGGGCAATGATGGGGTGAAAGGGGATTGGGCAATGATGGGGGTGAAAGGGGATTGGGACGTGATGGAGGTGATTCAGGATTGGGCAATGATGGAGGTGAAAGGGGATTGGGCAATGATGGGGGTTAAAGTGGATTGGGCAATGATGGGGGTGAAAGGGGATTGGGACGTGATGGAGGTGATTCAGGATTGGGCAATGATAGGGGTTAAAGTGGATTGGGCAATGATGGGGGTGAAAGGGGACTGGGCAATGATGGGGGTGAAAGGGGATTGGGCAATGATGGGGGTGAAAGGGGATTGGGACGTGATGGATGCGATTTAGGATTGGGCAATGATGGAGGTGAAAGGGGATTGGGCAATGATGGGGTGAAAGCGGACTGGGCAATGATGGGGGTGGAAGGGGATTGGGACGGTGATGGGGGAGAAAGGGGATTGGGCAATGATGGGGCGGAAGAGGATTGGGCAGTGATGGGGGTGAAAGGGGATTGGGCAATGATGGCGGTGAAAGGGGCATGGGACGGTGATGCGGGTGAAAGGGGATTCGGCAATGATGTGTGTGAAAGGGGATTGGGACAGTGATGGAGGTAAATCAGTATTGGGGAATGATGTGGGTGAAAGGGGATTGGGCAATGATGGGGGTTAAAGTGGATTGGGCAATGATGGGGGGAAAGGGGACTGGGCAATGATGGGGGTGAAAGGGGATTGGGCAATGATGGGGGTGAAAGGGGATTGGGACGTGATAGAGGTGATTCAGGATTGGGCAATGATGGAGGTGAAAGGGGATTGGGCAATAATGGGGTGAAAGCGGACTGGGCAATGATGGGGGTGGAAGGGGATTGGGATGGTGATGGGGGAGAAAGGGGATTGGGCAATGATGGGGGCGGAAGAGGATTGGGCAGTGATGGGGGTGAAAGGGGATTGGGCAATGATGGCGGTGAAAGGGGCATGTGACGGTGATGGGGGTGAAAGGGGATTCGGCAATGATGTGGGTGAAAGGGGATTGGGACAGTGATGGAGGTAAATCAGTATTGGGGAATGATGTGGGTGAAAGGGGATTGGGCAATGATGGGGGTGAAAGGGGATTGGGACGTGATGGAGGTGATTCAGGATTGGGCAATGATAGGGGTTAAAGTGGATTGGGCAATGATGGGGGTGAAAGGGGACTGGGCAATGATGGGGGTGAAAGGGGATTGGGCAATGATGGGGGTGAAAGGGGATTGGGACGTGATGGATGCGATCTAGGATTGGGCAATGATGGAGGTGAAAGGGGATTGGGCAATGATGGGGTGAAAGCGGACTGGGCAATGATGGGGGTGGAAGGGGATTGGGACGGTGATGGGGGAGAAAGGGGATTGGGCAATGATGGGGCGGAAGAGGATTGGGCAGTGATGGGGGTGAAAGGGGATTGGGCAATGATGGCGGTGAAAGGGGCATGGGACGGTGATGCGGGTGAAAGGGGATTCGGCAATGATGTGTGTGAAAGGGGATTGGGACAGTGATGGAGGTAAATCAGTATTGGGGAATGATGTGGGTGAAAGGGGATTGGGCAATGATGGGGGTTAAAGTGGATTGGGCAATGATGGGGGTGAAAGGGGACTGGGCAATGATGGGGGTGAAAGGGGATTGGGCAATGATGGGGGTGAAAGGGGATTGGGACGTGATAGAGGTGATTCAGGATTGGGCAATGATGGAGGTGAAAGGGGATTGGGCAATGATGGGGTGAAAGCGGACTGGGCAATGATGGGGGTGGAAGGGGATTGGGATGGTGATGGGGGAGAAAGGGGATTGGGCAATGATGGGGGCGGAAGAGGATTGGGCAGTGATGGGGGTGAAAGGGGATTGGGCAATGATGGCGGTGAAAGGGGCATGTGACGGTGATGGGGGTGAAAGGGGATTCGGCAATGATGTGGGTGAAAGGGGATTGGGACAGTGATGGAGGTAAATCAGTATTGGGCAATGATGGGGGTGAAAGGGGATTGGGACAGTGAGTGTGGTGAATCAGGATTGGGCAATAATGGGAGAGAAAGGGGATTGGGACAGTGATGCGGGTGAAAGGGGATTGGGCAATGATGGTGGTGAAAGGGGATTGGGACAGTGATGGAGGTGAATCAGGATTGGGCAATGTTGGGGGTGAAACGGGATTGGGACAGTGATGCGGGTGAAAGGGGATTGCGCAATGATGGTGGTGAAAGGGGATTGGGACAGTGATGGAGGTGAATCAGGATTGGGCAATGATGCGGGTGAAAGGGGATTGGGCAATGATGGGGATGAAAGGGGATTGGGACGGTGGTGGAGGTGAATCAGGATTGGGCAATGATGGGGGTGAAAGGGGATTGGGCAATAATGGGAGTGAAAGTGGATGGGGACGATGATGGCGATAATAGGGCATTGGAACGGTGATGGAGGTGAATCAGTATTGGGCAATAATGGGAGTGAAAGGGGATTGGGCAATGATCGGGGTGAACGGAAATTGAGAAGGTGATGTGCGATGAACCAGGATTGGGCAATGATGGGGGTGAAAGTGGATTGGGCAATGATGGGGATGAAAGGGGATTGGGAAATGATGGGGGTGAAAGCGGATTGGGCAATGATGGGGGTGAAAGGGGATTGGGCAATGATGTGGGCGAAAGGGGATTGGGCAATGATGGGGGTGAAAGGGGAATGGGCAATGATGGGGGTGAAAGGGGATTGGGCAATGATGGGGGTGAAAGGGGATTGTGCAATGATGGGGGTTAAAGGGGATTGGGCAATAATGGGGGTGAAAGGGGATTGGGACAGTGATGGAGGTGAATCAGGATTGGGCAATCATGGGGGTGAAATGGGATTGGGTCAGTGATGGAGGTGAAAGGGTATTGGAAAGATGCTGTGCGATGAATCAGGATTGGTCAATGATGGGGCTGAAAAGTGATTGGGACAGTGATGGAGGTGAATCAGTATTGGGCAATGACGGGAGTGAAAGGGGATTGAGACGGTGATGGAGTTGAATCAGGATTGGGCAATGATGGAGGTGAAAGGGGATTGAGCTATGATGGGGGTGAAAGGGGATTGAGCAATGATGGGGATGAAAGGGAATTGGGGTGATGATGCGGGTGCAAGGGGAGTGGGCAATGATGGGGATGAAAGGGGATTGGGCAATGATGGGGGTGAAAGGGGATTGGGCAATGATGGGGGTGAAAGGGGATTGAGCAATGATGGGGATGAAAGGGGATTGGGCAATGCTGGGGATGAAAGGGGATTGGGCAATGATGGGGATGAAAGGGGATTGGGCAATGCTGGGGATGAAAGGGGATTGGGGCAATGATGGGGGTGCAAGGGGATTGGGCAATGATGGGGATGAAAGGGGATTGGGCAATGATGGGGATGAAAGGGGATTGGGACGATGATGGGGGTGAATGGGGATTGGGCAATGATGTGGGTGAAAGGGGATTGGGACGGTGATGGGAGTGAAAGGCGATTGGGCAATGATGGGGGTGAAAGGGGATTGGGCAATGATGGGGGTGAAAGGGGATTGGGCACTGATGGGGGTGTAAGGGGATTGGGCAATGATGTGGGCGAAAGGGAATTGGACAATGATGGGGGTGAAAGGGGATTGGGCAATGATGGGGATGAAAGGGTATTGGGACGTGATGGAGGTGATTCAGGATTGAGCAATGATGGGGTGAAAGGGGATTGGGACAGTGATGTGCGATGAATCATGATTGGGCAATGATGGGGTGAAAGGGGATTGGGACGGTGATGTGGGCGAAAGGGGATTGGGCAATGATGGGGGTGAAAGGGGATTGGGCAATAATGGGGGTGAAAGGGGATTGGTCAATCATGGGGATGAAAGTGGATTGGGGAATCATGGGTGTGAAAGGGGATTGGGACGTGATGGAGGTGATTCAGGATTGGGCAATGATGGGGGTGAAAGAAGATTGGGCAATGATGGGGATGAAAGGGGATTGGGATGTGATGGAGGTGATTCAGGATTGGGCAATGATGAAGGTGAAAGGGGATTGGGCAATGATGGGGATGAAAGGGGATTGGGACGTGATGGAGGTGATTCAGGATTGGGCAATGATGGGGGTGAAAGTGGATTGGGCAATGATGGGGGTGAAAGGGGATTGGGATGTGATGGAGGTGATTCAGGATTGGGCAATGATGAAGGTGAAATGGGATTGGGCAATGATGGGGGTGAAATGGGATACGGCAATGATGGGGATTAAAGGGGATTGGGCAATGATGGGGTTGAAAGGGCACTGGGCAATGATGGGGGTGAAAGGGGATTGGGACAGTGATGGGATGAAAGGGGATTGGGCAATGATGGCGGTGAAAGGGGCTTGGGACGCTGATGGAGGGGAATCAGTATTGGGCAATGATGGGCGTGAAAGGGGTTTGGGCAATGATGGGGGTGAAAGGGGATTGGGACAGTGATGGGATGAAAGGGGTTTGGGCAACGATGGGTTGAAAGGGGATTGGGCAATGATGGGGGCGAAAGGGGATTGGGCAATGATGGCGGTGAAATGGGTTTGGGCAATGATGGGGGTGAAATGGGTTTGGGCAATGATGGGGGTTAAACGGAATTGGGCAATGATGTGGGCAAAAGGGGATTGGTCAATGATGGGTGTGAAACGGGACTGGGCAATGATCGGTGTGAAAGGGGATTGGGAGAGTGATGGAGGTGAAAGGGTTATTGGAACGATGATGTGCGATGATTCAGGATTGGGCAATGATGGGGTGAAAGGGGATTGGGACAGTGATGTGCGATGAATCATGATTGGGCAATGATGGGGGCGAAAGGGGATTGGGCAACGATGGGGATGAAAGGGGATTGGGACGTGATGGAGGTGATTCAGGATTGGGCAATGATGGGGGTGAAAGTGGATTGGGCAATGATGGGGATGAAAGGGGATTGGGACGTGATGGAGGTGATTCAGGATTGGGCAATGATGGGGGTGAAAGGGGATTGGGCAATGATGGGGGTTAAAGGGAATTGGGCAATGATGGGGTTGAAAGGGGACTGGGCAATGATGGGGGTGAAAGGGGATTGGGACAGTGATGGGATGAAAGGGGATTGGGCAATGATGGCGGTGAAAGGGGCTTGGGACGGTGACGGAGGTGAATCAGTATTGGGCAATGATGGGCGTGAAAGGGGATTGGGCAATGATGGGGGTGAGAGGGGATTGGGCAATGATGGGGGTGAAAGGGGATTGGGCAATGATGGGGGTGAAAGGGGATTAGGACGGTGATGGGGGTGAAAAGGGATTGGGCAATGATGAGGTTGAAGGGGGATTGGGCAATGTTGGGGGTGAAAGGGGATGGGGACGATGATGGGGGTGAGAGGGGATTGGGCAATGATGGGGGCGAAAGGGGATTGGGATAGTGATGGAGGTGAATCAGGATTGGGCCATGATGGGGACGAAAGGGGATTGGTCAATGATGGGGATGAAAGGGGATTGGGACGGTGATGGAGCTGTTTTAGGATTGGGCAATAATGGGAGTGAAAGGGGATTGGTACGATGATAGGGGTGAAAGGGGATGGGGACGATGATGGGGGTGAAAGGGGATTGGTGAAAGACCAATCCCCTTTCACCCCCATTATTGCCCAATGGTGGGGGTGAAAGGGGACTGGGACAGTGAGGAGGTGAATCAGGATTGGGCAATGGTGGGGGTGAAAGGGGACTGGGACAGTGATGGAGGTGAATCAGTATTGGGCAATGATGGGGATGAAAGGGGATTGGCATGATGATAGGGTGAAAGGGGATGGGGACGATGATGGCGGTGAAAGAGGATTGGGCGATGATGGGGGCGAAAGGGGATTGGGACAGTGATGTGCGATGAATCAGGATTTGGCACTGATGGTGTGAAAGGAGATTGGGACAGTGATGTGCGATGAATCATGATTGGGCAATGACGGAGGTGAAAGGGGATTGGGACGGTGATGGAGCTGTTTTAGGATTGGGCAATAATGGGAGTGAAAGGGGATTGGTACGATGATAGGGGTGAAAGGGGATGGGGACGATGATGGGGGTGAAAGGGAATTGGTGAAAGACCAATCCCCTTTCACCCCCATTATTGCCCAATGGTGGGGGTGAAAGGGGACTGGGACAGTGAGGAGGTGAATCAGGATTGGGCAATGGTGGGGGTGAAAGGGGACTGGGACAGTGATGGAGGTGAATCAGTATTGGGCAATGATGGGGATGAAAGGGGATTGGCATGATGATAGGGTGAAAGGGGATGGGGACGATGATGGCGGTGAAAGAGGATTGGGCGATGATGGGGGCGAAAGGGGATTGGGACAGTGATGTGCGATGAATCAGGATTTGGCACTGATGGTGTGAAAGGAGATTGGGACAGTGATGTGCGATGAATCATGATTGGGCAATGACGGAGGTGAAAGGGGATTGGGACAGGAATGACAGATGAATCAGAATTGGGCAATGATGGAGGTGAAAGGGGATTGGGACAGTGATGTGCGATGAATCAGGATTTGGCACTGATGGTGTGAAAGGAGATTGGGACAGTGATGTGCGATGAATCATGATTGGGCAATGATGGGGTGAAAGGGGATTGGGACGGTGCTGGAGGTGAATCAGGATTGGGCAATGATGGGGGTGAAAGGGGATTGGGACAGTGATGTGCGATGAATCAGGATTGGGCAATGACGGAGGTGAAAGGGGATTGGGACAGGAATGACAGATGAATCAGAATTGGGCAATGATGGAGGTGTAAGGGGATTTGGCAATGATGGGGATGATAGGGCATTGGGCAATGATGGGATTGAAAGGAGATTGAGCAATGATGGGTGTGAAAGGGGATTGGGTAATGATGGCGGTGAAAGGGGATTGGGACGGTGATGACAGATGAATCAGGATTGGGCAATGATGGAGGTGAAAGGGGACTGGGCAATGATGGGGGTGATAGGGGATTGGGCAATGATAGGGGTGAAAGGGGATTGTACAATGGTGGTGATGAAAGGGGATTGGGGCCATGATGGGGGTGCAAAGGGATTGGGCAATGATGGGGATGAAAGGGGATTGGGCGATGATGGGGATGAAAGGGGATTGGGACGATGATGGAGGTGAACGGGGATTGGGACAGTGATGGAGGTGAATCAGTATTGGGCAATGATGCGGGTGAAAGGGGATTGGGCAATGATGGGGGTGAAAGGGGATTGGGCAATGATGGGGGTGAAAGGGGATTGGGCAATGATGGGGGTGAAAGGGGACTGGACAATGATGTGGGTGAAAGGGGATTGGATATTGATGGGGGTGAAAGGGGATTGGGACGTGATGGAGGTGAATCAGTATTGGGCAATGATGGGGGTGAAAGGGGATTGGGACGGTGATGGGGGTGAAAGCGATTGGGCAATGGTGGGGGTGAAAGGGGATTGGGACGGTGATGGGGTGAAAGCGATTGGGCAATGATGGGGATGAAAGGGGATTGGGACGATGATGGAGGTGAAAGGGGATTGGGACAGTGATGGAGGTGAATCAGTATTGTGCAATGATGCAGGTGAAGGGATTGGGCAATGACGGGGTGAAAGGGGATTGGGCAATGATGGGGGTGAAAGGGGATTGGGCAATGATGGGGGTGAAAGGGGATTGGGATTGTGATGGGGTGAAAGGCGATTGGGCAATGATGGGGGTGAAAGGGGATTGGGCAATGATGGGGGCAAAAGGGGTCTGGGCAATGATGTGGGCGTAAGGGGATTGGACAATGATGGGGGTGAAAGGGGATTGGGCAATGATGTGGGCGAAAGGGGATTGGACAATGATGGGGGTGAAAGGGGATTGGGACAGTGATGGGGGTGAAAGGGGATTGGGACGGTGATGGGGGTGAAAGCGATTGGCCAATGGTGGGGGTGAAAGGGGATTGGGACGGTGATGGGGGTGAAAGCGATTGGGCAATGGTGGGGGTGAAAGTGGATTGGGCAATGATGGGGGTGAAAGGGGATTGGGCAATGATGGGGGTGAAAGGGGATTGGGCAATGATGGGGGTGAAAGGGGATTGGGCAATAATGGGAGTGAAAGGGGATTGGGACGGTGATGGAGGTGAATCAGTATTGGGCAATGATGCAGTTGAAAGGGGATTGCGCAATGATGGGGGTGAAAGCGGATTGGGCAATGATGGGGTTGAGAGAGGATTGGGACAGTGATGGAGGTGAATCAGGATTGGGCAATGATGGGGGTGAAAGGAGGTTGGGCAATGATGGGTGTGTAAGGAGATTGGGCAATGATGGGGGTGAAAGGAGGTTGGGCAATGATGGGGGTGAAAGGAGGTTGGGCAATGATGTGTGTGTAAGGGGATTGGGCAATTATGGGGTTGAGAGAGGATTCGGCAATGATGGGGGTGAAAGGGGATTGGGACAGTGATGGAGGTGAATCAGGATTGGGCAATGATGGGGGTGAAAGGAGGTTGGCCAATGATGGGTGTGTAAGGGGATTGGGCAATGATGGGGTTGAGAAAGGATTGGGCAATGATGATGGTGAAAGGCGATTGGGCAATGAATGGTGTGAAAGGGGATTGGGACGGTGATGTCAGATGAATCGGAGGAATAATTAAACAATTGCAAAAAAAGATACATAATGCCTTCAAAATTCTTTTAACACTTGGATTCATCAATCTTGTATAATCCTATTTATTTGGTTATGTTTTGAGTCTCTTTTTTTAAAACAAGTGTAAAGTATATTTCGATTTTATTTAGAATATCCCACAGTTCCCTTGCCAAAGCTAATGCTTGATTTTTAAATGAAAAATACAATGTAATGCTTTGAAGCTATATAAATACTCCGAAGATACCTTTGTACATGTACTTAATCAATCATAGAACCACAGTAAAGTTACAATGCAGAAAGAGGCCATTTGGCCCATCATGTCTGCACCAGCCAAAAAAGAGAACAAAGAAACTAGCTCATTTTAATCTCACTTTCCAGCATCTGGTCCATAGCCTTGCAGGTTACAGTACTTTAGATGCAGATCCAGGAAGCTTTTAAATGAGTTGAGCATTTGAGCATTTACCACCATCTTAAGTAGTGAATTCCAGATGCCCACCACCCTCTGGGTGAAAAAGCTTTTCCTCTTGCCCCCACTGATCCTTCTATCAATCACCTTAAATCTATGCCCCCTGGTAATTAGCCCCTCAGCGAAAGGGAAACAAGTCTTTCCTCTCTACCTTGCCTCGGCCGCTCATAATTTTGTACACTTCAGTGAGATCACCCTTTAGTCTCCTCTGTTCTAAAGAAAACAACCCCAGCCTATCCAATCTCTCCTCACAGCTACATTTTCCAAGCCCTGACAACAGTCTTGTAAATCCCCTCTGTGCTCTCTCCAGAGCAATTATATCCTTCCTGTAAAGTGGTGATCAGAATTGTACACAAAATTCCAGCTGAGGCCTAAACAGTATTTTATACAGTTCCATCATTATATCTCGGCTTTAGTATTCAGTACCTCGCCGAATTAAGGGAATCAGTCCATATGCTTTCTTGACCACCTTGTCCACCTGTCCTTCCACCTTCAAGGACCTATGGACATGCACTCCAAGGTCTCTTGCTTTCTTAATCTCTCTCTATATCTTCCCATTTATTGAGCAATCCCTTACTTTGTTTGCCCTTCCCAAATGCATTACCTCACACTTTTCCAGATTGAATTCCATTTGCCACTTCTCTGCCCACTCACCCAAACCATTGATATCATTCGGGAGTCGAAGGCTATGGGTGGTACGGTAGCACAGTGGTTAGATTCCCGGCCTGGGTTACTGTCTGTGCAGAGTCTGCATGTTCTCCCCGCATCTGCGTGGGTTTCCTCCAGGTGCTCCAGTTTCCTCCCACAAGTTCCGAAAGAAGTGCTGTTAGGTCATTTGGACATTCTGAATTCTCCCTCAGTGTACCTGAACAGGTGCTGGAATGTGGCGACTCGGGGCTTTTCACAGTAACTTCATTGCAGTGTTAATGTAAGCCTACTTGTGACAATAAAGATTATTATAACTATCCTCTTTGCTATCGACTACACTGCCAATTGTTGTGTCATCTACAAATTTTCAAATCATGCCTCCCACATTAAAGTCTAAATGATTCATATAAACAAAAAACAGCAAGGGCCCAACACTGAGCCCCGTGGAATGTTAATGGAAACTTTTTTCCATTCGCAAAAACATCCATTGACCATTACCCTATGTATCCTGTCGCTGAGCCAATTCTGGATCCAACCTGCCACCCTCCCTTCTATCTCATGAGATCTCACTTTTCTGACCAGTCTGCCATGTGAGACCTTGTCTAATGCCTGAGTGAAATCCATGTATAGAATATCCACTGCATTACCCTGATCAATCCTCCTTGTTACTTCCTCAAAAAATTCTATTAATTTGGACAATATCTAGGCTTGAACTGGCAAGTGGCAAGTTACATTTGCTTTGATACAAAACCATGCCATTTTCTTTAAACATTTCTCTTTGCCAGATATAAAAATATTGAACATGGTCTTGCTGCATTTTGACATGGACTCTTCACTATCTGAGGAGTCGGGAATGGTGCTGGATATTGTGCAGTCATCTGCGAACATCACCACTTCTAAACTTATGATGGAAGGGAGGTCATTGATGAAGCAGCTGAAGATGGTTGGGCCTAGGACAGTACCCTGAAGAACTCCTGCACTGATATACTGGAGCTGAAATGATAGACCTCCAACTACCAGAACCATTATCCTTTGAGCTGGGGCTGTTTAGCACAGGGCTAAATCGCTGGCTTTGAAAGCAGACCAAGGCAGGCCAGCAGCACGGTTCGATTCCCGTAACAGCCTCCCCGAACAGGCGCCGGAATGTGGCAACTAGGGGCTTTTCACAGTAACTTCATTTGAAGCCTACTTGTGACAAGCGATTTTCATTTCATTTCATTTCAAAATGGGGAACAAAAATGCTGCCTGGCTGACACTCAAGAAAGTAATTAAGTTATTTAGCTTTCCAATTGGTGCAGGAAGGTAATGCGTCACAAGGATGGATATGTTGGCCATTGAATGGCAAGAGGGTGGGGGTTGGTCGTGTGGTGAGACCACCAGGAATACATTTAATCACAGTTGGCAACCATTTGTTGCTTGTTCAGCTTGTTCAGGCGCTGTTCAAGGAAGTTTGAACAAAGTTCCTCTGGCATCCTAGATAATATTTTACCTTTCGTCAACTTCAATTAAACCTGTCTCATTTGGTTTCTGTGGCTATCTTCTGTGTTAAATTTGGTCCCACAAGCTTTCCTTCCGTTTTCCCTGGTTTCCCTTTCTTTTAATTTAAATTAACTTTTTTTCCCTCTCCTTTGTTTCCCTTTCAGTTTCTCTGGCATGCATCAAACCTAAACTCTGAACAGAATCAGAAGAGACACAGGAGGAAATAAATGAGACCCAGACTTGAGTCAGGATCCAACCTTCCTCAGCAAAATAACAATTCTAAATATTAATATTCAAGTCCTGTTTCTGTATGACCAAATTCTGAATCAGTTTTGAATAATCAGGTGATTTCTATGAATAAAACCACGTAATAGAAATTTTATGATCACTGAATGACTCGACTTTCAAATAGAATAAAACAATATTGTGTAATGGTTTTCCCCTTTCCTCTCAAAGGGACTGACTCATGTTAGCTCACTCTGCTGCATCACTCAGATGGCTGCTCTTGATGTGTAAGCTTAGAGCTATTTGATCGGATGTGAAATCACAGCCAAATTAGGGTTGACTTACGTGTAGTGTTGTCCGAAGTGCCCATATCTGTTTGGAACTAGGTTGAGGCAGTCACTTCAGGGCTCTTAACAGATGGTAAACAGAGAGATTTCACGCTATCATTTTGGGTGGGATTCAAAATCAGGTACCAGAGGTGAAAGTACAGTGTGTAACCATAGATCCCTATGATTTCTACACTTTAAATGTATAACACTATCCCAAACAACAAGCTGCCAACGGTTTTAATCCACAACATAAAATATATCTGAACAGTGTGCCAGTTTATGCCACGTAATATGGAAAAGACAGTCCTTTTAATGTCCAGCCAGAAATCGCTAGCTTCAGAATAATCTTTTGACTAGTTCTGTTGCTCAATATGATTACCGTTTCCATATGACGTTTCATTTCACGTTTCTTCTAAATTTATCCGCTTTATTTTCCCTGTGAACCATAAATTCCCAGCTGACTTATTTTGATACATGTTAACCTCAAATGAGCTAACTTCTGCATTCAATGAAGACTGTGTTAATGTATTAACCCGTGCTGAGATTCATGCTGGGAGATAGTTAAACTCACCGATGTACACAATGCAAAGTGGATTAAATAAATGTATTGATTCTCATAAATTTATTCCTCTCATCCCATTTTCACTGAGGGCATTGCATCATCGCTCATTGTATCATGTCCAGATGTTACTATTAAGTAAGTAAAATTAATAAATATCAACTACCTAATACCTCAGCTAACTCACTTATTTCCCCATTAAATGGTGTCCAAATGGGGCCATTTTAACCTAACACTTTGGATGGATGTTAAATGGATGGGTTCAAGTTGACTTTTACCAATTTAATTTAACAAAGTAAATTCGGGCAGGGTGTAAACAAGTAGCCTTATTCCCACTGGGCAGGATATGTTAAACCACACCCCCTAAAAAAAATATTGTGTCAATGTTTATACTGTACTGCAGGAACTCATATTACATGGTATGGTAGTATGTTGTTTATTCATTTACGGGATGTGGTCGGCCCTGCTTAGGCCAGCACTTATTGCCCATCCCTAGTTACCTTCAGAAGGTGGTGGTGAGTTGCCTTCTTGAACCACTGATGCCCATAAGGTGTAGGTACACCCACAATGCGGTTAGGGAGGGGGTTCCAGGATTTTGACCCAGGAACACTGAAGGAACGGCGATTTATTTCCAAGTCGGGGTGGTGAGTGACATGGAGGGGAACTTCCAGATTGTGGGGTTCCCAGGTCTCTGCTGCTCTTGTCCTTCTAGATGGTAGTGGTCGGCGGTGCACCTTGTAGATGGTACACTCGGCTGCCACTGTTCATCGGTGGTGGAGGGTTTGAATGCTTGAGGAAGGGATAGCAATCAAGCAGGCTGCTTTACTCTGGATGTTGTTGGAGCTTCTTGAGTGTTGTTGGAGCTGCACTCATCAAGGCAAGTGGAGAGTATTGCATTGCACTCCTGACTTGTGCCTCGCGAAGTCCACGATGACCGTCCGGATCAACGGGCATGAGACAGCCTGGCTTTTTGACTCCGGGGGCACAGATAGCTTTATTCACCCAGATACGGTAAGGCGCTGCTCGCTCCCAATCCTACCCGCGACCCAGAAAATCTCCCTGGCTTCCGGATCCCACGCAGTGGATATCCGGGGGTACTGTGTCGCGACCCTTACTGTACAAGGCATAGAGTATACTAACTTTAAGCTCTACGTCCTCCCCCATCTCTGCGCTGCCCTATTACTGGGGCTCGACTTCCAGTGCCATCTCCAGAGCCTTACCTTAAAATTCGGTGGACCCCTTTCCCCCTCACCGTCTGTAGCCTCGCGACCCTGAAGGTCGCCCCACCCTCCCTCTTCGCAAACCTCACCCCGGACTGTAAGCCCATCGCTACCAGAAGCAGACGCTACAATGCCCAGGACAGGGCCTGTATCAGGTCAGAGGTCCAGCAGCTCCTGCGAGAGGGGATCATTGAGGCTAGTAACAGTCCCTGGAGAGCCCAAGTGGTGGTCGTCAAGACTGGGGAGAAGCACTGGATGGTCACCGATTAAAGCCAGACCATTAACCGGTACATGCAGCTCGATGCATACCCCCTCCCCACATATCTGACATGGTCGATCAGATTGTACAGTATCGAGTCTTCTCCACAGTCGACTTGAAGTCCGCATACCACCAGCTCCCTATCTGCCCGGAGGACCGTCAATACACTGCCTTCGAGGCAGATGGCCGCCTCTACCACTTCCTCAGGGTCCCCTTCAGAGTCACCAACGAGGTCTCGGTCTTCCAAAGAGAAATGGACCGAATGGTTGACCAGTACGGGCTGCGGGCCACGTTTCCGTACTTGGACAATGTCACCTTCTGCAGCCATGACCAGCAGGACCATGACGTGAACCTCCGGCGCTTCCTCCACACCGCAAAACTCCTGAACCTAACCGATAATAGAGAAAAATGTGTCTTCTGCACAAACTGCCTAGCCATCCTCGGCTACGTCGTGGAACAAGGAGTCCTAGGGCCCGACCCCAACCGCATGCGCCTCCTCCTGGAACTCCCCCTCCCCGACTGCCCCAAGACCCTGAAGAGATGCCTGGGGTTCTTTTCGTACTATGACCAGTGGGTCCCAACTATGCGGACAAGGCCTGTCCACTGATCAAATCCACCATTTTTCCCCTGACGGCTGAGGCCTGACTGGCCTTCAATCGCATCAAGGAAGATATTGCCAAAGCCACGATGCATGCTGTGGACGTGTCCATCCCTTTCCAAGTGGAGAGCGATGCGTCGGACTTTGCCCTGGCCGCTACACTCAACCAGGAGGGCAGGCCCGTGGCTTTCTTCTCCCGTACCCTCCATGCCTCCAAAATTCGACACTCCTCCATCGAAAAGGAAGCTCAAGCCATTGTAGAAGCTGTGAGACATTGGAGGCATTACCTGGCCGGCAGGCGATTCACTCTCCTTACTGACCAACGGTCGGTTGCCTTCATGTTCAATAACACACAGCAGGGCAAGATTAAGAATGACAAGATTCTGAGGTGGAGGATTAGGCTCTCCACCTACAGCTATGATATCTTGTATCGACCTGGGAAGCTCAATGAGCCCCCAGATGCCCTATCCCGCGGTACATGTGCCAGGGAACAGGTAGACCGACTCCGAGCCCTCCACAACGACCTCTGTCACCCGGGGGTCACCCGTTTTTTTCTCCGGTGGCTTCATCAAGACTCGCAACCTGCCTTACTCCATCAAGGAGGTCAGGTCCGTGACCAGGGACTGCCAGGTCTGTGCGGAGTGCAAACCGCACTTCTATCGGCCAGACAGAGCCTCCTGCCTCTTCGAGCGCCTCAGCATTGACTTCAAAGGGCCCCTCCCCTCCACTGACCGTAACGTGTACTTCCTCAACATCACTGACGAATACTCAAGATTCCTCTTCGCCATCCCCTGCTCTGACATGACCTCTGCCACCTTCATCAAGGCCCTGCACAGTCTTTTCACCCTGTTCGGGTTCCCCGCCTACATCCACAGTGATCGGGGCTCCTCCTTTATGAGCGACGAGTTGCGGTCAGTTCCTGCTCAGCAAAGGCATCGCCTCCAGCAGGACGACCAGCTGTAACCCCCGGCCCTATGGTCTAGAAATCTCCCAGTCTCCCGCTGACAGGAGGTCCTCTCCGACGTGCTCCACTCCATCCGGTCGCTCCTGTGTACAGCCACCAACGAGACTCCTCATGAACGTATGTTTGCCTTCCCCGGGAAATCCTCCTCCGGGGTCTCGCTTCCGTCCTGGCTGACAGTCCCAGGGCCCGTCCTTCTCCGGCAGCATGCGAGGAGATATAAAACCGACCCCCACGTCGAGAAGGTCCTGCTCTTCCATGCAAACCCACAATATGCCTACGTGGCACACCAGAACGGGCGGCAAGACACGGTCTCCCTTCAGGATTTGGCACCTGCAGGTTCCCCAGTGACCATCACCATCACCCCCCACCCGACACCGTCTTCCCCCACCCCTGCCCACCTCCCTCACGAACTAACACCCGCAGGCCCACCGGCGACAAGTACCCCCTGGACCACCGCCCATACACCCCCCCCCCCCCCCTTCGCCGACTCAACATCTGGGTGAAGAAGAAGAAGACACGCTCCCGGAGGCACAGGTCTCGACACCGGCGCCCACACGACAACCGGAACTGAGGTGATCATGACGGACGGTCATGGCCCCCAACAGACTTGACCTTTAAGACCACTTCACCCCCGCCAGACTCTTTTTAAACAGGGGATGAATGTGGTAAACCACAGTATTGCATTATATGGTATTGTATTGTGCATGCCTGGGCTTGTCCAGGCTGGCTCCGCCTGTGGCTCCTCCCCTTGGGCTTATGTATAAAGGTGGCAAGTCTCCGCCTCCGGACCCAGTTTGGGTCCAGAGGCAGGAGGCTTGCTGTTTAGTGTATTAAAGCCTCAGTTATGTTTATCACTCGTCGCGTGTTATTGATGGTGTATCAGATGCTAAGCCATTGAGTTTGGTGCAGAGGTCATGAACTCCAATCAGAAACTGCAGCAGGCAAAGTGCAATCAAATTTAGTGAAAGAAATGTAAAAAAAACGCCACAAGAAACACAGTGACTGCCCTGGACTGAGCCACGTGCATGTTTGCAATGATCAGAGAAGTCACCCGGTATTCAGGGCTAGTCACGTGTACTAAGGCTGCTAAGAGCTCTGTCTCACGTTCCACAACATGGTGATAGCCTCTGACTGAAAGACTGTGCGTGTTGAGTGGCTTCTTGGGAAACAGGAGGTTGCTCAAAGGTCTTACACAGCCCTTAGTAGCTGGTTGAAAAAAATGGCATTGGCTGGGGCCTGAGGAATGAAGGAGCCATCTGCCCTCTGGTCCAAGGATTGTGTGAAAAGGACAACTGATGCGGGTGGCCAAAAAATATTATCATAGGGGGAGGCAAAAGTGTGGATGGGAAGCAACCAATACAAAATGGACGCAAATCGGTGAGAACAAAGGCTGCCTAAAAGGTCTCCAATACCCTCGAGTAGTTCAAGAGTATAGGGCTTGTCAGAGTAGAGTTAAGGGAGAAATCAGGAGGGCAAAAAGGGAACATGAGATTGTCTTGGCAGATAAGGCAGGTTTGTAGCTCCTTGAAGGTGGAATCGCAGGTGGACAGGGTGGTGAAGAAGGCATTCAGCATGCTAGGGTTTATTGGTCAGAATATTGAATGCAAGAGTTGGGATGTCTTGTTGAAATTGTACAAGACATTGATAAAACCACACATGGAATACTGTGTTCAGTTCTGGTCACCCTATTATAGGCAGGATATTGTTAAACTAGAAAGAATGCAGAAGAGATTTACGAGGATGCTACCAGGACTTGATGGTCTGAGCTGTGAGGAGAGGCTGGGATGTTTTTCCCTTGAGCTTGGGAGGCTTAGGGGTATTCTTATAAATATAAAATAATGAGCGGCATAGATAAGGTAGATAGTCAACATTTTTTCCCAAAGGTAGAGGAGTATAGAACTAGAGGTCTTTAAGGTGAGATGGGAGAGATACAAAAGAGACCAGAGGGAAAATTTCTTCACACAGAGGGTGGTGAGCATCTGGGATGAGCTGCCAGAGGCAGTGGTAGAGACGGGTAAAATCTTTTCCTTTAAAAAACAGTTAGACAGTTACATGGGTAGGGTGGGTATAGAGGGATATCGGCCAAATGCGGGCAAGTGCGACTAGCTTAATGATAGAAACTGGGCGGCATGGACAAGCTTGGCCAAAGGGAATGTTTCCATACTGTAAACATCCATGACTCTAAGCTGACAGGTAACATTGTCAAGAAAGTATGTCATAAAATTGCGAAGTTGGGACATTAAGTGAGGAACAACAATTGCTTTGACTTAAACTGACTCATGAATACCACTGTGTAAAACAAGTCAGCTGCTCAATCATGACGAAGCATACTGGGAAATCTAAGATGAAATGAATGAGCCACTGAGACTGCAGTCACCCGATTATTTTGGTTGTCATGGCGACAATTACTAAGAAATGTGTAAGCTGACCACTGGTTGACTTTTTACTTGTCAGTAATACAAATATTCCCAGGGATTTTGGACTAGACCACTCTTTCATCACTACTCCGCAATCATGGCTTAGCCACATCCTTAGGATGTAATCAGTCTGGCTATTGATACACTGATTCCATTATCCACGTAACATCTGGTTTCATTGCAGTTTACAACAGCTAGCGGTCATACATTGCAACGTTACCCGAACAAAAAGTATTTCTGTCTTCCAATTAACTTTTTTTTATACTGTAGTCAACACCATTTTACTTGAGTTACTTCACACAAAAAAAACACTTGAAACTCCAGGAGCCCTCATATTTGGTGAAACAAAAACCAATACTCGGTGAATGTGACACATTCTAAAATTGTTCCTCTTCATTTCTTCTCTAGCCATACCCCAGGCTGCTTATATGGCTAACCGAAAAACATTGTTAAAGGAGCGGAGAGAGGGAGGAGGGGTTAGATAATCGAGTTGGATGGTGACCTATTTCAATGCTAACCTTCACTACTGGAGACCTATGTTCAAACCAAATCAGTTAAGGAGCTAAGAAGCATGGCTACAATCAGTTCCACAACATTCAACTGAAAGACATAAAACTTGGAAATAAGAGCTGAATTCACATCAGAGAGATTCAATAGCTTGAAGAACTGAAATATAAAGTTATACTTAAAAGTTATAGGGTCCTCTCCTCTTTTTGCATTTTCTTTCCCTTTATCTAGATAACCCCGGAGGATAAGAGGTTTCACACAACGGCATGGTTGGATGATAAAGTCAGTGGCCTAAGCTAAGAGTTGGTGAACCTTTTTCTAAGTAATGAATAGATCAGATCTCCAATACTTTTAGCTGTTATGCCACATGGGCAGCACAGCAATCAGTTGCACTGCTGCCTTAAGCAGGCAACTGACAACCTCTTTGTTACATATCCACCTACACATGCAGCAGCAGGGAGAAGCAGAGGCAATGTGAAATTTTCCATACTGTTGACTTCAAGATACGAGATTGTAGCTGCTAAGGTACGTTTTGGATATTCCGATATTCCTATGCTTGATACAGACAGAGAAAGAGAATTTACAGTGCAGAAGGAGACCATTCGGCCCACCGGGTCTGCACCGACCCTTGGAAAGAGCACTCCACTTAAGCCCACACCTCCGCCCCATACCCGTAACCCAGCAACCCCACCTAACCCTTTTGGACACTAAGGGCAATTTAGCATGGCCAATCAACCTAACCTGCACATCTTTGGACTGTGGGTGGAAACCCACGCTGACACAAGGAGAACGTGCAGACTCCACACAGTGACCCAAGCCGGGAATTGAACCTGGGACCCTGGAGCAGTGAAACAACAGTGCTAAACACTGTGCTACAGTGCCGCCCTTGCTCACTTTTCTGGGGTTATGCATGGAGGTTTCATTCTGAAACTGGGCTAACATGCCCACGCTCTTGAAGGAGAAAGGAAAATGGGCTATTGGCTCCTCTGAAAAACGGGCTAAATATTGCAACCCATGGTGAAAATATTGTGAAAGTGGGAATGGAGCTCTCAGTGATGGAGAATCTAGAAAGGTGAGAGCATTTCTGATGTGTGCAGGCTGCCAATATACAGGCTTGGGCTCAAATCTTAAAAGATATTCCCTTGGTTGACCTCAACACAATGCATATATAAACTTGGGGCTGCAACTCCAAACCTCATAGCTGTCGAATCATTTTTCGGAGGGAGTGCCAAGCAAGAGGGGCATGTCTGACGTGTAAGTTGATCAGGCAGCTCTCTCTCAAGGCAACACCCAGTCCATCATGCATCTCTACACAAATGCCAGTAATGTGCCATGGAGAAATCAGGGCCAGCCATTCACACCAGGCTGCCTCAGATACAGTGCTATCGGACTGCACAATGCAAGGGACTCTGGGATGAAACCTTGCAGCTAGCCAGCACACTTCCTCCTTCCACAGGTAACCAACTTAGAAAGAAAAACAGGGGGGTGATTCTCCGAGCCCCGTGCCGGGCCGGAGATCGGAGCAACCATGCCACGACGCCCGACGCCGGCGCGCGATTCTCTGAGGTGCGGAGAATCAGCGCCATTTGCGCCGGCGATTCTCTGGCCCGGATGGGACGAGCGGCCATTCCGACACGACAGAGTCCTGCCGGCACCGTTCACCCTGGTCGCTGCCGGCGGGAACTTTGCGGGAACGCTCGGGGGGGAGGGGGGGGGGCTCCCTCACTGGGGGTGGCCTCCGATGGTGTCTGCCCCCCCCCCCCGGACCAGGCCTGCATTCCGGCGCGGCCGGCCCCTGAACACCGACCCCAAGTTGGGTCGGGGCCGGCGCGCGTAAGAAGTTCCCCGCGCATGCGCAGGATGGCGCGGCCCACTGCGCATGCGCATGATTGAGCTGGCCCAACTGCGCATGCGCGGGTTGGTGCGGCGCCCATTTGGCACCGCTTACGGAGGCTGGTGCGGCGTGAACCGCTCCAGCGCCTTGCTGGCCCCCTGTGGGGGCCAGAATAGGTCGTGCCATGGCGTTCACGACGGCGCGAACACCTGGCTGCCATATCGGAGAATCGCCCCCCTCGTGTCACACCAAACAAAGAATGAGCACAAAGCAGGGGAAGCAATGTTACCTCACACTGAACATTTTCACACATCGGGTTAAATAATTGCCCTGGACTTGATTTGAACATTGCACTGGTTATTTATTTGGAATAATTTGGAATAATGCAGGAGCCCAGCAAGAGATGGCAGTAGATGGTAATTAGGAAACTGGACAAGAAGCTAGCAGCTGATGTTTCGGGTAGTTTATTTTGTAAATCTGCAGAAGAGATTCCTAAGATAGGACAGCTCAAGTGAAACAGGAGGATATCCTGAATTAGTGCTTGGCTCACTAGTCTTCCAGGCTGCATTGGTATTCTTAGCAGTACTATCATGTATTTTAGCGACTGTTGTCCTATCATGCCATGGATTTGCATTCTGCTCTTCGTCAGGGTTCTTTGTAGAACATGTAGCAGATGGCGACAGTTACCAGTACAGCCTTAACTTGTTGACTCAATTGAAGGACTGTTTCAATGTCCCATTGATTTCCTTCACATCTTAATCACTTAAAAAGAATATCCATGTTTCAAATCTTCCTTCACAGCTGTAATCCCCATCTAAACCTTTGTGGAAACTGAGGTAACATTTTATGATTTTGCACTCTGCCAAGATTTGCCTGCCTGGAATCCAAATCAAGATTTCAGGGGCCCACCCAAATTCCCAATGTGCTCCCATTAAAGGTGCTCCACACTCGGGATTCTAATTCAAAAATCTCCAGATGGGCACACAATTCTCTCACCAGAGTTTGAGGACCAGGAACACTGCGCAATGTAAGCTACTCCACAAGTACAAATAGAAACAAAAATACCTCGCACAAATCTAGTTGATGTCTTGTATAATTTAGTGCTCACACACAGAATTTAAAAGCCTGGATTTTGTTTGTATGTGCGGAAAAGTAGAGATAAACTGAGAGAGCAGAACATCAACCATTACATGACAAGAAAACCTTCTTTAGATCCTGCCCAGTCCAAGGAGTATCGCAAAGTTGGTGAAGGAAACTACATTTGTTTTATTTTGCAAACCAACTAACATTATTACCTTTGTACTTGATCACCATCTGAAGAACGGCACAGAGATATTTTGACTCAAGCAAAAACTGGCAAGATTACAAAGTGGAGTGATACAGTACAAAGTTGTTTTATGGATTAAAATATTTACTTATGAACACAAATAAAATACATACTCTAGTTGTTGCATGTACCTCATTAGGAAAGCGAACTTCCAGTTGCCTGTCAGGTTAATTATCTGCCCCACTCCCACTCTTGACTTTTCTCTCCTCACCTCCTACACTGTTCCAATGGAACAACTCAAGGAACAACACCTCTTTCAATTTCGAAACCTTGTTTAAAAACTGGTACATCTCTAAGTACTCCCAGTTCTGACAAAGGAATCCGGCCATCAACCAGAAATGTTAACTCAGTTTCTCTCTGCACAGATGCTGCCAGACCTGCTGAGTACTTTCTGGATTGTCTATTTTCAGCTTTGATGTTCAGTATGTTTCATATCAATTTTGGGCAAAATCCAACCAAATTTAAAATCCCGCGTCGGACGCATTTAGCCGGGTGTTTCCTGGTGATTGCAGTGCCGGGAAACACCATGCTATCTAACAGGACTTTGTTGCAATCCAGGGCCTCAGCGGGGAACACCCCACCAAGACCCACTTAGTCCCGCTTCCTGCTCTGAGGAGCTCCGCTCACCTGAATTCCTCAGTGCAGGAGAAGATCTCTTGACCTCCTAATCACCCCCCCTCCCCCCAAAGCCCACAATGGGTGGGATTCAGATCGTCACGTCTCGTGAGTTTCCGTTAGATCTCATGAGGCGTGATGAGCTGGGTAGATTCCGGAAGAGGGTCGTCCCGACATCTACCGGCCGCACCCCTATTCGGGCACAACGCGGCCGGTAGATCGCGCCCTTCATTTCATTAAGGAGGGGGAGGTTACAGATAACCTCGTGGAATAGAACTGCTGAAGAGATTATTAACCATGGTGCAAGAGTACAACAGAGATCTGTAAAATAAATGGACTGAATGGCCTAGAACCAGAGGCAGGGCAGCATCAACAATCTATAGAGGCAGTAGAAACAGCAATCTCCATTAGACCAACAACCTTTACAGAATAGGAGGGGGCCATTCAGTTCACTGTTTCTAGAAACTCAAATCTCGGGGGCAGCATGGTTGCGCAGTGGTTAGCACTGCTGCGCCGAGGTCCCAGGTTCAATCCCGGCTCTGGGTCACTGTCCGTGTGGAGTTTGCACATTCTCCTCCGTGTTGGCGTGGGTTTTGCCTCCACAACCCAAAAATGTGCAGGGTAGGTGGATTGGCCATGCTAAATTGCCCCTTAATTGAAAAAATGAATTGGGCACTCTACAAAAATCTCCAAATGACTCCAAATCTCATCCCACTGTCCTGCCTTCTCTACATTGTCCTTTGTTTTCTGCAACACTTATTTAGCCACTTTTCAATTCAAAGATATGATGGCATTAGCCTCAACTACATCCTGTTTCCAGATATTCCCCATTTTACACATTTGCAAGAAGAGGTTTCTTCCCTCCCACACACAAGACATTTCCCACAAGAAATGCTAGCGATGGAACAGAAATGGAATACCCAGAAGAGTGGAGTATTTAAAATTAAAAGAATATTTTAAAAAGAGGAAACGTGACAGAGAGAGAAAATTGAGCAGTGTGGTACTTACAGAAGGGATGTACACCAGAAGGCCGTTGGTCATAAGGAAGTGCTTTCAGAGATACTGGACTATTGCAAATCACTAACCACAGGCTACAAAGGAAAGTTACTACATCAGCAGCATTTTCATCTTTGAATAATGCCCAGTCTTACCACTGTACTCGAGAATCTTGCCATCTTCCTTTGCCTTGTCATCCACGTTGCCACTTCAGTCATTTAACCTTCATGCATATCCTTGGCAAATTAGCACAATATGACTGAACTTTTTTTTTTAAACCTCCCCTGTTCCTCTACTTTATTACTTCCTTACCAAGTTATTTTCAGTCCAGCGACTTGGTGCTAACTTAAAACAGGACTCTGCTTTTATTCTCCCATCTGCATACCTTTTCTACATCAGCGGGCCTGCTGGGATGTCTCAGCTCACCATGCTATTGTCAGTTAGTACAGTACAGCACTTGTCTGTTTTAAGACTGAAGCCAAGTCGTGCCTCCTCAGTGCTGTTATAAGTTAAAATAGCATTCTTTCTTTCACATCGAAGCCTCCCACCAATAATCTCCCTGTCAGGTACACCAACTTACTTGAATGCACAAAATAACTTTGGCAGCTTGATTTCATTTGAATAAAACAGCTTGTTACTCTTACTCATGCTAGATCTTCAGGTGCTGTAAATGTATTTGACTAAAATGCCATAATTACCTTGTATCTTTAATGTTGGGTTTATAATAGATGGTTTAATGTGTCACTCCATGCCCACCTGAATTTGAGGAATACTGAGTATTTTCTATAGTGTTTTCCGATTTCATTGTTAGAGGAAACCCATTTCTCTCTGCTGTTGTATTGCCTGCCTCTTCACACTCACATAAAGGCTTCAGTGCATGTGTTCAACAATAGCGCACTATAATTTCACTCCAATTGTTGGTAATCCATTTACTTTCTGACACCAGCTTTTTGTACCTTTTCTAGCAGTTCCTTTTGTTAGCCCCCACGTACTGGAATGTAATCTTCACTCAGCCCTATATTACATCATAGTGAGTTAAAAAATAAGAATCCAATTTTTTAATCCTTCGATGCAGACTAACACTGCTATTCTACATGGCAAGAAGATTAGCCATGAAGGACAGAATTTAATTGGCCAGTGGTGGCATGCTTTTGGGAAAATAGGGAGGGAGCCACATTGGGTCAGACCAAGTAATGGAATCTCTTCAGTAGTTTTTTCTTTAATTTGTTCATGGGATGTGGGGGTCGCAGGCTGTGCCAGCATTTATTGCCCATCCCTAATTACCCTTGAGGGGTAGTTAAGAGACAACCACGTTGCTGTGGGTCTGGAGTCACATGTAGGCCAGACCAGGTAAAGGACATTAGTAATAATGATAATCTATATTTTCACAAGTCGGCTTAAATTTACACTGCAATGAAGTTACCGTGAAAAGCCCCTAGTTGCCACATTCCGGCGCGTGTTCGGGTACACGAAGGCAGAATTCAGAATGTCCAAATTACCTAATAGCAGATCTTTTGGGAGTTGTGGGAGGAAACCGGAGCACCCGCAGGAAACCCACGTAGATACAGGGAGAATGTGCAGACTCCGCACAGACAGTGACCCAAGCGGGAATCTAACTGGGACCCTGGCGCTGTGAGGCAACAGTGCTAACCACAGTGCTACCATGCCGCCGATTAGTGAATCAGATGGCTTTTTCTGACAATAGACAATGGTTTTTAATTCCAGATTTTTTATTGAATTGAAATTTCACCACCTGCAGTGGCGGGATTCGAACCTGGGTCTCCAGAGCATTACTCTGAGTCTCTGGTTTACTAGTCCAGTGACAATACCACTACTCCACCGCCTCCCCTAGCGATACTGCTACTCTCTTTCTTTCTCTGGCGCTGACGTGGTCATGACAGGCAGCAGTTCTTGGGCAACTGAAAGCAGAAAATCAGAAGGGAAAGGTTGGCCTAAGGCAAGAGGAATAGGGTAGAAAGCAAGAAGTCCATGGTCACATCATCTGCAGTCTGCTCATCAAACCAGATACCAGGATGAGGGTAAAAAAGGAGATGAGAAGTTGCATGACATAGGAACATACCATGTTCACAGCAATGCTGGTTGCCACAGGATCTGTCGCAGCTGACGTCATGATGCTGAGAACTATCTTTTCAGTATGGCTCAGGAGATGCAGGTGTCCGTCTCCCCTACCAGTTTTGTTCTGCTCCCTTCTATTGTGTGCCATCTTGTCCTGCAGGAGAGAAAGAAGGAGGTCAGTCCCTGTCTTGTACTATGTTTGGGCGATGAGCCTGCCATAGCTAAATAACTGGAGACATGTGGAAGCAGTGAGAGCTGTGCATGAAGCTTGCAGCAACACTAGATCTTTGAGGGCGAGATGGAATATCTGAATTTCAGGCAGTGAGTCCTGAGTGCTATGGCCTGGAGCTGGGTGAGTGATGGGTTTGTGGTGCATTGAATAGCATGAGAGACTTACGGAGCCTTTGATGGGAGATGCCTCGTGAAGATGAATTCACTGGCTATGACAACCTGCATGAGGTCATTAGTCAATTTGTGGCACCGCTGCCAGTTTCTCAGGTCTAAATGCCAGGAACTGACTTCCATGGTCACCTCCTCCCAATATCGTTGAGAACCTCCTGGTCCCCATTGCACGGTTAGCTCCACCAGTAAAGCTTCCAGGACTGTATCCATCACCGTGGGGCCCCCTTGCTGCCCTGGAGCTCCGTTTTCACTGTTTAGAATTGCAGCAATATTATTCAGCAGCAACCTCCTGTGATTCACTGCAGCTTCATTCTATGAGTGATAGATAGACTTCCTTTAAGGAAGATGGATGGCTATATGTGTTGACTTCAGGAAGCAAAGCATTGAACACACCCCTGTCAGCATCAACGGCTCCGAGGTGGAGATGGTTAGCAGTTTCAAATTCCTAGGGGTGCACATCTCCAGAAATCTGTCCTGGTCCACCCACGTCGACGCTACCACCAAGAAAGCACAACAGCGCCTATATTTCCTCAGGAAACTAAGGAAATTCGGCATGTCCACATTGACTCTTACCAACTTTTACAGATGCACCATAGAAAGCATCCTATCAGGCTGCATCACAGCCTGGTATGGCAACTGCTCGGCTCAGGACCGCAAGAAACTTCAGAGAGTCGTGAACATTGCCCAGTCCATCACACAAACCTGCCTCCCATCCATTGACTCCATCTACACCTCCCGCTGCCTGGGGAAAGCGGGCAGTATAATCAAAGATCCCTCCCACCCGGCTTACTCACTCTTCAAACTTCTTCCATCGGGCAGGAGATACAGAAGTCTGAGAACACGCACGAACAGACTCAAAAACAGCTTCTTCCCCACTGTCACCAGACTCCTAAATGACCCTCTTATGGACTGATTTCATTAACACTACACCCTGTATGCTTCATCCGATGCCAGTGCTTTTGTAGTTACATTGTATATGTTGTGTTGCCCTATTATGTATTTTCTTTTATTCCCTTTTCTTCTCATGTACTTAATGATCTGTTGAGCTGCTCGCAGAAAAATACTTTTCACTGTACCTCGGTACACGTGACAATAAACAAATCCAATCCAATCTAATCCAATCCAATCCAATACCACGTGAATAAACATTGCTGGCTCCCTGCTAAGCACTGATGCAGCCAGCGGTGCAGCAGACACTTGGGCCTGTGTTACAATCCTGGGAATGTGTGTGCTGATTCCCTCCACCGACCTCTGCATCCAGAAACAACACATAATGGGTGTGATTCTACCACTGCATCATGCCCGGCTCTGGGTGAATCAGGTGGCAGGCCCAAATCGGGCTTTGCGCGAGTCAGCTGACCCGCAGTGCACCCGCGCGACCTGGACCACGTGCTCCCTCAAAGGGGAGAGCAGCCTATTGCCCTCGCAGAATTTGGAGACCTTCATTTTCATTTTCTTGTTGAGACCATACTGTGGAACCTAGCCTGAATTTCCACACAGGTGGAGAACCTCTCCGTCATTGCGAAAATGGTGGGGTACCCAGTCCCCACAATTTTGGAGGGGGGTGGGAATGAGGGCCTGTTCTGATTTACACATCCGTGTTTCACAGAGGCGACTGCACATGAGCTGACTTTGCTATTGGTATGTCTAAAACATGTTGTGTGCACTTTAAACCAGGTAGCAGAAGATCTAAGCTGCCAGAGGTAGGGTACCATTTGGATGTCATCTCAGGACACCTTTGGGAGAGTTAAGATGTCCTTTTGAAGTGGTAAGATGTCCTTTGGGAGTAGTAATGTGTCCTGTGGCATTGTTAAAAGTTGACATGAGTTCAACTCACTGGAACTGTCATGTTTCTTGGAATTATCAAGAGAACTGTCAAAATATCTGTCAAGAGGTTTAAATCTCCTGCCGTTTAAATTTTAAAAAGTAGTCTGCAGCTATTTCACTCTCTGTTGACATACGCCTGAGTGTTATCATCACAGCGTGAGTGTTGCAAGGCTGATTTCACACCCTTTGAAACCTTTCATTATCACCATAGGATGCCTGTCTGTTCACAGTTTGATTGACAGATCCAAGTGGTTATAAACTCTTTGAAGTGTGATTACGAATATAACTGCTTCTTTTTATATCTGATTAAAGGAATTTAAATGTAGTGAATGGGTTTTATCAATGGAGTGTTTTTTTAAACAATTAATTCATCAATAGACACTTGGAGTGCTATTTAATTTCTGCATGGATCTTGAGATCTGCCCATGGTAGATACTTGGCATGGTTTGTGTTATGACAAAGGATGGTGAGCACGAATTGGAATTATTTGGCATTAAGTTGGTGTAGCTTCATGGAGTGGCTGGAGGGGCAAAGGTTAGTATCGGGGCTATAAAGGGCCATGGGGGTGGGTGATGGCCAGCAGGAAGGAATGGGGGCTTTGGAGTGGTTGCTGGGAGGGTAGATTTGCATTGGGGCTGTTAAGGGCCATGGGAGGTAAGTGAGGGGCACAGGTTGGCATGGAAGGTATGAGGGGGCTATGGAGGGATGGATAGAGGTGCATGAAGTAGCATGGGTTTGCATAGATAGGACATGGGAAGTGTGTGGAGGTTGAGGGGGTGCAAGAGCTAAGGTCTGTTTCTGCTTTTGATTTTGATTTTGATAGCCTTGAAAGTACTGGTGCACTGAAGCCAGCCTTTCGCCCAGCTCGCCTTCACATCCAGAAGCCTCCGACCTCCTTCTCGGGTCGCCCACCACAACTCCCATTTTCATCTGCCACCACAAACCAAAAATTCGACCTTCTGGGGTACTCTTTTCCAAGTCGGGTTTGTGGGTCTGGGAATTGTCCGTCCTGCACTCCCGACCTGGGTGGCCATAGTCCCAGGTGACCATAAGCTGCATTCCCCTTTTCAGGGGGAGAGCTTACCTGTGGTGATTTAACCCGAGGATCACCACACCCCAGGCGAGGGGCAAGGTTGAGAAGGCAAGGCCTTCAAGAATAACTTTTTTACAGCTTTGAGATGTTGCACACAGGTTACAGAGTAGATTTTTATGAATAGGCTTTTCCAACACAACTTACACAAAGGAACTCAGGAATCTCAATGATTGGGTGTACATTTTACATTCACGGATTACAAATGAGGGAGCATGCATTTATCATAGATTATCATAGAATTTACAGTGCAGAAGGAGGCCATTCGGCCCATCGTGTCTGCACCAGCTCTTGGAAAGAGCACCCTACCCAAGGTCAACACCTCCACCTTATCACCATAACCCAGTAACCCCACCCAACACTAATGGCAATTTTGGACACTAAGGGCAATTTATCATGGCCAATCCACCTAACCTGCACATCTTTGGACTGTGGGAGGAAACCGGAGCACCCGGAGGAAACCCACGCACACACGGGGAGGATGTGCAGACTCCGCACAGACAGTGACCCAAGCCGGAATCGAACCAAGGACCTTGGAGCTGTGAAGCAATTGTGCTATCCACAATGCTACCGTGCTGCCTTTTAATGACCATCTGTCTGCCCACTCCTCTTTCCTGCTGTTCTAGCAATTGTGATCAAATGTATTTATTTTCCAGGTAACTGAAGAAATTGAAGGGAGTCACTCCAAATCTGATCACCTTCTTCTAACTGAAGTTATCTGATGTTCTTCCTGAATCTACCCCTAAAAGCAAGTCCTCTTGTTCTGTCCTTTACATTCCTGAGCCTTATTCATTTGGTGAGTCCCATTCTCCCTCTCCATTTACTCCTCTCCAACAAGGCTGCTCGTTCTTTGAACAAGTTCCTGCCACACATGTTAATTCATAGACACTGGATGTTGCCCACTCTATAGCCACAGCAGCCAATCAGTGCAGTTATATTCTTGTGTGACACTCATCACTCTCAAGGACGTTGCACCATTTCCACAATTATAAGAGTGGGGCTGGTGGCATGGAATGCTATTTTCCACAAGAATCCCTACATTGGTAACTAAGTAAAATAACTGACTTTAATGATGATAACAATCTTGCCGAGAGGTCTTGTGATGCAGTAACAGAGTCCCTACCTCTGGGCCGGACGCTCTGGTTTCAAGCCCTACTTCACGACTTGATGGCCACAGATGGTAAGTTAATAACGTGGCCAAACAAGTTGATTAGCCTGTAAACCCTTTCAGTATGCCTGTTGACAGGCAGTAAGAGTGGGACAGTTTCCTGGTCAGCCACACTGCAGTCCAGTTCTCCTTTAAAAAGAAATTAGCGCTCTAATTCTTCCCTTTCGCCCTGGTTATGATAGCAATGCTGCTAACAGAAACCCACTGCCAGTTCCTCACTTGACATACATTCTTGTGGGTGGCACAGTAGCACAGTGGTTAGCACTGTTGCTTCACAGCGACAGGGCCCCGGGTTCGATTCCCGGCTTGGGTCACTGTCTGTGCCGAGTCTGCGCGTTCTCCCTGTGTCTGCGTGGGTTTCCTCCGGGTGCGCTGGTTTCCTCCCACAAGTCCCGAAAGACATGCTTGTTAGGTGAATTGGACATTCTGAATTCTCCCTCAGTGTACCTGAACAGGCGCCGGAATGTGGCGACTAGGGGATTTTCACAGTAACTTCATTGCAGTGTTAATGTAAGCTTACTTGTGACAATAATAAAGATTATTATTATTATATGTAATGCCCAAAAAAATCAAAATGGGAAGAAAAGTCAGTGGCTCAAACAACACAGCACTCATTCAAAATCTGATGCTAATTGCAATTATGCAAGAATGATGTCCTAACATTCGGCTGTTTTCCACGTAATGGACTAAAAGCAAAGATTTGACTGGCTCTCTCTCAACTTATTTCTATGTCTGCCTGACTGGCATATTACTAATAACACATCTGATCACGTAGCAGTTCCTAGTTACAAATGCACACTTGCATCAATTCACACTTCAAGAACATTTCAGTGCTGTACTGAGGGAGTGCTGCACTGACAGAACTGGTTTATATTGTATGAGGCATTAACCTGTGGCCCCATCTATCTCTCGGGTGGATTCTAAAGATCCCATGGCACTATTTTGAAGATGAGCAGGGAAACACTCCCAGTGTGCTGGGCAATATGTGACCTTCCATCTAAAACAAATTAACTGGTCATTTATATCATTGCTAATTTTGGGACTTTATTGGGCCCAAATTGGTTGCTGCATTTCCTATATCATAACAGTGATCGCGCTTCAACCGGGTTTTGGACATCCCGAGGAAATAAAGGCACCATAAAAATCAAAATATTTCCCTCTTTATTTTATAATAAAACTATGGGAAATTATTAGTCATAAATCTATACATTTGCAAATGTGAACATAATTTTCACAGTAACCTCATTGCAGTGTTAATGTAAGCCAACTTGTGATGATAAAAATTATCATTATTATATATACATATAATTATAAACTAGTTTTAGCACGATTAGTATTACGGAGCTGGCAGGGTGAGTTGGATATTGCAAGGCAAGATGGTGACTGGGCCTTTGTTTGAGGTCTGGGTGGCTGGGTGTGGTATTTCTACTTCACACGTCAATATTCTACATAACAGAACACTAAACACTGGCTTTGAAAAGAATGCCAGAAGCTCAGATGTATTGGTATTCCTGAACAATGGCTAAAAGAACTGCCCTAATTTTGCTCTTTGGAAAAATATTGTATTGTTTGAATAACTCCCAGCAAATGTTTACCTTGAGCACAAGACGGTACTTAGGGATTTTCAAAGTGTTTCAGACTTTTTCCCTTTTGACTTACTGTTACTGTTAAGCATACATCTTCCCATTTTATTATGTATCATTTCATCCTTTTACTTAAATCTCTATAGACCACAATAGTTCTAATGTTCCATACCATGTGTTTTACATTTGAGTGATGATGACTTTCACATGTGCAACTTTTGAGTTTTTTGCTCTGCTGTATATGTTGCACATTTTCATCCTTTCTTAATCTGTATATTTTATTTAATCCTTGGTCTGCAGTTTTAATTCCTTACTTTAACCTCTTTTTAACCACTTCATGGCTGCTATCTGTGAGCACTTAAATAAATTCATTGACTTCTTACAGCCCTATTGTTGCAGATGGCCTGTAGGTAAAATGCAAAGCTTTGGTGAAAGTGAAGTAGTTCTACTGTCTCAGATTAAAATATGGATGTTGGAGATGGGGAGGGGCCTCAGTTATATAAAATTGGTCAGCTGTGGACAGCAGTCATCTGGCCTTCAGGAATTTCAGCCAGGGCCGACCAGCTTGAGATGGGTGGTTAGTCCACAGTTGACCCAAAAAACTGAGCTGAGCATGTTTGAAGCACATAATTAGCCTTTGCTTAGAGCATAGTCATGAGGCTCAAAGCCTGTTTTTAGACAGTCACCCTGGGCAATCATCGGCCACTATTTTGGCAGCCAGTTTAGTTCCAGGAGGGGGTCTCAGGCATGAGATCATGCTTGGTAATTTGTCACTCGAAACACTCACCTCTTGCCCAGCAACAGCAGTTTGGAAACAACATCAATAACAACAATTTTACAGCGTGGTAGAGGTACAGTACAAGTTATAATTTTGTAAGCGTCCTTCCTGTTTATTTCCTTTGCTCCCATTTTGTTTTCTTTTATTATTTTTGGTCTGTGGACCCATAATTGGAATGTGCCTTTAAGCAGAGGACTCGAGATGAAACAGCCTGCTAATCAGGACACAGTGTTCCAGGTGTTGTATTTTCGAGAGGTGAAACAGACTCATCGGTGAATCTTAAGAACCGGTTTTGGAGGAAGCCGCTTCGATTGGCTAACTGGCAATCGGTGGGTTGGCCAGGGGCATTGTTCTGCCTGACAACCGTCAGTGAATGGTTCCTGCGTGATGGTTTTTGAGAGAACTGGGCAGAAGTGATTAAACCTTGGAAGGAGAAGAAACGGTCTCCCTCTCTATCGCTGCTGAAGTATATAACTGCTTTATTGTTCTAAAACCAGTGAGTGCCCAGCACATCTTTGCTGTAAACTTGAAATGAGCCCGAATCGACAAAGTAGACAACCTTGCTAGAGAAAGTAGACAACCTTGCCAGAGAAAACTGTCTAAAGCTTAGAAGGAAGAAATACCGAAACAAAAGCTGAACCTCAAGAAAGACACTAACTAGAAGTCATCCTGGTGCATGAAAGATCCTTTCATAGAATCACAGAATTTACAGTGCAGAAAGGCCACTCGGCCCATCGAGTCTGCACCAGCCCTTGGAAAGAGCACCCCACTTAAGCCCACACCTCCACCCCATCCCCGTAACCCAGCAACCGCACCCAACCTTTTCTTTGGACACTAAGGGCAATTTATCATGGCCAATCCACCTAACCTGCACATCTTTGGACTGTGGGAGGAAACCGGAGGAGCCGGAGGAAACCCATGCAGACACCTCCCTGCACAGACGGTAACCCAAGCCGGAATCGAACCTGGGACCATGGAGCTGTGAAGCAACTGTGCTAACCACTGTGCTTTATCTTTTTATTTTTAATTAATAATTTCTTTACCCCTCGACTACCCTTTCCCCTCTGTGTTGTTTGTCTATGTGTGTGTGTGTGTGTGTGTGTGTGCAGAGAGCTAGAAAAGGCTGTTGTAAAAGGGCATATTAGACAGTGAGTTACATTTTTCTGTCAGTTTAATTATAATACTGTTAATAATAAAAGGTTACTTGTGTTTAAATTTTACAAACCTGGTGATTGTAGTCAACCAAAGCCACGGGTATTAATATAAAATCTAATTTCACCTGTGTTGAGACTACGAGTCAAGTGGGGCTGGAATTGACTGTCCACTAGTCCAGGGTGTCATAACAATTGCTGTATTATATTCATCATTGAAATTAGTAGAAGCAGCACTGGTCGGACTCCCTTCAAGAACAGTTGATTGACTAAACATAAAATGAATTCTATATCTGCTGATTACCTATTTCTTTTAGAAATTAATACGCCAGCATCAATTCAAGCCTTTGTTTCGTATACATTGAGACGCAGTTACATTCTGCAGTTTCTAGTACAGATGCCAGGAGAATTATGTTCTCTGCAGCTTCCAGAGCAATAGAAATTCAGAAATCCCCCTGCAATTCACAGTGGATATGTGACAATACATTCCATTAGCAATGGGTAAGGGGCCTCCCAAAGGTGTAGGGTGCCACTGACTGAATACACGAGCCTTGCTTATGCCATATCTAATTTTTGAGAAGTACCACAACTGCAAAGGTTCTTGTAGTATAGTTTATATCTCGTAGCTATGCAGAGATGACACTGGTTTCTATGTGTGTAACAGGTTTTATTCACCGTGCTTTAATGCGTCTACTCCATGCTTCCAGTTACTTCTCTGTGGTCTGTTTATTTTTTGTCTAAATCATCACCCCAGGCTTAACTAATCAAGCATAGTGTACATCGATAGTAAAGAGCCTCGGATAATAAAACACAGAACAATTGAACACTACAGGTCCTGAATGAAAAGTTGGTGTGCAACCATGCTCAGCACAACATGCAGATAAACACTCGGTATCCTGATAGCTGTCCAATGCCTTTATGCTGTACCAATCCATTGTACCATTAGTATTTGAACCATGACATCAAACCGGAAGCTGGTTGCTGGGGAACTCAGAACATTCGCTAACTACCTGGCCTATGGCTCTGATGCACGATGCAACCATGCATGGGCCGTCTGTGTTTAATGAGAGCCGCAGTGCCACACAAAACATCATTAAGCAGACCATCAGGGTGCTCAAGCAATCTGCCTGGAAGAACCCTGCAGTTCTAGCCAAAGCAGATTTCATAATTCCTCACAGTCTGCTGCATCGTGCACAACCTCACAATCATGAGGGAACAGCCCTTCCCACCAGGAATACACTGAGCAGCTAAGGAGAAACAACCAACACATCCTCTTTCCAGTTAGGTTGTCCATGATTGGCTCATCAGACTACTAAACCAGTGAACACAGCCCAGTGTTCTCATTCTACAACAGCCCCACATGTTAACTTGAATCTCTCACTGGCTACCACAGTGTGCTCTTCGCCACACAAAATAAATCACAAAACCATTCCAAATCAACTTTATCGTACAGGTCACCCAATATTCTATACAAAGGTTAACCATGAATGCTCTCATCCTGAGGGTAGGTGACAGGGTTGTGCTCCCAATGAGCTACAGCCAGTCCTCTGTGGCCAAACCTCAGAAAACCAAGCAGAATGCTAGACTATGAAATCCAGGAAGCCATTTGGGAACTCTGGTATCTGCAGTCATGATGGCAGTTGGTCGAACCTGCATGGCAACAAACTGATCTTGCATGGCAACAATCAGAGATCGCATGATTATTGCGTGAATTCAGTCTGAGCTTCCACTGTACTATTCAAATGGTGGGTGGCTTCGGCCTGTGTTACATTGGAAGTTGAGACATCGACAATCAGGCACTGTTGGGTCTTGAGGAGTTGGTCCAAGTTCAATGCTGCAAATGACGGACTCCAAGGTTTGCACAAAACCTTGTGTCAAGTTGGTGCTGGATGACTCCATGCTCCTTGACAGTACAAGTAGGCTTTCAGTTCAAATTGCCTTTTTCTAAGCATTTCTTCATGCATGTCCATCAGTCTTTTCCTGTAGATGCTCCATCAAAGATTTCAACCTAGTCCTCTACAGTAGAACTCGTGGATGAACTGTTCCTCTGGCCTTATACTCCTAGCAACAGATCACTTTGTCCAGTGACTCACGATGTGCAGATTCTGTTCCACGCTAATTTCTAAGGTATCACGAGTCCCAGATTTTTGCCACAATGGAGAGCCTCTCTGTCATGTTGAAAATTCTGCAAACGGTCGAGATTTCTGGAAATTGTTCCTAAATCCAGCATTTCTCATCTTCGCAGGGGTGGGACTGGAGCCAGAGTTGCACATGCACGATTCACGGAGGCAGTTAGCTATTTAAATCACCAGCTACCTCCACTGAAGTGGGATTTTGGAAGAACAGGTGTGTGCAGATCGGAACCGGCAAGAGGAGGCCTTAACTGGATGAATGCATTTGAATAACCTTTGAAGAGGTAAGGCATCTTAGGGAGAGGTATGCCACCCTTTGGGATAAGGAAAGCACCCTTGGTATTGTTAAAAGTGAAAACAATTATGCACTTTTTACACACAATATCATTGGAACTGCCCAGCTGTCAAGGAACTGTCCAGCTGTCAAATCTATCAAAGTATCCAGGAAGCATCGAAGCTGTCAAGGAACTAGGTGAGTAGGCATGGAGGGGAGGTGGATATGGAGCCATGAGATGATATAAATTGGCACTAGGTTGGCATAAGAGGAATGGGAGTGGGTATGTGGATACTATTGGCATAGAGGCTAAGGGGCCAATGGGGGAGGATAGAAGGGCACTATGGGGGCCACAGAAATGGGTTGGCATAGAGAGTCTGTGGACCATGGGGCACTGGTTCTGGGACGCAGAGGTTTGATTGGGTGGGGCAGAGGGAGGGGTGAGGGATGGAGAAATGTTTTATATTTATTTAAACACAGTGCTGGAGCACAGAGGCAGGCCTTGCACCCAGCACACCTTTGCACGCAGCAGCCTGAATGTTCATTCTGAGGTGACCTAGAATCTTGTTTCAGCTGCATCCCCTACCCAACCGAAAATCCGATCTATGGACAGATATTTCTCAATGTTGGGTTAACCGAGCTGGGAAATTTTTTGACTCAGTGACCCCGATCCAAAGATATAGACCTGGGATGCAGTGTCAGTACCTGAATTTGTAACTGAGAGTGAGAGATTGAGTGATTGTATTCAATCATCATCAGTCTCTTGCTCCATTTGCACTTCTGGCTGCAAAACAGCCTGGCCAATTGGCATCTGAAAGAAGTGAGGCACAAGATGAGGGAATTAGGGGGAAGCAGGATGTTCAAGCATAGATCATCTGCAGCTTGGGAATCGGGAGAAATTGTGGGATGAGGAAGAAATGGGATGTGGAAAGGAGGATTACGCATGAGTACACTGTCATACTTCTATGGTTTTGACCCTACCACTGGCCACATCCTCAGTTGTGGATGCTTCAATGATAGCCCCCACTGTCTCTTCCATCAGGGTGAAGGCGTAAAGTCATGCCTGTCTCCAGCCAGATGGGTTTTGCTGTCTGCAATCATGTACAACCTTCTGTAAAAAGAAGGAAGTATGTGAGTTTGGTGCAATGCTTTTTGGGAGATCTGCCTATTATAGTTGAATAGCTGACTGTGCAAACTGAATTGTGGGTGTGAGACTTGCAGCAGTGCTAAGTGTGTGAAGGTGAAGTGAAGTTATGAATTTGAAGTATATGTTGCGGTTGATAGTGAATGTTGTTAGGTGAGCAATGTGTGTAAGGCCCATGGCTCTGTTGTAAGGATACAGCAATTGAAGAAGTATTCGCTGACTTGGACCACTTGTGTCAGATCAGTGAACTTGTTTTGATACTGCAGCCAAGTTATCAGGACTGGAATGCTTCCATTGACAACAGTATTATCTGTTTCCACTGCTTTCTCAGTGACTGTCTGGAGAGCCTCCAGGCCCATGCCAGTTAAGGAGCTCTCTCGTACTGTCCAAGTCCTTCAACAAGGCTTTAGTACTGCATCAGAGTACTCTGCAGCATGCCCTCTGACCTATATAGGATCATGTTTACTCGACATGCAGATCACCACCTTCCCCAGCCACCTTGTGCGTGTTCTATCCACAGTGTAGGCCGGTTTTAAGTGATGCTAGCCTTGTACGAACTTGGGCCTCTTACAGAGGTGTGCAGACACTAAACAGTGAATTGAATGCTGGATTTTATGCTACTGTAATTTATATTAGTAGCCAGCATAAAGTTTGTCAACTGCCTGAATCAGGGATCAAGTCAATCGTGTATTATGAATCCCATGCCTGTTCTAGGGCCTTAACCAGTTCTTCCTCCCATTGATCTTGATGGATGCAAGTACATTTATCTATGTGCAGACAATGCTGTTTTATAGGATTGGGGGGGGGTGGGGGGGGGGGGGGGGGGTGGAGCATGACATCAAATAACAAATGATATATCTGTCTGTTGGCCAGAGTATATAACGTGTCACATCATATTTTTTAAAAATAAATTTAGAGTACCCAATTCATTTTTTCCAATTAAGGGGCAATTTAGCATGGCCAATCAACCTAGCCTGCACATCTTTGGGTTGTGGGGGCGAAACCCACGCAAACACGGGGAGAATGTGCAAACTCCACACGGACAGTGACCCAGAGCCGGGATCGAACCTGGGACTTCGGTGCCGTGAGGCCGCAGTGCTAACCCACTGCGCCACCGTGCTGCCGTGTCATATCATATTAAGACTGCAAGGCACAATTGCTGTGCTTTCCAAATTAGAGATCTATTGTTCCTAAAGTTACCTACAAGCCATTTAGAGACTGGACTGATTTCTTCATAATACTTATTCAAAATGCGATTGCTGAAATTAATTAGAAAGTCGTTTTTTCTTGGTGAGCAAGGTTTTCTTGCACATTATAAATGATCATCTTTCTTGTTTCTTTTTATATAACTTCTAAAAGTAGGATATGTGCCACACCTTAAGTGTGACAGCTGCATCTGAAAAGTAGACATATAAATAAATATATATCTGAACAGCTCTCCCACGGCATTGTTCACAGTGAATCTGAGCTGACACTGTTAGAAGAGGAGGTGCTAGCGTATGGCAGAAGGTGTAAGATGCACAGTCAGACAATTTGGAAAGAATTTTGTGAGAATATTTCCTAGAAAGTAAATAGTGATTTCTTACCCACTGAAGATAGATAAATATATAACTGCCAAAGTTACAGAAATAAATCTCTGCAAGCAATGCCTTATTCTTCGCCTCTTTAGGCTGTGGCTTTTTATAATGAAGACCATGCAACATACTAAATTTCAATTTGACCACTTTCTTTACCAACTACCGCAACAACATATACCGCATAGTATATTTAAACAGAATCTTTAGGCAAAATATTTTAAATGTCAGACTTTTATTCAGAATCTCTTTTTATAGGAGGAAATTGCTGAGGCCTTGACAGAAATCTTTGGATCCTCGCTGTCTTCAGGGGATGTCCCGGAGGACTGGAGAATAGCCAATGTTGTTCCTCTGTTTAAGAAGGGTGGCAGGGATAATCCCGGGAACTACAGGCCGGTGAGCCTTACTTCAGTGGTAGGGAAATTACTGGAGAGAATTCTTCGAGACAGGATCTACTCCCATTTGGAAGCAAATGGACGTATTAGTGAGAGGCAGCACGGTTTTGTGAAGGGGAGGTCGTGTCTCACTAACTTGATAGAGTTTTTCGAGGAGGTCACTAAGATGATTGATGCAGGTAGGGCAGTAGATGTTGTCTATATGGACTTCAGTAAGGCCTTTGACAAGGTCCCTCATGGTAGACTAGTACAAAAGGTGAAGTCACACGGGATCAGGGGTGAACTGGCAAGGTGGATACAGAACTGGCTAGGCCATAGAAGGCAGAGGGTAGCAATGGAGGGATGCTTTTCTAATTGGAGGGCTGTGACCAGTGGTGTTCCACAGCGATCAGTGCTGGGACCTTTGCTCTTTGTAGTATATATAAATGATTTGGAGGAAAATGTAACTGGTCTGATTAGTAAGTTTGCAGACGACACAAAGGTTGGTGGAATTGCGGATAGCGATGAGGACTGTCGGAGGATACAGCAGGATTTAGATTGTCTGGAGACTTGGGCGGAGAGATGGCAGATGGAGTTTAACCTGGACAAATGTGAGGTAATGCATTTTGGAAGGGCTAATGCAGGTAGGGAATATACAGTGAATGGTAGAACCCTCAAGAGTATTGAAAGTCAAAGAGATCTAGGAGTACAGGTCCACAGATCACTGAAAGGGGCTGCACAGGTGGAGAAGGTAGTCAAGAAGGCATACGGCATGCTTGCCTTCATTGGCCGGGGCATTGAGTATAAGAATTGGCAAGTCATGTTGCAGCTGTATAGAACCTTAGTTAGGCCACACTTGGAGTATAGTGTTCAATTCTGGTCGCCACACTACCAGAAGGATGTGGAGGCTTTAGAGAGGGTGCAGAAGAGATTTACCAGAATGTTGCCTGGTATGGAGGGCATAAGCTATGAGGAGCGATTGAATAAACTCGGTTTGTTCTCACTGGAACGAAGGAGGTTGAGGGGCGACCTGATAGAGGTATACAAAATTATGAGGGGCATAGACAGAGTGGATAGTCAGAGGCTTTTCCCCAGGGTAGAGGGGTCAATTACTAGGGGGCATAGGTTTAAGGTGAGAGGGGCAAAGTTTAGAGTAGATGTACGAGGCAAGTTTTTTACGCAGAGGGTAGTGGGTGCCTGGAACTCACTACCGGAGGAGGTAGTGGAGGCAGGGACGATAGGGACATTTAAGGGGCATCTTGACAAATATATGAATAGGATGGGAATAGAAGGATACGGACCCAGGAAGTGTAGAAGATTGTAGTTTAGTCGGGCAGTCTGGTCGGCACGGGCTTGGAGGGCCGAAGGGCCTGTTCCTGTGCTGTACATTTCTTTGTTCTTTGTTCTTTGTAAATTGAAGGGTACAATTCTAGCCATGCATATTAACCAATGTTGAGTTCTGAGTATAAATAAACAATGTAAAAATGGGTGTTATAAACCATTCCAAATATATTTCAAAATACAAAGATTTCATTTTAAAATTTGGCTTTGTATACAAGTTTTATTTGTGAAACGTGTAAGATGCTGTAAGCAGCCACTCGAATATAATATTTTTGTTTCGGAAATTATCCCCGAAACATTGGAAGACTTATACTTCTTTCCGAGGTTCCCTCATTGAAACTATGGTTCATCTGTGGTGCTGTGAACCACGAGTCTGTTAAAACCTTGCAGACTCCATGAAAATTGTAGAGAGCTAGTACATGCTTATCCCTGTTATGGAAGCCGGCCTGGTCAGGGTATGGGCTCACGAGCTGTGCTCGCGACCTCCACCCACCTCCTGGGAAAATTGAATGTGGTGGGAATCTGGTCCAGCCTGCTATTTCCACACTTCCACAGAATCGCCCCAACTCCATGAAAATCCAGCCAAAATCTCTTGAAGTGGTGCACACAGGTAGATGCTCGGTAGGAGCTGTTACTTCCTATCTTTAATTTCCAGATAATAGTGCTGGCTGTGAAAAACTGAACAATTCTCACAAAGGCTAGACTTCAAATATATTACTAGAATTTGACAAAACATTTGACACTTACATGGACAAGTTTTACATTTATACATTATCTTATTCTTTGGGCAAAGGCCGATAGCAGGCAGGAAAAGTGGCATTGAAGCAGCCAGTTTTCTCTGCATAATGTTCGGGACATAGGGTGCAATTTAATGGAAATGAAACAGAGTCTAGTGTTGATCAGGTTTAGCCGGGTGTTTCCAGTGCCGAGAACGACCCTGCTATTAAATGCGACTCTGCTTCATTTCCAGGCCTTGGTGAGGGACATATCGCCGAGTCGCACTTAGTGCCATTTCCTACAGTAATGAGCTCTGTTCTCCAGTGCAGGAAGAGATCCGGCGGCTCAATCTCTACACCCCCACCGCAGCCTCCAATGCACCAACTAACCAATAAGGGGGTCATCGAGCCCCCCGCACTCCACCTCATCAGGGCAGGGCAATCCCGGGACCGATCCCCAGCATGGGCATGATGCTACCTGGGCACTGCCAGCCTGACACCATGGCAGTGCCCTTGCAAGCCTGGCAGGGCCACCTGAGCAGCCTGGCATTGCCAGGGTGGCACTCAAGTGGCACTGCCAGGGTGCCCAAATGGCACTCTCAGGGTGCCAGGCCGGAAGTGCCAAGGTGCCCGGGTGACATTTGGTGTGCCCGGATACCACCCTGCCCATGACCGACTACCCAAGGACCCCCGATAGCCTGGGTGACATGCCCCCCACCCCCGCCCCCAAGTACTGGTATGCCTTGTCCACGTTTGTAGAAGCCAGTCCTAAACGGCATCCGTTCGGGATCTCTGAGGCAAGGCCATTAGGTCCTGGGTGCTGGGTAGATCCGGCATAGGCAAATTCAAGTGAGACAGACTGCTCACTTGAATTTGCAAATCTGGGTCCTAACTTCAATGGGCGGGCTCCAGATCACAACGCCCGCGAGATCTTGTCAGATCTCACAAGGCGTGACGAGGCTGGTAAATTTCACAAGAGGCCTCTCGCGAGATTTATCAGCCCTGTTGCATCCCGAGACAGGCTTGGTGTGGCCGATAGATCGCGCCCAGAGGCTCAAAAGCCCCGAGGGGTGGATCCCGTGATGTAATGCTGCGGAAGGGGGGGGGAAGCTCGGATTTAGCCTGCTTTGTCAGCAACTTAGTTTCCCGAAGATTAGGGAACAATATTTAAAGGCTGCCCCAGCACACAATTATTCACACACACGCACACACCATCCCCCCTACATATGCACCCCCTACCCCCAGCATTGTCTGGTAATCTCTTCCTCCCAAGCAATGCAGTCACCTGAGCTTCTCTGGTAAGTATGTTCACAAGGTGCACACTTGGGAGACCAATCGGGGTTCATGCCGGTCTGTCTTCACGCCAATGTGAATGGATCTTCCCATGGGGTCCGGGGGGGGGGGGGTAATTATATGCTAATATATGGAAATGATGTTCCCAACATTGAACATTGGGAAACATGCTAGGTTACTGGCTGGGGGGCGGGGAGGGGGGAGGGGGGGGGAGAGGTAATCGCTTCACACTTTTTACATCAGCATGAAATGCGATTTGGACTTCTCGCGAGATTTTGCGCTTCTGCTGCCAAATCCGCCTAAGCTAAACAGGAGCAGGAAAGCCCGGGCGGGCAATCCTTGTCTTTATTATTTATAAATAGTATTTCCAATGTTAATCATTTAGCTAAATAGTGAAGCCTGGTTATAACACGAGAGACTTGATTGGTTCACTGTCTATCTTTCATTGATAGCTGATTGCCCATTTATCATTTGTGGTCTTTTTGAAGGTCAAAGCTGGTGGCTTTAACTCATGTTTGTTAATTGCTGCTCGGTACATTCTGTGCACATAAATTTGTAATTCGTTTTCGCAATTCAAAATTCCAGAAAATCATAAAATTATGGTTAATCCTTTCTGCACCTTTCCAAATTTTTCATATCCTTCTGGAAATGTATTGCCCAGAATTAGACGCAATATTCCAGCTGGGCCAAACTGGCAAATAGGTTCATTATTAATTCTTGGCTTTGTATTCTTTGCCTGAACATGTAGAGGTCAGGATGCCATTTGCTTTATTAACTGCCTTGCTCTGGCATCCCCTTTTACAGTTGTGCTCGTCAGCTCATATTGTCTGTCCTCACATTGGCTGTCCTCATTCTTCCTACCGAAATGTATTACCACACAATTTCCTTCAAGTGCCTCGTGGCCACCCATACCACCAGCCTGTCTACATCCCACTAAAGTCTACTACTACACTTCCAAATTTTCTGTCACCTGCACATGTTGAAATTGTGCTGTGCACTACCAAGTCATTATTGTATATCTAAAACACCAATGATCTTAGTACTGAACCCTGAGGAGCAACACATTATACCTCCCTCCAGTCTGAATAACAGCCCCTCGCCACAACTCTCTGTTTTCTACCCATATACACACACACCATGTGGCGGTAGTGGTAGTGGAGGGGGAGGGGGGGGGGGGGACGTAATGGTATGAAAATCGATGTGGTTTAACATCACATATTAAATGGCTCCAACTTAGACTTATGACAATTAGTCTTCTTGCTGAACACTCATCTGTTGAAGTAACTGGAGAATCCATCAATGATATGCCAATGTAAAATGTAATTCTAAAGCCACTGAATTTTCAAGCCACTTTCCTTGCTTTTTATTTATATGTTCTCTATCTTTCCAGTTCTGACTGGCTGCGCTTTCTTTTCACGTGAGTCAGTCCATAAAGTGTGACAGCTAAACTGTGACACAAAATGGGCCATTAACAAGGAGATGCAGAGAATTTGCAATATATCACTAGCAGATCTCCTGTGAATAAATAACTGAAATAATTTTATTTACTTGTATTTCTGTCCATTGTTTGTTCCAGTCTCTGATTGGAAAAAAATGTCTCAGTACTAAGGGTATATTGTAAATCTGGAGTTGGGGAGCTGGTTTGACTCTATGACAAACTGGACTAAGACTCTCCAACAGTGAATTTCACTCCAGCAGAGGGCAGTAGAGCGGAGCTGCTGATTGGCTGTTGCGGGGAAAATTAGCATAAGTGCCTTGCAGTCACTGCATTCAGAAAGTGTACCTGAGCAAGTCACCCTAGGTGTTCAAGTCAAGGCAAGCATCCAGCAGTGGGCAGTAGAGCAGAGCTGCTGATTGGCTGTTGCGGGGAAAATTTGCATTAGTGCATTGCGGTCACTATATCTTGAAGGTGGTTTGTGGAGGAGCTGTTGTCAAGTGACAGTTAAACCCGAAACACTTCTTCAGTGTTTCCCTCCCTACCTCCTCCTCTAACCAAAAAAAAAACACAATCACTGTAAGGATCCCAGCCGGGTAAAGATCAAGAGGGAGACTCGAGGGCAGGTAGAATTGGAAAGAAGTTGAACCGTGACGTCACAGCCTGCAGTGAAAGAGCGGCGGGGACACAGGATAAAAGAGCGCGAGGAGAGCGGCGGGGACACAGGATAAAAGAGTGCGAGGAGAGCGGCGGGGACACAGGATAAAAGAGCGCGAGGAGAGCGGTGGGGACACAGCTGCCGGATAAGCGGCCTTCAGATTTTTGGTGGGAGCAGTGGCCAGGGTTCTGTCGGGAAGGTAAGTTTTCCTCTTTAAAAACTTACCTTGAAGAGTGACATCACAGCAAAGCAATAAGCTGATTGGCTGGTAAGGAAAGTGCTCCAATTAGCAGTAGTGGGAGAAATTTAACTCTTCGTGTGTTGGTACGTATTGTGATTGGTGAGTAAAATCTTTATTCCTTTCACTTATTCATTATTTGATATTATATTTGTAATCAGTTAAGGTAAAGTGTAAAAATGGTAGGAGATCCCAGACCCGTGTTATGCTCCTTCTGCTCAATGTGGGAGTTCAGGGACACGGCCGATGCCCTTGGCTCCTTCATGTGTGGGAAGTGTGTCCAGCTGCAGCTCCTGTTAGACCGCATGACGGCTCTGGAGCTGCAGATGGATTCACTTTGGAGCATCCGCAATGCTGAGGAGGTCGTGGATAGCACGTTCAGTGAGTTGGTCACACCGCAGATTAGGATTGGTGAGGGAGACAGGGAATGGGTGACCAAAAGGCAGAGAAAGAGCAGAAAGGCAGTGCAGGTGTCCCCTGCGGTCATCTCCCTCCAAAACAGGTATACCGTTTTGGATACTGTTGGGGGAGATGACTCACCAGGGGAAGGCAGTAGTAGCCAGGCTCATGGCACCGTGGCTGGCTCTGTTGCACGGAAGGGCGGGAAAAAGACTGGCAGGGCTATAGTCATAGGGAATTCAATCGTAAGGGGAGTAGACAGGCGTTTCGGTGGTCAAAAACGAGACTCCCGAATGGTATGTTGCCTCCTGGGTGCACGGGTCAGGGATGTCTCAGATCGGCTGCAGGACATACTGAAGGGGGAGGGTGAACAGCCAGTTGTCGTGCATATAGGCATCAACGATATAGGTAAAAAACGGGATGAGGTCCTACAATCAGAATTCAGGGAGTTAGGAGATAAGTTAAAAAGTAGGACCTCAAAGGTAGTAATCTCAGGATTGCTACCAGTGCCACGAGACAGTCAGAGTAGAAATTCAAGAATAGTCAGAATGAATACGTAGCTTGAGAGATGGTGCAGGAGGGAGGGGGTTCAGATTTTTGGGACATTGGAACCGGTTCTGGGGGCGGTGGGACCATTACAAATCGGATGGTCTACACCTGGGCAGGACTGGAACCAATGTCCTAGGGGGTGCTTTTGCTAACACTGTTGGGGAGGTTTTAAACTAATGTGGCAGGGGGGTGGGGACCAGATTAGGAAGTTAGAGGTCAGTAAAGAGGCAGCAACTAAAGCCAGTAAGGTACTAGATAATAAACTCAATGTGACTAAGTGGAAGAGTAGACAGGGAAGAGATGATGAACGCAAAGGGACAGGTGGTCTGAGATGCTTTTGTTTTAATGCGAGAAGTGTAGCAGGTAAGGCAGAGGAACTTAGGGCTTGGATTAGTAACCGGGAATATGATGTTATTGGTATTACTGAGACTTGGTTGAGGGAAGGGCAAGACTGGCAACTAAATATTCCAGGGTATTGTTGGGACTTTACTACAGGCCTCCCAAAAGTGAGCGTGAAGTAGAGGTACAAATATGTAGACAGATTATAGAAAAATGTAGGAGCAATAGGGTGGTCGTGATGGGATATTTTAACTTCCCCAACATTGAATGGGACTCATGTAGTGTTGGAGGCGTAGATGGAGCAGAATTTCTAAGGAGCATCCAGGAGAGGTTTTTAGAGCAGTATGTAAATAGTCCAACTGGGGAAGGGGCCATACTGGACCTGGTATTGGGGAATGATCCCGGCCATGTGGTTGAAGTTTCAATCGGTGATTACTTTGGGAATAGCGATCACAATTCCGTAAGTTTTAGAATACTCATGGACAAAGACGAGAGTGGTCCTAAAGGAAGGGTGCTAAATTGTGGAAAGGCCAAGTATAACAAAATTTGGCAGGAGCTAGGGAATGTGGATTGGGAGCAGCTGTTTAAGGGTAAATCCACATTTGAAATGTGGAAGTCTTTTGAGGAAAGGTTGATTAGAGTGCAGGACAGACATGTCCCTGTGAAAATGAGGGATAGAAATGGCAAGATTAGGGGACCATGGATAACGGGTGGAATTGTGAGACTCGCTAAGATGAGAAACGAAGCATACATAAGACCTGGTGACTTAAAACTGATGAAGCTTTGGAGGAATATCGGGAAAGTAGGACAAATCTCAAACGCGCAATAAAGAGGGCTAAAAGGGGTCATGAAATATCTTTGGCTAACAGGATTAAGGAAAATCCCAAATCTTTTTATTCGTATATAAGGAGCAAAAGGGTAACTAGAGAAAGGATTGGCCCACTCAAAGACAAAAGAGGGAATTTATGCGTAGAGTCAGAGGAAATGGGTGAGATTCTTAATGAGTACTTTGCATCGGTATTCACCAAGGAGAGGGACATGACGGATGTTGAGGCTAGGGATGGATGTTTGAATACTCTAGGTCAAGTCGGCATAAGGAAGGGGGAAGTTTTGGTATTCTAAACGGCATTAAGTTGGACAAGTCCCCAGGTCCGGATGGGATCTATTCCAGGTTGCTGAGGGAAGCGAGGGACAAAATAGCTGGGGCCTTAACAGATATCTTTGCAGCATCCTTGAGCACGGGTGAGGTCCCGGAGGACTGGAGAATTGCTAATGTTGTCCCTTTGTTTAAGAAGGGTAGCAGGGATAATCCAGGGAATTATAGACCTGTGAACTTGACGTCAGTGGTAGGCAAACTGTTGGAGAAGATACTGAGGGATAGGATCTATTCACATTTGGAAGAAAATAGACTTATCAGTGATAGGCAGCATGGTTTTATGCAGGGAAGGTCATGTCTTACAAACCTAGTAGAATTCTTTGAGGAAGTGACAAAGTCAATTGATGAGGGAAGGGCTTTAGATGTCATATACATGGACTTCAGTAAGGCGTTTGATAAAGTTTCCCATGGCAGGTTGATGGAAAAAGTGAAGTCATATGGGGTTCAGGGTGTACTAGCTAGATGGATAAAGAACTGGCTAGATGGATAAAGAACTGGCTGGGCAACAGGAGACAGAGAGTAGTGGTGGAAGGGAGTGTCTCAAAATGGAGAAAGGTGACTAGCGGTGTTCCACGGGGATCCGTGCTCGGACCACTGTTGTTTGTGATATACATAAATGATCTGGACGAAGGTATAGGTGGTCTGATTAGCAAGTTTGCAGATGATACTAAGATTGGTGGAGTTGCAGATAGCGAGGAGTACTGTCAGAGAATACAGCAAAATATAGATAGATTGGGGAGTTCGGCAGAGAAATGGCAGATGGAGTTCAATCCAGGTAAATGTGAGGTGATGCATTTTGGAAGATCTAATTCAAGAGAGGACTATACGGTCAATGGAAGTGTCCTGGGGAAAATTGATGTACAGAGAGATCTGGGAGTTCAGGTCCATTGTACCCTAAGGTGGCAACGCAGGTCGATAGAGTGGTCAAGAAGGCATACAGCATGCTTGCCTTCATCGGACGGGGTATTGAGTACAAGAGTCGGCAGGTCATGTTACAGTTGTATAGGACTTTGGTTAGGCCACATTTGGAATACTGCGTGCAGTTCTGGTTGCCACATTACCAGAAGGATGTGGATGCTTTAGAGAAGGTGCAGAGGAGGTTCACCAGGATGTTGCCTGGTATGGAGGGTGCTAGCTATGAAGAAAGATTGAGTAGATTAGGATTGTTTTTGTTGGAAAGACGGAGGTTGAGGGGGGAACCTGATTGAGGTCTACAAAACTATGAGAGGTATGGACAGGGTGGATAGCAACAAGCTTTTTACAAGAGTGGGGGTGTCAATTACAAGGGGTCACGATTTCAAGGTGCGAGGGCGAAAGTTTAAGGGAGATGTGCGTGGAAAGTTTATTACGCAGAGGGTGGTGGGTGCCTGGAACGCTTTGCCAGCGGAGGTGGTAGAGGCGGGCACGATAGCATCATTTAAGATGCATCTAGACAGATATATGAATGGGCGGGGAACAGAGGGAAGTAGATCCTTGGAAAATAAAAGACAGGTTTAGATAAAGGATCTGGATCGGCGCAGGCTGGGAGGGCTGAAGGGCCTGTTCCTGTGCTGTAATTTTATTTGTTCTTTGTAATTTGTTCTTTGTTCCTCCAACAGTGAGTTTCACCTTTGCTTCATCACGGGCTCAGGTCTGGCGAGGTCCAACTCTGGATTTACATCTAAAGTTTTGCAGCAACACAAAGTTAAACCACTTCAGTTATAACGTGCTGATACTACAATGCCACCCATGCAATCAGATCAATTTATGAATTTTACACCTTAAACTAAGCTCGGTACTGCAGCCCAAGCAGAGCTGGCGCAGCTAGAGCCTGCTATGGCGTACCTCTTGGGAGACCAATTGGTGTATCCAAAGCCTGCAGGGAAACCCAGGAGGTTTTTTAAAAAAGCATATAGTTTAGAGGGACATTCATCAGTGTGTGTAAAAGTTGTGTATACTAGCGGAATTTATGCCTCAACATTAATCCATTTGCTCCCCACTGATAAAATATATCAAATCGCAGAATGAGATCTCACAGAAGGTGACCATTTAGCCCTTTGTATTCTGTTGATTCCTTGATTATTCCAAAGTACCTGCTCTTTCAAGACTGAATTATTTTTAAATTAAAAATTCATAATATTTCTCCATTAGGGGAGGAAAGATTTCTAGTGAACATCTTAAAAATAAACTTGGGCAGCATTAATAAGTTTTTAACAATAAAATAACAAAACCAGCAGAAAGATGTGTTTCCTTTATAATTTGTGAGGTGGTGAGGCACGATGTATCCAGAAACATCTATACTCTGAAATGATGTTTTATCAGTTTGACCCTGAAGCTGTGAGCAGAGAAACAGACCCAAAAGTGTTCTGATGTGCCAATAGACAAGTCAAAAGATTTGTCACAACTGAGAAGTATGCTCCAGATAGTCAGGCTCAGCACTGCTGGTTACCGATACATTTACAGTCATAGTACAGGGGACTGAATCCTAACTGTCAGCGAGAGGTGTATGAAGCTTCACCCCTGCTGTTCTGTGAATTGGTTCTGGACTGACACAAAATGTTGAAGTGTAGTTGGAACAGATGCCGTGCTCTTAGTATGAAGGAAAGATGGTGGGAACTTTACAGAGTAAAATAACACGCTCAGTTCCTGTCATACTCTATTGATAACACCCCTGCTGTTAGAAAACCGCGTATCCTCTGACTCACTGTGCGCAACACCACAGGAGATCAGTGGGTATAGTGAAAAGGTCCAAAATGTAGAATAAAAACAGAAAGTGCTGGAAATTCTCCGCAGTTCTGTCAGCACCTGTAGGGAGAGAATTAGCGTTAACGTTTCAGGTCTGAAACCTTTCACCAGAATTGAGAAATGTTAGAAATGTAATAGGTTTTCATCTGAGAGAGGGGGACGGTGGGAAGAAGAACAGAAGAGTGAGCTCTGTGATGGGATGGAGGGCAGGAGAGATTTTAAAAGGTATCCTGGTGCAAGGCGAAAAGGAGTGATAATGGGACACTTTGAGTAACAAAAGGTGTGTTTGGAGGACTTGTGTATAGCAGGATCCTGAATAGCTGCTGTCTGAAATCTAAGGAAAAGAAGTTAAGAGAGAAATTAAAGAAGAAAAAAACAGCAAAGAAACATAAAACAAAATGAGGGCAGAGGTTATGATTGAAAATTATTGAACTCAATTTTTAGTCCAGAAGGTTAAAGTTCCCAGTCAAAAAATAAGGTGCTGTTCCACGAGCTTCGTCAGAAACAAGGCCAATGAAGCCAAACAGTGCTTAACAATGAATACGTGATTGAATAAGGCAGTAGTATGCTGAAAATGTGCTTCTGCTGCTCAGATAGATTTACTGGCACCCTGCAATAAACACCAGCCTGGGTGCCCAGAATGGCCATGGCAATATGCTCTGCACAGCATTTGACAGCAGCAAGATGTGGTATTATCATAACTAAGAACTGCACGGGTTAATGAAATGTCTAGAGTAGCCACTAGAAAAAGCTACAGATACAAGTATATAAGGCATTGATGCTCAGCCTTGTGGGTGAGTGGAGTCCAGGAGTTAGCTCGAGAGAGTCAGAAGTATTCTTAATGTGAGTTAGAGCACATCATAGTTTATACCAGTATTAAGATTAGTTGTAGATAAGTGTAGTTTATATGTTAACAATCAACTGTGTATTATTTAGAAGTACGTGTCTAATCAAAATTAGTAGTGTAATAAATTTATAGTTTTGTTTAAGTTCAAGCTATTTTTGTGGTCTTTGTGAATACTACGTCAACCACCTGAATTAAATAACACAAAGAACACCACACAAGGTTGGCAATGCAAGTGAAATACCGCAAAGAGCACAGATCCTCTTCAGACAATTTTTAGGAGGAAGAGGTGAAGACAAAGAAGAGGAAGATGATGAGGCTAATGCACCATTAACTGCTCATATTGCTATCTGGGATGCCAGGGATTCCCTTCTTAATGCAAGGTTCCCTGAGTGGAATAGTGTCAGAAGTACATGTAGTGGCTATCCTTCCCATTCCGTTGCCCACCACAATGTCACAGACACAAAGCGACCTTGTAAAAAACAGACCCCCTTGCACATTCCTCCATTGGCCACCGCCAATTCGCGTGTTCTCATTCATCATCAAAGATGGTGAAAAGTGATTTGACACCAGCAATCAAAAAATGTGCAAGACAGGAAAGTGGTGCAAATGAATTCAATTTGTCTAATAAAACAAAAAGTTCCAGAAACCTGTTTCTGTTTCTATTTCAGATTTCCAGGTTCTACACTATTTTGATTTTGTATAAAATTTATGTGATTGAACTAAGACAACTTCACATCATATTATTTTGCCATACGCCCATGTGCTTTTCCTTGTGCAAAACTTTCTCTTCTTGTTTCCTGCTACTCCTACATAGTACAGCCCTGCATTCACTGCTAAGATGCTCTTGGGTGACATCCCATGCAGAGTCAGATTAGATCAGTGTTTTTCAAAGTACGGGTCATGACCCGCAGGTGGGTCGCCGGTGGGTGTTTGGAGGTTTGTGGAGCGATTCGTTGCGCCGTTCCCACAGTGATCCCGATCGTGGGAGAAGCGGAAAACAACCTCTACTGAGAATGGTGGCCTCTACCACCTTTTAAATGAGAAGAAATGAGGCTGCATGCAGTCTTCCAACCAGAAACTGCAGCAGTAAGAAGGTCACGCACTCTGCACGTACACTTGACGTATCAAGCAGCTGTTGGATAGGTACATGGATTACGGGAAAATTATATAGTGTAGATTTATTTGTTCTTAAGGGCAGCACGGTAGCATTGTGGATAGCACAATTGCTTCACAGATCCATGGTCCCAGGTTCGATTTCGGCTTGGGTCATTGTCTGTGCGGAGTCTGCACGTCCTCCCCGTGTCTGCGTGGGTTTCCTCCGGGTGCTCCGGTTTCCTCCCACAGTCCAAAGATGTGCGGGTTAGGTGAATTGGCCAATGATAAATTGCCCTTAATGTCCAAATTGCCCTTGGTGTTGGGTGGAGGTGTTGAGTTTGGGTAGGGTGCTCTTTCCAAGAGCTGGTGCAGACTCAGGGGGCCGAATGGCCTCCTTCTGCACTGTAGATTCAATGATAATCTATGATTAATCTAGGACAAAGGTTCGGCACAACATCGTGGGCCGAAGGGCCTGTTCTGTGCTGTATTTTCTATGTTCTATGTTCTATGTTCTATGTATGTGCTTTGGTGTCAAATCATGGAGGAGAGCCATGTCCATTTTCTAGCTGCTGACAAGGCAAGAGGACTGTCAGGATGAATTGTTTTCTTTCAAGTAAGAATCTGCTTGAGAGAGCTGCTCAGGAGAATCCAGAGCAGGACAGATCAGTGCTAGTGTTAGCTCTGTACAGAGCTCCAGGGCACCTCGTTAACAGCCTACAGTGAAGATACTTAACTGGGGAACAAAGCAGAATAAAGATGATTTCTTGAGGTATGGTTTTGTCAATTGTGCCAATCCAAATAAGAATGCAAAGCCCATGTGTGTTATATGCAGGGAAGTACTGGCAAATGAGAGGAGAAGTTTCAAATTTTGAAAGGGAAGCGGTAGGTTCCTTTTGAAGTTGAGACCCCAGAATCAGTTATTGATTTACAGCTGACTCCCAAGTTAAAAGACAACGCTGCTACACCTGACCTGTCATACCAAATTAAAAACATGCCAAAAACCCATGAGGCTGTCAGCAATCTGGGGTAGCATCTCCCAGGAGTATCCAGTACTGAGTAAAACAAGCATTTTGTTACTATTGCCTTTCACAATGACCTACATGTGTGAGGTCGGATTTTCCATTTTCACAAAGATGAAGACGGTACAAAGAAGCTGGCTGACGTCTGCATCTGGTATGTGCATTGTTCTCACCTTCTTTTAACCTGTTTAAAGTGAGATCATGGAGACCCAAGCAGGCTCCCCTTTCACATTAAAGATAAGTGAACGTGGTGTGTATTGCGACGGTCGGCCGGCGTAGGTCGCGAAAGTCAGTTGGTGTGGGTCCCGAAGTTCGGCTGGTTGGTAAAAGTGGGTCCCGGGAAAGAAACTTCGGAAAACACCGGATTAGGTCACCGAAAGATAAGGCCGACCATCCATGGGGGTAGGGGAACGGCTGAAAGTGGAAGTGCTTTGAGAGGCGTACCCACCTTCCTGCCCCCTTTCATCATCATCTTCTCATGGATCAGCTGTGTTTCATTGCTCCTGCTGGAGGGTTGTTGGTGATGTAAGGCCAAAACTAAGGTAATTGGCATCCGATTTGAGGAGGGAAGCCTGTTGGTATCCAGAGTATGAACGCCATTGTCATGGTGTACACGGACTCATTTGTTAGCTATGTTATCTATCTATCTAGCCTTCTAGTCCCACTGAAATGAGAGTATCTGAGCTTGTACATGGTAAACATGAGTCCTGTGATGTTGTTTCACTTCCCGCACCTAATGGTGTACAAAGCAGACTTTCATCTGCTTCCGTAGTGAGATTGTTCCTGGAACAGGTCGCTAGCCTGTCGCCAGAGGCTTATAGCTAGAGGGGCATCACTCTTTGCACCTGCCATTGTTGGGAGGATTTTTCAGGTTGATCCAGTTTGGCCATGTTATAAACACACCTTCCTCAGCCATAAAGTCCCGGGATGGGACTCAAACCTGGACCTTCTGGCTCAGAGGCAGGGATGCACAGACCACCTTACAAGTCCTGTGATGGTGAACCCTCAGAACAGCGCGGGTTGGTCCCAGAGGGTACCAAACTCCGTGACTGTCAGATTTCTGAGGCAGTGAGGTACTTCCAATATTACAGTTCCAGACTTCAAACTAAAGGATTGCCTCACGTAACATCCAACGTTTCAGCCTTACTTTTTACCAGATTACAGCTTTCTTATTTAACACCAAGTACAACATTCCCAGTCAGGGCAAGTGGAGCAATTAAGCAACATCCGGACTGGAAATATGGAGAACTCACTGCTCCAGAAGATGTAATCTGTTCAGATTTAGGAGGCATTACAGAGCAGGACCTAAAAGGAAACTTTTTTAAAAAGAGAAAAGAAAATATAAAATTAGAAGCGGAAAGCTAGTTTGCCACCAAGATCATTGTTGCTTTCCTCTGAAAGTACTTCAGCTACCTTCCCATTGCATGACTTTGGGCTGGATGGATTTAATGTTTCCGATGCAGGTCTTGCTCACTAGTTGGGGAACTTATACCGTTCAATGGGGTTGACCCAACTGAATTAAGTGCCTCTCAGGAAATCCCACCTGCTGAGAGCTGCCATCCAATCAGATGACAGCAGCTCTCCATTGCTGGCCGTGCTAGCTCAATGAGGTCTTTACCAGAAAGTTGAATGGGGCATTTTGGGGTTTGTGGGGAGAGGAAGGACATGGTCAGATGGAAGGGTGACTCTTGGTGGGCACCCCTCTTCCTGGTGCCTTGTCCCTCAAGTGGGCACTAATAGTCTTTGAAAGAGGGGCTCCCTTTGGAGGTCACTGTCAAACACAACAGGGTTTTGCTGGGTGGCTTTTAGGAGGAATTGGAAAACCTATTGGTAAAACTGCACAAACATAAAGGGCTGGATTCTCCGTCGGTGGGATCCCCCGTTTCGCCTGCAGCATGATCACGCACGCGGATTTCCAGATAGCGTAGGGGGTGCCCACAAAGGGGAACCCCATTGGCCGGTTGCCAGGATGGAGAATCCCGCTGCCGGCGGGGTGCGCCGCACCAGAAAATGGGCGTGGTAGGAGGCCCAAAATGTTTTACCACATGAAGTTCAGAGGAAGCATTCCCAAAGGTATTCACCTTAAGTGCAGCCGGACTGCTGCTGACTTTTGTATGACTGGCCAAGACACAACTACGAATATGAATTGGATAAAGATCTTTTGGGATACCAAGAACACGGAAGTGACAAACATTGGGTGGAATTTTGAGCCCGCGTTAGACATCAGCGTGAACGGTGACGGGGGGGCCAAAATCACGTGAGAGTCGGCATGCTTGTCGGCAAGATCTTATTTCCTAATTTTCCACGCCCCCCCACCCGTGATGTGGGTGGGAACCTCATTTCAATAAATTTTAATCTTTTAATATAATTAAGGGATTCCATGAAATATATTGCCCCCTCACAGTGGTGAGATTTACAACAGCTTTTTTAAATCTTGTGTTACGACCCCAGTTGGTGTTAAAACTGGACGGAAAGATTCCAGAATGGAACCTTGGCTCAAAAGACCGTAACTTTTTTTTAAAACGTGGAGTAACAGAATCACAGGACTGCGAATTAGTTTTAACGACAAGAAAAAAAACGATTAAATATGGAAAAACTGGATACAGTACTCCTTTACTGATCCCTTAGGTGAACAATTACACACAAATTTAAAGATTAACATGGATTACAAAGCACATCTTAAACTACAATGGCCTCATTAACACACTCAAGTCCCTTTTAAGCACACAAGGGGCGTGATATAACCATATGGGAAAGTCCCATAGCGAAAGCATTAGCCGTGTGTTTCTCTGCCGCACTTAATCCCGTTTCCTGCACTGAGGAGTCCCGCTTGCCGGAATTCCTCAGTGCAGGGAGAGATTGGGACGCCATTTTTAAATGGCGAACTGATCTTTTGAGCCCCCAACGCGACCCCCGAACCACTCCCCAACCCGAAACTCACTGTAAGGGGATTCCCGGGGCCCCTGCCACCACCCCACAGCCACGCAAGGCACCACCCACCCAATAACTGCTACGCAAATAATGCCACCTTGGCGGTGCTAGGCTGGCACCCTGGCAGTGCCCCACTGGCTGGCAGTGCCACCTGGGCACTTTGGCAATGTCATGCCGACACCTAAGTGGCACTGCTAAGTTGCCCAGGTGGCACCAGCAGTGGCAGGGTACCACCCTGCCCAGAGGGCAATGCACCTGGTGGCCTCCTATCCCCTGAGAGACCCCCACAAGTGCCATTCCAACTGGTCTCTGTTTGTGGAGACCAGTACTGAAAAGCCCTCGTCTGAGGTCTCCAATGCAAAGGGGATAGATCCGAACACCTTGGTGTAAAGCAGTTGATGTGGTGGATATGGATTTCAGTAAACCGTTTGATAAGGTTCCCCGTGGTAGGCTACTGCAGAAAATACAGAGGCATGGGATTCAGGGTGATTTAGCAGTTTGGATCAGAAATTGGCTAGCTGGAAGAAGACAAAGGGTGGTGGTTGATGGGAAATGTTCAGACTGGAGTCCAGTTACTAGTGGTGTACCACAAGGATCTGTTTTGGGGCCACTGCTGTTTGTCATTTTTATAAATGACCTGGAGGAGGGCGTAGAAGGATGGTGAGTAAATTTGCAGATGGCACTAAAGTCTGTGGAGTTGTGGACAGTGTGGAAGGATGTTACAAGTTACAGAGGGACATAGATAAGCTGCAGCGCTGGGCTGAGAGGTGGCAAAGGGAGTTTAATGCAGAAGAGTGTGAGGTGATTAATTTTGGACGGAATAACAAGAAGACAGAGTACTGGGCTAATGGTAAGATTCTTGGCAGTGTGGCTGAGCAGAGAGATCTCGGTGTCCATGTACATAGATCCCTGAAAGTTGCCACCCAGGTTGAGAGGGTTGTTCAGAAGGCGTATGGTGTGTTAGCTTTTATTGGTAGAGGGATTGAGTTTCGGAGCCATGAGGTCATGTTGCAGCTGTACAAAACTCTGGTGCGGCTGCATTTGGAGTATTGCGTGCAATTCTGGTCGCCGCATTATTGGAAGGATGTGGAAGCATTGGAAAGGGTGCAGAGGAGAGTTACCAGAATGTTGCCTGGTATGGAGGGAAGATCTTATGAGGAAAGGCTGAGGGACTTGAGGCTGTTTTCGTTAGAGAGAAGAAGGTTAAGAGGTGACTTCATTGAGGCATACAAGATGATCAGAGGATTGGATAGGGTGGACAGTGAGAGCCTTTTTCCTCGGATGGTGATGTCTAGCACGAGAGGACATAGCTTTAAATTGAGGGGAGATAGATATAGGACAGATGTCAGAGGTAGGTTCTTTACTCAGAGAGTAGTAAAGATGTGGCATGCCCTGCCTGCAACAGTAGTGGACTCGCCAACACTAAGGGCATTCAAATGGTCATTGGATAGACATATGGATGATAAGGGAATAGTGTAGATGGGCTTTAGAGTGGTTTCACAGGTCGGCGCAACATCGAGGGCCGAAGGGCCTGTACTGCGCTATAATGTTCTATGTTCTATTAACCCAGGGAACTGCATATTAGAGTGAGACTAGCTGTCTCGCTCTAATGTGCAGATTTACCAAAACGTGATGCCGCCCACAATGGGCTGGCTTCTCAACATGATGTCCCGCGAGATCACGATAGATCTCTCGTGGTGTGGCGAGCCGTGTAGATCGGTCTCTCGTCTTTTTGATCGCGCCAAGATGACCGTGGTAAGACACACTCCTCTTTGAACCCAAGTGAATGCCTGTGCATTTCGCCTCAAAATCCCTCCAGATTATTTTTATACTGAGAGCTACCTTGTCTCACTGAACCCCAGCACCAGTGGTTTCAAATTCCCTTTCAAAAGTCACACTTTCAAATCTTCTTTTAAATTATGCTTTCTCTCTGATGCTTCCGTCAAGGTTTCGCTTTTCTCATGAGAATGTCGCTTTAAGAAATGTTTGGCTGCTCATGTTATTGCAGTGATGTCAGAGTGTGGGTGGAGCTGAGCTCTGGTTCTGCTTTTTAGTTTCACTTTGAGAAAAAGCTTGGGTGTGTCTGGGTTTTCCAGTGAGCTGCACCTGAAGTTAAACAAAGAACTGTCCTGTTGATCTCTGCCATCCAAAGACTATCTCTGGATCATTTGGTGAATTCAGAATTATAAATGTTCTCAACAGTGAATGTGAACCTAATGTGCTCCTGTTTAAAGATTTGTTAAGTCTTTTGGATATTAAAAGGACAGAATAAGGATTACTTAGTGTGGTACTCTTTCGGGGTTATCTTTGAATTAATGGTTGCTAAGATATTCACTGTTTGTTTTAAAAAGGTTAACTTGAGTTCATAGAATAAACATTGTTTTGTTTAAAAAAATACTGGTCCATTTCTGCTGTACCATACCTGCAGAGTGAGCTGTGTCCTCCCCATATCACAATCTATTAAACGTTGTGGGTCAAGTGAACTCCATGATACGCTTTGGGATTCTCTAAACCCTGACCCATAACACTTTCAGGTTTTACACCTTTCCCTTCAGGTTTCCTTTGTCTTACTTTGCCACTGATTCCCGCAATTATTTCGAATGTTGGGAGGAACTTCATAAAATGCCACATTCTGGACCTCGTAAATGAGCACCTGGGGGAGCGGGCTCCCAGAACATTGCAGAGCCCCAGGTAGTTGAGCTCTGGGCAAGGTGGTACCCTGGCACTCTCACTGGCCTGACCCCTGACATGGGCTACCTGGCCCCCGGGCACCTTGTCACTGCCAGCCTGGCACCTTGTCACTGTCACCCTGGCAGTGTCACCCCGGCGGTCTCCAGGTGCCCTGGTGACACTGCCAGGCTGGCAGGGGCACTGCCAGGGTGCCAGGCTGGTGGTGTAAAGGTGTCCGGATGCGGGGATGCCCATGTCAGGGGCCGTACCTGGGTGCCTTGCCCTTAAGAGTTGGGGTGGGTGGGGGGGGGGGGGCTTGACAACCCTTGAAGAGGTAAGTTGGTTGCATTGGAGGGGGTCCAGAGGCCATGGTCAGGTCACTGAGGGAACTCAAAAGATCCACCCAGATCTGCGAGTACTCCTGATTAAAGTGCGGCCTTGATGAGGCTTTCCTTGCTGAGGCCAAAAAAATGGCAAAGTACCGTTGAATAGTGGGGTCTTTCTTGGCACTGTAGGCACTGAGAAACATCTGCTAAACCCGCCCAAAATTAACTCTGCTTTTTTCCCGTTGAATTGCACCCAATGTCTCCAAAACTGTAATAATTTCTCACACACCATAGTATGCTGCAGATATCTTTCTGGCCTCTCACGATCCAATGCCTTTTCAACTCTTTGTGACTTTACTGAACAATAATCTGTTTTGGTCCCCAGTTTCCTCTGTTCCATTAACTTGAGTGTTTTTGGAAACTTCTTTTCATTTCTCTAGTGTCCTTAACTAGCTGGACTTTAGATTTTTGGCGCATCTGTTTTCTTAACCATTACTCCATAGTGTGGCTTTTCATCAAGCAAATCTGAGAGAGATATTCGCTCTTTTGCCTTCTAAAACAAACAGCTTCTAGCAGAGTTGTGAGAGCTGTCTTTTCTCTCACTACCTATCTCCAACTGCAATCAAATTAACTAAACTGAAACTTAAAAGCTTCTATACCTTACAAGACCCCAGTTGCTTAGCAATGCCCACATGGGGTGGCACAGTGGGAAGCACTGCTGTCTCAGCCCAGGGACCCGGGTTCAATTCCGGCTTTGGGTGACTGTGTGAAGTTTGCACTTACTTCCCGTGTCTGCGTGGGTTTCCTCCGGCTACTCCGGTTTCCTCCCACAATCCAAAGATGTGCAGGTTAGGTGGATTGGCCATAATCAATGCAAGAGGTTACAGGGATAGGGTGGGAAATGAGCCTAGGTAGAGTGCCATTTCGGAGGATCGGTGCAGACTTGATTGGCCGAATGGCCTCCTTCTGCACTGTCGGGATTCCATGGATATCTCTATTGGCCTATTTATTCTTCGCCCATGGTGCCAGTGATTTGGCTTTCACAGCCTTCTGTGGCAAAGAGTTCCACAGATTCACCACTCTCTGGCTGAAGAAATTCCTCATCATCTCTGTTTTAAAGGATCGTCCCTTCAGTCTGAGATGGTGTCCTCTGGTTCTAGTTTTGCCGACAAGTGGAAACATCCTCTCCATGCCCACTCTATCCAGGCCTCGCAGTATCCTGTAAGTTTCAATAAGATCCTCCTTCATACTTCTGAACTCCGAGTACAGACCCAGAGTCTTCAACCATTCCTCATACGACAAGTTCTTCATTCCAGGGATCATTCTTGTGAACCTCCTCTGGACCCTTTCCAAGGCCAGCAAATCCTTCCTGCTCACAATACTCCAAATGGGGCCTGACCAGAGTCTTATACAGCCTCAGGAGTCCATTCATGGTCTTGTATTCTAGCCTTCTTGACATGAATGCTAACATTACATTTGCCTTCTTAACTGCCGACTGAACCTGCACATTAACCTTAAGAGAATCGTGAACGAAGACTCCCAAGTCCATTTGTGCTTCTGATTTCTGAAGCATTTCCCCATTTAGAAAATAGTCTATGCCTAAATTCCTCCTTCCAAAGTGCATAACCTCACACTTTTCCACATTGTATTTCATTTGCCACTTCATTGCCCACTCTCCTAGCTTGTCCAAATCCTTCTGCAGCCCCCTTGCTTCCTCAATACTACCTGTCCCTCTACAAATCTTTGTATCATCTGCAAACTTAGCAACAGTGCCTTCAGTTCCTTCTTCCAGATCATTAATGTATATTGTAAAAAGTTGTGGTCCCAGCACAGACCCCTGGGGCACACTACTAGTCACCGGCTGCCATCCTGAAAAAGACCCCTTTATCCCCTCTCTGCCTTCTGCCAGTCAGCCAATCCTCTATCCATGCCAGGACAAATAAAAAAAATATATAAAAGAGACAAGGCGTACAATGTAGGCTGTCACAAGGTTGATAAGAGCAGGGGGCGATGAGGCAAATTAAAGTGTAGTGATTCTGAGCTTGAAATTGATGTGTTAGAAGGCGAGACTGTCAGGGGAAAGGAGGTTTGGTGAGTTATAGAGCTGAATAATGAGTGACAATTCTTCATTAGAACACCAAAAGCAAATTGAGAGCAGAAAGTGTAGGCTGTGCATTGACACCTCAGAAAGAACAAAAGAGCAATGGTATTAATAAAATATGCGTTTATCAGACAATAAGCTTCTTCTTGCAATAAAAGCGGAAAATGTTGGACATACTCAGCAGGTCAGGTACCATCTGTGGAGAGACTCAATGTTTCAGGTCGATGACCCTTCATCAGAAGTTCTCACCAAAGGTAGATTTCCAGCATTTTCTGTTTTATTCCTAACGTCCAGCATCTTTAGTATTTCGCTTTTGTAAGATTTTTCTTGCAAAGTATCAGAGCGGTGTTAGAATATATTCTACAGGTATGGGGACAATATTCAAGTTGTGGATATTCCTGGGCTTCAGAAATAGTTAAAGCTATTTTTGGATTGAAATTTGACTTAGATAGGATAGCACAGAAACAGGCAGTGCGGGTGCTTATTTTCCACTCAAGCCTCCTCCCGTCTTTCCTTGTCAAATACAATCAGCATAACCCTCTATTCTCTTCTCCCTGATATGTTTAAATAACTTCCCCTTAAATAGATCTAGAATATTTGCTTCAACCACTTCTCGTGGCAGCTAGCTCCACATTCTCAGCACTCTGGGCAAAGAGATTTCTTCTGAATTCGCTATTTGATTTCTTGGTGACTCTCTTTTATTGATGGCCTCCAGTTTTGCCCTTCCCTACACGAGGAAACAGTCTCTTTGTGTATACACCATCAAAAAAGAAATGTCTTCACCCAGAGAGTGGTGAGCCTGTGGCACTCTACCACAGAAAGCAGTTGAGGCCAAAATATTGTGTGTTTTCAAGAAGGTGTTAGATTTGCCCCTTGGGGCTAAAGCGATCAAAGGATATGAGGGGGAACGCGGGAACAGGTCATTAAGTTGGATGATCAGCCATGGTCATGATGGAGCAGGCTTGAAGGCCGAACGACCTCCTCTTGCTCCTGTTTTCCATGTTTCTATGTTTCAATGTTTGAAACCTTTCATAATTTTAATGACCTCTAGGTTACCCTTCGGCCTTCTTGTTTCAAGCGAAAAGAGATTCATCCTGTTCACCGTCTCCTGAAGGTAAACCCCTGCATTTCTACTATCATCCCTTAAAATATTTTTTGCACCATCTCCTGTGCCTTTATAACATGATGACTAAACTGTACCCAACGCTCCAGGTGTGATCCAACCGAGGTTTGATAAAAGTATAGCATTAATTCACTTTTCAATTCTATCCCTCTAGAAATAAATCCTAGTGTCTGGTTTGCTTATTTGCGGTCTTGTTAGCCTGTGCCATTACTTTTAGTGATGTGTACTGTTACGACATCCTGAGCTAGGGCCGGTCAAATCCAGTCCTCCTTGACCCGGAGTCGCAACGCAATTGAATTAATCAATAATTCTTAGAGAATACCCGTAGTGTTTGGCCCTTGGCTGCCCAATAATTACAGTCGCCAGATTTGTAAATTTAAACACAATTACTTTTTATTTATAACAAGATCTACAATGAAATATGCAACAAATACACCTGGTTAACTATTATCTAATTCCTAATCCCCTACCTTAACTTGCCCCTCACCCTCTGCATACACACACACACACACACAAGACAAACAAACACAGAGGGGAAGAGAGGGATGTAAAATAATAAGTAAAAGCAAAAGATAAGAGTCTTTGTTTCAGATGGTTGTTTCTAGCACACTATCCTTCAAACTAAGCTTTCAGGTCAAGATTTCTGCTTTCCAGTCGGTAATGATTTTCACTGTAGATTCATTCAGGTCTCTGCAGTTTCAGAAATACAGCAGCTTTCCTGGAGAAAACATGAGAGAGAGCAAGTCCTTTCTCTGAATGTCCAGGATTCAAACTCTGCTTTCCTGAGGTCTCTGGAAATCATCCCACTCAGGCAGGACCCAATCAGCACATGTTACTGAGCAGAATACTGTCTTTTGGCCATTTCATTGGTCAGCAGCCAACCAATCGACCCGAGGTCCACTCGATCTCTCAGGTGCCACAAAGTCTGAGTTATGTTATGCAAAGTCAATAGAGTGTACTATGTTGTAACTTTTGAATTCATCATTCTCTCTGCTGCTTGACTTAAAGATCCATTAAGCATCCAAGGAACAAAATGATAACAGCAAAAATAAAGAAAGGGGGGAAAAAAGGGAATCATCAGGAAGGACCCTTACAGTACTCTTAGATCCTTTAGTAATAATAATCTTTATTAGTGTCACAAGTAGGCTTACATTAACACTGCAATGAAGTTACTGTGAAAATCCCCTAGTCGCCACACTCCGGCGCCTGTTCGGGTACACTGAGAGAGAATTCAGAATGTCCAATTCACCTAACAAGCACATCTTTCAGTACTTTGTGGGAGGAAACCGGAGCACCCGGAGGAAACCCACTCAGACACGGGGAGAACGTGCAGACTCCGCACAGACAGTGACCCAAGCCAGGAATCGAACCTGGGACTCTGGCGCTGTGAAGCAACAGTGCTAATTACTGTGCTACCATGCTGCCTTTTGCTCCTCTTATTCCATTTAGATTCTTATTCTCTAAGTAATATGCACGATCCTTATTTTTGTTGCCAAAATGTAATATCTTGCATTTATCTAATTGAAATTCATTTGCCAATTATATGTCGGTTCAGCAATTCTGTTAATACTTTCTCATCACTTGTTACAATGTTGCTCAGTATTGAGTATTAATTTGGTTTTCAATTGCAAATTTAGAAATTGTGTTTTGGATTCTAAAGTCTAAAACTTTTATCTGAATTTTCTTGGAGCCAACCGTGGAAAAATTACCCATCAGAGAATATTCCCTCAGAGCACCTAAACATTTACAATTCACTCCAGCTTGTTCTGGGAAACCTAGACCGAAAATGTAAAGAATGGCAGCTACCTGTCGGAGCAGCAGGTACTCCATTACAGGTAATACAAATGACTGACTGCATTCAAGTGTAGTTAATGCTGCTGTCTGCTAGCTGCATAGTATAAGAATCCTTATCTGCAGCAATACCATGGCCTCATCCATTAAGTATGCTCATGAAAAGAGCAATGCAGCTAATGGAAAACTTGTACCTACTTTTGCACTCAAATACGAGCGAACAGCTGCTCCCAGTTAGACCAGAGTGTAATATCCTTAGATAAGTACAGCACTGTCCAAGTCTGTCAATGGTAAGCAGAAACACTCATTTTCAAATGCTGGCATTACAGTACTGGAAAAACATCCACAGCTTTTGGGACTTGCTAACAAATTGACAGAAAAGGGCAGATCCACACAAAAAGATTATTATTGCTACCTAATGGTTGATCATATTCATACAAATATGTAACAGAAAATCCTTTTTTTATGAACTCTTTGCATGCCTATGTTTTGCACTGGATGCTTGTAGATAATTGAAATAGTAATTCAAATGGTATTTTACTATTTCCTACAATAGGGGAATTGGGCCTTTTTACACGGAAACAGAAGAAAAGCTAAAGGGAAGGTAATAGAAGTTCCCAAAATTATGAAAGGTTTTGATAGGTAAAAAGCGAAAGATTGTCTCCAATCGTTGTTAAGGGACGTGGACTAGGGATTATCATTTGAAGAACAATGGGGAAATTAGAAGAGGGTTCAGAGAGAGAGCTAGCCCAAACATATAAAAGGATATGGTGAAAGAGGAGGAAAAACGGATTAGAGCAGACAAGTCCATTAGTACTGGCGCTATTGATCGAATGCCCTGATTCTGCTGAAAGTTTGACAGCTCTTTGACGCTATGACCAAGTGTTCTGCTTTCGTTAATTCTAAAAATTATCTCAATAAAGTCATGAATAATGTATAATCTTCAATAAGAGTCTCAGATACTGTCTAATTAATAAACCTTTCCTGTGATCCTGGTCTGTCAAAAAGCACTGAACAATACATGTAGTTTATCTATTTATGTACTTGTGATTATTGTCCCAGGTGACCGGGAGTTAGCCAGTGCAGCTGGACTGTTAGGTATTATGTTTATAATCCTACTTTGGCTTCACTTGTTGCTATTCTGTCTTCCTGTTTGCAGTATAAAAAGATGAAACTAAATGAGGCGTTTTGTCAGCTGTAGAACACAATGGGAGATAAGGCATTTCAAGAATTTTTCCAATGAATATCATCACCGCATCCTTAGTTTTAGTTTTTTTTTATGTCCAGCAATCATGAATTCAGGAAAAAATTGCATTAAAAGTACAACCAGGGCAAATCTCAATTTTCACCTTCTTGTTCTCTGTCTCATTCTACACTTTCTCTCAGTAATATAAGGTTGCAGTTTTTCAAATTGATTCTTTCATGGGGTGTAGCCGTTGCTAACAAGGCCAGCATTTGTTGCCCAGCCCTAATTGCCCTTGAACTGAGCGGCTTGCCAGAGGGCATTTCGGTTCAGAGTCAACCACATTGCCGTGGATCTGGAGCTACATGTAGGCCAGACTGGGCAAGATGACACAGATGGGTTTTACAACAATCGGCAATGGTTTCCTGGGGCAAATTTCTCCCCAAACGGCGCAATGTCTGCCGACTGGCGCCCAAAACGGCGCCAATCAGACGGGCATCACTCCGCCCCAAAGGTGCGGAATGCTCCGCATCTTTGGGGGCCGAGCCCCAACATTGAGGGGCTAGTCCGGCGCCGGAGGAATTTGCGCCCCGCCAGCTGGCGGAAACGGCCTTTGTTGCCTCGCCCGCTGGAGCGGAAATGACATGTCGGGGCGGCGCATGCGCAGGAGCGTCAGCGGCCGCTGACAGTTTCTTCCACCTCCGCCATGGTGGAGACCGTGGCGGAGGCGGAAGGGAAAGAGTGCCCCCACGGCACAGGCCCGCCCGCGGATCGGTGGGCCCCGATCGCGGGCCAGGCCACCGTGGGGGCACCCCTCGGGGCCAGATCGCCCCGCGCCCCCCCCAGGACCCCGGAGCCCGCCCACGCCGCCTTGTCCCGCCGGTAAGAAAGGTACTTTAATTTACGCCGGCGGGACAGGCAATTTATCGGCGGGACTTCGGCACATCCGGGCCGGAGAATCGAGCGGGGGGGCCCGCCAACCGGCGCGGCGCGATTCCCGCCCCCGCCGAATCTCTGGTGCCGGAGACTTCGGCAACCAGCGGGGGCGGGATTCACGGCAGCCCCCGGCGATTCTCCGACCCGGCGGGGGGTCGGAGAATGACGCCCAATGTTACTGTTACAAAGGCGAGCTTTATATTCCAGATTTTATTAACTGAATTCAAATTCTAATAGCTGTCATGGTGGGATTTGAACCCATGGCCCCTGACCTGGTCCTCTGGGTTACTAACCCAGTGACATTAGCACTACGCTGCCATCCCATTTGTCTATATTTTATCACATCGGAAAAATCCCAATGGGAATCCCAGGATTCTGTTTCTTCCAACTGTTTGTCTTTCGCACGGTGATCACCACCACAGGAAGGCAAGGCACTCCTGTGACATCACGTCAACTGCTGCTGCCATTTAATCACTGCGAATATGTTCTTTAAGACATGTATCCATCACATCCTTGTGCCGTCCCAAATCGCTTCACATATGAAGCACATATTAAACACACATGAAGCACTGTCACTGTTTTAACCAGGTTAATTGCCACGTAAAATCAAGAACCAGTCAGTGCTTTTCAGAGAAATTAACAGATTTTATTTGTTTGCTTGGAAGTATCCTTTTGAATTGCAAGAAAGACAATTGCATCAACTCAAACTTCTGCCTCGTTTCTGTATGACATTTTAATGTGACATAGCAATAAACAGTGAGAGCTATGCTGGGTCCCAAAGTTAAAATCATATTGCTGACAGCTGGACAAAATAAAGTGATGAACAATTTACTTCTTGGTGCAGCTTCACAGAATAACACATGTGGCCCAGTTGCAAAGAATTAAAGCACATGAAAAGATAAAAGGAAAAACTCCAAACTTTTGGGATGTGTAAAAACAGACAAGAGAATTTCAATTGGAGTAAAATCTCATAGCAATGAGAACTACTTAAGTTCCTCACGAAAAAGGGCAGCACGGTGGCGCAGTGATTAGCACTGCTGCCTCACGGCGCTGAGGACCCGGGTTCGATCACGGCCCCGGGTCACTGTCTGTGTGCAGTTTGCACATTCTCTCCGTGTCTGCGTGGGTCTCACCCCCACAACCCAAAGATGTGCATGTTAGATGGTTTGGCCACGCTAAATTGCCCCTTAATTGGAAAAAAATAATTGGGTACTCTAAAATTTAAAAGTTCCTCACGAAAATGTAACGACTTCTGTAAAGACGATTTTTAAAAAAGAAACTGGAGCTGTAAGTTGAAACCGTTAAAATTTTAGTAGCATCGTTAGATCTCATTACTGGCCACACAGTGGGGCTAAACAGCTGGCTTGTAATGCAGAACCAAGGCCAGCAGTGCGGGTTCAATTCCCGTACCGGCCTCCCCGAACAGGCGCCGGAATGTGGCAACTAGGGGCTTTTCACAGTAACTTCATTTGAAGCCTACTTGTGACAATAAGCTTTTTTAAAAAATATTTTTATTCTCCTCCTCTTTCACATTTTCTCCCGCATTTACACCCATCAACAATAAACAATAATCAGCAAGATATGTCAATCCCCATAATAACAACGATCCCATCCGCCCACCAACCTCCAAACATCAGCCCACATGTTTACATAAACAAATGACAAAAAGGAATCAGGGATTACCCAGAGTGACCCGTAACCTACACAGCCCCCCTCCCCCCCACCCCCCCCCCCCCCCCCCACCTAATGTTCGATGTTATCCAGTTCTTGAAAGTGCATAATAAATAGTGCCCATGACTTGTAGAACCCCTCCGAGCTTCCCCTCAGTTCGAATTTAACCTTCTCAAGGGTCAAGTATTCCAACAGGTCCCCCCGCCACGCCAGGGCACTGGGTGGAGAGGCTGCTCTCCATCCCAGCAGGATCCGCCTTCGGGCGATCAACGAGGCGAAGGCTATGATATCTGCCTCTGCACCCGTTTCCAACCCTGGCTGGTCCGACACCCCGAATATGGCCTCCTGGGGACCCGGGTCCAGTTTCACACACACCACCTTGGAAATTACCCTAAACACCTCCTTCCAGTACTCCCCTAGCTTTGGACAGGACCAAAACATATGAATGTGATTAGCGCCCCCCCCTCCCCCCCGCAACGCTCACACACATCCTCTACTCCTCCAAAAAATCGGCTCATCCTCGCCCTCGTGAGGTGCGCTCTATATACCACCTTCAGCTGTATCAGCCCCAACCTCGCACATCAGGTGGAGGCATTCACTCTCCGGAGCACCTCACACCAGAGCCCCTCCTCTATAACCTCACCCAGCTCTTCCTCCCACTTTGCTTTGATCCCTTCCAGTGGTGCCTTATCCTCTTCCAAAATAGCTCCGTACACCGCTGACACTGCCCCCTTCTCCAGTTCCCTTGTCGTCAACACCTCCTCCAGCAATGTGGAGGCCGGTTCCTTTGGGAAGCTCTGTATCTCCTTCCTGGCAAAATCCCAAACCTGCATGTACCTAAACAATTCTCCCTGCTCTAGCCCATACTTCGCTTCCAGCTCCCTCAATCCTGCAAACCGATCCCAAAGAAACAAATCTTTTAGCGTCTTGATCCCCTTCTCTTCCCATTTCCGAAAACTTCCATCCCACCTCCCTGGCTCAAATCTGTGGTGCCCCCGAATCGGCATTTCCCTTGGCCCTAAACCCAACCCGAAGTGTTGGCGAAACTGCCTCCAGATTTTCAATGAGGCTACTATTTCCGGACTCCCTGAATATTTCCCCGGAGCTATTGGGAGCTGCGCTGTTGCTAGTGCCTTCAGCCCCGACCCCCTGCACAAACTCTCCTCCATTCTGACCCACTGAGAATCAACCCCTGCATTGGATCCGCACCTTCTCCACATTCGCCGCCCAGTAGTAGTACAACAGGTTTCGGAGACTCAAACCCCCTGCCTGCCTTCCCCTCTGTCACAGCACCTTTCTCACTCTGGCCTCCTTCCCTCCCCATATGAATGAGGTAATCCTTCCCTCAATCTCCCTGAAAAAAGATTTTGGCAGGAAAATCGGTAGGCAATGAAAAATAAACATGAATCGCGGCAACACATTCATTTTAACCGCCTGTACCCGACTCGCCAGTGACAGAGGGAGACAATCCCACTTTGCCAGATCGGCTTTCACTCTCCCCACCAAACTAGTGACGTTGTACCTGCGAAGCCTCCCTCACTCCTGGGCAACCTGCACCCCCAGATACCTAAAATGAGTCCCTGCTCTACGGAATGGCAGCCCCCCCCACCCCTGCCCTCACCCCTGGCCGAGGCACCATAAATACTCACTCTTGTCCAGGTTCAGCTTGTACCCCGAGAAAGACCCAAATACCCGCAGTAGCTCCAATATTCCTCCTATCGACTAACTCGGTTCCGACACATACAGCAGCAAGTCGTCGGCACAGAAGGACACCCTATACTCTATCCCCCCCCCCCCCCCCCCCACCCCGCACTATTCCTTTCCATGCTCCCGAACATCTCAATGCGATGGCCAACGGCTCAATCGCAAGTGCAAACAGCAGTGGGGGACATAGGACATCCCTGTCTTGTCCCACGGTGGAGAGAAAAGTATCTCAAACTGGTATTATTTGTGCGGACACTCGCCTTCGGTTCCTTATATAATAGCTTTACCCAGTTCACAAACCTTGGTCCAATTCCAAACCGCTCCAGTACTGCCATCAGGTACCCCCATTCTACCCGGTCAAACGCCTTCTCAGTGTCCAATGCCACAACCACCTCTCTTTCCTTCCCTTCCGCTGGTGCCATAACAATGTACAAAAGCCTCCTAATGTTCGAAAACAGCTGCCTCCCTTTCACGAACCCCGTCTGATCCTCCCCTATCACCTTTGGGAGGTACTCCTCCAGCCTACCCGCCAGTACCTTCGCCAACACTTTTGCGTCCACATTCAGAAGTGATATGGGCCGATACGACCCACACTCCGTCGGATCCTTATCTTTTTTTAGCAACAGGGAAATCGATGCCTGCCCCAAGGTTTGTGGCAACACCCCCTTCCCTATCGGCTCTTCAAACATCCCCACCATCAGGGGTGCCAACCTATCCTTAAATTTTTTATAATATTCCACCGGAAACCCATCCGGCCCTGCCACCTTCCCCGACTGCATCCTCCCAATCGCAACCTTTATCTCCTGCTCCACTATTGCTCCTTCTAATGTAGCCCTGTCACCCTCCCCTAGCCTCGGGTACTCCAACCCATCTAGAAATTCCTGCATCTCACGTCTCCCCCGGGTGGCTCTAACTTGCACAACCTCTCATAAAACTCCTCAAAAACCTTGTTAATCAGCACTGGAGCCACCACCAACTTCCCTGCCCTATCCTTCACCTGAAGAATTTCCCTTGCCGCTGCCTCCCTCCGGAGCTGACCTGCTAACATGACCTGTCTTATCTCCTGGACCCCTTGCTCGACTCAGTTGGCGCTCCGCCTTCCTGGTGGACAGTCGGTCGAAGCTCGCCTGTAGTTCCTTCCACTTTTCCAGCTTTGCTGGGTCCCCATCCTCTGCATACCTCCTATCTGCCTCCAACATCTTATCTATTACCCTCTGCCGCTCCAAACTCTCCTCTTTGTCCACCCTGGCCTTAAACAAAATTACCTCACCCCTCACCACCGCCTTTAGAGCCTCCCAGACGACTGCCTTCGACACCTCACCCGTACAGTTGAAACCTACATATTCCTTAATTACCTTTTCAATTTTCTCACAGACCACTTGGTTCCCCAAAAGCCCCACATCCAGTTTCCACCCCGGTCTCTGCGCTGCCCCCTTCTCCAGCACCATAGCCACCCAATGTGGAGCATGATCTGACACTGCAATTGCAGAGTATTCCGACCCCTTGACTCCAGCCAGCAAAGCCTTCCCCACCACAAAAAAGTCGATCCGCGAGTATAACTTATGGACCGCTGAGAAAAACGAGTACTCCCGTTCCCTTGGGTGCAGGAACCTCCAAGGGTCCCCCCCACCTCCCATTTCCACCATTAGCCCAGCCAGCGCCTTCGCCCCCCCCCCCCCCCCCCCCTGATGGGACCAGCGAGCGCGGCCGTGATCTGTCCAACCTTGGCTCCTGCACCAAGTTCCAGTCCCCCCCCACAATCAGCTCATGCTTGTCCAAGTCGGGAATAGCCCCAAACACCTTTCTCGCGAATCCCACATCGTCCCAATTGGGACCGTATACACTTAACAGCGCCACTAATCTCCCCTCCAGTGCCCCTGCCACAATCACATATCTACCCCCCTGATCTGCCACCACCTTCTCCATCTGGAAGTGTACCCTTTCGCTGACCAACACCGCTACCCCTCGAGCCCTTCCATCAAATCCGGAGTGAAACACTTGGCTAACCCAGCCCTTTTTAAGTCTCACCTGGTCCTTCACCCTCAAGTGAGTCTCCTGCAGCATTGCTACATCAGCTTTCAAACTTTTAAGATGTGCAAGCACCCTTGACCTCTTGACCGGACCTCCTAACCCTCTCAAGTTCCACGTGACTATCATTACTGGGGGTCTCTCACCCCCCCCCCCCCACCTTTCTTACCCACCATCACCATACCACCGGGCCCTGCCCCATAAGCCTGACCCGCCCCTGTCCATTAACATCGAACCCCTTCCCCGCCCTCCCAAGAGCCCCCCCTACAAAAACATCCCCCAACATCCATCCCTCCACCCCCTCTTGCTCGCCTCGTAGGCCCATTGAAGCCTGCTATCCAGGCTCCAACGTCCGCAGCCCTCCTCTCACCTCACCCCCGTTCACTAACTGACTAGCGCGGGTGGCTCCCCCCGCCAAGAATAAGCTATTATTATTAATATTCTCTTCAGATGAATAAGGAAAGAGAGGGGAGTGAGAAGGACAGCTCTTTTCCATTGCTGCAAATTTAAAGGGGGAAAAGATTATTTAAAAATATTTAACCTTAGAAAGAAGTGGCTGAGCAATACTTGGCTGCACCAGTAGTGTTGGATGCCACTGCTGATTTTGATTGCTCATCAACATTGCACCTAAACCAAGTGCACTGTATAAATGGGCAAATGATATCAACCACAATACTTATGAAAGCTAATGGGTGAGGTACCCCCTTTTATGGGGGGGCACAACAAGTGCCATTAGGGAGCCAAAATGGCACCAGTGCCATTGGCATCAGTGGCACGCAAACACTTCTGCCACAAAGCGTACAAGATGGCCTCTTGGAAAAGGTAATGCCAGCACTGCCCCTTTGGGGCTCAACGTACCAGCCAATGCCCTCTCTTATCCTGGCACAGCTGAACAATTGTTAAACAACATAGGGAGCACCCCTCGGCACCAGGACTATGTAAGGAGATCGACCACGTAGAAGTTAGTTGCTGGTTGATTTTTTTGACAGGCTGTTGCTATAATTCTATTTATTTTTGGTGCTTTCTGTAGTTGTTTAAAGTTCAAACCTTGACAGGGAGCGATGTGGCAGGCATTAAAATAATTTTTATTGAATTCAAAACTTCTGCACAAACAGTTGCTATCATGGATACACTAGTAAGCTTTCCGCTTGGAATTGAGTATAACTGGTAGAGTAAGCAGAAACCCTAAAGAACAGAGTTAGCTGTTGGGCGAGGGTGTAAAAGGAGAGAAAGGCTTTCTGCAAAAAGCTATATTCTGTGATATTATCATAACTGTAGGCACTGCAAGGGTTAATGAAATGTCTAGAGTAGCCACTAGAGGGAGCTACAGATACACGTATATAAGGCATTGATGCTAAGCCTTGGGGGTGAGGGTAGTCAGGAGTTAGCTAGAGTGAGTCAGAAGTATTATTAGTGTGAGATAGAGCAGATCATAGTTTATACCAGTATTAAGATTAGTTGTAGATGAGTGTAGTTTATATGTTAACAATCACTGTGTATTATTTAGAAGTAAATGTCGAATCCAAATTAGTAGTGTTAATAAATTTACAGCATTGTTTAAGTTCAAGCTATTTTGTGGTCTTTGTGAATACTATGCCAACCATCCTGAATTAAGCAACACAAAGAACACCACATTTTCAACTTGAATGTTGAGGAAGCAATTCTCCTACTTGAACCTCAGCGACGACCATTGTTTGAGATGGCTGTGCTTCAATACACAGGTTGTCACTGAAACCTGTCAATTGCTTCAGCCTCAATTCCAACTCAGAGCAGTGCAGGGACTAAAGTGCCAATGGCAGGCAGCTAGGTGGCACAGTGGTTAGCACTGCTGCCTCACGGCGCCGAGGTCCCAGGTTCGATCCCAGCTCTGGGTACTGTCCATGTGGTGTTTGCACATTCTCCCCATGTTTGCGTGGGTTTCGCCACCACAACCCAAAGATGTGCAGAGTAGGTGGATTGGCCAAACTAAATTGCCACTTAATTGGAAAAAATGAATTGGCTACACTAAATTTATAAAAAAATAAATAAATAAAATGCCAATGACTCTCTAGGTGACGGAGGCTATGAATATTTTTGTATCTGGTTCCTTTCAGGTTTGTGAGAAACATTATCAACATCTTTCAGTTTGCAGTTCACTTTTGCATAAGAGAGGTCACGGAGGCTCGCTGTTTAAACAGAGATAACTTCATCTCATGCCCTGTGCCAGAGGGAAGCAAGTGGAGTAAGCATGAGGATTTGCGAGGTTTGCTGGCTTCCCTATTTTGCAGAGCGCCGTTTGCTGCAAGAGCATTTGCTGCAAGCAGGCATGTGGTATATACAGAGAGGGAGAGATTTCACTCCCTCAGCATGCAGCTGGTATGTGACCATCAGCAGCGTATCATGCAGGTCAAAGGTTGGTGGAATTGCAGATAGCGATGAGGACTGTCAGAGGATACAGCAGGATTTAGATTGTTTGGAGACTTGGGCGGAGAGATGGCAGATGGAGTTTAATCCAGACAAATGTGAGGTAATGCATTTTGGAAGATCTAATGCAGGTAGGGAATATACAGTGAATGGTAGAACCCTCAAGAGCATTGACAGTCAGAGAGATCTAGGTGTACAGGTCCACAGGTCACTGAAAGGGGCATCACATGTGGAGAAGGTAGTCAAGAAGGCATACAGCATGCTTGCCTTCATTGGCCGGGGCATTGAGTATAAGAATTGGCAAGTCATGTTGCAGCTGTATAGAACCTTAGTCAGGCCACACTTGGAGTATAGTGTTCAATTTTGGTCGCCACACTACCAGAAGGATGTGGAGGCTTTAGAGAGGGTGCAGAAGTGATTTACCAGATGTTGCCTGGTTTGGAGGGCATTAGCTATGAGGAGAGTTTGAATAAACTTGGTTTGATCTCACCGGAACGAAGGAGTTTGAGGGGCGACCTGATAGAGGTCTACAAAATTATGAGGGGCATAGACAGAGTGAATAGTCACAGACTTGCCAAGGGTAGAGGGGTTAATTACTAGGGGGCATAGGTTTAAGGTGCGAGGGGCAAGGTTTAGAGCAGATGTACGAGGCAAGTTCTTTACACAGAGGGTAGTGGGTGCCTAGAACTCGCTGCTGGAGGAGGTGGTGGAAGCAGGGACGTAGTGACATTTAAGGGGCATCTTGACAAATACATGAATAGGATGGGAATAGAGGGCTACGGACCCCGGAAGTGTAGAAGATTTTAGTTTAGATGGGCAGCATGGTCGGCGAGGGCTTGGAGGGCCGAAGGGCCTGTTCCTGTGCTGTACTTTTCTTTTTTCTTTATCCTTTGTCAATGCCCTGTATCCTGAGAGAAATCATGGTGTTTTTATTCAGCAGTAGTCTGATGTGCCAACTGTGTTTCCTTCACCATAGCAAATCAGAGAGTGGCTACTGGGTGACAAGGGCTATCTGCTGACGGTATGGCACATGGCTTTGGCTTTCAGCCACACATACATACACAGCATGTATACAATGAAAGCCATGCTGCCACCAGAAATACAATGGAACAGTACATTGGCATGCTGAAACGATGATGTATGGTCTGGAGGAGTCCTGCAACACTCGGCAGAGCGGGTGCTCAGATGTACAGTGAGTGGTCTGCTGAATGCTGCACAATATTGCCATCACGAAGCACGAGCCCTTGCAACCATCTATTAGATGAGAAGCTGAGAAACAAAGGCACAAAGAGGAGGAGGATGTGGCAGAGGAGGAAGCGGAAGGAAGACCGCAATCTAGACAGCTCCTACCAGCTTGAGCTATATGTGAATCACTTGCAATACCAATAACCCCAACCCTAATTTTCCATTCACCAGAAGTGCCACAATCCTTCCCGTCCCTCTATCACTGACCATCACATTCTCTGCTGGGCCACAATGTAATAATAAAAGTGACATATCTAAATTTATAAATTAAATCATGACACGTCAGATACAAATTGAATAACCCCTTGTGCATTCTCTTAGTGTCAGCCTTCCATGAATCTTTGTCTGACCTCATGCTCCTATGTAGTGCTACTCCAGTGGCTGTAACTTAGCTGGCAGAATGCTGCTGACTTTCAGTGGAAGAGATTGCAGGTGACCTCGGAGGCCAACCACCAATCGTGGACTTTGATAGCCGGCTTCAGCTTGCACCATTGTGACATGGGCAGCTCCAGTCTGGACTGTTTGGCTGACAAGTAGCAGCATAGACAGTGGTGCAGTGGTAGGGGTACGAGCACATATGCTGCTGTCCTGAGAGGGAACAGCAAGCTCATATTCATACCAAGGTGTGGCACCTCAGCAATCCTAGCAATCTGTTGCAGGAGTGCTGAGGCCGTGAAAGCCCCTTTGAACACTTGTATCCACAGTCACAATGGCAGCAGTCTGAGCTCGCAAGGCCGCAAGCTGACTGCGAATGACTGAAGTCTGAGTTTCCCACCCAGCTATTGGGTGGATGTTGTTTGCACTGCAATGGAAGCTGAGACACGAATTAGCCGCTGCATCATGATTGGGTTGTATTGGTGGAGCTGGCCAACAATTCCATGCTGGAAAGGTTGGACTCCAAGTTCCACCCAAAGCTTTGTATCAATATAATCTCTCATGATGCAATCTCCTCTAAACTGGGGAGGCCAAATGCAGATTGGGTGACTGCTTTCCATTCACCACCATTCACCCTGAAATTTTGGTGACCTATTATTTCACTTCTCAAGTTCCATTCCCATTCTGACCTCCACTTCCTATACTGTTCTAATCAAGCACAATGCAAGTTCGAAGAACAGCAACTCATCTTGCAATTAGACACTTTGTAGCCTTCTGATTAAACACTGAACTCAACAATTTCATATCATTACCACTGCTCCCATTTTGTTTTGCATGGCACCTGTTAGTGATGATTCCCTTTTCCTATTCATACTCCCTCTCTCGACCCACCATTTGTTTCTACACTTGTCCCGTTACCTTCTCCTTTTGCCTTACACTCCTTTTGTCATTTAATCTCTGCACTTCCACCCTATCACAGACCTTTGCTTTGGTTCTTGCCCTGCCCAACTTCTCCTGTATTTGTACCTACTTCAAACATGTTACATTTCTAACTTTTTCCAGCTCTGACAAATGATCATCAACCTGAGACGCTCTTCCTCCACAGATGTTACTTGACATGCTGAGTATTTCCAGCATTTCCTGTTGTTATCATCTTTCCACAATCTGTTTTCTTTCGAAAACACTGGTGCATCTCTTAGGACCAACTTTGTGCATACCATTGTAGGTTGGCTGTGCTAATATACACTGTCCATCATGTGTGGTTGTTGCATGGTAAATTGAAAGGAACTGATAACTTGTTGTACCATTGGTCACATCCATTAAGTGGAACTCCCTCCCGACACCACATGGACTGCGGCAGTTCAAGTAGACAGCTCGCCACCTTCTCAAGGCCAATTCAGGATGAGCAACGAACAAACTTGACAAACTAGCTCATTGTCTGATGAATTATTTCGGAGTACAATTCTATCAAAAGATGTTGACAGGAACAGTAGATTGTATTCATTATATAATATTTTCACTTTACATCTCACAATTGGCCTAGGGGTCTCCATTGCTTCCAGTGTCCGTGTAATTAGAAATTTGGAATGAATTGCCTTAAAAAATAGGGTGGGGTGTATGGAAAGAGATTTAGTATTAACTGCTTGGGAGAATTGGAGTTACACTTGAAAAGGGAAAAAATTGGAAGGCTATAAAGGGAAAGAACAGTGGGTGGGAGAAATTGGATAGGTCTTTCAAAGAGCTGATATACAGACAATGGGCCAAAGGCCCACTTTATGTGCTACATCATGCCATAATCATTGATATATTAAAAAAGGAAGCTATATCTAAAACCTGTGTAAAACATACTCATAATTTTATTGTACAATCTCTGGGCTACAGGCCAAGGGGGTTACGCTTGTAAAATTATCCCTATTGTTCTTAGCAATTAAGACAAAACATTTGTCGCAGAAGCAGAAACCTTCTAGCCTGAGGCGGACAGTCTGTCTAGTCAATGGGCAGTCTGATATTTCTGTGGTTGAACTCTTAGGTCATACAGATTATTATTCTTTCCCACTCAGAAGTTTTTTGCCATTTGTCTCCAAGATCATAATTCTGGTTATCCCTGTATTTTTTCAGCTAAGAGACAGTCTACTCATTTTTAGCGTACTAATGAAGCTGTATTTTCACATACCATGAGAACATAGCAGGGGTGAATTTCAATGGATACTTTGCTGAAGAGCTCAGAGGTGGCCAAGGTCAGGTCTAAAGCTGAAGCACTGCTTTAGGTCCACTGGTTAAACACAAGATGACTGAAGCTTGTGTTAGAAATAGCTGCCTGGAGGATCATTAAGGGTCATTTACATTGTCCGCTGGCACTCATTAAGGATACTGCACGGCATTTTGGTTGATAGTAGGGTTGATAATTCCCTATCCTAATAGCAATACAATGATTGGGAGTAATTAAATTGTGACAGAGGATTTTCAGAGTGGTTTAAAGATATATTACCTTTTACTGATCACTTGCCACTGGAGGTTTGTTGGAAGAGGATGTTTGAACCACGTGGAGGGACTTTCTGGGACACTTTGTCAAGAATTCATCAACGCTCTATCAATATTTATTCTGGACATTCTCTGGAGATTACACCTAAAAAGAGTAAGTGCCGTGCTACTCAGCATTCCTCAGTTGCTTATAAGGGTTACCAGGAGAAATGGATTGCTTGATCACTGGCATTCTGCTGTGGGTCCCCCATGGTCACTGGCTTTCTCCTGGAGGTTACCCTTGGTCACTGGCATTTTGCTGGGGGTCCGCCTCGGTCCCTGGAATTCTGCTGGGGGTCCCCCTCGATCATTGGCATTCTGCGTTGAGCCCCCCTCGGTCACTGGCATTCTGCTGGGAGTCCCCTTTGGTCACTGCCATTTTGCTAGGAATATAGGAGGAGGTCATGAGGCCAGGAAAAAGAGCACTAACTGCTGCAGAAGAGAACAGGTGGCTACCCCACTGCGTGTCCAGGACATTTCTCCTCCTCTGGACTTTCTCCGGGGTCCCATCTGAGGACCTGTGCATCATCTCACTAAACTCTGATTCTAAAATGTACAGCCGTACGTCAGCCAACACACTTCACACCTGTAGTGGAAGTGGGTGCATGAAGCCCACGTATTCTGCTCCACAAAAATGTGCCTCATCAGCACTTGAGTGATAGACACATTTAGACAAGTTGAAATTATGGCAATCACTATTTCGGACCAAAAGGTTACATCAATTTGAGATGTTCAAACAGGCATGTCATTTTAGCACACCCATTTTCTGCCTGTTTTCATCCTTTCACCAAATAACTATTTTCTTCTTTAATCAGGAGCAATGGAGCAAGCTTTGACTTAGTGGTGGCATACCCGCCACTGAATGAGAAGAGGGACGGTTCAAATCCTGCTCCAGCCACTCCAGGCGAGTGGAGGCTGGAGCTCTGACTCCATTTTCTGGGCTGACATCCAGTGGGATACTTGCATCTGGTGTGTGTGGCTCCTCATCACATGGGTTGTAGGAACACATAAAACTGTTGCATCCATATAGGACCAAAAATCATATTGGTTGCTATAAACATGGTCAGAACCAAGAAAGAAGTGTTCATGTTGCACGCCTGTCACCCTCCGAATCAGCCTGTGAATCCTTTCAGTTTGTTACGTTATAGAAGTGGGCAAAGATACACTAATGATCAAGGGCAGCCATTCCTTTAAAGGACTTTCTATTGCATATTATACCATATGGTTAGAAAGAAAGAATCTACATTTATATTGTGTCTCTAATGACCTCAGGATATCCCAAGTGCTTCACAGTTAATGAAGTAAAGTCCCACTGTTCAAGGGTTTTAATTGCAGCAACAAGAACACCACATACCTCTAACGCAGATGATGCACATGCAACCCGCATTTTGAAATGCAGAAAATACATCACGGACAACCTTTTTCAAAAACTTGATTTAGGTGATTTTCTTTCATTCAGCATTTTACAAAGCTGGTTTCTATTTTTTATTTTTAAAACCGTGGGCAAGTGGACATTTGGGCCTGGAAAGGGGAAACTAGTGTACACATACTATTGCAGAGATGACCGAATTTGGGCAGGATTAAGTCATGAATGGTGGGATTTTACTCATGAATGTTTTCACAGTTCCATGCAGGAAAAACGGCTGCCTTTTTGTGCGGAGTAAGATAACAGTGTGAAAGTGATGAGATGACCATATTACACTGAGTGGCAGCATAGGTTTGATACTCCAGTCCATGGAGTGGGCCTTGAACCCAAAACCTCTGGCTCCGAGGTGCGAATACAACCCGCTGAGCCACAGCTGTCTTACCAGAAGCATTTGTTCTCTATTGTTCACGGTATAATTTTGAGGATTCTGTTGTTAGGAAGCTGGGATGTGCCCTTTTGTGAAAACTGAAGGAAGATGTCTGGGCTACTGCTACTTGATGTTCACCATCTCTACTCAACAAGACCATAATTAGGAGGAGGGTAACTATTTTCTCTACCATCAATTTTAAATCTACATTAAGAAAAGACTAATGCACTATCAATTACAACGAGACGAGAGTAGAGAGTAATCGAGGCTTTATTACGCAGAGATGTGTGGCCTCCTACAGCTGCTGTCGAAATGGCTCGATGAGCACACACATTTATACTCCGCCTCCTGGGCGGAACCAGCAGGCAGGGACCTCCTCCCGTACCTGTAGTTCAGGAGCCTTACCGTATTACATCTCATACGTGCACTATATACAACAGTGGTGACTACCACATTCACCCCCTGTTAAAAAAAGAGTCCGGCGGGGGTGGTGGAAAACTATTTACATGTATTTGAGCATTTTTTTTAAGTGTACAGTTCTGGAAATGTTCACAAATTCAGCCGGTCAGGTGCCTTGATCCTCCATTGCGAGCGCTGCAGTCCCGGTGGCGATGCAGGCGGCGGCGCGGTCGCCTGTGACTCCAGGAGCGTGTAGTCCTCATCTTCATCCCCGAGTGGAATCAATGGGAGGACAGATCATCCTGGAGCGTGGGCTGTGGTGAGGTGCGCTGGGGGTGGAAGGGTGGCGCCGGGGCGAGGGGGGTGTGTGTGTGGGGACCCAGCTGGTGCCAAGTCCCCGAGGGAGACTGTGTCTTGGCGGCTGTTGGGGTACGCCGTATTGCGGGTTTGCATGGTGTAGCTGTACCCTCTCGACCAATGGGTCCGCCTTATGGAGCCGCACATGTCTGCGGAGGAGAACGGGTCCTGGAGCTGCCAGCCACGTTGGGAGCGAAACCCCGGAGGTGATGGAGCATGATGGAGGCAAGCTGCGGCTGGTGTTGGTGGGCCCCGGGCTGGCCGGCGGCGGTTGCGGGTGATGAGTGGCCTGATGAGGTACCTGACGAACAGGGGTCCTGAGGCGCCATCCAAAATGGCGCCGAAGATGGTGGCGTTAAATATGGCGGCGCCCACGGGCCACACGAGGTCTGATGAGTGGAAGATGGCGGCGCCCACATGCTGCCATGGGTTGCGGGGGCAGAAATAGCAGCGCCCACGGGTCACACGTGGGGGTGCAGGAACAATGGGGCTGGTTACAGCGGCGATCGACCGGGCCTGGCACACCGCAGCGAAATGTCCTTTCTTCCTGCAGGCCTTGCAGAGTGCACTCCGCGCGGGCAGCGCTGGCGGGGGTGTTTTGTCTGCCCGCAGAAGTCGCACTTGGGGCCCCCCGAGGTTGGCTGGCTGCCGTGCGGCGCAGGTTTGGGGTTGGCTGGGGGTGGTCGCTGGTGGGGTCCACGATGTCCAGAAGGGAGTCGCCGTGCGCTTGCACATTACGGGAGGCGACCGTTAGCGAGGTCGCGAGTTTCTTGATCGCCTCGAGGTCGAGCGTACCCCTTCTAAGAAGCGCTAGCAGATGTATGCCGACCCTATGCCCGTAACAAAAGCGTCCCTGGTTAAGAGTTCGGAATGCTGAACGGCTGAAACTGCCTGGCAATCACAGTTCCTCGCCAGGGCGTGCAGCGCACGCCAGAAATCTTCCAATGACTCACCGGGGAGTTGGTGCCGCGTGGACAGGAGGTGCCTGGTGTAGAGTGTGTTGATCGGCCGGATGTAGTTCTCTTTCAGAAGCGCCATGGCCTCAGTGTAGTTGGGCTCGTCCCAGATAAGAGGAAAAATATCGGAGCTCAACCGTGTGTACAGGATCTGGAGTTTCTGTGCCTCTGAGGGTGGTTCTGTGGCTGATCTGATGTAGGCTTCAAAGCAAGCTAGCCAGTGGTCGAAGGCCGGCGTGGTGTTGTCTGCTTCAGGGTGCAGCTGCAGGCAATCTGGCTTGATGTGTAGGTCCATCGCTGTAAAATCTCTGCTTAATAAATTGATGAACTATCAATTATGACGAGATGAGAGTAGAGAGTAATCGAGGCTTTATTACGCAGAGATGTGTGGCCTCCTACAGCTGCTGCCGAAATGGCTGCAGCTCGGTGAGCACACACATTTATACTCCGCCTCCTGGGCGGAGCCAGCAGGCAGGGATCTACCCCCGTACCTGTAGTACAGGAGCCTTACCGTATTACATCTCATATGTGCACTATATACAACAGTGGTGACTACCATACAGACTCAGCATGAAGCTGCACCATCTCAATGTATCATTGGGTCAGGGCTCAGTTAAGGTTGCTTTGTCAAGTTCCCTTCAGAAAAGAAAATCAGGGAGGTGGTTTAAAACTTGAGGGCCCATTCATGTGGAAAATGCAAGCCCTGCATGGTGTGCTACTGATAGTCAAAGAGATCTATACATTCACTTTTTCTTAAAATATCTAAATTGAGGGATTGTATAATCTGATGAGAAACAGTGAACACAAGATTGTCATCTAGATATCAGTGATGCATGATGGTAAATTGAACCAATTTCTGGATTCCAGATAGACATGGGATCCTCTTTTGAACAAGAGCCTAGGGCGAAATTCTCACCCAATGGCGCGATGTCCGCCGACTGGCGCCAAAAACGGCGCCAATCAGATGGGCATCGCGCCGGCCCAAAGGTGAGGAATGCTCCGCATCTTTGGGGGCCGAGTCCCAACATTGAGGGGCTAGGCCGGCGCCGGAGGGATTTCCGCCCCGCCAGCTGGCGGAAATGGCGTTTGTTGCCCCGCCAGCTGGCGGAAATGGCGTTTGGTGCCCCGCCAGCTGGCGCGGAAATGCGCCGCATGCGCGGGAGAGTCAGCGGCCGCCGACAGTTTCCCGCGCATGTGCAGTGGGGAGAGTCTCTTCCGCCTCCATCATGGTGGAGGCCGTGGCGGAGGCGGAAGGGAAAGAGTGCCCCCACGGCACAGGCCCGCCCGCGGATCGGTGGGTCCTGATCGCGGGCCAGGCCACCGTGGGGGCACCCCCCTGGGTCAGATCGCCCCGCGCCCCCCCCAGGACCCCGGAGCCCACCCACGCCGCCTGGTCCCGGTAAATACCAGCTTTGATTTACGCCGGCGGGACAGGCAATTTCTGGGCGGGACTTCGGCCCATCCGTGCCGGAGAATTGAGCGAGGGGTCCCGCCAACCGGCGCGGCCCGATTCCCGCCCCCGCCCAATCTCCGGTACCGGAGACTTCGGCGGGGGCGGGGGCGGGATTCACGGCGGCCAACGGCCATTCTCCAACCCGGCGGGGGGTCGGAGAATGATGCCCCTAGAGTCTGAGAAAATGTAGTCAAATGCTCCATTTCATTTCAGGTGGTTTCTGCTTCACAGCGGCACGGTAGCACTGTTGGTTCACAGCTCCAGGGTCATAGGTTCAATTCCCGGCTTGGGTCATTGGCTGTGCGGATTCTGCACATTTTCCCTGTGTCTGCGTGGGTTTCCTCCAAAAGTCCAAAGATGTGCAGGTTAGGTAGATTGGCTATGGTAAATTTCCCTTAGTGCCCAAAAAGGTTAGGTGTTACTGGGTTACGGGGCTAGAGTGGAGGTGTGGGCTTGGGTAAGGCGCTCTTTCCAAGGGTCGGTGCAGACTCAATGGGCTGAATGGCCTCCTTCTGCACTGTAAATACTATGATTCTAAGCACCCCTTTCAAGCTTTTGTGAATGTATATGAGTATAGATAATGGGAGCGAAGATAAGGAAGCTTCCACTTTATGAAGGATTTGGGAATCTTTATTCATGTGCACACAGAAGCAGATGTTGATCCGCGATGCGCCCGTTCTCTGGTTCAGATACCAACGGTATGCATGCCATTGGTTAGGAGACCAATAGTGGGCCAAAAAACAAATTCATCTCTTCAGAATGCAGAGGAAATGCTGCTTGAAAGCATAATGCAGGAGGCACACAGTAAGTTTTTTTCTCGAATTGATTCCTCCCTAATTCCGTCACAATCCTTTTCATGTTTCCTCTATGTGGTCCAACCCTTCTATAAGACCTTCAGACTTGGTAGCAGAAGTAGGCAATTCGGCCCATCGAGTTTGCTCCTCCATTCAATGAGACCACGACTGATCTGAAATTATAATCTTATGTTCTCTCTCTCTCATATTCCACCTCACTATTTGTCCTCCATTTCTGATCTTTATCTCTCCTATTTTCAATTTCCGACATCTGACAGCCAGACCCATTTGTGAATTCCTGCAGCTAATCTAGCCAGGGCAGTTTACTCTTCCTCCGATTGAATAAGGAAACAGTTGCTGGTGCAATATCATCCCATAATGCAACATAGCTGGTAGAACTCCGACTCTGTCAATGCAGAAAATATTTATTATTTTGTCAGCCAGTAATTCATTTCATGTGCACATGTAAGCGTGATATTACCGATTAGCTAGAAACAAGAAAGTTATGCTAAATGTTCATAAATTACTGGTGATACCTCAGTGAATATTGGGCATGATTCAGCCAGGTCTGCCCCAGGCCATTAGAGACCCCCAGGTGCTCGGGCTCAGTCCGGATCAGGCGCGCGGCCAATCAGGGCATTATTTAGGAGGTCCAGCTGCGCGGTCCGAGTCCGCCATGGAGCACGGCGCGGCCGCCTCTGACCTGGAAGTGCAGGGGAGATTTACTATAGTGTTACCAAGGGTCAAGGACTTTAGTTATGTAAAGAGACTGGAGACGGTAGGATTGTTCTCCTTGGAGCAGAGAAAGTTCAAGGGAGATTCAAAAAAGGCATTCAGAATTATGTAGCGCTTTGATAGAATTCATTGGTGGGTAAGTCAGTAATTAAATGACACAAATTTAAGATAATTGTCAAAAGAACCAGTTGGGAGATGAGGATTTTTTTGATCTGGAATACACTGCGTTAAAAGGTGGTGGAAACAGTTCCAATACTAACTTTCAAAAGTGAATTGGATATACTTTGGAAAAAGAAAAACCTGCCAGGCTGTAGGGAAAGAGCGGGTAAGTGGGATTAATTAGATTGCGCTGCAAAGAATTGGCTAGACATGGACTGAATGACCTCCTGCAGTGTTGCTCTATAAATGGTAAAGGTACCTTTGAAATGTCAGGCAGGAGACAGGAAATATTTTTCTGCTACATCAAAATTCTTTCTTGCTTTTTAAACTTTAATTGGGATATAGTTTCACCACTGACTCTCGTGCTATACAGGTGAGAGTAACTCAACTGGCATTTGCACTCTTGTCTAATTCCAATGGAATACCGGAAGAGTTGCTGATTTGCCTGTCTTACACTATTACCCAAGACAGATTTATATTAATCTTGGTCAGATGCATATACATCGGTGATGTCGCTACAAATGCTGGGCGTGATCCACCGGCCGTGTTGCACTCTCGCTTGAGCGTGGTTTTACCGGTGAATGCCGGGAGAGCCCTCTACCGGACTTCCCGGCCATCTTCACGCCTCGAGAGATTTACCCAAGTCCCGTGAGGCGTCGGAAACTGAAACACACCCACAAGGGTCGTGACCAAATGGCACACTCCGAAGCTGGTTTTAAACCGACTTCGATGGACTTAGCCAGCATCCACTGGTATCGCAGGATCCACCGGCCTCCCCAGCGCGGCTCCAGCCAAAGGGCAGTTCAGTACTGGTCCGCACAAACGTGGACCAGGCGGAACGGCTCCCAGGGGGGGGGTCTCCTGGGCCATCGGAGATTGCAAGATGGTCAAGGTCAGTGTAGGGCGGCCCGCTGGAACATGTGCAGCTTGGAGCTGCCCAGCTGGCACCTTGGCACTGCCATCCTGGCACAGCCATGGTGCCGGGATGGCACTGTCAAGCTGGCAGGAGCACTGCCCGTGGATGCCTGGGTGGCACTGCCAAGGGCCAGGGGGTGAGGGGGCCATGCCCATGAAAGGAGGGTGGAGGTGTGCAGTGAAGGTAAGTAGGGGCCTCTGGGAGGTTGAGGGATGATGGGTGGGGATCCTGGAAGGGAGGGGGGAGGATGAAGAGCGGGGATCCCCAGAGGCCCCATAGCGGGATGTCCTCACTTGAGGGGGGAGGGGGGGGTAGTGCCCATATGTATGTGGGGGGCGACATTGCCCATGGGTGGCAGGTGTGGAGGACCCACAAGCCCACTTCGAGATTGGGCACCCTTTCAAAATGACGGTCAGCTCCCCAGTGCTAAAAGAATTCTAAGTGTGGGCTAAACAGGTGAGAAACGTCCCAGGGCTCAAAAAGGTGACTGGGTGGGATTCTCCATCGGTGGGATCCTCTGCTTCGCTGACAGCGCACTCACATCCCCGGATTTCCGGACGCCGTGGGGGTGCCCACAATGGGAAATCCTATTAGCCGTCTCCTAGAAAACAGGTGCGGTGGAACGGGGAATTCCACCCAACAAGTGTCACTGAATAGCGGTGGGGAACTCGCCGCAGAGCTGGCGGGAAACTCCCTGCAAAACCCGCCACAAATGAACTTAGAAATGTTTTGGGAGAATCAGGCTCACTGCCTCCAGCCAAGTGGAAAACATTGGGCTGTCTCCAATGAGAACAAAATCAGAACAAAATTCCATGTGGAAAGGGTCAGGTTTTAAGCTCTGAGACAGGCACCATGCAGGAATTATTGCACGTTACAGAATGAAATATTTATAGGAGAAGTTATGTTTGGTCTGTGCTCACTTAAAATTAAGATATGCTATTTGATCCCCTGCGGTGTTGTTCAGACAAAAAATGTATCTCTCTCTTCCTGTAACATTCTCTCTGCTAGTCTCACCCTGCATTTGTTGTCTTCCATTCTTTATGGTCTAGATTTTGCACCTGAAAATTGTCCAACAACCCCCCCCCAATTAAGTAAAATATGTGATATCACCTGCCAGGCATCCTTCTCTGGCCTGGCACACACAGTTCTCCATCTGTCTTCATTCAGGGCAAGTTAGCACATAACAAGAGAGGTCCCAGACTGGTGGAGGGATGGTTTAACTGAAGGTTCTCACAGACCTCGAAGAGAGAGCGCTTCAGCTGGCTGGAGAAGAAATGGACTGTTCTTGTGCTGACGGTGAGTTTGGTGGCGCTCAACCAAGTGAGGATCCAGTACTGCAGCATCCATCAGACTACCATGCTGAGTGCTATCTCCTGTTCCCAGGGCCCTAACATGCACTATTGACCTCTCCTTTCTTTTGCAGACACATCTGAGAAAAAGCCTTGGGAGTCTACCAGCCAGATCCACGACACCAGCACTGACAGCAGGCCGGACGATGTACTGGGGAGCACGTCACATTGTTGATCCACAGCAGGCGGAGGTGGCGACATCTCATGGTTCTAACGCTCGGAGGTTTACAGGAGGCCAGGAATCTGTTGAGTCACGGTCAACAAGCCTCTGGACGTAGCAAACTTCAGTTGCTGGAGCTCCAAAGGCAAGGTAGGGAAAATCAGAAAAGGCTGCCTCCTGCATTCCTCAGATTGTAAGGGTCCATGGAGGAGTTTGTCCACCTTTAAACATAGGTGATTGCGCCACAAGCTCCATACTTGGCAGGGTGGCAACCAACATGGAGGCCTTGGTCCAGGACCTCTGTCCTGCATTTCTGCAGGACATGCACTCCATGGTAGAGACACTTGCTGGGATCCATGAGTGGCAACGCCAGAGGATGTTGAGGCTTCCCGAGGTCACTCCAGCTGCCTCTCTATCCTAAGGAGGCAGCCTGGGCCCTCTGGCATCTCTGGGGAGGAGGATCAGCTAATGCATATCCAGGGCTATCCACCCAGGTGACACCGGTGGTGTCCCACCCATCCAAGTCCTTTCTTCCTGAGTCGCTTTCAACTCCAGCTCTACAGGTCGACGAGAGTGGCACTGTCACACTGCAGGATCCCAAAAGAGGGCTGGGACTCCCGGGTGTCTAGAGGACCCCCCCCCCCCCCCCCCCAACCCCCCACCCCCTTACCAACCGTTCCAGCAGCTCTGCGCCGGTAATACGGTGTCTCAAGTCTTCAGCTCAGAAGGATACCATACGATCAGGAGAGGTTGAAATTACCCACTGTGTCACCATAATACCCTAGTCATTGAGAGCAAGTGAGCTGTTGTTTGCCAGACAGAAGTCAGATATTTACACAAACTCTGTGAGGATCTTATGGACTGTCCACACTGCAAGTCATCATCAGCGCCCGAGAATGTAGGCACTATGGATATCCACTGTGTCTCCTTGATAGGAGCCTTATCATAGCAGTGACAGACGCAAGTGCAATGCTCACAGATGCCTTGTGAAGAATGGGATGCCCTCACTCAATGTTCTCATCACCCTCCATGAATCTAGCAGCTAAGAGCATGTCCCAAGCTTGTCCGGACTTCGCCATTGCCTTATGACCAACATTGTTTCCCTCAAGGACCTCCTGAGCCTCATCCTCCTCCAGGCAGTTCTTACCACCCCCCCCCCCCCCTGTTGCAGAGCCAGGTTGTGCAGGGTACAGCATGTGGTAATGAGTGACACCCTCAGGATTGTATTGCAGTGGTCCATCAGATCGGTCCGAGCACAGGAACCTCATCCTCAGCATCCATATGGCCTTCTCCACCAAAGTGCGAGTTGCAGATGAGTTTTATAACTTGTCTCAGCTGTCTTTGAGGCCTCAGCCACCTCGTCACTGGTTAACCTTTTTCCTGCAGGAGCCAACCCTGCGGCCTCTGTCGGCCCTGAAAGATGTCAGGAATCTGAGAGGGGTTTGATTTGCTTTTTGATTTTGATTTGTCACATGTACCGAAGTACAGTGAAAAGTATTTTTCTGCGGCCAAGAGAACGTACACAGTACGTACATAGTAGACAGAGAGAATAATCAACAGAGTACATCAACAAATAGTATATCGACAAATAGTGATTGGTTACTGTACGGAACAAGGGCCAAACAAAGCAAATACATGAGCAAGAGCAGCATAGGGCATCGTGAATAGTGTTCTTACAGGGAACAGATCAGTCCGAGGGGGAGTTGTTGAGGAGTCTTGTAGCTGTGGGGAAGAAGTTGTTCCTCTGTCTGGACGTGCGGGTCTTCAGGCTTCTGTACCTTCTGCCTGATGGAAGGGTCCGGAAGAAAGCAATGCCTGGATGGGAGTGGTCTCTGATAATGCTGTCTGCCTCCCTGAGGCAGCGGGAGGTGTACACAGAATCAATGTGGGGGTGGTAAGCTTGTGTGATGCATTGGGCTGAGTTCACCACACTCTGCAGTTTCTTGCGATCTTGGATCGAGCAGTTGCCATACCAATCTGTGATGCAGCTTGATAGAATGCTCTCTATTGCACATCTGTATAAGTTTGTGAGAGTCGATGCAAACATGCCAAATTTCTTTAGCTTCTGTGGGAAGTAGAGACGTTGTTGGGCTTTCTTGACTGTTGCATCAACGTGAGTGGACCTGGACAGGCTGTTAGTGATGGTGACCCCCAGGAACTTAAAGCTATCGACCATTTCCACTTCGTAGCCATTGATGCAGACGGGAGTGTGTGTCGTGATGTGCTTCCTGAAGTCGATGATCAGTTCCTTGGTCTTTCGAACATTGAGAGAGAGATTGTTTTTGGTACACCATGCAACCAAGTGATTTATCTCCCTCCTGTAGTCTGATTCATCGTTGTTTGAGATACAGCCCACCACAGTTGTATCATCCGCAAACTTATAGATTGAGTTGGAGTTAGATCTTGCCACACAGTCATGTATGTATAGGGAGTACAGTAGAGGACTGAGCACACATCCTTGTGGGGCCCCGGTGTTGAGGACCATTGCGGAGGAGATGCTGTTACTTATCCTGACAGATTGCGGTCTGTTGGTGAGGAAGTCGAGGATCCAGCTGCACAGGGAGGGGTCAAGTCCAGGATTGCAGAGTTTGGTTATTAGTCTTGTTGGGATAATGGTGTTGAAGGCGGAGCTGTAGTTGATTAACAGCAGTCTTACATAGGTGTCCTTGTTGTCGAGGTGTTTGAGTGTTGATTGCAGAGCCAGTGAGGTAGCGTCTGCTGTGGACCGGTTGCGGTGATAGGCAAACTGCAATAGATCGAGACTATCTGGGAGGCTGGCAGTGATCCGTCTCACGACTAGCCGCTCGAAGCATTTCATGATAACAGACATCAGGCCCACCGGTCGGTAGTCGTTGAGCCAGGCTACCTTGTTCTTCTTTGGTAATGGTATTATGGTGGTCTTCTTGAAGGAGGTGGGGACCTCAGAGCGGAGGAGTGGGGTGATGAAGATATCTGCGACTACACTCGCCAGCTGGTCTGCGCAGGCTCTGAGTGCTCGCCCAGGGACTCCGTCGGGACCCGGCACTTTCCATGGATTCACTTTCAAAAAGGCAGCTCTTACCTCTGAGGCTGTAATAGTGGATATGGATGTGTCCAGGGCTGTTGGGGCGGGTGGCACTGATACATTGGCTGACTGCTCAAAGCGGGCATAGAAATTGTTCAGATCATCAGGTAGGGATGCTCCAGCCCCAGATATTCCGCCTGGCCTTGCTTTATAGGCTGTGATCTTGTGTAGGCCCTGCCATAGTTGTCGTGGGTTAGTGTCGTTGGCCTGGGACTCTAGTTTGATGCGGTATTGTCTTTTTGCATCCCTGGTGGCTTTCCATAACGTTGTACATGGATTTCTTATATATGTCAGGGTCGTCAGAGTTGAACGCCTCCTTCCGGAACTTCAGCAGGGAGTGAACCCTTTGGTTGAGCCAGGGTTTCCGATTGGGGAATACCAGTATTGTCTTCTTGGTACACAGTCCTCGACACACTTACTGATGAAGTCTGTGACGTCGGTTGCGGACTCGTCCAGGTTAGCTGCCGCGGCCTTGAATATGGACCAATCCACAGTCTCCAAGCAGTCGCGGAGGATGTCCTCAGATTCCTTGGGCCAGAACTGCACGGTTTTCTTGACAGGTTCAGCACGCTTGAGTTGCTGTTTGTCTGCCGGAAGTAGGAATACCAACTTGTGGTCAGGTAATAGAGCGGTAGGCACCTTTGATGCTCGTGTAGCAGTGGTCCAGGGTGTTTGCACCTCTGGTGGAGCAGGAGATATATTGATGGCGTTTGGGTAGGACCTTCCTGAGGTTGGCCTGGTGGAAGTCTCCAGCCACAGCTGTCTGGTTGAGAATGTAGAAATGATGCACCCTCCCTGAGAATAGAGCAGTAGAGGCTCCTTCATTAAATGTTTTTAAGATAAAGATAGATAGGTTTTTGAAGATTAAAGGGATTAAGGGTTATGGTGTTCGGGCCGGAAAGTGGAGCTGAGTCCACAAAAGATCAGCCATGATCTCATTGAATGGTGGAGCAGGCTCGAGGGGCCAGATGGCCTACTCTTACTCCTAGTTCTTATGATACACTTGGTGTGCTTGCAGACCAGTTGACTATTCAAAGAGTGGAAGCCCTTGCATTTCAGAGTTGACAGCATGATGCCATGGAGCTTCGAATGTCACATTAATGCACTTGATGGTGCCCCGCCCCTGTGGAAATTCAGCGATCTATTCAAATCCTATTGCTCTTGCTTCCTGGCTTTCCTGCTTCCTGGCGTGCCTGATCCCAGTTGAAATGGACAAAGTTGTGTGTCCTCGCAAAGATTGTGACGTGACCTCCTGACTGCCCTTGTGTGTGGCGGCTTGCAAAATCCAGCAAAGGTCATCTGTGAAGCCCTGAGAGGAGCCACAGGTGTAACAATTGAGTGCTTCAAATCTTTCAGCGACACAGGCAGTGGGTGCCCACCAAATCCTGCAGCAGGTGGCAGATGTGACCGACCAGTTCCCTCGCCATGTGTAGTCTTCGGGGACACCCTGGTTCTGCAGGCATGTTAGACACCATCTGTAGGCCCTGGCCCGGACGCTGCAGTTTTCCAGCCGCGTGTTTCTCTGCGGCACGCCATTCGCTGGTGACGGGATTCAATTATCCCGCCACTTATCAATGGAATTTCCCATTGAAGCCATCCCACGCCACCAGGAAACCTGCGGGCGGAACTGTGCAGCCGGCGGAGAGTTAATCACAATTTCTGAAGAATTCCGGCCCCAGAATCTCCAGAGGAGTCTATGAGCGAATACTCTGTGGAGTTCATCCTCTGCGTGCAGAGCAGGCCCAGCCATCCTTCCCCTTGATGGTTCTGCTCCTGCTTTTGGTGAGCCAAGTGCCGCGGTTGAGTTTTTCTTCTCCCCTGCCTATGAGTGAAATGAATGACAATCGGATCACCAGGCTTCATGTTCCTGATGGTCTCCTTGCTGCATATCAAAGATAGAGACTTGATGGTTAGCATTTGTCTGCCCAAGGACCATTCATTGTTCATTCATCACCTGCAGATGCCTCTCAAAGCCCACTGACTCATGCCCTGGGCACAACATTGACGTCCAGTCCTTTGTTCTCATTCTGCTTGGGCAAGACCCCACAACAGATGATGGAGAGCATCAAGGGGGTACGAGTATACGTGGACGACGTGATCATCTGGTCCACAACGCGCCAGGAACACATCGCTCACCTCAAGCAGGTCTTCCAGCGAATTCATGAACATGGTCTCCAGCTCAACAGGGCCAAGTGCTCATTTGCTCAATCTAATATAAAATTTCTAGGTGACCACATCTCGCGGCAGGCTGTGTGGCCAGATGCCAACAAGGTCTTGGCAATCAACGCCATGAACACCCCGGAGGACAAGAAGGCGGTCCTCCGCTTCCTCGGGATGGTCAACTTTCTCGGGAAATTCATTCCCAATATGGCATCCCACACCACTGCCCTCCGCCATCTCGCCAAAAAGTCAACGGAATTCCAGTGGCTGCCCACACATGAAGCGGAATGGCGTGAGCTGAAGGCAAAGCTCCCCACAGCCCCAGTTCTAGCGTTCTTCGACCCACCCATGGAAACCAAGATATCAACTGATGCAAGCCAGGATGGCATTGGGGCGGTGCTCCTCCAGCGAGATGACTCCTCGTCCTGGGCTCCAGTGGCATATGCCTCTGGACGCCCACTGAGCAAAGGAATGCCCAGATCGAAAAGGAGTGTCTGGGTCTCCTGACAGGAATAGTCAAGTTTCATGACTACGTTTACGGCCTGCCGAAATACACGGTGGAAACGGACCACAGGCCTCTAGTCCACATAATCCAGAAGGATTTAAATGACATGACACCTCGGTTACAGCGAATTCTTCTTCGACTCCGCTGCTATGACTTCGAATTTATCTACACGCCAGGCAAAGAGCTGATCATTGCAGATGTCCTATCCCGGTCCATCACCACACCGTGTGAACAAGGTGACTTCATCTGCCACATAGAGGCGCAAGTGCAATTGTGTGCCACCAACCTCCCAGCCTCTGACAAACGGGTGGTCCAAATTCGTGAGGAAACGGCCAAGGATCCTTTACTGCAGCGTGTGATGCAGCACCTTACCCATGGCTGGCAGAAGGGACAATGTCCCCAATTCTTTAATGTTAAAGACGAGCTGACGGTTGTGGAGGGAATCCTTCTGAAACTCGACAGGATCGTTATTCCTCAAAACATGCAGGCTATGGTGCTGGGTCAACTCCATGAGGGTCACCTTGGAGTCGAGAAATGCCGACGCAGAGCTCGGGAGGCGATTTACTGGCCGGGCATTAACCAGGATATTGCCAACACGGTCCTCAACTGCCCCACCTGTCAGAAGTTTCAACCGGCTCAACCCAAGGAAACACTGCAACAGCACGAGATTGTGACCTCTCCGTGGTCCAAAGTAGGTGTAGGCCTTTTCCACGCCAAGGGGCGTGACTACATACTCCTGGTCAACTACTTCTCCAGTTACCCAGAAGTGGTGAAACTGTCTGACCTCGCGTCGAAGGCGGTCATCAAAGCCTGCAACGAAATGTTTGCCAGGCACGGGATACCGCTCACGGTAATGAGCGACAACGGTCCATGCTTTTACAGCCAAGAATGGTCTGATTTTGCACAGTCCTACAACTTCCATCACGTTACCTCCAGTCCCCACTACCCGCAATCAAACGGGATGGCCGAGAAAGGGGTCCATATTGTCAAGCGGTTGCTGTGCAAAGCTGCAGACTCAGGCTCCGACTTCAACCTGGCAATGCTGGCATACAGGGCAACCCCACTGTCCACTGGGTTGTCTCCAGCGCAGATGCTCATGAATCGCACTCTGAGGACCACAGTTCCAGCCATCCATGTTTCAGACCTTGACCACCTCACGGTACTACAAAAAGTGCAGCAGTCCCAGGCCCAACAGAGGGCCACATATGATGCTCATGCCACGGATTTACCTGAGCTGGCTCCAGCCGATCATGTTCGCGTCCAGTTGCCTGAGGGCGGTTGGTCAGCCACAGCTATTATTGTTAAACAAGTTGCCCCGAGGTCTTTCATTGTTCGCTTGGCTGATGGCTCCCTGCTGCGGCGCAACAGACGGGCATTGCAAAGAGTTCCGCGCCCACCACCTGACCGCAGTGCTCTGCCAGCTATCATGCTTTCTCCGGACGTACCCTGCCACGAGGCCACCGATCTGCCAGCGATCCTGCCGGCCCACGTGACCACCGCAATGGCAGCGATCCCATCTCTCCACGTGCAGGCGGCTCCTGATCCACCTCTGCGGCAATCGACAAGAATTTGTCACCCGCCACAAAGACTGAATCTGTAGACTTAACTTTTGTAAATTTTTGTGACTGAATCCATCGACTTAACTCTTGTAAATATTGCTTAGTTTGCCATGTATCTGCACTATCGACACCTTCCCATGTACATACGTTTGTTCAATCACCGTTTGTATATAGTCAGGCATATATATACATACCTCAGTATTTATTTAACTCAAAAAAAAAAGGGGGAGACGTCATAATATCCACTCATGTATATAATGAGATGCAGACAGGCATTGATTGACACATAGGATGACCAGTAAGCATACAACACAGCACAGCCAATCACCAGACAGGACACTACCACTATAAAGCCAGAGGGCACTAGGTTTCCCGCTCTCTTGGGACCCAGTTACTGAGACAGTCAGAGTCCACGAGCTAGCAAGCACAAACACCATGCGGTAGCTAGTAAGTCTGGTCAGGCTACTACAAGGTCACTAGTCAGATCAGTATAGTGTCGACCCACAGCTGAATATGTACAGCAGTTCATCTAGTTGAATAAAACAGTGTTGGATCTTATCCTGTGTTAGACGTCTGTTTCTAACTTCCCTGCATCGAGCGCAGTCCACATCGAACCAACCTGCCTAACACTTCAATGACCATCCTGTTTTTCTCCCCGGTTTTCACCACTACCATTTGGACTCTCCAGCGAGGTTGGCCCTATTGTCTCTTACTGATACGAAGTCTCCTACGGCACATGCTGTCCGTCATCTCCTTAAAGGACCAACGACGCCTGTATAATGGTTCATTCCCGGAAGCCATTACATTGCACTTCAACCTCACTAATGATATGGAAATTGGGGTCAATTATATGCTTGCCATACTTGGGTGCGACCCGGAACTCACCATTGAGATTGGGCCAGTTAGATTGCAAACTAATTGGCATCCGGCTTGAATCTCAATTTTGGCCTTTCCCGCAATTTACCGGCGGACCCAGATGCGCGCCGGGCCCAACGCGGTGGTTAAAACGCGCCCTATATATATATTTATGGGTAAATCTATTTACTGAGCATATAACCTTTTGTGCATATGTTGCAAATATAACACTACTAGCGCGTTGAGGAAAGAGGAAGTGACAGTAAAGAAATTATTTGAGCAATTTCACCTAAAAAAAAATTGGCTTGTTGGCTTTGTGGTAAGTTTGGTTTGTGAACAGCAGATTTGGAAAAAAAAGGGGAAATAATCTTCTCTGTTTTCTGTTGATTGCTTAGTTTCAGTTGGTTATCTTTTACAGCGTTATGACTCATGTACCTTTTACTCAAACAGATATTGATTCGTATTTGATCAGTGCTATCTCAGCCAGCTGCATTTTATTTGACCTACAAATGTGACACTTTGAGGTAACATGCTTCTGCGGCCATAGATTCAGAATTATGACTTCAAACAGTGGGAGTCTATAGATTTGTGCTTCAAGTATAAAACAGAACAACATCAATTTGTGCTTTTTTTTATATAATGCCTTTTAACCTAATAAAACATCCCAAGATTCTTCACAGGGCATTATAAAACGAAATCTGATACCGAGACACATAATGAGATATTAGGGCAGGTGACCAAGACCCTGGTCAAAGAGGTAGGTTTTAATGGAGGAAAGTGAGGTTGAGTGAAAGAAAGACTTAGGAAAGGTATTCTCGAGCTGGGACCAGGCAGCTGAGGCATGACCACCCTTAGTGCACTGATTTAAAATTGGGAATAGTCAGAGGAGTGTGGATATCTCTGAGGGATGTAGGGCTGGAGGTGGTTACTGAGATAGGTAGGGGTCAGGCCACAGAAAGATTTGAACATTTTTTTTGGATGACCTCTAATTTATAGAGGGTATCACATGGGAGGCCAGCATTCACTCTCTCTTGCAGCACAATCCCAACATTAATGCTTAGCACCATGGAGCAGGAGGCAGTCCAGTGGGGCGGGCATGGAGGGTAAATCTGGGGGTGGGCACAGTGAATCAGAGTAAAAAAAATTACCTTCATAGTGGTTTTGAAAGTTAGGGGGATAGTCTGTAGTCCCGACCGAGAGTCCAGGAGGATGGTGGAAGGGAAAAGTATATATTGGAGAAATTGGAGAGGAACAGGGAAAAAGGAGGAGGAAGGTTAGTTGTTTAGTCAATGTTGGAGTCAATGACATCAGAAAGAACAAGGAGGAGGTGCTGCTAAGGGCATATAAAAGTTAGAAACCAAATTTTAAAACTAGGACCTCGTGGTGGTGATCTCAGGATTACAGTACGATCCACATGCTAACTATCATCGGGTCGGACAGATTGAGAAAGTGAAAGGATGCCAGGGGGAGTAGTGTGAAGCAGGGGAGTCTGACGTCCGTACTAGAACAGGAAGGAGTTGTACCACTGGAATGGACTCCGTATGAACATGAATGGAACCCGACTCCTAGTGGAAACGATAAGCAGGGCTGTGGATAAGGCTTTCTGTTAGTAAGATGGGTGGAGTGATCTCATAGAACTAACTTACCGCTAAGTCTAAAGATAAAAGAAACAGGAGATAGAGTAAAAGGTCAGGTCTAGGTAAGGAATAAAGAGAACAAGGATGGTCAGCAAACAAATACAGTTATAGAACTGGAGTATTACAAAACTGTTAAAAGTAGCAACTAATAAAGACAAATTACCTGTGCAGCAATCTATACAATGTCAAAAATGAAAGGTGGGAACTGGAAGAAACAACACATACCTGATGATGTTAATATAACTGAAACATGGCTACATAAAAGGACAGAATGGGCAATTAATTAGCACAGGAAAGAAGAGGTTGGGTAGAGTGGCTGTAATAATCAGAGATAACATAATGGTAGAAAAAAGGGACATAACTAAAAGAAAGAAACAGAATCCATAGATTACGATAAAAAACAGGAGGATCAATCGTACAAAGAGGGGGTGGGATTCTCCGTCGGCGGGATCCTCCACTTCGTTGGCAGCGCACTCACTCCTGCGGATTTCCTAACGCCGTTGGGGTGGCCACAATGGGAATCCACATTGGCTGGTTTCTGGGAGGATCCCGCTGCTGGCAGGGCCGCGCTGCGCCAGAAAACAGATTTGGTGGGAATTTCAATAGGCCACAAATAAACTGACACAAAGCGAGTGGGGTATTTACGTTGTGTTTGGAATTCCTTTCTCTTTCAGCTAAGAAGAATATCAAGAGAGGAATCATTGCTCCCGCCACTGACGGCTCAGGAGAACAGCAGCGAGGCAGGAGCATTTTTAAAAAAAACATGGATTGCAGCAGCTCCAGCTCAGCACTATTAGGACCTGCACTTCCACAATATCTGAAGCTCCAGCTTCCGATCAGATCTGGATCTTCAGTAGGAACACAAGTCGAGGAGAGGGAAGTGGCAAGAGGGTGAGTCGGAGAGTGGGAGGTTCAGGGAGAGGGTGCGTCGGGGAAGGGGCGCGAGCTCAATTGGGGAAAGGTTGCAACTTGGAGAGGGGAGAGGCCACAATTGAGGACAGATTGCAACTTGGAGGTTGGGGAGAAGGGAGAGGCTGCTCCAAGATGGTATCAATTGAGTCACGAGGGAATTGACATTAAAACAAATCTTGTGACACCCAAAGAGATTTCAGGCCACATTACTCTACCGATGTTCATGTTAAACAGGGCAACATTAAATTAAGACGTACTTTGATAGATTGGGAAAACCTTATCTTGAGTAGGTTAGAATGGAAAGAAAGAAAGAAAAACTTGCACAAATATGGCCAGGGTTTAGAGAACACCAAAATATATCATAGAGTTCACCTGACCCACAACTTTTAATAGATTTTGGTTATGGGGAGCATAAAGACCCACTTTACAGGTGTGATGCAACAGAGATCTAAAGTATTTTTGAACAAAAACAATGTTCATTCTATGAACCCAGTTAACATTTAATTAACACACAGTAAACATATTATTAACTATCAACACTGATCCCCCCCCCCCCCCCGCCAAAGATACAGTGCCCTATAGGTAACCCTTAGCAACTTTCCTAACAACATACATAAGTCAAAGACCCTTTTTAACAAAGACAGTAGTTTGTATTCCTTACAGAAACAGGTATTACTTTGAAATCATCAAATGATCTGGAGACATTCTTTAGCATACAGCAAGAGAGGCCAAAATACACCTCCTTGGTTTGAATGCAGCTCCCCAACTGAAAACTAAACTAAAACTCCGAGCCAGAAACAGCTTCCAGCTCAAAACGAAAGTAAAAAGCAGAGCCAGAGCCCAGCTCCACCCACACAATGACATCACTGCAGCCACTTGAGAAGACAAATATTTCTTAAAGTGACATTCCCATGAAACAAATATATAGCCCTTTTCACAACCACCTCAAAATATTTGAAACAGAAATTATAAAAGTAGTCAATAAGGTCAAGATTGCCCGACCAACCTCATTAATGTAATTGCAGAGCATTTAGAAATGCAAAATATAATCAAGCAGAGTTATAATGGATTCATGAAGGGGAAATCACGCCAGCCAAATTCATTTGAATTCTTTGAGGTAATGAGCAGGGTGGATGAAGGGGAACCAGTAGATGGAATATACTTGGATTTCCAAAGAACATTAGGTGCCACACAAAAGGCTACTTAATAAGGTAAGCCCCAAGGTGTTGGGGGTTGTATATTAGCATGGTTGGAGGATTAGCTAACTGATAGAGAGTCGGGATAAGAGGAGCATTTTCAGGATGGCTAGAGTAACTAGTGGAATGTCACAGCGATTCATGTTGGGGCCACAACTATTCACAAAATATATTAATGTCTTGGACGATGGGAGTGAATGCACTTTTGCCAAATTTGCGGATGACACAAAAATAGGTGGGAAGGCAAGTGGTGAGAATGATGCAAAGCGTCTACAGAGGAATGTGGACAATTCAGTTGAGTGGGCAAAAAATTGGCAGATGAAATATAATGTAGGAAAATGTGAAGTTGGTAGGAAGAATAAAAGAGCTGAATATTATTTAAAAAGAGAAAGATTGCAGAAAACTGCAGCACAGAGGGATTTGGGGGTTCTTGTGCATAAATCACAAAAATGCATGCATGTTCGGCAGGTAATTGGAAAGGCAAATGTAATGTCGGCCTTTATTTCAAAGGGACTGAAGTATAAAAAGAGGTAATAGAAACACCATGGAGGGGTACAGGGAAAAGGCAGGATAATCACATTAAGCCATGATGCTTGTTTGGAGAGCCGGTCACACACGAGGGGCTAAATGGCCTCCTTCTGTGTTTTAACAATGCTGTGAAATACAGCCCACGCCATCTCATCCCACTTATTGGAATCACTGAGCAATCTAGAGGGGGCAATCTGATAATCAAATGTTTAAGCTTCCCACATAAGTATCGCGGATGTGCACACGTTGGGACTTCCTCAGGGTCCCAATGCACATCAGTGACTAAGTTGAGTCTTCAACAATAGGCTTTCTGACTTTCATACTTGAAGTGGTAAAATTTAGAGCTTTACTCTTCGCTTTACTGTAACCGATACACATACGTTTAAAATGGATCCCTTCACAATCTCAGCACCTCCTGAAGCAATTTACAACCCCAAGAAATAATTTTGAAATATTGCCCCTGAAGTAATGTAGAAAATGTGAAGGTTAGTTTGCACTCAACAAAATACCACAAACAGTGCTGCAATACACGACCTAATGTTTTAATGATGCTGGTTGAGAAATAAATCGACCAATCTATCATTCAATTTAGAATTTCCTCTATCTTCTTCAACATAGAACCATGGGATCCGTTATATTCACCTGAGAAGGAAGAGAAGTCTGCAGTTTAATATCTCTTTCATTAGATGGCATCTTTGACAGTCCTGATGTGCCAGTCTAGATTTTGTGCTCAAGTCTCTGGCCGGAACCCCCACCCCCCCGCCCCCGCCGCCCCTCCCCCGCCCTCCCCCACTCCCAGCCCATTCCCTCGTGGTGGGTTTCCCCGTGGCGGAGGTGGTGAGCTATTGGCTGCTGGCGGGATCTACCTGTCCGGCTGAAGTCGATGGCAATTTGCATGGCTCGTTGGCCCCACCATCAGGGAACCTTTCACAGGGAGCTCACTTTTAATGGGACCGGAAGATCCCCCCTCTGGAGGGGGACAACTAGCTGACTGGCAAGGTCGGAAAATCCTGCCAACAGGTGTGAGTGATACCAGCTAAACCACAGCTGACACCTAAATTATGTTCCTAAAATGAAAGAGATAGGAAATGTTCCAGCAGTAACAACTTAATCAGATTTGTGTAGGACTCTATAATGCATATTTAGCTTTTTAACTTGTGTGTCTATCAGTTTGCATCAGCCCTGGCTCAGTGGTAGCACCCACATCTTTTGAGTCAGAAGGTTGTAAGTTCTAAGAAGACAGGCCATATTAGATTTAGTAATGAGTAATGTACTAGACTTCTGTAGTATCTTGAAAGACTGGTGACCACCAAGCAGATTAACGAACAAATGGTTTACCAAGGCAATTAACTATTTACAGAGAGTGAGATAAAGACCCCACAACTCCCAACTAACAGTAAAACCCGCTCTCAGCCCCAAGATTGACACGCTCCGGCCCGATTGGCCCTATGGGTCACATGACCCTACAAGAACTCGTCCCCTTAAAGGGGCACACTACCTGATCCCTCCCCCTTTAAAGTCCCTGATTAACACATTACAATAATAATGGAATATTTACAATATTATACAACAAATGGATCCCAACACAGTCCCTGTGTTCGGTCCAGGCACTTCCTGATCCTTTGGGGGCGTTATAATTCACTAAAAGCTGCTCTCGCAGTAGAGGTAACAATAGAGGAAACTCAATGGGTTGACTCTCGACTTATGAAGGCGCATCCATGCAGATAATTTACACATTTCCCGCTGGAACATTACTGGCCTCTTCCTTGGCGTAGCTTGCTGCAGCATTACTTTCATCCGTAGGAATATCACTGACCAGCATTCTGGGGAGTTTGGTGTGCGGTTGTAACACCTGTGGTGACATGAGGTGTTGTTCTATAGGTTAGCAGGAAACAAGCCCGTCTGGTTTGTAGAGAGGCTGATGAATGTTCCTTCATGGCGGCTTTGACTGTTTGGACGGCTCTCTCAGCAAATCCATTTGAAGCAGGGTGGTAGGGAGTAGTTTGAGTATGTTGAACGCCATTGGTTCTCATGAAATGTTGGCACTCTTCATTCGTAAAAGCAATCCTATTACCGGAGACAAGCAACTCGGGGAAACCTGTTGGTGGCGAATGTCTATCGCAATCTTTCTACTGTTCTGGATGAAGTCATGGACTTCATTTCATTTTGTCCAACCACTTGGGAATGAGCATCTATGATGAGCAAAAATACATAGAGTCCATCAATGGGTCTGCAAAATTGACATGCAGTCACACACATGGTTGACCTGGGTGCTCCCACGGATGCTTTAAGGCCGCAGATGGCAGGTTTTGCCGCATTTGACACTGGTCACATTGTTTGACCAGGTTCTGTTGATATCCATCTCGGGCCACCACACAAGCGTTTTCATTTTTGTCATTCCAGGATGGACACCGTGAAAATCTTGCAATAATAGCTGTCTCTTGGGAGTGGGAATGACCATCCTTGCTCCCCATAATAATATGCCGACTTCACAACTTAACTCATCCTCTCTTATCTGAAAGGGCGCTGCTCAGATCAGTTATGATGATGACCATGTGTTTGACTTGAGATAATATGGGGTCTTTTTTGCATCCAAAACTTGACGTGTCACGTCAACACTAGCAAAGTATTGAGACGGTTTAAGGAAGATTGATTTTGAAGTGTATGTACTCGTAGGCTGCCAACAATAGAGCACAGCGTTGGACCCTAGCTGAAGCTAAGGGAGGAATGGACTTATCCTCCCTAAATAAGCCCAACAAGGGTTTGTGGTCAGTAACTATGATGAAATGCCATCCATAGACGTATTGAATAAACTCCTTTACTCCAAAGATTACGGCTAGTTCCTCTTTTGCGATTTGAGAGTAAGCTTGTTCGGCATCGGTCAGAGTCCTTAAGGCATTGTCGATAGGCTTTTCTCCACCACCTTTCATCTTGTGTTCTAAAATCACTCTGAATCTGTGAGAATATGCATTGCAGGTAAGAATGATCTGGGGTCAAAATGAACTAAGAGACTGCAAAGCTACTTTGACCGATTCAAAAGCTTCTTTCTGATACTCTTTCCAACACTACCTCTGGTGCTTCTTGAGTAGTGTGTGTAGGGTGCCAACATTATAGAAAGATTAGGAATAAATCTGCTGTAATAATTCACCATTCCTAAAAAGGTATTCAATTTGGATGTATTTTTGGGGGCCGGTGCTTCCTTAATTTCTTTTATCTTCTCCTCCATAAGGTGGAGCCTTTTGGCATCTCTCCTAAATCCTAGTACGTCACTTCATGAACTTTGAAAGTACATTTTTCTCTTCTCAGCCTTACTCCGGCCTTCTTAAATCTTAAAAAAATGTATTTGAGGCTTGCTGGGTGCTCCTCTTCGGATGCTCCTGTTATCAATACATCATCTAGATAGACAACCACCTAGGATATGTCTCGTAAATTTTTCATCATGCGCTGGAAAACTGCACACACCGATGAGACTCTGAAGGGTAGCCAGGTATACTGGTATAAGCCTTTGATAGTATTTATAGTAACAACTTTGCTATAAGCCTCATCTAATTCTGGTACTAAGTCTCATATCAAGTTTAGTGTAAGTTAAACCTCCTGCTAATTTAGCGTATAAATCTTCAATTCTTGGTATTTGATATTGGCCCAATTCTAATGCCTGATTCATGGTTAATTTGTAGCCCCACATCTCTGAATAGTTCCATCTGACTTAACCACTGGCACAATGGGAGCTGCCCACTCAGAAAACTGTACAGGCTTGGTTATGTCTAATTCCCCTGGATCTTTGAGTTCAGACTTAACTTTCTCATGTAAGGTATAGGAGATGAGTAGGGCTCTGTACAATTTGATGTGGCCTCAGGATTCACATAAATCTTTCAGGCCCTGTATCTTGCTTAACTCATCTTGGAAAACCTGCTGGTATTTTTTTTTTAAAGTCATGAAAGTCTCCTTCATTAATTTTGAAGATTTCTAGCCAATTTAATCTAATTTGGCAAAGCCAATGTTGGCCCATCAGACTTGGCCCTTGGCCCCCACTATTATCATAGGCAGTTGAACTGACTGGTGCCAGAACCCTTAAAGTTCCCCCAGTATACATGACTAGCCTGACACATCGTGTTTCTTACCTTCAGGGACTGGACCCCATGTTTTAAGTAACAATACGCTTGCTCTCCTACAACTGTAGCGGTGGCACCCATGTCCACCTCCATTCTAAGTGGCTGACTGTTTACCATTAACACAATTGTAATTGCAGCTGCCTTGCCCATCTGAATGTTGTTTAAACTATATACTTTAGATCCGTTTTCAGGGTTATTCTTAACACTGTGTACTGGAGTTGGAGCTTCTGTTGACCTCCTAGGGGCTCTGCCTAGCCGCGCATTTCCACCTAATGTGCCCTTTCTTATTGCAGGCATAACATGTAGCTTCCCTGAATTTATATTTCTCCTGGGTGTGATCTCCCCCACCCTGGGAACATTCTTAATAACTCCTGGTCTGTGGACCAAATTCCCAATATCACTGCACTCTCTTTTGCTTCGAGCCTAGGCGACATCTAATGCTTTCATTAAAGTTATCTTCGCCTCTGCTAACAATTTCTTACGTATGGCCATGTTGTTAACACTGCCTGTCTCTCAAAATGTTGTTGAGTGTAGTCCCGACCTCCACCGCTTTCAACTCCTCCGGGGCTCTTGTCGTCTAATTAAATTTGTATTGTTGCATTATCACCCAGGGCTTCGGGTGATAATGTCCCTTGACTAATCCCACACGCTCCAGAGTGGCACGGTGGCACAGTGGTTAGCACTGCTCACAACGCTGAGGACCCGGGTTCGATCCCAGCTCCGGGTCACTGTCTGTGTGGAGTTTGCACATTATCCCCTTGTCTGCGTGGGTCTCACCCCCACAACCCGAGGATGTGCAGATAGGTGAATTGACTACGCTAAATTGTCCCTCAATTGGAAAAAATAGAATTTGGTACCTAAATTTATTTTAAAAAATAATTCCACAAGCTCCTCAAATGTTTTGAAGTCAGGGGCATCTGGAGAAATCAGACTCTTAATCAGGTTATAGGTTGGGGACCTACAGGCTGTTAATAGGAATATCTGCTGCTTTTCTTCCCTCACCAATTTCATTGGCCTTAAATAAATAGTGCAGGCATTTGATATAAAGCACCCACTGCTCCATGTTAGGATCAAATGGATGAAGAGTCCCCAAACAGGGCATTTTGACGCTCACAGACTGCTGAACAGGTTTGCTTCAAAGAAAAGGTCTGCTCTCCCAATTTCTGTCGCAGTTGGAAGGCACTTCAGGTGATCCTCGTTGTCAAATGCTGCCATCTTGAAAGACTGGTGACCACCCAAGTAGGTTAATGAATAAATGGTTTATTAAGGCAATTACCTATTCACAGAGAGTGAGATAAAGGCTACCATACTCCACAACTCCCAACTGCTAACTATCCTGTGCTCAGACCCAGGATTGGCAGGCTCCGGTCAGATTGGCTATGTGGGTCACATGACCCTCCAGGAACTCACCCCCTTAATGGGCATGTTACCAAAGCTTGGTTAATAATCTAATATAAGGGAGCATTAATCTAAGTGATCATAATGTGATCAAATTCAATGGAAGGTTTGAAAAATGTACCACAATTACTAAGATTCTAGATTTTGGTGAGGATAATTTTAACATCAGCAAACTGGCCAGAATTGATATTGGGTAAACAACGGATGCACAATGGAAAGTGGTTAACGTAGAACCAAACTATACCCACAACGAACAAAATCTCTAGTTAACAAATTAAACAACTGTAGTCAAGGAGAGGTGGAAAAACAGCTTTTTCCTGGGTTGCTGGAGACTGCTCACCTTTCTTCTTTTCATATTCCTCTCCCAGCATAGACCACACTCCAGGTCGTCTTATTACATGGCCCTCCCTCAATACAGCTCGAAGCTCTCTTTAAGTATGTTTTTTCTTTTTCAACTTTTCTCATTGTCCTTCTCCTTCTTCGAAATTTACCTTTCCGAGGATGTAAAAATCTTTTATGTCCTCCCTATGGCCACCACTCTCTGGTAAAATGTAATAACTTTGACTTATTCATTTATGACCTTTTCCCAGCTGGAAACTCTTTATGATTTCATTTTGAAATTTAACAACTGAACACAACAAACCTTCTTTACCTCCTGATATGCCATCAATGAACACACAGCGAGTGGTGAACGTAACTGAGGCTTTAATAAACTAAACGGAAAGCCTCCTGGCCTCGGATCCCGAACTGAGGCAGCGGCGGAGACTAGCCACCTTTATACCGGGTCTGAGGGAGGCGGAGCCAGCAGGCAGTAGTTTACCACATTACATATAATACAGTGGCAGTTTACCACAATACACATATTATATGCTACAGTGGTTCGGACCCAGCAGGGACAAGCCCAGGCATGTAACAGTACAACAATACAATACAATATAATACAGTGGTTTACCACATTCACCCCCTTGGGGCAGTGGGAGAGGGGGAGTTCCAGGAGGGGGACCATGCTGTCGGGGTCGGGCCCTAGGACTCCGTGTTCCACAACGTAGCCAAGGATGGCTAGGCAGGTTGTGCGGAAAACGCATTTTTCCTTATTATAGGTGAGGTTCAGGAGTTTAGCGGTGTGGAGGAAGTGCTGGAGGTTTTCGTCAAAGGTCCTGCTGGTCATGGCCGCAGATGGTGACATTATCTAAGTATGGGAACTTGGCCCGCAGCCCGTACTGGTCAACCATTCGGTCCATTTCTCGTTGGAAGATCGAGACCCCATTGGTGACACCGAAGGGAACCCTGAGGAAGTGGTAGAGGTGGCCATCCGCCTCGAAGGCAGTGTATTGGCGGTTCTCCGGGCGGATAGGGAGCTGGTGGTACGCGAACTTCAAGTCAACTGTGGAGAAGATTCGATACTGCGCAATCTGATTGACCATGTCATATATGCGGGGGACGGGGTACGCATCGAGCTGCGTGTACCAGTTGATGGCCTGACTGTAATCGATGACCTTCCGGTGCTTCTCCACAGTCTTGACGACCACCACTTAGGCTCTCCAGCGGCTGGTACTAGCCTCAATGATCCCTCTCGTAGGAGTCGCTGGACCACCGATCTGATAAAGGCCCTGCCCCGGGCACTGTATCGTCTGCTCCTAGTAGCAACAGGCTTATAGTTGGGAGTGAGGTTAGCGAAGAGCGAGGGTGGGGCGACCTTAAGGGTCGCAAGACTACAGATGGTGAGGGGGGTGCAGGGGTCCACCGAACTTTAAAGTAAGGCTTTGGAGGTGGCCGGCCCCCATGGGTCGCACGTGGCGGCCGAAATTGAAGATGGAGGAGAAGATGGCGGCGCCCACGGGTCGCACATGGCAGGTGGCGCGGACCCGACAGGCAGCAGGCACGCTGCTGGGCCTTGGAGTTTTCGAGAGAGATCGGGCCTGGCAGGCTTTCGCAAAGTGGCCCTTCCTCCCACACCCATTGCAAGTCGCGTTCCGTGCAGGGCAGCGTTGTCTGGGATGCTTACCCTGGCCGCAAAAGTAGCACCTCGGGCTTCCGGCACTGGCGGGCTGCTGCGCGGCACAGGCTTGCGCCGCACTCAAGTCGGGTGAGGCGGCGTCCACGAGGTCCACGAGGGTGCCGTGCAGTCGGGGTTGTAGGCCTCCATGTTCTGGGAGGCCACCTCCAGTGAGTTTGAGAGCTGCACTGTCTCTGGGAGACCGAGTGTACCCCCTTCTAGCAATCGCTGGCGGATGTAGTTTGATTTCATGCCTGCGACATAAGCGTCCCTGACCAACAGCTCCGCGTGTTGGATAGCCGATACCGCCTGGCAGTCACAGTTCCTGCAGAGTACCCGCAAGGCACGCAGAAATTCTGCTAGTGATTCCCCAGGGCGTTGTTGTCTCGTGGCGAGAAGGTGCCTAGCATACACTTCGTTTACCGACTTTACATAGTGTCCCTTCAGCAGCATTATCGCCTCCGTATACGAAGGGGCGTCCCTGATGAGAAGAAAGACTTGCGGGCTCACCCGTGCATGACTTGCGGGCTCACCCGGGCATGGAGGATCTGCTTCTTTTGGAAGTCGGTGAAGTCTTCAGTGTAAGATCCGAGGTACACTTCGAAGCAGCTTAGCCAGTGCTCGAATGTTGCAGTGGCGCCGGCTCCCTGTGGGTCCAGCTCCAGGCGATCTGGCTTGAGTGATGAATTCATCTTAGATGTATAGTTTATTAAATTGATATGCCGTCAATGAACACACGAGGAGTGGTGAACGTAACTGAGACTTTAATAAACTAAACGGAAAGTCTCCTGGCCTCGGATCCCGAACTGAGGCAGCGGCGGAGACTAGCCACCTTTATACCGAGCACGAGGGAGGTGGAGCCAGCAGGCAGTAGTTTACCACATTACATATAATACAGTGGTTTACCACAATACACCATTATATACTACAATGGTTCGGACCCAGCAGGGACAAGCCCAGGCATGTAACAGTACAACAATACAATACAATACAGTGGTTTACCACACCTCCTAATGCAAATTTCTACTCGTGTCTTATTTACCGACAGAACATCCAAGTCTTCCCTAGTCACTTTAAATGTCTGCCTTTCACACTTGGTCTTTTGATGTCCTCAACTTTGCAGATGTACAGTCCCCAGCTTAATTAAATTAGTCATACACACACACACACACAGCACAGCCCCCACAATCCTACTTTACAGAATACCACAGTCGGTCCAGAAATATTTAAAAATAGCATTTTCTTCACAATTTTCACAAAGCATAGGCTACGTCTAATAAACGTATTTGAGGGGAGGGGGCTGCATGGAAGAGGCTGGAGACGGCGTCCTGTGTGGGTATGAATCTGGGGGCGCTGGCAACGGCGCCGCTGCCGCTCCCTCCAAGGAGGTATACCACGAGCCCGGTGGTGGTGGCGGCCCTCAAAAGTTGGGGGCAGTGGAGGCGGCATAGGGGGGAAGTTGGGGCCTCGGCGTGGACCCCATTACGGGGGAACCACCGGTTTGCCCCAGGAAGAACAGGTGGAGGGTTTTCGGGGTGGCACAGGGCAGGGATACGAAAGTTGGGGGACCTGTTTGTGGACGGGAAGTTCGCGAGCTTGGGTGAGCTGGAGGAGAAGTACGGGCTCCCTCCGGGGAACACCTTCAGGTACTTACAGGTAAGGGCGTTTGCCAGACGGCAGGTGATGGAATTCCCGTGGCTACTGCCACACACAGTACAGGACAGGGTGCTCTTGGGGGGGTGGGTGGGAGTGGGGAAGATCTCGGAAACTTACCAGGTGATGCAGGAGGAGGAGGAGGCCTCGGTGGTGGAGTTGTAAGGTAAGCGGGAGGAGGAGTTGGGAGAGGAGATCGAAGAGGGGACGTGGGCAGATGCCCTATGGAGGGTGAATTCTTCCTCTTCGTGCGCGAGGCTCAGCCTCATACAGTTTAAGGTGCTGCACAGAGCACACATGACCGGGACAAGGATGAGCCGGTTCTTTGGGGGTGAGGACAGGTGTGTTAGGTGCTCAGGGAGCCCAGCAAATCACACCCATATGTTCTGGGCATGCCCAGCGCTGAAGGAATTCTGGAAGGGCGTAGCGAGGACGGTGCCGAGGGTGGTAGGATCCAGGATCAGACCGGGCTAGGGGCTCGCAATATTTGGGGTGGCAGAGGAGCCGGGAGTGCAGGCGGCGAAAGAGGCCGGAATTCTGGCCTTTGCGTCCCTGGTAGCCCGGCGAAGGATTCTCCTTCAGTGGAAAGATGTGAGGCCCCCAAGCGTGGAATCTTGGATCAGCAATATGGCAGGGTTCATTAAATTGGAGAGGGTGAAATCCGCCTTGAGAGGGTCGGTACAAGGGTTCTTTAGGCAATGGCAACCGTTCTTAGACTTTCTGGCAGAACGATAGACATTGGTCAATGGCAACAGCAGCGTGGGGGGGGGGGGGGGGTTACTTTATTTTTGTTTATGTTATTTACACTGGAGGGTCTGAGGGGGTGTATACACCTGTTGTGTTAAGTCGGGGTGTTAATGTTAATTTATTATTTATGTACGGGGGGAGGGGTTTGGGGGGTTGCTTTTTTAGATTGTGTTTTGTACTTAACCCTGTTGGGTTCTTTTTTCTTTCTCATTTTGTTATTGATATTTTATGAAAACCTTTAATAAAAATTATTTAAAAAAAATAAATAAACGTACTTGAACCTTTTGAGAAAGTAATAAGTAGCATTCAGGGGACAGTTCAGAGAACCATCCATCAATGTTCACCAATAACACACAGATCGGTGGCATACAAGGTGGTGTAGATGTGAACATAAAACTACAAAGAGACATTGCGAGACTGCATGAGAAAGCAAAACTGGAGCAGATGGAATTCAGCGCAAATAGCTGAGGTCATCCTTTTTCAACTAAGGAGAAAAAAAAATCTGTGAAAACCAAGAACAGTGGACCTTCAAAGAGATTTGGGGGTTCCATGTACTCATTAAAATTTAGTGGTCAGGCATAAAACCAATCAAAATAGTAATGGAATTTTGGCCTCGAAGATTGGAATACAAATGGGAGGGAGTTTTGCTACAGCTATGCAAAGCTCTGGTTAGACCACATCTAGAGCATCAGGTTTAGTTCTGGGCACCATACCAGAAGATATATTGAACTTGAAGGAGTGCAGTACAGATTTGCCAGAATGTTACCAGAGCTTCAAGATTTAAATTATAAGGAGAGTTTAAGTAAACTAGACTTGTATTCCTCACAATATAGAATGTTAAGGGGTTATTTTCATTCAGGTGTTTTAGGATTTTGAAAGAGATTGATAGGATGGATAGAGAGACACATTTTCTGATGGTGATAGAGTCCAGGACAAAAAGACATAAGCTTAAAATCAGAGAAGGCCAATCCTCATGCAAAGGGTAGTAGAAGTGTGAAACTGTCTTACCCAAAAAACATAATAATAATAATCTTTATTAGTGTCACAAGTAGGCTTACATTAACACTGCAATGAAGTTACTGTGTAAAGCAGATGATGGCACAATTCATAATTCTAATCTGATGGATATTTATCAGCCAAGGATATTAAGACATATACAGCCAGCGGTAGGCTACAGATTATGCATGATCTTATTGAATGTCAAATCAGGTTTGAGATGTGAAATGGCCTACACTTGTTTGGATGTTTCTAAGCCCTATTCCAAACTTGAGGACATCTTCTTGGGTGACATTTCAGTACAATCGTGAGGGAGGGATACATTGTCAGAGTTTGCCATTTTGTGGGTGAAATGTTAAGCTAAGGTTCCATATAGCCTCTCAGGTGAATGTAAAAGATCCCATACCAATAACTGAAGAAGAAATGAGACAGCTTCAAGAGTCCTGGTCAACTTTTATCCCTCAATCAACTGGTTTTCTGGTAACGTATCTCATTGCTGTGTTTCTTAAATTACAACAGCAACGACAAGCTGAATATTACAGGGGCGACGGCAGGGAGAGACCCCTCCCACACCCACCAGAATTAAAGTCGGTGTGGAGCCGACCCACTCCATGCTAATCTGCCCCACAGCCATAGTGCTCTGCAGGCTGGCTAACAAGGGCTGAATGAGACTTCTGTCCCTCACTGGTGAGGAAATTGCACCCTCGTGAGTTACCTATGCGATAGGCTGGCAGCTCCATTAGTCCTGGCAGTGCCAAGAGCACATTAGTGGGTGCTGCCTAGACTGCAAGAGGAGGAATAAGGTGACCCATGGATCCGGGGATTACCAGTTTTTCTAGGCCCAACTCTTGCCCATGAGCATGAAACCAAGAATCAAACGTCGAGGTCAGCAAGACTGATTTGTGAATATTCCCAATTTTTCCAGTGATTAATTTTATTCGCCATAAAAGAGCAGTATGAGTGAATTACAGAGACATCTTCATTGATCTTCCATTTCAAGAGCCTTGGGCAGGTCGGGTTTGGGTAGGTCAGGAAGGGGTTATGGGGTTGGTTTAAGGCCGTGGGCAGGTAGGAAGGGAAGGATTCTGTCTTGTCCTCACCACCCCTCCCAATCCGATTTGAAAAGGGCAGCACAATAGCATAGTGGTTAGCACAATTGCTTCACAGTCCCAGGGTCCCAGGTTCAATTCCTGGCTTGGGTCACTATCTGTGTGGAATCTGCACATTCTCCCCGTGTCTGTGTGGGTTTCCTCCGGGTGCTCCGGTTTCCTCCCACAGTCCAAAGATGTGCAGGTTAGGTGGATTGGCCATGATAAATTGTCCTTAGTGTCCAAAATTGCCCTTAGTGTTGGGTGGGGTTACTGGGTTATGGAGATAGGGTGGAGGTGTGGAACTTGGGTAGGGTGCTCTTTCCAAGAGCCGATGCAGACTCGATGGGCTGAATGGCCTCCTTCTGCACTGTAAATCCTATGATAATTCTATGAAGATAAAAGTTCCCCTTTCTTCCCGCCCTTTGAAGAGATGATTTTTTTAAAGATCAGGCTGCCTACATCTGTCCACCTGCCCATGTCAAATGTTTTATAGTTAACATTAGTTGAAAGATAAATCAACCAATACATCATTCAATTTAAAATTTCCCCCATCTTCTGTAAATAGAACCATAGAATCTTTTATGTTCACCTGAGAGGGACGATAGGCCATCAGTCTTCTAAAAGGTGGAGTCTTTAACACTCCCTCAGTGTTGTCCTGATATGTCCGTCTAGATTTTGTGCTAGAGGTTCTGGAGTGGGATGTAAACCAACTGGCCAATTGGCTTGGTAAGAAGCCTAATTAATCCTTGATTATTTATTTAAATATGGCAGGCAGACTGCCAATTTCAGCACCCGCCCCATCCTCTGCATTATGGGGTTGAGCTCGAGGGTGGGTGTAAAAGTGGTTGGATGGACACTCACTCTATTTTACATGCCCCCACCGGCCAAAAGCCCACCCAGTGGAGTGATGTAAAATGCAGCCCTATATTTAAAGGGATTTTGCAAAGCACTTTGGTAAATGTGAAGACATTAAATGCATTCAAGTGCAAATTGTGTAGTTCTTTAAGGTAATTGTGTGGCTAGTGTTAGTTTCATTTAACAAAACTACAAAATAAATGCTTATTTCCGCATTTTCATTGAAATGAAATGAAAATCGCTTATTGTCACAAGTAGGCTTCAAATGAAGTTACTGTGAAAAGCCCCTAGTCGCTACATTCCGGCGCCTGTTCGGGGAGGCTGTTATGGGAATCAAACCGTGCTGCTAGCCTGCCTTGGTCTGCTTTCAAAGCCAGCGATTTAGCCCTGTGCTAAACAGCCCCTCTAATTAATTTTTGCAGAAACAGAGAGGGAACGGTGACAGGTGTAATGTTACTGGACTAATCCAGAGACCTGCTCTGGAGATATGACCACGACAACTGACAATCTAAACTGCATGCAAACATTTTGCTGCATTACTTGTGTATGACCTAATTCCATTGAAAAGAATAGATGGTGTTCTCTCCACAGAAAACCGTTGGTCCCATTTTTCAAGTTGACAGTGATTCCTTAATTAGACCAATATAAACATCATAATGTAGATTTTGTAAGGCTCTGAAATGGAAGATCAGTGTAGATGTCTCTGTAATTCATTCATAATGCTCTTTTCTGGCCATTAAAATTAATCACTGGAAAAATTTGAGAATATTCACAAATCCGTTTCGCTGACCCCTGCGTTTGATTCTTAGTTTCATGCTCATGAGCAAGAGTTGGGCCTAGAAAAATGTACTCTTACATAAACAGGAGAGAAAGTCAGGTTGTTTCAGTGGCTTTTAGACATTATTGCAGGAGAGTTGGATGTTTTGTGACATCGACACCATGCTTTCCCTGACTGAAGGTACAAACCCATATACCAAGCACGCTTTAACCAGCTACTTAGAGGCATCAATCAGCATGTTGCTTGGATTAGTAGAAAGGTTTTGTCAGACTGACTCTTTCAATACAGCATGTAGATATCCGATACAAAAAAAATCAAAACTAGATAGTTTATAGTAGTCAGTGACCCCTTTCGGCAGGAGGTGGTACTACAGTATTTAATGGTAATTAAAATCTGAAAAAAGACTTCTTTCCCACTCCCTGGGTGTGATTTAACCACCACATTGTGTCACATTGATCTGGCCAGTTAAATAGCGGGATAGGCCAAAATTGAAATTTGGGCCAGGCACGCGTCAGAATGCTATCTAACTCTCCTGACTCCTGACGGCGAGTTCCGGATCTTGCCGAAATATGGCGAGCATATCATCAACCCTCATTTACATTCGTTTCCATCTCATTGGCAAGATTGAAGCCAAATGCAATGGCCTCCCAGGAATTAACTGGCTCGCCAGTGAGAAATCACGCAGGCGTCGTTTAGTATTCCTTTTTAGAAATGTAAAGCTGGCATAATAGCTGCTGAGGGGAAGTAAGGAGATGAGGAGCCATTTCCCATTTCTGGCATTCAGCTCAAGGGCACTGGAACTGCTAACCCAGTGCTCAGGGTGGGGGGAGGGAGGGAAGGGGGTGGGGGTGGGAGGTTGGTGCGGCTGGTGGCGTTGTTCATTTGTTCTTTGTTTTGATTTTCATCCTTGGCGTACGCCTGGTGTCTTCATTGTCTTCCTGCCCGTTTTGTGTTTTCCTTCGGTGGTTGCTCTGTATTTGGTTTGGTTTATAATGTGCCGAACCTGTTCTGGACTGAACTATGTCCCTCTTCAGAGGAGTGAAAGATTTTCTCTCTCTTCCATGTTGGAGCGGCCTTTTCCGGTGGGCTGGTGAGCCTGTCCGCTGATGTCGGTGAGTGGGGGGGGGGGGGGGGGGGGGGTGACTGTGCTCTGGGTGCCAAGTGATCAGCATCCTCATTGTATTGTCTTTTTGATACTGTCAATAAACTAAAATATTTGCAGGTTGTGTTTGCTGCTTGTTCCTGCTGGTGGCTGCTTGTTCCTGCTGGTGGCTGCAGGTGCCTGGAGGCTGTTGCTGTTTCCTTCCTTTTCTGTAGCCGGAAAGAAGGACAATTTTTTCTAAGATACCTAGGTCCTGGAACACTGGGCTCAGGGGACTTATGAGTCCAGAAGACAATCTGGTTTGAAGCAAGAAGACGCTATGGAACCTGGTGCATGACATTGATCCCAATGGGCGGCCTGCTAACGCTGCTGAGGAAATGCCTTTGCAGATTGCTGATGCTTTTATTGCTGGTGTGGTGAGTGCTGCATGTAACTGGCACGTCACCATGGGTCAAACACACTGGACGTCAAGATGTTCAACTGCACCTTGAGCGCCTGCGAAATATGTGGAAGCCAGGATTTGGTTCCCGTGAGATTGGACCGTGTGGGAGGCCTGCACAACTGCAGTTCCTGGACAGAGAATGACACTGGTACGTGGAACATCTAATACACTGATGGACAGGTCATTCCTGCGACAAAGTTCTGGACATGACTTCACATTCTCATTTTGGTTGAGGAACCTGCAAGGCATGATACTGTGTGTTTTTTTGTGTGAAACTTTGTATTGGTACCAATATGGAACAGTGAAGTTTTTGTGTTTAATGGTTAGTGTGGTATGTGGAATGTTATGTAGTTGATTTTCAAATTTTTGTGCCTGTTGACTGTTTAATTAACAAAACATTCTCAAATGCTACAGGTTGTGTTTGCTGCTTGCTGCTGCTTGTGACTGCAAATACCTGGAGGCTGCTGCTGCTGTTTCTTTCTTTTAAGGCGGCCTAGAGTAAGGAGAGAGAGGAAGGGAAGATGACCTGCTGTCTGGGTTGGGGAAGGGGAAAGGGAGCTCTTTCTCTCTTCTGACATGCTCTGGGTCAGTGTGATTTTTCCACTATTGAAGAGTCTACTGCTGGGAGCTGCAGGAGGGAGAGAGTGCGGTGGTTTGGTCTGAGTGAGCAACTTGATGAAGGTGTCGAAGAAATGCTTTTGCAGATTGCTGGTGGTTTTATTGTACGCGTGGCGAGTGCTGGGTGTCGACTAGCATGTCGCCACAAGTTAAACACGCTGGCTGGCGAGGCTGTTTTACTGCACCTTGTACACCATTGGACAATGCGGATACCGAGCTTTGGTTCCAATGAAATTAGACCGCATAAGGAGGCATGTACAATGGAGGCTCGTGGACAGAGACTCGTACATAAAACGACCATATAGCATGGATTTCTCCGTTCTGTTGAGGACCTGCGAGGAATGATAGTGTGTTTGGATATTTTTTTAGTACATATGAACTATTGTAGCTTTGTATTTGTACCGATAGTTTGTAGTGAAACGCTGCTTGAGTGAAAAGGCACAGTGCCTTTTCCTTGTTGGTTAACGGTCAGTGTGATTTATGGACTGTTAAATAGTTTGTTCTTATCTTTTTTGTATCAAGGTACTGTTAATCATTTGAGAAACAAAATATTCTCAGTTGGCTTCTCGTGGGTACGTCTCAAACGATGATTATTGCATCGCATTTCAATCAAACTTTTCCTGAACTCTAGAAGCATCAGCGCCATAGAGGCAGCAGTCAAAAATCAAACACTTAAGAGCTAGGCTTCAGCACTGGGGATATCCTCACAACCAGAGGGTGAGTGTGTGGATCAGAGGAGGGAACCTGAGCACAATCTCTGTTATGTTCCTAGTAGGCTCCTGTTGTGGTCAGGGGTGAGTGTGCAGTGCGAGGTTCTCCAGCAGGCACTCTGAGAGAAGGTGGGACCTGTAAGGATGGGGGTGGCTTGGGGGATTTGAGGGTCCCGGGGTGGAAGCCCTAACTGATTGTCAATCCCTCCCCTTCTCCAATTCCTTACAGATGTAAAAAATATGGTTGCAGAGGCTGCCCTCGGTGCTCAGGCGGCGTTAGTCTTTCAAGGAGATAACAGACAGCATGTGTTGCAGGAGAGACCGTCTCAACAAGAGACAGTACGGCACCTGTGCCACATCCTCGCGGACCTGGCACCCTGTGGAGGAGGAGTACGCCCACTCCCAGTGGCTGTGAAGGTCACCGCAGCCCTGAACGTCTGTGCAACCAGTTTATTCCAGTGCTCGAGTGTGGACTTGTGCGGCATTTACCAAGCTACAAACCACTCAAGACGCTGTTATTGCGCTCCAGGCTTTCCACTGTGGTCGCCACCCTAGCAGTGTTGGTCTCAGTGCCATGCATTGTCTGCGTCATTTTTGGCACCCGTAACCTTTGGGACCCTTCCAAACAGCTGTACACTCACAGGAATGTCACTGATATCCCGCCATGAATCTCACGGCTGTATCTTATCATCTGCATCAGCTCTGGCATAACCTTGTCCAGAGGCTCAGCATCTGGCTGGGTCTCAGCTGAGTCCTGGGATCTGGCAGTCCTCCGACTGCTGCCTCCCTTGGATGTTCCTGCCTCCACCTGATGTGCATCAGCAACTGTGCAGTGCTCACCAGATTGTGCTCCAGTGGATGACAGCTGTGATGTGTCGATGGAGGTCTCCTCCGAGGTGGTCTCTTGGGTGGTGGAGGGGGAATGACTCCAGATGGTCTGGCCCCATCAAATGAAGACCCTGAAAGATAGTGGACAAGCGGTCAATGAGAGGGAAGGAGTAGTAAGGGCGTGGAATGCCCTGCCTGCAACAGTAGTGGACTCGCCAACATTAAGGGCATTTAAATGGTCATTGGATAAACATATGGATGATAATGGAATAGTGTAGATGGGCTTTAGATTGGTTTCACAGGTTGGTGCAACATTGAGCGCCGAAGGGCCTGTACTGCACTGTAATGTTCTATTCTATTCTATTTTGGCTGATACGAACAACTCACTGCACTGTAAATTCTATGAAACTCACCTGAGACACGTCATCTGGATGAAGGGACAGTGGATCCTCATTCTGTGGCACAGGCCAACCTCGCTATCGGAGATTGCTCTCTCCTCAGACAATCCCACAATTTCCAGGGCCTGTTCCTCATTGGGGGTGAGGACTCTAATCTCTGTTACTGCACCCCCTGTCTTAGCCCTTTCCTGCTTATTATGGGCTACTTTCTCCTGCAGGGACAAAGAGAAGGCATTATAAGCCGCATGCTTGATGGGTTGGGGGTGTCTATAGCAGTTGGCATGTATGGGCACCACACCTGGATATGAAGGCGTTTTGCTGATGGGTGCCAGTGAGTTTGAGGAGCAGCACAAAGATTGGATGTGGGGAGACTGTGGGGTGTCAACCAGTAATTTGGGAGGGGGAGCAGGCGGAATTGATGCCAGGAAAGAGGTGGTATCCTTGCAGCTCAGAGGAGGTCATTGGTCTTCTACTGACATTGAACGGCGGTGCTCCATGGTCATGCTGCCCACACCAACAGCCGCTGACATTGCCTCCCAAGAGGTATTGGTGGTCCTGTTGCTGGCCCCCCAATCCCCTCAGGGGAACAGGATATCCCATCTTACATCCACAGTGTCGAGAAGCCTGGCCAGCATCCCAAAAGTGAGGAGCAGGTCTGTGCGCTGCCATGCTTGTGTATTGGCTGGGAGTGTGTGGTGAGGGAGTGTTTAAATAGCAGCTCCCCCTTGTTAGTGGTGAGACGCTGAGGCACGAGTCTGTCGAATCAGACAGCGAGTAATGGCAAGAGGTTTGTGGGGGCTCATTTCCGGCATTAAGTGCAGTTAAAAATGGGCCGCGATCTCGCCAACGCGGCTTTCGAGAAACACCCTGTTATTCGTGGCCAAAATGACACTTAGAAAGGTTTCGTTAAATCGTGCCCCCTCTCAAGACTAGGGCTAGTTTTGCTCCGGTTCAATGTTAAAACAAATCTGCCACATAGAGGAAAAATTGGTTTGAACATTTCTGATGCATTTAAACCCTCAAGAATAAAAACGCTCCCTTTAATCGACATGAAGTGTAACTTCACTCGTGAGCTATTTCAATCTGACCAACAAATTGAGAATAATGAATATACAGCAATGTTTGCAAGCCAAGATTCAAGAAGTTTTAATGTCGGCATAAACCACAATAGAGGTTTGTAAACATCCTTAAACCTTTGATGGCAGCCATGAAATCACACATCAGTTGTTTTAATTGAATGCATGCTTTTAGTTTTGTAACATTTCAACACGAGTGACACCCTTTCTCAGAAGATACTGACTAGCCGGACGTTCATTATGATGTGCATACTGCAGGATTATCATTACTCCAGCTTTCCTGAGCAACAGCTTGCAATTGATCCAAGTACCAGGAAATTATATACATCCCAGAATTAAACAATCATTCTTCTTCAGTTTATTTTTTTTGAATTAGGATATTTGTCTTTTGAATCAACACGTAAGTTACATTCTAAATATAAAATGGTGCATTCATTGGAAAGCAGAGCATCATTAAAAAGTATGCATGGCAACATTGAGGAATTAATGAGAAAGACATACAAAGGGAAGTCCAAAATACAGCTAACGGCAGAGTGAGAATGAGCGGAACACATGTTGAAAAACTCAATGAGACAAAAACGTAAGGCAATGAGATGGAGCTAAATGTATCACATTGTTCCTTTTGAAAGTTTGAACCAGAATTTTCTTGAAAAGTATTCAAAATCTTCAGTCAAATTTTACCCTTAATAATAATAATTATCACGATACAAAGTTTAAGGTCCTCCAACTGATTCCCTTTCACAGGTTTTATCAGTTGGAGGAACTTAAACTTTGTATCGTGATGGCAATGTATTACAAAATAACCCACCATGGTAAGGTTAAGTGCCTCATGTGGGAAAAACTAGTAATACAATACTTGAATGTTTCTGAAAGAAGAAATATGTTGCCAAAGTTTTTCATCTTGCACTTATCAGGACAAACACAAGAGTGCAAAATTTTAAACAATCACAATTTATACTCCAAGAGAAAAGAGTGCTGATTGGTTGGCAAGTTGACTTGGACTGGCCGAGACATTTCCTTAGAGAAAACAAAGGGGAACTGTAAGCTTCCCAAACTCTCGGATAATTTAAAAAAACCACAATGCTTGAAGGTATTCCTTTTGTTTTCAGAGAAGGGGTCTCTGCGTATGATTGTGTGTCACTACCAGCATGCATAAATGAACTTTACAAATTTGACTGAATATCTTAAATGGGCTGTTAGTGTAGCTAATAGCACACCCAGAATTGTTCAGTAAGTGCTGCCTCATCACGGAATCGCATCTAACAGTAGACACTTTGTTTTGGGTTTTGCAAGCACGGGTTGGCTGAGTATGGTCTATACTCTGCCTATTGCAAACAACCAAAGGAATATGCTGTTTGATTCATTTGGATGATCAGTGGGATGTCCAGCCTATGCACCTGGCATCGCCCCTGCACTGAAATTCACACATTATGCTACACAATTCTGTGTTAGGCAGGATGTCCTTTGGACTGACAGCAGCTTCAGGTTGATGGAAAATACCACTTATGTAACCACTGTACAGTAACAGCATGAAATGGCTTGCTTAACCTGCTGTTCACATTTTTGAGGGATTTTGCCTTTCCAGGGTAGTTCGAGGTGGACCGTAAACTTTTTGGATCCAATTATGCCACCCTTTACCCCAGTGGCTCGTTTACATAAGAACATAAGAACTAGAAGCAGGAGTAGGCCATCTGGCCCCTCGAGCCTGCTCCACCATTCAATGAGATCATGGCTGATCTTTTGTGGACTCAGCTCCACTTTCCGGCCCGAACACCATAACCCCTAATCCCTTTATTCTTCAAAAAACTATCTATCTTTATCTTTAAAATATTTAATGAAGGAGCCTCGACTGCTTCACTGGGCAAGGAATTCCATAGATTCACAACCCTTTGGGTGAAGAAGTTCCTCCTAAACTCAGTCCTAAATCTACTTCCCCTTATTTTGAGGCTATGCCCCCTAGTTCTGCTTCCACCCGCCAGTGGAAACAACCTGCCCGCATCTATCCTATCTATTCCCTTCATAATTTTATATGTTTCTATAAGATCCCCCCACATCCCTCTAAATTCCAACGAGTACAGTCCCAGTCTACTCAACCTCTACTTGTAATCCAACCCCTTCAGCTCTGGGATTAACCTAGTGAATCTCCTCTGCACACCCTCCAATGCCAGTACGTCCTTCCGCAAGTAAGGAGACCAAAACTGAACACAATACTCCAGGTGTGGCCTCACTAACACCTTATACAATTGCAGCATAACCTCCCTAGTCTTAAACTCCATCCCTATAGCAATGAAGGACAACATTCCATTTGCCTTCTTAATCACCTGTTGCACCTGTAAACCAACTTTTTGCGACTCATGCACTATCACACCCAGGTCTCTCTGCACAGCAGCATGTTTTAATATTTTATCATTTAAATAATAATCCCTTTTGCTGTTATTCCTACCAAAATGGATAACCTCACATTTGTCAACATTGTATTCCATCTGCCAGACCCTAGACCATTCACTTAGCCTATCCAAATCCCTCTGCAGACTTCCAGTATCCTCTGCACTTTTTGCTTTACCACTTATCTTAGTGTCGTCTGCAAACTTGGACACATTGCCCTTGGTCCCCTACTCCAAATCATCTATGTAAATTGTGAACAGTTGTGGGCCCAACACTGATCCCTGAGGGACACCACTAGCTACTGATTGCCAACCAGAGAAACACCCATTAATCCCCACTCTTTGCTTTCTATTAATTAACCAAGCCTCTATCCATGCTACTACTTTCCTCTTAATGCCATGCATCTTTATCTTATGCAGCAACCTTTTGTGTGGCACCTTGTCAAAGGCTTTCTGGAAATCCAGATATACCACATCCATTGGCTCCCCGTTATCTACCGCACTGGTAATGTCCTCAAAAAATTCTACTAAATTAGTTAGGCATGACTTGCCCTTTATGAACCCATGCTGCGTCTGCCCAATGGGACAATTTCTATCCAGATGCCTCGCTATTTCTTCCTTGATGATAGATTCCAGCATCTTCCCTACTACCGAAGTTAAGCTCACTAGCCTATAATTACCCGCTTTCTGCCTACCTCCTTTTTTAAACAGTGGTGTCATGTTTGCTAATTTCCAATCCGCCGGGACTACCCCAGAGTTTAGTGAATTTTGGTAAATTATCACTAGTGCATTTGCAATTTCCCTAGCTATCTCTTTTAGCACTCTGGGATGCGTTCCATCAGGGCCAGGAGACTTGTCTACCTTTAGCTCCATTAGCTTGCCCATCACTACCTCCTTGGTGATAACAATCTTCTCAAGGTCCTCACCTGTCATAGCCTCATTTCCATCAGTCACTGGCATGTTATTTGTGTCTTCCACTGTGAAGACCGACCCAAAAAACCTATTCAGTTCCTCAGCCATTTCCTCATCTCCCATTATTAAATCTCCCTTCTCATCCTATAAAGGACAAACATTTACCATAGCCACTCTTTTTTTGTTTTATATATTTGTAGAAACTTTTACTATCTGTTTTTATATTCTGAGCAAGTTTACTCTCATAATCTATCTTACTCTTCTTTATAGCTTTTTTAGTAGATTTCTGTTGCCCCCTAAATATTTCCCAGTCCGCTAGTCTCCCACTAATCTTTGCTGCTTTGTATGCTTTTTCCTTCAATTTGATATTCTCCCTTATTTCCTTAGATATCCACGGTCGATTTTCCCTCTTTCTACCGTCCTTCCTTTTTGTTGGTATAAACCTTTCTGAGCACTGTGAAAAATCGCTTGGAAGGTTCTCCACTGTTCCTCAACTGTTTCACCATGAAGTCTTTGCTCCCAGTCTACCTTAGCTAGTTCTTCTCTCATCCAATTGTAATCTCCTTTGTTTAAGCACAAAACACTAGTGCTTGATTTTACCTTCTCACCCTCCATCTGTATTTTAAATTCCACCATATTGTGATCGCTCCTTCCGAGAGGATCCCTAACTATGTGATCATTAAACAATCCTGACTCATTACACAGGACCAGATCTAGGATCGCTTGTTCCCTCGTAGGTTCCATTACATACTGTTCCAGGAAACTATCGTGGATACATTCTATAAACTCCTCCTCAAGGCTGCCTTGACCGACCTGGTTAAACCAATCGACATGTAGATTAAAATCCCCCATGATAACTGCTGTACCATTTTACATGCATCAGTTTGTGCGAAACACAGTGAACAATGATTTGATCAGGAGCCATTGCCCTGCAGGATAGCTTTGATGCATACTATTTCTACATCTAGTTTCAATATGAGCAAATAGCTAGGGCCCTATTTACAAGATTGCTGATAAGACCAATCTTATAGTACTTGGAGTTAGATGACTCCCAATGTATATATGACCAGATAAGATAGGTTTGCGGTAGATAGTAGTGAAGAAATCATTTGCAGATTTCTCTACTAGCACATTGAGGAAAGGGAGTGAGTTAGATTGCTCTAGCTCAAAAGTGAATTTGAGCGAGGGATGGAGTATATTAAGGTGTGTAAGGAAATCCTTACATGCAGTTGCAGATTCAGAGATTGTGAACATAACCCGTACATATTCCCAATACATAGATGATAAGTGGTTGGGGTTCATTCCCTCAAAAACATGTTCTTGTGGAAGTGAGCTCTCACCTAGAGGCAATCCCATGGGAATGAGCTCAAGTATTGTATTCAGGATAGACAATCCACCCCTTCTCAGGCAGGAAAATGTAATTAACCAGTTTTCCCCGTGAGAGAGAGCTGGGGGTTTAACAATTGTGCTGTGGTGGAGAGTACAATGGCACTCTCACCTCAGTTGGATGGGGTGGATAGACGGCCCAAATCCTCCCAATAACTCAGTGGTTATTCTCACACTGATCCATTCGGAGCATCTACTTTAAGATATGATTCCATGCTAGGGCTGCACTTACGGTACAATCGTGAGTGCACCAATAGCTACACTAAGAACAAAATAAGAAAATCAGTCGAGCTCTTAATCTGGGTCATTTTACGCTTGCGAGAAGCGACACACATTTATATACAGGGACCCGTTCTCTGCAAACAAACAAAATGTTCAAACGTTGCACCTTTTTTGAATTACCCGCGAGCTTAAGGAGCCAAGAGTTCCCCATTGCTTTCACGATGGCAACACCACCTCCAATCAAAGTCAACTTGCCAACCAATCAGCAATCTTTTCTCCTGGAGAACACCTTGTGTGCATTTGAAATTTGGCATTCTTGCATTTGTCCTGATAAATTCATGACAAAAAGCTTCCGCAACATGTCTCAATTTTCAGCAATACAGAGTAATATGTTAAAATACATACTACATGAGAATATTTTTTCAAGAAGGTAAGCCATTTCCTTTCACCTGTTTTATTTGTTGACCTGGTGCAAAGCAAACAGAACTAGAGCAGACATCATGGGCTGGATTCTCCCATTCTGAGGCTATGTCCTCACGCCGGCGTGGGAACGGTGGCGTTTTACGACTGAAGATTCGATGCAAAACGGCCACTGATCCTGTTTGGCTGGGGGCTAGCATGTCGGCAACATTGAGCATCTGGCTCTAGCTGCCGATACGGTCCGGAGAATTGCCAGGTCGTGGCCACGTATGCGCACGGCGGCGGCCTGCTGCGGCTGCGCAATGCAACATGGCGCCGGCTATGCACGGACCTGGCCTGCAAAGTAATGCTTCCCCTTTGGCCGGCTCGCGAGCCCCGGACCGCCCCCCAACAGTGCACCCAGCCCCTGACATAGTCTCCCCACCTGCGGATCGGCCCTCACCCGACTGTGGCGGCACTGGACTGAGTACGCAGCCGCCACGCCGAGTTCCCAACGGATGATAGCACCCACGACCGACACCGTCGGGAACTCGGCCAGTCGAGGGCGGTGCATCAGGATGGGCCTCAGGCAACATCCTGAGGCCGTCAATACGGCGCGCGGCGTAATCCGCGAGTATGCCGTTTCGGAGGGGGCGGAGCATTGTGAAAGTGGCGCCGCCCCTGATTTGGTCGGAAACGGATAATCTCTTGCCGATCACCGATCGGAGAATCCCGCCTCATTTTTATGCTCAGTGTGAGGAGCAATGGTATGTTACTGAAAAGGATGAACATGAAAGGACATTATTTTTATTTAGAAGTCTGAATTCAATTAGAGTCCCTTGGTGGATATCAAACCAAAAATATTAATTTGAAACCAGCCGAATTGCTTCAGAAAATTTCTCGTCTACTCTTCCTGTTCCCCAGGGTTTTCTGTGTATGTGGTTCGGGAGCGGCTGCGGGGGGGACAAATCCATAAGGGTTCCTCCCAAAAACTGATTTAAGTATTTTCAGAGACAAGTCAAGGGATGCTTTAGGCCAACAGAGAAAATTCCCCAAAGGAGTTCTGAAGTTTGTTTCTTATGCACATAGGTTATGTATATTTGTAGTCAAATACTAGTTTCGCTTTGATCATTTTTCTGTGATACAGGGAGAGCTCAGAATGTTATTTTTCAAACTGCTACTTGCTTATTTTTCAAACTGCTACTTGCTTAAATTCTATGTGGGATTTTTCCCAGCCAAGGGGAGGTGGATGTACATGTGTGGGGTAAGTTAAATGCCCTGACGTTGATGTTGGGTCTGATTCGGACATCATCTTGCCCTCCTCTGGGTTTCCTTGGAGTGAGTCGCAAGACGAGTGAGGAACTCCCTTGGATCTGCTGCCAAACATATTATGGCAATTTTTTAAAAAAGGCAATTAAGAGCAGATTTAACCCAAGCAAGAAGAGCTTCTTCCATGATACTGACAAGTTGGTGTGCTTTGACCACTGAGAGTGAAGAGCTACAGCCATGACCACTTCTTCTCTCAGACAGTACTATCGTTGTTTGACAAGTGATTGCTAACTTCTTGGGAGCTAATTTATCTTAGCACCTCACTCGCCTTCAGGGGCACTTCCCCCTTGCCAGCCTTTCACACTGAAAGGCAGAAGTTGACACAGCTCCACCTTGCGTAGAGGAAGAGCAGAAGCAACATCACTACCAACAATCAGCAGGAGCAACATTCACACCAGATGCCTTCTCCTCCTGCGGCATGCCCCTCCAAAGAGCAGAGGGGATGGACACCAAGATCCAGCAGGAAGGCGAGGTCCAGACCTCGGGATCTGCAGGCAGAAGATCGGCTCTCTCAACACATGTGAACACCAATACCTCCAGAGTCTTTGGCTGTCACAGCATGTCATTGCTGACATCGGCATTGACCTGAAACAAGACCTATTTCCCACGGAATAAAAACAGATCAACTCAGCAGGAAGCATCTGTGGAGGGAGAAACACAGTTACCATTTTGGGTCCATGTACTTCTGTAGAAGGGCCAATGGACTCAAAACTTTAACTCTGTTTCTCCCCACGGATGCTGCCCGGCGTGCTGAGTTAATCCAGCATTTTCTGTTTTTATTTCAGATTTCCAGAATCCACAGTATTTTGCTTTAATTTCCTATGGAGCAGATGGGCACGCATTGCCAGTGGCTGAGGTGCCCATCAGCAGAGGGCCACTGAGGCCTATCCCCCAGTCTGTGGCTCTCTTCTCTGAGGAGAGGATGCAGAAGAGTTATGGGTGTTAGATATTTATTGTGTGCAGAGGAAGAACAATTATGAAGGGTTATTGTGTGGGATAGCTTCAAGAGAGCGATGGGATGTGAATGAGGGTGAGTATGAATGTTGGCTGTTCAGATGGGGATGTGCAGTATGCACAGATACAGCAAAGGCGTGTTGTTCTGAGGACTGCTGTGCAGGAGAATGCTGGGCAAGTCAGAGTGAGTGGCTTGGTGCCTGAAGGTTATTATGCCACTCCCCTTTCTTGCCCTCTTGAGAACCTCAATCCTCTTGGCGTACTGTCTCCAAGTTGGAGGGCCCACACTTCCTCAGGCACTTCCATCCACACCTATATAAAAGCAAGTTCCTACTCTTCAGCTTTGACAAAGAGTCATCGGACTCGAAACGTTAGCCCTTTTCTCTCCCTACAGATGCTGCCAGACCTGCTGAGATTTTCCAGCTTTTTCTCTTTTGTTCTATCCACACCAACTTGGTTGTTTTCCTTTGAAGAGATCATACCACTGCAGCAGGCTCTCCATATAAGGGTAAGAGACCTAGTGAGATTCCTTCTCAGGTCTCCAATCCATTTTTGTGGCTGCTGCAACCTCAAAAATCTAAATACGGGTGAGCACTTGTAACCAATTTAACAGTTCCTGTAATTAGAGATACTTCCTTTGACAGAAGCAGTGAAACATCCTTCCTGCCTTTTTTAAAAAAAAATTCTTAAAGTATCCAATTCATTTTTTCCAATTAAGGGGCAATTTACGTGGCCAATCCACCTACCCTGCACATCTTTGGGTTGTGGGGGCGAAACCCACTCAAACACGGGGAGAATGTGCAAACTCCACACGGATAGTGACCCGGGGTCGGGATCGAACCTGGGACCTTGGCGCCGTGAGGCAGCACTGCTAACCACTGTGCCACCGTGCTGCCCTTGCCGTTTGATTGGTTAGGGACCTGGAGGTAGAATGCTAATGCTGTGGCTCTAGGAAAGTGCGTTGGCTAAATCTGCCAGTTAAGAAATAGGATTCCTTGCATTCCTTACATGCCGTTGTTCTGCCAGGGTCTACATACCAGAAGATTCTGCTCACAATCTGGGATTTATTGATAGCTTGGCAATTCTGGAGGGTATCAAATGGAAGGACAAGAATATAAAAGTGTTATAACCCTGAATGGGACTCATCCGGCTGGGGGTGATTGTTCCCTAGTGCTGATTGGGCTGAGAGATAACCAGCACTGTTATAACAGGTCAGCTGCTGTAGCAGGGACCCTGAGTTGTGTAACTGGCTCCTGTGTAAACACTGCTGTTATGCTGAATAAACGTCTTTCTTATGAACTCTTCGAACTCCCCCTTTGCTGTTAATTCCAAAAGGAAAGGAAAAAAATCTTGAGGGAATAAATGGGAGGGTACTGAAAAGTGGTAATGGAACAGATGGACCTTGGAGTGCATTTTCGCAGATCCCTGAAGCTAGCAGGACTGGTAGCTAAGGTGGTTAATTTCCTGTATTAGAGCATCAGGGAGGTAATGCTAAAGCTGTATAAAATGCTAATAAAGCCACAGCTGGAGTACTGAGTGCAGTTGTCGTCACCACGTTACAAGAAAGATGTGCTATAGCACTTGGTAGGGTAGAGAGGAGATTTATGAGGGTATTGCCAGGACCAGAGAATTTTTACTTTGAGGAAAGATTGGACAACCTGGGATTGTTTTCTTTGGAACAGAAGACATCGTGGAGAGATTTAATTCAGGTTTTAAAATTATGAGGTACCTAGGTAGAGTGGATAGGAAGGACGTATTTCCTTAGCAGAGAGGTCAATAACCAGCAGGTGTAGATTTAAAGAAATTGGTAGAAGGGTGAGATGGGAGTGTAAGAGAACCTCTTTCAGTCAGCAGGTGATGGGGGTCTGGAACTCACTGTCTGAAACAGTAATACAGGCAGAAACCCCCACAGCATTTAAAAAGTACTTGGGCATGCACTTGAATTGTCCTATGGGCCAAAAGCTGGAAAGTGGGATTATAGATTTCATAGAATCATAGAATTTACAGTGCAGAAGGAGGCCATTCGGCCCATCGAGTCTGCACCAGCTCTTGGAAAGAGCACCCTACCCAAGCCCACACCTCCACCCTATCCCCATAACCCAGTAACCCCACTCAACACGAAGGGCAATTTTGGATACTAAGGGCAATTTAGCATGGCCAATCCACCTAACCTGCACATCTTTAGACTGTGGGAGGAGACCGGAGCACCCAGAGGAAACCCACGCACATACGGGGAGAACGTGCAGACTCTGCACAGACAGTGACCCAAGCCGGGAATCGAACCTGGGACCCTGGTGCTGTGAAGCAATTGTGCTAACCACTATGCTACGTGCTGGATTAGGCTGGCTAATTCTTTTTTGGCTGGCACAAACATGATGGGCCAAATTACACCTCAATTAAATCTGCTCAGAATGCTCTTAACTCCATTTTAAACTGGGATCAAACTCCTATCGCTCCAATCCCCACTTTCTTGTTTGATGGACTAACAATTGAGTCCAGCCAGAGGCAAACACAACAAGAACAGTTGCCTCAGGAAGCATCTGGTGCCAATGGTTGTGATGAGAAAATGAGGTTACTGCTTGTCAATAAGAAAATGGAAGTACAAAGAGAATGGGGACTTTGCCCTGGAATGTCAACAGGTGAGCCACTATCTCACGACTTAATGCATAATCCAACCATCGAAATTCAGTGAGTGGGACAATTCTAATTCAAAGGCTGGAGGTGACAGGTGTTGACAGAGCCTGCAACAAAGTTTGGTAAGTAAAAATGATCTGTAAAGATTCTTATGTTCCTGATGGAGATATAGCTTATAATAATAATAATGTTTATTAGTGTCACAAGTAGGCTTACATTAATACCGCAATGAAGTTGCTGTGAAAATCCCCCAGTTGCCTTGTTTGGGTACACAGAGGGAGAATTCAGAATGTCCAATTCACCTAACAAGCACATCTTTCGGGACTTGTGGGAGGAAACTGGAGCACAACCCACGCAGACACGGGGAGAACGTGCAGACTCCGCACAGACAGTGACCCAAGCCGGGAATCGAACCCGGGTCCCTGGCACGAAGAAGAAACAGTGCTAACCACTGTGCTACCATGCCACCTCATAACAACCTCTTTCAAAAGCTACAAATATCTAGAGGTTCCTTTTGCTTCCAACCATGTTCCCCAATACAGTACGAAGAGCTTTTTCACAAAGTGAAAACATTATGGGTTAATGGTCTTTGGAAATTTCCTGCTAGAGCTTTATTCATCAGGAATACACAGAGAATTCAAGGGGTGCCCATTCTGCTTGCATGCCCATGAAGCTCTGACCATTTAATTCCATGTCTCATTCAGTCCATTTTTTCCAACTGAGAAATTTAACTTTCTGCATCTCTTCATACTTCAAGGCTGTATCAGTTGTGCTGCTTTGTCTGTACGTTTTCCACCAGATCTATGTTTTATTCAATGCAGGCAAAATACTTCACATGATAAGATTCTCAACTCCGCAGGTACAGAATGGGGGGTTAGGAGAATTGGACAATTGAACAAATATGACTTGGTCCCATTTGTGTTTGATTCCTTTGGCCTATAACGTTCTGTAGCAATTTTCAAGCTTTGACACACGATTGCATTTTTACTTTCAAATCCTTTTTTGAATGGATATAAAGAGGCTGCATTTTGATAAGAGTCTGAAAGGGAACAGGTTATGGATGTCTTTTGTTGTTGTAATATCGCACTGCTTTTTTAGCCTTTGAAAACCCCTTTGATTTGCAAAACACAAACCAACTTTGCATGGCCTCCATTAGCACATTAAGATAGGTTTTTTTCTGAAGAATGTATACGTGGACACAAAGCAGAATTTTAGAAGCCTGTTCATATTACAGGTGATGCGATGCCAGAGATCAAGAAATCAGGAAAACTCAATCCAGTAATAAAACATAAAAGGGCAGGATTTACCAGCCTCGTCGTATTTGACTTGGTGACACAACGCGGTTGTTGAATCGCGCAGGATGTCCCTCGCAAGATTCAACCAAACCTCATGAGAAGCTGTGATCTGGATTGCGCGTATGCTCATTCAAATGTCTGCGCCAAATTCTCCTGGGGCTTGGGAACTAACGGCCTCCCCAGCGAGATCTCAACCAGGCGCCGTTTAGTACTGGTGCACACAAACCTGGACCAGTCCTAACAGTGCCTGGGCGTGGAATCTCCCAGACCATTGGCGACCCCTGGGTGGTCAGACTCTGGGCAGGGTGGCACCCTGGCACCTGAGAACCTTGGCACTGCCATGGGCACCCTGGCAGTGCCACCCTGGCACTGCATGGTGTCTGGGTGGCATTGCAGGGCTGGCCAAGGTTCCAGGATGGCAATGCCAAGGTGCCCAGGTTGCCCGTGCTACTGGTCTGGCCTGGGATGTTTTACCCTGCAGGGATGGGGCTGGGGGTGGGGTTAAGGTTGTGGTCCCCAGAAGAGGTAAGTTGTGTACAGTGGGGTTCAGGAGGCCGCGGCGGTGGGGATGCTGAGGGGGGGTCAAAAGATCCAACCAAATCCGTGAGTACTCTTCCTGAGCCCGTCCGTGCAGTAAATGATGTCAGTACGGCCTCATGCTGAGAAACATCCCGTTAAATGCACCCAAAAACAGACTCTGATTTTTTTTTCCTGTTAAATCGTGGCCAAAGAGAATAAATTCTGACAGAAAAGAATCTAAAGCCTAATGAACACAGCCAATTTGATATTTGTACAATTAAAGATAGACTGCATAAAATAGATAATATAAATAAACCAGTAATTCTGATTGCCGCGGGCAATGTGCTGAATTTGTTATATTTAGTCTTTCTATCTCACAAGGTTTATTTACTTCCTCCCAATGTGTGCGCAGTCGGCTCCATTTGTTTCTTTCTATGTTAACCTTGGAGGACTAACAATTATGCACTGACAGAAATGGCCCTGAAAAACTGTGTCCTTACGGCTGCACTGGGACTGTAACTGTGCTGAGAGTGTGAAAGGTGGAAGGCCTGTGATTTAGGCTGAGATCTGGTTACACCAGGCCTTTGGCCTGTCCTAATAGCCCTGAGGGCTGACAGCTGGATCCATATCAAAATTGATCCCCTTGTGTGAAAAATTGCAAGGCCAGGAATTTCCTTAATCTGGCATAGGAATTGGCCTGGTGAGCCAGGGTGGGCCAGTACGTTGAGAAAGAAGAACTACTTTGACCCCAGGAATGGTGCAATTGAGAGCCAATGTGAAGGTTCATGCCTCAGTCATGATTTTGACCCCACAAATTAATGGGTATGATTTTGTTCAGTGCTCTTATGAGGCTAGGCTGCATACATCTTGACTTCCTGGGAGGATGGAGACACCCATTGCCCACACCCAGCCTGGTGGTAGAAGTGGGTGGATACATCTCCACTGCCCACCCCTCCTCATGGCCTCCCTCCATGCTCACTGTGGTGATCAACAAATCAAAAAATCTTTCCCTGACACACACGAATGGGGCAATAGAGTCATAGAGGTCTATAGCACAGAAAAGGCCTATCAGCCCATCGCGTCTGTGCCGGTCAAAGACAACCACCGGTATTCTAATCCTTTTGTCCCATAACCTTGAGTGCCTTGCAAGTGCAAATCTAAATACTACTTAAATATTATGAGGGTCTCTGCCTCCATCACCCTTTCAGGAAGTGAGTTCCAGACCACCATCCTCTGGGTGAAAAGGTGTTCCTCGCATCCCCTCTAAACCTCCTACCTCTTAACTTAATTCTAGGCTCCCTGGTCATCGATCCCTCCACCAAAGGAAAAAGTTTATTCCTGTCTACACTATGTATGCCTCTCAGAGGGCTGGTTTAGCTCACTGGGCTAAATCGCTGGCTTTTAAAGCAGACCAAGGCAGGCCAGCAGCACGGCTCAATTCCCGTACCAGCCTCCCCGAACAGGCGCCGGAATGTGGCAACTAGGGGCTTTTCACAATAACTTCATTGAAGCCTACTCATGACAATAAGCGATTTTCATTTCACCTTGCCGATTGCAAAAGGTGGTTCACAGCTCCAGGGTCCTAAGTTCGATTCCCCGGTGGGTCACTGTCTGTGTGGAGTCCGCACGTTCTCCCCGTGTCTGCGTGGGTTTCCCCTGGGTGCTCCGGTTTCCTCCTATGGTCCAAAGATGTGCAGGTTAGGTGGATTGGCCATGATAAATTACCCCTTAGTGGCCAAAAAGGTTAGGTGGGGTTACTGGGATACAGGGATAGAGTGGAGATGTGGGCTTAAGTGGGGTGCTCTTTTCAAGGGCCGGTGCAGACTCGATGGGCTGAATGGCCTCCTTCTGCACTGTAGATTCAATGATTCTATGTTAATAAGGGGCTGCACGGTAGCATTGTGGATAGCACAATTGCTTCACAGCTCCAGGGTCCCAGGTTCGATTCCCGGTTTGGGTCACTGGCTGTGCGGAGTCTGCACATCCTCCCCGTGTGTGCGTGGGTTTCCTCCGGGTGCTCCGGTTTCCTCCCACAGTCCAAAGATGTGCAGGTTAGGTGAATTGGCCATGCTAAATTGCCCTTAGTGTTGGGTGGGGTTACTGGGTTATGGGGATAGGGTAGAGGTGTTGACCTTGGGTAGGGTGCTCTTTCCAAGAGCCGGTGCAGACTCGATGGGCCGAATGGCCTCCTTCTGCACTGTAAATTCTATGATAATCAGAATTTTATACCTCTTAATCATATCCCCCCTCAGTGTTCTCTGCTCTTAGGAAAACAACCCCAGTCTATCCAATCTCTCTTCATAGCTAAAACTTTCTAGCTAAGGCAACATCCTGGTAAATCTCCGCTGGACCTTTTCCAGTGCTATTACATCACTCATATAATGTGAATTCCAGAATTGCACATAATGCTCTAGCTGTGGCCTAACCGATGTTTCCTACTGTTCCAGCTAAATGTCCCTGCTTTCCCTCGGCAAAATAAAAGGCAAGCATACCATATGCCTTCTTAACCACTTTATCCACCTTCCTGGCTTCCTTAAGGGACCGGTGTACATGCATACCAAGGTCCCTCCGATCCTCGGTGCTTCCCAGGGTCCTGCCGTTTATCATGTATTCCCTTGCCTTGTTAGTCCTGTCCAAATGCATCACCTCACACTTATCTGGATTTAATTCAATTTGCTACAGATCAGCCCATCTGACCAGCCTGTTTATCCCCCCCTGTAATCTTTTTTAAAAAATATTTCTTTATTCTCCTCTTTCGCATTTTCTCCCAAATTTACACCCACCAACAATGAACAATAATCAGTAACAAATATGTCAACCCCCATATCAATAACAACGATCCCATCCTCCCACCAAACCCCAAACATTCCACATGTTCACATAAACAACTGACAGAAAGGAATCAGGAAGCACCCATAGCCAACATTAACACCCATTGCCCATCTCCCCCCAACCCTCCCACCCATCCCCCCCAACTAATGTTTGATGTCATTCAGTTCTTGAAAGTGCATAAAGAATAATGTCCATGAATTGTAGAACCCTTCTGTCCTTCCCCTCAGTTCAAACTTAAACTTCTCAAGAGTCAAGAATTCCAACAGATCCCCCCGCCACGCCAGGGCACAGGGTGGAGAGGTTGCTCTCCATCCCATCAGGATCCGCATTCGGGCAATCAATGAGGCGAAGGCTTCAACATCTGCCTCTGCACCCGTTTCCAACCCTGGCTGGTCCAACGCCCTGAATATGGCCTCCTGGGGGCCCGGGGCCAGTTTCACGTGCACCACTTTAGAAATTACCCTAAAAACCTCCTTCCAGTAATCCTCTAGCTTTGGACAGGACCAAAACATATGAACGTGATAAGTGGGCCCCCCGCAACGTTCACACACATCTTCTACACCTTGAAAAAATCAGCTCATCCTTGCCCTCGTGAGGTGTGCTCTGTATACCACCTTCAGCTGTATCAGCCCCAACCTCGCGCACGAGGTGGAGGCATTCACTCTCTGGAGCACCTGACACCAGAACCCCTCCTCCATATCCTCTCCCAACTCTTCCTCCCACTTTGCTTTGATCCCTTCCAGTGGTGCCTTCTCCTCTTCCAAAATAGCTCCGTAAACCGCTGACACTACCCCCTTCTCCAGTCCCCCTGTCGTCAGCACCTCCTCCAGCAATGTGGAGGCCAGCTCCTCCGGAAGGTTCTGTATCTCCTTTCTGGCAAAATCTCGAACCTGCATGTATCTAAACATTTCTCCCTGCTCCAGCCCATACTTCGCTTCCAGCTCCTTCAATCTTGCAAACCGACCCGAAGAAACAAATCTTTCAGTGAATAAATCCCCTTCTCCTGCCATTTCCGAAAATTTCCATCCCACCTCCCTGGCTCCCTGTGGTTCCCCTGAATCGGCATTTCCCTTGACCCTGCCCTCAACCCGAAGTGTTGGTGAAACTGCCTCCAAATTCTCAATGAAGCTATTATTACCGGACTCCCTGAGTACTTCCCCGGGGCTATCGGGAGCGGCGCTGTTGCTAGTGCTTTCAATCCCGACCCCCCTGCACAGACTCTCCTCCATTCTGACCCACTGAGAATCAACCCCTCTGACCCAGCTCCACACCTTCTCCACATTCGCCGCCCAGTAGTAGTACATCAGGTTCGGAAGACCCAAACCCCCTGCCTGCCTTCCCCTCTGCAGTAGCACCTTTCTAACTCTGGCCACCTTCCCTCCCCATATGAACGACGTAATCCTTCCCTGAATCTCTCTGAAAAAAGCCTTTGGCAGGAAAATCAGCAGGCATTGAAAAATAAACAGAAATCACGGCAGCACGTTCATTTTAACCGCCTGTACCCAACTCGCCAGTGACAGAGGGAGACCATCCCACCTTGCCAGATCAGCTTTCACTCTCCCCACCAAACTAGAAATGTATCTGCGGAGCCCCCCACCCGGGCAACCTGCACCCCCAGGTACCTAAAGTGAGTCACTGTCCTAAGGAATGGCAGCCCCCCCACCCCTGCCCCCACACCCGGCCGAGATACCACAAAATACTCACTCTTGTCTAGATTCAGCTTGTACCCTGAGAAAGACCCAAACTCTCGAAGCAGCTCCAATATTCCCCCTATCGACACACTTGGTTCCGACACGTATAACAGCAAGTCATCAGCATTAAAGGACACTCTATGCTCTATCCCCCCCCCCACCCGCACTATTCCTTTCCATACCCCCGAACTTCTTAATGCGATGGCCAACGGCTCAATCGCGAGTGCAAACAGCAGGGGGGACATAGGACATCCCTGCCTAGTCCCAAGGTGGAGAGAAAAGTATCTCGAGCTGATGTTGTTTGTGCGGACACTCGCCCTCAGCTCCTTATATAGTAGCTTTACCCAGTTCACAAATCTTGGTCCAATCCCAAACCGCTCCAGAACTGCCATCAAGTACCCCCATTCTACCCGGTCGAACGCCTTCTCAGCGTCCAATGCCACAATCACCTGTTTCCTTCCCCTCTGCCGGTGCCATAACGACATTCAATACCCTTCTAATGCTTGAAGAGAGCTGCCTCCCTCTCACGAACCCCGTCTGATCTTCACCTATCACCTTCGGGAGGCACTCCTCCAGCCTACCCGCCAGTACCTTCGCCAATACTTTTGCGTCCACATTCAGAAGTGATATGGGCCTATACGATCCACACTCCGTTGGATCCTTATCTTTTTTTAGCAACAGGGAGATCGATGCCTGCCCCAAGGTTTGTAGCAACACCCCCTTCCCTATCGCCTCTTCAAACATCCCCACCATCAGGGGTGCCAGCTTATCCTTGAATTTTTTATAATATTCCATCGGAAACCCATCCGGCCCTGCCACCTTCCCCGACTGCATCCTCCCAATCGCATCCTTTATCTCCTGCTCCACTATTGCTCCTTCTCATGTAGCCCTGTCCCTCTCCCCTAACCTCGGGTACTCCAACCCATCTAGACATTCCTGCATCTCCCATCTCCCCCGGGTGGCTCTGACCTGTACAACCTCTCATAAAATTCCTCAAAAACCTTGTTAATCAGATCCGGCACCACCACCAACAAATCCCTCCCTGTAATCTAACGCTATCCTCACTATTTACCACCTCACTCATTTTCATATCATCCAAACTTACTGATTAACCCTCCCACATTCATGTCTAAATCTTTACATATAAACCACAAGCAGCAAGGGCAGCAACACTGATTCCAGTGGGACCCCACTGGATTCAGGCTTCCAGTCAGAAAAACACCCCTCGACCATTACCCTCTGCAACTTTAAGGTGTATCTCAGCAAGAGACCCTCGCTGTTCAAGTGAAGACAAACATCCAGCAGAGGGCAGTAGAGCGGAGCTGCTGATTGACTGTTGCCGGGGAAATTTGCATACGTCCGTGTGCTCACCCTAACTTGAAGGTGGTTTGTGGAGGAGCTGTGACACTTAAACCCAAAACACTTCTTCAGTGTTTCCCTCCCTACCCCCTCCTCTAGCCAAAAAAACCCCAACCGCTGTAAAGATCAAGAGGAAGGCTCGAGGGCAGGTAGAAGTCGAAAGAAGTTGAACCGTGACGTCACAGTCTGCAGGTAAGGGACTGGCTGGTGACTGGTAAGTAGTTTTTATTTTATTTTCCCTCAGGTGTTATCGTGTAGGGCGCAGAGGTTGCTGAGTGAGAGCTTGCTGAGAAGGGGAGTGAATAACAGGTAAGCTCTTTCTTTCTTTTTCTTTTTTTATCCAGAGGGGATGGCAGGGAAGGTAGTGCAATGTTCCTCCTGCAGAATGTTTGCGGTGAGGGACGCCGTCAGTGCCCCTGCTGATTTCATCTGTGGGAAGTGCACCCATCTCCAGCTCCTCAGAAACCGCGTTAGGGAACTGGAGCTGGAGCTGGATGAACTTCGGATCATTCGGGAGGCAGAGGTGGTCAAAGATAGAAGCTTCAGGGATGTAGTTACGCCGAAGAATCAAGATAGATGGGTGACGGTGAGAGGGGCTGGGAGGAAGCAGTCAGTATAGGGATCCCCCGTGGTCATTCCCCTTAGTAACAAGTATAACGCTTTGGATACTGTTGAGGGGGACGACTTACCATGGGGTACAGGGCTCTGGCACAGAGTCTGTCCCTGTTGCTCAGAAGGGAAGGGGGGAGAGGAGTAGAGCATTAGTCATTGGAGACTCCATAGTTAGGGGGATAGATAGGAGATTCTGTGGGAACGAGAGAGACTCGCGGTTGGTGAGTTGCCTCCCAGCTGCCAGGGTGCGTGATGTCTCGGATCGTGTTTTCGGGATCCTTAAGGGGGAGGGGGAGCAGCCCCAAGTCGTGGTCCACATAGGTACCACGTACAGGTAGGAAAAGGGATAGGGATGTAAGGCAGGAATTCAGGGAGCTAGGGTGGAAACCTAGATCTAGGACAAACAGAGTTATTATTTCTGGGTTGTTACCCGTGCCACGTGATAGCGAGACGAGGAATAGGGAGAGAGAGGAGTTGAACACGTGGCTACAGGGATGGTGCAGGAGGGAGGGTTTCAGATTTCTGGATAATTGGGGCTCATTCTGGGGTCGGTGGAACCTCTACAAACGGGATGGTCTACACATGGACCAGAGGGGTACCAATATCCTGGGGGGGAAATTTGCTCATGCTCTTCGGGAGGGTTTAAACTAGTTCAGCATGGGCTTGGGAACCTGAATAGTAGCTCCAGTATACAGGAGGTTGATAGTGAGGTCATGAGTAAGGTTTCAAAGTTCCAGGATTGTACCGGCAGGCAGGAAGGTGGTTTAAAGTGTGTCTTTTTCAATGCCAGGAGCATCCGGAATAAGGTGGGTGAACTTGTGGCATAGGTTGGTACCTGGGACTTCGATGTTGTGGCCATTTAGGAGACATGGATAGAGCAAGGATAGGAATGGTTGTTGCAGGTGCCGGGGTTTAGATATTTCAGTAAGCTCAGGGAAGGTGGTAAAAGAGGGGGAGGGGTGGCATTGTTAGTCAAGGACAGTATTACGGTGGCAAAAAGGACGTATGATGAGGCCTCATCTACTGAGGTAGTATGGGCTGAGGTTAGAAACAGGAAAGGAGAGGTCACCTTGTTAGTGGTTTTCTATAGGCCTCCAAAAAGTTCCAGAGATGTAGAGGAAAGGATTGCAAAGATGATTCTGGATATGAGCGAACGCAACAGGGTAGTTGTTATGGGGTACTTTAACTTTCCAAATATTGACTAGAAACGCTATAGTTTGAGTACTTTAGATGGGTCTGTTTTTGTCCAATGTGTGCAGGAATGTTTCCTGACACAGTATGTAGATAGGCCAATGAAAGGCGAGGCCATATTGGATTTGGTACTGGGTAATGAACCAGGACAGATGTTAGATTTGGAGGTAGGTGAGCACTTTGGTGATCGTGACCACAATTCGATTAAGTGATGGAAAGGGATAGGTATATACCGCAGGGCAAGAGTTATATCTGGGGGAAAGGCAATGATGATGCGATGAGGCAAGACTTAGGATGCATCGGATGGAGAGGAAAACTGCAGGGGATGGGCACAATGGGAATGTGGAGCTTGTTTAAGGAACAGCTACTGCGTGTCCTTGATAAGTATGTACCTGTCGGGCAGGGAGGAAGTGGTCGAGCAAGGGAACCGTGGTTTACTAAAGCAGTCGAAACACTTGTCAAGAGGAAGAAGGAGGCTTATGTAAAGTTGAGACATGAAGATTCAGTTAGGGCGCTCGAGAGTTACAAGTTAGCTGGGAAGGACCTAAAGAGAGAGCTAAGAAGAGCCAGGAGGGGACAGGAGAAGTCTTTGGCAGGTAGGATCAAGGATAACCCTAAAGTTTCCTACAGATATGTCAGGAATAAACAAATGACTAGGGTAAGAGTAGGGCCAGTCAAGGACAGTAGTGGGAAGTTGTGCTTGAAGTCCAAGGAGATAGGAGAGGTGCTAAATGAATATTTTTCGTCAGTATTCACACAGGAAAAAGACAATGTTGTAGAGGAGAATACTGAGTTTCAGGCTACTAGACTAGAAGGGCTTGAGGTTCATAAGGAGGAGGTGTTAGAAATTCTGGAAAGTGTGAAAACAGATAAGTCCCCTGGGCCGGATGGGGTTTATCCTAGGATTCTCTGGGAAGCTAGGGAGGAGATTGCTGAGCCTTTGGCTTTGATCTTTAAGTCATCTTTGTCTACAGGAATAGTACCAGAAGACTGGAGGATAGCAAATGTTGTCCCCTTGTTCAAGAAGGGGAGTAGAGACAACCCCGGTAACTATAGACCAGTGAGCCTTGCTTCTGTTGTGGGCAAAATCTTGGAAAGGTTTATAAGAGATAGGATGTATAATCATCTGGAAAGGAATAATTTTGATTAGAGATAGTCAACACGGTTTTGTGAAGGGTAGGTCGTGCCTCACAAATCTTATTGAGTTCTTTGAGAAGGTGACCAAACAGGTGGATGAGGGTAAAGCAGTTGATGTGGTGTATATGGATTTCAGTAAAGCGTTTGATAAGATTCCCCACGGTAGGATACTGCAGAAAATACTGAGGCATGGGATTCAGGGTGATTTAGCAATTTGGATCAGAAATTGGCTAGCTGGAAGAAGACAAAGAGTGGTGGTTGATGGGAAATGTTCAGACTGGAGTCCAGTTACTAGTGGTGTACCACAAGGATCTGTTTTGGGGCCACTGCTGTTTGTCATTTTATAAATGACCTGGAGGTGGGCGTAGAAGGATGGGTGAGTAAATTTGCAGATGACACTAAAGTCGGTGGAGTTGTAGACAGTGCGGAAGGATGTTACAAGTTACAGAGGGACATAGATAAGCTGCAGCCCTGGGCTGAGAGGTGGCAAATAGAGTTTAATGCAGAAAAGTGTGAGGTGATTCATTTTGGATGGAATAACAGGAAGACAGAGTACTGGGCTAATGGTAAGATTCTTGGCAGTGTGGATGAGCAGAGAGATCTCGGTGTCCATGTACATAGGTCCCTGCAAGTTGCCACCCACGTTGAGAGGGTTGTTAAGAAGGCGTACGGTGTGTTAGCTTTTATTGGTAGAGGGATTGAGTTTCGGAGCCATGAGGTCATGTTGCAGCTGTACAAAACTCTGGTGCGGCCGCATTTGAAGTATTGCGTGCAATTCTGGTAGCCGCATTATAGGAAGGATGTGGAAGCATTGGAAAGGGTGCAGAGGAGATTTACCAGAATGTTGCCTGGTATGGAGGGCAGCATGGTAGCATTGTGGATAGCACAATTGCTTCACAGCTCCAGGGTCCCAGGTTCGATTCTGGCTTGGGTCACTGTCTGTGCGGAGTTCGCACATCCTCCCCGTGTGTGCGTGGGTTTCCTCCGGGTGCTCCTGTTTCCTCCCACAGTCCAAAGATGTGCAGGTTAGGTGGATTGGCCATGATAAATTGCCCTTAGTGTCCAAAATTGCCCTTAGTGTTGGGTGGGGTTACTGGGGTATGGGGATAGGGTGGAGGTGCTGACCTTGTGTAGGGTGCTCTTTCCAAGAGCCGGTGCAGACTCGATGGGCCGAATGGCCTCCTTCTGCACTGTAAATTCTATGATAATCTATGATAATCCTATGAGGAAAGGCTGAGGGACTTGAGACTGTTTTCGTTAGAGAGAAGAAGGTTAAGAGGTGACTTAATTGAGGCATACAAGATGATCAAAGGATTGGATAGGGTGGACAGTGAGAGCCTTTTTCCTCGGATGGTGATGTCTAGCACGAGGGGACATAGCTTTAAATTGAGGGGAGATAGATATCGGACAGATGTCAGAGGTAGGTTCTTTACTCAGAGAGTAGTAAGGGCGTGGAATGCCCTGCCTGCAACAGTAGTGGACTTGTCAACACTAAGGGCATTCAAATGGTCATTGGATAGACATATGGATGATAAGGGAATAGTGTAGATGGGCTTTAGAGTGGTTTCACAGGTCGGCTCAACATCGAGGGCCGAAGAGCCTGTACTGCGCTGTAATGTTCTATGTTCTACGTTCTCTGCTTCCTGTCTTTCAGCCGATTCTGGACCCAGTTTGTAAAATTTCCTTGGATCGCATGGGCTCTTACCTTTTCTATTGGTCTCCCATGTAGGACTTTATCAAAAGCCTTGCTGAAGTTCAAGTTGACTACGTCAAATGGATTGCCCTCATCTGCACACCTGGTCACTTCTTCAAAAAATTCAATCAAGTTGGTCAGACATGACCTTCCCTTAACAAAAACTATGCTGACTCTTCTTGATTCATCCCTGCTTCTCCAAATGCAGATGAATTCTGTCTCTCAGAATTGCTTCCAATAGTTTCCCTGCCACTGAGTCCTAGAGGAACAATGTATTAGAGAAAATTGATGCAAAGGTACTGATGATTCTGGAACTGAAGAGCTCTGTCCTCTCAGACACTGCACACTGGCTTTTGCTGTTATGTTAAAGTTGGTCCCTCCAGTAAGATGATGCTGACCAGCGAGCACAATCTTGATGAGGATGTTCCAATGCCAACATAACTGGAACCTGCCTGAGATCAGCTAAGTGACACCCTCAATGCCAGATAAACACTTAACCAAGGCTCAATGCTAATGTTGGTCAGGCTAAATGCAACACTGTGACTGGTCATTTATATGTTAAAGCAGACTGAAGTTTGCAACGCTAGACTGTAATATTTTATACAATGTGGATACAGAGTTTCAAAAGCCTGAGAGCATAACATATTGTTCATTGATGTTATTCTTGTTAGGATACACATTGCACAAGATCTTTGGTGCTCTAGTTTGTTAGTTAAACTTTTTCATCACCTGCAGCAATTTGCCAGGTAACTAGCAGCTGGAAATACCCGTAAGTAAGATAACGCTTGAATCACCTATGGGGGCCTTAGACCACTTACCGAGTGGGCACTGTGCCGCCAGCCACTTCATGCACAACCTGCACAGTGTTAGTGTAGAATAAGGGAGCCTACAGGTCTGTCCCCGGCATATATTGGGATACTACAAATGGAACATATTCTGAACTAACGGTTTAGGTGACTGGATTGCAAACTTGGGCCAGGTGAGCCCCCTCTACATTTGCGTTCATCATTCAAGAAAAAGCAAATGCAGAAAGATGTAATGGGCTCCAAACTATTGCTACTTAAAGGACCAGTCACTAAGTTGCAGGTGAGGGGTTTTTCACTTACGTATAGGGCAGGATCTACCCCAATGGGAACAGAGTCCCATAGCAAAAGCCGGGTGTTTGCAGGCGCTTGCAGCACCGAGAAACACTACGTTATTGAACTCTATTCGGGTAAATACGGGGCCTCAGCGGGGACGCTCCGACAAGGCCGCACTTAGTTCCGTTTTCTGCACTGAGGAGCTCTGCTCGCCTGAACTCCTCAGTGCAATTTGACACCTTGGCACTGCAGTGCCAGGCTGGCAGTGCTATGGTGCCTGGGTGGAATCAGCAGTGCCAGGGTGCAACCCTGCCCAGAGGGTAGGCATCTGGGGGCCTCTGATCCCCAGGGAGACCCCCACGAGTGCTGTTCCGTCTGGTCTCCATTTGTTGGGACCAGCACTGAACAGCGCTCGCCTGATGATCTCCAAGGCGAGGGGGTTAGATCCCATTGCCTTGGGTAGATTGTGAGATTGCATTAGTGAGACTAGCTGTCTCACTCTAATATGTAGATTTGCCAAAACCTGCTCCATCCACAATGGGCGGGATTCACATTGCAAAGTCTTGTGAAATTGCGTTAGATTTTGCAAGGCAAGCCAGGTAGATCCCGGAAGAGGGCTCACCCGGTATCTACCGGCCGCATTGCCTTTCGGGCGTAACGTGGCTGGTGATTGTGTGCATACTCAGGGAGAGTTTGTGGGAGCATTGTGGAGAGTTATTGAAGGTGTTTTGTGGAAGTTGATGATTACAGTCAGGGAGGGGGGAGCAATACTAAACCCAGGAATGGGGCAGTTGTTGGAATCCCTCTTGGTCTGCAAATGACAATCAGGTGGACCAGAGAGGGGAAACTCTGTGAGGATAGAGCAGGAGAACTGTTCCTACCCATCAGAGCTCTTACAGGAGTAAGAGTCAATATGAGTCAGGAGCAATGCCTGAAGCTGCTCAGATTTTCCAGGATGGTAAAGGAGCTGTGCCAACTCCTTCAGCCTGACTTGTATCCTCACACCGGGATGGCCCTCCCAGAGGTTGTGAAGCCCTTGATGGCTCCACCAATGATTGCCCCAGCTGCACTTGTGCAGGGACAGGCTTAGTCATCAGGAAACAAGACAGCACGTTGACATTGGCTGAAAATGGAGCAGGAGGCGGGGCGTGGGTGCAAGGGAGGAGATTAGGAGGGGCCAGCAACTATTGAGAAGTGGGACTGCTTTGAGTTGAGTTTTCTAGCCCTTGTCATCATCGTTCTCCTGGGCCAGCACAACATCACCCCTAACACTCTACTGCAGACTTAATCAAAACCAGCGGCACGTTATAAGGTCATGGGAGAGCGTATCTGTGTCTCTGCTTAATACAACAGAAGGATTGGCACATGAAGTGTGCATAGCCATGATCAGTACATGTATACATCATTTCAGAGCAGTGCTTGAAGCCCCACAGTGATGTCTGCTCTCTCTCCTTGGCAGACATTATTGAAGTCCCTGAGCTAACAATTCATGATCAATTGAGTTGGATTCCTCTGTCATTTCCACTATTGTGGCGTGTCCGCACCGGTGTGTCGGTCAGGGCCTGGTTAAGTTGCTGATGCATCTCGAGCATTCTCGTTCTCAATGATAGCATCTGTGTCCAACTTCCAACTGAGTAGAGCTTGGAGAAGAGCTGTACTTGCCATCAGTGTATGCTTGTGCTCACTTACGAGATGTGACTGACCAGGTGAAACCCTGACTAACTCTCTCACTGGACCTATTGAATTGTCAGTATCTGCACCAATGAATGGCTGCACATTATGTGATGAGGAATCCCTGGAATACAAAACAAAGGGATATGTTTTGGTCATGGCAAAAACACAATCATGGCAATCACCATTCTCAGTCTTCTCATTGCTGAGTCAACAATGAAATAAACTCAGAATTTATCTGCTAGAGGAAGTTTTCATTCTGTTACCAGCAATCTGAAAGATCCCAATCTCTGCACCTCTGACTGAGAGGATGTAAATGTGCCACTTGTCTCCACAGCCTCCTCCTTTGTATCTGTAAACAGCTCATGGAGTTCCATTTCCAATCCTCTCCCTCGCTCATGTGCTCTGTTCTCCGACATGAGATGAAAAAAACAGCCTGCGAGTGTGGGTGTGCGATGTGATGTAATGGCAAACACCTGATGAGACAGAGTGAAAGGGTGGGAGTTGAGGAGAGGGCCGGGGGGGGGGGGGGGGAGTGGTTAAGCCACAGCATGCAGGTGAATCAGCAAATGTGCTCACTTTTCCTGACTTGATTAGACCATTAAATGCTTTCCTATGTATCCAAGACTCGGACACAATGCTCCTGCTGCTCGTCTCCTTGGCTATCTCCAACCATGCCTTCTTGATGAGAACTGCTGGTTTCTACCTCTCTGCACCCAACAGTAATTCCAGCAAGGCATCACCAAACTGGGAATTGCCCTTGTTCTTTGTGTACCATTCTAATCAGCTTCCCAATTAGCCCATATATACAATAGCCCTTGAGATACCAGACTCATGGGTGCACACCCTGCCTGCTGTGCAGCTTGGAGATGCAAAACCTGGAAGTCAACATTTATTGCTTCAGTCCAGCTGATATCTCAGAATCTGAGGTTTTGGCTTTACTTCCTGATCTTTGGAATTCTATTCCAGTATTCTATTGTTTTTCAGAACAAGTCATAAATAAATGTTAAAAGGTGCATTGTTGGATGCAGCTAGGCCCGAATGACGTCACCCGTTGATGGTGCCTTAGTTACCTCTTGTGATTCCTTGTTCTGTTTTGTGCACTTCTTTCATTGTATAATGGTGCTGTCACATCCAGGTATTGGCATGTGATGCTTAGTCAGTGAGGCCACACCTTTGAGAACAGGTCTTCATTGCTCATGTATGTGGGTGGAAAGAGGGGGAAACACAGCATTTACTGGAATATGGCCAAAACTGTTACCTCCCACACAACCCTACATCCTGAAGAAGCAAAGGTGATTGTTGCTAAAGGTGTGGTGCACCTAGATCAAAAATATAGCACTGACTCAGAACCACCCTGTGATGCCAATATTATACATCTTGTGCCCACAACAGCTATAGTGACAAAAACAGTCAACAAATACTGAGAAATACAGACAATCCAGCAGCTACAAGCTAGTCACCATAACGTCAGTAGTAGAGAAACCTTTGAAGACAATGATCCGGGGCAGAGTTAATTCTCACTTGAAAAAATATAAACTGAATATAAAATGAATTCTCTGGCTGACACACTTTGAATGCCAAAGAGATGCAGTATCTTACACCATACACTCTTCATTTGCAATAAATAAACAAAATCTCACACTAGAACTGGCATCAGACTGAGAATACTTTTAAATGAGAGTAACGTATATCTTTTTGGTAATTATATCGCTCTCATATTGACCTCCTTGATAAGGAGTTGTGCATTCTCAGGCCTGTGAGCATTTCAGTAAGACACGTTAATAATAGCAACTCCAAGATGCATTCCATCTTTCCCAGGCAGGAGGGACTGAAATTTGCAGAATCATAAGCAAGAAACTGACTTGTATCACAGGCTGATCCAATTGGTGCACCTTATTGCAATAGGATACACTGAACATGCCTGAATTAACAGCACGGCTGAATGGCCTGAATTTGACTGAGTGGGGGACGACCTGACGTCAGGAGGATATGCGGGGCAGCAGCACACATGGGATCTCCTCCACATTTTAAGAGTGAAGCTAATGATAGGTCGGCAGATGAGGATGTTGGCCGATTAAAAGTGGTGGGTGGGTCGTAGAGGGGGTAGTTTGTAAGAAGGCAACATTTTTAAAGGCATATATGCAGCATTCAGATAGGCTGAAGCCACAAGCAGAAGGAGGGGGGGTCTATACCAATGCAGGCATAATGTCAGCATGATTCAAAGATGCACTCCCTGGAAGCACACCTGAAGGCAGTTAGAGATGGGAGAGATGTCCTTTTCTAGCAGATGGGAGGATAAGGCCGGCAAGTCTCTCCACAAAGATATGGTTGGAGGCGGCAGACAGTGGAAGGGTTAGTTAATGATCTGAAGACTGGAAATGTGAGTGACATTTACAGTTGCAAACTGGGAGCCCACCATGAGTTAAAAGACTCCCATCAAACGTGAGGCCAGGTGGTGGGCACAGCATGGGGCAACACCCACGCACCAGTATCCACATTGAGTCGCCCAGCTTATATGAACTCAAACCCCATGCTGAGTCTTGGGTGGATGTTGTATTGAGATGGCTGCATGGCTACCTCACCATTCCATCCCAGTGGCACAGTGCTGCATATTCACAGTGCCTCAGAGTGACAGGCTCAGGTGTGGCATGAAACAGGACTGACACTGCAGATGTCTGTTCCTGCAAGAGAAGTGTCCTCAGAATGCCAGGAAGAACCAACACATTGAAAGTCGAGTGCCTTTTATCGCTATGGTGATACCAATGCAGAAGGAGGCCATGGAAATTAGATGGGTTATGGCAGGGCAGCCTGTCACTGAGGGTGAAGCAGGGTTAGTAAAGCGAAGGTTGTGTTCATTTTTCCCTTGACCATTTGTGAGTTTTGGTACCGTATGGCCTTTAATGCAAATGGAAGCTCTTGATCGGGAGTACGAAGCCATGCCTTCAATATCACACAGGTTCCAGTCATAAAGGCGTTCGGATGTCGTGAAGAGCCAAGGCAATTGGGACTGTCTAAGGATATGGGAGGCATGGCAGCTTCCCAGAAAACTTGGGCATACCTGCATGATTAAGCAGATGATTTGAACAAGCAAGAGGTGGAAGCCCTTCCTGTTCAAAGGTCCCATGCTCTTCTAAAGGAGCTATGATGGCCACATGAGGACAACGAATAACATCCTGGTAAAATTTAGAATTTGTCCCAAAATCAACTGTCTTCTTGGCTTGGCTCGTCTAATTGGTTGTTAACTTGACATATTGACCAGCCCGACGGGACATGGAATCCATGACCTCCTTAATACAACGATGGTCTGTTGACTGGAAAATACCCCATAGATCTCAACAAATAAACAAAGAACAAAGAAATGTACAGCACAGGAACAGGCCCTTCGGCCCTCCAAGCCCGTGCCGACCATACTGCCCGACTAAACTACAATCTTCTACACTTCCTGGGTCCGTATCCTTCTATTCCCATCCTATTCATATATTTGTCAAGATGCCCCTTAAATGTCCCTATCGTCCCTGCCTCCACTACCTCCTCCGGTAGTGAGTTCCAGGCACCCACTACCCTCTGCGTAAAAAACTTGCCTCGTACATCTACTCTAAACTTTGCCCCTCTCACCTTAAACCTATGCCCCCTAGTAATTGACCCCTCTACCCTGGGGAAAAGCCTCTGACTATCCACTCTGTCTATGCCCCTCATAATTTTGTATACCTCTATCAGGTCGCCCCTCAACCTCCTTCGTTCCAGTGAGAACAAACCGAGTTTATTCAATCGCTCCTCATAGCTTATGCCCTCCATACCAGGCAACATTCTGGTAAATCTCTTCTGCACCCTCTCTAAAGCCTCCACATCCTTCTGGTAGTGTGGCGACCAGAATTGAACACTATACTCCAAGTGTGGCCTAACTAAGGTTCTATACAGCTGCAACATGACTTGCCAATTCTTATACTCAATGCCCCGGCCAATGAAGGCAAGCATGCCGTATGCCTTCTTGACTACCTTCTCCACCTGTGTAGCCCCTTTCAGTGATCTGTGGACCTGTACTCCTAGATCTCTTTGACTTTCAATACTCTTGAGGGTTCTACCATTCACTGTATATTCCCTACCTGCATTAGCCCTTCCAAAATGCATTACCTCACATTTGTCCAGGTTAAACTCCATCTGCCATCTCTCCGCCCAAGTCTCCAGACAATCTAAATCCTGCTGTATCCTCAGACAGTCCTCATCGCTATCCGCAATTCCACCAACCTTTGTGTCGTCTGCAAACTTACTAATCAGACCAGTTACATTTTCCTCCAAATCATTTATATATACTACAAAGAGCAAAGGTCCCAGCACTGATCCCTGTGGAACACCACTGGTCACAGCCCTCCAATTAGAAAAGCATCCCTCCATTGCTACCCTCTGCCTTCTATGGCCTAGCCAGTTCTGTATCCACCTTGCCAGTTCACCCCTGATCCCGTGTGACTTCACCTTTTGTACTAGTCTACCATGAGGGACCTTGTCAAAGGCCTTACTGAAGTCCATATAGACAACATCTACTGCCCTACCTGCATCAATCATCTTAGTGACCTCCTCGAAAAACTCGATCAAGTTAGTGAGACACGACCTCCCCTTCACAAAACCGTGCTGCCTCTCACTAATACGTCCATTTGCTTCCAAATGGGAGTAGATCCTGTCTCGAAGAATTCTCTCCAGTAATTTCCCTACCACTGAAGTAAGGCTCACCGGCCTGTAGTTCCCGGGATTATCCCTGCCACCCTTCTTAAACAGAGGAACAACATTGGCTATTCTCCAGTCCTCCGGGACATCCCCTGAAGACAGCGAGGATCCAAAGATTTCTGTCAAGGCCTCAGCAATTTCCTCTCCAGCCTCCTTCAGTATTCTGGGGTAGATCCCATCCGGCCCTGGGGACTTATCTACCTTAATATTTTTTAAGACACCCAACACCTCATCTTTTTGGATCACAATGTGACCCAGGCTATCTACACCCCCTTCTCCAGACTCAACATCTACCAATTCCTTCTCTTTGGTGAATACTGATGCAAAGTATTCATTTAGTACCTCGCCCATTTCCTCTGGCTCCACACATAGATTCCCTTGCCTATCCTTCAGTGGGCCAACCCTTTCCCTGGCTACCCTCTTGCTTTTTATGTAAGTGTAAAAAGCCTTGGGATTTTCCTTAACCCTATTTGCCAATGACTTTTCATGACCCCTTCTAGCCCTCCTGACTCCCTGCTTAAGTTCCTTCCTACTTTCCTTATATGCCACACAGGCTTCGTCTGTTCCCAGCCTTTTAGCCCTGACAAATGCCTCCTTTTTCTTTTTGACGAGGCCTACAATATCATTCGTCATCCAAGGTTCCCGAAAATTGCCGTATTTGTCTTTCTTCCTCACAGGAACATGCCTGTCCTGTATTCCTATCAACTGACATTTGAAAGCCTCCCACATGTCAGATGTTGATTTGCCCTCAAACATCCGCCCCCAATCTATGCTCTTCAGTTCCCGCCTAATATTGTTATAATTAGCCTTCCCCCAATTTAGCACATTCATCCTCGGACCACTCTTATCCTTGTCCACCAGTACTTTAAAACTTACTGAATTGTGGTCACTGTTACCGAAATGCTCCCCTACTGAAACATCTACCACCTGGCCGGGCTCATTCCCCAATACCAGGTCCAGTACCGCCTCTTCCCTAGTTGGACTGTTTACATATTGTTTTAAGAAGCCCTCCTGGATGCTCCTTACAAACTCTGCCCCGTCTAAGCCCCTGGCACTAAGTGAGTCCCAGTCAATATTGGGGAAGTTGAAGTCTCCCATCACCACAACCCTGTTGTTTTTACTCTTTTCCAAAATCTGTCTACCTATCTGCTCCTCTATCTCCCGCTGGCTGTTGGGAGGCCTGTAGTATACCCCCAACATTGTGACTGCACCCTTCTTATTCCTGATCTCTACCCATATAGCCTCACTGCCCTCTGAGGTGTCCTCTCGCTGTATAGCTGTGATACTCTCCTGAACAAGTAGCGCAACTCCGCCTCCCCTTTTACATTCCCCTCTATCCCGCCTGAAACATCTAAATCCTGGAACGTTTAGCTGCCAATCCTGCCCTTCCCTCAACCAGGTCTCTGTAATGGCAACAACATCATAGTTCCAAGTACTAATCCAAGCTCTAAGTTCATCTGCCTTACCCGTAATGCTCCTTGCATTAAAACATATGCACTTCAGGCCACCAGACCCGCTGTGTTCAGCAACTTCTCCCCGTCTGCTCTGCCTCAGAGCCACACTGTCCATATTCCCTAGTTCTCCCTCAACGCTCTCACCTTCTGACCTATTGCTCCCGTGCCCACCCCCCTGCCATACTAGTTTAAACCCTCCCGTGTGACACTAGCAAATCTCGCGGCCAGGATATTTATGCCTCTCCGGTTTAGATGCAACCCGTCCATCTTATACAGGTCACACCTGCCCCGGAAGAGCTCCCAGTGTTCCAGATAACCGAAACCCTCCCTCCTACACCAGCTGTTTAGCCACGTGTTTGTCTGCTCTATCTTCCTATTTCTAGCCTCACTGGCACGTGGCACAGGGAGTAATCCCGAGATTACAACCCTCGAGGTCCTGTCTTTTAACTTTCTGCCTAGCTCCCTGAACTCCTGCTGCAGGACCTCATGCCTCTTCCTGCCTCTTCCTGCCTATGTCGTTAGTACCAATATGTACAACGACCTCTACCTGTTTGCCCTCCCCCTTCATCTCCTGATACAAATCACAAGCAAAAAGATTGAGTGCCAATGCCACTTATAAGACTACAGGCATTGGGCCCGTCACTCCAATATTCAAAAGCAGGGAATTATAGACCAGTAAACCTAACATCGGCAGTGGGGAAAATTCTTGAATCCATTATCAAGGACTTTATAGCAGAACATTCGGAAAGCAGTGGCAGGATCAGTCAGAGTCAGCATGGATTTATGAAGGGGAAATGATGCTTGACAAATCTGTTGGAATTCTTTGAAGATGTAACCAGTACAGTTGACAAGAGGGAGCCAGTCAATGTGGTATATTTGGACTTTCAGAAGGCATTTGACAAAGTCCCGCATAAGAGATTATTGTGCAAAGTTAAAGCGCATGGGATTGGGGGAAGAGGTAGATAGAAAACTGGTTGGCAGAGAGGAAACGAAGATTGGGTCCTTTTCAAATTGGCGGGCAGTAAGTAGTGGGATGCCACAGGGATCGGTGCTGGGACCCCAGCTATTCACAATATATATTAATGATTTGGATGAGGGAACACAATGTAACATCTCAAAGTTTGCAGATGATACCAAGTTGGGTGCGAGGGTGAACTGTGACGAGGATGCAGGGATCCTATAGCATGATCAGGACAGGTTGGGCGAGTGGGCAAATCAATGGCAGATGCAGTATAATTTGAATAAGTGTGAGGTTATTCGCTTTGGAAGCAAAAACAGGAAGGCAGATTACTACCTGAATGGTTGTAAATTGGGAGAGGGGAGTGTGCAGCGGGACCTGGGTGGCCTTGTGCATCAGTCGCTGAAGGTAAGCATGCAGGTAATAAAGAAGGCTAATGGTATGTTGGCCTTCATTGCGAGAAGTTTTGAGTACAGAACCAGGGTGTTACTGCAATTAAACAGGGTCTTGGTGAGGCCACACCTAGAATATTGTGTGCAGTTTTGGTCCCCTTTTCTGAGGAAGGATGTTCTTACTCTCGAGGGAGTGCAGCGAAGGTTTACCTGACTAATTCCAGGGATGGCGGGACTGTCATATGAGGAGAGATTGCCCAGGTTAGGATTGTTCTCGCTGGAGTTCAGAAGAATGAGGGGGCATCTCATAGAGACTTATAAAATTCTAACAGGACTAGACAGGGTAGATGCAGGGAAGATGTTACCAATGATGGGTGTGTCCAGAACCAGGATTCTGTGAACCTATGATTAACAGCACTACATATTGGTCGGAATTCTCCGGCCATTGGGTCCTCTGTTCCCTCTGGTAGCGCAGTTCTGCCCGCAGGTTTCCTGGTATCGTGGGGTGGCTTCAGTGGGAAGTCCCACTGACAAGCAGCAGGACTTGAGAATCTCACTGCCAGCGAATGACACAACACCAAGAATCATGCAGTGGGGGACCAGCGAATCTAGTCCAATGTCACTGAATTCACGGCACTAGTTAATATCACTGGATTAACAGCCCTAGTTAATATCGCTGGATTGACAACCCTAGTTAATATCACTGGATTAACAATGCTACTCAGTATAATTTGATTAACAGCCATACTTGATATCACTGGATGAACAGCTCTAATTAAAATCCTTGGGTTAACACCGAGATCTTGTTTCCCGATTTTCTTCACCCCTGTCGTAACGACGCTCTTGCCCAGAAAGGGTAGGAACCTAATTTTAATGATTTTACATATGTTTAAAGGACCTGCCCTCCACTTGATATCCCCTCACAAAATATTGAAATCTCATTCGGTGAGATTCACAACAGGTTTGTGAATACGGGAAACAATCGAGGGGCCCCACCAGGGGCACAAAGGTAAGTATAACCACCGGGGGAAGATTGTACCGGTGCAGTGCCCTGCCACTGCCCCCTGCACAAGTTAGCACTCCTCCTGCACACTCCGAAGAAAACATCGGAAAAATCTGCCCATTATTTATTTGATGGATTAACAGCATTATTTAATATCAGTGGAATAACAGCACTGTTTAATGTTACTGGATGAACACCAATATTTAATATTGCTGGATAAACAGCACAAATAATATTGTTGGATTAAGAGCAATATTTAATATAACTAGATTAACAGCACTATTAAATGGCACTGGATTAATAGCAATACTTAATATCATTGAATTAACAGCACTAATTAATATCTTTGGATTAACAGCAATATTTAATATCGCTGGATTTAAATCACTAATTAATATCACTGGATTAACAGCAATATTCAATACTGGATTAACAGCATTGTTTAGTATAGCTGGATTAACATGACTAATTAATACTGGTGGATTAACAGCAATAATAAATATCACTGGACTAACAGCAATATTCAATACTGGATTAACAGCATTATTTAATATTGCTTGATTAACAGTAGTAAGTAATACTGGTGGATTCACAGCACGAATTAATATCACTGGTTCAACAACATTAATTAATATCTCTGGATTAACATCACTATTTAATATTATTGGATTAACAGAACTAATTAATATCACTGGTTTAACAGCACTGTTTAACATAATTGGATTAACAGCACTAAAATCACTGGATTAACAGCATTAATTAATATCACTGAGTAAACAGCTTTACTTAGGGGCTGGTTTAGCACAGTAGGCTAAACAGCTGGCTTGGAATGCAGAACAATGCCAGCAGCGTGGGTTCAATTCCTGTACCGGCCTCCCCAAACAGGCGCCGGAATGTGGCGACTAGGGGCTTTTCACAGTAACTTCATTGAAGCCTACTTGTGACAATAAACAATTATTATTAATTAATATCACTGAATTAACAACAACATTTAAAATTGTTGGATTAACAGCACTAAGTAATATCATTGAATTAACAGCATTAATTAAAATAATTGAATTATCAGCAATATTTTAAAATGCTGGTTTAACAGCACTCATTAAAATGGACTAACATCGATAATTTGGACTAACATCAATAATTAATATCACAGGATTAACATCAATAATTAATATCACAGGATTAACAGCAATATTTAATATTACTGGATTAACAACACTAATTAGTATCACTGGATGAATGGCAATATTTAATATCACTGGATTAACAGCACTAATTACTATCACTGGGTAACACAAATATTTAATATCACTGGGTTAACAGCACTGATTAATATCACTGGATTAATGGCAATATTTAATATCACCGGATTCACAGAACAAGTTAATATACCTGGATTAACGACAATATTTAATATCACTGAATTAATAGCACTGATTAATATGACTAGATTAACAGCAATATTTAATGTCACTGGGTTGACAGCAATATTTAATATCATTGGGGGAGCAGAAATAGTAACAAGAAATATTTAATATCACTGGATTAACAGCACTAATTAATATCACTAGATTAACAGGACTAATTAATATCATTGGATTAATGGCAATATTTAATGTTATTGGATTGACAGCAATCTTTAATATCACTGGGGTAACAGCAATAGTAACAGCAATATTTAATATCACTGGGGTAACAGCAATAGTAATAGCAATCTTTAATATCACTGGAATAATGGCACTAATTAATATCAATGGATTAACAGCAATATAAATATCACTGGATTAGCAGCAATATTTAATATGACTGGATTAACAGTGCTAGATTAACAGGACTAGTTAAAACCGCTGAATTAACAGCTGTGCTTAATATCACTGGCTCATTAACACATTTAATATCTGGATTAACTGTGCTGTATAGTATTGAGGGATTAACAGGTCTAATTAATATCACTGTATAAACAGTGGTAGTTAATATCAATGGTTAAAAAATTCTACTTAAATTTGTTACATTAACATCACATTAAATATTGCTGAATTAACTGCACTATTTAATATTTTAGGAGCAAGAGCTCTAATAGTGCTGGAATGAGAGCATTGTAAAATATTGTTAGATTTACAGCTCTAATTAATTTTGTTGGATTAACAGCAGCAACTACTACCACTGGATTAATAGCACTACTTAATATCACTGGATTAACATAATTAATTACTATCACTGGATGATCAACACTATTTAATATGATTGGATTATCAGCACCAATTCATATCGCTGAATTAACACCTCTAGTTAATATTACTGGATTCACAGCTTTACCTAACTAACATTGCTTGATTAACAGCACTATGTAATATTGCTGGATTAACAGCAGTAGTAAATAGTTGCTATTAACTATTAATCCACTGTTAATAGTTGCTCTATATAACTAATATCGGTGGATTAACAGATCTATCTAATTAATATCAGAGGATCAACAGCAATTATTTAATATTGCTGGATTAACAGCTCTATCTAACTGATACCGCTAGATTAACATAATTAATTAATATCGCTAAATTAACAACTCTATCTAATAAATATCACTGGATTAACAGTATTATCTACCTAATAGTGCTGGATTAACAGCACTAATTAATATCGCTGGATTAACAGCGCTATCTAACTGATACCACTGGATTAACAGCACTAACTAATATAGTTGGATTAACAGTACTATTCAATATTACTGGATTAACAGTATTATCTACCTGATACTGCTGGATTAACAACACTAATTAATATCGCTGGATTAACAGTGTTATCTAACTGATACCACTGGATTAACAACACTAACTAATATAGTTGGATTAACAGCACTAGTCAATATCACTGGATTAGCAGCTCTATCTAATATCGCTGGATTATCAGCAATATTTAATATTGCTGGATTAACAGCACTATCTAACTGACACTGTTGGATTAACAACATTAAATAATATCGCTGGATTAACAGCTCTATCTAATTAATATCACTGGATTAACGGCTCTAATCAATATTACAGGATTAGCAGTTCTATATAACTGCTGGATTAACAGCACTAGTTAATATCACTAGAATTACAGGTCCATTTAACTAATACTACTGGATTAACAGCACTAATTAATATAGTTGGATTAAAATACTATTTAATATCACTGGATTAACTGGATATAATTGGATTAACTGGATATAGTTGGATTAACTCGATATAGTTTGAATAATTATTAGCAACAGTGGATTAGTAGCATTAATAAACATCACTGGATTAATGGTGTTATTTAATGTGGTTTAATTAAAACCACTAGATAAAAAGAGTGCACCAGACTCTTAAGACTGCTGGTCCTTTGGGGTGGTCCTTTGCATAGATCATTCTGTTGCACACTCTGGATATTACTTCTCGAATAATCTGATCTTCTTGTGGAGCAACTCCAGATGTTAATGTACTACCAAAGGCTTAGCATCCAATAGCAACAATTTTGAAAAGCAATAAACCATCAACAATGTAATGCTGAAAAAAACTGGATGATGATATGTATTAATCTAGAAAAAACATAACAGAAACAGAGTTACAATCAGATCAGCCACAAACTTATTGAATGGTGGAGCAGGCTCAAGGGGCCGAATGGCCTACTCCTGCTCCAAATTCATATGTACGTTTGTTTGTATGAAAAAGAAAAGGTGTTGGATAAGGAATTCATTGCATCTAATGTTCCGTGCTCCTCTTCAAATAGTTTTCTGAGATTCAGGTCAAAAATCTCTCAAAGAAGAAAGCAGTGTTAAATTCAGTAATGATTGGTGCTTCTATAATTGTTCAGAAGATCTACGCTTATAACACTGAACTCGGCAACATTTGCTTGCTCTTCTTTTTCTTACCAGGTAGGTTGCCTGAACAAACTCACAAGTACAGCAGCTAGCGATGCTTGGCCGTGCTTTGGCAAACAGAAGGAACCTTTAACCTACCTGGAACAGCAATGTTTCCTGCAGTTGGATGGTCCATTTCTAAAATGAGGTCATTTTGTATTACCTAGAAAAAGAAATAATAAACGTAAATTTAATTCACAGTATGTCAATGTTGTAAATCAAATTGTGAATTCATGGCTAGTATTCCAAAAAATTACTCTGTGAATATATGGCCTCGCTCTGTGATTCTATGATCCTGTGGGACAGGGCTATAGAACCATTGCCTTAATTTTCTATCCTCCACTCTCTGCAAGCATAGCTCGCCAGTGGGACAAAAACCTCCACAGGAACTGAAAGATCAGCTGGCATGTCACAAATCTAAGGCAATCATATCACCTATGTAAAGCTATCTAAAATGCCAATTCTGTAGTTAAGTACTTGATAATCAATGGTAGCTAAATTACAGTAGTCCTATATTAAATAATTTAAAATAAAAATTCAAGAAGATTGCATTATTTCAGACTATCAAATTAGACATTCTGTCAGAATTTTCAGGATCAAACATGTTCCATCAACATTTACTGACTAAATTTTCAGACTTAGAAAGCAGTAATGTACTGTACTACATGCATTCCTGGCACTTATTTTCTCGGCCAATTTATTACCACATTAGTCCGTTTATGAGCTCCTCCATGAATGGTAGTCAGTATTCAGTTGTTTTATAGCAGCATACATGTTAGATTGATGAAGATGATGTGATCTCTATTCATGATCACCACTCCATATTATTAATGTCGGCAGGCTTAGTCTCCAGCGTATTTGCTAAACTATATAAATGCTTGCCAGAAACAGAAAAAGGCAATGTGGAGTGGAGAGGTTGCACTGGATCCTAAATCCTACATCCCTGCAGGAAATCGGTAAAGGAAGTTTCTGTAAAGAAATACTTCTTCATATAAAATAGTTTAACGAGGATATACAGAAGACCACGATAATCTAAAAAGCACCTATTTTACTTTTCATTTCTCCCTCCCTCACTCCCTTCTTGTCTGTCCAACTCTAATGCTCACAGGGGAAATTTTAACCCACAAAGAGTAGTTGGATTTAGGTCGGTTGAGAGATTAAAATCTTAAAAAAACAGATTCCTGACCTAAACCTACCTTTAACCCACTCACATCAGCTTTAACTGAGGCGGGAAGGTGGGCGAGAAAGCTAACCACTCAAAAGTGAGTTGGCAGTTTCAGTACACTAATGCGGCTGCAAGGCATTGTTCAGCTTTTCAACTTCCACTGTGGTTGGTTGGGTTTCCTGAGTCTCAGAAAATGCAGTCGTTACATCCAGGCGAGGCCTTATCAACGGGATAAGTGTCCTGATGCCTATTGCCTGACTCTAGCATGTCTGCTTGATCAGACACATTTCCAACACTACCCTCCCCAAGCATCCCCACAGCACCTCCCTTGAATTTCAAACTGCAGATGGCAGGTCCATGGACCTCTTATTTTCCACCCCACCAAACTGCCCTCACGAAAACCCTTGTCTTAAGCATTTTTGGCTTCAACAGTCCAGAAGCTCACTTGAACAACCAGTGCAATCTCATCATGTTGGGTGAGACCTACACCAGAGCTCTGACAAAGGAGCGCCATCACTTGATCAGGTAATCACAGCCACCAACTCAGATGCTGGCATTGCGTGAACTTTAGTTGGTCGTATACAGTTGGGATCAGCACATGGTGACTTACGAGACATAAATGGGCTGCAGCCAGACTGGGGCAAGGACAGTTTGTGTGTCTGCTCCCCCGAAGGTGAGATCACAGACAGGTTCTGCTGCAGAGGATTTGGATGAGAACTTTGATGTGGCAATGTACAAGGGGAAGCTGAAGGGCACACAAACCAAGATACTTTGTGCATTGGGCAGGACTGTCAAAGACTCTTTTGTTACTCTTCAGGAGGTGTCCAGCTCTCGCTGGGCAACATGAAATGAAATGAAAATTGCTTATTGTCACAAGTAGGCTTCAAATGAAGTTACTGTGAAAAGCCCCTAGTCACCACATTCCGGCGCCTGTTCGGGGAGGCTGTTACGGGAATTGAACCGTGCTGCTGGCCTGCCTTGGTCTGCTTTCAAAGCCAGCGATTTAGCCCTGTGTTATGCTGTAATCATTTAGATAACATGCAGCACAAAGTTTAGAATGCTGCCTGACACAATAGGACCAGGAGTAGGGTAATTGTGCATGGAATCCCCAAACCCAATATTGGGTTTAATTAAATTTTATCCATAGTGTGGGGACAAACACTATATTCAATCCTTCCAGCTATTTAGATACTCAGTATTCAATAGTTTTGATGATTACTTGTCATTCAGTCCTTGTAATCGGTGCTCTGCTTAAAGGTAGTAAATTTCATCAAATATTTCCAATGCAAACTCTCCTACTGAATATCTATCAGCTGATTTATCATTCAAAGGGGTAGATAAAAAACTTTGTTCAGTAGTGTAAAATGGTCTGTCAACTCTTTATCAAACGTTTTAAAATGATAACAAGTTGAGGGCAGCACGGTAGCATTGTGGATAGCTCAATTGTTTCACAGCTCCTGGGTCCCAGGTTCAATTCCCGGCTTGGGTCACTGTCTTTGCGGAGTCTGCACATTCTCCCCGTGTGTGCATGGGTTTCCTCCGGGTGCTCCAGTTTCCTCCCACAGTCCAAAGATGTGCGGGTTAGGTGGATTGGCCGTGCTAAATTGCCCATAGTGTCCAAAATTGCCCTTAGTGCTGGGTGGGGTTGCTGGGTTATAGGGTGGAGGTGTGGACCTTGGGTAGGGTGCTCTTTCCAAGAGCCGGTGCAGACTCGATGGGCCGAATGGCCTCCTTCTGCACTGTAAATTCTATGAACTCTATGGACTCTTAAGTTAGCAGCCCATTTCACATCTGCCACTTTTTACACTATCACACAAAATCCAGATCTAACCCAATAACTCCAAATGTATAAGTTGACATTTGTCTGGAATCCCAGCTAAAATAGCCCAGTTTGCAAGGCACACTGTTCTGTGTATATCTTTAGATACAATGTAAAAAATAGGCAAACTAGATGAAAGGATACCGTGACCAGTGTTTTGCATAGGTCTTCAATTACACAGTATTAACCATTTATATGGCAGCATCCTCATTATGGTTCCCACTTGCTGTAATCAGCCAGCTCTTCGATACTAAAGAAATTTCATTTAATGGAATTAGTATACATTTATGTCAAAGCCAAGTACATAAATTAAAGATCCTGTCTAGGATTTTACGTCACACAGGCACGCCAAATGTTTTTTTGAACATGCTGACTGAAGTCGATTGAAGAGATTTGAATATACTATTACATGCTTTAGAGGCACAGCATGTGGTTGTAGGCACGATTTCAACACAAATTTGTTCTGATATATGACTGACATTTAATATTAGTTCACAATAAAATGGGGAGGAGGTGAATTTTTGTAATAGTCTTTAGCACTGCAGTAATGAATTGCTAATCAAAAACAAAGTCCAAGTTCAACCTGTCTCCTGTGCTCTTAGTGAGTCAGAAGGTGCTGCAGACTGAAACCATCATCATAGCTTGAACGTCGTTTCAGTCAGGACAGGCAAAACTGTGTCAATCACTGTGAGTTCACAATAAAGGAGGAAAAAACCTTCTGTTGCTATGGCGTTTATGGTGTTAGGTAATCCACAAACAAAATAAGTTTTTTGAACAATTCGAGGAATTAATAATAATAATCTTTATTATTGTCACAAGTAGGCTTACATCAACACTGAAGTTACTTTGAAAAGTCCCTAGTCTTCAAAATCCGGCTCATGTTCGGGCACACAGAGGGAGAATTCAGAATGTCCAAATTACCTAACAGCCCATCTTTCGGGACTTGTGGGAGGAAACCGGAGCACCCGGAGGAAACTCACACAGACACAGGGAGAAGGTGCAGACTCCACACAGTGACCCAAGCCGGGAATCAAACCTGGGACCCTGGAGCTGGGAAGCAACAGTGCTACACACTGCGCTACCGCGCTGCCCAATTCAGCTTTAATGTGTAATTTGTAGGCTACAATTCCACTAATAGTCACATTTCCAAATTTTCTTCAGCAAAGCTGTGCACTGCTTTCATTTTCTGACAGATTTTCCCATCTTTGATTATAGACTTGCATATATTACTGTTTTAAAATTAACTTCAGGTTGATAGGTTTGATATACTTATTGTCTTTTGAAATGAAGAAAGTCATTTAAGAAGGTCTAGTAAAAACCATCTAATTTTTTCAACGTTTAGTTTGATCTGACAATCTGCTGCTGAAACCCAGATTGGAATTCTACCTTTCTCTCACCAGCAGGAGGTCTGGTTATTCTTCTCCCTGCAGTGTATTCTAAATCCAAGGAACATCACTGTTGCCAGCAGAGCTACAAAGCTTCAGGAAGTCACAGCGATATCATTCCACCCACAAACCCACAGTGCAGTGCTGAGAAACAAATGCTAAAGCTGCAACGTTTCTAATGAAGAAGCTCCTACCAAAGTATTAACCTGTCTTTCCTCTTTCAGATGCTGACTGGTCTGTTGTACATTCCTGTTCACATAAATGCTGTAAACTAGATTGTTCTAACTGGATCACTCTAAAGTTCAATTCATGTTTCACTGATATTTGCAGGTAAATGAAAGCCTGGGGAAGAATTACCTTTTAAAATGTTAATCCCAGTCTTAAAAATCTGAACCAACACACACACACAAACACAAAACATGCACACATGTACAAGAGTCAGAAAACATCAACTCCTTTTGTATTTAGGATTAGATGTTAATGCACCAGGAAGGTTATCGTCAGATTGCTTCATTGTTGATAAATTCTGTAGGGAGCATCCCGAATTCTGAATTCCAGTTTAATGTAGATTAGCTGCCGCCCCCCGCCCCCCCCACCCCCATAGCGGAAGTAGTTTTATCAACCTTTTCCAGCATTTACAAAGCGCAATACTATCTTTCTGCAAACGAGCTACATTGTTGCAGGATCTGTGTGCAGCGTCTGGCTACCTCTAGCCGTTTTTGGCCAGTCAGTTGCACAGGACGAGGTCAGTATTATCGAGCATGGCCAGAAAATCCAGCTGTCTTCCAAACCCATTCCTTCAAGTCACACTGTGGGCAGAATGGCGCAGTATAATCAAATCACTTCCGATCATGGTTCAGAACAATAGACTTGCATTGAATACTGTTAATTAAGTATCAATAGCTTGGAATGTTGACTCTTCCGACACCGGCTGGACAGGAGCCAGGAATTCTGGAAGGTGAATTGGAAGGAGGCGCCTGGAGAGTGTACTGCAGGGAGGAGGGTGAACATTGTGGGAGGTGTGGGGAAGGGTTAGAAATGTCGGGGGAGAAGGGGGATGTTTTTTAGGGTTTTCGCTCACAGCTCCTGCTGTTAGTCACTGTCCCATACTGAGATTTACAGGAGGATTGGGAACATTTTTATTTAAGTATCAAGTCACTAAGGTCAGTGTCGGAGACATTCTCAAAGGGGCTCAGGTGGCACAGTTCTGTCCATCCGGGGTTTAAATTTCCCGGCCAAATACCATACGTGCGTGTAGTCATTCTGCAGGGTCCCAAAGTGCAACAGCCGTCAACGTCTGAACATGTGCTTCAGTTGTTACCAGAAGATTCTGCCCTTTATTTATTGCACGAGGCAAAAATGAAGCAGTTCCGTCTTGTTTTAGCTTTGTTGAGCTTCCTTTAATTCAGTCACGAAGCTTAAGCTTAGCTCAATACAAATGTTGCAAGTTTCCTTGGCTGTTTGCAAAGCTTGAGGGAGGAAACACGCTCTCTTTGAACAAACAAAAAGAGTGTGACATGTGCTATATAAGACAGATTTATCTTCAGATGTGGTCAACAGTTATTCAAATCCAGGAAGTCCCAAAACTAGCCCAGAAACTGTTTTCAGGGGCATTACAGCAGCTGGAGGTGTATAAATCTGAGAGGATCAGTTTGGGATTTCTAAGGGAGACAGAGACTAGCATAACTCTCATTAAAAAAAAGAAAAACCTGCACAGAAAAGTTAGTTACTGAAAAAGTTTCAAGAAGTTGATTGCAACATTTGACCATTTTCCTTTCCAAATATATATCTATTATATGACTTCTTTTTTACTTGTTCATCTTTCATTAAATAATTGTGATGAATTTAAACCTAAACCACGGTTTAACATTTTGATTACCTATTGTCCGAGGTGGGAGAGATTTTGGGACAAAAGTAATGAATGGAAATATTGTGATATGATATGCACTTATGCACATAATGAGATACAGACAGGCAATGACAGACACCCAGTACAGCCAATCAACACACAGGACAGAACACAACCAAACACCAGGCAGAACACTAGAAGGTGGTCTCCCACTATAAAACACATGAGGCATCAACACTCTGCCTCTTTCCACTTGTGACAACTCTAGTGACAGTCAGGGTGTGTATATCAGTTAGCACCTTCTACACGTGGCTCAGAGCTAGTCTGGTCGAGTTAGTTATAGTAAGCATGCTTAGATTAGTAGAGTGTCAAACCCACAGTGAACTGTGTGCACTGCTTAACAAGTTCAATAAAGCGTATTGAAGTAACATCAAAGTTTGGAGTCTACTTTCAAGTACAACTGCATCCAGTTGCAGTCCGTGTTACCCCAGGGTGATTAACACAACATGGTACCAGTCGTCTATTATCTCGAAGTGGCTTACCTCGAGTGATTCTGTGAATACCAGCAAGTGCCTTCCAGCGGCATGGAGAAGATTCAGGCCCCTCCACAGCTACGAATCTCCGGCAATCTCGGTGCCAACTGGCGGGTCTTCAAGCACGGTAGCATTGTGGATAGCACAATTGCTTCATAGCTCCAGGGTCCCAAGTTCGATTCCCGGCTTGGGTCACTGTCTGTGCGGAGTCTGCACATCCTCCCCGTGTGTGCGTGGGTTTCCTCCGGGTGCTCCGGTTTCCTCCCACAGTCCAAAGATGTGCAGGTTAGGTGGATTGACCATGATAAATTGCCCTTTGTGTCCAAAATTGCCCTTAGTGTTGGGTGGGGTTGCTGGGTTATGGGGATCGGGTGGAGGTGTTAACCTTGGGTAGGGTGCTCTTTCCAAGAGTTGGTGCAGTCTCGATGGGCCGAATGGCTTCCTTCTGCACTGTAAATTCTATGTCTATGTTCCTTCTCTACATTGAGGCCTCAGACCTCGAGGATGCGTCCGATGCCAGAAATATCGCGCTGCTCTTATCAACTGCGAGGGAGCAAGCCACCCAAATTTTCAACTCGTTTAATTTTACCGACGGGCAGGACGAGACCAAACTCAAGACCGCTTTGGAGAAGTTCGACAGTCACTGTGAAGTCGAAACAAACAAGAGCTTTGAGCGCTATATCTTCCAGCAATGCTTTCAAGGTAAGGATGAACCTTTCCAATCTTTTCTAACTCATCTCCGTATATTAGCATAATTGCAATTATGGTGCAACCGCTGATTCCATGATCAGGGATCAGATCGTGTTTGGGGTGCACTCCGATTCCTTGCGGGAGCAACTCCTCAAAATTAAGCACATGACTCTGCCAGTCACAATCGAGACGTGTATAGTGCATGAGCATGCGAGAAATCGGTACTCCCGTTTCAAATCGGCAGAATGCGAAAAACTTGCCTCCCACGAGGCAGAGAGTGTACAGGCCATCGCCCGGATGCAGCGCCTCAGTATCGATGAAAGCGGCCATTTTGCGTGCCCCATGTAACCATCTGGGATGGCCACTTCCCGACTACAAAATGGACACTTTGCAAAGATTGCAGGGAAAATGGACAATACTGAGAAAGCAAGCAGGTGCAGGGTTTGTCTGTTGATTGGAGCCGCAGATCCCAGACAAGACCGAAACTGCAAAGCCATTACCATACTAATGAGCCATCCCCGGGGACAAAGAGTAACATTTAAGTAAACGATACCAAGGCAGACACCCCGGCGCCAGAGGAGACTAGAACAAAGCAGGCCAACAGCCACCTAGGACACGCCCAGCCATCAGGGCACCCACTCCTTTATTGGAAGAAATCGATAGAAACAATTGGGAAACGGCCCAATTAATTGGGGCCAAGTTCAAGGCCCGCCCAAAAGCGCGCAAAGCCCCTTTATGGGTATAAGAAGAATCTCCCAAGAGAGAATCGCTCTCTTGGCTCCGGCTCTCACCAAGGAGAGACCTGCCCAACAGCAACGTCAGAACAAGTAAGTCCAAGGTCAACGCACGCTACGAGACAGACGCTCCTGGCTGTTATTCTGTACCAACTCGATCCCAGCAGCCTCAGAACCGAACAACGGCCATTGTTCCTCTGACTGAGTGGGCGCCCGAAGCTAAGTATAGGCTTTAGCAATAGTGATAGTTTAGTCTGTAGAGTTTTGTGCATGAGCATATTTGATTGTGTGTGTAAATAAATGAGCATTGTGTTTGAACTTACTAACTGGTGTATCGAGTCTTTGATCAGTAATCGGTTTTGAACCTTGTGGCGGTATCGAGAGATACCTGGCTATTCTAGAGCAAAACGTAATTAGAATTAAGGAAGGCGACCATATTGGCCGCCATCTTCAGAGCCAAATTAAGAGAAACACAATTAGCAACACCCATGTATGCTCAGCACGAACGGGAGTACAAAGCGGCCGAAAACCAAACTGCGCAGGTGCGAACGTCGGCTGACCGCACAACGCATGTGCAACGAGGCACGGAGTGTAACGCTGTCAATGTCATGACGTGCCCGAACTGCAGCACCGCCCACTTAAAGCGGCAATGCCCTGCAAAAGGCAGGCGATGTTTAAATTGCGGGAAGCCTGGACATTATGCAGCCTTGAGGAAGTCTGCACCACCAGTCAAGGGCCAGCGATCCCATTTCCAACGCAAGCGCGTTCGCTGTGTACAGCAAGGTTTGCTGGATTCTGATCCTGGGAGCACTACGGATGCAGAGGACGACTGCCTGGAGTCCCCCTACCGTGTGGGCATCATCACTACATGTGAGTATGCCTCCTCAAATTCAGCAAGATGTCTATCTATCCTCAATGTGGATTCTGCCGACGAATGGCGTGCTGTCATACAAGTAAATCAATGCAGCATCCAGTTCAAGCTGGACACTGGTGCTTCTGCCAATCTCATCCCTCAAGCTGATTTTGACCGCATTAAAAAGCAACCCAAAATTCTTCCGCCAGCCTGCCAGCTCCTCGATTATAATGGCAATGCCATAACTGCACTAGGATCTTGTCATCTACTCATCTCCAACAAGACCATCAATGTCAAACTGCGATTCAAAATCGTCAAGCCTGATAAGGCATTCCTGCTCGGTGCCCATGCATGCAAGCTACTCAACCTCGTACAGCGAGTCCATGCCATGTCTTCTTCCAATGTGGATCTTCAGGCTGACATTGATGACATCCTTGCTCAATATCCGGATGTGTTTGATGGAATGGGCACTCTGCCGTACTGCTACAAGATCCTACTCAGGCCCGATGCCACGCCTGTAATCCATGCACCACGCCGGGTGCTGGCTCCTCTGAAGGAACGTTTAAAGGCACAGCAATAGGAGCTCCAAGATAAGGGCATCGTCGCTAAAGTAACGGAACCGACTGACTGGGTCAGCTCGATGGTTTGTGTGAAGAAGCCCTCAAGAGAGTTGCGGATATGCATGGATTCCAAAGATCTTAACCAGAACATAATGCGGGAACACTACCCGATCCCGAAGCGGGAGGAACTGACCAGTGAGATGGCACATGCCAAATTCTTCACGAAGCTAGATGCATCGTGTGGGTTCTGGCAGATACAACTGGACGAGTCCAGCAGGAAGCTCTGCACGTTCAACACACCATTTGGCAGGTACTGTTATAACCGTATGCCGTTCGGCATTGTCTCAGCCTCTGAAATCTTCCACAGGATCATGGAGCAGATGATGGAGGGCATTGAGGATGTGCGTGCCTACATAGATGATGTAATCATATAGTCCACGACCCCCGAGGAACACATATCTCGTCTCAAACAAGTCTTTCGACGTGTCCATGCAAACTGCCTCAAGCTGAACAAGGCCAAGTGCTCCTTTGGCATGTCAACCATCAAGTTCTTGGGCGACCAGATATCCCAGCAGGGTGTGCGACCAGATTCAGACAAGGTCAAGGCCATTAATGCCATGAAGACCCCGGAAGACAAGAAGGCAGTAGTACGCTTACTCGGAATGGTGAACTTCTTGCGAAAATTCATTCCCAACGTGGCCTCACACACCACGGCTCTCAGGCATCTGGTGAAGAAGTCCACTGCATTCCAGTGGCTACCCACACATCAAGCAGAATGGCTCGAGCTCAAAGCAAAGCTCACCACTGCTCCGGTACTAGCGTTTTTGATCCAGACAGGGAAATAAAAATCTCCACGGACGCAAGCCAGGACGGCATTGGTGCGGTGCTCCTCCAGAGGGATGTCTCCTCGTCCTGGGCTCCAGTTGCTTATGCGTCAAGGGCCATGACTCCTACTGAACAGAGGTACGCCCAAATAGAAAAAGAGTGCCTGGGCCTCCTAACCGGCATTGTAAAGTTCCATGGCTACGTCTACGGTCTACCAACATTCACAGTGGAGAACGACCACAGACCCTTGGTCCATATCATTTGTAAGGACTTGAATGACATGATGCCCAGGCTTCAGCGCATTCTCCTTCGACTCCGAAGGTACGATTTTGAGTTGGTATACACACCAGGCAAGGAGCTGATAATTGCGGATGCCGTGTCCGGCTCCATCACCTCGCCCTGTGAACAGGTTGATTTCATCCGCCAGATTGAGGCACAGGTGCAGCTGTGTTGTGTGCCAGCAACCTCCCGGCCTCAGATGAAAGAGTGATCAGTATTCGTGAAGAGACTGCCAAGGACCCCCTTCTGCAGCGGGTCATGCATCACCTTGCAAATGGCTGGCAAAAAGGGCAATGCCCTCAGTTCTTTAATGTGAAGGACGACCTGACAGTCGTCGAGGGGATCCTCCTCAAGCTAGATCGTATCATTATTCCTCACAGTCTGCAGAGTTTAGTGCTCAAACAGATCCACGAGGGACACCTAGGTGTTGAAAAGTGTAGGCGCAGGGCCCGGCAGGCTGTCTATTGGCCTGGAATCAGCCAGGACATATCCAACATGGTCCTCAATTGTGTGACCTGCCAGCGTTTCCAGCCTGCTCAAACAAAAGAAACACTCCAGCAACATGAGATTGTGACCTCTCCGTGGTTCAAGGTGGGAATCAACCTTTTTCACGCCAATGGGCGTGACTATGTGCTCATCATAGATTACTTCTCAAATTACACGGAAGCTGTGAAGCTGTTAGACCTCACATCAAGGACAGTCATCAAGGCCTGCAAGGAGACATTTGCCAGGTATGGTATTCCACTCACTGTCATGAGTGACAATGGTCCTTGCTTCCAAAGCCAAGAGTGGTCCAATTTTGCCAAGTCGTACCAATTTAACCACATTACCTCAAGCCCACACTACCTGCAGTCCAATGGGAAGGTTGAGAAAGGGGTCCATATAGTGAAGCAACTGCTCTGCAAGGCTGCGGACTCTGCTTCTGACTTCAACCTTGCGCTGTTGGCTTACAGGGCAACCCCTCTGTCCACCGGTATGCCTCCGGCTCAACTCCTCATGAATAGAGACCTGCGGACGACTGTTCCAGCCATACACTTACCAGACCTGGATCACCTCCCAGTGCTGCAAAAGGTGCAGCAACTCAGGAACCAGCAAAAGCTGACGTACGATGCTCATGCTACCGATTTGCCTGTGCTATCTCCGGAAGATGCCGTTCGGATCGAGCTCCCTGATGGAGGCTGGTCAGCTCCAACTGTTGTTGTTCGACAGGCTGCTCCCAGATTGTTTGTTGTTCGTTTGGCTGATGGTTCCATTGTCAGGCGCAACAGAAGGGCACTGAGCAAACTTGCCTGCCCACCACCAGATCCTACTTTTCCATATGTTGTTATGCCTCCTCCGGACACCTCACACCACGAGGCCACCACTCTGGCAGCAATCCCGCCTGTCAAGGCGCCATCGTCCCCACCTCCACCTCTCAGGCGGTCAACAAGGATCCAACGCAAGCCCCAAAGATTGGACTTATAGACATTTATCTTGTAAATTTTGTTCTGTATCTGCACGCTAGACACCTCTCATGTATATATTCATCCACTCGCTTTCATCCACTCGCCATTTAATGTAAATAGTTCTATATGTAAATACAGTCGCATACGCTCCAAGCAACCAACATTTTTTTCTTTAAAAAGGGAAGATGTCATGATGTGCACTCATGCACATAATGAGATACAGACGGGCAGTGACAGACACTCAGTACAGCCATACAACACACAGGACAGAACACAATCAATCACCAGGCAGAACACTAGAAGGTGGTCTCCCACTATAAAACACACGAGGCATCAACACTCTGCCTCTTTCCACTGGTGACAACTGTAGTGACAGTCAGGGTGTATATATCAGTTAGCACCTTCTACACGTGGCTCAGAGCTAGTCTGGTTTAGTTAGTTATAGTAAGCACGCTTAGATTAGTAGAGTGTCAAACCCACAGCGAACTGTTAACAAGTTCAATAAAGTGTATTGAACTAACATCAAAGTTTGGAGTCTACTTTCAAGTACAACTGCATCCAGTTGCAGTCCGTGTTACCCCTGGGTGATTAACACGATATATTGTTCTGTTTGTTATTCCATAAGACATAGGAGCAGAAGTTGGCCACTCGGCCCATCGAGTCTGCTCCGCCATTCAATCGGTGCAGCCTGTCATAATATCATTCTTTTCCATCCAGTTAACAGTCACTTATTTACATTTTCAATCTAATTGGAAAATTTCCCTTTGTGAAACATGGAGGGCGGGATTCTCCGCTTCAGAGACTAAGTGCTGATGCCGGGACTGAATCGATGGTGTTCTACGAGCCCAAAAGCGGCGCCAGTCCCGGAGCAATTCAGGATCGGTTAATTGCGAGCACCGTGGTGCACCACGTGGAACTCGTGCAATTCCAATGCACGACGATGTCCAATTCGCCGGAGTCGGGATTGGCACTCGAGAGGCTGTCAAGCAGCAGCAGCATATCAGCACTCCACTCCCCACACACAGTCATTCCAGCCAACAAGATGGCAGCACGAAGAGTGGCACCCCGATTCACACATGCAGAGCTCGAGACCCTGCTGGATGCCGTGGAGGAGGTGGGCCACACTGTTCCCCGGGTTGAGAAGGAAGCTGCCATACACCAGGTATGGGCGCAGGTGGCTGAGGATGTGAGCGCCGCAGGCCCCACCGCCAGGCCCGGCTAGCAGTGCTGTAAAAAGCTGCATGACCTTCTCAGTGTGGTCAGGGTGAGTAACCAGCACCATGCACCAACCCCCGTCCCACACACCTGTACTGCACTGTCCCACCCAGAGGGCACCCAAACCCCTCCCTCCGGCAACCCTTCACCAAATGGTGCGCCTCGAAGGTGTCCGGAATCGTCAGGTGTGGCAGGGTATTGGACGCAGACATGCATAATGTGCATCTCATGGTACCCACTAGCTGCACGTTCATGCGGTGGCACCCCTTTCGGTTTGGGAAGGCCGCCCCCTAATGCGCTGGTGCTTGTAGGGGAACATGCGTCCCGCCAATCACCCCCTGGAGCTGGGGCATCCCCGTGATGGCAGCAAACCCCACTGCCTGGGAAACCTGGTGGACTCGGTCCACATTGAAGCTGATATATTGTGCCGACCAGGCATAAAGGGCCTCCGTAATGTTGCGGATGCACCTATGCACCGAGATCCCAGACAGGTCCCCACTCTGCACTTGGAAGAGACCCCGTGGCGAAAATGGTGTAGGCGGCCATCACCTTGACGGCCACCGGGAGCAGGTGTACTTTTCCATCCCCCGCAGTTCCAGGTGCGCCATGATCTGGCGGATATGCCGTACCATCCCCCTGCTCAGCCGGAGTCTTTGACAACACATCTGGTCCGGCAGCTCCTCGAATAGCAGACGCTGCAGGTACACACGAGACCGAATGCGGCGCCTATTTCCAACCTCCTCCTTGGCCTGTTGATCATTCTGCCTTCCCCATCGCAGCCTGGCGGTGCCAAGGACCGCAGGGGCCTCTGGCCCCGGGCCCCTTCCCTTCCAGCAGGGGGACCGGTGGCTGGCGCTATCAATGTCAGTGGTACGTTCTGCAGCCCCACCCGGTGCCCACCTGGAGGGCCTACTTTGGGCATCTCCCTTGAGTGGGCCACGCGATGCCCACCGGCAGGTTGGCGTCTGGTCGTGGGTATGGGGGAGGGGACCCGTACGCCCAGTGTCGTTCTGCACATGGTAGACGGTCTGTGGTGTGCACAGGAAGATGGCTGCCTTGCAGGCCACGGCAATGGCGGTCTGTGCCTGGACACTCCAATCACATGGCCCATCCCCTGGTCACCCCCCGCTACTCACCCTGGCCCTGACAGACGCCCCCCTCCGCGGCAGGAAAGCAGCCCACGGCTGTGCCTTTGGGAACATCTCCACTCTCTCCCTCAGCAGCCACGGTGCCTGTTTCCCAATTTGAAATACCCCAAGTGAACCTCGCCATCGGTAATTCCTCCTGGCGAAGGCAGAGCATCGCGGGAGGCCCAGAGAATACCGGGGCGAGCCTGTTAATGCAAGGCCAACAGCATTTACTGGATGTGCGGCATAGAATGCATTCACGCCACTATCGAGGCGCCGGAGCATGGTATTCCGTTGGGCGCCCGCACTGGCCTCGATTTGCAGCTGATGTGTGATTCTCCGTCCAATTGTGCTTCGCTATCCCTGCATCGCTGGATGGAGAATCCCACCCAGACATCTAGACTGAGGACTATTACTTTGTATCTGTTGAATCCATGATAAGTAGAAGACATAAAAATTAGAAATTACAAACAAGATTTATTTCCATACAGTTCTTGCATTTGATTTATTGTCACGTGTACCGAGGTACAGCGAAAAGTATTGCTCTGCGTACAGTCCAGATTATTCCATACATGAAAAAAAAGCATACATAAATACTCAATGTAGATACATAGGCAGAGGCATCGGGTGAGCATAGCAGTGTAATACTACTCAGTAGAGAAGATGTGTGAAGAGATCAGTTCAGTCCATAAGAGGGTCATTCAGGCGTCTGGTAACAGCAGGAAAGAAGCTGTTTGTGAACCTGTTAGTCTGTGTTCTCAGACTTTTATATATCCTGCCTGATGGAAGAAGTTGGAACAGAGAATAACCAGAGTGGGAGGGGTCATTGGTTAAGCTGCCCGCTTCCCCAAGGCAACGGGAGGTGTAGACAGAGTCAATGGATAGAAGATGGGTTTGCGTGATGGACTGTGTGGTGATATGTATGTGCACATCAATGTATATAGTTGTCTATCAATGTATGTAGCTATCAGTACGACCTCCGCCCAGCAGGTGGTGATAGAAATCGACCATGTGACTTGAAAGATTTGGCAGTTGGTAGTGAGTCGCACTGGAGGACAGTCACACTAGAAGTAGCTCCAGGAGAATTCACTGAATTCATTTATTAGTTACTGTTTGTATTATAGTTTGTTAGTTATCTTTCCACGTGTTAATCTTGTTAATAAATTATCTTACTAGTCAAAGAACTAGATGTTCTGTGTTGATCTTCACCACGGCCATAACACAGAACATAATAGACTGGGCTGTGTTCACGATTGTTTGTAGTTTTTTTACGCTCATGGGCCGAGCAATTGACATACCAGGTTGTGATGCAGCCAGGTAGGATGCTTTCTATGGTACATCTGTAGAAATGGGTAAGATTCAATGTGGACATGCCGAATTTCCTTAGTTTCCTCAGGAAGTAGAGGTGCTGTTGTCCTTTCTTGGTTGTATCGTCGACATGGGTGGACCAGGACAGATTGTTAGTGATGTGCACACCTAGGAATTTGAAGCTGTCAACCATCTCTTCCTCGGCACCATTGATACAGACAGGGATGTGTACGATACTTTGCTTCCTGAAGTCAATGACCAGCTCCTTAGTTTTGCTGACGTTGAGGGAGAGATCGTTGTTGTTACACCACACCACAAGGTTCTCTATCTCCTTCCTGTACTCGGACTCATCGTTGTTCGAGATCCGACCCACTATGGTCGTGACATCAGCAGATCTGTAGCTGGAGTTGGAGCCAAATTTTGCCAAACAGTCGTGTGTGTATAGGGTGTATAGTCGGGGGCTAAGTATGCAACCTTGCAGGACCCCAGTATTGAGGACTATCGTGGAGAAGGCGTTGTTGTTTATCCTTAATGATTACGGTCTATGGGTCAGGAAGTCGAGGATCCAGTTGCAGAGGGAGGAGCCAAATCCTAGGTTTTGGAGTTTTGATATGAGGTTGGCTGGGATTATGTTGTTGAAGGGGAAGCTGTAGTCAATGAATATGAGTCTGAGGTAGGAGTCCTTATTGTCGCGATGCTCCAGGGATGCGTGTAGGGCCAGGGAGATGGTGTTTGCTGTGGACCGGTTGTGGCAATATGCGAATTGCAGTGGATCAAGGCATTCTGGGAGTATGGAGTTGATGTGTCTATGACCAACCTCTCAAAGCACTTCATAATGATAGATGTCAAGGCCACCGGAGGTAGTCATTGAGGCACGTTGCCTGGTTCTGCTTTGGCACCGGTATGATGGTGGTTTTCTTGAAGCAGGTGGGAACTTCGGAATGGAGTAGGGAGAGGTTGAAGATGTCCGCGAATACATCCGCAATTGGTCCACGCAGGTTCGGAATGCATGACTAGGGACTCCGTCAGGAGTATTCTAATACTCCTCCGCTCCCATAAGGGTCTCCTTCCCCGACCTGCACCTAGGCCGGGGTTTCTATATAGATGGGGCTCTTCTCGTGGAGGGGAAGCTCCGCCCCTTTAAGGGGAAAGTCCCGCCCTCCCCTTAAAGGGGAAGTTCATATTCCGGGGAAGTCATGGGAAATCATATTGTCCTGATCCCGAGACCTCCAATGGGTTTACCACAGTATCTTATGCCATTTTGTTTTAACGATCTCCACATTCAAACCTTTTAGTCCCTCTAAATGATTTCAGAACCTTGCATTACTGCCACTGGCCGCCCTGTAGCTCACTTTAATAATTTTGTTACCTGGGCTTACAGTGGTGTATTTTATAGGTGTTGTCCTCTGACTACTATCGGTGGCTTATTGTATCCTGTGGTTTATTGGCTCCCTCTTCTTTTGTAATTGCTGTCCTTCTACATGAACAACTAGTGCCTGATATCAGTCCACTCATGTAACTTCCTGAATAGCTCCTTTAGTTTTGTTTAAATTCTCGCAACTACTTCTACCAACCTAAAACCATTCACTATGGTTTCCTTCAGCACTTGTCTCCTTATCTTGTTGACCTTATAGCCGGTTACATAAGAACATAAGAATTAGGAACAGGAGTAGGCCATCTGGCCCCTCGAGCCTGCTCCGCCATTCAATGAGATCATGGCTGATCTTTGTGGACTCAGCTCCACTCTCCGGCCCGTACACCATATCCCGAGTCCCTTTATTCTTTAGAAAGGTATCTATCTTTTTCTTAAAAACGTTTAAAGAAGGAGTCTCAACTGCTTCACTGGGCAAGGAATTCTTGAGGTTCACAACCCTTTGGGTGAAGAAGTTCCTCCTACACTCCATCCTAAATCTACCTCCCCTTATTTTGAGGCTATGCCCCCTAGTTCTGCTTTCCCCGACCAGTGGAAACAACCTGCCCGCATCTATCCTATCTATTCCCTTCATAATTTTATATATCTCAATAAGATCCCCCCGCATCCTTCTAAACTCCAATGAGTACAGTCCCAGTCTACTCAACCTCTCATCATAATCTAATCCCCTCAACTCTGGGATCAACCTAGTGAATCTCCTCTGCACTCCCTCCAGTGCCAATATGTCCTTTCTCAGGTAAGGAGACCAAAACTGAACACAATACTCCAGATGGGGCCTCGCCAACACCTTATACAATTGCAGCATAACCTCACTAGTCTTGAACTCCATCCCTCTAGCAATGAAAGACAAAACTCGATTAGCCATCTTAATCACCTGTTGCACCTGCACACCAACTTTTTGCGACTCGTGCACCAGCACACCCAGGTCCCTCTGCACAGCAGCATGTTTTAACATCTTACCGTTTAAATAATAATCCATTCTGCTGTTATTCCTCCCAAAATGGATAGCCTCACACTTGGCAACATTGAATTCCATCTGCCAGACCCTAGCCCATTCACCTAACCTATCCAAATCCTTCTGCAGACTTCCGGTATCCTCTGCACTTTTTGCTTTACCGCTCATCTTAGTGTCGTCTGCAAACTTTGACACATTGCACTTGGTCCCCAACTCCAAATCGTCTATGTAAATTGTGAACAACTGCGGGCCCAACACTGATCCTTGAGGGACCCCACTAGTTACAGGTTGCCAACCAGAGAAACACCCATTTATCCCCACTCTCTGCTTTCTGTTAGTTAACCAATCCTCTACCCATGCTACCACTTTACCCTCAATGCCATGCATCTTTAGTTTATGCAGCAACCTTTTGTGTGGCACCTTGTCAAAAGCTTTCTGGAAATCCAGATATACCACATCCATTGGATCCCCGTTATCTACTGCACTGGTAACGGCCTCAAAAAATTCTACCAAATTAGTCAGACATGACCTACCCTTTGTGAACCCATGCTGCGTCTGCCCAATGGGACAATTTCCCTCCAGGTGCCCCGCTATTTCCTCCTGAATGATAGATTCCAGCATTTTCCCTACAACCGAAGTTAAGCTTACCGGCCTATAATTACCCGCTTTCTGCCGACCTCCATTTTTAAACAGTGGTGTCACGTTTGCTACTTTCCAATCCTCTGGGACCACCCCAGAGTCTAGTGAATTTTGATAAATTATCACTAGTGCGTTTACAATTTCCCTAGCCATCTTTTTTAACACTCTGGGATGCATCCCATCAGGGCCAGGAGACTTGTCTACCTTTAGCCCCATTAGCTTGCCCAATACTGCCTCCTTAGTGATTACAATCATCTCAAGGTCCTCACCTATCATATCCTTATTTCCATCAGTCACTGGCATGTTATTTGTGTCCTCCACTGTGAAGACTGACCCAAAAAACCTGTTATGCTGAGTGCTGCTCCAGTACCACTGACACTCTCAACGTATCTGTACGGAATTAGCTCAGGACTCTAGAATTTGGATTGGATTTGTTTATTGTCACGTGTACCGACGTACAGTGAGAAGTATTTTTCTGCGAGCAGCTCAACAGATCATTAAGTACATGGGAAGAAAAGGGAATAAAAGAAAATACATAATAGGGCAACACAAGGTATACAATGTAACTACATACACATCGGTATCGGGTGAAGCATACAGGGTGAAGTGTTAATGAGGTTAGTCCATAAGAGGGTCATTTAGGAGTCTGGTAACAGCGGGGAAGAAGCTATTTTTGAGTCTGTTTGTGCGTGTTCTCAGACTTCTGTATCTCCTGCCTGGTGGAAGAAGTTGGAAGAGTGAGTAAGCCGGGTGGGAGGGATCTTTGATTATGCTGCCTGCTTTCCCCAGGCAGCGGGAGGTGTAGATGGAGTCAATGGATGGGAGGCAGACGTGCCTCAATGGCTACCTCCGGTGGCCTTGACATCTATCATTATGAAGTGCTTTGAGAGGTTGGTCATGAGACACATCAACTCCATACTCCCAGAATGCCTTGATCCACTGGGCTGTGTTAACGACTCTGTGACGTTTCTTGCGGTCCTGGGCCGAGCAGTTGCCATACCAGGCTGTGATGCAACCAGATAGAATGCTTTCTATGGTGCATCTGTAAAAGTTGGTAAGAGTTAATTGCAGGGGCTGGTTTAGCACTGTGGGCTAAATAGCTGGCTTGTATTGCAGAACAATGCCGGCAGCGCGGGTTTAATTTCCGTACCAGCCTCCCCGAACAGGCGCCGGAATGTAGCGACTAGGGGCTTTTCACAGTAACTTAATTGAAGCCTACTTGTGACAATAAGCAATTATTATTATTGTTAATGGAACAGTGATGCACTTTGCCTGGCTGCTGTCTGCGGCCAAGTTGAAAATGACCTACATTGAAACAAAGAAAGGCGCCAGACGCACGAATGCAGTAGGAAGAGAAAACAAAACCTGGAAGGACACCCACTGGTCTGACTAGATGCTAAAGATCAGGTCAGACCAGTCATTTATTAAGGGCATGAAAATAGAAGCAGTCATACTACAGCAGTTCATGAGTTTCATCTGCATCCCGGTACGCCCACAAACTGTTGAAAGTTCTGAAGAAAGGTCACTTGACGAGACATTGTGGTGGATTCTCCGCCCCGCTGCGCCAGATTTCTGGTTCCGTACGCCGGCGGGATGCTCCGTTTTGCCAGCTAGTCAATGGAGTTTCCCATTGTAGGGCAACCCCACACCGTGGGGAAACCCCCGGGCTGCCAGCAAAATGGAGCATCCCGTCGGCAGAGAATCCAGCCCTTTAACTCTGGGTGCGATTCAGCAACCGCGCTGGGCCCAGGAGGGCGATTTACAAGTTTGGAGGAGTTGGGCGAGATGTTTGGGCTGGCACAGGGTGAAAGCTTTAGCTATACGCAGATACGGGACTTTGTGAGGAAGGTCTTTTCGACCATCCCAATAGCGCCTGCCTCCTCGATGATGGAGGCGGTGCTGTCAGCGGGGGCGGGGGCGTTTGGAGAGGAGCGGTTGTCTCGGCAATTTATGGGAGGATCTTGGAGGAGGGCGGGGTGTCCATGGAGGGGGTTAAGGCAAGGGGGGAGGATGTGTTGGGGGTGATGCTGGAGGACTGTTTGTGGTTTGAGGTGCTGCGGAGGGTAAATGCTTCGACTTTATGCTCGAGGCTGGGGCTGACACGGCTGAAGGTAGTGTACAGGGCACACCTCACAAAGTCTAGGATGAGCCGGCTATTCGAGGGGATGGAGGATGTCTGTGTGCGAATCATGAACATATGTTTAGGTTCTGCCCGAAGCTGGGAAGGTTTCGAAGAATAGTGTTCAGCATCATTTCAGGGGTGAGGTGCGAGTAGGGCGAATCAGACAGCGAGGGAGCCAGTAATGTTGAGAATCTCGCGAGGGCTCATTTTTGGTACTAAGTGCCGTTAAATACGGGTCATAATCTCACCAATGCGCCCGTCGCAAAGCTCCCTGCCAAACAGGCCCAAAACTGGACTTTAACTTGAGTCCGTTGAATTGCGCCCTCTGTTTCCCTCCACCGATGTTGCCTGACCTGTTAAGTATTGCACTCTTTAATTTTATGTCAGAGTTCCACCATCCACAGTCTTTTGCTTTCTCACAGACTGTTTGCATGTGAATTAACAGCTGTTGAAACTTTAGGGGCGGGATTCTCCCCGAGCCGGCGGGGCGGGCGGTCGCGGAATCCTCCGCACCTTCAGAGGCTAGGCCGGCGCCGGTGGGGTTGGCGCCACGCCAACCGGCGCGGAAGGGGCTTGGCACCACGCCACCGGGCGCTGAAGGGCCTCCACCAGCCGGTGCGAGTTGCCGCATGCGCGGGAGCGCCAGCATGTGCTGGCGTCATCCCAGTGCATGCGCAGGGAGGTTTGTCTCCGCACCGGCCATGGCGGAGGACCACAGCAGCCGGTGCGGAGGAAAAGAGTGCCCCCACAGCACACGCCCGCCAGTGGTTCGGTGGGCCCCGAACTTATCAACTCTAGCGAGAAAAGATTTAGGGAAAAAGATCTGGAGACACTGGAACTCAAATAAGAACCTCGACAGGATGTTAATTATGACTGTCTGCACTCTCCCTGCCAAGAACCACATCCCACCTCTTCAAGTCCTCCTTCAACCCGTCCACCAGACTGGCCAGGTTCAATTTATGTAGCAAGTTCCAGTCTTGAGCCACCTGTATCCCTAAATACCTGAACCTCACCTTGGCCAGCCTAAACGCAGCCTCCCCAAATCTGCTTCCTTCCCCAGGGGATTCACCGGAAAGATCTCACTCTTACTCACATTTAATTTGTATCCTGAGAAGGAACCAAATTTCCTCAACTGCTCCATATCCTCCCCACACTAGGGAGTGGGTCTGAAACGTAAAGCAACAAGTCATTTGCGTAAAGGGACACCCGAGATGTTTAGGCAGCTTTTAACAAGATTTGGAGGAAAGGTAGTTGATCTTGACATCAGCAAAACCGTTTCACCTGTGGATGCACTTTGATGTCTAACATCTGGTTTGTGCCCCTGGAGGAAAGTCCAGGTCAAATTGATTTAAAATTTCTCTCCATAAAAACATTGGGCTGGATTCTCCGGTCACCGGTGGCAAAATTGCGTTCGGCGATCGGACGGAGAATCCCCGTTTACGACCAAATCGGGGGCAGTGCCACGTTCGGATGCTCCACCCCCTCCAAAGCACGCGACGTATCGACGACCCCAGGATATTGCCGGAGGCCCGCCTCCAGATGCTCTGCCCCCGACCGGCCGAGTTCTTCCCGCCGGTGTGGGACTCTCCTGCTATTTTTTTCAGGAACTCGGCGTGGCGGCTGGACTCAGTCCAGCGCCGCCACAGTCGGGGGAGGGCCGATCCGTCAGCAGGGGAGACTTTGCAAGGGGCTGGGGGCACTGTGGGGGAGTGGTCTGGGGTGCGCGAGCCAGCCAAATGGGGGGGGGGGGATTATTTCGCAGGCCACGTCCGCGAGCGGCCGGCGCCATGTTGCACGGTGTGGCCGCTGCTCTGTGCATGCGTGGCCATGGACCCGGCAATTCTCCGGTAGTTAGAGCCGGGTGCTCTACGCTGCCTTGCTGCTAGCCGCCAGCCAAACGACGTGGGGACATAGCCTCAAAATCAGAGAATCCAGCCCATTATATTAGTTGTTGCTGGGAGTCACTTGTTAATTTTTGTGGAGTTCTTCCGATTGAGAAGAGGGTCCAGTTTAACTTCTCACCTGAAAGATGATGCCTCCCACAGTGTGGCACTCCCCCAGTATTGCACAGGTGTGTCAGCCTGGATTTTGTACTGAAGTCTCTAGAGCAGGCCTTGAATCTAGGACGTTCTAACTCAGAGAATCGAGGGTTACCACAACCGTGCCGTGACTGAATTATACACAAGTGGCTCAAATGGCTGTTTCCACTATTGGTACCGATCTGTCGAGGTCACAGCAGAAGATCAGGAAACCTCTGGGGAAATAATATCCGTGATATTTATGTTCCATGCCATGAACTCTAGTTTTATACAAATTCACTTCACTTTCAAGTGAGTATCTGTACCAAATAACAATAATTTGCATTTTATAGCACTTTTAAAAAATATATTTTTATTCTGTTTTTAACATTTTAACCTTTTGTACATAAAACAAAAAACACAAAGTAGAAAAAATAACAGAGGAATCCTCCCTCAAAACCAACCAACTAATACATATATGATTTGACCTGGACCAGAAAATATATACATGGTTGGATGGTGTTATATTACTTGTTTGTAACATGTCGTTATTCTTTGCTTTACTTCCAGAATGATCTGATGGTTAGGTTTCACACAAACTACCAATCTTCAATTCGAAGCAAAATAGGTTTAATGAATCACAAATTAAATATTAATGAGTTTGTTCACTCTTACAGAACTATCACTGGTGATAAAGTAAATCAGAATAAGTATTAACTATATTTAACTATAAGTATTAATTATGCTATATCTCTCTAACACTCTGCTGTCTCGTCACTCCTGGTTTGAAGAGACCCAAGATCATTTGAGTTCACTTATTTATACCTGAATCTAGTGGTTGTCTTACACTATGATGTCGTTATTAACTCTTTATATACCAGCATATATACATATCACTACAGCTGAACCCCTCCCACACCACTTGCAAATGTCCTCCACACCCTCAATCGGCCGGCTCGGCCTTGATCTCGTCAGGTGTGCCCTATGCACCACATTTAACTGTATTAACCCTAGTCTCGCGCACCAGGTTGAGGCATTCCCCTCCGCAGTACCTCACACCACAACCCCTCCTCCAGCACCCCTCCCCCCAGCTCCACCTCCCACTTGGCCTTAACCCCCACCAACGATATCATATCCTCCTCCAGAATCCTCCCATAGATCGTCAAAATGATCCACCCTACCTCCCTCAACCCCATCAAAATCCCGCATATATCGAAAGGCCTCCTTCTGTGGAAACCCAAACTCCTCCAGCTCTTCCAAGCTCACAAAACGCTCCTCCAGAAATAAGTCCTTAATTTCCACAACCCCCACTTCTCCGAGCCCAGAAACCTACCATAATAATAATAATCGCTTATTGTCACAAGTAGGCTTCAATGAAGTTACTGTGAAAAGCCCCTAGTCGCCACATTCCGGCGCCTGTTTGGGGAGACTGGTAGGGGAATTGAACCCGCGCTGCTGCTTTGTTCTGCAGTACAAGCCAGCTATTTAGCCCAGTGTGCTAAACCAACCCCTAATCTTACTGGCACAAACAAATGATTCTCTCGGATCGGCATCAACTTCGACCCCACCCGTAACATAAAATGCTGTTGAAATTGTCTCCATGTCTTCAGTGTAGCCACCACCACAAGACTACCCAAATATTTCCTGCCGCGAACGGGAACGGCGCCATTGCCAGCACCCGCAACCTCGACCTCCTGCAAGAGCCTGCCTCCGTCCTTACCCACATTGCCTCCTTCTCCCTACACCAACCCTTCTCGGTGTTTGCCGCCGAATAATAATACATCATATTCGGCAGAGCAAACCCCCCTGACTGCCGCCCTCTCTGAAGCACTGTTTTGTGAATCCTAGCTACCTTGCCTACCCAGACAAATGACAAAATTAACCGTTCTGCCCCCATAAAAAATGCTTTCGGCAAGTATACCGGTAGGCATTGAAATAAAAATAAAAACCGTAGCAAAACATTGATCTTTACCGACTGTACCCGGCCTGCCAATGATAGGGGGAGGCTGTCCCACCTTCGCCTTGGCACTGCCCACCAGGCTCATCAAATTCAATTTACGGAGCCGGGCCCAATCTCGAGCCACCTGCACCCCCAGGTACCTGAAGTGAGTCGTCACCTCATGAAGCGGCAATCCCCCCAGCCAGCTCCCTTCCCCGGCGGGATGACTAAAAAGCACTCGTTCTTCTCCAAATTCAATTTATGTCCCAAAAGAGCCCCAAATTGTTTGAGCAGCCCCATTATATCCCCCACCGTAAGAACCAGATTGGAAATATACAACAAAAGATCATCAGCATACAGGAACACCCTATGCTCCACTGCCACCCTCCCTATCCCCCTCACTATCCCCCTCCATTTATCCGAGCTCCTCAGCGCAATGGCCAAGGGCTCTTTCGCCAGCGCAAACAAAAGGGAGGACATAGGACACCCCTGTCTCATTCCGGTACGCAGCTAAAAATATCCCGCGTTCACCTCATTCATACAAACACTCGCCTTCAGATCCTTATATAACAATTTGACCCACGCCACAAAATTAGGCCCAATCCCAAACCGTTCCAACACCGCAAACAAATAATTCCACTCTACTCAATCAAATACATTTTCCGCATCCACCGCCACCAGCACCTACTGCACCACCCTTCTGATGGGGATAGTACTATGTTTAACAAGCGGCGCACATTCGAGCACAACTGCCTGCCCTTTGCAAACCGGTCTGATTTACTCCAACCACCTGCAGGAGGCACTTCTCCAGCTTAAGCACCAACACTTTGGCAAGAATCTTGGCATCCACATTCAACAGAGATATTGGCCTATAAGACACACACTCCACTGGGTCCTTATCTTTTCCAACAAAAGCAAAATAAATGCCTGTCCCATCGTCTCCAGAAGCACCCCCTAGCTCCCGCCTCCTCAAACATCTCCACTGACAGAGGTGCCAGCTGTCTGAAAACATCTTATAAAATTCCACCGGGAACCCATCTGGCCTCGGTGCTTTACCTATTTGTAATTTCCTTATTGCCATCCGAACCTCTTCAATCCCCACTGGCTCCTCCACCCTGCCCTATCCTCCTCTTCCACTGCGGGACACTGCAGCCTCTCCAAAAACTCCCTCATATCCAACACATCCCCTGGGGGCTCCGACCATTGAACCTCTTATAGAATTCCTCAAATGCCCTGTTCATCTGCTCCGGCACAGTAACCAGCCCCCTCACCCCAACCCGAAGCTGAACAATCTCCTGGGAGGCCGCCTACCGGCGGAGCTATCCCGCCAGCAGCAACTGACTTTCTCCCCTTATTCGTACACCACACCCTTTGCCTGCCTCAATTGGCATACTGCTTTCCCTGTAGACAAAAGGTCAAACTGCGTCTGCAGTTCCTTTCTACTGACCAAAGGTTCTGGAGTGGGATCTTCCGCATATAACCCATCAACTTCCAAAATTGTGTCTACCAACCGCTGACACAACTCTGTTGCCACCCTATCCACCTGTGCCTTAAAAGAGATGATCTCACCACTTCCCACCACCGCCTTCAGTGTCTTCCATACCACCAATGGTGAGACCTCCCCATTTTCATTGAACCCCACATAATCAATCTCCTTTGCCATCCTCACACAGAAACCCAGATCCGTGAGCAGCCCCTCACCCATCCTCCACACCGGCCTCTGTGCCGGCCCCTTCCCGGAAACCACATCCACCAAGTGCGGAGCGTGGTCTGAAATAACAATCACTGAGTATTTTGCTTTTCTCACCCCCGACAACAACAATCTCCCCATAATAAAGAAATCAATCCTCGAATATACTGTAAGCACTGGTGAAAAAAGGAATACTCCCTAGCCCCAGGATGTAAGAACCACAACAGGTTCTCTCCTCCATCTCCTTCATGAACGCTGTCAACACATTTGTTCCCCCCAACGGGAGTCAATGAGCGCGGCTTTGATCAATCCATTTTCAAGTGCAACATTGTGTTTAAGTCCCCACCTAAAATTAACTGGTGCATACTCAGGCCCGAAATGGCCGCTAACATTCTCTTCATAAAACCTACATCACCCCAATTCGGGGCATACACGCTAACCAACACCACTAACATCCCCTCCAAAGCCTCCATTACGTATGTATCCCTTGATCTGCCACCACCTTCTCCATCTGGAACCTAACTCTCTTACCCACCAGAACCGCTGCAACCCCCAGGCCCTGCTATCAAAGTCCGAGTGAAATGCCTGACTCACCCAATCCTTCTGAAGCTTAACCCTCAGATGGGTCTCCTGCAGCAACACCACATCGGCCCTCAAGCCCTTCAAATGTGAAAAAGTACTCCGTCGGCCTCAAGCCCTCCAGCCCCTCAGGTAGCCCCACGGTCTTGCTTCTGCTGCTGTGACATGTTCTCCAGGTCCTCCACTCTGGCTCTCAGCCCTTCAATACTGTCCTCCACCTTCAGCAGCTCCTCTTCCAGCAAAGCGAGCTGGTCGCTCTGCCACGACAATGCCTCCTCCATCCCCTTCAGCATCTCACCATGCTTCCGCAGTGTGCCCGACTGGGGCTCAAACTCCACTGCCATCACCTCGGCCATTGTATCCACTGCAATGGGCACATCCCCACCCAGCGAGCTTGCTCCCGCCATCTTTCCTCCCACCGAACTCGGCACTGTGCTTGGGTTCCTTTTCGTGCTGTATACTTTTGTTGGGATTTTGACATGCTATAATTCCCATGACTTTATTGGAGACAGTACACATGAAAGTTCCTCTCAACCCTGGGTAAAAATGGCCAAAAAGCAAGAACTCTGGCGTGAGCCACCCAACATGCGACCTCCACCTACGTCGCCGCCAGAAGACCTTTTATATCACTTTTAACAGTTGTTTCTGTGTCACTGATTTTGAAATAAATGGATGCAAAGTCAGGGCTTGCACGCTCACAATTTCCTATGCTGTGCTTCTTGTGAGCAGCCCTGGATTGCAAAATCACCCCATTACGTGTCCCAATTGCTTCAGAGGCGATAAAAAACAAGATTGAGAAGTGTTGTGCTGAAAGGGCGAAGAATGTGACTGAGGGTTTGGTCAAGATAGCCAGTTATAAGGTGGCTGTAGAGGGGTGAAAGATTGCAAACTGGAGGGTATATGTAGAGTGTTCTAGACTGAGGGACTGAGGTGGGTGAAGACGCTCCCATTGAAGGTGGAGAGCAAATTGTGGCATTCTGAAGGAGTCCAGAGTTGGACTAGTGAAGAAAACCTGCCTGAAATATAGGACTGAATAAGGACTGTGGAAGTCAGAGAGGTGAGAACTTGTAGATAGGACATGGATTTTGAAATTTGAGGTAAAGGCAGCCATTGAAGGTTGGTAAGCACAGCGATGATAGGGGATAGGATGTAGGCAACCAAACTTCGGGCATGTTGCAATTTGTGAAGCTTGTTTTTTAATGAGTGAACTCATCAGGCATCTAATATTCTACAAAGATTTGGTCAAATTAGCACTTTAGATCTAATGACTGGGAAAATTATTCAATTAGCATTAAGTATGAAGAGGGATTACCAAAAAACCTTACAAAACAAATTATTATCTTTGAGACAATTTGGAGCATTTAGCAACAAATTGGAACAATTTTCGCTGGCTGACTGCCTCGTTCATATTGAAAGTACGGACTTTCTTTTTTAAAACTATTGCTCCCTGGGCACTGTAAATAATTCATTTAGGGTCCTGCATTTGTTGTAGGACCTCAATGCAACCTTTCGGTACCAATGGGTGGGAAGAATGGTACCAGTGGCTGGTATTAGACTAGTGGTAGGCAACCTGGGGCCACATGCGACCCATCTGGGTCTACGTGCGGCTTACGAGACATTTTGTTGACTGCTGCCCATGCACAGGTTTGCTGCCTTCTGCTGGTTTCTATCGTGTTGTTTTTTTCCTACTGGTATGACTGAAGTGTTACTCATGTATTATGATCCCAGTCCAGACCCTATCAGTGGGTGGAAGACTAGACAGAAACCCCAATATTGTTTTTAAGTTTGTTAGACTGTGACGACAGGATACCTCACTCCAGGAGTGATTACACACAAAATAGGGATATGGTGTATTAAAACAAACCTTATTACTAACACAGTATTAAAATATTTTCAACATGAAACAAGGAAATAGCTGACAATTACCCCTTGCATGATGCTAATCAGCACAGTGGCACAATAACCCTTAATGCTAACTTTATTTTCACTCAAACAACAAAACAATCTCAGGTCCCAATCCACTTTTAAATACAGTTAGCATTCATGTATACTTGCTGTAGAGGGATGTCTTGGATAATCCACTTTGAGAAAGTGAGATCTTTTGAGACTGCGTGAAAGAATAATGCAGAATCTCTGGCTGTGTTGGTTCAGAAACATTCTCAGCTCACCTTCTAGCCAGAAACTAACGCTAAAAACCTCAACATTTGACTGTTTCAATCCCAGGCTTCTTCCATTAACTACATCATCTTACTAAACTGAAGACAATGGGTGGGATTCTCCATTGGCCGACGGCAAAATCAAAAACGCGATTGGGCGGAGAATAGGTTCCAACGCCAAAATCGCGGCGGGCGCCAATTTGACGCCAAATCGCAATTTTCCATCACCTCGACAGCGGCGTCAATACGGTCCAGAACACATGTATAGTAAACACCATTTGCATGTTATTAGCGGGCCCGACTCGGTATTCTCTGGGGCCTCCGCGATGCTCTGCCTACGATGGGTCGAGTTCCCGACGACACGGTTCACTTATGCCTTTAAAAATGGTGAAAACGGCGTTGTGGCTGCTGAGGGAGAGAGAGGGGGTACAGGAAGTGTTCAACATCACCATAGTTTGCTCACAGCTGGCCAGGGGGCCTCTGCCAGGGGGAATAGCGGGGGTTGGGCAGGTGTTGAGCTGTGGGTTCAGGGTAGACGGGCATGGAACACCATTGCCGCAGCCGGCAAGGCAGCCATGCAGCTGTGCACGCCGCTGACTGGCCACTGTGAACGTAGAGCCATGGGTCGTACAGATGTCCCTCCAGGCCCCCCTCCCCCCAGGCGCCCGCTGGCCCCAGCCGACCCATCAGCTGTATGGGTGCACTCCAGCACAACCAGTGCTACCTTATCGGCTGGGATGAGTGTGTGTGGGTATTGTAATGTGCATTTGCGACTGCAGCTTGTCAGCCTCCTGAGTGTCAATCATAGACATAGCGAACCCCACACCATTTTTCATTGGAATCGATTGTGTTCCACGCGGCGCCGGTGCTAGCCCTCCACAGTCGCTGAATCGGTGCAGGTTCGGCGCCAATTGTGCTGTCGTGTAAATCCACGAATCCTACCCTGGCATCTACACTTAGTCTCAGGAACGGAGAATCCCACCCAATGTCTCCAATTAACTACTCCGCAGTGAAATGAAATGAAATGAAAATGAAATGAAATGAAAAATCGCTTATTGTCACAAGTAGGCTTAAGACCATAAGACATAGGAGCGGAAGTAAGGCCATTCGGCCCATCGAGTCCACTCCACCATTCAATCATGGCTGATTTCAACTCCATTTATCCGCTCTCTATAGCCCTTAATTCCTTGAGAAATCAAGAATTATCAACTTCTGTCTTAAAGACACTCAACGTCCCGGCCTCCACCGCCCTCTGTGGCAATGAATTCCACAGACCCACCACTCTCTGGCTGAAGAAATTTCTCCTCATCTCTGTTCTAAAGTGACTCCCTTTTATTCTAAGGCTGTGCCCCCGGGTCAGGTCTCCCCTGCTAATGGAAACAACTTCCCTACGTCCACCCTATCTAAGCCATTCATTATCTTGTAAGTTTCTATTAGATCTCCCCTCAACCTCCTAAACTCCAATGAATATAATCCCAGGATCCTCAGACGTTCATCGCATGTTAGGCCTACCATTCCTGGGATCATCCGTGTGAATCTCCGCTGGACCCGCTCCAGTGCCAGTATGTCCTTCCTGAGGTGTGGGGCCCAAAATTGCTCACAGTATTCTAAATGGGGCCTAACTAATGCTTTATAAAGCTTCAGAAGTACATCCCTGCTTTTATATTCCAAGCCTCTTGAGATAAATGACAACATTGCATTTGCTTTCTTAATTATGGACTCAACCTGCAAGTTTACCTTTAGAGAATCCTGGACTAGGACTCCCAAGTCCCTTTGCACTTCAACATTATGAATTTTGTCACCGTTTAGAAAATAGTCCATGCCTCTATTCTTTTTTCCAAAGTGCAAGACCTCGCACTTGCCCACGTTGAATTTCATCAGCCATTTCTTGGACCACTCTCCTAAACTGTCTAAATCTTGCTGCAGCCTCCCCACCTCCTCCATACTACCTGCCCCTCCACCTATCTTTGTATCATCGGCAAACTTAGCCAGAATGCCCCCAGCTTCAAATGAAGTTACTGTGAAAAGCCCCTCTCTTAACTCTCTTAATCTAAATAAAAGTCCATTAGCCCAAAATTTTTTGATGCTTTAATTGTACCTCTGGCTTAAAAATGTCTAGCTGTCCTTCACACCAGGATTTTTAAAAACACTATTTGCAGCAGTCATACACACACTAACTCAGGCTTTTAACCCATACTGCACCAAATGCATAAATTATGATATCTGAAATTCCCACATTCACCACACCTGTAAAACAAGGACAAGTGAAGTGAGGTGCTTGCTGATTACACACATTGACTGTCAGAGACGTGCGCTCGCTCTGCGTCCAAAGTGTAAACATTTATTTTGTTTTACCATTTGAAGTTGATGACAGTCCAATATATAAATGATTAAGCATTTTCTATAACTCGTTATGAAATGTTCAGCGTGTATTAACAAGCTTAATTTCAATCTTGCAGCCCACTGAGGTGAAGGAGGCCCACTCATGCGGCCCACTCACTAGCCTAGGTTGCTCACCAGTGTATTAGATATACAGCCACTGAACACTTTCTGAAAATTGGCTCCATGTCTCTTCAGATCACAATTTGTACTTGAAACTCTCCATCTTCAAGTGCACTGCCTTGAGACGAGTCAGACTTGGTTCTATTTTAGGAGCGAAAATCTGATATCATGACCTTTGAAAATGGTTTTCTTTCTGAAACAGTTAGCTATGATTAGAAAATCATAAAGCAGAGTCCAAAGCCATCTATAAATATAAATAATTACACATAAAATGGGATTTCTTTTCTCGGGGACAGCTAAAATTATTTATAGCAGTGAGTGTTTGAATGGCTACAATATGCCCATCATTTAAGTAGGCCAGTGTCAATTATTTCAACATTATCTTAGGAAGCTTCTAATTGTTAAGAGATGCCGAAAGACTTTGAATTTTAATTGTGTTCTTTAACACGAGAAAAAAGTTCAAACAAACCCTCAAATGCAGAATGCGACCATTGATAAAATGTGTTGTTTTACTGGGCTATTTCTTATGGTAGGGCAAGGTCCATTTTTCTTCTCCATTTACACACCAAAGCTTGCTGGGCTGTCCTGGGACTGATTTGCTTGAACTGAGATGTATAGAAATGACAGGCAGGAAAAGACAAGCTGGTTCATTAACACCCTGCCTGGAGTGTCATCACTAAACATGTCCTCATCCCATCCCCCACAGCCATGCAATGTGCTGGAAGCTGTAAGAAAGATCAAAACCTCAGGCCAATAAGGGAAACAAAATCCGGATATTGCCTCTCTGACCCCTCAGGCAATTGAAACCAGTCCAGGAGATTACATTGACCATGTCTGTGTAAATGGTTACCTATTTTAAATTTAGAGTACCCAATCTAATTTAGCGGCAATTTAGTGTGGCTAATCCACCTGGCCTGCACATCTTTGTGTTGTGGGGGTGAGATCCATGCAGACACAAGGAGAATGTGCAAACTCCACATGGACAGTGACCCACGGTTACCTTTTATGTGATGCAATCTCTGTCCCAGTCAAGAACCAATCTTTTGAAGGCTTGTAGGGAGACAGCATACACCGCATAAACCAGGAATGCATCCCAGGCTTTCCGGAGACTACTTTCTGGGAAAAGAAGAACCGCCCAACATCTAACCCAGCCTTTCTTTTGCACAGTTTAAGTGCAAGTGCTCAATTCCCATGTCCTCTCCAATCTATCAAATTGAAATAATCTGTCAATAGGCACATAATCCCAACATTATATTTGTTTTAAAAATCTCTATCAGGCCACTATACTGTAAAATAAGTAGGACCCAGATCGTTAAACTAGGGTTCTTTAAGCTAGGAATCATTCTTGAGCTCTTTTATTCTTTCCTGGGATATTGGCACCGCTGGCTGGGCCAGCATTGTTACCCATAGCTAACTGCCCTTGAGAAGTTGGCGATGAGCCACTGTCTTGAACCACTGCAGGCTGTCTATCTGTTACAGGTACACCCACTGTGCTGTTAGGGAGGGAGTGCCAGGGTTTTGATCCAAAGACAGTGAAGGAACAACAATATATTTCCAAATCAGGATGGTGTGTGGATTGAAGGGAAACTTGCAGGTGGTGGGGCTCCCATGTGTCCGCTGCACTTGGCCTTCTGGGTGGTAGATATGAAGAGTTGAGGAGGTGCTGCCGAAGGAGGCTTGACACGTTGCTGCAGTGCATGTTATAGATGATGCAACACTGCTGCCACTGTGTGTTGGTGCTGGAGGGAGGAAGCCCTGCCAATCCAGCCTCCAGGTCTACACAACTCAAACGAGTTTGCATTTAAATTTTTTGTTCACTAGATTGACAAGTTTGACAGCTTATGAAGCTGCAAGTTGGACAAGGCCTGTTGTTATCTCATACATGAACCAATTCTGTACCCAATGGATCTAACGTATGTAGCTGTATGGCTAATGAAAATGACGAAAAAATGTTAAAGAATATGAAAAGGAGGCATGTTGCAGCGAGAGGGAACAAAAACAATATTCAGGGTCTGAATCAGGAGGTCACATAACTCAAATGTGAGAAGGAATTAATACCAGGAAGCAGATAAGGAAGCAAGTAAAAGTCAGACACGAGTAAAAGAATGAGCTGACTTGCAGACTCTTTGTGTGCCTTCAAAAGAGCACTAGCCTAGTTCCAAAATTGACCACTTCATGTCATATAAAAGCTAAGTAAATCACTAAGTGCCAGGGGCAGCACGGTGGCGGAGTGTTTATCACTTCTGCCTCACGGCGCCGAGGACCTGGGTTCTATCCCAGCCCTGGGTCACTGTCTGTGTGGAATTTGCAAATTCTCCCCGTGTCTACGTGGGTCTCAGCCCCACGAACCAAAAGGATGTGCAGGCTAGGTGAACTGGCCACGCTAAATTGCCCCTTAATTGGAAAAAATGAATTGGGTACTCTAAGTTTATTTTTTTTAAATCACCAGGTGCCATATGTGTGGTCTGAGTGGCCTTCTGGATTGGTTTCAATCAAGGGAATTGGAGAGGAATTTCTTAATGCTTTTTTTCCATGACTGATATTAGCTGCTTTTTTGTGCCTTTCCCAAGACTGATGTCGGGCGGGTTAGTATGAGTGCAGCTTGGTGTGGATTCCTAAAATCACAGTTCTGCGGCTTGGCAAACGGGAAGGCGCAATGGGATGGCAAATTAACTGCCTTCAAATTTGTATATGTATGTGTACTTGAATGGGTAGTGAGGATCAAAATTACTGTTGTATATGAAGCAGGTGGAGTGTTAATGGCATGTAGATCCTTCGAAGGATAAGTTGGGGAGAAACATTGTACAGGAAATAGCAGATGTGTTGAATTCAATCCTCATATCGCTTTCACAAATGAAGACTGTGGATGAGTTCCAGATTCAAACTAGCTTGAGAATTAGTAATTTAGAGGTTAGGAAAACATGTGTTCATAGGAAATGCAAACCAATAAATGAATACAGGACACCTGGGCCAGAAATGATACACCCTAGAATTCCCAAGGAAATGAGTAAGGAAGCAGGTGAGATTCTGGTGAATGGCCATTAATTCCTGCAGGCTGCCTGTGTAATGTACGGGTGGGGGAGGTTAAATCAGGTGCAAGTGCCCTGGTAGTGGCAGGAAATCAGCTGGAACTTCAAGGTGCTGGGATGCTGCCGAGAAGAGAAAACTGTAACGAAAATCCAACAGGCTCTAGGACAAATGAACTTTGACCTGTGACATGGCCCACAGCTCCAGAGGAGGTGAGGATGGTGAATAAGCTTTCCCCTGCTGGAACTCCTGGAGTTTGAAACTTCATTATATCTGTTGATCTGAAGGATCTGACAACTCGGTCAGTTAGAGGGGGGAAATTGGGCCTACCGGGGTCCTTTTCATAACTTTCATGGGGTGTGGGTGCCACTGGCTAGGCCAGCACTAATTGCCTATCCCTAATTGCCCTTGAATGTGGTGGTGAGCCTCTTTCTTGAACCGCTGCAGTCCATGTGGTGTAGGTATACCCACTGTGCTATTAGGGAGTGAGATCCAGGATGTTGACCCGGTGACAATGAAGGATTGCGATATACTTCCAAGTCAGGATGGTGGATGACTTGCAGGGGAACTTGCAGATGGTGGTGTTCCTATGCAACTGCTTTTCTGCCTTCTCAGTGGTGCAGGCCGTGGTCCATGTTTGGACCAAGGCTATAAGGAGGTCAGAAGGTAAGTGGCTCTGGGGGGACCCAAACTGAGCATCAGTGAACAGTTTGGAGGTGCCGAGGGAAGGGATGAAGTCACCTCCCCACACCTTCTCTTCAGTCATCTAGAATTACATCATTTGATGCCTGCTCACCTAGCAGGTGTCTGAGATATTCCACATTGGTGCGGGTGTCAGGTGTACTCGTGGGATCAGGCCCCTGGCGGGCCTCACTTAAGTTGGCAGAGTGACCTGAAGATTTTTGCAGCCAATATTTTTCAGAGATCCATTCACATTGTGCTATACCTGCGTCCCTGAAGATAGTGACCGTCATTCCAATATTTAAAAAAGTAATGCAGGTGAATCAGGAATGACAGACTTATTGCATTAATAGATGGGCAAAAGTAACAAAAATCATTGTGCTGGATAGAATTGTAGAAATTGCAGCAAAGAACACGACCATTGACTCATCACTCCTCTATCTGTGCTACATCTTCAACAAGAGGGGTCTATTTTCATCCTATATCCTGCCCTTTCCTTATATCCTTTTATATTCCTCCTTTTCACTTACAGGATTCTCTTAATATTGAAGAACACCTTAAGAGATGGTCAGTGTGGCTTTAGAAGCTATAGTTCATGTTTCATGTAATTACACTGCATTCATGGCCCAGGGCTGTCAAGTGGATATCATTCACCTCAAAATGGTGCAGTTCTGCCTTCGAACCTTTCCGAAATGTGAATCAACAATCTAAAGAAAATCATCTTTTCTGATTTTTACAACCCATTTCATCACAACAGATACTTAACCTGTAGTAATTCAGGAAATGTAATGATTTGAATATTTATAGACATAATTAGCAGGGATTCCTGGGGATGAATTTCAAAACAAGTTCAAATAGTTCTTTATATTAACTTAATCCTCGAGGTTTTCCAAGTCAGCCAGAGATTGCCGTTTTACTGTTCCATTAAAAAAATGATAGAATGCTTTTATTGAAAACATTTTTCTTGTGTGAACATATACCTGATTTTAACAAGGCCACAAACACATTGAAGTTTAGAGGTATGTGTAACGAAAAAAATAGAATGACAATTGACCATTGTTTTCAATAGAGATTTTGCAAAAGATAAAAAATGTACAACACAAAGAAGTGGTTTTGGAGGAATCCACCTCCCCAACTTTGCCCATCTGTTTACTTTATTTGAGTCAAGACGAGTGGCTGTTGAAATATGTTGATCATTAATGTGTAACTTACCAGATTCAAAGGAAGCAAGTATATGAACAGTGACATCTTGATCGTCAGTGTACAGCTTACCAGATCCATTTGGGGTTAGATACACAGAAGGGGGACAATGAGATTTAGTGTACAATTTATCTGATTCTTAGGTATGGTTAGGTATACAGAGGATGACTGTGGAACATGAGTGTCTAATTTATTCTGGCTGGCTTGGGACATAGTTATATGGTAGGTGACATGATGATCAATTTCAATAACCCTCCAAGTTGGGGTCCATAGAAGCTATTCAGCAGCCATGAGCATTCCGATAGTGAGAATATGAGCTGATCCTGCCGTAACCTCATAGCTTACTGTTTTGAGTGGGTATTTTAAAATCATAGATTTTATAGAGAGGCTTACCTCCGCCCACCAACCCCGCCGCCACCCCACCCGCCAGGAAATAAAATATATATCAATTAATCTTTCCAAAAACACTAGAGTGGATTGTAAATGACGAGATATTTGTCACATAATATCACAGCTGGGGAGCTGTGATCATTTTAACACATCTATTTATCCCCACTGAATAAGACCAAATGTAGATCAGATATCCAGAGTTGCTTTTATTGGCAATGGCTCTGTTCATAACATTTAAGACTGTCTAACACAGATCCGGCTTAAATAGAACACTTACATATTTAAATAGGTCTCTAGACCAATGAAATAGAAAAGTGTCAGACATAATTTTCATGCAGCATAACAACAGAGGCTTAATTCCAGATTGTCTCCAGCTGATTCTGTCCACTAGCAGTGCAGAGAAGGATCCCACCATCGGATCAGTTTCTTGTTAATAACATTTCACACATCATCTTAGTGAATAATGTGGCATACTTGCACAGCTAAAAGCTCTTGTAGTAAAGGAAAACTGGACTCACACAGGAAATAACAATGTTTGCAACACTTGATCTGCCCACCTAAATTCATTTAAACGAACCAATTACACAGCAATTTCAATGAAATAATTTTAAAGTTAAAAAACAGAGGCACAGGTTTTTGAAATGCAGAGATAGTACTAGTTAGAGAGACAATATTAGTCTTGACAGTAGGCAGGCAAGTTTCCTGCTACTGCTTTTTAAACATGCAATCTGATGACTTGGCGCATAATGCTTATAAGCGCAACAAGTTAAACAGCGTTTAAATCTAAATCTTAAATCTAAAACGTCCCTGTGTCTGAATGGGTTTGCTCTGGGCTCCTGCCACAGTCCAAAGATGTGCAGGTCAGGTGGATGGCCATGCTAAAACTATTGCCCCAAACATGTGTAGATTAGGTGGGGTTACGGGGATAGGGTGTGGGGAGGGTCTAGGTAGGGTGCTCTTTCAGAGGGTCAGTGCAGACTTGATGGGCCGAATGGCCTCCTTTTGCACTGTGGGATTTCAACAGATTTTATGTTATGGGGGAGACTAGATCTAGGGAACATAGTTTAAAAATAAGAGGTCTCCCTTTTAAGATGAAGATTAGGAGCATTTATTTCCTCTCAGATGGTCTTTAATCATGGAATTCTTCTCTGCAGGGGTAGTAGAGGCTGTGTCATTAAAATTGTTCAAGGTTGAGTTGGATAATGTTTTGATAAACATAAGGGGCGGGATTCTCTGACCCCCCCCCCCCCCCCGTGTCCTGAATTCTCCGCCACCAGAGATTCGGCGGGGACGGGGATCGCGCCGCGCCGGTCGGCGGGCCCACCCCCGGCGATTCTCCGGCCCGCGATGGGCCGAAGTCCCGCCACTGTCAACCCTCTCCCACCTGTGTGGATTAAACCATCTACCTTACTGGCGGGAGCAGGCGGCGCGGGCGGGCTCCGGGGTCCTGGGGGGGGCGTGGGCCGATCTGGCCCCGGGGGGGTGGCCCCACGGTGGCCTGGCCCGCAATCGGGGCCCACCGATCCGCGGGCGGGCCTGTGCCGTGGGGACACTCTTTTTCTTCTGCCTTCGCCATGGTCTTCACCATGGCGGAGGCGGGAGAGACACATTCCCCTGTGCATGCGCGGGGATGATGTCAGCAGCCGCTGATGCTCCCGCGCATGCGTGGACTTACGCAGGCCGGCGAAGTCCTTTCGGCCCTGTCTGGTGTGGCGCCTAAGGCCTTCCACGCCAGCCGGTTGAGCGGAAACCACTCCGGTGCGGGCCTAGCTCCTCAAGGTGTGGACTTGGCCCCTAAAGGTGCGGAGGGCTGGGTAGGGGAGAATCCCGCCCAAGATCAGCCATGGTCTTATAAAATGGTGGAGCAGGCTTGAAGGGCCGAATAGCCTATTCCTGCTCCTAAGTCTCATGTCCTTAATGTAAAATGTCAACTGAAGTTTGTTACCTATTTTCTACCAAGGTGTATGTAGAAGTGTAAGTTAAACAAGCACTGTTTGTGAGGAATGTTTGTGTATTATCCAAGTTGTGACAGTGGAATCTTATTATTCAAACACAAGAGCAACGAGTAGCTTTAGCAAAGATCCTCCTCTCTCTCAGCCCCAACTACCTATTGCAGTGAAGTATGAACTTTAAGATCAACAAAAGAAATTCATCTTTTCTGATTTTTACAACCCATTTTACCAGAACAGTTACTCAGCCTTTAGAAATTCAGGAAATGTATTGAGATGAATATGTACAGATACTAAGTAGCAGGGTTTCTGCGGTGAATTTAGAAACACGTTCAAATAATACTTTATGTTAACTTACTCCTCTTAATTTTTCCAAGCCAGCCAGGACATGACTTTTTCACTAAAAATGACAGGATACTTCTTTTGAAAACATTTTTTCTTGTGCGTAAATATACCTGATTTTAATAACGAAGCCAGCAGCACAACTGAGGTTTAGAGGTATGTGTGTAGAATACAAAATAGAACAACAATTGGCTAATTGCTTTCCCTGTGAAACTATGCATAACAAAAGCGAAGGACAATTTTCCACAATAATAAATTAATCTAAACTACGTCCTTTTTGCTACAAATCTATTTATTTAAAAATACAGCATTCCAGACATAGCCAATGGGACGTGACATTACAAAGTTTCATGCATATATTCTTGATCCTTGAAAGCAATTTAACGATCAGTCGTCTGACTGACATAGCATTGCTGTCTTGTCAAATTCTTTTCAAAAACACAATTATCTAAATGATTGTTGGCACCACTGAGGAAACAGTTGCTTTAAAGGTGACAGCATTATTGGGCTGCATTCACAGACAAATTATATCACCAATGGCATGATACACATGCAGTATCTCATCTATTATGCACATAAGGGCAGATTCTTTCTGAGGACATCTTAAAATTGTTGTAATGCTGCAAGTCCATTATCATTTCATACTAAGGACACTTATTTCTCCCAATTAAAATAGTATTAGCACAAAAAATCCAAAATGTTGCAGCTAAATGTGATTCTTTTAAATTCCAAACTGATATTTAATAATAATTTAATAATCTTTCTTGTCACAAGTATGCTTACATTAACACTGCAATAACGTTACTGTGAAAAGCCCCTAGTCACCACATTCCCGAGCCTGTTTGTGTACACAGAGGGAGAATTCAGAATGTCCAAATTACCTAACAGCACGTCTTTCAGGACTTGTGGGAAGAAACCAGAGTATCCGGAGGAAGCCCACGCAGACATGGGGAGAACGTGCAGACTCCACACTGACAGTGACCCAAGCCGAGAATCGAACCTCGGGCCCTGGCGCTGTGAAGCAACAGTGCTACCCACTGTGCTACTGATTCTGGTATCCTTGTGTCCATGAGTTGGCTCCTGGCATCATTGATGTTAAATCTCGTTTCTGTGATTCAGTGGCAGGTTCCAAAACTCAATTATGCAAAACGCAGACAGGATTCTAGTGCCTAAAAGCAAATACTGCGGATGCTGGAATCTGAAACGAAAGGGAAAATGCTGAAAAATCTCAGCAGGTCTGGCAGCATCTGTAGGGAGAGAGGATTCCTGAGCACCCAGTACTAATGTTGTATTTTAGACTGACCATCACTTGATATAGACCATCAGGTAGAAACCGTAAAGTAGTTCAGGAGTCCACTGACGGCATCCCACTCTCTCACCAGTATTCAGTTCTGAATACTGATGAGAGTGATGGTTCATCTAGGGAGTGCAACAAGAGTCAGATCCATGGTGCCAGGACTAGCTCAGCTGCACAGGGTGACACCAAGAAAATTGGAAAAGCAATAGTGACAGGTGATTCGATACTTAGGGAAATAGACAGGCATTTCTTCGGCAGCAGATGTGAATTCAGGTTGGTGTGTTGCCTGCCGTGTGCCAGGGTCACTGAACAAAGGGTTGGGTTTAAGGCTGTGAGGGGAAGAAAGGTGGGGGGGGGGGGGGTTGTTCCAACTTTGGGGGGGCCTCCCCTGAAGATCAAACACCACACTTCCTTCACACCCTTTGATGAATGTAGTTTTTAAAAAAAAATCAGGCTACCTCTACCGTCCAACTGTCAATACCAAATGCTTTAATTCTTGGGCAGCCTATTATTATAAGCATCAACTGGCTCAGTAACAAGCCAAATTGACCCTTGACCATCGAGTTAAATTTGGCAGTTGAGCAGCTGATATCTGCACCCAGAAACTCCCTCTATTATTAGGGGGCTGAGCTCGAGGTGGCTGGAAAGATGGTGGGGTGAATATGATTTAAGATGAATATTGGCCTGGGAGAACACCTCTGCACGTTTTCAAAGTAGCACCATGAGGTCTTTCATGAATATGGAATATTGCGAGCAGTTTTGGGCCCCGTACCTAAGGAAGGATGTGCTGACCTTGAACCAGAGGAGGTTCACAAGAGAAATTCCTGGAATTAAGAGCTTGTCATATGAGGAGAAGTTCAGGGTTCTGTGCCTGTACTCATTGGAGTTTAGAATGATGAGGGGGGGTTCTTATTGAAACTTCCAGGATACTGAGAGGCTGAGATAGAGTGGACATGGAGAGGATGTTTCCACTCGTAACAAAACCGAGAACCATTAAAACAGAGATGAGGAGGAATTTCTTCACCAGAGGGTGGTGAATCTATGGAATTCTTTGCCGCAGAATGTTGTGGAGGCCAAATCACCGAGTGTCTTTAAGACAGAGATAGATAGGTTCTTGATTAATAAGGGGATCGGGGGTTATGCGGAGAAGACAGGAGAATGGGGATGAGAAACATATCAGCCATGATTGAATGATGGAGCAGACTCGATGGGCCGAGTGGCCTAATTCTGCTCCCATGTCTTATGGTCTTATGAATTGCACCAGTTTTACGATCCCCTTGTTGCCACAAAGTGGGATGTAATTCAGTGTGTATATATATATATATATATATATATATATATATATAAATAATATATGCATGGCATGTAATACAAGGGATTCCCACTATTAAGATGCCATCTTGAGCGGGCGTCCCAATAGTGAGGTCCCGCAGCTGGCCACCTGCCCGCACTGTAAATCGGTCTCAACCCCCCCCCCCCACCACCGCAAATCAGCCACTACCCCGCGCCCACCCCCCACCCCCCCTCACTCACTGCACAGCAGGCCCTACCCCGGATTGCCTGCAACCCGCACCCCCCCCTCCTCCCGGGAACTCCTCTAGTAGGGGAACTACCCTCAGGGACTCCTGTAAAAGGGGGACCCCAGGGGCGCTGTAATAGAGGAACCGCCCCCTACAAGAATTCCCAGCCTAAAGGAACGACCTGCACATATTCCCCCCCCCGCCGCCCCTTCCCCTCCTTCCCGCCCAGAAGAGGGACTCCTGTCTGGAAGCTAGAGAGCAGTCCAAACAGGGGTAGGGGGAAACACTATAACTGTAATACTTACCTTGCAGCTCCATGTGTCATTCGTTGAAGGAGAGCAGCTGTGCCTAATGGTCCCACAGAACCATTAGCTGCAAGTCATTTAAAGCTTTCGAGTAGCGGTCTGTGATTGACAGCTTGTAGAAACCATCTGCAGCTTTGATCAATTCATATCGTTTCACGCTTCAGTGGCCTAAGTGGTGAAGCTCTAATGTTTGTAAACATTGACCACATCAAAGAGAGGTAAGTACAGTGAAATCACATGCTTGAGTGATCAGACCGCACTTAGCGTTTGGAATGCACTTACATCTCTTACATGGATCTGTGGGAGCGATTCTTTGCCCCATCGGGGGACGCATTCTGGGCATCCTGGTCAGCGAATCCCACCCAGAATCTCAACAGAGCAGTACTCCCTCGACACTGGACTGGAGCCTCAGAATAGATTTTTGTGCTCAAGGCTCTGAAATGGAACTCCCACCTAGGACCTCTGACTCAGTGGCAAGAGTGATGCCAACTGAGCTACCCTAACAAGGAAACAGATGACAGGTAGTACAGAGGAATTAATTTGTCATTGTAAATTTAGTATTTCTAAAATTTCCACTTGGGTGAGATACTTGGAACACTTTTGCACTTTGCAAGCAAGCTGTTGTTGAGTTGAGCTGCACTAAAGGTATCTCCCTACAGTGTCCATACAAAGCAATGTGCCTCACTTCCAGTGTCAAGCCTGCCACCTGTTCAACCACTCTCACATGTTCAGTTATTTATCTCAGCTATCTATTTGTGGGGAATGTTGGCATTTGCACCAATTAGTGCATTTGATCCTGTGCAATTGATGAGAATTAGAAAAAGCCAAGCACATTTGAAAGAGAAAATTAAAAGTACCTCCAGCCCCAACTATTATCATGTAATATTTACATAATGTAGTTAAGCTTAAAAAAACAAGGAGCAGAAACAAGGAGGCACATATCAGAATCCCAGATTTTATATAGGGCCCGATCTAAAGGAAAGGTTTCCGAGCGTGGTAGTGAGTGGGAACTGACGCAAAATTCCCGACGGTCGACTAGGCGAAGCCAGCATCGGTATCAAACGTTAATTGGTCCACTTATCGAGGCTTCACGCCGCAAATGACTGTCCTGCCGGCTGATAATGCCGGGACCACACCGGCCAGCCTTCCGTTAACGAGGGGGAACGGCACTGAAAGCGACCCCACAGAGGTAATCCCACACAGCTCGCAGCCATGCCACCAAGGAGACTGCCTCCAAGATTCAGGGATGCTGACCTGACCCGACTGTGGGACCCGGTGGGGTCGCAGCAGGATGCCCTTATCCCCCGAAGGGCTTGGCGAGTCAGCCACAGGGCAGCCAGCGCCACCTGGGAGGAAGTGGCAGCGTCTGTCAGCACGGGGAGATTGATCTGGAGGACTGCCACACCGTGCCACAAAAAGGTAAATAACCTGCACCAGACCGCACGGGTGAGTTGGCATCATCCCCCGGCACCAGTCCTGCCTGTCACCCCTCACCCCCCCTTCCCCGATAACTATGCGTCTGGCACTGCCCCCGCCCAGAACCATGCCGTGTTCCACCCCACCCATTCCCAGCAATAGTATTCACCCATGTCGCCCCCACCCCAGTGTGCCCCCCCCCCCAACCCAGTGCATGATGTGTGCGGCTCATGATGCCCTCTCTGTGTCCCCACAGGAGAAGCTGACCTGTAGCAGACCAGAGAGGGCACAGACGGGCGATGGGGTGTCGGACATCAGAGCCCTCACCCCTACGAGGAACTGAAGACTGCAGGGGTGGCCGGTCATCGACGTCGAGATTGGTCTGCGCCGCAGAGGTGGGGAACCACCAGCCCCCACCCAGAGGACCAGTCTGAGTTGTACATGCCAGTATGTTGACCCTGCCCTCCAATGACTACATATGCATGCATCCACAGGATCTCCATTCGAAAGGGCGGCACGGTGGCTCTGTGGTTAGCACTGCCGCTTCACGGCACCGAGGACCCAGCTTCAATCACGGCCCCAGGTCACTGTCCGTGTAGAGTTTGCACATTCTCCTCGTGTCTGCGTGGGTCTCACCCCCACAACCCAAATATGTGCAGGGTAGGTGGATTGGCCACACTAAACTGCCCCTTAATTGGTAAAATAAGAATTGGGTGCTCAAACTTTCTTTTACAAATAGCATCCCCATCCGATGGCGCCGGCCCATCTGGGGTGCTCACCACCACCACCACCCCGTGCATCTCAAGAGAACACCATAGAGGACAGCTCCGAGGATGCCACCATAATAGTTGCGGCACAGCTATCCCCACCCTCCACCAGCGCAGAGACACACACCTTGGTGAGCGAATGTAGTGGACAGGCTTCTGGGACACATTCTGGTGAGCACTACAGTTGCAGATGCACATTAGGCGGAGGCAGTAATGCCCAGGCGAGACAGCAGTCGGAGGTCAGCTGCACCCAGGGTCCCAGTCAGATGCTGAGCCTCTGGACCAGGTTTATCCGGATTGGATGCAGTCGATAGGGTCTGGCCGAGAGATTCAGAGGGAGATGTCAGCGACACTCCAGCAGGTCCACAGCCGATTGTAGGAGTCCCAACAGCCGAGGGAGCAGGAGGTAGGGCTGGCAATCCATGGCACCAAGGCCAGTACTGCTAGGAATGCGACTGCAGTGGAGAGCCTGGAGCACAATGCCAGCACCATAGTGATGGTGTCAAAGGCGTTGCCCAGTCAATGATGGCCATGACTGAGTACCGAGGCTGCATATCCCAGTCGCTGGGGGGCATATCCCTGACACAGGTGGACCTGGCCGGGGCGCTGTGGAGCATTTCCCAATCTCAGGTGGGCATTGCTGAGGCGCTGAGGACCATGTCCCAGTGGCTGGTGGATGTGTCCCAGTCTCAGGTGGATCTGGCCGGGGCACTGAGAAGCATGTCCCAGTCCCAGGTGGGCATCGCTGAGGCAAAGCATGTCCCAGTGGCTGAGGACCGTGTCCCAGATGCAGGTGGCTGTTGATGAGGCAATGCGGAGCATGGCCTGCTCACAGAAGGGCATCACTGAGGGTGCGACACTGTGGAGCCGCCAGGGCCGGCAGAGCCAATGAAGCAGGGGAACTTGGAGATCAGTCCAGCTGCCCTTCTGTCCGCAGGTGACTCCCAGAGTCTTATGGGCTCGATTGGGAGGAGGGGGCACTGGAGGCTGGCCCTGAGCCTTCCTACGGGATGACAACGGTGGTCATCAGCACCTCCAAGCTCCCCTGACAACCGCGCGTCTCGGAGACAGCATCCAGAACAAGGTGGCACAGCTTTGTATGTTCTGTCAACGAGTATGCTGGGGCCCTCCTGCCCTAAGGCCCCCAGAGGATGCCCGCCAGGGGCATCAAAGACCACGGGGCGCGGTTATCAGCAAGCTGTCTCCACCGCTTATCGCTGATGTGCATCCTGGGGAAACACCTAGATGTAGTAACAGAGTACGACGGGCCAAGCAGATATAGCATCACTGAGAGGACAGTGGGGTGGGGGAAGGGGGTGCGGGCAAGGGGGGCAGGGAAGGAGTTGGGAGGGGTGGAAGGGGGGCAGCATCATCATGGGCTGGGGGCAGTTGGGGTCAATATTGTACAACAGTAATACACGTTGCGCCCGATACATGTGAAGTCTCTGGCACATGATTCTGCAATGTTGGCTGACCTCCAACACCCTGCCCCAGCAGCCCAGGCACAGTGGTCCTGGATCTTCCCTCCCCTCACCCCCAAGACATACCACATGCAGGTGATGGGCATGAGCATGCACTTGGCAGACGGACAGGAGTCAGACAATGGCATAGCGAGGAGCGCTAGTGCTCAGCTCACAGTGGGTTATCATCACCCTCCTGCCCTCGCCATGGACCAGCAGATGATGCTGCCACAGGCCCATCACCCTGGAGTGATGCAACGCAGACTCTGGGAGGGTGGAACAGGGCGTTTGGGCATGGGGAGGGTGGGGTAAGTGATGGAAGGTGAGGTGGGCCGGGTGGGGGATGGGAGAATGGGTTTGGTGGGAAAGTGGGTGCGAAGGGGGAAGGGGGGTGTGGGATGATGGACTTAGCCACGTCGGCAAGGATGATACCCTCCCTGGTCCTCCAGGTATGTCGGGCCCTTGCCGCTGTCACCTGTCCTTCATCCATTGGCTGGTCCTACGGGTTCTCCACGGGCTTGTCCTCCAGCCCATCCCCCTGGCCTCAAGCCAGCTGTTCCATGCCTCCCCCTGCTCCCACATCATGCCAACCCCTACCTTCCCTTTAACAAATGTCAAAATCAACACAGCTCCACAACTGCAACAGATTCATTTACTGATAACCATTTAATCGACTGCAACTTAAAATATGCATGAAACAGAGAGAGAGACTGAAGAAGAGAGACATAGTGGAAGACAAAAGAGTGGTATAAACCGAAGAGAGGTGGAGAAGGAGCTGGAGAGACAGAAATTGAGAGTGAGAAAGAGCAAGGTACTGGTGCAGAGATGGAAAGAGAGGTGAAAGAGATGAAGGAGAAAAGGAAGTCAGACCTTGGAGACAAACTGACCGTCAATGTGGAAACGGTCTGTTCTGAAAATGGTTCGTTGTTCACTTCTGGCAGGTTTACTCAGAGAAATCTTGCCAACCGTTCTGAACCTATTCTGCAATAGAATTTCAGCTTGTAACATCACACCTAAGGTCACTGTGCTGTGTGTTCCAGATAACCATCCTTAATGGCGATATAAATACAATGGACAGCAAATTTTGAAAGCATGAACGCATTACAAAATAAGTGAACATCGTTTCTGTTGCAATTTACACTATTACTCATTAAAAACTAGACTCCCTCTGAGGGAGGTCAATTGTTCCATTCGTTTACCGTCTTCTTTTGGGTAATTTGACATACTTCTGTCATCTGGCTGGTTTTCTGTTGCGTAGTAAGGTGGTTATGATTTTACAACAGAGCCCAGATTATAACCTCAGAACACTCACTGGACTGGGGACACCACAGAAAAAATAAAGAGGTGTCAGTTGTTTTGCTCGTCCCAATAAAATGGTTAATGTTTTCAAGGCAACCTGTAAATGATGGAACGATAGTCCTCGTGGGAGCCAAAATTAATGGTCTGGTCTGACTGTTAAAGGGACTAAGCTAGCCAAATGAAAGGAAGAGGGGATGAGCTGAAGTTCTTATTTGACATAACGGAAGCAAAACCTTTCCTGTTTCAAGGGAAGGTCTTCTGCTACTTTGTTGTCCTTTGTACCAATAAAAAAAGAGCCAGGTAGAAAGTTTGCGCAAAGAAAAGTTTCAAACTTGTTTGAAATTTTAATCGGGGGCTTTTCTAAATTAAAGCTATTGGACAGATAAAGATTCTCAGTTATCTGTCTTGGCTCAGTTTCATAGAAGTGAAAGTGTGCTTTTCAACACAGCCTCTCTGGAAAGTTGTTTTAATTTGAGTAAAATGCTCAGGATTTGTGTCTGTGCTCTAATAAAAGTGGCATTTCCTTGTATTTGTCTAAATGTCAATGCAATCCAGGAATGTTACACCGGGGGGACATTCTGTATTACGGAACAAGCAAATAGCAGACAAGTACATAACAAAATGTTTCACATCTTTTCCTCCCAGCATATTACAAAACGTCCATCATTAGGTCAGCTTTCAACCTGAGAAACAGACGGCAGGCAGAAAGAATAGATGAAGAAGAATTTATTCAGGGAATCAGATGCCCTTATTACTGAAAGATCTGGAAAGGAAGCCAAGAATGTTAGTATTTCACAAAATTAGTACAGTCGCTGCATTCCTTGCAAATAAGGCCTCAGATCCCCTTGGCAGCTTTTGCAACCTCACAATAGAGGATTAATTTATAAATTCTGTTCAGCCTGTACCTCCAGCAGAATATAAGAGAATGCTAACAAACTGCACTGAACAAATGTTGGCCTAATGACATGCTTACAATTATGACTGCTTCAACCCTGTTTATCAAAAGCAAACCAAGGGGACAATGTCTTTGAAGACGGAAAGGTCCATCCTGTGGGCACAAAGAAATCTATGGTGTGCTGCGTAAAGTTTGAGCAGACAAACGTTGACTCAATTGAACTGTATTGAAATTTAACAGCAAGTCGTTTTATGGAGGATTTAATAGCTTTTATAGTTTAAAATGTTTTGTTTCTTTTGGCAGGGAATGAAACCACTATTGGATCATTCTCCTGTGACATTACTTAAACAATAAATTTTACTTATTAGCTTTTTTAAAACTAGAGGCACCCCCTCCCAACCACAAACAAGGAACTATCAGCGTGATAAGAAGTTCAAAGTAATCCAAGAATGTTACCAATGGGAGCCACAAAGCTATGACCTGCACCTCATGTAAAATCTGTTCAAGGATTTCATCTTGTATGGCAGTACAGACCTCTCCTGTATTATAGACTGCTCAGAACAGCCCAGCTCTAGAAAGACATAACGACACAGGCATTGAAAATGAATCCTTTCACTCAACCCTTATAGATAATCTTGGAGAAAGATGATCTCTTGTCAGAGCTGCATTTCACAGATCAAAGAAAAACATTTATTGAAACCATTTGTGCCATTCAAGGATTCACTTAAGCGATTGAGATTGTAATGCTAAGTGTGCAAAAAATTAAATGGTTCCACAGCATATTGAACAAATGGCAAGTCAGAAGGCTCTGTAATGCAGACCACATTCCACCTTACGAAAATTATTTTCCTGGTATTCATACCCCCTTTTCTCAAGCTGAATGGAGCTGTTAATTTAATTATGAGATGTTAAAAGATTTGTCAGGTAAATTATTGGGCACTGCGTTTTCTCCTTGACCTACTGTTGGATTCGTAGAAACATAGAACACAGGAGGCTATTTGGCTCATCACATAGCCAGTTCTTTGGAAGAGTTACCTTATTAGAACCACTCCCATGCTTTTTCCCACAGAGTCCTTTTTCAAGTATATATCTCAGTGAGAGTTACTGTTGCATCTGTTTCCATCACCCTTTCAGGCACTATGCTGCAAGTCATCGCAATTCGTTAGGTTAAGAAAAGAGGCCCTCATCGCCTCTGGTTCTTTTGTCAATTATCTTAAACTTGTATCCTCTGTTTAACAACATTCCTGCCAGTCCTCACAATTGTGATCACCTTTAAGTTTCCCATTAACCTTCTGCTTGAAGAAGAACAATCCCACCATCCTTAGTCTTGCCAGATGACCATCCTTCATTCCTTTTTTTAAAAAATGTTTTTATTCTCCATTTTCACATTTTCCTTCAAAATTTACACCCCACCAACAGGCAGCAAACGGTAACAATACCCTTAACATCAACAACGATCCCATCCTCCCACCACTCCACCCAACAGTCAATATATGCATCAAATAAAACAAACCCTCCCATGGTGGAAAGAAAAACAAAGGCGAAAAAGAGAAAGGAGTCCGGAATTGCCCATGGCCACCATTAACCTATAGCAGTGTTCTTCAAAGTCGGAGGCGCGACCCAGGGCGGGTGTCGGGAGGGTCGCGGAGCCATCCTTCGCGGCGGTCCCGATCGTGCAAATCCCCGCGCAGCAGCCTTTTAATAACGCCGGCTGCAAGCAGCTTTTAAAATGGCCACGAACACGTAAAACAAATTTGGCCGCATTGCGCACGATCATCGGCGCGCATGCGCAGTGCTGCCGCTATTTTTTTAAACGTTCGCAGCTTTTTGTTTCAAGTTCGGGGCGGGTTTTATTCATTTATTTTATTCATTTAATTTTTATTTTTTTCATTTATTTTATTTTATTTTATTTTTTACAAGTTCGGGGGGGGTTTATTTGATAAAATTTTACAGGAAAAAAATGCAGAACAGATGGAGACTCCGTACTTTCCAACACAGGAAGGCTTCGCCTTCATCCAACAGGTTCCATTGGAGGAGCGTGTACGAGGGCCAAAGGGACCCAAAGCCATCTCCTCCATTTTTATCAGCAGAAAACAAGGTAAGAGAAAATGGTGGGTCATTCAGGTCGGCCGGCGTGGATCGTTCAGGTCGGCCAGCGTGGTTCGCAAAGGTCGGCCGCGTTGGATCCTGAAGGTCGGCCGGGTTGGGTCCTGAAGGTTGGCCGGTTGGTAAAAATGGGTCCCCGGAAAAAAAGTTTGAAGAACACTGACCTATAGAGTCCCCCCCAACCCCCCCTCCCACCACCACACGACGACACTCAATGCCATCCAACCTCCAAAAGAGTATCGTAAATGACACCCAAGAGTTGTAAACCCTCCCCTCCCAAACTCCTCCCCTCCACTTCATCTTGTAAAACTCCTCCCCCCAACCTCGGTTCCTTCCCCCCAACTTTCCACCCCGGCTAGACCCCTCGGACCCTGTCCTGCCAGGCTCCGATGGCTGCAGCCCCTCCCCCCACCTCACCCCCATTCACTGGCCGGCTTAAACCGTCCAGCGTGGAGGCCCCGCCCGGGTCTCTTTCCCCCTTGCCCGGCCCCAGGAAAAACCCACAAGTTCCCTTTAGCACACAAACCCCGTATACAGACCCACACCCCAAAGAACCCTCATTCCGACTGAAAGTCCCATTTCTTCCCTTGTCCAAATATATACAACGTTGGCTCCTATAACCCATACACCAGCACGCAGTGAAACAAAAAAGAAAAAATACAGTCATGAGACTACATCGGTACATGACCATTTCTCATTTCTGCCACAGTCCTTCTGCCTTCGCAAACTCCTCCGCTGCTTCCGCCGTCCCGAAATAAAAGTCCTTGAACTTGTAGGTCACCCTCAGCTTCGCTGGATGTACAATGCCGCACTGCACCCTGCTAATGTACAGTGCCCTTTTCACCTGGTTGAAGGCAGCCCGCCTCCTCGCCAGCTCCACCGTAAAGTCCTGGTATACGCGTATATCAGCTCCAGCCCACTGCACCACCCGCTTCTGCTTAGCCCAGCACAGGACCTTCTCCTTTACACTGTATCAACGGAAGCACAGAGTCACTACCCTTGGCGGCTCACTCGCCTTTGATACAGGCCTCTACGACCGATGTGCCCGGTCCAGCTCATATTGTGAGGGATCCTCCCCCTCCCCCAATAATTTCGCCAGCATCGTGGCAAAATACTCAATCGGTCTCGGTCCTTCCACTCCTTCGGGCAGCCCCACAATCCTCAAATTCTGTCGCCTGGATCTGTTTTCCAGGTCTTCCATTTTGCCTCGCAGTTCTTGTTGATCTCTATCACCTTCTGCATCTCCTTCCCCATCGAGGTAAGTTAACCACTGTGCTGCAGTAATGGCTCTTCCACTTCCTTCAGCGCCTCGCCTTGCTCCCGCACCTCCGCCACCTCCGTCCTCACCGGGGTAATCGCCTCCTCCACCAGCACTTTCAGAACCGCCCCCATCTTCTTCCTCATTGCCTCCATATGTTTTGACCATCCTTCATTCCTGGTAGCATTCTAGTCAATACCCTTTGCACCTTCTCCAGAGCCTTGACATCTTTTGTCAAGAATGATGTCCAGAATCTGACAGCTGAAGCTTAAGTAGTGATTTATAAAGGTTTGGCATATGTTCCTCACATTTTGTACTCTATGGGTTAAATCTTAACTCCCAAACAGGTGATTTGGTACCAGGCTAGAGGTTAAAATTCAAAACCTCTGATACAGGAGCTCAACCCTCCTTGAACCAGCCCACTTCCAGATTTAATGGAGGAAAGAGGGGGGGGGGGGTGGATGACCAATCACGGGTGGTGAGTTGGTCATTTAAATATTATAATTAGACTGGTTGCCTTCACTTTAAAATTTGTGTCAGCCAGTTTTCCCAGGCCTGTGGAAACCCAGCACCTTAAAGCCATGTTTAGCAAAGGGACGCAACCCGCAGTTGAGTGTTGGGAGGATTGCGGCGTTCCCACAGTGGTCCCGATCGTGGGAGAAGTGCCCACTGGTCGCTATGAGTATTTAAATTGAGAATGATAGCCGCTACCGGCTTTTAAGGCTTTTAAGGCTGTGTGCAGTGCTCCAACCATGAGCAGCAGCAGTGAGCAGGTCACGCGCTCTACACATACACTTAACATCAAGCGCCCTGTACGTACGTGCTTTTGGCACCAAATCACGGAGGAAAGCCTCTTCCACTTTCTAGCTTCTAGCAAGCAAGGCAAGAGCACTGTGAATATGGATCATTTTGTTAGAAGGAAGAGGTGGCCAGAGACTCAAATAGGCAGTGTACATACTGGCCATGATCTCACATATGAATCTGCTGGGGAGAGCTGCGCAGGAGAATCCACAGCAGGACAGAGCACTGCAAGTGTTAGCTCTGTACAGAGTTCCAGGGCTTCTGTTAACAGCCTACAGAAACTTAACGTGGGAACAAAGCAGTATTAAGATGATTTCTTGAGGTATGGTTTTGTCAATGGTGCCATGTAAATAGGATGCAAAATCCATTTGTGTTGTATGCAGGGAATTGCTGACAAATGAGAGGAGAAGTTTCAGATTTTGAAAAAGAAATGGTGGGTGAATAACTTCTTTGGAGTTTCATAGATTATCATAGAATTTACAATGCAGAAGGAGGCTATTCAGCCCATCGAGTCACCGGCCCTTGGAAAGAGCACTCTACTTAAGACAATGTCTCCAACCTATTCCTATACCCAGTAACCCCACCTAACCTTTTTGGACACCAGGGGCAATTTTTCCTGGCCAATCCACCTAACTTGCACATCTTTGGACTGTGGGAGGAAACCGGAGCACCTGGAGGAAACCCACGCAGACACAGGGAGAACGTGCAGACTCCGCACAGACAGTGACCCAAGCCAGGAATCGAACCTGGGATCCTGGAGCTGTGAAGCAACTATGCTAACCACTGTGCTACCCTGCTGCCCATTGCTTTGAGACCCCAGAGTCAGTTATTAACTTACAGCTGATGCCAAATTAAAAGACTAAGCTGGTGTACATGAGCAGTGACAGCACATTGAAAATACCGCAAAATTCCATGAGGCTGTCAGCATTCTGGAGTAGCATTTCCCAGGAGTATCTAATGCTGAGCAAAACAAGCATTTTGTTGCTATTGCCCTTCACGATGACCTACATGTGAGAGATTGGATTTTCCATTCTCACAGAGACGAAGATGGCACAAGGAACCGGCTGAACTCTGCGTCTGATATGCGCATTGCCCTCTCCTCCTGTGAACCTGACTGGAATGAGATCTTGAGGACCCAGCAGGCTCCCTTTTCCTATTAAAGGCAAGTGAACTAGGCGTGGGCCGCGAAGGCTGGCTGGCGTGGATCCTGAAAGTAATCTGGTTTTTCAAAAGTGGGTCCTGGCAAAAAAAGGTTGAAAAATACTGCCTTAAAGGAAGTAAGAAGGGCTGAATTCAGGATTTAGGTGCCTTTATGGCAATGCTTGCGGGCCATGAAGAGCAAAATCGTTTCCCCCAGGCTCAACCAACTGCCCAGTGATCTATCTGCTCCATCACCTCACCATCTGCTTGCAGCCACCATCAGACCCAACAACTATCAACTCTTCCTGGTCAACATTGGATTCTCAAGATCTCTCGTCCTCCCCCACTACACATACTTGATCTCCTCAACTGCGACCTTGTACTGGAGGTTTGCTCACAAACCTCCATGGGTACGCAACTGAAAAAAAAATTAAAGATCCCATCTGTCAAATGCTGCAGAACAATCAGTTTCCCAATCTCAGAACAGCACCCCTCACAGAACATGCCCCGGGTCTAAAATTCAGACCTATACCTCTGTTTATGAAGAACAGGATCACATATGCTTTTTAAACAGCATTTTCACTTTGCCTGCCAACTTTAAAGATGTATATGTATAAGCTCCTAGGTCTCTCTGTTCCTGCCCATGGATTTCCATCCTGCTACACTACCAAAACATTTCTTATCAAATTAAACATGACGTCCTACGTGACTGTGACAAAGGTAAATGTCCCCTTCTTGTCCCCCCACCCCCGGACGAACCTCCACTGTTGTCTCACCTTTCCATTCTTATCCATCTAATCAAAGCTAAAGAATCACCGGCAATGGCTTCTCTACCTACTCCTCTGCTGTCCTCCAAGAATCTATCCTTGCCCCCCCCCCCTCCAATTCCCATCTACATTCTACCCCTCAGCGACCGAATCATAAGACACATTATTTTTCACATGTATGCTCGGATCCAGCTCTACCTCACCACTGCTTCTCCTGACCCCTCCACTGTTGCTAATTTATCCGACTGCTTATCCGATATCCAGTACTGGATGAGCAGAAATTTCCTCCAATTAAGTATTGGGAAGGCTGAAGCCATTGTTTTTGGTCCCCGCTCCAAACTCTGTTCCCCAGCTGTTTACTCCATCCCTCTCCCCGGCAACAGTCTGAGAGTAAGCCAGTCTGTTTCCTACCTTGGTGCCACATTTGATCTTGCGATGAGTTTCCAACTTCATTTGTGCCATCATTAAGACCACCTGTTGTCACTTTGTAACATCTCCTGACTTCACTCGTCTCAACTCATCTACTACTGAAACCCTCATTCACGCCTCTGTTACCTCTAGTCTTGGCTATTCCAATGCACTCCTGGCTGATCTCCCACATCCTACCCTCTGTAAACTGGAAGTCATGCAAAACACGGCTGCTCATGTCTTAACTTGCACCAAGTCCTCGTCCCCCATCCCCTCTGTGCTCGCTGACCTACACTGCAGCCTGTTCAAGCCACATCTTGATTTTAAAATTTTTATTTTTGTTTCTAAACCATTCCATTGCCTCACCCCTACCCATCTCTGTAATATCCTCTAGTTTCACAACTCTTCAAGATATCTCCGGTGCTCTAATTCTGGCCTCATGAGCATTCCATTGTCGGTGGCCATGATTTTAATTGCTGAGGCCTTAAACTCTGGAATACCCTTATGAAAGCTCTCCACCTTGATTTCCTTTAATCTTTTGGTCAGTTGATCAAATATCTGGCAGAACGGACTACCAGAGGTGCGACATAGTGGTATACAGTTGGGAAGGAGCTGTCATGCGAGTTCGCAACGTTGACTCCGGACACCATTTTGTTACACGGTGTCAAATCAAACACGGTCAAGGAAATCATCTGCTGATTATCATCTACCGGCCTCCCTCAGCTGATAAATCCGCACTCCTCTACGTTGGATGCCGCTTGCAAAAGGCACTGAGGGTAACAAGAACACAGTATATACTCTGGGTGGGGGACTTCAATGCCCATCACCAAGAGTCATTGGGTCCTGAAGGACATATCTGCCAGGCTGGGCCTGCAGGGGATGGTGAGAAAACCAACAAGAGGGAATACAAATTGACCTTGTGCTCACCAATCTGTCCATCCTAGATGCAACTATCCCATGACAGTACTGATAGGAGAGCCTTTCATACAGTCCTTGTGGAAACAAAGTCCCATCTAAGCATAATGTCACACTGAGGATATTGTCCATTGTGTTGCACAGCCTTAACACCGTGCTAAATGGGATTGATTCATAAGAGATCTAGCAGGACAAAACAGGAGATACATGAGGCAATGTGGGTCATCACAGAATTGTATTCAATTATAATCTGCAAACTTATGGTCCAGCATATCCTTTACTTTACTGTTACCATCAAGCCAAGGGATCAACCCTGGATCAATGAGTGCTGGAGAACATGCCAGGGGTAGCACCAGGCATAGCTAAAAATGAAGTGCCAACCTGGTGAAGCTACAACACAAGATTACTTGCATGCTCAAAAGCAAAGGTAGCATGCGATGGATAGAGTAAAGCAATCACGCAACCAGTGGATCAGATCAAAGCTCTGCAATCCTGCCACATCAAGTTGTGAATGGTGGAAGCAATTAAACAACTGGAGAGAAGGCTCACTAAATATCCCCATCTTAATGATGAGCCCAGCGCATCAGTGTAAAACACAAAGCTGAAGCTTTGACAACCACCTTTAGCCAAATGTGCCAGATAGACGATACATCTCGTCCTCCTCCTGAGGACCCCAGCATTGCATATGCTGGTCTTCAATCAATCCGATTCACTTCATGTGATATCAAGAAACAGCTGAAGGCACTGGATACTGGAAAGTCTGTGGGTTCTGGCAACATCCCGGTAATTGTTTGAAGGCCTCTACTCCAGAACTAGCCGTGTCCCTAGCCAAACTGTTCCAGTATATCTACAATGGTGGCATCTACCCAATAATCTGGAAATATATCCAGGTATGTTCCATCCAAAAAAAAGCAGGACAAATCTAATCTGGGCATTTACAGCCCCACCATTCTATTCTCGACCATCAACAAAGTTATGCAAGTTATCGTCAATAATGTGAACTAGAGACACTAGCATAGCAATCACTAATCCTTAGTTTAGGTTCCAACAGAGCTACTCAACTTATAACCTCATTGCAATCTTGGTCCAAACATGGACAAAAGAGCTGCATTCAAGAGGTGAGGTGAGAGTGATTGCCTTTGACATCAAGACAGTATTTGACCAAGTGTGGCATCGAGGAACCCGAGCAAAGTTGAAGTAATGTGGAATCAAGGGGAAAACTCTCCACTAGTTGGGGTCATAACCAGCACAAAGAAAAATGATTGTGAGGGCAGCACAGTGGCGCAGTGGGTTAGCCCTGCTGCCTCACGGCGCCGAGGTCCCAGGTTCGATCCCGGCTCTGGGTCATTGTCTGTGTGGGGTTTGCACATTCTCCCCGTGTTTGCGTGGGTTTCGCCCCCACAACCCAAAGATGTGCAAGGTAGGTGGATTGAACACACTAAATTGCCCCTTAATTGGAAAAAAATTAATTGAGTACACTAAATTTGCAAAAAAAAAAAGAAAGATGGTTGTAGTTTCTGGACATCAATCATCTCAGTCGCAGAACATCACTGCGGAGTTCCTCAGGGTAGTGTCCTCGGTCCAACCTTCTTCATCAATTACCTTCCTTCCATCATAAGGTCAGAAGGGGGATGTTTGCTGATGATTGCACAGTGTTCAGAACCATTTGTGACTCCTCAGATACTGAAGCAGTTTTACCCATATCTAGCGAAACCTGTACAACATTCAGGCTTGTGCTGATAAGTGGAAAATAACATTTGTGTCTCCGTGGGCTGCACGGTAGCACAGTGGGTAGCACAGTTGCTTCACAGCTCCAGGGTCCCAGGTTTGATTCCTGGCTTGGGCCACTGTCTTCCTCGAGCATGCAACTATTTTACTATATTCCCAAGTTTTGTGACCGTTGCAAACTTTGAAATTATGCCACGTATATGCAAATCGAGGTTATTAACATATATCAGAAAACAAAATGGTCCTGGTACCAACCCCTGGGGAACTTCCATCATGCTGAAAATCTACCATTCCCCACTATTCTCTGCTTTCTGTCCCTTAGCCAATTCTATATTCATTGTCTCACTGCTCCTTTAATCCCATGGGTTTTTGTTTTGATAACACATCTATTTTGGTGCCTTTTGAAAGTTCATATAAGCAACATCAATGTTTTGGTCATCCTTCGAGATGAAGATGACCATATTCATCAACCGTGCTGTTAGATAGGGTAGGTGGGTGACTGCTAAGGCCAATCTGCCCCCGCAAGGTTCTGCTACAAATAGGACACAATACTGCCAACTATTGAGTTTTGAACCAGTTGTTGGCTTGGGATTTCCTCTTCTAGTATTTTCCCTCTCCTCTGATATATGCTTGTTTCAATTCAGTCTGCCAAGGATGCAAATTCAATATCAAAACTGCTAAATAAAGTCGTCAGTGCCCCTGCAGCAATTCCTTTGACTGCCATGAGAGCACACCCCAGACTCAAGCTTTCCTTTGAAGATTCACTTTGATACGTAAATGTCAAGCATTCCAGCTACACATCCAGCCCAATTCAGTTGTGACTCTCAAAATTGGTGTGGATGCTTGACATGTCAGCTCAGGTGAGCATTTTAATGTCTGGTATTTTGTCCTGCCATCTGATCTTCAGAAGTTTCTGAAGGGCAGCTCAAGTTGCGCTCCTTGGCATGACACTGGAACACAGATCGAGCATTGTATATGTTGCGTAGGGTGGGCAGGACTATTTCTCTAAAGAGTTTCATTGACTACAACAACACTACTTTCATTAACCGTCTCCGTTACTTCATCAAAGAACAGGGTAAAGTTTGCCCTTAACAAATGCATTTTGGGTGTCAATTATTAACCATTATTCCAGGTGACATATGGGGCGCGATTCTCCGCTCCTGCGACTAAGTGCCCACGCCGTCGAGGTTCATGACAGTGCGAAACGGCCCCGTTCTTGACCAATTCAGGGCCCGAAAATGGGCTAGGATCGGGGCCGCGAGAAACTCGGGGGGCGTGTCGCGAAAGCAGCATCGTCAGCGCGCCGCGTCAGCGCGTCAGCATTGGCGCCGCATAAAAGCGGCACTGCGTCATCCGCCGCATAACTGGCGTCACCCGCGCATGCGTGATTGCTGTCCTCCCCGAGGCCGCCCCGCAAGAAGATGTTGGATGGATCTTGCGGGGCACGGAGGAAAGGAGGTCCTCCTTCAGAGAGGCCGGCCCGCCAATCGGTGGGCACCGATCGCGGGCCAGACCCCTTTTGAGTCCTAACCCGGTGAAAGAACCCCCCTCTCCCTTCCACAGGCCTATTCCCCCAGCGTTCCCGTGCTGTTCCCGCCAGCAGCGACCAGGTGTGGATGGCGCCAGCGGGAAGCCGTCGTTTTGGGCAGGCCGCTCGGTCCATCCGGGCCGGAGAATAGCGGGTGTAGCGGAGAATCGCCATTTTGGGTGTCCCGGGCGATTCTCCGGCCTGCGCAGCGCAGAACTCGACGGGGCCATTCTCGCCGCTTGGGTGAATCGCAGGAGGGCGTCGGACCGGCGTCGCGGGGAAAAATGGCGCGCCAGGCGATTTCCCCCAACCAGCGCAGGAGCGGAGAATCGCGCCCATGGTCTCTGTAAATTTCCCCACTGATGTCAGGCTCTCCACTTCAATCAGTGGCCATTGCTGAGACTGCAGAAATCTCCGGAGCCAGTGGCCCCAGAGCGGGTCCGGAGTTCAGGTAACTAGGGTGAGTCCCAGGTTGCCAGGGCCAAATAGCAAGTCCCGGGAAGGGACAAGTGGGGCGGAGGGGCGGAGGTATGGAGGGAGGGTATGGAGGGGATGGAAGGCACCCGCAAGGGTAGGGCCGAGAAATCTTCCCCTTGGTATAGCCTGTGCTGCTGGGGAGCCATCCATGGACCAAGAGTCCACAAGGTATTACTGGGCAGCCTTCCCAGGTGGCTAAGTGTTCTTCCATTGCTGGTGAAATACCAGCTGGTAACAAGCAGATACCGTTGAGTGCCTATTAATTGGGCTTCAACTGGCCTTAGAGTGGGCGAACTGGAGACGGAAAGGAATCCCCTGATTTTGCCCCCTCCTCCTTGGCTCACAGCCAGCCCCCCGGGTTGGAGTGGGAGGACGGGGGCTGAAGGTAAATTGGGGAAAGAAAGGCAAAAGCAAGCGCAAAATTTGAATGTTACTTTCTACAGGAAACAATCAATCAATAGAAAAACACATGAAATTAACATAAAATTAACAGATCAAAGGTAATGTGAATAGAAAGAGAATCAAGAACAAAGTAAGCACCTTGTAAATGTATTTTTGAATTGAAATTCTACTTTACGAATGAAAAAAACCTGGATTTTTCCACATCCTCCAGATGTCCAGAGTGGTTCAAAGCTGATGAATTACTTTTGAAGAGTTTTTTTTTTCTCATTTCCAGGACATTCGGGCAAACACTGACATTTATTGCCCATCTATTGCGGAGTGGTTTACTAGGCCAATTTCAAAGACAGTCAAGATTAAAAAGAGAATTCTACATGATTGTTTTTAAAACAGAACAGGAAGGAAGTAAGGGGAATCTAATACGACTTTTTAGCAGGTTATATTTTGAACTTAGCTTTGTAAAGAAAGAACGTACCTTTATATCGTCCCTCTCACAAATGGCAAAATGCTTCACTGCCAATGAAGTATTTGTATAATCCAGGACACATTATAATGTAAAGAGTTAAAAAAAAAAAGCACATAAAACCATGCAAAGTCCTGCTCATGAGTGCTGAAGCTTTTGCGGTTTGTCAGCTGAATAGAAACCTGACATTTCAGAAACCTGCTGACATCAGTGGGCAGCCAGTGTGTGTGTGTCCTAGAATGAATCGCGAGGCCAGTCAGTCCTCCCAATCTTGAGTGAATAAGCAGCTTTGATTGCTCACCTACACAATCTAGGTCTGAACCCAGCTCAGGTTGGTGGGGCATAAGTCTCTTTGCATGAAAGGGCGATTCAAAAAAGACAGATTGTTTCATTAGTTGATGGATCAAGAACGAGGGGCCGGGATTCTCCACCGGCATGATTCTCCATTATGCCGACGCCCAGGGGTTTTCCGACGGCATGGGGTTGCCCCACAATGGGAAACCCCATTGACCGGCCGGCATAACGGAGGATCCTGCCGGCGGGCCGGGGCAGAAATGTGGCGGGGCGGAGAATCCCGCCCACGATGTCAACATTCAAATTATAATTAGATAGGTGGATGATTCTACAGATTCTAGAAATTCTAGAGATTCTGAATGGTTCCTGAAGATTGCAAGGTAGCAAATGTCACCCCACTATTTAATAAGGGAGAGAGTGAGAAAACAGGAAACTACAGACCTGTCAGCCTTACATCAGTGGTAGGGAAAATGCATTCAAGAGGTGAAATGGACAGTAAACCCTCTTTAAAATACTTAGGCAGAAAGTTCTAATATTATCTCAGTGAGACTGAGAGCCAATCTGGTGGGGGTCAGTCAAATGAAGGTGACTCCCCAGAGGAAATTATATAGCCTATGGGTTCTAATTGAAGGCACACACTAGAGGTCCGATCCACGCGGTGGATATCAACACTACATCTCAAGAAGAACACCGTCTAAAGACCGCAACCTCAGCAGCAAAGGTACTCATCTCTCATGTCAGTTTAATCCCCGATATTTTGATGCTTCCTTACCCCCACTGTATGTCTGCCTTGTATACATGAGGGTGGAGGGTGGGACGGTGTTAGGGAGATAATTAGATCAACAGACCATTGTTCTATTATTATCATTACATGTATATCTCTTTTCCTGTTATAAACAGTTGTTAAGTTTTAATGGTGCCTGTAAGTCATTGGAGTAGTCAAGGATCCAAGATCTCAGGAAAATATCCAAATTATTGGTTAATTCACTTGTGTTGGGACTCCGGGGCTTGTGGGGCAGGAATTGACTACGCACTAGGCCAGGGTGTTGTAACATTATCCATAAGTCACTTAAGACTAACATGCAGGTGCAGCAAACTATTAGGAAGGTTAATGGAATATTAGCCTTGATCGCAAGAGGATTTGAGCACAGGAGTAGTGAAGTCTTACTTCAATTGTATAGGAGCTTGGTTAGACCACACCTGGGGTACTGTGTGCAGTTTTTGGTTCCCTTACCTCAGAAAGGACATTATTGCCACAGAGGGAGTGCATCAGAGGTTCACCTGATTGTTCCGGGCAAAGTCAGACTTACAATGAAAGACACAGCACTGCAGCGTGGGGGCCTGGCCAATGGGGGGGGGGGGCTGCAAACTGGGATTGATTATGATGTGGGAGAACATTAGGCTCTGATTAGTGGACTGCCCTTTAGAGCGGGGAACCCTTGGCCAGACGCTGAGAAGTGGTGAAGACTTATAACAGTTCAGACGGATCTCCTGAATTGGTGTGAGGTTACTGAACTTTAATTAAGTGAAGCTGCAGTCAGGTTTCTGACATTTGACCGAACCTCGGGTTGTGAGCTTGTGATGCCTTCAGTAAAGCAAGAAGGCGGCGCTGGGCAAAGATCATCGACGGGACCCCGACCACCCGGGCGAGAGGTGAGTAGTCCGGGGTTGCAGGGGCCAGGCAAGTGTCGGCGTCGCAATCTTAAGGGACCAGTGGCTAGCGGAGCAACTCACCCAGAGACCAGGGCTGAGAGACAACCGGATCGGCGAGGGCAGAGAACAGGCCGCCAGACAGGATCAGACACAGTTGCCGAGATGCGAAGCCCGGCCTCTCGAACGAGAGAGCTAAGCAGTCGGGAGGTGCGAAGCCCAGGCAAGCGCCAGTGTCGTGATTTTTGGGTAGCAGCAGGGCGTCTTGACCACAGTCAAGGCTGAGAGTAAGAGGGCTGGGCAGCAATCAGACCGGCGAGGGCAAAAGAGCATTGGTTATCCAGATAGCCAACAGCAGCCAGGCAGTTAGGTAGGCCACCCAAGCAAGAGGTGTGAGCAGTCGGGGGTGTCAGGGCCAGGCAGTCATGGCTTTCGGGGAGCAGCAGGGTGACTCGACCAGAGGCCAGGTCTGAGAGTGAGAGGGGTGGAGGGCAACCGGACCGGCGAGGGCCTGAGCAGAGGCCGGGCCAGAGAGCTAGCTGCAGCAGCCAATGAGCCATCACCAGCACACCTGTGGGTTTAGGTCATCAAGGGGAGCAACTTCAGTGGTGACCCAACCCCCAGGAGTGTGGCGTAGAGGCCCTGCAAAGAGCGAGAGCGTGTAAGTCTGCCTCTGGTTCCGGGGATGACGGGACAGTCTGATGAAGGGAAATCAGGCAAATTGGGCCTATATGCTTTTGAGTTCCAAAGAATGTGAGGTGATCTCAGAAATCTACAAACTGCTTAAAGGAACAGGCAGGGTACAAGTGGTTGTGGAGTCTCGATCCGGGGAGGCAATTTCAAAATAAGGGAGATGCCACTTAGGATTGAGATGAGTAGAAATTTCTTTACACAAAGGGTTGTGAATCTTTGGAATTCTGTCCCCCATTGGGTTGCGGAAGCTCAGTCATTGTGTCTTTTTAAAGCAGATTTTGATAGATTTCTAATTAACAATGACCTGCAGGATTTTGGGGATAGTGGGTGTTAAAGGCAGTGAAGTGTTGTCCAATCAGCCATGATCGTATTAAATGGTGCCGCACACTTTATGGGTCGAATGGCCTACTTCTTTCCCTGTATTCCTATGACTGAAATGAGAGTTAAGGAATATGTGATGAGAAATATTCACTTTCTGCAGACCCGTTGTTGGTGTACAATCTTGAGTTCCCCTTGAGAAGGTGGTCATGATGCCCTCCTAATTGAAGAGTTTCATACAACTGTTAGGCCACTTCAGGGGCAGTTGAGAGTCAACCTCATTGGTGTGGGTGCGGGGCACAAAATGGATAGACCAGGAACAAAATAACTTTTCCTTCCCTATAGGACATTTTAATCCATGTTCACTAGAACCAGCTGTTTAGTCCAGATGTGTTATAAATTGAATTAAAATGTTCAAAATACCCAGGGGCACCACCAGTCTAATAACATATAACATGAGTGCTGTGGTATTATACCCATTGGTTATGGTACTATACTCACTGCTTCAGTTTAATGACCTGTTTCGATGTCGTAAATTTTATGTAGTTCTATGCTACTTGTAAATGTCCTACATGAAGAGGATTTGACCAGTTATAAATCAGTTCCTCATGTTTATGCTTCTACAGCACAAAATGGTTTAGAATTTTTACATTATTAAGAAAATTCATTCACAGAGGTTATGATGTGAGACATTTACACTGGTACAGCAAGAATTGCTCATCTGAGGCATTGGTTAAAGGACATGTGGGCTGATTTAAATAAATTAACTTTATTGTCACAAATAGGCTTACATTAACACTGCAATGAAGTTACTGTGAAAAGCCCCGAGTCGCCACATTCCGGCGCCTGTTCGGGTACACAGAGGGGGAATTCAGAATTCTCAGCTGGTACAGGAATTGAACCCGTGCTGCTGGCCTTGTTCTGCATCACAAACCAGCTGTCTAGCCCACTGAGCTAAACCAGCCCTGCTTTCCTCCGAGCCACACCCGTTCAGATGTGCGAGGCAAACATCGTCTAGTGTAGTTATGGTAGCAGAGTGACAGCCATTCGAAGACACTTTCTAGCCATTGTTGGGAGGAGATATTCGGAGCTTCGTGATGGCCTTCGATCTCTTTGGTTTTGAGGGATTCTACGCAACTTGTTTGAGCGTGAGGTTAGTATGTGAGGTGCCAGATTGTGGAAAAGATGGAAGTAAGCAAACAGGAACTTCCCTTTACAAAAAAGCATTAAAGGTTGACGAATTGGTTAGAGGGAGGTAACATGAATCAGAGTTGGAGCAGTCAGAGAACAAAGGGAGATCAGTGAGTCTGAGACATGAGAAATGAGTGGGAGAGGATTTTCTCGGTGGAATGTGTGAGTAGATGTCTGGAGTGGAGGATTGTAATATCAAAAGGAACAGAGTAAGGCAAGAGTAGAGAATGAGTAGCCGGCAACCTAGAACGAGGGCAACCTCAATTTAAAGAAAGGAAGATGGAGGAGCACAGGAAAAAAACAGGATTATGATAAGATCAAAGATCGCACTTGGTCTAGTGCTCCCCAACAGGATTCGGGAGGAATGGATTATAATCCAAAAAAGACTTTTAAAAATAAATTCCATTTGGAGAGCAGAAACTGCAACCTATGGGTAATAAAAGCTGTGTTTCAATTACCCTTAAATTTAAAAAAATTAAATGCTTTTCATCTGGTGGACAGTTACCCTGGCAGAGACTTTTTAATATAGTAACTAATTCCCAAATGGTTCAGAAACGTAAACAAAATAGGCAACTGCTCTTTATGTTAAAAGAATTCTTCAATCCTTTATCGCTGCAAAAGTGGGCACGATTTAAAAAACAAAAGTCCCATTTTGGGAGCGAATAGCGGGGTGTTTCATGGAACCTGCAGCGCCAGAACAACCCCGCTATCAAATGGAACTTTGATTTTTGGGGGGATCACCGTGGGGAATGCCCCACCAAGGCCGCACATACACTACAGGGTGCAATCTGGCACCTTGGCACTGACAGTGTCACCTGGGCATCCTGACAGTGCCAGGCTGGCAGTGCCAAGGTGTTCAGGTGACACCCTGCCTAGAGTCTGACCACCCGGGCACCTCCAATCGCCTGGGAGATCCCCCTACCAAGTACCGTTACGTCTGGCCCACATTTGTGGAAACCAGTGCGAAATCGCGCCACGGCACGGTCTCATAGGTGTGGGCATTCAATCCCAGGCCCCCTTAGATATGCAAATCTGGATTCCACCCAGTGAGGGCGAGATCCAGATCGCGAGGAGTCCCGAGCATCGTTAGTCTCGCGAGATCACCGAGTCAGGTGCGACAAGGCTGTACGATCGCGGCCAGTTTCCTAATCATTGACGGTATATTCATAATGGTATAAATGTTTCCATGTCCGGGTTTCATATTTGAATAACATTTGGAAATGTTGTCAAGAAAAACACTACAATCTGTCAATGCACCTTCTGCGCAGGACAGGAAAAACGTAAAATCAGCGCTGTCCATGCCCCTGAACTGCAAATGACCAAAACTGGTATTAAGTGATATAAGTTACTCGAGTGTTTCGTTTCCCAGCACTGACATCCTTCACCTTGATGCGAGCTCCGAAATGGTCCAAAAGTTAAATTTAAAGACTCCGCGGGTCTTAAAATAAATACCTGCTGATTAGTCCTGAAACAAATCGGTGACTACTGCCCTTTAAATATAAACAATGGTGTGGCCAATACTGTAGAAAAATCAAGAATAACTGATTGATTTCAAGGTTGGGGCGCTCCTTCCATTTACCGATTGCTAAATGTCTCCTTTGATGATCTAATGTATGTGGGATGTCTAAGTTTGACATTGATAAGCTGGGAAAGCTAGGAAGGACTACAACAGAAAAACACTTGCAGAAACTTAGCATGTTGGTAAATAATGTTTGATATTATGTAACATAAAGCAATTCTTAGCACTGCCAAATATAGCAAGTGTGATTACTCAGCGCAGGGTTTATGATTAACCCAGGTGGATTAAAAACTAATACTTGGGTGTGACAGCCGATTCAACAGGAATTGATGTGATATACAGTAGAGGTCGTTAAGGCAAACAAGATGTCATGTCGTTGTGCTACATACATTGATCCATAACATATTAATCAAATAAGGTAATATTGCCACGATAAGAAGCATCTGTGAGTGTCAGCACACCTTGTAAACCATAAAGGTCATATAACTGAGGTTTAAAGGAGGTTGGAAAATTTAAGACATCCTCCCTGGAATAAAATAATTAATTAAGGACACGATAAAAGTCATTAAGTCAGTAAAGGCATGCTTTCTGTAGAACACGGAAATAATTCTAAATTCAGCAAGCTGTAATTATGTGACTCTACTTGCAGCTCGGAAAGATGCTCAATCAGAATGTAAATTAGAGAATTCAACCTGAACGTCAACATATCTGAAGTGCAATGCTCCCAATTTATAATGGCCACGGAATGGGAGCATCACAAACTCACTGCATTGAATTCTACTGCCAATTCTTTCAATTGAGGTCCAATTTATCAAGAATGCTTTGTAATTGAGACTGTAAATAACAGTTAAAGGGCCAATTTATCATTTTCAGATTGTAAAACGCGAGTCAGGCCATTAGTGACGCACAAACAGCACCCACTAACGCTGTCTGTCTTCGCCCACTCTCTTTGTCAATTTTGGTAGGCGGCAGGTTCTGTGGATTGTACGTTGCGATTGGGTTTGGGCTCATGTTCAGCGTGTGGCCATTGCTGGTTAGGCCAGCATTTATTGCCCTTCCCTAGTTGCCCTTCAGAAGGTGGTGATCAGTTGCCTTCTTGAACCGCAGGAGTCCTTGAGGGGTCGGTACACCCACTGTGCTGTTAGGGAGGGAGTTGAAGGATGTTGCCCCTGCGTCAGCGAAGGAACGGCAATATATTTCCCAGTCGGGATGGTGAGTGACCTGGAGGGGAACCTCAGGTGGTGGGGTTCCCAGGTATCTGCAGCTCTTATCCTTCCAGGTGGCAATGGTTGTGGGTTAGGAAGATACTGCCTAAGAAACTTTGGTGAGTTACTGCAGTGCATTCTGAATATGGTACACACGGCTGCCACTGTTTGTGGAGGGTTTGAATGTTTGTGGAAGGCTGAGCAATCAAGCGGGCTGCTTTCTCCTGGAATGTGTGAGAATTCACCGGAGGAAGGAGCAGTGCTCCGAAAGCTAGTGTTTGAAACAAACCTGTTGGATTTTAACCTGGTGTTGTAAGACTTCTTACTGTTATCCTGGATGGTGTTGAGCTCCCTGAGTGTTGTTGGAGCTGCATCATCCAGGCAAGTGGAGAGTATTCTATTACATTCCTGATGTGTGCCTTGGAGATGGTGCACAGGCTAGGAGGGCAGGGGGGTGTCAGGAGGTGAGTTACTCGCCATAGGATTTCTAGCCTTTGACCTATCCTAGTAGCCACAGTATTAATATGGCGAGTACAGTTCAGTTTCTGATCAATGGTAAACCCCAGGATATTGTCCGAAGCAGAGACCAATGCCTCTCCTTTGCTCAGAAAAGGCACCAATCAGCATACCACCCACAGATCAGCCTGGATATAACCCTGACATGCTGTTGGAGGTGACCTGTCACTCTTTTGTGTAAGAATGATGGGCGTCATTCTCCGACCCCCCCCGCCGGGTCGGAGAATGGCCGTTGGCCGCCGTGAATCCCGCCCCCGCCGAAGTCTCTGGTACCGGAGATTGGGCGGGGGCGGGAATCGGGCCGCGCCGGTTGGCGGGACCCCCCGTTGGATTCTCCGGCCGGGATGGGCCGAAGTCCCGCCCAGAAATTGCCTGTCCCGCCGGCGTAAATCAAACCTGGTATTTACCGGCGGGACCAGGCGGCGTGGGTGGGCTCCGGGGTCCTGGGGGGGGGCGTGGGGCGATCTAACCCCGGGGGGTGCCCCCACGGTGGCCTGGCCCGCGATCGGGGCCCACCGATCCGCGGGCGGGCCTGTGCCGGGGGGCACTCTTTCCCTTCCGCCTCCGCCACGGCCTCCACCATGGCGGAGGCGGAAGAGACTCTCCCCACTGCGCATGCGCGGGTAACTGACAGCGGCCGCTGACGCTCCCGCGCATGCGCCGCATTTCCGCGCCAGCTGGCGGGGCAACAAACGCCATTTCCGCCAGCTGGCGGGGCGGAAATCCCTCCGGCGTCGGCCTAGCCCCTCAATGTTGGGGCTAGGCCGCCAAAGATGCGGTTCATTCCGCACCTTTGGGCCGGCGCGATGCCCGTCTGATTGGCGCCGTCTTTGGCGCCAGTCGGCGGACATCGCGTCGTTGGGGGAGAATTTCGCCCGATGTATCTGTTTGCTGCCTGATACTTTGCTGCCCTGTGTGAGTTGGCCCATTTACTGTATTCCCTTAGTTATTCTTGTGTTCATTGTATTATGTCAATGTTGTCACTGCTGTATTCTATCACTTTACTGCTGCACCAGTCTTTTGATGCTTTTCCCTGTTAATCTCTGACATCATGCAGCAGCTCACAATACCCTGCAAGTTGCCACAGTAGCACACTTCATCTGCCGCACCACTCACTCCAATTCAGGCCTTCTAATACCCACAGCAACCATCTTGAATTCCACCCTCAAGGGATGCAGCAAACTGAGCACCATCAGGCTTACCCTGAGAGGCACAATAAGGAAGCCACAACGTCTCCTCTATAGTCTTCGTGCTCTTACAACATTGCCGATCGGGAACATGGGGCGGGAATCTCTCAGTCCACCCCGGGTTGGAGAATCGCCGGGCTGGGTGCGATTCGCGCAACGCCGCACCGGCGCCGATCCGCCGATTCTCCAGTCACTGGGGAATTGGCGTTGGCACGGTGCCGGTCGGGGGTCGCGGACCCTCCGGCGATTCGCCGTCCGGGATGGGCCGAGTGGCTACCCAAGAAAGCCAAGTCCCGCCGGCGCCGTTCGCATGTGGTCTTACCCGGCGGGACCTCTGCGACCATCCTGTCTGGGGTGGCCTGGTGGGGGGGAAGGGGGGTTCGACCCCGAGGGGGGGCCTCCACCATGGCCTGGCCCGCGATCGGAGCCTACCGATTGGCCGGCCAGCCTCTCGTGGTGGGGGCCTCTTTTGCTCCACGCCGGCCCCTGTAGCCCCACGCCATGTTGCGTTGGGGCCGGCGCGGAGAAGGAGGCTACTGCGCATGCGCACAGTCGCGCCGGTCGCAGCACACATGTGCAGACTGACGCCGGTATTGGCAGCTGGAGCGGCGTGGGTTGCTCCAGTGCTGTGCCGGCCCCCTAGGGCAGAGGATCGCTACACATAGTGGGCCGATGACGCCGTTGTTAAGCTCTCCAATTTTTTAAAAATAAACATTTTATTGAGGTCTATTTTAAGATAAGATACATGAAACCATAAACATAGTTCAAAAACCGTTAACCTTTCGTACAGGTCCCACCCTTTTTACCCCCCCCCACTCTAACCTAAGCTGCTCCTCCCCCCCCCGTCTGCTGACGATTAATTCTCCGCGAGGAAATCGACAAACGGTTGCCACCTCCGGGTGAACCCTAACAATGAACCTCTGAAGGCGAACTTAATTTTCTCCAAACAGAGAAAGCTAGCCATGTCCGTTAGCCAGGCCTCTGACTTTGGGAGCTTTGAGTCCCTCCATGCTAATAGTATCCGTCTCCGGGCTACCAGGGAAACAAAGGCCAGAACGTCTGCCTCTTTCTCCTCCTGGATTCCTGGATCCTCTGACACCCCAAAAATCGCCACCTCTGGACCCAGCCACAGCCTTGTTTTTAAAACCTTGGACATGATGTCCACAAACTCCTGCCAAAATCCCCGAAGATTTGGACATGCCCAAAACATGTGGACATGGTTCGCCGGTCCTTCCGCACATTTTGCGCACCTGTCCTCCACCTCAAAGAATCTGCTCATCCGGGTCACTGTCATGTGAGCCCGGTGCACAACCTTAAATTGTATCAGGCTGAGCCTGGCACATGTTGCGGACGCGTTGACTCTACTCAATGCATCTGCCCGTAAACCATCCTCTATCTCACCTCCCAGCTCCTCCTCCCACTTGCGCTTCATCTCCTCGGTCTGCGTCTCCTCCGACTCCATAAGCTCCTTATATATTTCCGAGACGCTCCCCTCCCCTACCCACCCTCTGGAAATTACCCTATCCTGAATCCCCCTCAGCGGTAGGAGCGGGAAGGTTGCCACCTGTTTACGAAGGAAGTCCCGCATCTGCAAATATCTGAATTTGTTTCCCCTCGCCAGCCCAAACTTTTCTTCCAGCGCTCTCATATTCTGAAAGCTCCCCTCTATGAACACAACCCCCATCCTCTCAATCCCTGCTCTCCGCCATAACCGGAACCCCCTATCCACACTCTCCAGGGGAAACCGGTGGTTATCACAAATTGGCGCCCAGACCAATGATCCCACTGCCCTCACATGCCGCCTCCACTGGCCCCAAACACTCAGGTCCGCCACCACCACGGGGCTGGCGGAGTACCGCACCGGCGGGAACGGCAGAGGCGCAGTTACCAATGCCCCTAAACTGGTGCCCTTACAAGAAGCTGCCTCCATATGCACCCACGTCGTCCCCTCCCCCACCACCCACTTCCTGATCATGGCTATGTTAGCTGCCCAGTAATAGTTGCTAAGATTTGGCAGCGCCAGCCCGCCCTCTCCCTGGCACCACTCGAGCATTACCTTCCTTACCCGCGGGGTCTTGCCGGCCAGACGAAGCCCGTGATCACCCTGTTGACCCGATTCCCGTACCAGCCTCTCCGAACAAGCGCCGGAATGTGGCGACTAGGGGCTTTTCACATTAACTTCATTTGAAGCCTTCTTGTGACAATAAGCGATTTTCATTTCATTTAATTAAAAAAGGAACGCAAAATTAAAATAGGGATACATTGAAATACAAATGGGAACCTCGGGAGGACCGTCATTTTCACCGTTTGTACCCTCCTGGCCAGTGACGACGGGAGCTCGTCCCATCTCCGGAAATCGTCCTTCATTTGGTCCACAAGCCGGGCCAGATTCAATTTATGCAGCCGGTCCCATTCCCGCGCCACTTGGATGCACAGGTACCTGAAACTACCCCCTACTGACCTAAACAGCAGCTCCCCCAGTCGCCTTTCCTGTCCCCTCGCCTGAACCACAAACATCTCACTCTATCCATGTTTAACTTATACCCTGAAAACCGACCGAATTCCCTTAAAATCCTCATGATTTCCTCCATCCCCTCTACTGGGTCCGAAACGTACAGAAGCAGATCATCTGCATAGAGCGAAACCCTGTGCCCACCCCCCCCCCCCACCCCCCCGGACCACTCCTCTCCAGCCCCTTGAAGCTCTCAGAGCAATTGCCAATCGATCTACAGCCAGCGCAAACAACAGTGGGGAGAGGGGGCATCCCTGCCTCGTCCCCCGGTACAGTCTAAAATAGTCCGAAGATGTCCTGTTCGTCCGTACACTTGCCACAGGAGCCTGATACAGTAACCTGACCCAGTCAATAAAACCCCGCCTGAATCCGAACAGTTCCAGTACCTTCCACAGATAATCCCATTCCACCCGATCAAAAACCTTTTCTGCATCCATTGCGACCTCAACCTCCCTACCTTCCGCGGCATCATGATCACATTTAGCAGCTGTGGTGATATGAATCACTAAATACACAAGGGGTTAATGTAAATACACCAAGACTAAGTAAACACTAGAGGGAGCACCAGAGAGATCATGACATGCAGGCATACAGCTAATGAACACACAGAATAGGACACGACCAATGGGCAGTCAAGACACCCAGAGGTGACACTACCATAAGGGGGCAACCCATATAAAAGGACAGGGCACACATGCTCTGTCTCTTTCCACAGGCGACACTTAGAGAGTAGGACAGGGGCAGATCACAAGCATCACACCCACCACGTGGCTTAGAGCAGACTGGTTAGTTAGACTGAGTTACTATAGCAAGATTAGCAGGAGAGTCGAACTCAAGTCGGAGAATTGTTAACTGTTCATTAAATGTGTTAAACCGATCTCCAAGTCTGAACCTTCCTTTGTCAGAGCACACATTAAGGAAGCAGCTTATGCTACAAGAAGAAGCATAACACAACAGCAGCATTCTTACATTGGCCACCAACTGCCTACCCTTAACAAACCCCGTCTGGTCCTCCCCAATAACGTCCGGAAAACAGTCCTCAATCCTTGAGGACAAGATTTTGGCCAGCAACTTGGCATCCACATTCAGCAGGGAGATCGGCCTGTAGGACACACACAGCTCCGGGTTCTTGTCCCGCTTAAGAATCAGTGAAATCATTGCCTGTGCCATCGTCGGGGGCAGCACCCCTCTTTCCTTTGCCTCATTAAACATCCTCAACAACACTGGCCCCAGTATCCCCGAGAACCTTTTATAAAACTCCACTGGGTACCCGTCTGGACCCGGGGCCTTACCCGCCTGCATGGCCTTCAGACCCTCCACTATATCTTCCAGCCCAATTGGGGCGCCCAGCCCTTCTACCCACTCTCCATCCACCATTGGGAAATTCAGCCCCTCTAAGAAGCACCTCATCCACTCCGGCCCCGTAAGGGGTTCCGACCTGTACAGCCTGCTGTAAAAATCTCTAAATGCCTTATTCACCCCTACCGAATCACCGACTAGGTTCCCCTCACCGTCCTTTCCTTTCCCTATCTCCCTAGTTGCTTCTCTCTTCCTAAGCTGCTGTGCAAGCATTCTGCTGGCCTTCTCCCCATGTTCATAAATCTCCCCCCTCACCTTTATCAGCTGCTCCACCGCCCTCCCTGTGGTCAGCGAGCTAAACTCTGCCTGCAGCCACCTCCGTTCCCTCAGGAGCTCTGCCTCTGGGGCCTCCTCATACCTCCTATCGATCTGTAGTATCTCCTTTACCGGTCTGTCTGTCTCTGCCCTGTCAACCTTCTCCCTATGAGCCCGGATCGAGATCAGCTCCCCCTTTACCACCGCCTTCAGTACTTCCCACACCACCGCTGCCGAAGTTTCCCCCGTGTCATTGACCTGCAGATATGGCTGAATGCATTTCCTCAGCCGCTTGCACACCCCTTCATCCGACAAGAGTCCCACATCCAACCTCCAGTGCGGGCGCTGATTACTGTCTTTACTAACCTGCAGGTCAACCCAGTGCGGAGCACGGTCTGAGATTGTTATCGCCGAGTACCCCATGTCCACTAATCCAGCCAGAAAGACTCTGCTCAGAATAAAGAAATCAATCCGGGAGTACACTTTATGCATGTGTGAGTAGAAGGAGAACTCCTTCACCCTCGGCTGCCCAAACCTCCACGGATCCAGCCCCCCCATCAGCTCCATGAACCCTCTTAGTTCCTTTGCATTGCTGGCACCCTGCCCGTTTTCGAGCTTGACCGGTCCAAGCCAGGGTCCATAACTGTATTGAAGTCCCCTCTCATGACCAACCTGTGCGAGTCCAGGTCCGGTATCTTCCCCAGCATCCTCTTTATAAACTCCACATCATCCCAATTTGCCGCAGATACATTCACTAGTACCATCTGCACCCCCTCCAGTTTCCCACTGACCATAATATACCGACCTCTCACGTCCGAGACTATTCTATCCGCCTCAAACACCACCCGCTTATTGATCAGGATCGCGATCCCTCTAGTCTTTGAATCTAGTCCCGAATGAAACACCTGGCTGACCCAGCCTTTCCTCAGTCTAACCTGGTCCGTAACTCTAAGGTGCGTCTCCTGCAACATCACCACGTCCGCCTTCAATCCCCTTAAGATGCGCGAACATCTTAATGCGTGACCCAGAGACAGGCTGAGAGTAACAGTCCAAACTTCACCTTTTTCTTTGAAAGGATCGCCCTGATCTAATTGAAGCCTGCTCTCCTCCCGGCCACCTCCACGCTCAGGTCTTGGTAAACCCGCAGGATGCTATTGTCCCACTTACAGCTCCGTGTCTGTTTGGCCCACTGCATAATACACTCCTTGTCCGAGAACCTGTGGAATCTCACCACCATAGCCCTCGGGGGGTCTCCCATTCGCGGCTTCTTCGCAGGTTCTCTGTGAGCCCTATCCACCTTCAAGGGCCGGGAGAATGCCCCATCCCCCAGCAGCTTCTCAAACATGCCTGCGACATATAGAACATAGAACATAGAAAATACAGCACAGAACAGGCCCTTCGGCCCACGATGTTGTGCCGAACCTTTGTCCTAGATTAATCATAGATTATCATTGAATTTACAGTGCAGAAGGAGGCCATTCGGCCCCCTGAGTCTGCACCGGCTCTTGGAAAGAGCACCCTACCCAAACTCAACATCTCCACCCAACACCAAGGGCAGTTTTGGACATTAAGGTCAATTTATCATGGCCAATCCACCTACCCTGCACATCTTTGGACTGTGGGAGGAAACCGGAGCACCCGGAGGAAACCCACGCAGACACGGGGAGGACGTGCAGACTCCGCACAGACAGTGACCCAAGCCGGAATCGAACCTGGGACCCTGGAGCTGTGAAGCAATTGTGCTATCCACAATGCTACCGTGCTGCCCTTAAGAACAAATAAATCTACACTATATCATTTTACCGTAATCCATGTACCTATCCAATAGCTGCTTGAAGGTCACTAATGTTTCCGACTCAACTACTTCCACAGGCAGTGCATTCCATGCCCCCACTACTCTCTGCGTAAAGAACCTACTTCTGATATCCCTCCTATATCTTCTACCTTTCACCTTAAATGTTCTACCTTTCACCTTAAATGTATGTCCCCTTGTAATGGTTTGTTCCACCCGGGGAAAAAGTCTCTGACTGTCTACTCTATCTATTCCCCTGATCATCTTATAAACCTCTATCAAGTCGCCCCTCATCCTTCTCCGTTCTAATGAGAAAAGGCCTAGCACCCTCAACCTTTGCTCATAAGACCTACTCTCCATTCCAGGTAACATCCTGGTAAATCTTCTTTGCACCTTTTCCAAAGCTTCCACATCCTTCCTAAAATGAGGTGACCAGAACTGTACACAGTACTCCAAATGTGGCCTTACCAAAGTTTTGTACAGCTGCATCATCACCTCACGGCTCTTAAATTCAATCCCTCTGTTAATGAACGCGAGCACACCATAGGCCTTCTTCACAGCTCTATCCGCTTGAGAGGCAACTTTCAAAGATGTATGAGCATAGACCCCAAGATCTCTCTGCTCCTCTACATTGCCAAGAACTCGACCGTTAACCCTGTATTCCACATTCATATTTGTCCTTCCAAAATGGACAACCTCACACTTTTCAGGGTTAAACTCCATCTGCCACTTCTCAGCCCAGCTCTGCATCCTATCTATGTCTCTTTGCAGCCGACAACAGCCCTCCTTACTATCCACAACTCCACCAATCTTCGTATCGTCTGCAAATTTACTGACCCACCCTTCAACTCCCTCATCCAAGTCATTAATGAAAATCACAAACAGCAGAGGACCCAGAACTGATCCCTGCGGTACGCCACTGGTAACTGGGATCCAGGCTGAATATTTGCCATCCACCACCACTCTCTGACTTCTATCGGTTAGCCAGTTCGTTATCCAACTGGCCACATTTCCCACTATCCCATGCCTCCTTACTTTCTGCAGAAGCCTACCATGGGGAACCTTATCAAATGCCTTACTAAAATCCATGTACACTACATCCACTGCTTTACCTTCATCCACATGCTTGGTCACCTCCTCAAAGAATGCAATAAGATTTGTAAGGCAAGACCTACCCCTCACAAATCCGTGCTGACTATCCCTAATCAAGCAGTGTCTTTCCAGATGCTCAGAAATCCTATCCTTCAGTACCCTTTCCATTACTTTGCCTACCACCGAAGTAAGACTAACTGGCCTGTAATTCCCAGGGTTATCCCTAGTCCCTTTTTTGAACAGGGGCACGACATTCGCCACTCTCCAATCCCCTGGTACCACCCCTGTTGACAGTGAGGACGAAAAGATCATTGCCAACGGCTCTGCAATTTCACCTCTTGCTTCCCATAGAATCCTTGGATATATCCCATCAGGCCCGGGGACTTGTTTATCCTCAAGTTTTTCAAAATGCCCAACACATCTTCCTTCCGAACAAGTATTTCCTCGAGCTGACCAGTCTGTTTCACACTGTCCTCTCCAACAATATCGCCCCTCTCATTTGTAAATACAGAAGAAAAGTACTCGTTCAAGACCTCTCCTATCTCTTCAGACTCAATACACAATCTCCCGCTACTGTCCTTGATCGGACCTACCCTCGCTCTAGTCATTCTCATATTTCTCACATATGTGTAAAAGGCCTTGGGGTTTTCCTTGATCCTACCCGCCAAAGATTGTTCATGCCCTCCCTTAGCTCTCCTAATCCCTTTCTTCAGTTCCCTCCTGGCTATCTTGTATCCCTCCAACGCCCTGTCTGAACCTTGTTTCCTCAGCCTTACATAAGTCTCCTTTTTCCTCTTAACAAGACATTCAACCTCTCTTGTCAACCATGGTTCCCTCACTCGACCATCTCTTCCCTGCCTGACAGGGACATACATATCAAGGACACGTAGTACCTGTTCCTTGAACAAGTTCCACATTTCACTTGTGTCCTTCCCTGACAGCATATGTTCCCAACTTATGCACTTCAATTCTTGTCTGACAACATCGTATTTACCCTTCCCCCAATTGTAAAACTTGCCCTGTTGCACACACCTATCCCTCTCCATTACTAAAGTGAAAGTCACAGAATTGTGGTCACTATCTCCAAAATGCTCCCCCACTAACAAATCTATCACTTGCCCTGGTTCATTACCCAGTACTAAATCCAATATTGCCCCTCCTCTGGTCGGACAATCTACATACTGTGTTAGAAAAGCTTCCTGGACACACTGCACAAACACCACCCCATCCAAACTATTTGATCTAAAGAGTTTCCACTCAATATTTGGGAAGTTAAAGTCACCCATGACTACTACCCTGTGACTTCTGCACCTTTCCAAAATCAGTTTCCCAATCTGTTCCTCCACATCTCTGCTACTATTGGGGGGCCTATAGAAAACTCCTAACAAGGTGACTGCTCCTTTCCTATTTCTGACTTCAACCCATACTACCTCAATAGGGTGATACTCCTCGAACTGCCTTTCTGCAGCTGTTATACTATCTCTAATTAACAATGCCACCCCCCCCCCCCACCTCTTTTACCACCCTCCCTAATCTTATTGAAACATCTATAACCAGGGACCTCCAACAACCATTTCTGCCCCTCTTCTATCCAAGTTTCCGGGATGGCCACCACATCGTAGTCCCAAGTACCGATCCATGCCTTAAGTTCACCCACCTTATTCCTGATGTTTCTTGCGTTGAAGTATACACACTTCAACCCATCCCCGTGCCTGCAAGTACTCTCCTTTGTCAGTGTTCCCTTCCCCACTGCCTCATTACACGCTTTGGCGTCCTGAATATCGGCTACCTTAGTTGCTCGACTACAAATCCGGTTCCCATTCCCCTGCCAAATTAGTTTAAACCCTCCCGAAGAGTACTAGAAAACCTCCCTCCCAGGATATTGGTGCCCCTCTGGTTCAGATGCAACCCGTCCTGCTTGTACAGGTCCCACCTTCCCCAGAATGCGCTCCAATTATCCAAATACCTGAAGCCTTCCCTCCTACACCATTCCTGCAGCCACGTGTTCAACTGCACTCTCTCCCTATTCCTAGCCTCGCTATCACGTGGCACCGGCAACAAACCAGAGATGACAACTCTGTCTGTCCTGGCTTTTAACTTCCAGCCTAACTCCCTAAACTTGTTTATTACCTCCACACCCCTTTTCCTACCTATGTCGTTGGTACCAATGTGCACCACGACTTCTGGCTGCTCCCCCTCCCCCTTAAGGATCCTGAAGACACAATCTGAGACATCCCTGACCCTGGCACCCGGGAGGCAACATACCTTCCGGGAGTCTCGCTCGCGACCACAGAATCTCCTATCTATTCCCCATACCATTGAATCTCCTACAACTATTGCTTTTCTATTCACCCCCCTTCCCTTCTGAGCCCCAGAGCCAGACTCAGTGCCAGAGACCTGGCCGCTAGGGCCTTCCCCCGGTAGGTCATCCCCCCCAACAGCATCCAAAACGGTATACTTGTTTTGAAGGGGAACGGCCACGAGGGATCCCTGCACTGTCTGCCTGTTTTTTTTTTTTCCCCTGACTGTAACCCAGCTATTCTTGTCCTGTACCTTGGGTGTGGTTACCTCCCTGTAACTCTTCTCAATCATCCCCTCTGCCTCCCGGATGATCCGAAGTTCATCCATCTTCAGCTCCAGTTCCCTAACACGGTCTTTGAGGAGCTGAAGTTGGGTGCACTTCCCGCAGGTATAGTCAGCGGGGACACTGATGGTATCCCTCACCACCAACATCCTATAGGAGGAGCATGCAACTGGCCTAGCCTCCATCCCCTCTTACCTGACAGAATATAGCTGCCCTGTGGACTAACTAGATCTCCGCCTGTAGATCCCCAAATTTCTTTCTCTGTCAGTCTGGCCTCAATAAAAGTTGAGACGGATTCGCACGTAAAAAGAAGTTATTTATTTAGCTTGCAAGCTTGAATCATCTTACAGAAACGTAAAAGACATCCAGCCTCTTACACCCCAGAAAACGACTGAACTAAAAGACAAAGGGATCTCTGCAAAATCAATTCAAATGGTATCAAGTTTCACATACTCGACGGACATAGGTCAGCCTATGTCCCTCCTGACCTGTTCGATCTATTCTGATTGGCTCACTTCCAATCCCTTTCTCTGGCCCCTATCAATGCAGCATCACTCTCATAGACACACCTCTTCCTGCTTTTTCCATGCGGTCTCAAATCCCTTTGTCCCTAACTGCCAGAATCAAAGTGGCTTATTTCTACATACATTAACTAGTAACTCTAAAGTAACTATTTTATATCACATTCGTCACGCCCTCCGACTCTGCTCCCAGTCAGCTACACTTTCTGTAAACTCCTGGCTCTCTTCTCACTCTTTGCGGAAATGTCGGAAACAAAATGAAACGAGCACCTTACTCCCTCCTCACCTAACTCCCTCGGTCACCAAACTCTTACTATAGCACTCAAAATGCGCCAAATTCAGCACTCCCTCGGTCACCAAACTCTTACTATAGCACTCAAAATGCGCCAAATTCAGCACTCCCTCGGTCACCAAACTCTTACTATAGCACTCAAAATGCACCAAATTCAGCACTGTAGGGGATCACTTTTATACTGTGAATCCAGCCTCTGAAAACTGGCCTAATCCAATTAACTAATTAACAAGCTCCAGCTGCAAGTGCCTACAAGTAGAAGCTTGTTTAAAGCTGATTGAAAATTCACCTTCTTCTAAACCAAACAGCAACTTTTAAGTTAATTAACTAAATAAAAGAAAGACTAAACTTTAGATAAAAATTAAGCCTTATACTCCCTCGGTCACCAAACTCTTACTATAGCACTCAAAATGCACCAAATTCAGCACTCAGTGCAAACCCAGCGTCCATTCCTTCGGACCCCTCCGGGATCCTGACAATTCTTAAGTTCTGCCAGCGGGACCTATTCTCTAGGTCCTCCACCTTCTCCAGAAGCTTATTTTGCTGGTCCCGCAGCATCCCCTCCTCCTGCTCAGCCAGCACCTTCTCCACTTTCTGGATCGCACGATCCTGGGCGGCCAACCTGAGCTCCAACCGCTCAATCGATGCTTTTATCGGGTCCAAGCAGTCCCGTTTCTGCGTAGCAAAGCCCTCCTGGATGACTTGCATCAGCTGCTCCATAGACTGCTGGGTCGACAAGCCCAAGGTTCGCCCCTCCGCCATGCTGTTCCCTGTTGCAACTACAGCCCAAGTCTTCTCTGTCTTCTTGTTTCTGCCCTTATGAACACTTCTAGTCCTTTTCTCCATGCACCAAAGTGGGAATTCAGTAGAAAATTGCTATTAGCATCCGTACTGCACTTCAAGTCCGTTAAAAAATCGGGGAAAAGGTCTAAAAGTCCGACCAGAGCGGGGGGCCACCAAATGTGCGACTTACTCCTTCATAGCTGCCACCGGAAGTGTCAAAACTCTCCAGTTTTTATGACGGCTTCAACACTCTGCCTTCAGATGGGAGAATCCTGCCCATGGTGTGCGGCCCTCTCACTAGCCACCAATGATTATGCCACCAAACCTTCACCAGCCAAACCTTTCCATCCCATCCCACCCAAAGAGCAACACGGTTCCCTCACGAGCTTTACACCCCATGAAATACTTGACCAGGAAAGACACGCTGACTCATGTGCCTCCTCTTCCTTAATCCAGGATGGCCTAGCTCATAGCAGCCAGGAATCCTGGGAAGGAGCTGCTCCCATGATTCTCCCAACGTGTCTCTGTAAGGATCCTCCTGTTTAAACCTGGTTTCCTTTGTGCATTCCCTTTATTTTCTGTAATATAACTTTTGTGCCTGGACAGTTGCTGGGATTTATGCCTTTCAAATGAACTGCACTTTTAATTTTAAAACAAAAAAAAGCGGGACACCCCTCCCCTCACCCTGGCAGCTGTGCTAGTTGGTCTGACCTCAGGGAACCCGCCTGGTGAGGTGGGCTGCTTGGTATGGTCCAGTGATGACACATTTTGATGGACTTGGCTGACAGCCAAGTTACTTTAAATTCCAGTTCAGGGCCGTAACAGCTCTTCGATGCTGACTGGAGCTGATTATTCCAGAATGTTCTTACTTTATAAGACTGTGTGTTTGCTTTCAGTTTCACCTTGGATCAAGAAGTTGGGGAGCCATAGGTCGGATCTCTTTCTCATCTGATGGCCTGTGATTAAAGATCTTTCTCTTTCTGCATAGACTGTTGGCAAGTAGTCAGTTTTGTTTTGATCAAGCAACTAGAAGGCCAGACCTATGATTTCTCTCTCGCCTGATGGATTCTTTCTGAAGGTCCAGGGCAAAGATCTTTCTCTCTGCAGTCAGTGTAACCTGCAGGAGGATCGCACAAGCTGTAGGCAGATGGGGTTGTTTGAAAACCCTTTTAAAATTCTCATATGGGGAATTCTAGTCTTATCTTAGTGAGGCTGATAGTTAATCTGGTGGGAGCAAGTTAGAATTGAACAGACCTGAGAGTAATCTTCTGTGTGAACGTCCAGGTCAATACTAGTTAAAGTGGCTCCCAAGAGGGGATCCCATAGCCCGAGAGTCTGCCTGAATGCTCCAGTCAGATGTTCCAAACCAACTGGTGGTTTCAGCACTCCGCCTTCTGGGAATATAGCCAGCTACAACGATCTCAATATCAGCAACAAGAACACTTACCTCTCTTTCTTCCATTTTAATCTCTATCATTTTACCTGTTTCCCCTATGTGTGTTTGTCTGGTGTGTGTTTGGGTAGAGGGTGGTACGATAAAATGGGGGGGGGGGGGCATTTCTTATCGAATCCACTCTTGCTCGAGTGACTGGTGATTTTGTCTCGAATTATTGTCTTGAAAAGCTTTCCCGCCACTGAGAACATATAGAACATACAGTGCAGAAGGAGGCCATTTGGTCCATCGAGTATGCACCTCTTAAGCCCTCACTTCCACCCTATCCCCATAACCCAATAACCCCTCCTAACCTTTTTTGGTCACTGAGGGCAATTTATCATGGCCAATCCATCTAACCTGCACGTCTTTGGACTGTGGGAAGAAACTGGAGCACCCGGAGGAAACCCACGCAGACATGGGGAGAACGTGCAGACTCTGCACAGACAGTGACCCAGTGGGGAATCGAACCTGGGACCCTGGCTCTGTGAAGCCACAGTGCTATCCACTTGTGCTACCGTGCTGCCCAATTAGGTTAACCTAATTGGCTTGTCATTGCTAGGCGTATCCTGTACACCCTTTTCTGAACAGGGATGTAACATTTGCAATATTTCAGTCCCCTGGAACCACCTTCCTATCTAAGGAGGATTGGAAAATCATAACCGGTGCACCTGCAATTTCCGCCCTCACTTTTCTCAGCATCCTCGGATGCATCTCATCCTGTCCTGGTGACTCATCAACTTTAAGCACAGTCAGCCTTTCTGATATCTCCAGTATTGCCTCCTTCCTCAATGTGATTTGGGCAAAATACTCATTCAGTACCTCAGCCATGTGCTCTGCCTCCATGCTTAGATCCACTTTGTGAATTGTAGTCGGCCCCACCCTTTTAATTTTTACCTGCATATAAAAGACTTTTAGATTATCAATTATGTTGGTTGCTGCCATTTTTCATACTCTCTCTTCACCTATCTCACTTTCTTTCTCACTGTCTCTGACCCATCTCCTCTTTAAGGGATTACCATTTTGCCTGCCAATCTTCCATTCCAATTTACCTGGAATAAGTCAATTTTCATGCCACTGAAGCGGTCCCTCCTCCAATTAACTATTTTTACTCTAGATTACTCTTTGTCTTTTTTCAGTCAATCTAAACTTGATGATATTATGATCACTGTTCCCTAAATGTTCCCCTACTGACACTAATCAACCTCATTCCCCAGAACCAAAGCCAGCAATGCCTCCTTCTTTGTTGAATTGGCAACATATTGGTTAATACAATTCTTCTCCGTACACTTCAGGATCTCTTCTCCCTGCTCTTTACACTATTGCTTTCCCAGTCTATATTAGAATAATTAAGGTCTTCCATTATCACTACTCTATTATTCATGATGGCCTGCCTTCTTAACCTAGCCCCTTGCCTGAGGTATGGTGATTCTCAGGTTAAATCACCAACAGTCAGCTCTCTCCTCAATGGTCATTTGGGACTATGCCGATTTGACCTTACCTTATCATTCTTGCATCTCTCTGTAATGTCCTGAAAATGTGCTCCTCTATATCTTTCACACTAGCCGGTGGTCTATGGATACATGCAGTAGTGTGATGGTGCTTCTATTGTTTCTTAACTCTCACCAAATAAATTCTGACCTTGATAGCTCCAGACAATGTAATAGTCTCCTGAATCAATACTGCCATTCCTCCACCCTATCTTGCCTTTCCTCGCTTTCTTGAATACTTTGTGTCCAGAGATATTTAATACCCAGTCCTGCACCTTTTTGAGCCCGGTCTGTTGTTACCACAAAATGTCTTCCCATGTGGCTATCTGCACCTATAGCCCAGCAATGTCATTTATCACACTCTGCGTACTTATATGTGCTTTACACCTTATAGTATTTCCTCAGTTTGACCCCAACTAAACCATACTATTTCCTACTCTAGTACTATCTGCCTTGTCCGATCTTTAGTTCACAGTTTCTCCTTCCTAATGCTGCATTCTGTTTCCCATTCCGCTGCCAAGTTTATTTAAACCCACCTGAATAGCACAAGCAAACCACCCCATGAGGACATTGTTCCCAGCCCTGTTGAGGTGCAACCTTCCTGATCTGTACAGATCGCACCATCGCCAGAACCAATGATGGGACCATGACCTCTGGCTGCTCAGCCACCTCCTCTCAGAATGCCTTGCAGCCAATCAGTGACATCCTTGACCATTACACCAGGAGGGAAGATACAATCAAGGATTAATGTTCATGGCTGCTGTCTTTTCCTCTAACTGTAGAAACCCTAGAGAAACTTCTACAGAAACATATTTTCCCTCTCTCCTATACAGCTGAGCCACCCATGATGCAGTGGGCTTGGTTCCAGCTGCACTTCCCAGAGCAGCCATCATTCTCTGCGGTACTGAGTACGAGTTGGAGCATGGAATGCACTCAGGGGATTCCTGCATTACCTCTTTGCTCCTCCTTGACTGTTTGGCAGCCACAGTTTGCTCTCTATTTGAACACGCTTAAGCTGCCAGTGACCGCAAGAATGTGTTTGTCTATAAATTTAGAGTATCCAATTATCTTTTCTAATTAAGGGGCAATTTAGTGTGGCCAATTCACCTACACGGCACATCTTTTTGGGTGAGGCCCAAGCAGACACGGGGAGAATGTGCAAACTCCACACGGACAGTGACCCGGGTCCGGGATCAAGTCCGGGTCCTCGGCGCCATGAGGCAACAGTGCTAACCACTGAGCTACCATGCTGCCCCATGTGCTATCCATGTACACCGTCCGTATCACTGTTGCATTGCAATGACCCCAGCTGCTGTTCCAGTTCCAAAACCTGAAGTTTGAGATGCTCCAACTGACACAATGTGGTTTTTAAGGACACAAGAAGTTTCCTAACGCAACATGTCCTAAGACCTCTAAATCGAAGTATGGCTATGCTTGAGATCGCAGACCGTCACCGCTCTCTGGGTAAAAAGGTTTTTCCTCAAATCCCCCTTGAACCTCCTTCCCCTCACGTTGAACTTGTGTCCCCTCGTAACCGACCCTTCAACTAAGGGGAACAGCTGTTCCCTATCCACGCCCCTCATAATCTTGTAAACCTCAATCAGGTTGCCCCTCAGTCTTCTCTGCTCTAGCGAAAACAACCCAAGCTTATCCACAAACCTCTCTTCATAACTAAAATGTTCCATCCCAGGTAACATCCTGGTAAAGCGCCTCTGCACCCCCTCCAGTGAAATCACATCCTTCCTATAATGTGGCAACCAGAACTGCACACAGTACTCCAGCTGTGACTTCACCAATATTCTATATAACTCCAACATGGCTTCCTTGCTATTTGGTCAGAACCATTTTTAAGAAGTGTCAAAACTATCATGGAGATTTGTATGATGGTCCACTACAGCTGATTAAATGGGGCCCAGCGTGGGGAAACCTCTTCAGCTATTTCAGGTTGAGGAAAAGCTAAAACTTCACCAACGTTATGTGAGCTACACTGCAGCTGGAGTAAATGTTTTAGTTTCCTATTCTTGATTTCCACAAACAAACTGCCTATTTTAATGATATAGTACCGTTGGTGGATCCCAGTCTGCAGCTGAAATAATGAGCCTGAGGGAATGGGAGGAACACTTTTGAATTACAGATTGTGAATGAGCTCGACAACCGCACATCTTATGTAATCTTGGAACACTGACAAGAAACACATCCCAGGCAAGGTTAGCCTTCTGGGATAGGCTGTAGGATATCGCATCATTTTACAAAGAGGAGCGGATATGTTGTCCCTTGTTCCTCATAACAGGGAAATTTGATTCCAAAGGGTACCTCTTCTTGAAGTTAAAAAACAACTTTTATTGGACTTGAGTGAGGCTTTATCCTTGGTATCGAAAGCCAAGGATTTGAGAAATGGCTTGGTGATCACCTTATGTTCTTTGAAAAAACCCATACACTCTTCCTCTCACACAACCAAATTCTCAAGCCAAGATGGTTGGGGTCTGGTTCTTCATTAAAAACACATTAAAAGGCTGCACTGCTTGATCCAGATACACAAAGAATTTGTGACTCTACTTTTTAAAAATGTGTATAAATACATAAATTCACTTTTGGGAGAAATATCAATAATCGTAACCAGAAATATGATAATAATAATCTTTATTAGTGTCACAAGTGGGCTTCCATTAACACTGCAATGAAGTTACTGTGAAAATCCCCTAGTCACCACACTCCGGCCCCTGTTCGGGTACACTCGGAGAATTCAGAATGTCGAACTCACCTAACAACCATAATGAAGGAAAGTTTAACTCATAAACCAGTCACGTGCTCCTGGGAGGATTTACTTTCTACATACTTTACTCTGTCATTGAGGCCACCTCTGTGAATGGAAGGTAAGAAGAGTAAAATCTGCCAACTATGATGTATCAGGATCTAATGTCTTGCTTTGTCGATCTGTCTATCATAATTACACAAAATATGACAGATCACAGCATAGAAGCCCTTTGTGTCAGTGCTGCTCTGCAAGAGCAGTTCAGTTAGTCCCACTAGCTCAATTCTTCCTATTCAGATATTTATCTAATTCCCTATTGAAAGCCATGGTTGAATAGGGCGGCATGGTAGCACAGTGGTTGGCACTGTTGCTTCACAGCTCTAGGGTCCCAGGTTCGATTCCCGGCTTGGGTCACTGTCTTTGCGGAGTCTGCATGTTCTCCCCGTGACTGCGTGGGTTTCCTCCGGGTGCTCCGTTTTCCTCCCACAGTCCAAAGATGTGCAGGTAAGGTGGATTGGCCATGATAAATTGCCCTTAATGTCCAAAAACGTTAGGTAGGGTTACTGGGTTACGGGGATAGGGTGAAGGTGTGGGCTTCCAATGGCCTGTGCAGACTCGATGGGCCGAATGGCCTCCATCTGCACTGTAAATTCTATGATTCACCACACTCTCCGGAAGCGCAATCCAGATCCTTACCACTCGCTGCATAAACACTTTTTCCTCAATCCAAAAAACTATAGAAGCCTATAGTTCTTTAGCCATTCACCTTCAACCAGTGTCCTCTGGTTCCTGACTTTTCGGTCCTACCTACTCTGGCAAGATCCCTCAATATTTTGAGCACCTCTAACAAAGCTTTTCCTCAACCTTCTCTCCTCTAAGGAAAACAGCCCGAGTTAGTTTGCACACAACTTCACAAACTTGGTATCGCAATAGTTTAGCAGTGTCAAATTATGAACCACAGATAAATCCTACATACTTATTGTCAATAAAAGTAACTGGAGCAAAGTATTGTCACAAACATTCAAGTAGGCACTGGGCACAGTGGCATCTAACAATCAAAATAGTGCAAGGGTAGCTACAATGTTGCTGCCCAGGCATCCATCTTCTATGTCAATTGAAATGGTTCTACAGCTCAGGGAACAATATGGGATGTAGCAAGAGAAATTCATAAACCCCTCAGAACAAAATATTTTTAAAATGTGCAGAGTCCCTGGGATAAGAAAGCATCTGCTCTTTCCCTTCCCACCACCCCCAACAAAAGTGGTTTAAGAGCTTAATTATCATTGTGAATAATGTACAACAAAATAATAAAGAATTGCTCTCCATTAACATTCTGTCCTTCCTTGATCATTAAATACCCAGATTTGCATTATTATTCAGGTATTTGTGAAGGAGAACTATATGCCATTTTCTTTTACGAATTAATTTTTTTATGAATCATCACTTTTTCTTAATGATTTTACATTAATTTCTATAAAGTGTCATCTACTATCCATGAGCTATTGCACAATTGGCCCTTGCATAATTGTCTGGAATCAGATACTGAAAAATGTCCTACATCAAGAATCTGGACTAAATAGAATTTCAGTGCAGAAAAGCAGATATTACTCATAAATGAATATATTTTCAGCATATAGAAACAGACTTCCAATTAAATGCAAATACAGCAACTTGTCAAAAACAACTGACTACAACAGCACACTACAATCAAACACAAATGCAATGAGCAGAGTTCATGATCAATTAGTTAACATTTTCAATTACCTTCTCCATTGAAAATATTAGCTTATTTTAATAATTGAAATGTCTAAGCTGAATTCAACAGGTTTCATCTCCCCACAGCTCTTCCATATTGATGTGCCAACTGAAACTACAAGGTGATGTAAGCTTCATTTGACAATCTGAGCAAATCCCAGATCTTAGAATGATCTGCTGAAGTCAAGCAATCTTAGATTCCTTTTCTTTCACGATAATCTTTTCCACTTGCTATGAGAGTTAATTCTGCAATCCTATGTTACCAGTAAGGAAATTGTGCATGAATGGAGGTCAGGTCAGAGATAGAGTTATATAATGTTACAGTGTAATGTTACAAAGCTTCCCACCCGAAGTGTGGGATTGCGAAATTACCGCCATAATTTGAAGGCGTTAATGCTTGCCTTAATGTTCCAAATGATACGAATAGGACTAGCCGACCGTACAATCCACTTTTACTTTAAAGAATAAATATTTTATGCCTTAAAAATATTCAAAGACTCTGCTTCCATTGCCTTTTGAGGAAGAGAGTTCCACTGACCTCATTAACACTACACTCTTATATGCTTCGCCCGATGCCGATGTATGTAGTTACATTGTGTACCTTGTGTTGACCTATGTATTTTCTTTTATTTCCTTTTTTTTTCATGTACTTAATGATCTGTTGAGCTGCTCGCAGAAAAATACTCTTCACTGTACCTCGGTACACATGACAATAAACAAAATCCAATCCAAACTCTGTGAGGAAAAAAAAGTCTCCCAATCTCTGTCTTAAATGGGCGACGTCTTATTTTTAAACAGTGACCCCTAGTTCTAGATTCTCTGACAAGATCCTCTCCACATCCACCCTATCAATACCCCTCAGGATGTTAAAGGTTTTGGTCAAGTTTCCTCTTACTCTTCTAAACTCTAGTGGATAGAACCTAACCTCTCCAACCTATCCTCGTAAGACAACTCGGCCATTCCTGGTATTCATCTAGGAAACCTTCTCTGAATTGCTTCTAACACATTTATATCTTTCCTGAAATAAGGAGACCACTACTGTACACAGACATGGTCTCACCAATGCCATGTACAGCTGAAGAATAACCTCCCACTTTTGTAATAAATTCCCCTAAAAATAAACAATAACATTCTATTAGCTTTCCTAATTACATGCTGTCCCTGTATAGTAGCTTTCTGTGATTGATGGACATGGACACTGTTATGACCCGACCGGAGGCCACGGAGTCTGCAAGATCAGAATCCCAATGGCCTCACCTGAACATGATCTCTCCTTTCTGTGTATTCTAAAACATCCCTTTAAATGTCTTCCACTGCGTCTCTATTGATCTCTCCCTTAAGCACATTTGCCAATTCACTTTAGGTAGCTCTTTACTGGCCCTCAAAATTGCCCTTAATTAAGTTTTAAATGCTACATTACAGGGAGGTAATTTTTCTGCAAGTCAACTGTAACATACACCTATGTCGCCTGGTAGACTTTACCACAATATCAGCTCCAAACCACTCCCACAAATGCCAGTGATGTCTGCCATGCTAAATTGCTATTCACATTCTTCCTCATTTAATGCCTCCCTCAACTTTCCATACTGGGCGCGATTCTCTGAAATGGAGACAGAGTGTTTGCGCCTTCGTGAACGCCGTCTAGGTTCCCGACAGCGCGAAACGGCCCCTATCCCGACCGATTCAGGGCCCGAAAATGGGCTAGTAGCGGCGCCGTGTCATTTACGCGCACCAGGCCTTGGTGCCGCGTAAAGGCGGCGCCGCATACATGACACGGCCGGCGCCGCGTAACTGGCGTCACCCACGCATGCGTGGTTGCCGTCCACCCCGCAAGAAGATGTCAGACGGATCTTGCGGGGCTGCGGAAGGAGGTCCTCCTTCAGAGAGGACGGCCCGACGATCGGTGGGCACCGATCGCGGGCCTGACCCCATTTGAGGCCCCCCCCCCCCAGTGCAGGACCCCCCTCACCCCCCCCGCAGGCCGCCCCCCCAGCATTCCTGCGCTGTTCCTGCTGGCAGCGACCAGGTGTGGACGCCGCCGGGGGGGGAACCCGCCGTTTTGGGCAGGCCGCTCGGCCCATCCGGCACTGAGAATTGCGGGGATACCGGTGAATCGCATTTTGGCTGTCTCGGGCGATTCACTGGACCCGCGCCGCGCAAAACGCGATTATGCCGATCTGGCCGCTTCCATGAATCGCGGGAGGGCGTCGGTCCGTCGTCACGTGAAAATTTGGCGACCCAGGCAATTCTCCAAACCGGCGCGGGAGCGGAGAATCACGCCCACTGTACTTGAAATGGGACCAGCCCCGACATTACATTCTTAATGCAGATGTTGATTCAATCATGCCACTACATTATTTTACCACTGTAATGGAGGAAGTATGCTCTCATTGTCTCATTTGGCTTCTTTTGAGTATCTCTTTATGGACTTGAAAGAAGTCTGTCTCCTTGTACTGGCAGTAAAAGATTGTTTAATTAATACTCTATATTGTAAGGCTGCATGTTTCTCATTGGGAGACGGCACCCATGGATACTATCCCTGGAAAGGGAGACTGAGGGCCTCTTTAAAAATAAATGTGAGATCCCACTGGGTAATGTTGGCTTTTACAGTAACGCCTAACAGCTACTTCAGGCTTTACACATTACAAACAAATAAACCCAGGAAAGGCAGGAGAGTAAGTTTGTAGTCTGAAAAATAGAACTACGTACTTCCGTGTTTTCAGAACTCATGCACACCGTCTGTATTTAAAACTGAATTTTTTGTGAACTTCATTTCCACAATGATCCTGGTGAAGTCGATTGCTGCTGTTTGCTCCCTCTGTGCAGTAACATGACTTTCTGGCTGGCAAAACAGAAACTCCTGACACCTTTAATCTTACGTTCTCCAGGAATAAAATTCAATATGTTACCTCGCGGCCTGGTGACATACAATGTCCTCTTGTTCCTATTACAGTATTTCATAGTGAAATCCCATTTCATTCCATGTTCAACTCGTAGCATAAATGTTAGGCTACTTGAGAAAAAAAAATTAAAAACAAAATTGGAAATTTATGAGAGGGTTTTGAAGGGCAACACGGTGGCACAGTGGTTAACTGCTGCCTCATGGCGCTGAGGTCCCAGGTTCAATCCTGGCTCTGGGTCATTGTCCGTGTGGAGTTTGCACATTCTCCCCATGCTTGCGTGGGTTTCGCCCCCACAACCTAAACATGTGCAGGGTTGATGGATTGGCCACGCTAAATTGCCCCTTAATTGGAAAAAATGAATTGGGTACACTAAATTTAGAAAAAAAGAAAAACAAAATGAGAGGGTTTAGGAGGCAAGGTTGATCCAAATAATGATATGCTATAAAATACAAAAAAATGTATTTGCAATTAGAGGCAGAACTTTAGATGTTGTTTCCACCTATTTTAAAGAGCAACATACTTTCATGTAATGCCATGTACTAAAATGTTTTTGTGAAAAACAAGGGAAAACCATTATAAATGTGCCTCACTTAAAACATTTTGATGCGGCGTCACATTAGGGTAATTCCACGATTAGGTGCTGCCACAGTAAAGCAGCAATCAGAAGTGGTGACACAGTGGTTAACATTTCCACCTCACAGCACTAGGGTCCGGGTTCAATTCTGGCCTTGGGTGACTGTCTGTGTGGAGTTTGGACATTCTTCCCATGTCTATTTGGGCTTTCTCTGGTTTCCTCCTGCAGTCCAAAGATGTGCAGGTTAGGTGATTGGTCATACTAAATTGTCCCTTAGTGTCCAAAAATGTGCAGGTTAGGTTAAGGGGTTATTGGGATAGAGATGGGGAGTGGATTTGGGTGGAGTGCTCTTTAAGAGGGTTGGTGCAGAGTCAATGGGCCAAATGGCCTCTTTCTGCATTGTAGGGATTCTATGAGTGCATTGGGAAACTTCGGCTGCTGTAGATGGAAGATCCATGCCTCACAGCTGAGATTGTTGATGCGCCCGTGCATCATTTCCTACTGATATTGGTGGATTGCAGAATGGGCAATCTCCTAGTGCACCACCACAAATACATAAGTCCTGAATTTGCATGGGGGTTGTCCTGATGTAACTTTAATGGGGAATTTGGCAGAACGTTCCATCGGAGTTACACCACGGCAATTCATGCCTTGAAAGTCAAACACCGTCCACTCAGCGCTATTATTGTTTCTTTCTTGAAGTGCGCAGAAACTCTTTCATGGGCCGAAGGTTGGAGATGGCGAAGCTCCATTGCTGATGCTGCTCTCGGCAGAATATCAGGCTGTCCCCTGATTCTATGACCCATGCCCACATCTAATAAGACTCACCACTAATAAAAGACCCTTGCGGTTTCCACCTGAACATCTAGACTTGAGCCAAAACAAAGATGCCATACAATATTTCTGCGTGAAGGACAATACTGTTATGCTAATTTTCTAACTTCCTTCTAATTTATTCTCTCAGAGCCCTTGTCCATTTTATGTAAATCCCTTGACTCCCTTTCCGTTCCCCAACCCACAACTTTCCTCAGGTAGATGTAAAAGATCTCGTGTCACTATTCAGGTCAACGTTCCATCAATAACAGATTAACTGATCATCTATTTTCTGTTTATGAAAATTTAATGCAAGTTGATAAGCTTCTGAATTTGTCCATATTCGTGTGGCTACACTTCAAAAGTAATTCAGTGTGTGTGAAGCACGTTGGGACATCCTGAGGACGTGTATGTGTATAAATACAGAATAGATATTGTGACACCACAATTGCTGGCCAGTCTGATAAACATATGGGGCTGGATTCTCTGAGCCTCCGTGCCAAAATCCGTTCAGCGCGAGGGACGGAGAATGGTTTTCAAACCGGAAATTCGTTATCGGCGGCGCTCACGCGATTCTCCGGTCCCTGGAGAATCGCTCGCGAATCGCGCATGCGGGAGCTACGCGGCATTGACAAAGACCCCCCCCCACGATTCTCCACGTGCAACTGGCCCGAGTTCCCAACGGCGTGGTTCTAACCACCTATTGGCCATCAGGAACGTCGGCTGGCGGCTGCAGACTCAGTCCGCCGCCGCCCTGGGGGGGGGGCTCATAGACAGGGGAGTGATCGGGCATCATGGCGATCCGGAACCGCCATGTCGCACGTGGCGGCTGCTGCAGGCCACCGCCGTGTGCATGCGCGGACTCCCGACCGGAAGTGCAGGGCCCCGTATCCGCAGCCAGAGCTGCGAGAACCACTCCGAAGACCTGCCCGTCCCATGCAGATGGGAGAATCACTCAGGACTTTCTTAAGGAAAGTCCAGAGTGAAACGCCAGATTCACAGAGAATCCAGCCCAAGCTTTGCACTGTGGAAACTAACTGGTCGAGGCTGTATGAAGCTGGGTGCATTAATAGCTTCCAACCTATAAGTTGGGAGGCCAGAAACATTTTTAGGGCCAGGCCCCATTCAGGAATATGCTACCAGGGACATAGTTAAAGAGAAGATAGTAGAGATACTAAATGGACTAAAATTGATAAAGTGGTGCTGGACAGATGGCTGTATTTAAAGTTGGTAAGTCACCAGGAAGTTGTCCCACAAGCTGGAATCCGGAAGCAACCTAGCTCTTTGGTCTCGTCTTTGGTAGTGAATCACAGAAAATAGTGCAGAAGAAGCCCTTTGGCCCATGGAATCTGCAGTGAAGCATGAAAGACATCTGACCTGCCTACGTAATCCCATTTGCCAGCACTTGGCCCATAGCCTTGAAGGTTATGACTTGCCAAGTGCTCATCCAGGTACTTTTTCAGTGGCGCTGAACCATTTCCCCCATCGTTGTTTGCTCTTGCCTCTGTGACACACTGCAGGCTGTATGTAGTAAGGACACAAACCCGAGAAGTTGTTTTTAAGGGAAGGGAAACCAATAACAATCTTGAAGGGCACATGTTCCCGTCCTCCTGTGGTGTGTCGCCCAGTTGCGCCGAGGTTGTGCAATTCCATAATATCTGCTCCAGGTTTGAATCCAGTGAACAGAAGTGAAAGATTTACTCTTACAAACTGCTCCCTGTAGCTAGAAAAATGAAACAAAAATTGCAACACTGCGAACCTATCCAGAGGTTTATTTTTAAAGCTAGCTGCACAAAGACTGCATGCTGCCGTGAGATTGCACATTGTTTATTCAATCACAGGGGTCTTGGGTTGACATGACGCCAAGCTTACGGGCTGAAATGCTCGTTTCTCTGGCAGCTGTAAGGATCTGAAGTAAAATGAAATACGAACTGCCTCAACATAGGTTGCCAATCAAGGGCCTTAACATAAAAGAAAAGTATATTGGCAGTGATAGCCAGTGAGAAGCACCTTTGGGGGACGTGTAACTTCTGCACTAAGACCACAGAGGGTCCTCGTTTAAGATGGCAGAATATTCTGGTAAGAATGTTGAAAAATAAATGACTATTTCTGAAAGTTTGATACACCATGTCACTCAACAATTCAGCAAGCCGTGCTCGCTTCGGCAGCACATTATACTAAAATTGGAACGATACAGAGAAGATTAGCATGGCCCCTGCGCAAGGATGACACGCAAATTCGTGAAGCGTTCCATAAAAAAACAAAAACAACAATTCAGCAAGCCCAGCCTTGGGCAATTTCGCCAAACCATGTTGCCAATGGAGGGTGGGGGGGGGGGGGGGGGGGGGGGGGGGCAGCGGTTGGCTTACATTCCTACAGCACCCAGTGACAATTTGGACTTGCGCTGCTTGTAATTGGACTTGTAAAGTTACCTGTTTAATAGTTCTTCTGCTAATGATGATTTGATTAGCTCAGGGAGCTGGTCGAAGAGTTTTAAATAGTAATCCAGGATTTAGAGATGGGGAGTACTGCAAAGTTTCAAGATGAAAGTAACTTGATATATGTGTCAGCAAACGGCTACGGTTAGGGATTGATTTATGATATCAGATCTTTCCACTAATCAAAAACATGCATTATTGCAGCTAAAGCACACAGCTTCAGACATTCCCGGTGCATTGCCTCTCTCTGGAAACACAGTGATGTAATTGTCTTGAGGAAACTTAATAAGTTTACATTAAACCGCAGTTATTGAGATATATTAATCACTGTACAGTGGACAGTTTATGCAGATGGGCTGACATAACTAAAGAGTGATTTGCCTCTCTGCATGTCCTGGCAGGTAAGACTCCATGAGCATTTGTAAAATAAACCTTATGGTTTACACTTGAGGAAACTGCAGATTTAAGCAGTGGGATCCAAGCAGCTTCTTATTGCCCTGCCAGCAGCGGAACTCCATGTTTTGAAACATTATAAGATTTTCAATGATTGGAATTAATTATATAAAGCAAGGGATAGATGGAATAGGGGCACACAATGAACTAATGCAAGGATTAATAACATGTTACCGATTTACATCATATCACAAAAATTCAACGTCTCATGATCAATCTTGTTTTTACCAGTTTCACTTGCTAACTTTGATTTTAAAAAATCCAACCCAATCTTAAAGGAGAGATTTTTAAAATACTTAAATGTTCCAGTGTAATCCAATTCACATTTATTTTAAATACAATAGTATTTTGGCACGGATCAAGTGCTGCCAGCAAAGAAAATCAGACCGACACCGGATCCCGTATTTAATCACCCCCACCTGACAAGAACCTGGCCGGGGCAGGGAGGGGGTTAAGAGTTAAACTCCTTATAGTAACCTACTCATTGATCAAAGCAACAGTTCTGCAGTGCACCTGCTGTTTCTATGTAGAAAAATGAGAATATGTCTTGAGTAGACTCCTCTTGTCCCCAAACAGGATCTCAGGCCAGCAACCGAAGTCCTGGCCTCTGGCAGTTGAGGTCTGATGTTATTAGTCAGACTCTGACTTTATTTTATGTCTGGAAGGTTATGTTCAGCACCGATTGTCAGCCTTAGTCAGGCCACACTTGGAGTATAGTGTTCAATTCTGGTCGCCACACTGCCAGAAGGATGTGGAGGCTTTAGAGAGGGTGCAGAAGAGATTTACCAGGATGTTGCCTGGTATGGAGGGCATTGGCTATGAGGAGAGGTTGAATAAACTTGGTTTGTTCTCACTGGAATGAAGAAGGTTGAGCGGCGACCTGACAGAGGTCTACAAAATTATGAGGGGCATAGACAGGGTGGATAGTGAGAGATTTTTTCCCAGGGTAGAGGGGTCAATTATTAGGGGGCATACGTTTAATGTGCGAGGGGCAAGGTTTAGAGGAGATGTACGAGGTATGTTTTTTACACAAAGGGTAATGGGTGCCTGGAACTCGCTGCCGGAGGAGGTGGTGGAAGCAGGGACGATAGTGACGTTTAAGGGGCATCTTGACAAATACATGAATAGGATGGGAATAGAGGGATACGGAACCTGGAAGTGTAGAAGAATTTAGTTTAGACGGGCAGCATGGTCGGCGCAGGCGTGGAGGGCCGAAGGGCCTGTTCCTGTGCTGTACATTTCTTTGTTCTTGTTCTTACCAAGAGCACCGAACATGAAAGAATAGTGGGCCCAGAAGAGGTAGGAGAACCACTGGATTTCTCAAATGTTTCTTTGTGGACCAAAAGGATGTGCTCCTCCAGGACCCAAAAGAAAACTCATGGCCTCGAGATTCCTTCTACTTTCCCCAGACTGTAATCTCTTTACTCCTGCGGTGTAAATGTAACTTCTGTTATGTCATGTCTGCCTGCTGACTACACACTACTGACACTAGCTATGGATGGAAGTTGAGCCTAACACTTAAATGAAGGTTTCAAGCTAAAAAAGCTCAGGCCTCCCATATAATGATCACCCCACTGGCCTTCTGTTCACTCTTATTCTTAATTAAAATCAAAGTTCACTAGTACTACACCCTGCCATTAGCAGAGCTGAGGAGCATTCTGCCCCTCAACACTTTTTGGCACAGGTGTATGATGACAATTCTGGTGACAGAAGACCCTGATAAACGGGGCAGACGTAGACCATATGGCTCCTCAAGCTTGTTCTATGACTCAATGCGATCATAGCTGATTTGCTTTGCCTCCACTTTCCCACCTATTCCCATGTCCTTTAATTCCCCAAGAGACTAAAAAGAGGATAAACAGCCTTCTGGAGTAGAAAATTCCAAAGATTCGCAAGTCTTTGAGTAAAGAAATTTATCTTAATCTCGGTGCTGAATGATTGACCCTTTGAGCCTATGCCCCCATATTCCAGGTTTCCCAGCGAGGGGAAACAACCTATCAGTGTCTATCTGTCAAGCCCCTTTAAAATTTTATAGGCTTTGATGAGTTTATCTCTCATTTTACTAAGTTACGCAATGTATAGGCCCAATGTACAGGATATTGGTGGAACCACATATAGAGAACTACGCACATTTTAATCTTCTAACTCAAGGAAAGAGCGGACCTGGGAGGTGAAAGAGCGTCTGAAAGAATGAGACTGAGAGCAGAGCCGGGATGATAAAAGAGCGCGAGAGACAGTGAGACTGAGCACAGGAAATTAGAGGAAACCAGGCACAGGGAATTGCTAAGGAGATGAATTCTCCGGCTCCCCAGCCCCTTGTTTCTCGGTGGTGGGTGCGCCGTCGCTGGCAGCGGGATTCTCCTTTCCCGCCACTGGCCAACTGGATTTCCCATTGTAGCCACCCCCAAGCCACTGAGAAACCTGCGGGTGGGGGTGTGCTGCCTGCGGAACGGAGAATCTCACCAGCCGACAATTCACGCCTAGGATGTGGGAAAGAGTGTAGTGATGGGTATGTACTCAAATTGGTCGAAGAGCATAAGGGTAACATGGTAGCATAGTGGTTAGCACTGTTGCATCACAGCGTTAGGAACCCAAGTTCGATTCTGGCCTTGGGTGACTGTGGAGTTTGCATGTTCGCCATGTGTGGAATTTGCACTTTCTCCCCGTGTCTGCGTGGGTTTCCTCCAGGTGCTCCATTTTCCTCCCACAGTCCAAAGATAAGGTTAGGTGGATTGGCCGTACTAAATTGCCCGTTAGTATCCAAAGATGTGCAGGTTAGGTGGAGTTACGGGCTTATACAGATAGGGAGGGGAGTGGGCCTAGGTAGGGTGCTCTTTCAGAGGTCTGTGTAGACTTGATGGGCCGAATAGCCTCCTTCTGCACTATAGGGATTCTATGAATATGAAGAAAGAGGAGGCCATGTGGCCTTTTGAGCCTGTTCGGCTATTCAGTATGATCATGGACCATCAGTGCAGAAGGAGGCCAAATATGACCAGTGGTGGCCCAGGGATCAGTATTGTGGCCTCAGCCTTTCACTATATTTAGCAATGACTTAGATGATGCGTTGAAACAAAACGCATGCCGAGGATACGCCGAATAGAAGCTGGGTGTACTCGTATAATCCTTTGTGAGCATTGCTAGTGACAGGGGCTAGTTTAGCACCGTGGGCTAAACAGCTGGCCTGTAATGCAGAACAAGGCCAGCAGTGCAGGTTCAATTCCCATACCAGCCTCCCCGAACAGGCCGGAATGTGGCGACGAGGGGTTTTTCACAGGAACTTCATTGAAGCCTACTTGTGACAATAAGCGATTATTTTTATTATTATATTTTCTCGAGGCCTCGTGCAGTTTAAGCTGTAAATAAATATTGCTCCTATCTAACTTGGTAAATGTTGGTAACTTGGTAAAAACCACCTGCCAGTGTGGCATAGGGATCTTCAATTCGAGGTAGCGGGTATCGGTCTAAACATGAAGCTATATTGAAGGTTAACTTGCAATCGCCGTAAAGGCAGACAGTCTGATCCGGTTTCATCACCCGAACCACTCGCGCTGCCCAGTCGGCGAAATGAACCGGCAGAATTAACCCGAGGTTCTCCAATAGCTGCAGTTCAGCCTCGATCTTACCAACAAGGGACCAGTCGAGCACAAAGAAAACGGGGCTGTGCCTGCGGATCCATTTGGACTTTCGGCAGGGCTCCCTAAATATTCCCAAGGCTGGGTCTGAAAACGTTGGGGAACTTTTGCATTATTGTATATAAACACCCCCAACGCCGTCTCCACCGGAGAATACGCTGCCAGTCAATCCACAAATAATGCAGCCACTCCCCGACCCGCAGATTGGGGCCGCACCCCTGTACCACAATGAGGGGAAAGAGCAAGGGCTGATGCCCGTAGACCACTGGGGCGAGCGTGGCACCTATAATAACCAAACACTCCCCTATATACGTGGAGAGGCAGGCGGCCGAATCAGCGTTTGATAATTGACTCAACCCGTGTCAGATCCGGTCGAACATGTGATCTGGCACCACCAAGATGGCAGCACCTGTATCCAGCTCCATTTGAATTAAGTGTCTGTTGACCCGCATAGGGATAGGAATAGAGGCCACCTGTGGCGCAGCCATACATTGCAGCAGCATTTCCGACTTGTCTCCAGCTACTGCGGGGTCGTCCAAATGTAGAGTCTCAGCACGGTGCCGATGCCTATCTTGTCTGGGGTGATCAGGGCGCTGTCCCATCATGCTGCCGGCGGCCTCGGCGACCCCGACCTCCACACTTCTCACAGAGGGTGGAGTCGGCACCTCCTGCATCCAGCGAGGGCGTGCGCCGCGGTCCATGGCCTAGAGCCTGCAGCATCGCAGCAATCCGTTCTACTCTCTGAAGGGCGGCGAGTGGGGTGGCGCCGGACATCATTCACCTCCAATCTCTGGAGTTCCTTTCCACCCCAAGTGGGACTGTCCTGTGAAAGAGAAATTTGCAAAGCCTGCTGGAATGTTAGGGAACCTTCACCTAGAAGATTCTTTGGGATTTTGAGATCGTTAATACCACAAACCAGGTGGCCACGCAGCATATCCGCCATCACAGTGCTATATTCGCAATATTTGGCGATTTTTCAATGGAAAACATACTCAGCAACAGACTCCCATTCCAACCTTTCCGCCGTATTGTATCTGTACTTTTGCACAATGGTGGATGGAGTAGGGTCGAAATTATTCCCCACCAGCGCGATAAGCTGGTCAAATGTAGGCCCTTAATTAATGCCGGAAACGTTAGGCCCTTAATTACACCGAACGTGTGCGCTCCGCAGGCCATCACTGTCTGGCGCTTGTTTTTGGTCATGTTATTTGCCCTGAAGAAGTATTGCAGGTATTCGCCGCACTGAATCCAGGATTCAACAGCAGGGTTAAAAGCATCCAATTGACCAAACAAAGGCGTAGTGAAGCACCTAACGGCGTATCTTAGTCCTAGGAGAAGCAAAGTCACGGAGAGGCAGCGTAGTCGGCAGAGTTGCATGTCGACAGTTCCAGTTTATCCTTGTTGCCAGTTTAATAAAGGCAAGGGGAGTCGGCCGAGTAAAGAAAAGAACAACTATTTACAAGAAGCCCGGTTAAACTTCACTAGGTCCTCTGTCCTCTTTCTCTGTCGGCCAGTTCCTATCTGGCAAACATTTTATACAACATGGTTATCAGCCCCGTAGTTAGCAGGAGAGCTCATACTCCTCCAGCCACTAGGGGAAAATAATTGTTCCCACCCCATGTGACCCGTGCAGGTTATTACACTTTAAATAGTGAGAAGCTACAGACTGTGGAGTCCAGGACACTGCATTTGAGGAAGGACGAGGAATGTTGGCATAATGGTCAACATTGCTGCCAGACACTGCAAGGGACCCGGGTTCAATTCTGACCTTGGGTGACTGACTGTGTGGAGTTTGCACTTTCTCCCCAGGTCTCTGCAGGTTTCTTCCGGGTGTTCCGGTTTCCTCCCACAGTCCAAAGATGCGCAGGTTAGGTGGATTAGCCATGGTAAATTGCTTCTTAGTGTTCAAAGATGCGCAGGTTAGGTGGATTAGCCATGTTAAATTGCTTCTTAGTGTTCAAAGATGTGCAGGTTAGGTGGGGTTATGGGGATAGGGTAGGGGGAGTGGGTCTACGTAAGGTGTGCTTTCAGACTCAATGGGTCGGTGTGGACCCGATGGGCCGAAGGGTCTTCTGTACTGTAGGAATTCTATTCTATTCTATGTTCTGTATTAGCCTTGACGGGGCTATAGCGCAGATTCACTAGAACTAAATGCAACTAACAGGATTAAACAGTGAAGACAGGTTGCATAGACTAAATTTGTATTCCCTTGAATGTATAGAGATTAAGAGGTGATCGAATTGAGATGTTTTAAATTAGACACAGTAAAATTATTTTCTCTGGACTCGGGTGCACTCTTAATATTAGAGCTAGACTGTTCGGGGATGAAGTCAGAGAGCACTTTTTGTCCCAAATGTCAGCAGGTTAAGGGATTCTCTCCACCAAAAATCTGCTGAGTTTTGGCCAATGTAAAATTGTAAAACTGAGATTGAAAAGGTTTGAAGTGTTACAAGGTGGGTAGATGGTGTTAAGATATGCCATGATCTAATTGTATTAAGGCCTGAGGGACTACCCCTTACCTTGAGACTATGACCTCTCATTCTAGAATGCCCCACAAGAGGAAGCATCCGCTCCACATCTACTTTATCCATACCTTTTATCATCTTATATACCTCAATTTGATCTCCCCTCATTCTTCTAAATGTTAGAGAATATAGGCCTAAAGCTCAATCTCTCTTCATAAAACAAATCCTCATCAATAGTGAACCTCCTCTGAACTGCCTCCAATGCTACTACATCTTTGGTGTGGAGATGCCGGCGTTGGACTCATCCGCTTCATTCTGGATCACAACGTCTTCAACTTCGACAACAAGTTCTTCATCCAGACGCACGGAACAGCCGTGGGGACCAAATTCACACCTCAATATGCCAACATCTTCATGCACAAGTTCAAACAAGACCTCCTCACCGCACGGGACCTTCAACTGATATTATACACCAGATTCATCGATGACATTTTTTTCCTTTGCACCCACGGCGAAGAATCACTGAAACGACTACACGATGACATCAATAAGTTCCATCCCACCATCAGACTCACCATGGACTACTCTCCAAAATCGGTTGCATTCTTGGACACACTCATCTCCATCAAGGACGGTCACCTCAGCATTTTGCTTTACCGCAAGCCCACGGATAACATCACAATGCTCCACTTCTCCAGCTTCCACCCTAAACATATTAAAGAAGCCATCTCCTATGGACAAACCCTCCGTATACACAGGATCTGCTCAGATGAGGAGGAGCGTAACAGACATCTACAGAAGCTGAAAGATGCCCTCGTACAAACGGGATATGGCACTCGATGCATCGATCGACAGTTCCAACGCGCCAGAGGAAAAAAACGCACCGACCTCCTCAGAAGACAAACACGAGGCACAACTGACAGAGTACCTTTCGTCGTCCAGTACTTCCCCGGAGCGGAGAAACTACGACATCTTCTTCGCAGTCTTCAACACGTCATCGATGAAGATGAACATCTTACCAAGGTCATCCCCACACCCCCACTACTTGCCTTCAAACAACCGCGCAACCTCAAACAAACCATTGTTTGCAGCAAACTACCCAGCCTTCAGAACAGCGACCACTACACCACACAAACCCTGCCATGGCAATCTCTGCAGGACGTGCCAGATCATCGACATGGATACCACCATTACACGTGAGAGCACCACCCACCAGGTACGCGGTACATACTCGTGCGACTCGGCCAACGTTGTCTACCTCATACGCTGCAGGAAAGGATGTCCCGAAGTGTGGTACATTGGCGAGACCATGCAGACGCTGCGACAACGGGTGAACGGACATCGCGCGACAATCGCCAGGCAGGAATGTTCCCTTCGAGTTGGGGAACACTTCAGCAGTCAAGGGCATTCAGCCTCTGATCTCCGGTTAAGCGTTCTCCAAGGCGGCCTTTAGGACACACAACGCAAAATTGCCGAGCAGAAACTTATAGCCAAGTTCTGCACACATGAGTACGACCTCAACCGGGACCTTGGATTCATGTCGCATTACATTCATCCCCCACCATCTGGCCTGGGCTTGCAAAATCCTACCAACTGTCCTGGCTTGAGACAATTCACACCTCTTTAACCTGGGGTTACCCCTATCTCTGGATCTGTAAATACTTAATTATCTGCAAATACTCGTATTCAAAGCATTGTCTGGCATCTTTGACTTTGTCTTTGTATGTTTCTGGAACATACCGCTTCATTCACCTGAGGAAGGAGCAGTGCTCCGAAAGCTCGTGATTTGAAACTAACCTGTTGGACTTTAACCTGGTGTTGTAAGACTTCTTACTACATCTTTGGACTGTGGTCGATGATACAATTTGTATTCCTGGAAATTTTAGGACGAAAAAAGTATAAATAAGGGAAATTAATGGAAGGGATTAACCTATTTCTTTGTGTAAAATTAACTTAGAAGTAATTTTGTAAATGCAATTGTTACGGTGGGAATTACTTGTAAATTACCTATTGGAGAAATATATTTCATCCTATGTAATGATTTGGCTTGTGGAGACAGTAATGTGATGACCTTAACAAACTTTTGAAAACTACTGTGTAGGAAAATGAGACACTTATTGTGGATAACAAGCAATTGAAGGAAAACCTGATTAACACAGAAAAACAATTTTCATCTACAAAAGAGGAGTTTGCGAATGAAAAAAGAGAACTGATGAGAACAATTGAGAATCAATCAGGGAAAATGGTTAATTTGACTAAGGACTTTAACTGTCTGAAAGATAAACTAGAAAAAGCAATGGCGAGGGACAATATAAATTAAATGGTGCAATTTTAAAGTGGATGTAGAAACAAAAGGCTTTAAAGAAATTTTTGAAGGTGGCAGGACAAGCAGATAAGTGGGTTACAGTGGTTTCCCCCAAAGCTTGCCACGTCGCAACAGGCTCGCCTGTCTTAATACCAAGTCGGCCTCAGGTGGTGGCAGAATGGTTAGACTCTCCATGGGCCTTTGCACCGCGGTCATAATTGGAGCTGAGGCGGGAAGGTTGTGGGGAACCACCATCACCATCCTGCCTGATTAAATGTCCTTCATTGCCCCCAACCTCTCCATGGTGTGGGCATAAAACACCTTCCGTTATTTTTATCACATAGTTTATGTGTTGTTTCCATTGAGAGCAGCTTGCATCCCATAAACAAATCTACATGGGGAGCTAGACAATCCACCATATAAAGTATTGATATAGATAAAATTCACTAAAACAAATCAGAAAAGAATACAATAATAATCTTTATTGTCACAAGTAGGCTTACATTAACACTGCAATGAAGTTACTGTGAAACGGCACCTGGAGGAAACCCATGCAGACACAGGGAGAATCGTGCAGGCTCCACACATATAGTGACCCAAGCCGGGAGTCAAACCTGGGACCCTGAAGCTGTGAAACAACAGTGTTACCCACTGTGCTACCGTGCCGCCCATTATGTCAACAGACAAATCTAACATCATTCAGTATCAGCAAATCCAGCCTGCTTGCTGTTGCAAATCAACATTTCTGCACTTGCAATTTGCAGGAACGGAAGGTCATTTTTACTGGTATTTTCTGGCCTTACATGAAGACTCTGCAGAACCATTATTTAATCCGTTAGTAACCAAATGGTGCTGCACTGACTTTTCAAAAATGATCAACTCCTTTACTGGTCTGATGAACCTTGTAGTTGATGCTGCTTTCCGCGTTACACTGCGGAAATAGTTACAATTCCATTCTATTCCACTCATTTGGCTCTTAGAATATCTGAAAACTAGTTGGTTCAATGATTCAATTTTAAAGGCGCAACAGGGATTCTCATTAACATAACTTGGTATGTAAAACGGTTGGATGAAGAGTGACATCATGTCAAAAGACAATGAGTGAATGCTGGCACCCTGAAGGCAATAACACAGTTCACAGAATCATGCTAGGCAAGTTTTCATGGCATCTATGTTAATGTAACTGCAGGTCAATTAAAAAAGAAATTCACTTCAGTAACCTTGGGCATAGCAGATGTTTTCCCCTCCCATGTTCCCATTCTTAACAGAAAAAGGTAATCAAAAAGTCCTTGAAAAAATTAAAATGAATGTGCTTTACTACCATACAAGAAAGAAGCTTTGTTGCATGGGACTGAAGCCTTATTGCTGTTCACATTTCAATGATATATGCTTTTCCCATTATGATTGTCAACCGTCCAAGATTATTCCAGAGTTTCCAGGAATTAAAAATTAATATCCTGGACATTCCTGTGAGAAAGCCAAAAAGAAAAATCAGAGAAAATTGTTTCATTTTAATTATCTTTGAAAATTTCTGTTTATTGAAGTTATTAACATGTTGAAATTAGAGAAGGCTGTTTGACCAACAGTTAAAAATCATTCTGTTGAATAATGCTCGCTTGGTATGGAGAAGGTGGTGTACCGCAAGGATGGGTGTTTCAGATAACCAAAGACAGGATCATGGGTGGGGTGATCGGAGGAGGCCGGTGATAAGATATAACCTCTAGAGTTGGCAACACATGTTTAAGAAGAGTTATTTACAACAATCATAGTATTAAGTATTATGCACAGGGCCACACTCACTCAAATGTATTCCTTCCAATGGATGAAACTTGCACTGAGAAAGGGAATTCATAAAATTAGCAAGATTAGGTCTTCTTCATTGATGGAACATGTTTTGAAATCAGCCGTCAGCATTAAATAATTTGTGTATGCTTTTAATATCTGATTATACTAAATCCTTGTCACGAGCATTTCATACTATGATTACATTAAGCGGAGTAACATTGGTGGACAATCGGTGTCTCTAAACATTATTGACCAAAATTCAGATGCCTCATTGATGATCTAAATGTAGAGGAGCAAGTCCCCATTTATTCATGTACCAAGACACGGGCACAATCTGGATTACAGGGAAGGGATTTATCCAGAAGGCCAGGGCAGCCACCACCTGCAGGAGAACTTCACTAGTGTTCATCCCTGTCAGCCTCATGCGACCATGTGCATCAAAGCTGGCCTGAAGGGCTGCCCAAGGCCCTTTTAGGCCATAGAACAAAATACTTATAAAAGAGTAAGTGCCATCTTCCTCCACCACTCCCCAATAAGTTGGTTAAACATGATTTCCCTTTCACAAATCCATGTTCACACTGTCTGATTACCTTGAACTTATCCAAATGCCCTACTATAGCTTCTTTAATAACAGCTTCTAACATTTTCCCTATGACAGTAGTTTCTCGTTTTCTTTCCCTCCCTTTTTGAAGATGGTATTGTATTTGCTTTCTTCCAATCTAGTGAGACCTTCACCGAATCTCGGGAGTTTGGGAAAATTAAAACCAATGCATCAACTATCTCACTAGCCACTTTTTTTAAGACCCGAAGATCAAGTTCATCAGGACCCCAGCACTTGTTGGCCCACAGCTCCAACAATTTACTCAGTAAATTCTCTGCTGATTTAATTTTCTTGAGTTCCTCCCTCTCTTCCATTTCCTGATTCATAGCTGGTTTTTGGATGTTACGTATAACCTATATAGTGAACACAGTAAGAAATCTTACAACACCAGTTTAAAGTCCAACAGGTTTGTTTCGATGTCACTAGCTTTCGGAGCGCTGCTCCTTCCTCAGGTGAATGAAGAGGTATGTTCCAGAAACATATTTAGACAGATTCAAAGATGCCAGACAATGCTTGGAATACGAGCATTAGCAGGTGATTAAATCTTTACAGATCCAGAGATGGGGTAACCCCAGGTTAAAGAGGTTATATAGTGAAGACTGATGTAAAATACCTGGTCAATTCATCTGCCATTTCCTTGTTATCCTTCATCAATTTTCCATACTCACTTTTTATAGGAGCAACACTTACTTTGTTAACTCATTACTTTAAAAAAAATGTTTATAGAAACTTTTACCATCTTTTAAAAAAATATTTCCGGCTAGTAGGGCATCATGGTGGCGCAGTGGATAGCATTGCTACCTCATGGCGCCGAGGTCCAAGGTTCGATCCCGGCTCTGGGTCACTGTCCGTGTGGAGTTTGTGCACAGTCTCTCCGTGTTTGCGTGGGTTTCGCCCACAACCCAAAGATGTGCAGGCGAGGTGGATTGGCCACGCTAAATTGCCCCTTAATTGGAAAAAATTAATTTGGTACTCTAAATTTATTTTTAAAAATATTTCTGGCTAGTTTTCACTCGTACTTTAATTTATCCCTCCTTATTGATCTTTTTAGTCATTCTTTGATCTTCATATTCTACCCAATCTTCTGACCTTCCACCAATCTTTACACAATTCTTTGTTTTTTCTTTAATTTTGATATTCAACCTACAACCTTTCTAGTTAAACACGGATGGTGTGTCTGTCCCTTGGACTTTTTGTTCATCGTTGCATGTACCTATTCTGTGTATTCTGAAATATCCCTCAATGTTTGACCTATCCCGTAACCTAATTTGCCAATTCACTTGAGCCTTCTCAGCTTTCGTGCCTTCATAACTGTCCTTATTTAAGTTTAAAAACAAAGGGCTGGATTTTCCGCGCACCCCACTACCTGTTTTATGGCAGCAGTGGCCTGTCATTGGCAGGATCCTATGGTTCCGCCATTGTCAATGGGGAATCCCGTTGAATGCAGCCCCCCCCCCCACATCACACCGCCGGGAACCCCGCTAAAAGGAGCGCTGTCGGCCGCACCGGACGATCCGGCCGGCGTGAACGGGCGGAAAATTCTGACCATCCGGATTTGGTCTCAGACCCACAGAGCTCTCCCTCAAACTGAACGCAAAATTCAATCATATTATGGTCACTGCTACCGAGGGGCGCCTTCAGTGTGAGATCATTAATTAATCCTATCACAAACCAGGTCTAGTATAGCCTGCTGCCTGGTTAGCTCCAGAACATGCTGTTTTAAGAAACTATTCCATGCACATTCTATGAGCTCCTCATTAGGCTGCTTTTTACCATCTGACTTTTCCAGTCTAAATGTAAATCTCCCATGATTATCACCATGTTTTTTGACAAGCTCCCATTATTTTCTCCATTATGCTCCACCCTACTATGTGGTTATTATTAGGGGGCATGTACACGACTTCCACAAGTGGCTTCTAGCTTTTATCATTTCTTATCACTACCCAAACCATTTCCACACCGTGATTTCCTGAACTCAGGTCATCCCTCTCTATTGTGCAAATATCATTAACTGACAAGAGCCACTCCTCAACCTTTTTCCTCATGTCCTGTCCTTGGTGGTATTATTTGAAAGGAGAACAAAGTATGCACATGTATGCTGAGGATACCCAGCTCTACCTCACCATCACCTCTCTGACTCCTGCACTATTGCGAAATAACCCGACTGCTTATCCAACGTCCAGTACCAGATGTGCAGAAATTTCATCTGATTAAACATTGAAAAGACTAAAACTGTTGTTTTTAGTCCCCATTCTAAACTCTGTTCCCTAGCTACTTACTCCATTCCTTTCCATGGCAATTGTGTAAGACATTTTATACAGAAGGTGGTGATTTTTACAGAGGATGGTGAGTGCCTGGAACGCGTTGCCAGGGGAGGTTGTGGAAGCAGATACATTAACGGCGTTCAAAAGGCATCTCAACAAATATATGGATAGGATGGGTATAGAGGGATACAGCACAAGGAAGTGCTGAGGATTTTGGCTAAGGGTGGTATCATGACCTGTACAAGCTTGGTGGGCCGAAGGGCCTGTTCCTGTGCTGTATTGTTCTTTGTTCTAAACCAATCTATTTGCAGTCTTGGTGTCATATTTGAACCTGAGATGTGCCAGGATCCAGATTTGATTCCGACCTTGGATGACTGTGTGGAGTTTGTATATTCTCCCCATGTCTGCGTGGGTTTCCTCCGACATCCAAAGATGTGCAGGTTTGGTGGATTGGCCATGCTAAATTTCCCCTTAGTGTCCAAAGGTTAGGTGGGGTTACAAGGATAGGGCAGGGGTGTGGGCCTAAGTAGGGTGCTCTTTCAGAGGGACGGTGCAGATGATGGGACGCATGGCCTTCTTCTGCACTGTAGGGATGCTGTGATTCGATAAGGGGAGACGGTGACGTAGTGGTATTGTCATTGAATTAGTAAGCCAGACACTCTGGGGACCCGGGTTCGAATCCCACCATGGCAGAGGCTGAAATTTGAATTAAACAAAAATCTGGAATTACAAACCATTGTTGATTGTGATAAAGACCCATCTGGTTCACAAATGTTCTTTAGGGTAGAAAATCTGCTGTCCACACCTGGTGTGGCATACAAGTGACTCCAGATCCACAGCAATGTGGTTGACTCTTATGAAAAAATGCCACTTAGTACGTGGTCAATTTAGGATGGGTAACAAATGCTGGCCTTGCTTGTGACGCCCACATCCCATGAAAGAATAAATAAAAGAAATGTGTTACTGAACATATATTCACACCATCATTAAGGCTGCCCATTTCCACCTCCATATGCTTCTCAGCTCATCTGCTCCTGAAATCCTCCCCCATACTTTTGCTACTTCTAGATTAGACTATTCCAATGCATTTTTAACTGGTCTCCCACATTCTACCTGCCATTAACAAGAGATCTAAACTTGGCCATCTTAACTTGGACCAAGTCCTTTTCACCTATAACTCATGTGCTCGCTGGCCAAAAGTGGCCCCCAATCAAGGAACCTCTTGATTTTAAAACTCTCATCCTCATTTTCATATCCCTCAATGGCCTCGCACCTCCCATCTCTATAATCTCCACCGGCCCCACAACAATCCATGATGTCTTGTGCTCCTCTAACTCTGGTCTCTTATGCATATCCAATTTTATTCACTCCTTCAGTTACCTAGGATCTAAGATCTGAAATTCCTTCTGTACACCTCTCCACCTTACTTCTGTCTTTAAGGTATTCTTTAAAACATACCTCTTTTACCAAGGTTTTGGTCATCCGACCTAATATCTCCTCAGGTGGCTCAGTGTCATTTTGTTTTATATGCCTGTGTAGTGCTTTGGGTTTTATTACATTAAAGGCATTATGTAATTTGTTATTGAAAACAAGAAGGAAGAGGAGCACCAGCAGATAGGACATGCTGGTAGTCATTCCAGATGGACAACAGAGAAGGCAGCAACAGAGCACCCATGCACGCAGAAGACTTGAACCACTTAGCAGGTTTAAATCAGAGACTCCGCTTTCTTGACCCGCCTGAGGACAACATTCTAGAAGGGTCTGATTGTCAGGGCTGGTGGCGATCAATCCCTTCAGCCTCCTGTAGAGGAGGACTTCCTGCCTACTGGACCCGACAGTCATGGCATGTCAGTGTAAGTGGCTATCACCCTTAGCCTTTACCCCCTATATCTATACCCCTCCAGGCTGCCAAGAGAAGTTACTTAAACATCTAGCACAAAGTACCTGCTGTTTTTTCACAAAAACAATGTGTCATAGACTACATACACAGAACCATCAGGTCATTTTCTTGCCATCAAAGGATGGCCATTATCAGGAGGAGACTCAGTCATTAGAAGCAAGGAGGTTACAGTGAAACTTTATAAAACACTGTTAAGCGTTCAACTGGAGCACTGTATTCAATTCTATGCACCAGACTTTAAAGAGGATGTGTGAACTTCAGAGAGGGTGCAAGAAAGATTTCTGATAATGATTCTAGGAATAACTTCAGTTATGTGGACAGATTGGAGAAGCTGGAATTGTTCTCCATCAAGAAGAGAAGGTTGAAGGGAGAATTGAGAGAGATGTTCAAAACCATGAGGGGTCTTGACACAGTTGATAAGAAAAACTATTCCCATTGGTGGAAAGGTTGAGAATTAGAGGACACCGATTTAAGGCAGTTGGCAAAAGAAGCAATGGTGACACGAGGAAAAACCCTTCTATATAGGAGTGGTTACAATCTGGAATACACTGCCTGAGAGTCTGGTGGAGGCAGATTCAATCACGGGTTTCAAAAGACAATTTGACAAGCAACTGAAGATTTTAATAACTGCAGGGCTACAGGGAAAGGGCATGAGAATGGGACAGGTTAAGTTGCTCTTGACAGCACAGACATGATGGCCCAAAAGGTCTTCTTCAGTGCTATGGCCATATTATGATTCCTCCTCTGAAAACATAATCGGCTCTGTTCATACCATGGCTTATGACACAGCTAGGGAACAGGAACAAACTGTTCCTGTGCAATGTGGTTTACATTTTTGATTCCACAGAGGAAAATGGCAATTCAGAAAAAAACTGCAGTATTGAGTGCTTTGTAGTCACCCAGCAGAGTGTGAAATGCAGTGACTCTCAACTGCATCGGAGTTGCTTTAGAAATTGCAGATCCGTTTCTAATGAGGAAAACAATGACGCAGTTGAAATGATGAAGATAGTTGATGGGATTCCTGGTGGTTGGAGTGAAGCTGAATTTAATCTACTTGTTTTGATGATTCCCTTAACATCAATGGAGGGATGACTGGTGTGGAAATTAGTTCTTCTCAGAGACTTGGCAGGTAGGCTGCAGAGGATGTAAATGAAGACGCTCTTGAACAGGAACACTGTTCCGTGTAAGTTGCTCAGTAATAAGGTAATGAACTACCTGATGAATTCTATGCTCTGCAAGGGAAAGTGTGGAAGTTGATGGCTTCTAATTGCGACCAAAAAATGACACCGCAGGAAACAAAAACATTTCAAATGTGAGCATTTCCCTTCAATGCCTGATTGGCAGGCAAGCTTTTAACTGGACAAGCAGTAGGCCCATCTGCTTGGAGCAGAGGTCCACTTAATTATCAGGGCCCTACACTACATGTAAGAAGGGTGTTCAAAACAATTGTTCAACTGTATCAGGCAAATAACAGCTTGCCCAACCAATTTTAAAGGAATTGCTGTGGTTTCTTGAGAAAGAGTCCAGAATATGTGGGACTAAAGTTTTTGAGACCAGGGAGAGGAGTGGTTTCACAAAATTACTGGGGCCTGGGCCAAATGGCCTTCCTTTATGCCGATATTGCTATGGTTTATTTATACACATCTCCTGTAAAGACATATATTTGAAAGGCATCTAATGATGACTGGAATGCTGGAATAAACATAATCGGGTGTTCCGTCCGTCACTCAAGTACTCCACTTCCTACCACTGTTGGAAAGTTCTTCCTTATTCATATGCTTGAATCTGTACGTATACAAATATATCTTTCGTCTCTTCTACATATTTTTGATTCTGGTGGACTTTTGAAGTGGCTTGTATGAAGCCAATTAAGATAATTTCTGCACCAAATGAACAAAATTATGTTTTAAATTGTCAAAACTAACAAGAGTTTCTCAGGAAAACATGCTGAGCTGGTTTTGGTTAGGAAGTTTCACCCGGAATTGGCCTAACCACAAACTGCATGTCAGAACTTATTAACTCATTCACTTCATGTCACCATGGTGATGAAACTTGCCCACTTCCATTCTTAGCAATTGAAATGAAGAGCATCTGGTGCCTATCTGCTGTCATAGGTTTCAACTGGAGCTGTGCCAAGTAGAGTGTGAAACGTTAATGAAGCAAAATTATCTTTTTTGCAGCAAATCATTTTTGTGCAAAATATTTTCACTTTTTTTAGGTGGTAAATCATAGATATGTTACTTTTTATGATAATAGATTTATGAAATACCAGGCACTCAGCAGATGCTTTCTTTAAAGCTATAAAAAGTATGGTGTACATAACTACACTATGATAATAAGTCTCCATGGACTCCATAGAATCCCTAAAGTGCATAAAATGCCATTCAGCTGCACCGACCCTCCGAAAGAATACACTACCGAGGCCCACCCCCGCCTTATCCCATAATCCTGCACATTGATCATGGCCAATCCACCTAACCTGCACGTCTTTGGACTGTGGGAGGAAACCGGAGCATCCGGAGGAAACCCACGCAGACACAGGAAGACAGTGCAAACTCCACAGTCACCCAAGCTGAAATCGAACCCGGACTCCTGGTGCTGTGAGGCAGCAGTGCTAACCACTGTGCCACCTGTCTCAGAAGAACTTTTTTTTTACGATCTTTTCTTCAAGTTCCAGCCTTTGAAATGTTTCTCCCTTTGCGTCATTTTGACTGAACTTACCACGGGTGGTGGGGGCCACCAAATTTCAAGATTGATTTGTCTTGATTCTGTTTAAGGTTCATGGGAATTAATAAAATGATCACTGTATCCTAGATATCTCCTTGAAAGTTGAGGAAAGCTGTGGAAGAATGTATTTTTCCAAGAAAAACATCAGGCTTTGAGCATCACTGCCCAGTGCATCCAGCATCGCAAAACATATGGGGTTTAAAAAAAATTTAAGATGCCATAAGTCAGGCATTGTCAAAGGGGGTTTGGGACCTGCGGGTGGGTCGCGGGCGTGTGTCGGGACGGTCGCGGAGCCAACCATCGCAGCTTCCCCTATTGCAAAAATTCACGCGCAAGAGACGCAGCAGCCGGCTTTTAACAATGTTGGCTGCAGGCGGCTTTAAAAATGGCTACCGTGACCATCTAAAAAAATGAGGGCGCACTGCACACGCATGCCCGCTCATCAGTGCGCATGCGGCCCAGGAGTGTTGGGACCTGAACCCAGGGTCAAAGTGCGATCGCGGCAAGGCGACGGCGGACTGAGTGGTGATCACCGATGATGAACAAGACTATGACCTTGATCTGTTTTGCATCGCTAAACATTACTGTAATGATCTGGAGTGAGTATATATTCCTCATGGTTTAATCATGGACAGAACTGAACGTCGCCCTCTGTGTACTGAAGGGTGGCTATAAGATTTTTGCTGACCTTTTAGACTACATTAAAGCATTGAATCGAAACAGTGACCAGTCAACCCCAATAACGGTGGACTTCATTCGTTTGGAGAGTTACTGTAATCAACAGGGGAGCTATTCAGAGTTTATAAACTGAGGTGGGAAATCCACGCTCCCCTCCTGTGAACCTGATTGGAGTGAGATCATGAGGATCACCTCTCGGATTCAACGTGAGAGAAAATGGTGGGTCGCGAAGGTCGGCCAGTTTGGGTCGCGAAGGTCGGCCGGCATGGGTCGTGAAGGTCGGCTGGCGTGGGTTGCGAAGGTCGGCCGGCGTGGGTCACATAGGTTCGCCGGTTGGTAAAAATGGGTCCCCGAAAAAAAGTTTGAAAAACACTGCCATAAGTCGATCTACTTGAAAAGTTCAATCTAATAGATGAGTCTTCATTGAAATTAGGGCATCTACTGCCAACATCTTCACTTCACAAAAGTCTGGAAGTTTGGATAATGTTTGTTTGGACAATAGGATATGTTTCCTAATTGTTTGTTTGCAATGTAAGTAGACCTATGTAACTTGAGTTTTCCCTTTGTACATTTTGCATATTTTGCTGGACCCTAGTTGCTTCTCTTTCAACTTTTCTTTCATCCCTTTCCTTTTACTTTCCTCTTTTGCCCCTCCAGAATCCCTCTCCTCTTTAATTTCTCCCTTTTCAAGTATTTGGTTATCTCCTTATCCTGATCGTATAGTATTCCTCGACCCTCATCCTCTCCAGTTGCTGTCCCAAGCCTCACTGACCTTCCCACCCAAGATGTCTGTTGGGTGTTAATCTTGTCAATCGCCTCCCAACCCAACTCACCTCTCCAAGTACTGATCCCATAGACTCTGCTGGTGGATCAGATTTACCCCCTCCCCCCAGGATGTCTGTTTCTATACCTTCTCCCACTTGCTTTGTCATCCATTAACTCATGGCGGATGATTTCATCAACGTCATGGCCTTGATGGAAATCTGGTTGAGGAGTGATGACACTCTTCCCCCTGGATTATTCCTCCTTGCTTAGCTATATCTGCCACCATTTTCCCTACCCAGAGTGTCATGGTGGTAGTCTAGCTCATAGCTCCAAATCTTGATCTGTTTCCCTGATTCTCTGGTACTTTCTCCTCTTTTGAGTGTCTCACCTTGTATCACCATAATTCCCTATCATTTAAATTTGTTCGCCAATACTATATAGGTTTCCTCACTGAGACACCGTTACTACTTTCTTTTCTCAGTCTCTGCATTCGAGCAAGTTCAACCTCTGCAAATTCATCACGCTCTTTCTCCTCTGAGTCCACAGTCCTTCTATTATCCCTTAATCCCTCCCTCCATATAAACTCCCCAATACATATTAATATTATGATAATGATCTGCCATCTCATTACTTTTGTTGTCAAAATCCCACTGTGTAGTATTTGACCCTCCATTCATCACAACATTTCTGCAACTACCGAATTGTTCACCCACACCTTCAAATTTGATGTCCCATCCTCATTAAAACCATTATCCTATCTCAGCGTGGTCATTTCCCCGGTATGGCCCTCACCTCCGCCCCTAACGTCCAAGGGATGCAGGTTTGAACGGATATGGCAAACAACTGGCTTAGCTATCCACCACCAGATATGACTGGACCACATAAACATTGGGTCCTGCTCTCCTCCATCAAAACTGCTCACTGCTCCAAGATCGTCTTCAAATTCAAAGACAGCCATGGCTTCTTTTCTCAAAGGCAAACCATTTTCTTAAAACACTTCTCATCTGTTTCCTCCCCCATCTCCTTCCACAACAAGTGCAAGGCGCTCATAGCTTTCCAGTTTTGAAGCTGATCAGCTTATTCTTCCAACCTACTGGGCCAAAATTGCTTTAAGGCTACCCCTTATGATCTTGAACTTGCATTTTTCTCTAGTTTCTCTCATCTCCCTTATTGCCCTCTCCAAATTCCAACTTGCCCATAACTTCCATCTCCTGTTCCCTCAACCCTATTTCCACTGAACTCCTAGCTGCTCAACTTCCCCCTGCAGGCCCCATGTTAGCGGATAATGCTAACATTTCTCCCTTTTCATGTACTGACCCCTTTCCTTCAAATCTGCAGTCAGTATCCCTCCCCTCAAAGAAACAACCCTTGTCCCCACCATCTTTACAAGTGACCGTCCCATCTCCAACCTCCTTTTTATCTAAAGTCCTTGAATGTGTTGTTGTCGCCCAAATCTGTGCCCATCTTTCTGAGAACTCTATGTTTGAATCCCATCTATCATGTTTCCACTCCTACGATGTACAAAATGGCTCTTTATCAACATCACAAATAACATAGGATGTGATTGTGACAAAGATAAATGATCCATCTTTGTCCCTCTTGACCTGTATGGAGTCCCTGAGACAGTGGACTACACCATCCCCCTCGAATGTCCCACATTATGATCCAGTTGGTTGGGACTACATTCACCTGGTCCCATTCCTATCTATGTAGTCATGATGTGGAGATGCCGGTGTTGGACTGGGGTGAGCAGAGCAAGAAGTCTTACACCAGGTTAAAGTCCAACAGGTTTGTTTCAAATCACTAACTTTTGGAGTACTGCACCTTCCTGAGATGAATGCAGAGATAGGTTCCAGAAACATATATATATAAACAAAGTCAAAGATGCAAGACGATACTTTGAATGCGTGCATTTGCAGGTAATTAAGTCTTTACAGATCCAGAGAGAGGGGTATCCCCAGGTTAAAGCGGTGTGAATTGTCTCAAGCCAGGACAGTTGGTAGGATTTCGCAAACCCAGGCCAAATGGTGGGGGGGTAAATGTAATGCGACATGAACCCAAGGTCCCGGTTGAGGCCGTACTCATGTGTGGGGAATTTGGCTATATGTTTCTGTTCAGCGACAAGCAGGACGCGCAACAACTGCACCTTCCCCATGTGTCTGTGTGGGTACCCTCCCACAAGTCCCAAAAGACATGCTTGTTAGGTGAATTGACATTCTGAATTCTCCCTCTGTGTACCTGAACAGGCGCCCGAATGTGGCGACTCTGGGCTTTTCACAGTAACTTCATTGCAGTGTTAGTGTAAGATTATTATTATAACCTATGGTCATCTGGGACTGTGACGATTTACTTTTACTCTTGTCTAGATATGAGTGACAGTCAATGTCGGGGCACCTTCATATGTCCCGGGATGTGGTTACTCACATCTGCCAGCTTTTCCAGTATGGGCTACAGCCTCTGGAGGTGTAATGCAGAGTTCCTGCAGTGAGTGAACAGCTGTCCGTGTGCCATTTAAATATGGTGCCAGGAACTTTGATCCCCTGAGATCATGGCAGGGTAGGCGACTCCCTGCCCACTCTGCCACAGGATTCACCATACTTCTCGCCGATGTATAATTAAGGAGCTGGACAGTGGAAAATCATGTGTTCAGCTATCCCATCGCCGAGTGGGAATCACGGTGACTACCCTACCCTACCACTCCCCACACTGGGGGGCAGTCCCTCTACAATCCTACCATGGTGTTAAGAGGGCAGACTGCTGAACAGTTGTGATATACTTGTAACCCCTATGAACATTGGTTTCTGCAACTATGATGGCAGCAGTGTGAGCCTTCAAGGCAGTGAGCTGGACCTGCATGGCTTCAGTTTGAGTTCTGTATCTCGGGGTGCATATCCATCAGCTTTCTTCTGTACAATACCCCATCAAAGCCCTCATCTGAATTCTCTCGGGCAGAGCCATGAGCAGCCTTGTTCTCTGACGACATGGCATTTGTGCCATCCTTGTCCCGTGTCCTGGCTGTTGCACTGTGTGAGGCCAGTGCCTCACACATACTGATCTGCATCCAAGTTATCTTCCAAAGTATGCAGAGTGTCAGTATCTGAACTATTGGCTGTGAGTGTGGGACCGAGTGATAGTGTTCTTACTGCTTTCCGCCTTTTCTTCCTCCACTGCCTGGCCAGGTTGTAGTTCTTGGGTATCTGAAAGGAGAAATGCAAAAGCCTAGGCTTTAGGTGAAGAAAGTGTAGAAGTGAGTGTGGGACAATGTGTTGAGCCAATGTGGTTGTCATAGTTGAATACCAAGCAGTAGGTACAAGTTGTGAGATGTTTGTGTGAGCCTGTGAGGATAGGGTGAAGCTATGAATATTTGTCATGAGTTGTAACTGGTAGAGATTGTTGGTAGGTTAAATGATGGTGTTATGTTGCATTCAACAATGTGTGAGATAGGGATGTAGTTGGTGGGATTCGGCATTTACTGACCTTCACCACTCAAGTGCAGCCATTGAGCTTCTTGGGGCATTGCATCCAGGTCCTTGGGATCTTTCTAGGCATTGATCACCATACCCATCTGGCTCCAGTGCCTTATTTTGAGATTGTTTGGAGAGTTGCTTTGTCTACTGCAAAGAGATGACATCTCCCCACCTCTGCACTTCTTCAACCAAGGCCTTCGGTGCAGCATTTAAAAATCTTGGAGCTTGCTCTCAGCTGCACTGTGCAGGCCAAACTTAATTTTACATTGACTTGCAGCATTGCACAGGCCAAAATAAACCTCCCCTTTAAGAGGTGCAGGCTAGCTTGAATTTGTGCTGGCTTCCTACATGATTAGGATGGGAATAGAGGGATACGGATGTCGCAAGTGTAGAAGGTTTTAGGTTAGACAGGCAGCGTAGTCGGCGCAGACTTGGAAGGCCGAAGGGCCTGTTCCTATACAGTACTTTTCTTTGTTGTTGTTTGTTCCCAGAATTGTGTTTCCCGCATCAGGCATGCAACCCTCAACAACACTTTAGTGATGGTCGCTCGCTACAATCACTTAAACGAGACATGAAGTTTACATCTTGCCTGCACCAGAAGTAATGGGTGCAGGCAAATTATGCATTGTGATCCTTATGTCTGTTTTTGGGCCAGAATGTTCTGTGTTCTTAACTCAGCACAAATTTGCCACTGAATCTCTATGGCATCCAAATTAATTCCAGCTCCGTAATACATTGGAAAAGGAGAATTAAACACTATACTGCTGGCATTGTGCCAAACAAAATGGTTTTAGAGGCAGCTCAAAGTGAAAATAGCAATAGAACCTGGGAATCAAGTCAGTGATCAGATTTCCAAATGCAATAAATCAAAAAGAATGTCATGTCATGGTTAACATACTGGACTAACAATCCGAGTGTGGTTCCCATGATTTTCCATCTAGTAGAATTAATGGGAGCACACCCAACTGAAAATACAATTTCATAAAATCAGCGGAATTGGCAGGACAAGGAGATTATATTTAAATTCCAGAGTCATGATTTTTTAACGTTCCAGACTAAAGGAGTGTGGTTTTCAATAGCAATTTATTAGCTTAGTTACCCTAAATGATCTCACAATCATTGGTTTCCCTTTGTTATTGAAGATATCTGTTTCTTGCGTGCACAGAGTCATCTGCTATGCATTATAACATGGCTGTAGAACCCCCATTGTAGGCCTGAATGGCTTTCCACAATGCAGGCAAGGATCAATTGTCTGATTGTGTTGGGACTGCCCAATCTTTCTAGCTGGCCTTTGCTGCTTTGCTGCCTGTATTCTTTGCCTTTTGATGGAAACATCACCATTACTTAAGATTGCTCTCTCGTTCTCTCTTTCTGGTTCATTTTTCTTCCAGTCTGTGGTAGACATGCCACATTTTCTGAGGTTCACCGTCAAGGTGTCCTTGAACCTTAATCTTGGCCTATCTCGCAAGCTGTGTCCAGGTTTAAGTTGTAAATGAATACATGATCACCGTAGGGATTTTATCGTCAGTCATATGTATTACATGTCCACTCAATCTGAACTAGGTTCTGATGATGAGTGCTTTAATTCCAGATAGTTTTGCGCTGTGAAGTACTCCGTGTTTGGCATTTTGTCCTCCCATTCAATGTCCATGATGTTCCAAATGCATCTCATGTGGAACTTGTCCAACTGCTTAATATGCCCGGTGTGGGTAGTCTATAACTCACAGGCATATGAGGGTAGGAATTACCAGACCGTTGTAAGTTTGATGCCTCATTTCTTCCACAGTCTCCTATTTAAACAGGCTAATGCTGTGTTTGCTCTGACAATTCGATTACCATATCGCTGTCAATGCAAATGTTTTTGGAGATTGTGCTTCTGAAATAAGTGAATTTATCTTAAGTCATTGGGTCATTGATAATTACAGGCGGGGTACAGTCAGAACTTGGTGGTGGTTTGTGGAATATCTCTGTTCTCCTTAAGCTGATGGCTATCCCATTGTCATCAGCTACTTCTGAAAAAGTGCCCATGATCCTCTGATGGCCATGCTCAGAGTGCGACACAAGGGGAGTTATCAGCAAACAGCAATTCCCATCTCGTCATCTCTGGTAGCTTAGCTGTGAATTTCAGTTGTCTCAGTTTGAAGAGATTGCGATCTGCCCTGAAATGGGTCTATATTCCATCAACATTTCCATCACATGCCCCAGATAGCATGGCAGCAAAGAATGTACTGAAGAGCACACGTCCCACAACACATGCTTGCTACACACCACTTGTTACATCAGAGTGTGTTCACCACATTCAGCGACTCTGGACCTGATCCCATCATGAAACTACTATATCAGATTTACAGCTCTCTTAGGACATCCACGTTTGGCTAAGACATTCCACAAGGCCTCTCGATTTACTGTGTCAGGTCAACAAAGTCTTATCTGTTGTTTGTGTCATATTTCTTGCATTTCTCTTGGACCACAATGCACTATCTCAAACAGTTTTACATTTCAAATCCCAAATTAATTCCAATTAATCAGGTCATTTGTGGGCAGCCACAGGCAAAAGGACCATGAAAGCAGTTGAACGGTCATAAAAAGCTGATTTGTTCCTGTGCTATCTTGCCTGGCCTACATGTGACACCATCACTCCCTAACAGCACTGTGGGTGTACTACATCACACAAACTGCAGTGGTTCAAGAATAGGGTTTACCACCTTCTAATGGGCAAATAAGAGTGGGCGCTAAATACTCGCCTTGTCAGCATCACCCACACACATTCCGTGAACAAGGAAAATAAAATTACGTCGCTGACCTCAGCTCCCTCAGGGTAACTAGAGATGAAGCATAAATATGTTGCCAAGACTTCCGGTTGCGGCTATGCCTAGGTAGGTCGCACGTTCGGCAGCTCCCGCCGGGAACGGACTTTTGGGCTCTTCAGAGGGGCCACAACGGCAATTGTTCGACGCCTTCCAGTGTGGGAAGGTGACAGCAAGGCCCCCCCCCCCCGACATTATATGGATTGGACCAGGAGTGGAGCGGCTAAAAAAAGTGATCCTGGTGCAGCGAAAAATGCGAGGGAGGAAAAGCAAGATGGCGGTGGGTGGAGACCAAGCAGCATGGGCGCAGTGGTCGCAGGAGCAGCAGGAGTTTCTTAAAGGCTGCTTTGAGGAGCTGAAGACAGAAATGCTGGCACCAATGAAGGCTGCGATTGAGAAGCTTGTGGAGACCCAGAAGGCCCAAGGGACGGTGATCCAGGAGGTGCGGCAAAAAGCTTTGGAGAACAACGACGAGATCTTGGGCCTGAGTAGGGTTAATTCTTCCTCCTCTTGCGCCAGGCTCAGCCTAATACAGTTCAAAGTTACTCACAGAGCGCATATGACAGGGGCGAGGTTGAGTAGGTTCTTTGGGGTGGAGGACAGATGTGGGAGGTGCTCGGGGAGCCCGGCAAATCACGTCCATATGTTCTGGTCATGCCCGGCGCTGGATGGGTTTTGGAGGGGTTTTGCGAGGACTATGTCCAAGGTGGTGAACGCCCGGGTCAAGCCGAGCTGGGGATTGGCATTATTTGGGGTATCGGACGAGCCGGGAGTGCAGGAGGCGAAAGAGGCCGATATTCTGGCCTTTGCGTCCCTGGTAGCCCGGCGGAGGATTTTGCTACTATGGAAAGATGCGAAGCCCCCTAGTGTGGAAGCCTGGATCAGTGACATGGCAGGGTTGATCAAGCTGGAGAGGATAAAGTTTGCCTTGCGAGGGTCTGTGCAAGGGTTCCTCAGGCGGTGGCAAACGTTCCTAGACTATCTCGCGGAGCGTTAGGAGTAGGTCAGCAGCAGCAGCCCAAGGGCGGGGGGGGGGGGGGGGGGGGGGGTTCTTTTGGGGTGGCGTTTGGGTGAAGGTGGGGGGGGGGTTTCCCTATTTGTGTTTTTAAATGTTATATGAGGGGTTATTGTATATGGGGGAAATCCAATGTATAATTTCTGATTGTTGTGTTCTTGTTTCTTTTTGTTGGGGGGTGGTTTGTTGAAAAATTTGAATAAATATATTTATAAAAAATATAAAAATAAATATGTTGCCAACATCCAAAAGACAAACAAGGGGAAAAGGTATGAGACAGGTCTAATTGTAATCTCACACCACTGCAAATTTACAGCTTAATCCCAGCCAAGTTGAAAGGTTTTCAGAAGATCCTATGGAGCCCGTGGGAAATGTTTTAACTTTATGTTTTAATCATTGTTTTAGTCTGAACAATGATACCAGGCTTCTCGACAATGCAATTAACTCAGAGTTCCCTGGTTACTTGGCAGAGTACCACATGTAGCCATCAATCTTGCTCATTCATGCCTGCCGGTTGTGCGTTACACTGTAAAGTTATTGATCCAAGACCGATCACGGTACTGGGATGATGACGTGTAAAAATAACGTTTTGTTTTAACGGAAGTTGGTGGAAATTTTAGTTAGCTAAGAATCTGACATCTAAAAATGCATCTTTCCCACCATGCTGTGTGGCAAGTCTTTGCAGTCACGTGTCAATCAATAATGTGTTTCGCACCCAAATACTAAGATACAACTTATGGGAGATCACATTGCCAATGTTCTGAGCATGCACTGCTGTTGGGTAAACACATCCATCTGCCAGCCATGCCTATTGGGAAATCAGCCCACATTAAATTATTTCAGTTTTCAGTACGTTAAGATTGCATGTGACATATGCTTCTCTTTCCAGGAAAGTTGATTTTTGTTACAGACCCAGAATACTTTGTAGTCAGAAATTCTGATAGCCACGTACAATTTCCAATGATCAGAACCACAGTATTAGTCAGATAACATCTCCTGAAACAGTTGGTAGCATCTGTCCTTAAAATAGTGTACAACTGGCAGACATATGTATAGAAAATCATATGCACCACAGATATGCTTGGCTGTAGTACAAATACAGTGTCTGACCATTCATGTTAAGAATAACACTTCCTAATAAATACAGAATGCCTTTCGTCTGAGAAACTACTGTCAACTCTAATAATAATAAAACGGAGACCGCCAAGCTCGCTTAGTGAGCATATGCGACTTTCCCTGACTAGGCACTGTGGTTACCTCTAATAATGGATTGTGTAACCGTGTGAAACGCAATCAATATGAGCAATTCCATCAGCCTACAGTTCCACTGGAGAGCTGTTCTGGCGGAGAGAATGAGTTGGAAAATCAGGGCTACATACTGTAATCCTATCTCCAACCCTTATTTCCCGCCAGCATGGCTCCCAACTGTGAGACCAGAATTCCCCATAATACTTCCAACATATGAAACAGCAGTTTCTTTCATAATCGCAAACATTTGTTTTTACCTTTGTAGAGCTGGCAATCTAACGTAGATTCTGGTTGAGGTGCTAATAAATATATCGTGATTTGATTCTGTGCTTAAATTAAACATTGCTTTTGAAGCAAATAGTTTTAGTTTCAAACTGAATTGTAATTTTTTTCTATGTTGTATTTTGCCATTATGAGATGGATAAATGGGGCTCAAGGACCCACTAACAAGAAAGTTGGGGCGTTTGGGAGGGGTCTGGAGGCCGCGGTGGAGGGTCAAGAAATCAGGGCGGCATTTAAAAATGATCTCTTCCTGTTCGTCAATGCAGGAAATGAAGATACGTGTGGCCCCGGAGGACATTCTTTGCTGAATTTTAAAAAAACAAAGTGGCTGGTGCCAAGAAACACCCGCAATTCACGTCCAAAATGGGACTCTGGTTTTTGTCCTGTTAAATCGCTCCCATAGAATCAAATAGGTGGCCTTTTGGCCCATCACACCTGTGCTAGCTCATTCAAGTATATTTCAAGCATCTTTGAAATTTACTTTTGAATCTTGCTTCACAACCCTTTCAGGCGGTGCAATTACAGTCATAACCCAGTGCCTAATTTCTTTCTGCCCTCATCTTGCCTGGTTCTTTTGCCGAATATCTTAAGCCTGCGTCCTCAGGTTGTTAATTGTAAGTTAATTACATTGTTTAAATTTTTAAGATACACAGGTGAAGGGCATTGTTTAATAAAGTCCACAAAGGGGGTGACCCCTTTAATAATCTTTTGCTTTAAGCTTTTAAATTTCCTTTGGAATTTGTTATTCCTTTAAGGGTCTGCCCTTTTATTTGTCCCTTTACTGATTTACTCCAAATTAGGATAAATATTGATTTTTATCTTTAATGGATAACCAATTGAGATCAGAAAGCAAGTGGTGGACAGCAGATCATTAATGAATTATATAGAGAGGAAAGTATGTAAACATTAAATACATTTACTACCCAGGATGAATTATTCTGACAGAAATCGCAGGATAATCACAAACGCATAAGGTCCTTTGGCCCAATATTAATCTATTCAGATAGCCTAAAGTTCCCACTCCTATCCCACTTCATAGTATCCATTTGTTTCTGAGATTACACTGAGGTTTTCTATAATTTTCTCCAAGATCAATTCTCAGATGCTTCCTTTCAGGACTTCCAGCCCAATTTATTTGTCTTCATGGGGCAGCACGGTAGCATTGTGGATAGCACAATTGCTTCACAGCTCCAGGGTCCCAGGTTCGATTCCGGCTTGGGTCACTGTCTGCGCGGAGTCTGCACGTCCTGCCCATGTGTGCCTGGGTTTACTCCGGATGCTCCGGTTTCCTCCCACAGTCCAAAGACGTGCAGGTTAGGTGGATTGGCCGTGATAAATTGCCCTTAGTGTCCAAAATTGCCCTTAGTGTTGGGTGGGGTTACTGGGTTATGGGGATAGGGTGGAAGTGTTGACCTTGGGTAGGGTGCTCTTTCCAAGAGCCGGTGCAGACTCGATGGGCCGAATGGCCTCCTTCTGCACTGTAAATTCTATGAAAAAATATCTGTGACCTAGACCTTTAGGGATGAGCTTCATAATCTTAATCTTTTTATTAGTGTCACAAGTAGGCTTACATTAACACTGCAATGAAGTTACTGTGAAAATTCCCTCGTCACCACACTCCAGCGCCTGTTTGGGTACACGGAGGGAGAATTCAGAATGTTCAATTAACCTGACAGGCGTGTCTTTTGGGACTTGTGGGAGGAAAGCGGGGCACCCGGAATAAACCCACGCAGATACGGGGAGAATGTGCAGACTCCGCACAAACAGTGACCCAAGCCGAGAATCGAACCCGGGTCCCTGGTGCTGTGAAGCAACAGTGCTAACCACTGTGATACTGTGTCGTTCATGGTTTGCTGTGCACTGTTCCCAGCCTTTCTAAGTGGCTCTGTTTTTTGCAACAAAACCCAAGGTGGAGAGCAGCCAAGAGTGGTCATAGCCAATCTGCACAAATACCAGAACCGGGAAAGGATGCTTAGCTGGGCCAGATAGACAAAGGCTGGCAACTGGGATGGTCATAAAATCAGAGTCTATCAGGATATTGGGGCGGACCTGGCAAAGGTCAGGGCCGAATTTAATAAGGCAAAATCGGCTCTGTACGAAAGCAAAATTAAATTTGGGATGCTGTACCCAGCCAGGCTCTGGGTAACGTACCAGGGAAAGGAACATTACTTTACTGCCCCTGCAGAAGCAGTCAAGTTCATCCAAAAGAACGGCTCAGACAGACAGCAAGGGAGACAGTGATAAAGAAGCCACAGAGGAGGCAGAGAAGAACCAATGGGCAGTTTTGCGTGGTACTGCATCACCTCGTTATGAACAGGGGAATGTTGCTGATTTTGCCTTAGTTTAATTGTTCTGTTTTATCACCTTTGCTCTTGAGTCGCCAGGTATCTTTCTGATACCGCCACGTGGTTCAAGTCCGAGTAATGATCAATAATCCAATACACCGCTTAGTAAGATTTAAATCAAAGCACATTTATTATACACCATAATCACTACTCATGTACAAATTCTACATCTAAGCTACTTCTACAGCTAACAGGCCAATACTTAACTTGGAACTGGCCCACCAGGTCAGGGAAATGAATGGCCTTTCGTTCGGGTTCTGAGCCTGCAGGATTCAAAGTTGGTACAGATTGATAGCTAGGAGCGCCTATCTCGTAGCGAGCGTTGAAGTAAGACTTACAGTTCTGCCCAGCTGCTGAAGAGTTAAGAGAGCTGGAAGCGGTTGAAGAGAGCTGAAGAAGAGCTGGAAGAGAGTGTCTTGAACTTGGGGCTCAATTCTTATAGTCCCCAGGGGCTTCCCGCCTTTCGGGGCAGACTTTGTACCTGGTCGATTTTCTCCAATGCTGGAGCGGTTCCCTGATCGATGGGCGGTCCTGAGGTGGTCGTTCACCTCCCATTGTGTAGGCTTCTGCTGGCGCCAAAGAGTCTGGTTTTGCTTTATGTGTCTAAATGTTGCTCATTGTTCCCGGGGATTGCTCATTAGTATGCAGATGGCTGGTGTTTTGTTATGCTGATGGTTGCTGGTATCGATCTTGTCTGGCCTTTCCAGAGGTAAATACACACTCAACCTGCAGCTGCTCATTTGTGTCCTGTTGGCTGACTTTCCCATCAGCCTTTGCCGTTCGCCATTTTAAATCGGGAGTTAGCCATTTTAAATGGCTACAGGAACAAGTTCGCAGAAAGCAGGGGGCGAGTGCAGCAGTGCACAGGAGAAAGTGAGGAGGAGAAGATAAAGGGGACACCATCAAAGTCGGCGTCGAAGGGGGTCAGACGACGTTAGGAGGGCGGGCCACCACACTAGCAGGAAAGCTAGCGCCAGGAGAAATGAGTGAGTGGGGGGGGGGGTTGCCGCGATGCAGCTTCTACCAGGGAGAGAGCATTTGGTGGGGGGGGGGGGCATCAGAGTGGTAAACAGAAGTGGGGGTACAGGAGGGGGCGGGGTGGCAGAAAGAAGTGTGAGGGGCAGCAAAAACAAATCCACGGGGGAACAAAACGATGAGGGAGGTTGGTGGGGGGGGGGGTTGCTCCAGACTGGTTTCAGCAAGTCTCTCTCAAAAACATGGAACAAGATGGCACTCCGAGTAGCTGCTTTGTAGAGTCCCTGAAGAAAGGAAAACCCCGGAGTGTAGGGGCTCACCCGTGGGACGCACACAGTTGACAGCCATGATGGGTAGTCGCTGGGTGAAGGGAAAGCCCGGAAAGCAGGGGCCCTCATGGTGAGTACGGTGATCACGGCCATTTTGGACGGCCTCCAACAAACCCCAGAGTACAGGGGCGCGTCCACCAGGTAAGTATGGTTGATCCCTTAGGAGGAAGGGGGACAAAAGCCACCCAGTCACCTGGAACATTTGAGGACTTTATGGCCTAGTGTAAGATCGAGAGTCTTTGCCCACCTGAAAAATATGAAAGTCTTCCAAGAAACGCACCTGAGGGAGAAGGACCAACTGGGGGGATGGGTGGGGCAGGCGTATCATTCCTGTTACGGGACGAGAGCATGAGGGGTAGCCATTCTGGCAAATAGGGGGACGATGTTTGCTGCGACGGAGACGATTACGGACCAAGGGGGACTGTACGAGATGGTCAGCGGTGTCCTAGACGGGGCACCGGTGGCCCTGGTGAACGTGTATACTTCCAACTGGGGCGGCATGGGATTTGTAAAGAAGACCACGGCGGAAATCCCCGACATAGAAACGCACCGACTGATCATGGCGGGGTGGGGGAAGACTTTAACTGTGTACAGGACCCATTGACGAACTGGACAAACCCAAGAATGGGGTAAACGGCACGCATGGCTGGGAAACTGGAAACCTTCACGGAGCAAATGGGGCTGTGGGCCCATTCGTTTCATGCACCCAGGTGAGAAGGAATTTTCTTTTTTCTTGCAAGTACACAAGGTCTGTACCCAAATTGACCTCTTTGTAGTGGGAAAATTGGTGCTTCCAGAGAGAGTAAGAGTGGAGTACTCTGCGATTGTAATCTCTGACCACGCTCCACACTACAGGGATGTGAAGTTGGAGGCGGGCTGTCCTGAAAGCCCCACATGGAGGTTGGACATGACCCTTTTGGACGGCAAAGTCTTCTGCCAGAAAATGTCACAGTCAATCGATGAGTATATTACTAACAACCAGAACAGGAAGGTCTCACGGTCCATGTTCTGGGTGACGCTGAGGGCTGTGATTAGGGGAGAAATTATTGCCTATAAGGCACTCTGACACAGGGAAGAGAGGGTGGCCAAGCCGCAATTGATCAACACCATTCTGGAGGTCGACAGAAGATACTCCGAGGCCCCGACCGCAGAGCTTCTGGTGGAGAGGAAAAAAACTACAGCTACCTAATGGGAACAAACTCCAAAACCTACAGGTTACAAACTTTCTCCGCAAGGAGGCGGCAGCTTACCCACGGACCCTGAGACGCACAATGCTAGAGGAACTACTGGACTCAGATAATCTGGGAGGGGGGGGAACTGTGGGGACCTATATGGATGACTACTAGAAATGGCATAGTCTCCACTGGACGAAAGACGAGAAAAATGGGAGGAAGAACTAGGGATAGAAATAGGGTGAGAGACTCTGGAAAAAAGCACTGAACAGAGCCAACTCCACCTCCCCATGCGCAAGGATAAGCCTCATGCACAAGGATAAGCACCTGACAAGACCCCGGATGAGCAGGTTCTTCCTGAAAGTGCAGGGCAAATGTGAACGGTGCCAGGGAGGCCCGGCCAACCACATCCACATGTTTTGGGCCTGCCCCAGACTTGTCGGGTTCTGGACAGCTTCCTTCGAGGCAATGTCCAAGGTTGCGGTGGTGAGGGCGGAGTGGTGCCCGAGAGTGGCAGTCTTCGGGGTATCGGACCATCCAGAACTAATCATGGTGAAGAGGGCCGACGGCCTTGCCTTTGCTTCCCTAATCGGCTGCTGAAGAATCCTGCTCGGCTGGCGATCAGCAACACCACCCACAGCTGAAGACTGTCGGAAATTCTCTACATGGAGAAAATCAAAGTCAGAGGATGGCTTGCGCAAAGCGTGTGGGCCATTCACCAACTTGTTCCAGGACCTGTTCAAAGCCAACAGCCAATAGAGTGAGGAGAGAGGGGTGGGGGGGGGGGCACATATGAGACTGCAGGGAACAAACCGGGAGGGGAGGGGAGGGGGAGGCCTGCCAAAACGGATGTCAGGGGGCCTAGAACAAGGCCACAAAGAACGGAATCCTCAAAAAAACACCAGAAATAGGATAGGGGGCAGTGAGGAGAGGATGAGTGGGACCAGCCGACAAAAAAAAAAAGGGGGGGGGGGAAGCACGGCATAAATATATAAATAGAGGACAACTGCCCACTGTACAATAAGAGACCTTAGAGGATGTGTTGATACCAAGGGAAATACTTATATATTACACCTGATGCACATACCCTTGTCTACTGTACACTGTATAAATTGAACAACTGCTATAAAAGCATTTTCAAAGAAAGGAAATGATCCTTTCCCTCGACAGAGACTTGAAGACGGGCCGGGTATAGTAGCTCAAACCGGATACCCTTCTTGAATAGAGCCGATTTCACCCTGTTAAATGCTGCCCTTTTTTCCACCAATTCTGCGCCATGGCCTTGGTATAGCTGGACCGGTATAGCTGGACCGAGTGACCCTCCCATTTAACATCCCGGTGCTCCCAGGCACACTGCAGGATCTGCTTCTATTCTTTAAAATCATGTAACATTATGATCATTGCTCGTGGGGCTTCCCCTGCACGAGGTCGTGGTAAGCACGCGATGAACTCGATCTAATTCTGGGGTAGATTTGAGAACGTTCACATCCACCATCTTGACCAACATGTTGGCTATGCATTCTGTGGGGGTGTTGCCTTCCGTCCCCTCTGGCAAACCCACGAGCCAATGTTTCGTCTTCGAGACCTGTTTTCCAGGTCACTTACTTTATTTCTCAACAACTTTACTTCTCAACAACTTGTTCGATTCCATTTTTTTGAGCGCCCTGATCTGCTGGCTGCGGTCGGAGAGGGCCACCTCCATATATCTGATCCTGTCGCCCCAAGCCTCCATATCTTTGGTCATCCCTTCCAATTGACTTGAGATTTGGTTTCAGGACGTATCTACTGATCTTTCCACTTCTCTGGCCAGGCCTCATTGGTATTTTTTCAGTTCAGTCGCCATGATGCAGCTGATAGCCACGTGGTCGCCTGGGGGGGAGGGGACGCTTCCCGCCGCTATTTTGTCCCCTGCCTATTCCGGGAAAGCTTCTGAGTCTGAGGAACACATTCGGCACCCCACTCTCCTATTCTTGTTATATTTAGGCATTCTTCTTGGCTGGGCTGGTTCCCCATCGATTTTTTTACATTTGTTGGTTAGTGCTGCTGTTTTAGCGCTTTATGGGACAGGTTCGGGTCAGAGGGTTTCCCTGTGCATTCCCTCCGATCACATTCACCGCCAGAAATCTCAAAACTATATTTTAATTTAAATTTGAAAAGGTTCCTTTAAATTATTTCTTTAGTTACAGTGTCTCATTCATTTTGGAATGTCGAATGCAGGTAGGGAATATACAGTGAATGGTAGAACCCTCAAGCGTATTGACAGTCAGAAAGATCGAGGTATACAGGTCCACAGGTCACTGAAAGGGGCAACACAGGTGAAGAAGGTAGCCAAGAAGGCATACGGCATGCTTGCCTTCATTGGCCGGGGCATTGAGTATAAGAATTGGCAAATCATGTTGCAGCTGTACAGAACCTTAGTTGAGCCACACTTGGAGTATAGTGTTCAATTCTGGTCGCCACACTACCAGAAGAATGTGGAGGCTATAGAGAGAGTGCAGAAGAGATTTACCAGGATGTTGCCTGGTGTGGAGGGCATTAGCTATGAGGAGCGGATGAATAAACTCGGTTTGTTCTCACTGGAACGACGGAGGTTGAGGGGCGACCTGATAGAGGTCTACAAAATTATGAGGGGCATAGACAGGGTGGATAGTCAGGGTTTTCCCAGGGTAGAGGGATCAATTACTAGGGGGCATAGGTTTAAGGTGCGAGGGGAAAGGTATAGAGTAGATGTACGAGGCAAGTTTTTTACACAGAGGGTAGTGAGTGCCTGGAACTCGCTGCCGGAGGAGGTGGTGGAAGCAGGAGCGATAGTGACATTTAAGGGGCATCTTGACAAATACATGAATAGGATAGGAATAGAGGGATACGGACCCAGGAAGTGTAGAAGATTGTAGTTTAGACGGGCAGCATGCTCAGCACAGGCTTGGAGGGCCGAAGGGCCTGTTCCTGTGCTGTACATTTCTTTGTTCTTTGTTTTGTCTCTTAGAGGCTGTCACTTTAATTTAATTAGTTAATTTGCTCGTTTGTTAAGTGTTTTCACTCAGAAGAGTACAACTAGAGGACCCTGTACAGGCTGCTGCTGCACATACTTGCTTGCTCTCGTCCACTATCGGGACATGTAGTGGTGTTCTATCCTGCTGCTCGACACTGTTGGGAGGTCCAGTAGAACATAGAACATTACAGCGCAGTACAGGCCCTTCGGCCCTCGATGTTGCACCAACCTGTGAAACCACTATAAAGCTCATCTACACTATTCCCTTATCGTCCATATGTCTATCCAATGACCATTTGAATGCCCTCAGTGTTGGCGAGTCCACTACTGTTGCAGGCAGGGCATTCCACGCCCTTACTACTCTCTGAGTAAAGAACCTACCTCTGACATCCGTCCTATATCTATCTCCCCTCAATTTAAAGCTATGTCCCCTCATGCTAGACATCACCATCTGAGGAAAAAGGCTCTCACGGTCCAGCCTATCCAATTCTCTGATCATCTTGTATGCCTCAATTAAGTCAGTTCTTAACCTTCTTCTCTCTAATGAAAACAGCCTCAAGTCCTTCAGCCTTTCCTCATAAGATCTTCCCTCCATACCAGGCAACATTCTGGTAAATCTCCTCTGCACCCTTTCCAATGCTTCCACATCCTTCCTATAATGCGGCGACCAGAATTGCATGCAATACTCCAAATGTGGCCGCACCAGAGTTTTGTACAGCTGCAACATGACCTCATGGCTCCAAAACTCAATCCCTCTACCAATAAAAACTAACACACCGTACGCCTTCTTTACAACCCTCTCAACCTGGGTGGCAACTTTCAGGGATCTATGTACATGGACACCGAGATCTTTGCTCATCCACACTGCCAAGAATCTTACCATTAGCCCAGTACTCTGTCTTCCTGTTATTCCTTCCAAAATGAATCACCTCACACTCTTCTGCATTAAACTCCATTTGCCACCTCTCAGCCCAGAGCTGCAGCTTATCTATGTCCCTCTGTAACTTGTAACATCATTCCGCACTGTCCACAACTCCACCGACTTTAGTGTCATCTGCAAATTTACTCACCCATCCTTCTACGCCCACCTCCAGGTCATTTATAAAAATGACAAACAGCAGTTGCCCCAAACAGATCCTTGTGGTACACCACTAGTAACTGGACTCCAGTCTGAACATTTCCCATCAACCACCACCCTTTGTCTTCTTCCAGCTAGCCAATTTCTGATCCAAACTGCTAAATCACCCTGAATCCCATGCCTCCGTATTTTCTGCAGTAGCCTACCGTGGGGAACCTTATCAAATGCTTTACTGAAATCCATATACACCACATCAACTGCTTTACCCTCATCCACCTGTTTGATCACCTTCTCAAAGAACTCAATAAGGTTTGTGAGGCACGATCTACCCTGCACAAAACCGTGTTGACTATCTCTAATCAAATTATTCCTTTCCAGATGATTATACTTCCTATCTCTTATAAACCTTTCCAAGATTTTGCCCACAACAGAAGTAAGGCTCTCTGGTCTATCGTTACCGGTCTACAGTAGAGGATTCTCTATACCAGAAACAGAGGGTAGCATAAATGGGTCTTTTTCTGCTGGCAGGATTTAACTAGTGTTTTGTCACAGGGTTCACTGTTGGACACTCAACTTTTTACAATTTATATAAATGACTTGGATGAAAGGATGGAATGTGTGTTTGCTAAATTTGCTGAAAACACAAAGATAAGTATGGAATCATAAATTAGAATCACAAAATCCCTACAGTGCAGAAGGAGACTATTCGGCCCATTAAGTCTGCACCACCCCTCTGAAAGAGCATCCCACACAGGCACACTCTCACGCCTTATCCCCATAATCCCACCTAACCTGCCCATCTTTGGACAATAAGGGGCACTTTAGCATGGTCAACCCACCTAACCTGCACATCTTTGGACTGTGGTAGGAAACTGGAGCACCCGGAGGAAACACACAGAGAATGTGCAGACTCCACACACAGTTAGTTACCCAAGGTCGGAATTGAACCTGGGACCCTGGAGCTGTGAGGCAGCACTGTGCCACCTTGCTGCCCTTATTAGGAAAATAAGTTGTGAAGAGGATATAAGGAGGCTATAATGGGACATAGATAGTTTAATGGGACATAGATAGGGTTAAGTGACTGGACACAGTTCCGGCAAACGGAGTATAATGTTGAAAAATATGAAATTAACCATTTTAGCAGGAAGAATAAAAAAGAAGCATATTATCTGAATGGGGAGAGAGGGGAAGGAGGGGGAGGGGGAGGGGAAGAGAGGGAAAGGGGAAGGGGAGGGAAGGGGAGGTGAGATGGAGGAGGGGGAGTGGGGTAAGGAGGGGGGAGCGGGTAGGGGGGGAGGGGAAGGGAGGAGTGGGGGGGGGGGGGGGTTAGTTCCGGGCTGTGGCAAGGGGAGATGACCTAACAGTTATGGAGGATGAGTTTGGTCATGGAGCGCCATCTTGGGTGTGTTTTGTTATGCTCTTGACGTAGCATAAGCTGCTTCCTTGATGTGCACTCTGACAAAGGAAGGTTCAGGCTTGGAGATAGCTTGAACACGTTTATTAAACTGTTAACAATTCTCCTACTTGGATTCAATGCTATTGTTAATCCTGCTATAGCTACTCAGACTGACTAACCAGTCTGCTACAATCCACGTGGTGGGTATGATGTTCAATCAACCCTGTGTCTGTACTCACTGAGTGTCTCCACTGGAAAGAGGAAGATCATGTGTGCTGTGTCCTTGTATATGGGTTGGTGTAATGCCCTCCTGTGGTAGTGTCACCTCTGTGTGTGTCTTGAATGCCCATTGGTCGCATCCTATCTTACTGACCTATTGGTTGACTGCCTGTGTGTCATGTCTCTGGTGCTCCCTCTAGTGTCTAGCTAGGTGTAGTGTATGTACATTAACCCTGAGGGAGAGAGAGAGAGAGAGGGGCAGAAGCCTCCATGAGAATTGTGACGTGGAATGTACGTGGGATAAATAGGCCGATTTGCACGCTTGAAGAGTTTGAGAGCAGAGGTGATTTTTTTGCAGGAGATGCATCTCCAGGTGAAAGATCAGATGAGGTTGAGGAAGGGGTGGGTGGGGCAAGTGTTCCACTCCGGGTTTGACAAGAGGTCGTGGGGAGTTGCCATATTGTTGAGCAAGAAAACGGAGTTTACCGGGGCTAGGGAACTGCAGGAGCCCGGAGGGGGGCGGGGGCGAGGAGGTTTGTGTTAGAGTGGGGTGCTAGTGGGGACTCCAGTGGTATTGGTGTTGTGTATGTGCCTAATTGTGGCAATGCCAAATTCATGAACAGGCTTTTGGGGGCGATCCCAAATTTGGACTCTCACCAGCTGATTATGGGAGAAGGGGGCAGTGGGGGGCGGGGGGGGGCGGGGGGGGGGGGGGGGGGCGGATTTCAATTGTGTATTGGAGCCGAGGGTGGATATGTCGAGCCGAATACCGATGGGAGGTAGAGGACGGCGTGATAGCTGGGAGGGTTTATGGAGAGGTTGGGGATGGTGGAGGTTTGGGCCCTCGGGAGAGAGGGAGTATTCCTCCTTCTCCCATGTGTATAGGGTTTATTCCAGGATTGACTTTCTTGTGGTGAGCTGGGTGGTGCTGATAGGGGTGGATGGTGCGGAGTACGCGGGAATAGTGATTTCAGACCACGCTTCGCACTTTCGCACGTTCTTTTGGGTCAGGCACAGAGGCCATGGGGAGGTTGGATCCGGGGCTTTTGATGGACAAGGAATTCCGTGGGAATTAAGAATTATGTTGAGCTCAATCAGAATGGGGAGGTTTCAGCAGCCACGCTTTGGCAGGCGCTGAAGGCAGTGGTTCGGGGGGGAAATTGTTTTGTTCAAGGCCCATAAGGGTAAGATGAGGTGGGAAGAGCATCGGAGACTGTTGAGATGAGATAGTGGAGGTGGATAGGAGGTACTCTGTGGTCGCCAAGAAGGTGTTGTGGGCAGAAATAAAGAAGTTGCAGGGGCAGTTCGACTGGTTGATGATGGGAAGGATGGTGGGTCAGCTGTGGCGGGCGAGGAGAGTGCAGTATAAGGAGAAGGCGAGTCACATACTGGCCCACCAGCTGCGGGGGCAGGCAGCATCGAGGGAAACTCTTCAGGTGCGGGCGGAGGGGTGGGACGTGGGGGGCGGGCGGGGGGGGGAGGGGGAGAACGTGTTGTCTGATCTGGAGAGGATAAATGAGGTGTTAAGGCCTTTTACGAGAGGCTGTACAAGGCTGGGCCGGGGGGTGTGGGAAGGCAGTTCGCAAAGGAGTTGGCCCCCGCCCCACTTTCTGGGCATGTTTCATGAAACAGTGGAAAGTGGGGGAGTTTCCGGCTACGTTGGCGCAGGCGTCGATTTCGCTGATCCCGAAAAAGGGGAAGGATCATTGGAGTGCGATTCCTACAGGCTCATCTCGCTTCTAAACACGGAAGTGAAAGTCCTGGCAGAGGTATTGGTGAGAAGGTTGGAGGGGTTTGTGCAGGAGGTGGTTTCAGAGGATAAAACAAACTTTGTGAAGGGGAGGGAATTGTCTAGTAATATTAGGAGGTTGCTGAATGTAATTATGACCCCGTCAGGGGGGGCAAATGCTGGAGGTGATGGTGCCCACACTCGCGGAGAAGGCCTTTGATCAGGTAGAGTGGAGGTATCTGTTTGAGATTTTGGGGAGAATTGGACCGAGTCCAGTTGTTGGGGCCCGTTTGTTGTATGCGTCCCCATGGCAAGTGTGTGAACGAATGAGACGAACTTGGTATATTTTGGGTTGTATAGGGGTATGAGGTGGAGTGCCCGCTGTTGATTACGTTGACGATTGAGCACTTGCGATGGCACTTTGGGCTTCGGTTGAGTGGCGGGGGATTGTGATGTGGGAATGCATTAATTAGATTTAGATTTATTGTCTCATGTACCAAGGAATGGTGAAAAATATTGTTCTACGTACAGTCCAGACAGATCGCTCCACACTCAAAAACATTGAATACATGAGCATACATAATGAAAATGCATAAATATAGACAGCGGGTGAAGTATACGGTATATAGTGCTACAACTGTAGAGAAGATGTGTAGGAAGATCAGTACAGTCCACAAGATCAGTCCCTGACGGGATTGGTGGAGGAGATCAAGGGGGCCTTAAAAGATGAGATATCCTGCACCTGACATTGGCGGGGAGGATGCAGGTGGTGAAGATGAATGTGCTGCCAAGATTTTTGTTTGTGCTTCAGTCCCTCCCTATTTTTCTCCCCAAGGACTTTTCTGGCAGGGGAATGCGCTACTTTCGAAACTTATGTGGGCAGGGAAGATGCCAAGGGTGAAGAGGGCTTTGTTGCAAAGGCAGAGGCGGGGAGGAGAGTTGGCACCCCTGAACTTGCTGCATTATTATTGGGCAGCGGACTGGGTCAGATTGGAGGAGGAGTCTGAGGGCTCTGGTGCTGCTCGCTCCAAGAAAGTATACGGGGAGTCCGGTGGTGGAATCATCTATAAAAACCCAGAACCAGCTGAGGAGGCACTTTAAACTACGTCACATGTCGGTGTTGATGCTACTGTGTGGGAATCACAGGTCACGCCGGGGGGGATGGGATGTATAGGCAGTGGAGGGAGGAGGGGTTGGGGTGAGTCAGGGACATGTTTTGGAGGGGAAGTTCGCTGGGCTAGAGTTGTGGGAGAGGTTTGAGTTACCAAGGGAGAGTGAGGTTAGGTACAGGCAGGTGAGGGGTTTACACATAAGGAGCTGCCTTTGTTCCCTGAGGTAAAGAGCAACGGCTTCTGGAGAAATTGCTGCTCCCGGATGAGGTGGGGAATGGCAAGATTGGGCATATATATGAGTGGTTAGGTGCAAGGCAATACAGCAGTGAAAAGGATCAAGCGGAAATGGGAGGAGGAGTTGGAAAGAGGGATCGGATGGGGACTTTGGTGTGAGATAATGCAGCGAGTGAGCTCAAGCTCCTCCTGTGCAAGAATGAGTTTGATACACTTTAAGCTGGTGCACAGGGTTTATCCCGGGGGTAACAGACGGTTGTGAAAAGTGTGGGAAGGGTCTGGTGAACGATGTTCATATGTGAGGAGTTGGAGAACTTTTGGGAGGTGGTGTTCGGGAGCCTATCAAAGATTGTAGGGGTTGAGGTGAAGCTGGACCCTATGGTGACGATCTTTGCGGTGTCAGAGGTGTCGGAGCTGCTGGAGGGGAAGGGGGCCGATGTCATGGCCTTCGCCTCTCTGATTGCCCGGCGATGAATAGTTTTGAATTGGAGATCGGCTATGCCACCAGGAGTCGCAGCATGGCTGAGGGATCTGTAGGAATTTCTCAGGTCCTACAAAAGGGGATCAAGACGGAACGGCACTTGAGGGGGGGGGGGGGGGGGGGAGGGGGGGTCGTCCAGGTGATCGGAGGCCCCACGATGGTTAGTCTCTTGGCACGGTGGCACCTTGGCACTACTGCGCCACCCAAGCACCTTGGGACTGCCAGGTGCCAGGCTGGCATTTAGCCTGGCCAGTGAACTGGCCTGGGGTGCCCTGCCCATATTAGGTGGAGTGTAGAGCCCCGAGAGCCCCTTAAAGGTGAGTTGGGGCGTTAGGAGAGGGATCTGGGGGGGGAGTCATGGCTGAAATAGCAACAAAGTGCAGTTTAATAGTTCTGCCCAGAATGGACTCATATTTTCTAAATTAAATTGCACTCAGAATTCATCTCCATCTGGTTATGAGTTTTATCCTTTAATGGTTTGTTTCACAAACCAGTTCCTCCATATCCATTCCTCTATTAGTAAAATACAGAAATATAAAAGAAGTGGAAGTAATATTGGATAAAGAAATGTGTTTCATGCATGTGTTCCGTTTCATTCCTAGTCTTTAGCCTATTAGATCAAAGCCAAAAACTATTTTCAATACATAAAGATGAATGGCTGAGAGTAGATTATTCCTTAATCCTTGCAAATCTATTCAATTTGTGCAGCAATACATCATCATTACCCCCGTTTATTAGAACTTTCTGATGCTGCAATGTTTTGACAATATAGCTGATGCATATTTGCAACCAAGTGAAAAAGTAGTGACCGACCATTAGAAATTCCTTAATTTCATATGAAAACACTGAATATTTTAGTCATAGAATTCATCTCACCACTTTCAACAGTAATTCAACATCATATGAAACATTATTCTCATGGACGTTTGAGAAAAATTATGATTTATTTAATGTTGGTAAACTTGTTAAATACTTATCCTCACTCATTATAATGATGCTAGCTTCCAGTGTGTATGTCACTGAAGACTTGTTACTGAGTATAAGGAAAGAATAATTACTTTAATCCACACTTGACAATCATTGTATTAATGTGTTGTGATTAAGCTTATTACAGTCTCAGAGACATTTGCAGACTTCTAATGTTCCTTGACATTATAGGCTTTTCACTGCTCCTGAGGAATCCAAAACATAAGCATTTTTGTCCTGCTTTAGTTTTCAGTAACTAAGCAACCTTGGAATACGGTTGTTACCATTAAACTAAAATGATTCCTTCAAATTCCAGGCATTTTTTGAAGACTACATATCACCATGGCTTAAATCTACTATTTTAATCCATTAAGCGATTCTTTTATAATCCTTAAATAACTCGCATGCCTCTCTAAATACATCCCTCGTTCCATCACAGTTATTCTGACTTTTGCAAAATACCTGTGCACAGACCCCGCAGATCATAAAAGCTCTTGAACTTTATCTACTCAAAGTCAACGTTGTCTAGAATGATTGGTGAAAAGAATTCCATGGCGATGTACTGAATGTTACTGCCTGGATTTTGCTTTCAGTAGGCAGCAAAGGGTCGTCACAGAAAGTGAACTGTTTCTGCCCACTTTTTTGTATGCTTCATTATTGCTGATAATCAGTAATCCACAAAATTAAAGTTAAACCAATCCTGTGTTCCTTTGCTTTTAGTCAGTGCAGAAGTACAGCTAGCGGGTACACAAAGTGAGGATGGGAAGTGCATCGCAAATTGGGAGGAGGAGCCAACAGCAGTTACCTTTTTAGTGCATCACCTCCCCATGACACACAAACACAAGGATGGAGTCAGGTTTTACCCAGGAAAAGACTGCAGCTGCAACCGTCAGGAAAGCAAAACGGTTTTCACAAATCAGTATTGCAGAAATAGTCAATAGTCCATTTGCCAATGTACTTTGTTTTAACTTTAAACCTCTTTTACTCCCAAAGCTGATTCCAGATGCGCTACGTTTTCCATCTCTTCCAATGGTTCTTCTTTTGCTTCAGTCTTTCCTCCCTTGGCTATTCCAATTCTTCTTGTTTCTTTAATGCTCCTGGTCCATCACTTCTCTGAGATGGTATGTTTCATCATCCAGCAATCATTACACCAATACATCCTCGTGATGTTGCCTCTTCTTCCTGCCATATTCTCTTACAAATTTGCTTAAACCTTCTTTTCTAGCAGTGATGAAAGGTGGAGGACAACATGTCAATGGTTTGACTCTCCACAGGTGCTGACTCGTCTGTGGATATGTCTGCAGCCTTTTCTGGTTTTGGTTCAATCCATCATGTTGGCTTTCCAAATATGGAAAGTTGGTGTGCACCTTAATTCAGCTACAATTAACATGAAGTTAAAGACATCCTTTTAAATGGTTCTGAAAGGTGAAATTTGCTCAAAGTCAGCAGTGAAGAGAAACATCTATCTAATAAAACCTCTTCCTGCTTAATGCCTATATCAAGACCGGGATCTGTGTTATAGTTATCGAGTTTCCAGAAGTTGGTTGACTTAGTTCATTGTTTTTGATGATGGAGTGGGTTTGAAAAAAAGACTTGCATTTATATAGCGCCTTTCGTGACCTCGGCATGCCCCAAAGCACTTGACAACCAATTAAACATTTTGATATGTAGCAACTGTTGTGGTATAGGGACTGCAGCAGCTAATATGCACATAACAACAGTGTGGCAATCAACAAATGATCTGTTTTTGTGATGCTGATTGGGGGATAACTATTGGACAGAGCAACAGGCTGTAAGACCATTAGATGTAGGAGCAGAAGAAGGCCATTTAGCCCACTGAGTCTGCTCCACCATTCAATGAGATCATGGCTGATCTGATATAATCCTCAACTCCACCTTCCCACCTTGTCCCCATTAACCCTTGATTAATGATTAAAACTGTCGATTTCAGCCTTGAACGTGTTTAGCGACCCAGCCTCTACAGCCCACAGATTCACTATTCTCTGAGAGAAGAAATTCTTCCTCCTCTCTGTCTTAAATAGGCAAGCCCTCACTCTGACGTTATTCCCTCTGGTCCTAGACTCTCCCACCACAGGAAACATCCTCTCAGCATCTGTGAAGCCTCTTGAGAATTCTATATGGGATCTCAATAATGTCACCTCTCATTGTTCGAAACCCCAATGACTCCCTGCTCTTCTTTGAAATAGTGCCATGGGATATTTTACATTTTATTTTTATCTAACTGAGAGGGCAGATAGGGCCATGGTTTAACTTCTCATTTGAAAGAGAACATATCCTTCAATGCAGCACTCCCTCATTACTGCACACTATCATGTCACCTTTGACTTTTGCGTTCTTGTGGGACTCAAAATACAACTTTCTGACTCAGAGACTAAAGGGCTACTGACTGAGCCATGGTTGACACATCAAGACACTGAGTTAAGATGAAGGTTGAAATCACTGAGGAGTCTGGTAACAGCAGGGAAGAAACTGTTTTTGACTTTTGTTAGTGCGTGTTCTCAGACCATTGCATCTCCTGCCGAATGGAAAAGATTGGAAGAGAGAATGACCGGTTGGGAGGGGTCTTTGATTGTGCTGCCAGTTTTCTCAAGGCAGCGGGAGGTGTAGACAGAGTCAATAGGTTTGTGTGATAGACTAAGCTATGTTCATGACTCTCAGTAGTTTCTTATGGCCTTGGGCCGAGCAGTTGCCATACCAGGCTGTGATACAGCCAGATAGGATGCTTTAGATTAGCGACTAGCCTAAACGGAACTCGAAACTCTGTTATGAAATTATAAAATGATAATCAAAGGCAGGGTTGGATTGATTGGGGGCCAAAATGATGCATTCTTGTGGAGACAGAGGACATTGCTGAACTACTGAATGAGTATATTGCATCTGTCTTCACTAGAGAAGAGGATGTTGCCAATGTAGCAGCAAAGTATAAGATAGCAAGTAAGCGTGCAGGTGCAGCAAGCGATTAAGAAGGAAAATTGCATGATGGCCTTTTTTGCAAGGGGATTGGAGGACAAGAATAAGTAGGCCTTGCTGCAATTGTACATCGTTTTGGTGAGACCACATCTGGAGTACTAAGTCCAGACATCTCGGGCAGGAATCTCCGCAATCGGCGCGATGTCCGCCGACCGGCGCCAAAAACGGCGTGACTCAGTCCGGCATCGCGCCGCCACAAAGGTGCGGAATTCTCCGCATCTTGAGGGGCCAAGCCCTCACCTTGAGGGGCTAGGCCCGCGCCGGACTGACTGCCGCCCCGCCAGCTGGCGGGAAAGGCCTTTGGTGCCCCGCCAGCTGGCGCGGAAATGACTTTGCCGTGTGGCGCATGCGCGGGAGCGTCAGCGCCCGCTCACAGCATCCCCGCGCATGTGCAGTGGAGGGGGTCTCCGCCATAGTGGAGATCATGGTGAAGGCGGAAGGAAAAGAGTGCCCCCACGGGGCACAGGCCCACCCGCGGATCGGTGGGCCCCGATTATGGGCCAGGCCACCATGGGGGCCCCCCCGGGGCCAGATCGCCCCGCGCCCCCCCAGGACCCTGGAGCCCGCCCGCACTGCCAATCCCGCCGGTAAGAGAGGTGGTTTGATTCTCGCCGGCGGGACAGGCATTCCAGCAGCGGGACTTCAGCCCATCGCGGGCCGGAGAATCGCCGGGGGGGGGGGGGGGGCCGCCAACTGGCGCGGCGCGATTCCCACCCCCGCCGAATATCCGTTGCCGGAGAATTCGGCAACCGGCAAGGGCGGGATTCACGCCAGCTCCCCGGCGGGTCTCCGACCCGGCAGGGGGTCGGAGAATCCCGCCCCTCTTGTCTATCCTTGTAGCCCTTTGTCCCTCAATTATGTGTAGGGCGGGATTCTCTGGTCTCTCATTGATTCTACTTCACGCCACTAGGAAACCCGTGGTGGGGATGCACCGGCGTGAAGAGCCAGAAGATCTCGCCCACAATATTTATCCCTGTTCTCCTGCGAGTTAAATTCCTAAAGTATGTAGAATACTTTCTCTTTCAATCTGATTTGCACATTCCTCATCATCAATAATGGTTTTGTTTTGCCTGATGAATTCCAACTCCCTTGGGATAAAGGCCAACATTCCACTAGCCTTTTTGATTACGTTTTTGTATTTGTGCACTTAGTTTTTTTTAGCAATTTCTGTCCACAGACACCCAAGTTGTTTTGCTTCTCCACAGCTCCTAGTCTCTTATGATAAGAAAATATTCCTCTATGTCTTGAACTCCATCGAACATAGTTTTGCCCAGTCAGGAAACGTGTCTATGTCACAAAGGTCTTTGCAGCCCATGAAGTACTTCTGAAGTGTAGTCATTATTGTAGGAAATGCGGTAGTCAATTTGCACACAGCAGGATTCTATAAAATGTAATCGGAGACTGACCAGATGATCTGTTTTAGTGATGTTGGTTGAGGGATAACCATTGGTGAGAACTTACATACTCTTTTGGAATGTCTGAGGGAGTAGACAGGATCTCAGTTTCATCTGATCTGAAAGATGGCAGCCCTGACACTTCTCACCTGGATTTTGCTCTCTCCTCTCTAGTGTGGTTTTGAGCTGACCCCAGGGGTGCCTGCCCTTATGAGGCGAAATGAGGGGGCTCGAGGACCCCTAACAAGTAAGTTGGGGTGTTGGGGGGGGAGGGGGGATATCCGGAGGCTGTGATGAGGGCTGAGAGATTGTGGCATCCTGATCTCTTCCTATACTGACAAGGTGAGCTCGTCCATACAGGATGTGAAGGTAAGTGTGCCCACGGTGGTGCATTCCTCGCTGAGGTAGAAAAAAGAGTTCCATTTGATATTGGGGTCATTCTCAGCGCTGCAGGCACCGCTATACATGCCCAAAACAGAACTCTGTTTTTTTCCTATTAAATTGCATCTTGTGGGGCAGCACGGTGGTGCAGTGGTAGCAGTGCAGTCTCACGGCGCCGAGGTCACAGGGTCGATCCCGGCTCTTGGGTCACTGTCCGTGTGGAGTTTGCACATTCTCCCCGTGTTTGTGTGGGTTTCGCCCCACAACCCAAAGATGTGCAGGTAGGTGGATTGGTCACGCTAAATTGCTCTTTAATTGGAAAAAATGAATTGGGTACTCTAAATTTATTTTTAAAAATTGCATCTTCTGACTCTATGAATAAAAATGGCTGAAGACTGGTAACTGATTCTGGGGGCCTCTGGAGGAGGCAGAGATGGATCATCCACTCGATACTTCTGGCTGAAGATTGTTGCAAATGCTTCAGCCTTACCTTTTGCACTGATGTGCTGGGCTCCTCATTCATTGATGGGAATATTCATGGAGCCTCCTCCTCCAGTGAGTTGTTTAATTGTCCACTGCCATTCATGACTGGATGTGGCAGGACTGTAGAGCTTAGGTCTGATTCATTGATTCTTGAATTGCTTAGCTCTGTCTATTACTTGTTGTTTACGCTGTTTGCCTTGCAAGTTGTCCTTTGCAGGAGGAATGCCTGGTGCTGCTTTTGGCATGCCCTCCTGCACTCTTCATTGGTGGTGGTGGTGGTAATAGTAGAGTGGGGAATATGCCAGGCCATGACATTACAGATTGTGGTTGAGTTGCTAGATCTTCAAAATCTATCCCACTTAACACAGTGGTAGTGCCATCAATGCGATGGAGGGAATCCTCAATGTGAGCATGGATTCGTCTCCACAAAGACTTTGCGGTGATCACTCCTACGAATACTGTCATTGACTGCATCTGCAGTTGGTGAGGATGAGGTCAAGTATGTTCTTCCGCCTTGTTGGTTTCCTCACCACCCACTGCAGATCCGTCTAGCAGGTGGTGTCTGAGTATGATTCCGTCAGTATATTGCTTGACTAGTCTGTGGTTTTTACAACAATCAACAATGATTGCATGGTAGTCATTAAACCTTTTAATTGCAGATTTTTATTGAATTCAAATTCCACCATGGTCCGGGTCCCCAGTGCATTAGCTTGGGTCTCTGGATTACCAGTCTAGTGACGATCTACGCCACTGCCTCCTCCTTCAATGTGGGTTGAATAATCTTCTTCAGTTGCAATTATCTTCAGCGTTTTCTTAATACTTACATTTTACATTGCGATTTTAAACTTCGAGAAAAATAAGTTTACATTTCTTACATGATGCATGAACAAAACTTTGTCAATTAAAGCACTCACCAGTTTTGGCAAGGCTTTTCCTAGAATTACAGAAATTCATATATGTAAAAAGTAAGAACAGAAACTTAGAACAGATCCCTGCAGAAAACTACAACCTATTCCCTCAGCAGAGAAAACTATTTCCTTACAAATACATCCCCCCCTCCATTGCTAAACCGGTCTTCGATCCAAACAAAACTTAAAATACTGCAGAGGCAGGTCAGGCATCATCTATTGAGAGAGGAAAAAAGATAGGCAAACATTTCAGGTCTTGTGACCCTTTGTCACTATGTGTTGCCAGTATTTTCTGCTTTAATTTTAGTATTCAATATTGCTTGCTAACAAAGAAGCGCGGCCTGAGAGTGGGGAGTGCACACAGGGCTAATCACCATGCCTTTGGGGTGGTGGGTCTGTCATGATATGCAAACATGCACATAATGATATACAGACAGGCAGCTAATGAACACAGAGAACAGGACATGACCAATGAGCAGGCAGGACACTCAGGGGTGGTATCTCACTATAAAATACATGAGGCACTCACACTCCGCCTCTTTCCACTGATGAACATCTACAGAGTGAGTTGGGGTGTATCAGCACACCTCCAGCACGTGGCTCAGAGCTAGTCTGGTTCAGTCAGACAGAGTAACCACACTTAGGTTAGCAGAGAGTCGAACTCATGAGAACTGTGCTACTAGTTCAATAAATCAGATTGAACTAACTTCAAGGTCTGGAGTATCTTTTGGTCAAAGCTGCATCAAGTTGCAGGCTGTGTTATCCCAGAGACAATAACACATCATGATACCAAGAGACTGCTTAATCTAGGTGGTTTACCTCAATCCGTTCCGTGACGACAAGCGAATATATCCCGGCACCGTGGAGGCTCCTCACCAGCTCAGGACCTCCGGCAATGTGGCAACTGGCGGACATTCAAACAAAAGTTTCTACTGTACATTGAAGAATCGGACCTCGTGGGTGCGTCTGATGCAAGGAAGATTGCGCTTCTCCTCTCAACAGCGGGTGATCAAGCCATCGAACTCTTCAACTCGTTTCAATTCACCGAAGGCCAGGACAAGACAAAGTTTCAGACCATCCTGGACAAGTTTGACAGTCGCTGTAAAGTGGACACCAATGAAATAATCGAGCGCTACATTTTTAAACAGCGTCTACAAGGCAAAAATGAATCTTTCAACTCCTTCTTAACTAACCTCCGCCTGCTTGTGCTGTCCTGCAACTTTGGTGATATTGCTGACTCCACGATCAGAGACCAAATTGTTTTTGGTGTTCACTCTGGCCCTCTGAGAGATCAGCTACTGAAAATCAAGCATATGACCCTGCTAGTCACGATTGAGACATGCACAGTGCATGAGCATGCCCAAAATCGCTATGCCCAGTACAAATTGGCTGAAAATGAGAAACTTGCCTCCCACGAGGCAGAGAGTGTGCAGGCCATCTCCCCGATGCAGTGCCTCAGCATTGATGACAGCAGCCATTTTGCGCGCTTTTCGTGGGGCCCCACGCATGTGCGATGCGAACGGGATAACAAAGCGGCCGACACCCGCACTGCACATGTGCGACGACGCGCGGAGCGTCAGGATGCCGACGTCATGACGTGCTCGAACTGCGGCAACGCTCACTTAAAGAAACACTGCCCTGCAAGAGGCAGGCGATGTTTAAACTGCGGGAAGCCTGGACATTATGCAGCCTTGTGCAGGTCTGCACCACCAGTCAGGGGCCAGCGCTCCCAATTCCGACGCCGGCACGTTCAGACTGTGCAACAACGACTACATGATTCTGATCCTGGCAGTACAATGGATCCAGAGGACGAGTGCCTGGAGTCCGCCTACCGAGTGGGCATCATTACCACACATGAACATGCCACACCTAACTCATCTCACATTCAGTCCATCCTCGCTGTGGATTCTGCGGACGAATGGCGTACGGTGATGCAGGTCTACCACTACTCCATCCAGTTTAAACTGGACACAGGTGCTTCTGCCAACCTCCTCTCACAAGCAGATTTCCTTCCAGCAGCCTGCAGGCTCCTGGGCTACAATGGGAATGCCATCACGGTACTGGGATCCTGCCACCTACTCGTCTCTAACCGGAGCACCCATGCTCGGTTACGTTTTGAAATTGTCAAGCCAGACAGGGCATCCCTACTTGGCGCGCAGGCCTGCAAGCAGCTGAACCTCGTGCAGCGGGTTTACGCAACCACATCCTCCAATGTAGATCTGCAGGCCGGCATTGATGACATCCTCGCTCAGTATCCAGATGTGTACGACGGGATGGACACGCTGCCGTATTGATACAAGATTCTGCTACGACCTAATGCCAAGTCAGTGGTCCATGCACCACGCCGGGTCCCGGCTCCGCTGAGGGAGCGCCTGAAGGCACAGCTCAAGGATCTTCAGCAACAGGGCATCATTTCCAAGGTAACCGAAACGACTGACTGGGTCAGCTCGATGGTATGTGTCAGAAAGCCTTTGGGAGACCTGCGCATCTGCATTGATCCCAAGGATCTCAATAAGAATATAATGCGTGAACACTACCCCATCCCGAAGCGGGAGGAACTCACCAGTGAGATGGCACACGCACGTTTTTTTACCGAGTTAGATGTGTCACGTGGATTTTGGCAAATCCAGCTGGATGAGTCCAGTAGAAGGCTCTGCACCTTCAACACACTGTTTGGCAGATACTGCTATGATCGCATGCCTTTTGGCATTGTCTCTGCATCGGAGAGCTTTCATCGCATCATGGAGCAGATGATGGAGGGCATTGAAGGGGTTCGTGTTTACGTGGGCGACATCATCATATGGTCCATGACCCCTGAAGAGCATGTATCCCGTCTCCAGCAGGTATTCCGCCGGGTCCATTCCAATGGTCTGAAGCTGAACAGGTCCAAATGTTGCTTTGGCATGTCGACACTCAAGTTCCTAGGTGACCAGATCTCTCAGCAGGGCGTGCGCCCAGACACAGACAAGATCAAGGCCATCGAAGCCATGAAGGTCCCTGAGGACAAGAAGGCGGTGTTGCGTTTCCTGGGTATGGTCAATTTTCTGGGCAAGTTCATCCCAAACCTGGCCTCACACATCACGGCCCTACGACATCTGGTAAAAAAAGTCCACTGCCTTTGAGTGGCAGGCAGCACATCAGGCAGAGTGGTTGGAGCTGAAAGCCAAGTTCACCACTGCACCCGTCTTGGCATTTTTCGACCCTGACAGGGAGACCAAGATCTCTACAGATGCGAGCCAGGATGGCATTGGTACGGTGCTGCTTCAACGCGATGACACTTCATCCTGGGCACCGGTAGCCTACGCATCAAGGGCCATGACGCCCACCGAAACAAGGTATGCGCAGATAGAGAAGGAATGCCAGGGTCTTCTCATTGGCATTCTCAAGTTTCACGACTATGTCTACGGCCTGCCGACATTCACTGTCGAGACGGATCATAGGCCTCTGGTCCACATTATCCACAAGGACCTGAACGACATGACACCTCGGTTTCAGCGCATCCTCCAAACTCAGAAGGTACGACTTTGACTTTGTGTACACGCCTGGCAAGGAGCTCATCATCACTGATGCATCGTCCCGCTCCATCACATTGCCTAGTGAACCGCAGGAAATCATCCGGCAGATTGAATCACAGGTGCAGCTGTGTGCTAGCACCCTCCCGGCGTCTGATGAGAAGGTGGTTCGTATCCGCGAGGAGACAGCCAAAGACCCCCTCTTGCAGTGTGTCATGCACCACCTCGCCAATGGCTGGAAGAAAGGGCAGTGCCCTCAATTCTATAATGTAAAGGACGACCTGATGGTGATTGATGGTATCCTCCTCAAGCTGGACCGGATTGTCATTCCACTCAGTCTCCAGAGCTTGATGCTCAGCCAAATCCATGAGGGTCACCTGGGCATCGAGAAGTGCAGACGCAGAGCCCAGGCAGGCTGTTTACTGGCCCGGTATTAGCTAGGATATCTCGAACATGGTCCTCAAATGTGCGACCTGTGTTGCTATATTTATTTGGTTATGAATATGGCGGTCAATATGTCAGCTTCCTTAGTCCTAATTATGTTTGCTCTAGATTCGCCAGGTATCTTTCAATACCGCCACAAGGTTCAAACCGATTACTGATCAAAGACTCTATACACCAGTTAGTTAGTTCAACGTCAAATGCGTATTTATTTACACACACAGTTAAATATACTCATGCACAAATACTACAGACTAATTACTATTGCTAACGCCTATACTTAGCTTCGGGTGCCCACTCAGTCAGAGGAACAATGGCCGTTGTTCGGTTCTGAGGCTGCTGGGGTCGAACTGGTACAGGGGAACAGCTAAGGTCGTCTGTCTGGTAGCGAGCGTTGACCTTGGACTTGCTTGCTTCTGGTGCAGCTGGTGGACAGGTCTCTACTCGGTGAGAGCCGGGTCCAAGAGAACGATTCTCTCTTGGGGGCTCCTTCTTATACCCAAAGGAGCTTCGCGCTCTTTTGGGCAGGCCTTGAACTTGGCCCCAATCAATTGGGCCGTTTCTTGATCATTCATATTGATCTCATCCTATAAAGGGGTGGGTCCCTGATGGCTGGGCGTGTCTGAGGTGGCCGTTGGCCTGCTTTGTTCCGGTCTCCTCTGGCGCCGGGGTGTCTGCCTTAGTATCGGTTACTCAAAATTTACTCTTTTGTTCCCAGAGATGGGCCATTAGTATGCTAATAGGCCTGCAGTTTTGGTCTTGTCTAGGAGCTGCGGCTCCAATATACAGACAAGCTCTGAACCTGCTTGTTTTCTCAGTATTGTCCATTTTCCCTGCAATCTTTGCAAAGTGTCCATTTTGTAATCGGGAAGTGGCCATCCCAGATGGCTACACCTGTCAACGCTTCCAGCCAGTGCAGAGCAAGGAAACGCTCCAGCAGCATGAGATCGAGACCTCCCCGTGGTCCAAGGTTGGCATCGAATGGTCGTGACTACATGCTGATTATGGACTATTTCTCCAATTATCCTGAAGTCATGAAGCTCTCATACCTCACTTCTCGGACCGTCATCAAGGCTTGTAAGGAGACGTTCTCCAGGCATGGTATCCCACTCACTGTCATGAATGACAATGGCCCGTGCTTCAGCAGCCACGAGTGGTCTATGTTTGCCAAGTCATACCAATTCAAACATGTCATTTCCAGCCCACACTATCTGCAGTCCAATGGGAAGGTGGAAAAAGGGGTGCACATTGTGAAACAGCTCATCTGCAAGGCCGCGGATTCTGCTTCTGATATCTACCTCGCACTGCTTGTGTACAGAGCGACCCCACTGTCCACTGGCATGTCGCCGGTTCAGCCCCTGATGAATAGGGACCTGCGGACGACACTCCCAGCCATACACTTGCCAAACTCCGAAACCAGAAAAAGCAGGGATATGATGCTCATGCCACCGATTTACCCGTGTTATCCCCGGCGGACACTGTCAGGATCAGGATACCGGATGGTGGCTGGTCTGCTCCAGCTGTCGTTGTTCGACAGGCTGCACCCCCGCTCATATATTGGCCGTTTGGCTGATGGTTCTGTTGTGCGACGGAACAGATGGCCACTGCGCAAGGTTGCCTGCCCGCAACCACATTCTTCTCATTTTCCGTCCGTTGTTTTGCCACCTCCTGATACCTCGAACTACGAGGCCACCAGTCAGGCTTCCATCCCGCCTGTCAAGGCACCATCGTCCCCACCTCCACGGCGGTCAACAAGGATCAGACGCAAGCCCCAGAGGCTGGACTTATGAACACTTGTGTTGTTTGTTATGTTCTGTTTTATCGCATTAGACAGCTGTCTTCACATGTAAATACTTTCACATGTGCCACCGTTTGTAAATATGTTAGTCTGTGACACCACTTGTATATACATTTCCTCATACCAACAGAACATACAAAAAAAAGGGAGATGTCATGATATGCAAACATGCACACAATGATATACAGACAGGCAGCTAATGAACAGGACATTACCAATGAGCAGGCAGGACACTCAGGGGTGGTATCTCACTATAAAAGGCATGAGGCACTCACACTCCGCCTCTTTCCACTGATGAACATCTACAGAGTGAGTTGGGGTGTATGTACAGTAGCACACCTCCAGCACATGGCTAAGAGCTAGTCTGGTTCAGTCAGCCAGGGTAACCACACTTAGGTTAGCAGAGAGTCGAACTCATAGAGAACTGTGCTAACTATGCTACTAGTTCAATAAATCAGATTGAACTAACTTAAAGGTCTTTTGGTCAAAGCTGCATCCAGTTGCAGCCTGTGTTATCCCAGAGTACATAACACATCAGGGGCAGGCTCAGGATGCACTGCCCCCTCTCTCAAGTGACAGACTCACACCTCAACGTGCTCACAAAAATGCACGCAATGGGCCCTCTGCTCTGGGGCAAATATCAAGTATTCGACGGTCCCGCAGCAAAAGTCCAAGTCCGTGCGGACATTTGTTTTGGCAGCCATGGTGCATTCTGGGTGAGGTAATCTGTCCTTGGCCGGGTTTATTCTTGCACACTAAAGTCCTACAGGAGTCGAGATGGGGAGATCAGGAGGAGTGGTGGCTGCAGCAACAGTGAGGCCAGGGGCAGCTGGAGTGTTAGGCGGCGTGCCCCATCACCTTCACAGGTGACCCCGATTGCTGAGTGCTGGATCAGGTTAGGAGAACTGTGGGAAATGGGCTGGTGTCACAACTGCTTTTTCATGCCTGGTTTAACAGCACTCTCTATGTGGTTTCAAAGTGCTGGAGAGGATCACACAGCCAGCGTGGGGAGGTGGGGGTGGGGTAGGGGCGGGGGGTGCCTAAACACACCAGCAAAGCCGGGATTCTGAGATGGGGGCGACCTTTTTCCAATCACAAAGATACATTAAAGACATTGAGATCGGGATGCAGGCCCCCATGGAGATCGAGATCCCCCCTGTAGCCACCTGAGTTGGCCAAGTCCTGATTTAAAATGGAGAACGGCAAAGGCTGAAGGAAAATTCAGCCAACACAGGCAGAAACCAGCAGGTGCAAGTTTGAACAAAGAACAAAGAAATGTACAGCACAGGAACAAGCCCTTCGGCCCTCCAAGCCCGTGCCGACCATACTGCCCGACTAAACTACAATCTTCTACACTTCCTGGGTCCGTATCCTTCTATTCCCATCCTATTCATATATTTGTCAAGATGCCCCTTAAATGTCCCTATCGTCCCTGCTTCCACTACCTCCTCCGGTAGCGAGTTCCAGGCACCCACTACCCTCTGCGTAAAAAACTTGCCTCGTACATCTACTCTAAACCTTGCCCCTCTCACCTTAAACCTATGCCCCCTAGTAATTGACCCCTCTACCCTGGGGAAAAGCCTCTGACTATCCACTCTGTCTATGCCCCTCATAATTTTGTATACCTCTATCAGGTCGCCCCTCAACCTCCTTCGTTCCAGTGAGAACAAACCGAGTTTATTCAATCGCTCCTCATAGCTTATGCCCTCCATACCAGGCAACATTCTGGTAAATCTCTTCTGCACCCTCTCTAAAGCCTCCACATCCTTCTGGTAGTGTGGCAACCAGAATTGAACACTATACTCCAAGTGTGGCCTAACTAAGGTTCTATACAGCTGCAACATGACTTGCCAATTCTTATACTCAATGCCCCGGCCAATGAAGGCAAGCATTTTGCTGTGTATTAAACTCTGCAAAAGCCCAGACAGTATCGATACAAGCCGCCATCTGCATAATAATATAGCAGCCATCTACCTACTAATAAGCAATCCCCAGGAACAATCGCAACATTTGGGACAAACAAAGCTAAGCCAGACTCCCCGGCGCCAGCAGGAGCCAACACAAAAGAGGTTAACGGACACCTCCAGACCGCCCATCGATCAGGGAACCGCTCCAGTATTGGAGGAATCGAACCAAGCAATTAGAATGAAGTCCAATCATTTGGAACCAGGTACAGGGTCCGCCCCGAAAGGCGGGTAGCCCCTGGGGACTATAAAGCTAAGCCCCAAGCTCAAATCGTTCTTCTTGACCGGGTCACCCAGCAACGCGAACCAACCTTGACCGTGACCGGTTCAACTGCCGCCGAGATCCAGTAAGTCTTAAGTCAACGCTCGCTACGAGATGGGAGCTCCTAGCTACCAATCCGTACCAACTTCGAATTCCGCAGACTCAGAACCCGAACGAAAGGCCATTTGTTCCCCTGACCTGGTGGGCCAGTCCGAAGCTAAGTATCGGCCTGTTAGTCGTAGAAGTAGCTTAGACGTAGAATTTGTGCATGAGTAGCGATTACTGTGTATAATAAATGTGCTTTGATTTGAATCTTACTAATCGGTGTATTGAGTTATTGATCATCACTTGAACTTGAACCTCATGGCGGTATCATAAAGATACCGGGCGACTCGAGAGCAACGGTTATAAAACAGAGCCAATTGAACCAACCAAAAGTTAGCAACACCCCCCTCCCAAGAAGATCAGACCCTTCCAGCACACAAGGGGAACACCCCACCTAACCTCCACATGCAGAAAGGCAACCACCCCCCACCATGCAAAGATTGGGGTAAATTGCTAACCCACGCCATGCAAGCATCAGGGTGATCTGACACCCCCCCCCCCAGCCACCCTGCTGGCATTAGGGCACTCCCCCTGCCCATCACTGACACCGCTCTACACTCTCCTACATTGGCACAGGCCCCACCCACCTGCACAGTCTCCGGGCCCCCCGACCCAAATGCATACACAACCCACCCCCAACAATAATTGGAGTCTCCACACACATAAGGGGAACCCCCCCACACAATGGAACTCCTCAGATGGCTCTCCCCTGGCAGTGCCTGGGTGCCAGGTGCGGTGCCAGGGCACTGCCTAGCCATGTCCCTCAACACCCATGGGTTATAGTCACCTTTGTGGGCCTGACGTGGTCATCATGGCCTGTTCTCATTTTGAAAACCAGTAGTGATTTGCGCCGGTGTGATATCACACTGACAGGGCGGGAGGATACGTTGTGGGTGGATGTTAAGGTGTCAAGCCCGGTAAGTATATGTTAATATATTAAAAATTATGGAAATCAGGTTCAGATCCTTTCTGGATGCGAACCTGATCATATTACCAGTGAGGGGCAGGGAAGATCTCAAACTAAGATCCCACTGGCGTACATCCTGTCATGGCCCTCTTGTGCGATTTAGCGGCCATAAGGGGATTTACATCCGCAGCAAAAGGACCATGAAATCCTACCCCTTCTCAGTGATATTAATGTCCAAACCTCCTGGGCCCAGAAGTGAGTGAGTGCCAGTTATGAAAGGCTGTTGTAGGACATTGATCAGTAGGATGTAGAAAGTGTCAAGAGATTGGGAAGTTGCAGTTCAACATAGAGAAATACAAAGTGATAGATTTTGGAACTAAGAATAGTGAAAGAAAATACTTCAGAAGTGTAAGACGTCAAATGGAACAGAGGAATCTCATTGTGCAGATGTGCAAGTTCTCAAAGAAGATGGAGCACAAGCTAGGGCTTTATAAATAAATGGTGTGTCTAGGACAGAATACAAAAGAAAGGAGGTAATGTTGGAATTTTACAGGGCCATAATTATACTGTATTTAGGATTATTGTGTAGTTTTGAGCACGGCAAATAGATATAAAAGTAATAGAAGGCAGAGTTAGGAAGAGAAATTTGAGAAGTTTGGGCTATTCACTCAAGCCGCAGTGAGTGAGTGTGTGTGTGTGTGTGTGTAAAATTGAATGTGCAGAATAGAAGGGATCAGAGGAATGCCAGGCCAGCCAGGCTACAAAAAAGGTAATAAAACCCTACTTAAAAGAAAGGCTGAACATATCTCGCTTTGCAGACATTGTGCAGTTCCAGGCTCCTTTTCCAAGAACTGGGGCAGCACTCAAGAGGACCTCTAACTTAAATGAGTACCGGAATATGAGTAATGTTGTATCTGCCCTCACAGTGACATTATGTCATGCTTTCATTATCAATGCATGAAAAATGGTACACCAGTGTTCAAAATGTAGCGCATCTTAATTTACTGCAAGATGTATCAATCCTAACTATTAACTGCCAGACAATAACTCTAGGAACTGTTATTACACAGTTCAGATCATCAAAGAACCAGTTGCTACAATATTATAAACCACTGCAAAGACACCCAGGCTGCCTATACCAAAGGGCCAGATTACCTAGTGACAGGAACAGGCAGTGGTGGTGAGAAAGTTGGTTGTGCTGTCTTCAAGCTTGTTACAGTGTTTTTTGGGGGTATGCTGCCATGATGTGGCATAGAGAAAAATCTGTCTTACAACTAACTCATTTTTTAAAAAACATTCACTTCTTAAGGTTACAAAGCCAATGTGCAGGGTGGACAGGGCAAGCCCTTAATCTATCTCATTGTTTGCTCCAAAATCCAATTCAAATTCAAATTGAATCCAATTTATGCTCTCCACGAGACATACAAGATCCAAGCTGACAAAAAAAGGCATTGCACCTCACCTTAGATTTGATCTGATACTTGATCTTAGCCAAAAGGCAGACACGCCTTACAACTAACACATTTTTAATTTTTTTTTTTACAAAAAATTATACTTTATTCATAAAATCTATCATAAACATTACAGAACATTTCGAATTGTCTTGACTGTACATTTCCATCAGAGTTACACATTGCCTTGACTTCCTTCCATTCAATTTTGATAATATTACACACATATCACTCTTTACGTTACAATTCCTTCTTAAATATTTACATTGTCATGTTTCTTTTATACATTGGAGCGTTGGTGGCCCAGACCGAGGGGGGTTTACACAGTTACCCGCCCCTCGGTGTACATTTGCTGGAAAGATCTTACACAGTGGTCTTTCCCCACCGCGCCTTGGCGGCAGCTGCCCCAAGCTTGAGTGCGTCCCTCAGCACGTAGTCCTGGACCTTGGAATGTGCCAGTCTGCAACATTCGGTCGTGGACAATTCTTTGCACTGGAAGATCAGCAAGTTTCGGGCAGACCAAAGAGCGTCTTTCACCGAGTTGATGACCTTCCAGCAGCTGTTGATGTTTGTCTCGGTGTGTGTCCCTGGAAACAGTCCGTAGAGCACAGAGTCCTGTGTCACAGATCTGTTCGGGATAAACCTTGACAAATACCACTGCATCTCTCTCCAGACCTTCTTTGCAAAGGCACATTCCACAAGGAGGTGGGTGACCGTCTCATTTCCCCCACAGCCACTCTGAGGGCAGCGTGCAACGGTGCAGAGCCTTCGGGTGTACATGAAGAATCTGACAGGGAGGGCCCTTCTCACCACCAGCCAAGTAGGTCTTGGTGCTTGTTTGAAAGTTCTGGTGATGAGGCGTTCTGCCAGATGACTCTGACAGTCAGCTCAGGGAACCGTCCAACGTCCTCCACAGTCTCCTTTTCTCTGAGGGCCTTCAGGACATTACGTGCTGACCACTGCTTCATTGCCTTGTGGTCAAAGGTGTTTTTCTTCAAAAACTTTTCCACGAGCTACAGGTGGTACGGCACGGTCCAACTACTTGGAACGTTCCGCGGCAATGAGGCCAGGCCCATCCTTCGTAACACCGGGGAGAGGTAGAACCTCAGTATGTAGTGACACTTGGTGTTTACATACCGGAGGTCCACGCACAGCTTGATGCAGCTGGACACAAAGGTGTCCAACAGGATGAGGGGGGCGTTGGGCATGTTCCTCCCTCCCTTCTCCAGAGGTTTGTACATGGTGTCCCTTCGGACACGGTCCATCTTGGATCTCCAGATAAATTTGAAGATGGCCCGGGTGACTGCTGTGGCGTAGGGTCCCCAGCCGCTCCGAACCATATCCCCAGCACCTTCAGGTAATCTGACCTGACAGTGAAGGGGACAAAGGACCGGTCGACCCAGTTCCCAAAGAACATGGCCTCGCTCTTCTGCGGTTTACCTTGGCTCCCGAGGCCAGTTCAAACTGGTCGCAGGCATTCAAGAGCCTGCGTACAGACGCAGGATCCGAGCAGAAGACGGCGACGTCGTCCATGTACAGGGAGGCCTTGACTTGCACGCCTCCGCTGCCTGGGATCGTCACTCCTTTTATACCCGGATCCTTCCTGATGGACTCGGCAAAAGGTTCTATGCAGCACACAAAGAGGGCAGAGGAGAGAGGGCAGCCCTGCCTGACTCCAGATTTGATCTGGAACTTTTCTGATTCCCACCCATTGATTGAGACTGCGCTATAGATGTTTGTGCAGAGCAGCACAGCATCATCTGCGCTTCAGCAGTGAGCAGACAGGATAACGGCCTGCCCTGCTGATGCCCACAGTAACAAGTCTCTCCCTTCAGTGTCAGTGTGGCTCCATTGGTAGCACTCTGCTTCCGAGTCATAAGACATTGGGTTCAAATACCACTTCAGGCCTCGAATACAAAAGCCAGTGGGGGAAGTATTGCACTGTCCGAGGTACCTGCGGATGAGGCATTAAACAAAGACCTAATCTGCCTGCTTGGGTGGATGTGAAAGGATTCCATAGAATATATGAAAGAACACGAGGATCACCTATTCGATGACCTGCCGAATATTTATCCCTCAATCAACATCACAAAATAATCAAATCATCTGGTCAAAACCACATTGCAGATTTGTAGGTCTTTTGCTCTTCATTTTTGGCCATTAAATTTAGTCACCTCCCTCTTCCGACTTGGCAAGGGTTACTTCAAAGAAGCTGTCTTTCAGAATCTCGGGGCATCCCAAAGTGCTTCATAGCCAATGAAGTAATTTTAAAGTATAGTCACTACTGTAAACAGAGGTACATAAGGCAGCCAATTTGCACAAATCAAAATGCCACAAACAGCAATGAGATAGTAACCACGTAATCAGTTTTAGTGATCTTCACCGAAGGATAAAGTTTGGCGAGGTCACCAGGAGAATTCCCCTGCGTTTCTTTGATTAGAATTATGGGATCTTCTACATGCACCTAAGGGCAGGCAGGTCCTTGGAATGCCTTGTCCAAAATATGGCACCTCTGCAGTGCCACATTTCCTTAGTACTCTACTGAAATGCCAGTCCAAGATTGTTTTCCCATGTCTCTGAATTGGGACTCGAACACACTACATTCTGATTCAAAGGCAATGAAGTTACCACTGAGCCACAAATGATTACTGGGTTAAAATGCCTTCTGAGCCATTCAGCATTTGTGTCGCCTATTCTGACATTCCACTTTAATTACCATAATGCATTTAACATTTCATTTACATGCAGCTTTCTGATCCTACCACTGGTACACTCCTTAGATTCATCCAAATCTTTATCTCGGTCAGTGTTAATGAGATGATTGTGGGAAACTGGGTGAAATTAGCAAATTTCCATTTGTAACAATGCAAAGCCAGTTTCGAATCATTTGGATGCAAACTTCACCTACTTTGGAAAATATAGTTAGTGAATTTTTAAACGCCTTTATACATTATTGCACATTGGACAAAAGGTCTGCTTTGTCGTGTTAGGTACACTGGTCTAACACTGGCTGCAACTGGATGCAGCTTAGATCAGAGAGATACTCCAGACCTTGAAGTTAGTTCAATTAGATTTATTGAACTAATAGCATAGTTCTCTGTGAGTTCGACTCTCTGCTAACTTAAGTGTGGTTACTCTGTCTGACTGAACCAGACTAGCTCTTAGCCACGTGGTGGAGGTGTGAGATTGTAACAACACCCTTGACTGATTCTCTAGATGTTCATCAGTGGAAAGAGGCAGAGTGTGAGTGCCTTGTGTCTTTTATAGTCAGATCCCACCCCTGAGTGCCCTGTCTGCTTATTGGTCATGCCCTATTCATTAGCTGCTTGTCTGTATATCATTATGTGTGTGTGTGCCTGCATATCATGACATCTCCCCTTTTTTAATGTTTGGATGCCATATTTCAGCATATTTACAAGAATAGGCCAATATTAACATATATACATACAGTAGATGTGAACATATGTGCATGTGAAAACAGCTGTCTAATGCGAGAACACAGAACATAGCAAACAGAACAAATGGTCATAAGTCCAGTCTCCATGGCTTTCGTCTGAACCTGGTCGACCGCCGGAGAAGTGGTGGTGGGGACGACAGCGCCTTGATGGGCGGGATTGAAGCCTGACTGGTGGCCTCGTGAGTCGAGGTATCAGGAGGTGGCAAAACAACAGAAGGAAACAGAGAAGAATGTGGTTGCTGGCAGGCAACTTTGCGCAGTGCCTGTCTGTTTCGTCGCACAACAGAACCATCAGCCAGACGCACAACATACGAGCGGGGGGAAGCCTGTCGAACGACAGCTGGAGCTGACCAGCCTCCATCAGGGAAACGAATGGCTTGTCCAATCAAATCTGGCCCGCGGGATTCAAAAGGCTACTACAGGTCAGTGGCTAGGTGTCTACCGGATAGCAATCGTTGGATTCAAACTTACGATACACGGTGGCTGGTCTTGCGAAGGTCTCGAGCAGGCGAAGAGGAGAGAGAGAGCGATCTGAACTTGGACCTTCACTTTTATAGGGCCCAGGGGCTTCCCGCCTCCCGGGGCAGCCCTTGACCCTGAGTCCCAAGTGATTGGATTCTGTCCCCAATCTCTGGGGTCGATGTGTCCAATGGTGAGGCGATTCCTCGATCGGAGGGGTGGTCGCTCACCTGTCTTTGTTTCGGCCACTGCAGACGCCGACAGGTCTGGCCCGGTATTCAATTGCTAATATGTTGCAATTGTTCCCGGGGATAGCCGATTTAGCTGTGGATGTCTGAGTAGATTCGGTGTAAACAGTCCTGAATGAAACTGCGGATACCTGGGTTGATGGGCTGTTGATAGCCCTGAGTATCGATCTGGGCTACGTTCCCCGAGCTGAAGCTGCAAACCTGTCTGCAGCTGCCTGCTTGTGTCTTTTTGGCTGCTTTTCCCAGCAGTCTTGAGGGGTTAGCCGTTTTAAACTGGGTTTTGGCCAGATTAATCGGAACGCAGCCATTTTACATGGCTACATTCCCGCCTTGTGATCCTAACGCGAAGCGTGAAGGATCACATAAATTTTGTCCTCTTTGTTTCCCAACTGGGGGGCACCTCCCACATGGCCACTACTCTGACCCTAGCTATGCACAAAAATTTACCTAAACAATTCTTGAGAGCACTATGTCAGGCAGGGGCATGTGTCTGGAAAAAAATAAACTGGGAACCTCTAATTTTACCTAAACAATTCTTCAAACTGACAGTCTTATCGCTCCATACAATAACAATTACAACATTTAATATATTCTTTCCTGGCTTGGCAGTCAAGCTCAGGATCATACATTTCCATACATTCTCTTTTTTTATTTACAGGGGAAAAAAAAAACCGCCAGTGCATGTTTTATTATTCATTTGTCGCGGGAGTCTGGGGTCTGGTTGTAGCCGAATATCGGGGATTGGATCCAATAGACCAGGGTTCGAGCGCGGTACGCTCTCCTTTTCCACTTGTGGAGGCTCATGGTCTGTACTGCACAACTGAGTATAGCCAATGCCAACAGTCCCTCAATGATGTATGACAGGGAGTACCAAGTTATGAACTTGGCACACCAGGATAATGCAGCGTGGTTGGTGACTGGGCCCTCGGTACTACGGGGCAGTGAAACGTTAACGGCAGGGGGGTTTGGAGTAATGGGGTCCGCGTTCCCGCGCAACCAAAAGTCGATAATAAATATGTTGAGCACGAAGAAAGGAGTCCTCATGGCTGTCTTCTTTCTTTCCTTTTTCTGTTGTTGCTGGTTTTCTCCGGACTTGGAGCTTCTGGAGTTCTGTAAAACAAGCGTAGTGTGTGTAAATACTTCGGTTTAATATCTGGTGTGTTAGTGTGTCTGTCCTTCTTGGGGCCAATTAAACCCTTATAATTGGTCACAGCATGTGACTCTCCCCCCATTTTTTTTTCAAAACAAATGTTTGGACACGGTACACTTCCCAATGGTGGACCAGTGCTAACTTTACCATCCAAATGCTCTAGGATGTAAATAGCATGTGGCAGCAACCCAAAGGTTGCCTAAATAAAATAAAACGGTTTTTGAAAGTAAAGTCCGAATGAGGTGCGTGTGGGCCGCGACGGGTACGATTTGGGTGGAGTCCCCGCGTAGGACGGCTACCAATACGGTATCTTCCCTACCCGAGCGTTTTTGACCAACGGGGGGGGGTCCCCAGGCAGGGCGGGTCTCACGCCGTTTCTCCACTGCCTGAGCGACCAAAGAACGGACAAAAATGTAGTCATCATGGTGGGGTTACTGTTCTGATTCTACCATCCAATCAGAAGAGTAGCTACAATCGGGCGTCTGGTCTGGTGGGCCTCTGAGGCAAGTCCTCAGAGGTATCGGCCGAATGGGCGTGTGGCGCTGGTGGGTGTCTGAGGCAAGACCTCAGAGGTTTCGGCAGAATGGGCGCGTGGCCACGGTGGGTGTCAGCGGGAAAAGTTAAAAAGTTCAGGTGAATGGGTGTGGGGCGGTGAGAAAATTCTCCTGTAGGACGAACAACATTTAACAAACAGACAGACAACATAAAACATTCTGCAGGTTCCATCAGAATACGGGACATCGTAAATCACATTTGGGCTGGGGTGTAACTAGCATATGGAGGGAGTGCAGCGTGACCGAAGAAGAGAGGAAGGAGGAGTGAAACAAAAATGAAGTGGCCTTGCTGAGGTAACGCTGCCATGAGAAGTGGTGGGTAAGCGCTCCCAGTTTGCATGGGGTAGCTGGGACCTTGTAGCTGCTGTGGGTGGTGTTCTCTTTCATATCTGGGGGCTAGTCTAGCTGGTGGGGGTCTCCTGCAATCTCGGGCGAAATGTCCTGGCTGCTCACAGTTGTAACATGACCCCTGGGGCACATAAGGTGGAGCAGGCTCTCTGGTGCATTGTTCCCTTGGGTGTGGTTCCCTGGGTGGGGGGTCGGGGCTGTTGGTGTCTTTGCTGGTTCGGGGGGCATTTGTGGGCTTATCCCGTTGGTGTTTCAGGGGGGCTTGACACTCTCGTGCGTAATGTCCTAATTGTCCGCAATTGTAACATTCCGGTGGTTTCTGTGGGGGGCTGTTCCTTCCTTCGATTACCCATGCGGGGTTCTGGTGCGTTTTAACTGGATGCATGTCTGCGGCGGCTTGGTTTTCCTCGGGGGTTCTAGTGGCTGATTTACCGTGAGCCGCTTGTTCCCAAACGCGGGACAATCTCTTGACCACCCACTTCTCATTATGAGCCTCCTCCGAGGGGTCATAATTGCTACAGGCATTCTGTCCTGCTTCCATGGCATGGGAGATAAGGGTGCGGGCCCACTTGGCCATATTGTCTGCGGACAAATGGACACAATCTACGTTGCCGAAAACGGCTTCAAAATGAATCCACAAGCGTCCTGCGAATGCTGTGTGGTGTTCAGACTTTTTCTGTCTGCATTTATTCAGACCGTCTACGGGGTCGCCCGGGTTGTACCCGATCGCATCCAGGATCGTGGTATGCATTTCTGCAAGGGTGCCTCCCCCTACATTCTGTGGGTCGGGAAGGGCTGCTGCGACCGATGGGTCTAAGCTGAGGACCGTGAGCTTTACCTGCTCTTTCTCATCCAGGCCGTACATGGTCGCCTGGTGTTTGACGGTGGCAAAGAAATGGTGTGGGTCTGAAGCGGGGAGGAACGGTGTGATTTTGGCACACGCGTCCCGTAATTGGGTCACTGTGAGGGGGGTGGAATATAAGACGTCCGCCGCGTCTGCTGTGGCGGTGCGGTGGGTTGTTACAGGGTTCATGGGAGCCTGTATTATCTATTGTGTGGGGGGTGGGGGTGCTTTCCTCCTTTGGGGTTTTTCCTGCGCACATGCTCCCTGAACATATCTCTGCGCTGTCTCCTGCAATTCTTCCCAATCAGGGCCGTCTTCCTGTTCTAAACTTTCCCCAAAGGTTTCTTGAAATCCCTTTTGGACAGAAAGCAGTGCTTTCAAGTCTGCAACCTGCTTTCGGCACTTTGCATGGTCTAAAGTATTCTGCCTTTGTTCCGTTGTTGTGGCGTGGAGCGCTCTCAAGGCTGCCTTGAGATCACTGCATTGTTTCTGGAGCTTCTCTAACTGGTTTTCTGTTTCTTTCTTTACCAGGACTGCACGCTGCAGGTCCTGATAAGCCTTCTCATATTGTGACTGGAAACTACTCAAGTGCGCCAGACAAGATTGGTGACCCCGTTTGGCGTCAGCCACCTCTTGGTCCTTTGCTGCTAATTTCCCTTTCAATTCCTGGTTCTCTTTCTCAATTTCACATATATCGGTTTTACTTATCCGATGTATGCCTCCTATTTCCTTGCGGAGCATCCTGACGACCTCCTCTGTGCCTCGCAATTGTGCCAGACAGGACACAATTGCCATCGGCTTGCGCGCTTTTGCTAAACTCTTTCTGTGAATCTCACTCAGGTTCTCCCACCAAGTATGCCCTCTTCTTCCAGGACCTGAGTCGTCGTTATTGCAGAAATCCTTCCACACAGGCCATCCTTTGCACTGCAGAAATGTGCAGATTTCCACCTCCCAAACGGGACACTGTCCCGCTCCTACGCTGCTGACTGGTGCGACAGCAAAATCTTCGGGGTTCATGAGGCGCTGCATCGCTTGCATTGCCTGCATGGCTCTCTCTTATCTGCTCGGTACGTTCGAATTTGGAACATTGGGCCAAGGTGGTGTGGTAGATGCGGGTACGGCTTGCGCTAATTTCCGAAATACCAACTGCCGATAGTTTTGACGCAACAAAAAGTCTATCAGTTTTGCCTTATAACCCTGTTAGTTACGCATGCATATACACACTTCCGAATTGTGAGTTATTAACCAGAACCGCTTGAACACTTGTGGGGTTTTTTTTTTGTTTCCGATTGGATTCTAATTCAAAATGTTGGGGTTCTCCCGGAGTGGTTTCCCACTTCTAAGTCGGTCCCGGCGGAGTCGCCAATTATGTTGCTCTTTCTAGCTTTAGTCTATTTGCTCTGTTTAGGTCACCTTTGCTCATGAGTCGCCAGGTATCTTTATGATACCGCCACGTGGTTCAAGTTCAGGTTATGATTAATAACACAGCACACCGCTTAGTAAGGATTAAAACAACGGTCATTTATTATATACAACAAGCAATATTAATACCCTAATACTACTATTTATATAATAAACCTATCACTACTGGCCAATACTTAACTTAGGAAGAGCTCACCAGGTCAGGGAAACGAATGGCTTGTCCAATCAAATCTGGCCCGCGGGATTCAAAAGACTGCTACAGGTCGGTGGCTAGGTGTCTCTACCGGATAGCGATCGTTGGATTCAAACTTACGATACACGGTGGCTGGTCTTGCGAAGGTCTCGAGCAGGCGAAGAGGAGAGAGAGAGCGATCTGAACTTGGACCTTCACTTTTATAGGGCCCAGGGGCTTCCCGCCTCCCGGGGCGGCCCTTGACCCTGAGTCCCAAGTGATTGGATTCTGTCCCCAATCTCTGGGGTCGATGTGTCCAATGGTGAGGCGATTCCTCGATCGGGGAGTGGTCGCTCACCTGTCTTTGTTTCGGCCACTGCAGGCGCCGACAGGTCAGGCCCGGTATTCAATTGCTAATATGTTGCAATTGTTCCCGGGGATAGCCGATTTAGCTGTGGATGTCTGAGTAGATTAGGTGTAAACAGTCCTGAATGAAACTGCGGATACCTGGGTTGATGGGCTGTTGATAGCCCTGAGTATCGATCTGGGCTACGTTCCCCGAACTGAAGCTGCAAACCTGTCTGCAGCTGCCTGCTTGTGTCTTTTTGGCTGCTTTTCCCAGCAGTCTTTTGGGTTAGCCGTTTTAAACTGGGTTTTGGCCAGATTAATCGGAACGCAGCCATTTTACATGGCTACAGTATCCGTTAACCTCTTTTGTGTTGGCTCCTGCTGGCGCCGGGGAGTGTGGCTTAGTTTTGTCTGTCGCAAATGTTGCTATTGTTCCCGGGGATTGCTTATTAGTATGTAGATAGTTGTTAGTATCGATGCTGTCTGGGCCTTTGCAGAGTTAAATACACAGCAAACTTGCACCTGCTGGTTTCTGCCTGTGTTGACTGAATTTCCCTTCAGCCTTTGCTGTTCGCCATTTGGCTATGTGTTGCATAACACGCTACAAGAGGGGGTCTTTGGCTGTCTCCTCACGGATACGAATCACCTTCTCATCAGATGCCGGGAGGGTGCTTGCACACAGCTGCACCTGTGACTCAACCTGTGACTCAATTTGCCGGATGACGTTCAGTGGTTCACTAGGCACGATGATGGAGCGGGACAGTGTATCGGCAATGATGAGCTCGTTGCCATGCGTGTAGACCAGGTCAAAATCGTACCTTCTGAGTTTGAGGAGGATGAGCTGCAACCGAGGTGTCATGTCATCAAGGTCCTTGTGGATAATGTGGACCAGGGGCCTGTGATCCGTCTCGACTGTGAATGTCGGCAGGCCGTAGACATAGGCGTCAAACTTGAGAATGCCAGTGAGAAAGCCCAGGCATTCCTTCTCGATCTGTGCATACCTTTGTTCGGTGGGCGTCATTGCCCTCGATGTGTAGGCAACCGTTCCCAGGATGAAGTGTCATCGTGTTGCAGCAGGACCGCATCGATGCCATCCTGGCTCGCATCTGACGAGATTTTTGTTTACCTGTCTGGGTCGAAAAATGCCAATACGGGTGCAGTGGTGAGCTTGGCTTTCAGCTCCAACCACTCTGCCTGATGGACCGCCTTCCACTCGAAGGCAGTGGACTTCTTCACTAGGTTTCGTAGGGCCGTGGCGTGTGTGAGGCCATGTTTGGGATGAACTTGCCCAGAATATTGACCATGCCCAGGAAGCACAATACCACCTTCTTGTCTTCCGGGACCTTCATGGCTGCGATGGCCTTGACCTTGTCTGTGTCGGGGCACACGCCCTGCTGAGAGATCTGGTCTCCTAGGAACCTGAGTGTCGGCATGCCAAAGCAACTTTTAGCCCTGTTCAGCTTCAGGTCATTGGCGTGGACACGGCGGAATATCTGCTGGAGACGGGAAAAATGCTCCTCAGGGGTCGTGGACCATATGATGATGTCATCCACGTACACGCGAACCCTTTCGATGTCCTCCATCATCTGCTCCATGATGCGATGAAATATCTCCAATGCCGAGACGATGCCGAACGGCATAGGGTTATAGCAGTACCTGCCAAACGGTGTGTTGAAGGTGCAGAGCCTTCTGCTGGACTCATCCAGCTGGATTTGCCAGAATCCATGTGTCGCATCTAACTTCGTGAAAAACCGTGCATGTGCCATCTCACTGGTGAGTTCCCCCCGCTTCGGGATAGGATAGTGTTCTGGTTGAGATCCTTGGAATCAATGCAGATGCGCAGGTCTCCAGAGGGTTTTTTAACCACCACCATCGAGCTGACCCAGTCAGTCGGTTCGGTTACCCTGGAAATAATCCCGTGCTGCTGCAGCTCCTTGAGCTGTTCCTTCAGGTGCTCCTTCAGCAGAGCCGGGAACCGGCATGGTGCATGGACCACTGGCTTGGCATCAGGTCACAGTAGGATCTTGTACCGATATGGCAAAGTGCCCATCCCGTCAAACACATCTGGATACTGAGCGAGGATGTTGTCAATGCCAGCTTGAAGATCCACGTTGGAGGATGCTGTCGAATAAACCCGCAGCACCAGGTTTAGCTTTTTGCAGGCATGCACGCCCAGTTGGGATGCCCTGTCCGGCTTGACAATTTTGAACCTTAGCCGTGCATGGGTACTCCGGTTGGAGACGAGTAGATGGCAGGACCCCAGTGCCGTGATGGCATTACCGTTATAGTCCAGGAGCTGGCGGGCTGCTGGGAGGACCATGGGGGGCTTCTTGATGCGTTTGAAGTCTGCCTGTGAGAGGAGGTTGGCAGAAGCACCTGTGTCCATCTTGAACTGGATGGAGCAGCGGTTGACCTGCATCACGGCACGCCATTCGTCCTCCGAATCCACAGCGAGGGTGGACTGAATGCAAGATGAGTTAGGTGTGGCATGTTCATGTGGTAATGATGCCCACTCGGTAGGCGGACTCCAGGCACTCGTCCTCTGGATCCGTTGTACTGCCAGGATCAGAATCCTGTAATCGTCGTTGCACATTCTGGATGCGCCGTCGTCGGAATTGGGAGTGCTGGCCTCTGACTGGTGGTGCAGACCTGCACAAGGCTGCATAGTGTCCAGGCTTCCCGCAGTTTAAACATCGCCTGCCTCTTGCAGGGCAGTGCCCCTTTAAGTGGGCATTGCCACAGTTCGGGCACGTCATGACGTCGGCGTTGTGACGCGGTGTACGTTGTCGCGCATGCACAGTGTGGTCGGCAGACGTCTGCACCTGCACAGTGTGGGTGTCGGCTGCTTCGTCATCCCGTTCGCATCGCGCATGCGTTGGGCTCTGGGAAAAGCGCGTGAGATGGCCTCTGTCTTCAATGCTGAGGCACTGCAACCGGGAGATGGCATGCACACTCACTGCCTTGTGGGAGGCAAGTTTCTCATTTTCAGCTAATTTGTATTGGGAATACCGATTTTTTGCGTGCTCATGCACTGTACATGTTTCAATCCCGACTGGCAGGGTCATATGCTTGATTTTTAAAAGCTGCTCTCTCAGAGGATCAGAGTGAACTCCAAACATGATTTGGTCTCTGATCATGGAGTCAGCAATATCACCAAAGTTGCAGGACAGCGCTAGCAGGCGGAGGCTAGTTAAGAAGGCATTGAAAGATTCATCTTTACCTTGAAGACGTTGTTTGAATATGTAGCGCTCAAAGATTTCATTGGTGTCCACTTCACAGTGACTATCGAACTTGTCCAGGATGGTCTGAAACTGTCTTGTCCTGGCCTTCGATGAAGTTAAACGAGTTGAAGAGTTTGATGACTTGATCACCCGCTGTTGAGAGGAGAAGCGCGATCTTTCTTGCGTCAGACGTACCCTTGAGGTCTGAGGCTTCGATGTACAGCAGAAACTTTTGCTTGAATATCCGCCAGTTGGCACTGACATTGCCGGAGGTCCTGAGCTGGTGAGAAGCCTGAATCTTCTCCGTGTTGCCGGGATACATTTGCTAGTCGTCTTGGAACGGACTGAGGTAAGCCACCTTAAATTAGTAGTCTCCTGGTATCATGTTGTGTTAGATACACAGGTCTAACATTGGCTGCAACTGAACAAAGAAAATTACAGCACAGGAACAGGCCCTTCGGCCCTCCCAGCCTGCACCGATCCAGATCCTTTATCTAAACCTGTCTTCTATTTTCCAAGGATCTACTTCCCTCTGTTTCCCACCCATTCATATATCTGTCTAGATGCATCTTACATGATGTTATCGTGCCCGCCTCTACCACATCCGCTGGCAAAGCGTTCCAGGCACCCACCACCCTCTGCGTCAAAAGCTTTCCACGCACATCTCCCTTAAACTATCCCCCTCTCACCTTGAAATTGTGACCCCTTGTAATTGACACCCCCACTCTTGGAAAAAGCTTGTTGCTATCCACTCTGTCCATACCTCTCATAATTTTGTAGACCTCAATCAGGTCCCCCCCTCAACCTCCGTCTTTCCAACGAAAACAATCCTAATCTACTCAACCTTTCTTCATTGCTACCACCCTCCATACCAGGCGACATCCTGGTGGACCTCCTCTGCATCCTCTCTAAAGTATCCACATCCTTCTGGTAATGTGGCGACCAGAACTGCACGCAGTATTCCAAATGTGGCCTAACCAAAGTCCTATACAACTGTAACATGACCTGCCGACTCTTGTACTCAATACCCCGTCCAATGAAGTCAAGCATGCTGTATGCCTTCTTGACTATCGACCTGTGTTGCCACCTTCACGGTACAATGGACCTGAACTCCCAGATCTCTCTGTACATCAGTTTTCCCCAGGACTCTTCCTTTGATCGTATTAGATCTTTCAAAATGTCAAAATGCATCACCTCGCATTTGCCTGGATTGAACTCCATCTGCCATTTCTCTGCCCAACTCTCCAATCTATCTATATTTTGCTGCATTGACAGTCCTCCTCGCTATCTGCAACTCCACCAATCTTAGTATCATCTGCAAACTTGCTAATCACACCACCTACACAATACGTCTGGATGGCTGCAACGCATGATGGTAAAGTTGCAATGGTACAATCTCAGCATAGTTACAAATATGTCAAGGAGCTGTACTTGGCAGATGTCCTCTCCAGAGCACTCTTACCCACCATAAATCAAGCAGATTGTGAGGAAGACATAAATGTTTTGGCAATAGAGGTACTGTCCTCTCATTGAACTCAAGGATTCTGGCATTGCCCACATTCTCCCCGTGTCTGTGTGGGTCTCATTCCCACAACCCAAAGATGTGTAGGTTAGGTGGATTGGCCACGCTAAATTGCCCCTTTAATTGGAAAGAAAATAATTGGGTACTCTAAATTTTTTTTTTTTTTTTTTAAAAGAATTCTGGCATTGCACAGCATCATCATGAGGAACTGACCAGAATCTTCAAGGAAGCTTCCCCAAGAGCTCCGCACATTCTTCACCATCAGTGATTTTTTTTTTTTCTTTTTTAAATATTTTATTATGGTATTTGAAAATGTTATAAGAGTAACAAAAACAATGACATCAACATGGTAAAATAAACATTCCCCCCCCCCCCCAGCCCAATCTTCACACACCTCAACCATACAACAACAATCCGCCCTCCCCTACCCCCCTTGGAATACTGCATCTGCTGACATTTTTAATTTTCCCCGAGAAAGTCGACGAACGGCTGCCACCTCCGAGAGAACCCTAGCGTAGACCCCTTAAGGCAAACTTTATTTTCTCCAGACTGAGAAACCCAGCCATGTCACTAACCCAGGTCTCTACACTCGCAGGCTTCGAGTCCCTCCACATTAATAAGATCTGTCTCCGGGCTACCAGGGAGGCAAAGGCCAAGACGTCGGCCTCTTTCGCCCCCTGAACTCCCAGATATTCCGACACTCCAAAGATCGCTACCTCCTTACCCTGCACCACCCGTGTTTTTAGCACCGTGGACATTGCCTTAGCAAAACCCTGCTAAAACCCTCTAAGCTTCGGGCATGCCCAAAACATGTGGACATGATTTGCTTGGCTTCCCGCGCACCTCGCACACCTATCCTAGAGTTACAAGTTAGCTACGAAGGACCTAAAGAGAGAGCCAAGAAGAGCCAGGAGGGGACATGAGAAAACTTTGGCAGGTAGAATCAAGGATAACCCTAAAGCTTTCTATAGATATGTCAGGAATAAAAGAATGACTAGGGTAAGAGTAGGGCCAATCAAGGGCAGTTGTGCGTGAAGTCCGAGGAGATAGGAGAGGTGCTAAATGAATATTTTTCGTCAGTATTCACACAGGGAAAGGACAATGTTGTTGAGGAGAATACTGAGATACAGGCTACTAGACTAGAAGGGCTTGAGGTTCATAAGGAGGAGGTGTTAGCAATTCTGGAAAGTGAAAATAGATAGGTCCCCTGGGCCGGATGGGATTTATCCTAGGATTCTCTGGGAAGCTAGGGAGGAGATTGCTGAGCCTTTGGCTTTGATCTTCAAGTCATCTTTGTCTACAGGAATAGTGCCATAAGACTGGAGGATAGAAAATGTTGTCCCCTTGTTCAAGAAGGGGAGTAGAGACAACCCTGGTAACTATAGACCAGTGAGCCTTATTTCTGTTGTGGGCAAAATCTTGGAAAGGTTTATAAGAGATAGGATGTATAATCATCTGGAAAGGAATAATTTGATTAGAGATAGTCAATACGGTTTTGTGAAGGGTAGGTCGTGCCTCACCAAGCTTATTGAGTTCTTTGAGAAGGTGACCAAACAGGTGGATGAGGGTAAAGCAGTTGATGTGGCGTATATTGTTTCACAGCTCCAGTGTCCCAGGTTCGATTCCGGCTTGGGTCACTGTCTGTGCGGAGTCTGCACATCCTCCCCGTGTGTGCGTGGGTTTCCTCCGGGTGCTCCGGTTTCCTCCCACAGTCCAAAGATGTGCAGGTTAGGTGGATTGGCCATGATAAATTGCACTTAGTGTCCAAAATTGCCCTTAGTGTTGGGTGGGGTTGCTGGGTTATGGTGGCGGTGTTGACCTTGGGTAGGGTACTCTTTCCAGGAGCCGGTGCAGACTCGATGGGCCGAATGGTCTCCTTCTGCACTGTAAATTCTATGATAATCTATGATACACCTTCGTCCAGATCATTTATGTATATTACAAACAACAGTGATCCGAGCACTGATCCCTGTGGAACACCACTAGTCACCTTTCTCCATTTTGAGACACTCACTTCCACCACTACTCTCTGTCTCCTGTTGCCCAGCCAGTTCTTTATCCATATAGCTAGTACACCCTGAACCCCATACAACTTCACTTTTTCCATCAACCTGCAATGGGAAACTTTATCAAGCGCCTTACTGAAGTCCATGTATATGACATCTACAGCCCTTCCCTCATTAATTAACTTTGTCACTTCCTCAAAGAATTCTATTAGGTTTGTAAGACATGACCTTCCCTGCACAAAACCATGCTGCCTATCACTGATAAGTCTATTTTATTCCAAATGTGAATAGATCCTATTCCTCAGTATCTTCTCCAACAGTTTGCCTACCACTGATGTCAAGCTCACAGGTCTATAATTCCCTGGATTATCCATGCTACCCTTCTTAAACAAAGGGACATTAGCAATTCTCCAGTCCTCCGGGACCTCACCCATGCTCAAGGATGCTGCAAAGATATCTGTTAAGGCCCCAGCTATTTCGTCCCTCGCTTCCCTCAGTAACCTGGGATAGATCCCATCTGGACCTGGGGACTTGTCCACCGTAATGCCTTTTAGAATACCCAAAACCTCCCCCTTCCTTATGCTGACTTGACTTGATAGAGTATTTAAACATCCATCCCTAGCCTCAACATCAGTCATGTCCCCCTCCTTGGTGAATACCGATGCAAAGTATTCATTAAGAATCTCACCCATTTCCTCTGACTCCACTCATAAATTCCCTCTTTTGTCTTTGAGTGGGCCAATCCTTTCTCTTGCTCCTTCTATACAAATAAAACGCTTTGGGATTTTCCTTAACCCTGTTAGCCAAAGATATTTCATGACCCCTTTTAGCAATCTTTATTGCGCGTTTGAGATTTGTCCTACTTTCCCGATATTCCTCCAAAGCTTCAGCAGTTTTAAGTCGCCCAGATCTTATGTATGCTTCCTTTTTCATCTTAGCTAGTCTCACAATTCCACCCGTCATCCATAGTTCCCTAATCTTGCCATTTCTATTCTTCCTTTTCACAGGGACATGTCTGTCCTGCACTCTAATCAACCTTTCCTTAAAAGACTTCCACATTTCAAATGTGGATTTACCCTTAAACAGCTGCTCCCAATCCACATTCCCTAGCTCCTGCCGAATTTTGTTATACTTGGCCTTTCCCCAATTTAGCACTCTTCCTTTAGGACCACTCTCGTCTTTGTCCATGAGTATTCTAAAACTTACGGAATTGTGATCGCTATTCCCAAAGTAATCACCGACTGAAACTTCAACCACCTAGGCGGGATCATTCACCAATACCAAGTCCAGTATGGCCCCTTCCCGAGTTGGATTATTTACATACTGCTATAAAAAAACTCTCCTGGATGCTCCTTACAAATTCTGCTCCATCTACGCCTCCAACACTACATGAGTCCTATTCAATGTTGGGGAAGTTAAAATCTCCCATCACGACCACCCTATTGCTCCTACATTTTTCTATAAAAACTGGATGCAGCTTAGGTCAGAAATATACTCCAGACCTTGAAGTTAGTTCAATCAGGTTTATTGAACTAATAGCACAGTTAGCACAGTTCTCTGTGAGTTCGACTCTCTGCTAACTTAAGTGTGGTTACTCTGTCTGACTTGAACCAGACTAGCTCTTAGCCACGTGGTGGAGGTGTGAGACTGTAACAACACCATTGACTGACTCTCTAGATGTTCATCAGTGGAAAGAGGCGGAGTGTCAGTGCCTTGTGTCTTTTATAGTCAGATCCCACCCCTGAGTGTCCTATTGGCCATGTCCTGTTCTCTGTGTCCATTACCTGCTTGTCTGTATATCATTGTGTGTGTGTGTACGTGTGTGCCTGAATATCATGACATGCTTCTAACCATTTCTATCATGTCTACTGTTCATCACATGTACAAACATCAAAATGGCATAGCCTCTTTAACATTAAATTCTGATTTTTATCTTGATTAATTCAGGATGTTTTTACCATTGTTGCAAAGGAATTGTTTACCATTTCCAAGGCAGTCTTAGCTTTCAATGCTCATGCTGTTTTGACTCATGAATCTTGTGATGTTTTCGTTTCAGGGCTTTCGCAATATGTTTGCCCTGTTGCCAAGGACAAATGCTTTTTATTACCTCTTATCAGTGCCCAGTCAACATTCACCATTTTTGGGATCCCAGAGACAGCAGACTCCATCATCATGAAATGTGAGCATTTCTTCATGTGTGTGGGCCTATTGCAAAGCAAAACTGCTACATTTCAGCATAAACTTGCAATCGTTTCGATTCTTAGCAGGACGACTGAACAAGTCACATTTACATTGAATGAGTAGAAGCTCCTTTGGATTGGATTATGTTTATTGTCACGTGTACCGAGGTACAGTCAAAAGTATTTTTCTGCAAGCAGCTCAACAGATCATTAAGTACATGAAAAGAACAGGAAATAAAAGAAAATACATAATAGGGCAACGCAAGGTACACAATGTAATTACATAACACCGGCATCGGTGAAGCATACAGGGGTGTAGTGTTAATGAGGTCAGTTTAGGAGTCTGGTAACAGCGGGGAAGAAGCTGTTTTTGAAATGAAATGACATGAAAATCGCTTATTGTCACAAGTAGGCTTCAAATGAAGTTACTGTGAAAAGCCCCTAGTCGCCACATTCCGGCGCCTGTTCGGGAAGGTTGGTACGGTTTTTGAGTCTGTTTGTGCATATTCTCAGACTTGTATCTCCTGCCCGATGGGATAAGTCGGAAGAGTGAGTAAACCGGGTGGGAGGGGTCTTTGATTATGCTGCCCGCTTTCCCCAGGCAGTGGGAGGTGTAGATGGAGTTAATGGATGGGAGGCAGGTCCGTGTGATGGACTGGGCTGTGTTCACAACTCTCTGAAGTTTCTTGCGGTCTTGGGCCGAGCAGTTTCCATACCAGGCTGTGATGCAGCCCGATAAGATGCTTTCTATGGTGCATCTGTAAAAGTTGGTAAGTGTTAATGTGGTAAGAGGTCCTGTTCTGGGGCAGTGGGGAACAAAGAATATGGGGGTTTGGGAGGGCTTTATTCTAGCTTTATCTATGTGATGCTTGACTGGAGGTAAAATGTGGGAAAATTAACTATTTTGCATCTTTCATCCTGAGCACCAAAATATTTAGGAGTCCTGAGTTCCAAATTGGTGGCCAAGGACTTATAACAACAATAGTTTAATAAGCACTCTGAGCAGCTCTTACATGCTACCATTCTGCCTTCGTTCTGCAGAGAACTCCCGCGCAACCGACACATAATCCTTTAAGTAACCACATCATCATGTGCCCAGTTGATCTATACCTTCCCCATATAAGTTGGGACAACCAGTGGACCTAAGACGTAACAGTATGCATGATCATTAACTGTGCGGGCACTGTTTTAGAATATATACAGATTGAACAGGCTAACAACACATAGTTACTTACATAGGGTGAAACACGGATTAAGCTTTTGCAGCTGGTGCATAGCCTATCGCGTCTCCCTGCCCCCACCCCTTTGTGTTGTTTAAAAAAGCGAAGGCCAGTTGTAAAGTAGTTTGTTACATAGTGCTGGCATCTTGGGTGGGATTCTCCAACCTCCCCCGCCGGATCGGTGAATCTCCAGTGTCATTTTTCGGGCAGGGGCGGGATTCCCGCCACGCTGGTCGGGGGCCGTTGGCAGCGCCCCTGGCGATTCTCCGATGGGCCGAGCTGCCGTCCATTTTTGGCCAGTCCCACCGGCGTGATTCACTCAACTCACGCACCGGCGGGACCTGTCAGGTGAGTATGCGTGGGTGGTCCTCGGGGGGGGGGGCGCACGGGGGGATCCAACCCCGGGGGGGGGGGGGAGCCCCACGGTGGCCTGGCCCGCAATTGGGGCCCGATGATCTGCGGGCAGGCTTGTTCCGTGGGGGCACTTCTTTCTTCCGCGCCGGCCCCTGTAGGGCTCCGCCATGGCCAACGCGGAAAAGAGAACCCCCCGCGCATGCGGCAAAATACGCCGGCCGTTCCGCACATGTGTGAGATCACGCCGGCCCTTTGGTGCATGTGCAAACTCGCGCCGTCCCTTCGCCGCCGGCTGGAGTGGCGCCAACCCCTCCGGCGTCCACCTAGCCCCCAAAAATGCGGAAAATTCCACACTTTCGGGGGTTGTTGACACCGGAGTGGTTGGCGCTGGTTCTCCTGCCGGCGTTAGTCCCCAGAAGGGAGAGTCCCGGCCCTTATGTCTGGTCTGGTCATATGAACTGAGCGTGTGATTATGCCAGTCCTGGGGATACTCGAGCTGGTGTCCTCGGTGTGGATGACCTGGGGCATTCGTTCGCAGTGAGAGCAGGGCTTGTTCTGTAGGCCTCTCGAGGAACCTCCATTTCCACTGGTTTAGGGGACCTGTATTGCAGGCTAGGTGAGTAGGGTCCTGTCACATATGCTGTTGCTGATTCCTATACCTGTAGTAGGTGAGACCAGTTTCGTACATAGTGCACCCTCTGAAGCTATAGGGCCGAGTCTGTTGGCATTACAATCATAGGACCTTTTCCCTTTTAATTGGCATTCCATGAGTGCACCATTCACATTGGTTTCGGGTTTGAGCTGCAAATGAGCCTTGGCAGTGGGAATTGTGGCCCTGTGTGCCTGGAGAACAGTCGCTGTGCTGACGAGGGCAGACCTGTCATGGCACGTTTCACACGCTGAGGAAAGCAGCATAGTAATCCATGTGATCACTGGCACATTTGTCTGGAAGATGCTTAGCTGAGTGTACTGAGCCGGTGCAGACTCAAAGGGCCGAATGGCCTCCTTCTGCACTGTAAATTCAATGATAATCTATGATAAATCTAGGACAAAGGTTCGGCACAACATCGTGGGCCGAAGGGCCTGTTCTGTGCTGTATTTTCTATGTTCTATGTTCTGTGTTCTATGTACTGACCGTTTCGCCAGGCTGTTGGACTGCGGCTACAGGGGGCTCCTTGTGACATGCTCAAAGTCTCATGTATGCAAAGTTTCTAAATTCATTGGAGGTGAATTGGCGAGCGTTGTCTGTCATGAGTGTCTTGAGGGATGCTGTATGTGATGAAGCATCTCTGGAGCTTGATGATCCCTATGTTACTCTTCATGTCTGGCAGATAGTCAAGTTCAAACCACCTGAATACAAGATGTCTAAGACGAAATGCTGTTCACCATTCCATTTGAAAATGTCAGCTGCTGTGAATGACCATGGGAGAAGATCTGGGACCTCATGTAGATACAGTGATTCTTTAGCTTGGTGCGGCTTGAGTGCATTGCATGGTTCGCACCTGGGTACTTCTCTCTCTGTGTTGGTGTACATGGAGGACCAGTAGAGGGGATTTCTTTGCCCTGTATCTGGTTGCTTCCAACCCTTGGTGCACTTGATGAGGTTGCTGGGTGTAGTAACTCTAGAAAGAGGGAGGAATGATGAATCACTGGCCACGTGGTATCAGTCCGTCCTGTACGGTAAATTCATCTCTGATGGGGAAGAATGTGCTAGCTAGTGGTTCCAAATAAACATGTTGGACTTTAACCTAGTGTTGTAAGACTTCTTACTGTGCCCAATGATTGGCGACCAAGGACTTACGCCAAAAGTCTATGCAGTACTCTGAGCAGCTCTTACATGTTTCCACTCTTCCCACGCTTCAGGGAGAACTCCCGCAATACCAACACGTGACCCTTTAAGCAGCCACATCATCACGTGAACACTCAGTCTACACTATATAAAGTTAGAAATTAAATATTTAAAAGTAAATGTTAAATAAGTCTTCAGTGTTATGAGGCAATCTTCTGGAGAAGGTAGGGAGGAACTGTTACCACTACAGAAAGGCCGGTAACCTGAGAACATAGATAAAAGATAATTGGCAAAACAAACTGGGAGAGAAAATATCAAAGAATATCACAGCACAGGAGGAAGCCATTTGGCCCATTGTGTTTGTGCCGGGTCTGCGAGAGCAATTCAGATAGTGCCACTTCCTTGCAGCTCTACAACTAATGACCCAATTCTCTTTTGAAAAGCATGACTGAATCGGGCTCCACCACATTCTCAGGCAGTACATTCTAGATCCTAACCGCTAGCTATGTAAAAATGTTTTTCCTCACGTCGCCATTCCACTTTTGGCCAATCACCATAAATTGGTGTCCGCTGTTTTCAACCCTTCCACAAATGGGAACATTTTCACCCCATCTCTTCTGTATAGACTCACATGATTTTAAACAGGAGTAGGCCATTCAGCCCATCGAGTCTGCTCCATCATTCAATTAGATCATGGCTAATCATCTAGCTTCACGCCACTTTCCCGCAAGACCTCCATATTTCTTGATGTCATTAGTTTCTAGAAGTCTATTGATTTTTGTCTTGAACATGCTCAATGATTGAACTTCCACAGCCCTCCAAGGTAAAGAATTCCAAAGATTCACCACTCTCTTATTCTTAGAACCACAGAAGAATCATGGAATGCCTACAGTGCAGAAGGAGGCCATTCAACCCATCGGGTCTGCACCGAAAGACCACGCTGCCAAGGACTAATTCACGCCCTATTCTTGTAACCTCACCCAACCTTTGGACATTTAGGGATGATTTAGCATAGCCAATCCAACTAACATGCGCCTCTTTGGACTGTGAGAGCAAACCAGAGGAAACCCACGCAGAGAATGTGTAAACCCCACAGTCACCCGAGATTAGAATCGAACCCGAGTCCCTGACACGATAAGGCAGCAGCGCTAACCACTGCACCACCATAACGTTTTGTGAATGATACATGCATTCAGACAGAGTGCCTTTAACTCAGTTTTTTTTAAACTTTATTCTCCATTCTAATCTTACTTAATGCCTGCCCATGCTTCATGTGTCTTCTATTTTTGCTTTCAACTTTTCAATTTCTTTTATCAGTTTTGCTTCCCTTGTTTAGAACCCCGCTGATATTACCTGCAAGAGAGTCTCAAAATTCCGGAAGATAACTTGAAACATTGGTTCTCAGTGGTGTATATTTGTGAGGAAACAATGTACAATCTAGTGAGCAACCAGCCCAGTCGTTGTGTAAACAATTAATGAAGAATATTTATTAAATGAAGAAGAAAAAACACACAACAAAAGACTAATATACACTGTGATATTTACGTATATGAATAACTAAACACGCCGTTTTATCTGAAGTTACCTCTTGTTCCCTGAGACATCCCTTTTCCCAAATAATATCCAATTTTAGTAAAGCGTCTCTTCCTGGTTCAGCGAAGGCACAAAACTGCGTCTTTTCAAGACTCTGCAATTTGCTGTTGCTTTAAATGTTGGTTACAACAGGCCTCCGTGGCTTGGATCACAGATGGTGCTGGCCTGTGGGGTTATTGGATGGAAACTAGCCTGCCTCCTCAATGAAGGGGCCAACAGTTATAGAACATAGAACGACACAGCGCAGTACAGGCCCTTCGGTCCACGATGTTGCACCGACATGGGAAGTCAAAAAACAAAAGCCATCTAACCTACACTATGCCATTATCATCCATATGCTTATCCAATGAACTTTTACATGCCCTCAATGTTGGCGAGTTCACTACTGTTGCAGGTAGGGCATTCCACGGCCTCACCACTCTTTGCGAAAATAACCTACCTCTGTCCTATATCTATTACCCCTCAGTTTAAGGCTATGTCCCTTCGTGCTAGCCATTTCCATCCGCGGGAGAAGGCTCTCACTGTCCACCCTATCTAACCCCCTGATCATTTTGTATGCCCCTATTAAGTCTCCTCTTAACCTTCTTCTCTCTAACGAAAACAACCTCAAGTCCATCAGCTTTTCCTCATAAGATTTTCCCTCCATACCAGGCAACATCCTGGTAAATCTCCTCTGCACCCGCTCCAAAGCTTCCACGTCCTTCCTATAATGCGGTGACCAGAACTGTACGCAATACTCCAAATGCGGCCGTACCAGAGTTTTGTACAGCTGCAACAGTTATACTGTTCATTCTCTTTGATGTTCCCCTCTGTGGATTCTGCTGTCTACCTCATTCAAATTCCTTGCTTTTAAAAGTTACCATTTGTAAGAGCCCCACTGATCTGGTGACAAATGTGGCCATTTGCACCTCAACGTCTCTAGACTCCTGCTAACCTTGTTACTGGTCTGCCATTTTATTGTTTCACCTCAAATTCACATTTAAACTTGTTAATTTCCCACATTCCTGATACCCTCAAATCTGAGCTCCCTCTCAGGTTTAAAACTCTCCTTAACAGCACTAGCAAATTTCTCTGCGCCGATGTTAATTCCAGGCCTGCTAAATCGCAGAATGTCCATCTTGCACAGATCTCATCTGCCACACAGCCTTTCCCAATGCCTCAGAAATTTGATGCCATCCTCCTACACCACTTCTCTGCATTAAGTTTCATTACGTGGCCACTTGCCCACCCGTTCCACCAGCCACGTGATCATTCGCTCAATTCTCCTATTTCTATGCTGACCAAGATGTGAGACTGGAAGTACTCCTTAGAAATTACTGCATTCGAGGTCCTGTTTTTCAATCTCCTTTCTAGCTCCCTGAAATCTACTTTCAGGACCTCATTCCCCAATCCTACTTAAGTTATTGGTGCCAACATGTACCACGACCTCTGGTGTTCACCTCCCCCAGAAGAATGTCCTGCAGCTAGCTCCATGACATCCTTGACCCTGGCACCAGGGAGACAACATACCATTCTGGAGTCATGTCTATGGCCACAGAAATGCTTGTCTGTTCCCCTAACTAACAAATCCACGGTGACTATTGTTGTTCCCCTTTTCTTCCTCCCCTCCGACACAGCTGAGCTGCCTGCGGTGCCATGAACCTGGCTCTGACTACACTCCTCTGAGGCACCAATGCCCTCACCAGCATCCAAAATAGAAAATCGATTAACCATCGGGACCGCAGGTGACTCCTGCACTATCTATCTGGTTCTCTTGGACTGTCTAATGGTCACCTATTCCCTTTCTGCCTCCCATGTTCCTAACGTGAGCTGTAACCACCTCTCTGAACCCGCTATCCATGTAGTTCTCAGCATCATGGAGGTCCCACAGTGACTCCAGCCACCATTCAAGGTCTGAAAACCAGAGCTCATACTTATGCAGCTGATTATACTTTCTGCACGTGTTCACCTCAGTCACCGGTAGCGTCCATAACCTCCCACATAGTATAGGACAAACATTGCATGTGAACGAGCTGTCCCCCTATGTCATAACTTACATTAACTTGATTTTATTTTACTTGGCCTTAATGAAATAAACCTTACAACTGTAATAAAGCTCACTAGTACTGATAAATCAGACTAACACCGCTCTCCGAACCTCTCCTCCCCGCTCTATGAACCTCCTCTCCCGCTCTCCGAACCTCTTCTCCCCGCTCTCCGAACCTCCTCTCCCGTTCTCAGAACCTCCTCTCCCCGCTCTGTGAACCTCCTCTACCGCTCTCCGAACCTCCTCTCCCCCAGGTCCACCTATTCGCTCCTCTTCCTGAAGGTGACTTATACCACAATACCTTTAACAAATATCCCCTCAGCCTTCTCTTCTCCAAGGAGAAGAGCCCAGCTTTCCAATCCATGTAGCTGAAGTTCCTGATCCTGGAACCATTCTCATGAATCTTTTCTGCACCCTCTCCAATACCTTCCTAAAGTGTAGCACCTATAAGTGGACACAATACTCCAGGTGAGGCTGAATCAGAGTTCTTCACAGGTTGATCAAAACGTCCTTATTTTTTGTGCGTCAATCTACTCTCCTGCTCCCCTGTTTATAAAGTCCAGGATCACATGTTTATCAAACTGCTCTTTCCACCTGCCCTCCCACATTCAATGATTAGTCCTCGGATCTCTCTGCTCCAGCACCCCCTTTCGAATTGTACCCTTTATACTGTTTCTCCAATTCCTCCTATTGAAATGAATTACTTCACCCTTCTCTGCATTAAGTTTTTCATCTGCCACTTGCCCACCCATTCCACCAACCTGTCTCCATCCTTTAGAAGTTTAACATTTTCTTCCTCACAGTTCACGGTATTTTTGACTTTTCCTGGCACTCTCAAATTTGGAAACTGTGCTATGTACACCAAAATCTAGATTATTAATATGTATCAGGAAGAGCAGGGTCTTAATACCAACTCCTTAGGAGTCCCACTATAAACTTTCCTCCAGTCCGACAAACAACTGCTCACCACTGCTGTGTGTTCTGTCACTCTGCCAATTTCATGTCTCTGTTGCTACTGCCTCTTTTATTCCAGGAGCTCTAACTTTTCTCACAAGTCTGTTATGTGGCACTTTCGAAAGTCCATGCAGGTCACATCAAGTACATTACCCTCATCGAACCTCATCAAAAAACTCAAGCAAGTTAGTTAAACATGATTTGCTGTTAACCAATACACGCTGGCTTTCCTTATTTAACCTGCACTTGCTCAAGTGACTATTAATTTTGTCCTGAATCATTGTTTTGCAAAGCTCCCCTACTACCAAGGTTAAACTGATTGGCCTTTAATTTCTGAGCTTATCCTTTTTTGAACAAGGGTGCAACCATTTGCAATTCTCTAGTCCTCTGGCACCACCTGAGTTTGGGAAGATTGGAAGACCACAGCCAGTGCTTCAGTAATTTCCACTGTTACTTTTCTCAATAGCCTTGAATACATCACATCTGATTCTGGTGACTGAGCAATTTTTAAGTACAGCCAACCTATCTAATACATGTTCCGTATCAAGTTTAAACCTATCAAGTGTTTCGACTGCCTCCTCTTCCAGCATGACTTGGACAGCATCTTCTTCCTTGCTAAAGTCAAGTCCAAATTACTCATTTAGTACAGCAGCAATCGCCCCCCATCTCCACGTGTAAATTCCCCTTTAGGTATATAATCGGCTTCTCTCCTCCTTTTACCACCCTTCTACTTTATATGCCTGGGGAGCACTTTTTGATTTCCTTTTATGTTCGCGGTCAGTCTCTTGTGCTTCCTTTGCTTCTTTCATTTGTTTTTCAATTCCCCTCTGAATCTTCTATATTGAGCCGGATTCTCAATTTTATCATCTACCTTGACAACTGTCACCCGCACACTTTTCCTGCTTCATCTTACGTTCTATTCCTTTCATCATCGATGGAATTCTGGATCTGTTTGCCCCATCTTTCACCCTTGTGGAAATTGTGTCTTTCACAATGAGGTGCCTGAATTAAGATCACATGATTTGAAATGGTGGTGAAAGCTGATTCCATAATAACTTTTGAAAGGGGACATTGAAAAGAAGAAATTTCTAGAGCTTTAAGGAAAGAGTAGGGGAATGGGATTTACTGGATAGCTCTTTGAAAGAGTGACACAGGCATGATGGACGAAATGGCCTCCTCCTGTGCTGCATCAGCCGCTGATGAAAGCTAGAAGAAATACTTGCATTTATGCAACAGTTTATGGTCAAGAGGTTTTAAAGCACATTTTACAGCCGAATATGAAGCAAAGTAAATGTTCTTAAATGGGCAAGCACAGTTGCTGTTTTATATCCATGCATCTCAAACAAAAGTGAGCTAAAATAACGATTAATATTTTATGTTATGATATTGGCTCGGGCATAAATGTTGGATAGGTCACCAGGACTCTCTGCTCTTTGAATCATATTGTGAGGTACTTAGCATCCATCTGAACAAGTGGAAGGGACCTTCAGTTTAGCAGCTCATCCAACATCATTGGTCGGGGCATTTGGGTATAAATATTGGCAAGTCATGTTGCAGCTGTATAGAACCTTAGTTAGGCCACACTTGGAGTATACACTCTCAGGAGGATGTGGAGGCTTTAGAGAGGGTGCAGAAGAGATTTACCAGGATGTTGCTTGGTATGGAGGGCATTAGCTATGAGGAGAGGTGGAATAAACTCGGTTTGTTCTCACTGGAATGACGGATGCTGAGGGGCGACCTGATAGAGGTCTACAAAATTATATGGGGCATAGACAGGGTGGATACTCAGAGACTTTTTCCCAGGGGTCAATTACTAGGGGGCATAGGTTTAAGGTGCGAGGGGCAAGGTTTAGAGGAGATGTATGAGGCAAGTTTTTTTACACAGAGGGTAGTGGGTGCCTGAAACACGCTGCTGGAGGAGGTGGTGGAAGCAGGGACGATAGTGACGTTTAAGGGGCATCTTGACAAATACATGACTAGGATGGGAATAGAGGGATACGGACCCTGGAAGTGTAGAGGATTTTAGTTTAGACGGGCAGCATGGTTGGCGCAGACTTGGAGGGCCGAAGGGCCTGTTCCTGCGCTGTACTTTTCTTTGTTCTTTGTTCATGACAGGAGTAAGCTATACAGCCCCTTGAACCTGTTCCACCATTCGATGAGGTCATGGCTGATCTGCATCCTTACTCCATCCATCCAACTTGGCTCCATGCGGAGCTCCCTCAATACTGCACTGAAATGTCAGCCAGGCTTGAATGCTCAGGTCATTCACTGGAGCTCGAACCTATAGTTATCTGACCCAGAGGTGAGAAAACGACTGACTGAGCCAACCTAACACATAAGCTGGCCAACATAATGTGCTTTTATTATGATGCACAACTGTTGCTGTCTTAACAGTTAACGCCGCACTTTATAATTCAAACAGCTCATTAACCACAACACAATGTGCAGATGTGTGAGTGTCAATAGATGACATATCGAAGCTCACAAGAAAGTACAACATGCTGTGATATGTTATAATAGCTAATTGCTGATATTTGTATGACCTCATTTTCCTAAGTGCTACATTGAGTTTTTTTTAAGAAGGAAACCAAGTCGTAAAATATTTATTGCAAAATGTGAGATGACTTCCCAGACTTTATTGGTGCAAATCAATGCATGATTAGAAGTGCAATTTTACAATAACAGGGAGCCCACCATAAACCTGATTTAAAAAATAAATCTCAGGTTGTGCAATAAGGCAACCTCTAAAAGACTACAAGGTAAAACATCAAATATATTGCAAAAACTGGTATTTATAATAATCTTTGTCACAAGTAGGCTTACATTAACACTGCAATGAAGTTACTGTGAAAATCCCCTAGTCGCCACATTCCGGAGCCTGTTCGGGTACACTGAGGGAGAATTCAGAATGTCCAATTCACCTAACAGCACGCCTTTCGGGATTTGAGAGAGGAAACCGGAGCACCCGGAGGAAACCCACGGCCGACATGGGGAGAACGTGCAAACTGGGCACAGGCAGTGACCCAAGCCGGGAATCGAACCTGGGACCCTGGTGCTGTGAAGACACAGTGCTAACCACTGTGCTACCGTGACGCCCAATTCTTAGATAAAAGCAGAAAATTCTGGAAGAATATATCAGATCAGTCAGCATGTGTAATGAGAAAGATAGATTACGCCTTCATCAGAACTACCCGGACCAGATGAATGATCACAGTTTCACACCAAGGGTGTTGAATGGATGGCCCAGGAATGTAGTAGAGGCTGATGATGTCAATAATTGCAATTGTACAGGCTTTGGGGAGAATTTAATCAAGGAATGGTGTTGGCACAGTGCCAACTCTTATTATTAAGCTCTGCTTCCAACCAGAGAGGCGAAGATGTGTTCTGTACTTTCAGAAAGATTATCTTCTCTTCACAAAGTTGAGTCGCTGTGTATTCCCAACATTGTCTGTTTTTAAAATAATTATCAATAACAAAGCATCATTGTGACTTCAACAGATCAATTCAAATTGTAATTTACATAAGTTCCCCTTGGTCCATTCAACTTTCCTGTCTAATGTGCTGCTCAGCAAGCACAAATTCCCAAATAACATACTGTCACACTGTGTCAATGCTTTTAATAGCAATGTAAAGCTGAGTTCATTTATCGTGCAGGTTTTACATGAAATAAAAACAAAACAAAATTCTAATGTGCTTTTCCACAAACATTTAAAAAAAAGGTTGAAAGTTATTGGGAAGAAAGCAAATATATGTCGCGATCATTTTGCTACAGGAGTCTGGAGATTGTGAACTGCTCATTATTCCGAAGATTGGAGGCTGCCATTGATCAAAGAGTACAGTCCATAAGCAGACCCACCGTTACCCAACTACTTAATTGTAGCAAGCAGAACAGCTAGAAGCCGAGTTGACTGATTCATGCACTGAAGAAATCATCAATGCATTCCTCACTCTCATGGATCGCATTCCTCCCTGTGGTCTGAAATAGAGCTTTCTTGTCACATCCATCAAAATGGTCATACTGCAGAACATGGTGTGCCGGTGAGAACAATGTACTAATCACTGGGCAGTTAGTTTACATATGTATGCTGATCACACCCTGCTCTACCTCACCGTTGTCATAATATGCACCCATGCACATCATGAGGCAAAAGCAGGCAGTGACAGACACCCAGGTGAGCCAATCAATATACAGAACAGAACACGACCAATCACAAGTCAGAACACCAATGGGGGGCTTCCAACGATAAAACACACGCATCAGCACTCGGCCTCTTTCCACTGGTGATAGCTGTAGTGACAGTCAGGGTGTACAAATCATTCAACACCTACACGTGGATCAGAGCTAGCCTGGTCTAGATAGTTAGTGTTAGTTTACTTAGAGGAATAGAGAGTCAACCCACAGGCAGCTGTGTGTTTCGTTACTGGAGTTCAATAAACTCGATTGAACCAATGCCTCCGTTTGCTGTGTGCTTTATCAGTCAACTGCATCGTGTTGCAGTCCGTGATACCAGGAGTGACTATTGCTTCTAAGTAATTTAACTTCGAAAATTCACTGACGACCAGCAACTGCCTTCCAGCGGCATGGAAAACATCCAGGCACATCCACAGCTCCGGGTCTCCGGGAACCTTGGCTCCAACTGGCGGGTCTTCAAGCAGAAATTCAGTCTGTACATTGAGGCCTCGGGCCTCGAAAGTGCATCCGATGCCCGAAAAATCACGCTGTTACTGTCGACAGCGGGGGACCAGGCCATCCAAATCTTCAATTCGCTCATGTTTGCCGACGGTGAGGACAAGAGCAAGTTCCAGACCGTCCTCGCCAAATTCGACAATCACTGTGAGGTCGGGACGAATGAAAGCTTCGCGCGTTATGTTTTCCAGCAGCGCCTTCAGGGTAAGGTTGAGCCTTTCCAGTCTTTTCTCACTCATCTGCGCATTCTAGCGCAATCCTGCAATTACAGAGACACCGCTGACTCCCTAATCAGGGATCAGATCATGTTTGGTGCCCACTCCGACACCCTGCGGGAACAGCTCCTAAAAATTAAAAATATGACCCTGCCAGTAGCCATCGAGACGTGCAAGGTACACGAACAGGCGAAAAGTCGCTATTCCCGACTCAAGTCGGTAGAGCAGGACCAACTTGCCTCCCATGAGACTGAAAGTGTACAGGCTATCGCCCGAATGCAGGGCCTGAGCATCGATGGAGATGGCCATTTCACACGCTTTTCCAGGGGTCCCACGCATGCGCACCATTGTCGGGAGAACGAAGACTACACTGCGCAGGTGTGAGCGGTGGCTGACCGCACTGCGCATGTGCGAGCGGTGGCTGACCGCACTGCGCATGTGCGACGACGCACCGAGCGTCACAACGTCGACGTGATGACGTGCCCCAACTGCGGCACTGCCCATTTAAAGCGGCAATGCCCTGCAAGAGGCAGGCGATGTCTCAACTGCAAGAAGCTTGGCCATTATGCTGCTTGGTGCAGGTCTGCACCTCCGCTGGGGGGGCCATCGATCCCAGGTCCAACGCAGACACGTTAGAAGTGTGCAGCAAGGGCTACTGGATTTGGAACCTGATCCCATCACGGATCCAGAGGACGACTGCCGGGAGTCCCCATATCGAGTGGGCATCATCACCATGCATGACAAGGCCTCCTCACATTCAGCAATACACACACCCATCCTCACTGTGGATTATGCGGACGAGAGGCGTGCCACAGTACAAGTCAACAATTGTAGAATCTGGTTCAAGCTGGACACCGTGCTTCGGCCAACTTAATATCCCAAGCAGATCTTGCTCGTATCCAAAGGCAGCCAACAATTTTTCTGACGGCCTGCCAGTTGCTCGACTACAATGGGAATGCCAACACCGCGTTAGGGTCCTGTCACCTACATGTAGCCAACAAGGCTATCAAGGCCACTTTACGGTTTGAGATCATCAAGCCCGGCAAGGCTTCCCTGCTTGGTGCACAGGCATGCAAGCTGCTACATCTCGTCCAGCGTGTACATGCCATGTCCTCTGCCAACAGCACTCTTCAGGCCGACATTGAGGATCTACTACTGCAATACCCGGATGTGTTCACTGGATGGGTACGCTGCCCTACCGCTATAAAATTCTGCTCAGGCCTCATGCCACCCCTGTCATCCATGCGCCACGCCGGGTGCCGGCGCCCCTCAAGGACCGTCCAAAGGCGCAGCTGCAGGAGCTCCAGGATCAGGGAATAATATCCAAGGTGACGGAACCGACTGGCTGGGTCAGCTCGATGGTCTGCGTGAAGAAGCCCTCTGGAGAACTGCGCATTTGTATCGATCCCCAGGATCTGAACCATAACATTATGAGGGAACACTACCCGATCCCGAAGCGGGAGGAGCTGATGAGTGAGATGGCACATGCCAAATTCTTTACTAAGCTGGATGCAGCGCGTGGCTTCTGGCAGATACAACTGGACGAGTCCAGCAGGAAGTTCTGCACGTTTAATACACCCTTCGGAAGATATTGCTACAACCGCATGCTGTTTGGTATTGTTTCGGCCTCCAAAATCTTTCATCGAATGATGGAGCAAATGCTAGAGGGCATTGACGGTGTGCAGGTTTATGTTGACGACATCATCATCTGGTCCACGACCCCGGAGGAACATATGTCGCATCTGCAACAGGTCTTCAGACGCATGCATGCCAACGGCCTGAAATTAAAATAAAACCAAATGCTCCTTTGGCAAGTCATCGACTAAGTTTCTGGGTGATCAGATCTCCCAGCAGGGCATACAACTGGACTCGGACAAAGTCAGGGGCATCTACACAATGAAGACCCCAGAGGACAAGGCGGCGGTCCTCCGCTTCCTGGGTATGGTGAATTTTTTGGGAAGTTCATTCCCAACCTTGCGTCACACACCACGGCCCTTAGGCACCTGGTAAAAAAGTCCACCACTTTCCAGTGGCTACCCGAACATCAAGCAGAGTGGTTTGAGTTGAAGGCGAAGCTAACCACTGCTCCTGTTCGAGCTTTTTTTGACGCTGCGAGGGTGACTAAAATTTCCACAGACGCCAGTCAGGACGGCATTGGGGTGGTGCTCCTCCAAAAGGTCGACACCTCGTCCTGGGCTCGAGTGGCCTACGCGTCAAGGGCCATGAACCCCACTGAGCAACGATATGCTCAAATAGAGACAGAATGCCTGGACCTTCTCACTGGCATCGTGAAATTCCACGATTATGTCTATGGTCTCCCGACCTTTACAGTAGAGACGGACCACCGACCCCTAGTGCACATTATACACAAGGACTTAAATGACATGACACCCAGGCTCCAGCGCATTCTCCTTTGTCTCCGTAGGTACGATTTTGAACTCGTTTACACGCCCGGAAAGGAGCTAATCATCGCAGATGCCCTGTCGCGTGCCATTACCTCACCATGCGAGCAGGTAGACTTTGTAGACGACATTGAGGCACAGGTGCAACTGTGTGCCAGCACCCTCCCGACATCCGACAAACGACTCATCATTCGAGAAGAGACTGCCAAGGGCCCTCTTCTCCAGCGGGTCATACATCACCTCACGAATGGCTGGCAGAAAAGGCAATGCCCCCAATACTATAATGTGAAGGATGACCTCACTTGTTGAGGGGATCCTCCTGAAATTAAATCGCATTGTCATTCCACGCAGCCTCCAGACCTTGGTGCTCACGCAGATACACGAGGGGCACCTCGGTATTGAGAAGTGCCGGCACAGAGCCCGGCAGACTGTCTCTTAGCCCGGCATCAATGAGGACATATCAAACATGGTCCTAAATTGCGCAACCTGCCAGCGCTTCCAGTCGGATCAGCCCAAGGAAACACTCCAGCAGCACGAGGTCGTGACCTCTCCGTGGTCTAAGGTTGGAGTGGACCTTTTTCACGCCAACGGGCGTGACTACGTCCTGATAATTGATTACTTCTCCAGCTCTCCCGAGGTAGTGAAATTGTCCGACTTAACATCTAGGACTGTCATAAAGGCCTGCAAGGAGGCATTTGCCAGGCATGGCATCCCGCTCACGGTTATGAGCGACAACGATCCCTGTTTCTATACTCAAGAATGGTCAGCCTTCGCCAAACAATATTACTTCCATCACATCACATCGAGCCTGCATTACCCGCAATCGAATGGGAAGGTCGAAAAAGGGGTCTATGTCGTGAAGCAGATGCTCTGTAAGGCTGCGGACTCAGCTTCGGACTTTAATCTTGCTGTTCTGGCGTGTCTCCAGTGGTATGTCTCCGGCACAGCTCTTGATGAATCGTAACCTGCGGACGACTGTCCGGCCATTCATGTACCTGACCTGGATCACCTTCCAGTGCTGCAAAAGATGCAGCAGATCAGAACCCAACAGGAGCTGACATATGATGCTCATGCTACTTATCTGCCCGTACTGTCTCCGAAGGACGCTGTTCGCATCAAGTTGCCTGGTGGAGGCTGGTCAGCTCCTGCTGCTGTGGTTCGACAGGCTGCACCCAGGTCGTTTGTGGTTCGCATGGCTGATGGATCCATCATCAGGCGCAACAGAAGGGCACTATGCAAACTTGCCTGCCCACCACCGGATCTCACGTTCCCAGATGTCATTCTTCCTTATCCGGACACCTCGTTCCACGAGGCCACCAGTCTGGCTGCATGCCAACCTGTCAAGGTACCATCGTCCCTGCCTCCACCTCTCAGGCGGTCTACAAGAATACGCCGACAGCCTCTACGACTGGACTTATAAATAGTTCCTTGTATACATATATTGTTATGTTTCTGCACGCTAGACACCTTACATGTACATATCCAATCACTCACCTATTGCTGTAAATAGTTCCTTTTGTAAATATGTTGTATATGCTATAAGCAGCCGACAAATGTATTTTAAAAAGGGGGCTGTCATAATATGCACCCATGCACATCATGAGGTAAAAGCAGGCAGTGACAGACACCCAGGTGAGCGAATCAATATATAGAACAGACCACGACCAATCACAAGTCAGAACACCAAAGGGGGGCTTCCAGCTATAAAACACACAAGGAATCAGCACTCGGCCTCTTTCCACTAGTGATAGCTGTAGTGACAGTCAGAGTGTACAAATCATTCAACACCTTCTACACGTGGATCAGTGCATGCTGGCATAGATAGTTAGTGTTAGTTTACTTAGAGGAATAGAGAGTCAACCCACAGGCAGCTATGTGTTTCGTTATTGGAGTTCAATAAACTCTATTGAACCAACGCCTCCATTTGCTGTGTGCTTTATCAGTCAACTGCATCATGTTGCAGTCCGTGTTACCCCAGGGTGAATAACACGACAACCGTCACATCTCTCAACTCCACCGTCACTAAACTGTCATACTGCTGATCTGGTATCCAATACTGAATGAGCTGAAATTCCCTCAAATTAAATATTGGAAAGACGGAAGCCTTTATTTCTGGTCCCCACACCAAACTTCATTCCCCCTTTACTGACTCCATCCTTCTCTCTGGCAATAGTTTGAGATTAATCCAGTCTGCTTGCAACATCTGCGTCATATTTAGTCTCGAGCAGAGCTTTCAGTCTCGTATTCATGCCATGACTAAAACTTCCTATTTTGACCCCCATAACACCACCCGACTTTGATCCTGTCTCAAATCAGCTGCGGCTGAAATCCTCATCCATGCTTGCGTCACCTCTAGACGCAACTATTCCAATACACTCCTGGCTGGTCTTCTACATTCCATCCTCCATAGCCTTGAGGTCATCCAAAATATAGCTACCTGTGGTTTCTCTTGCAACAAGTGCCTTTATCCCCCATCACCCCTCTGCATAATTGGCTCCCAATCGAGAAACATCTTGACCTTAAAATTCTCATCCTTGTTTTCAAATCCCTCCATGGTCTCGCTTCTCCTTATCTGTTTAATCTACTCCAGCCCACAACCCTCCAGGATATATGCGCTTTTCTAATTTTGTTCTCTTGCGCATTCCCAATTATAAATGCACCACCGTTGTTGGCCGTACTTTCAGTTGCCTAGGGCAGCCTCAAGCTCCTGACTTCCTTCCCTACACCTTCCTGCTTCTCTTCCTCACTTTCTTCCTTTAAAGCATTTGGCCATCTGACCTAATATCTCATTATGTGGCTGGGGGTTTTGGGGCCATTCCATTATGTTAAAGGTGCTACATGAATATAAATTGTCGTTGACAGAATTTTGTAAGCCAGCAATGAATAATACTGCTTTAGTTACGTGAGAATAGCTGATGAGGATGAATACAAATGATCAGAGTGAGGAAAGAGTGGCTCCACCAGAGTGTTGAAGACCGAGAGCTCCCGCAATAGTACGCAACAGGCTTTCATCATCTTGTACTGAAGGTGAATTATGAAATGTCATTCTACTGTTATATCTCTCTTGTTTTCATTTCCTGTACAAATCAGGAAATATGAACTATGGGCTTTGTCTGCACATTGTCCCATTATTTACTTTGGCAGACCTTTACTGAAATGCCCACCTGTGTATCAGAATCAAGTCTTGCCGCCAACCAGACATTATCATTACATTCGCAAATTGTTATTCTTTTTTAAACTGGAAGACAAAACCCCAAATATTGGGGGCAGCTGTTTCACATTATTTAATTGGGAACACAATATTCCTTCTGCTAGCCTCACTGATGAAATTCTTTCCGAAGAATGTTCCTCTCAGTTGTTAAACAACCACCTGCACCCTGCAAAGATGGCAATTGCTAATAATTAATGGTTTGTTTTTCAACGCACTTTGAGACTCCCTTCGAACAAACACAGAATTATTTCCTTTCTGGTCATAACAATGCTGCAAGATGGCCGTCAACCAAAGGATTTCCTTTATTCAGCAGGATCCCATCTGCAACGAATCTGACAGCCACTCCTAAGGCACAAGAATTGATTGGTAATCAAGCAGCTAAAATCTCATTTATAATTAGTGACCATTGAACAAATGGGAAATCCTTCTTTAGTCTGCCTTCCTAGTTTTCCTAAACCACATACTAACTACAGCTGACCCTCTTCCAAGCCTCATGAATGTTACTTTGAGATACCCAGATGGCCTGGAAATGTATCCACCTCTGATTTCCACTACTTTTAGATGTCACGACACCCTGGGCTCATGCACGGTCAATTCCAGCTCCACTTGACCCAGAGTTGCAACATAGGTGAAATTTGATTTTTATTTTTTAAATACCCAAGGTCCTTGGTTGAGCCAAATAAACTACAGTCACTAGGTTTGTAACTTTAAAACACAAATAACCTTTTATTATGTGCAGTATTAAAATTAAACAGATAGAAAATATAACTGACTATCTAATACCCCTTCCTAAACACCCTTCCTTCCTAACTCACCCCACTCTATACACACACAAACAGACAAACAACAGAGGGGAAAGTGTAATGGAAAGGGAAAGAAAATATTAATAAAAATAAAAAGATAAGGATCTCTGATGTACTGGGATGACTATCAGTCAAGTCTTTCTGAAGTTCAGGCTTTCATTTTGGTACTTCTTCCTTCTAGGCTTGAGATGGTTTTCGTTGGCAAGGCTGTCTACCTTCTCTGCAGACTCAGCATCATTTCAGATACACAGCAAAGGATGTGCCGGGCTCTCACTGCTTTCAGTACAATAGAGCGGTTCTTTCACTTCAGAAAGCAGGAAAGGGAGAGGGTGTTCCTTTCACTTCCAAGGCCTAAATACTTCTGCCCAGTTGTCTCAGAAAGCATCATGCAGGAACCAATCACTGACCATTGCCAGGCAGAACAGTGTCCGTGGCCAATCCACCAGTTAACCAATCAAACTGACTCCTTCCAAAGATCCATTTGGTACTAAAGAGTCTGACTACTCCTTTCCAAAATACAAAGCCTGGGAACACAATGTCCCGGCAAGCAGGCTGCTTCAACTTTGAATTTTCCGCTAAAGCACATCCCGATTATGGGTCCACAGACTAAAATAATAAAACTAAAATAAAACTAATGGGAACAAAGGAAATAAACAGGAAGGACTCTTATGCACCATACCCAGTACACTCTCATAGTGATATGGCAGAGACTGGAAATTGAACAGGATTCAAACCCACCGCAGGCCGAATGTTTGAGACCAGTTTTTTTTTTTAAATAGAAAAATCCCATTGACAATGAAATTGAGAAGATGGATTTCCTGCTTCTGTTCTTCATTAAGATTATACAATAGGGGAAAAAAATAACAGACAGGAGAAGAACATCTGCTTGCAAAATATACTTTACTTAACTGCCTAAAGTGAATCTTCTGGTCCCATTGATATTGACAGCGGTTCTCCAGCAGCGGAGAGTGTGAGCCATGCAAAACACCATAGAGACCATTGGTGAGCCGCCTCCACCACCAGACAACACATCACGGGACGGGGGAGGATCCCACTCAGAATCTCTCTGAAGTAAGACAGAAAAGCAGTGGAACTCTACAGAATTTCAGGGCCTATAAGCTTAGTGTCAATGTGAAGCAGTGCTTCACAGTAACTCTAAAACTTGGGGTTGTTAACTATCTGAGCTGACTCCAAGGTGAAGTAGAGTATGATCCATGTACTTTCATGTCTGATTTTGAACTCAGACTTGCTCTGTAAATCATTTCTCACCAATAACAAAGGCTTACCTCAAGAAATGCAACATAGACGTCAACGCCTGGGAGATTCTTGCTCAGATGAGACCTTCTTGGAGGAACCTCCTGATTGAAGGGACACAATTCTTGAGGAAAGGAATACCGGTGATCTAGGGTCCAAAGATCAGTCTCACCTTCCGGACATGCCAAATGTGTGGTTGAAGATGCAGCTCTAGGATCAGGCTCAGTAGCCATGTAAGAGCCCACAGAATTTATGACCAGTAACACAGAGGGAGGGATTCTCTGATCCTGAGGTTAAGTGTTGACGCCGTTGTAATCGCCGTCGCCTTTCTCGACGGCGTCAACATGGCCTCAGGATCAGCAATTCTGGCCCCTACAGGGTGTCAGCAGGGCACTGGAGCGAACCTCGCCGCTCCAGCTGCCGATCCTGGCATCAACTGGGCGCCGCGGGGTCCGCGCATTTGCAGTGGCACCGGCGCCAACGCCACATGCGTAGTGGCACCCTTCTCCACGCCAGCCCGGACGCAACATGGCGTAGGGCTAAATGGGCCAGCGCGGAAGAAAGGAGGCCCTCAGCCCGAGAGGCTGGCTCGCCAATCGGTCGGACCCGATCGCAGGCCTGGCCACAACGGAGGTCCCCGCCCAGGGTCGAACCCCCCCCCAACAGGCCGCCCCCGGACCCTTCCATGCTGAGGTCCCACCAGCTAAGAGCAGGTTAGAACGGCGCCGGCGGGACTCCGATTTTCTGTTAGGGCCGCTCGGCCCATCCCGGGCGGAGAATTGCCGGGTGGGCCCCGTGGAGCGGTCCCCGGCCGGCGCCGCGCCAGCACCAATGGCGCCGATTCTCTGCTCTGTGGAGAATCGCATCGGGGCGGCGTGGCGCGATTCGCGCCGGTCGCGGTGATTTTCCGGCCCCGGGCTGAAAGAATCCCGTCCAGAGTTTCTTAGGTGGGCAATCAGGAATCGATACCTTCTCACGATCACTGCCCTCGGTGGCTCCCCTGCTCTCAGCTTCTGCCTTGACGATCGATGTGCCCTATCCACCTCCAGGCTCTTCTCATAGACTCCCTCATCCACCAGCTTTGCCAACATCTTCGAAACGTAGGCCGTGGCACTGGTTCCCTCCACCCACTCCGGCAGGCCTACAATGCGTAGATTCTGCAACTGGACCGATTCTCCTGGTTGTCTTTTATACACAAGTAACCTTTTATTATGTGCAGGAATAGGGTGGGGAATCGGGCCAGGTAGGGTGGTCTTTCGAAGGATCGGTGCAGACTTGATGGGCCGAATGGCTTCCTTCTGCACTGTAGGGATTCTATGATTACTCTTCCATTTCCTGTCGCTCAGCTAATTTCGTATCTAGGCTACTACTGGCCCTTTTATTCCATGAGCTCTAGCTTTGCTGCCAAGCCTGTTATGCGGTACTTTATCAAATGCCTTTTGGGAGTTCACATACACCAAACCAACCACATTACCCTCATCAACCTTCTCTATTAACTCATCAAAAAACCCAAGCAAGTTAGCTAAACTTCATTTGTCCTGAACAAATCTGAGCTGACTTTCCTTAATTAATTTGTTAAATTTTCTAAAGCGACTATTAATAGTGCGAGGTGCAATTGAGTGGCAGATTTACCAGAGCCCTTTCTGCAAAGGCCCCAAGACCAATGTCACCTCGTGTTTCGACAACTGAATTAAGACAACTCGCTAACTTCATGAAGGATTGTTAAAGGGCATTCAACAGAAAGATTTTCATTCAGGCATCTGGATTGGGTTCAAACCCAGATTGTCAACATAATGGTTCCAATTGCTGCAAAATTTCAGCTGCAGCATAAGACTTTTTAAAACAAATATTTATATGTAAGCAGATGACAGCTGCAAAAAGGGGAAAATGTAAAGGGAAAAAATAATTATTTCTGTGGTCAAATCTGCACTAAGCTAGGAATAATTAAGGTAAATCTTTACCAGAAAGAATTCAAAGAGTAAACAGAATAATGACTGAAAAAGGCAACATTGAGAAAAAAAAGCACAAGAACTTAATATCTAAGGATATAGAAATACATTTTGGTTTAAATGTTGTTGTTTCTAACTTTGTTTCCCTAGATCTGTTTTTGCCCAACTTTCAATCTTCTTTCAATATATCTTCATCAGGTAATGGAATAGACCAGCCATCAATGTGGTACCAGTCCATCAATATTTATCTTTTGTTTATCTGTCATTCGGTAGGTTCATGATCGCTGTTCTCCAGAAAGTTTGGTTATGAATGGAAAGTGTCAGAGTCCTTTCTGTTTATTTCCTTTGATCCCATTTCTTTAATTCTATTTTCGTATTTTGGTCCGTGGACCCATAATTGAGATATTCCTTTAATTAGGACTCACAGTTGGAACAGGCCTGCTTGGTGGGTCATTGTGGTCCCAGGGTTTGCATTTTGGAGAGAAGAAGCCAGACTCCTTGATACTGAGTGGATCTTAGGAATCAGGTTTGGAGGAAGTCAGTTCCATTGGTTAACTGGCAACTGGTGGGTTGGCCACCGACAGTGTTCTGCCTGACAACGGTCACTGATTGGTTCCTGAGTGATGCATCCTGAGAGAACTGGGCAAAAGGGTTCAGACCTGGGAAGCGAAAGGAACACCCTCTCTCTCTCTCTTCTGATTGCTGTAGTGAAAGCACTACTCTATTGTTCTGAAAGCACTCAGTGCCTGGCACATCCTTTCCTATAAACCTAAAATGATGCTGAGTCTGCAGAGAAAGCAGACAACCTTGCCAAGGGAAAACCATCTCAAGCTTAGAAGGAAGAAGTACCAAAACAAAAGCCATCAACAGGAAGTCATGCCAGTGCGTCAAAGATCCTTATCTTTGATTTATTTATATCTTCTTTTATTTATATTTTCTCTTCCTTTCCATCACCCTTTCCCCCCTCTATGGTGTTTGCCTGTCTGTGTGTGTGTAGAGGGTAAGGCGAGTTAGCAAGGTGGGATTGGGAAAGAGGTAGTAGATAGTCCATTACATTTTCTGTCCATTTAATTATAATGTACATAATAAAAGGTTACTTGTGTTTTAAAGTTACAAACCTGCTGACTGCAGTTTATTGGGCTCAGCCAAGGACCTCGGGTATTTCAAATAAAATCGAATTTCACCCATGTTGCAACTCTGGGTCATGTGGGGCTGGAATTGACCACATACTAGCCCAGGGTGCCATGACAAAAGACATCCTCTCAGAACCTCCTGTGTTGCCCTGTTGCCAGTTTAAAGAAATACTGTGACGTAGTTTTCACACCTGTGCCATTTCAGAGCAAATTGAGTGTGTGCTGCATAAAACCGTTTTGTCAGACCTCTCACCTCAAAGAGGTGTCAGTGATCAGAACTTTTAATTTGAGGTAAAGAGCTTAGCTTTCATTTAATGTGGAAATGTCATGAGTAAATGCAGCATAAGTAGCACCTGGCACAAGTTTATACAATGTCTTCCAAGGTGAACATGTGCATAATAAAATATGCTTCAGCTGTGACTGAAATCTCAGTGTAAACAAGGGATCACCACTCAATCTGAGGTTGCTGATCCTGGTATACAGCCATGAATCTTTGCAACTGCAAGGCGCTGATCGTTTATTATATTCTCCAAAAACATGCATTACTGTGCCCAGATTTTACTTTTCCAGAGTTTTTTTTTGTAAATGCGGTTGATGGAAATATTATACTGCCACTAGTGTTTTCCAACAGTTGATGGTATTTCAGGTTTAAATTGCAAAAAAATTCTTTCCAACTGACCTTGACATTGCACTGCGTATATCTCAGACTTGTTCAGGAGTGATGCTAAATTGTCCGTTATGTTGCCAAATTTCCAAAAGTGGTCAATCAAATCAGAAAACACAAGCCAAACAGCCAATATATAGAACATAGAACATACAGTACAGAAGGAGGCCATTCGGCCAATCGAGTCTGCACCGACCCACTTAAGCCCTCACTTCCACCCTGTCCCTGTAACCCAATAACCCCTCCTAACCTTTTTTTTGGACAGTAAGGGCAATTTAGCATGGCCAATCCACCTAACCTGCACGCCTTTGGACTGTGGGAGGAAACCGGAGCAAACCCACGCAGACAGTGTCCCAGCTGGGAATCGAACCTGAGATCCTGGCGCTGTGAAGCCACAGTGCTATCATGCTGCCCATATATAGAGAACAATTGTTCTATTCTGATTTGAAAGTATCAAAACATCAGTTTAAGACAGATTGATGTTAAGCACAATAATCTAAACTGTCTTTTTAGTTAAAAGGCTCGTCATTGCATTTTGTTTGTACTTGTAGAGTTTTCAATTGTTTACTCATGCACAGTAGATGCATATTCCAAGTTAGAAAACACTTTAAACAATTAATCGATCTGTTATCCGGAGAACATGGTCACCTTTGCACCCACCTCTGATGAATCTCTCCAGGTGTTTTCTCTTCTGACTCTCTGGCCGGAATTTTCTCAATTTTTGACTGTGCCAACTGAGGTGGAAAAGGGCTTCCAGTGGCGGCCATTTGATGATCGGCCGCATAAGGGGTAGCTCCTGCATGAAGGTTAAGGATTTGGCCCTTACTGTCTGATTAATGGGCTCTTTGGTCGGAAAGTTTGTGGAATAAGTGGTAGAGATGGAATGTAGGCAGGTTACTGCACCCGACAGAAGTTGAATAATGAGGTCTGTGTGGCGCAGTTGCAGAAACGATGATGGAGGCCACCGTCGCCACCACCCCATTGCCAGTGAAGCAATTGGTGGGGTTGATTAAGGGAGAACTTCGGCAGCATCGCCTGGAGATGGAGGATTGGTCAAAGACAATTGAGGGAGCGGTTACCCTCATCACGGTGCCATGGTGCGTGTGGAGAAGCGCCTGGAGTCGCAAGGTGCAACGATCCAAGAGGTGGAAAAGGCAGTCACGGACAAGAGTAATCGAATTGTGGAGTTGGAGCAGAGATGGCAATGCTGGGGGTGGCCTGCAAGGAGCTAAAAATAAAGGTGGACGATCAGGAGAATTGGTCCAGGCAGCAGAAGCTATGCATTGTACGCCAGCCGCAGTGGGTGGAGGGAAACAGTTCCACGGCCTACGTTTCAAAGATGTTGGTGAAGCTGGTGGATTGGGGGGGGGGGGGGTGTCTATGAGAAGGCCCCGCCGGTGGAGCGGGCACATCGATCGTTAAGGCAGAGGCCGAGAGCAGGGGAGTCACCGAGGTCAGTGATAGTGAAAATGCACTGATTCCAGGTGAAGGAGCAGATCTTGACAGCGAGGATGATGAGAGACTTGGGAGGGCCAGCGGATCTGAAACACCAGGAAATTGGTGCCAACCTGACCAAGTGGCGGGCTGGCTCTAATCTTCTGAAATAAGGACCGGTTTGGCATGCTATACCCAGCCAAACTTTGGGTGACTTTTAAGCGGAAGGAGCATTATTTTACATTGCCTGAAGAGACACGTTCCTTCTTGGCCCACCGCAGAACGTGTTCCTTGTGCAGGTATCAGTGAAAGCATACCACCATCGCCCTCAGCGACTCCTTCGCTCAGGGCTTCTTCGTGAGGGCTCTGTGCACTCTATCCACTTCCAGGAGCCGAGGGAACACCTCAGCCCCATCAACTTCTCCAGCATGTCTGTCACGTGAGCCCTCGCATCCGATCCCTCACTGCCTTCAGGGAGGCCAACAATTCTAACATTCTGCCACCCGGACCTGTTCTCTAGGTCCTCCAGCTTCTCCTGCATTCTTTTCTGGCGGTTGTTCATCATCTCCACTTTGGTCTCCAGCACGGTTATGTATTCCTCGTGCTCGGACACCCTTTTCTCCACCCCCTGGATCGCTTTTCCGTGGGTCTCTTGATTCTGCACAACTTGATCAATCGAAGCCTTAATGGGGTCCAGTGTGTCCTTCTTCAGCTTGGCGAAGCAATCTTCGAAAAACTTCACCAGCTGCTCCGTCGACCACTGTGCCATCTCCCCGCGGCACTCGCTCTCCGCCATGCTTTCCCATGTTACCGGCACTGCTAGCGTCTTTCTTATAGGACTTTGTCTTCTCACACGGCCACTTCTGGTCCAATTCTCCATACACCGGAGGGGGATTTCTCCTCACTGTCTCACTCTTCACCGATTTATTCCATAAAATTGGGGGGGAAAGGTCCAAAAATCCGTCACAGGCGGGAACTATCAAATATGCGACCTACTGCTCCATGGCCGCCACCGGAAGTCCGCCCTCCTTAACTTTTAATGTTCCCTCCATTTTCCTTTGCTCACAGATAACATATTTTCCATCTTATAGGTTAATCAGTCATATATTTCCACAGTGCCTTTAATGTAATGAAACATCCCAACAAAACATGACACAAGAGATATTCGGTCAATCAAAAGCTTGATCAAAGAGTTTAAGGATTATTTTTGCCCTGGGTTAACCTCCCTGCTTCTTCTTATATAATTTCATTTTAATATGCTCCAACTTTGTGCACCAATTAGTTGTGGCTGTTTTTATCCTCAACTTATGTTTCTGCTGAGGATGTCAACAATGAAGGGATTTAGAGATTTCTTATTTCAAGATAGTCGAAGGGGGAAATGTGCTTTGAGGGGTCCCCTATGCCCATTGGGCCACCCCCTCCAAGATGGTACCCCTGCTTTGAGTCTTCCCCCCGACCCCCCAACCAGCCTCTTGAACCCAATTCCCTTCTTTCTACATCCAGAAGAAACAAATTTGCTAGATCATTATTTATATAACACAAATCTATGTAATAAAGATAAAAACACAAGAATGCAAGAAATAGGAGCAAGAGTGGGTCATTCAGCCCCTCAAACAACTCAATAAGATCATGACAGGTCAGATTGTGCTCTCAGTTCCTTTCCAGCCTGCCCTCCCCACGCCCCATAAATATCCCTCTTGGGAACGTTCATGGAGGGCAGGCCTTTAAACGGTAGATTTGGGATGAAAATGATAAGCAACTATTTTGGCAGGTATTTTAAAGGTATGTAGATGTTATTTTAACAGGTTTTTTGCTCCTTTTAAATAGGCGTTGCTATTGTTGTTACTTTTAAAGTAATTTTAAAAGATTTTATGATTAAAGGTGATCATTTATAAGTGATCATCGATTTGGTTGTTTCGTTGGAATCTGTGTCTGTGGAGCTATTTGGATCTGCACTGTATTGTTATATAATTTTACCTGTGGTATTCTTGGGGACATTAGTGTGTTTTGATTACGATCATGGTCGTGGGATTTTGGAGATGCCCCAGGGATTTTTGCCGTCACTGCCCTTGTAAAATCTGATTTTTCTTTTGATTGGCGTTTGTAGAGACGCTGCAATGGAGGGCAGGGCCATTCGGCCTGTGGACTATGTGCTGACGCTCGGTGGGGGGGTGCCCTTACCCAGGCCTGCGCCCCTGCCCCTGTGGCCCCACCTAACCTATGGACACTGGGGGCAGTTTGGCGGGGTCGGTCCGACTGGCCTGCACGTCTTTGGACTGTGGGGGGTGGAAGTGGGAGAAAGTGGAGGGCGAAACACCAGGAGGAAACGGCAACGGCATGGTGGTTAGCACTGCTGCCTCACAGTGCCAGGGACCCGGATTCAATTTCGACCTTGGGTGACTCTCTGTGTGGACATTAAAAATCCTCCCCATGCCTGCGTGGGTTTCCTCTGGGTTCTCTGGTTTCCTCCTGCGGTCCAGGGGCGTGCAGGTTGAGTGGACTGGCCTTGCTGGATTATCCCTTGGTGTCCAGGGGTGTACAGGTTGGGTTCTGGGGATGGGGCGGGGGAGTGGCCGTGGGTGGGTTGCGCCTTCGAAGGGTCGGTGCAGACTTGATGGGTGAATGGCCTCCTTCTGCACTGTGGGAATTCTACAAGACTTCCTTGTAGATCTAAACTCTGTCTAATTCAGCCTTGAATATGTTCAATGGCCCCACTTCCACTGCTATCTAGGAGAAAGATTATCAAAAATGAATGATGCTGTGAAAGAAGATTCTCTTCACTTCAGTCTTAAATTGGAAACCCATCGTTTTGAAACAGTTCTCCCAAGTTATAGGTTTCCACACAAGAGGGAACATCCTCTCAGCATTGACCCTAGGCTAGATTCTCGTTCTTGAGACTAAGTGTTGTCGCTGGAGTAGAATCACTCATGGTCACCGCTAATGCTACGTGCAGCATCCTGGAGCGATTCACGCTCCTTTGCCATGCAAATTTATGCAGAGGGGAGCTCTTGGGATTCTGTGTGAATCCCAGTAATACGGGCGGCCCGATACCAAGGTCCAGCAGTTGTCCCCCACCCCCCTGAAACAATGCAAATCCTGCGCTCCCCCATCTGCTGGCAAGAAGGGGCATCCTCCCTCCCCACCGCCATAGGAATAACAGGTTACCCCCTCCCCCACATATCAGAGTGACTCAACCCCTCCCCCCATCAGACACCCCCAGGGCTATGGGCCCTGACAACATTCCAGTAATAGTACTGAAGACTTGTGTTCCAGAGCTAGCCGTGCCCCAAGCCAAGCTGTTCTAGTAAAGGTACAACACTGGAAATTTACCAAGTTTCAGTTATTCCCTGTCTACAAAAAACAGGACAAATCCAGCACAGTCAATTACTATTTTTGTTCAACAGCAAAGTAATGGAAGGTGTCTTCGACAGGGCTATCAAGTGGCACTTCCATCGCAATAACTTGCTCAGGTTTTGTTGGGGCCAGTCAGTTCCTGACCTCAGTACAGCCTTGGTCCAAACATAGATGAAGAGCTGTACTCAAAAGGGGAGATGAGTGACTGCCCTTCGCACCAAGTGTGTCCGAATATAGCCCTGCTGCCTCATGCGCCGAAGTCCCAGGTTCGACCCTGGCTCTGGGTCACTGTCCGTGTGCAGTTTGCACATTCTCCCCGTGTTTGCGTGGGTTTCGCCTCCACAACCCAAAAATGTGCAGGGTAGGTGGATTGGCAACGCTAAATTGCCCCTTAATTGGAAAAAATTATTGGGTTATCTAAATTCATAAAAAGAAAAAAAAAGTGTCCCCGAGCATCAAGCCCTGGTAAAATTGAAGTGAATAGGAATCAGGGGGAAAACTCATTGCGAATTGGAGTCATACTTAGCACAAAGGAAGATGTGGTTATTGGAGGTCAGCAACCACAGTCGCAGGACATTGCTCCAGGAGTTCCTCAGGAGAGTGCCCTAGGCCCAGCCATCTTCAGCAGCTTCATGAATGACCTTCCTTTCATCATAAGGTCAGAAGTACCGACGTTCACTGTTGATTGCACAGTACTCAGTGCCATTTGCAACTCCTCAGTTAGCAAAGCAGTCTGTGCCAGTATGCAGCAAGTCCTGGACAAAATTCAGGATTTTGGGCGATAAATGGCGAGTAACAATCATGGCAAGTGCCAGGCAATAAATATCTCCAACAAGAGAAAATGTAATCATCTCCCCATGACATTTAATGGCTTCACTAATGCTGCATTCCCCACTATCAACATCCTGGGAACTACCAGTAAGCAGAAACTGAACTGGATTAGCCATGTAAATACAATGGCTAGAAGAGCAGGCCAGAGTCTAGGAATTCTGTGCTTAGTAACTCACCTCCCGACTTCCCAAAGCCTGTCCATCATCTACAAGTGTTCTTCAAACGTTTTTTCTGGGGACCCATTTTTACCAACCGGCCAACCTTCGGGCCCCAACCCGGCCGACCTGCGCGACCCACCATTTTCTCTGACCTTGTTTGCTGCTGACAAAAATGGAGGAAATGGTTTTGGGTCCCTTTGGCCCTTGTACAGGCTCCTCCAATGGAACCTGTTGGATGAAGGTGAAGCCTTCTGGTGTCGGAAAGTATGGAGTCTCCACCTGTCCAAAGTTCTGAATTTTTTTCCTATAAAATTTTATAACCGTTAATATGGCACCTCTCTAATGCCTTTTACACTACAAATACACTACATCCACAAGCCCCACCGTATAACCACCCTTCTTGTTCTATTCGTAAATATCTCAAATGAACTTGTCAGGCAAACTGATTTCCCTTCCACAACACCATGTTGACTCTGCTTGGTTGTGTAATGATTTTCTAAATATCCTCCACTACCACCTTGATAGTATATTCCATTATTTTCCCAATGGCAGATGTTAGGCTAACAGGTATCAGCTGCTCCTTCCTTGAAGAGAGGTGTTACATATGTATATTTTGCAATCTTTCCAAAATCAAGGGAACACAAACAAAGCATCCCTTATCTCTACAGCCATTTACTTTAAGACCCTAGGATATGAGTCATCATGTTGAGGGAATTTGACAGCCTTTAGTTCCAGTAGCTTGCCTGGTACTTTTTCTCTAGTGATCGTGAATTCCTCCCTTCCCTTTGCCTGATACAAGATGCTTGATCAAAGACTCTGCCATTTCTTTGTTGCCCATTATTATTCCCCCAGTATCCTCTTCTAAAGAACCAATGTTTACATTAGCTATTCCTTCTAGTTTTACGTAAGTGCAGGGGTTTTTACTGTCTGTTTTTAATATTTTTATCCCAGTTTACTCTCATCCTTTGCTGGTTTTAAAACATTTCCGAAACTTCTGCCCTACCACTAACCTATGCAGCATCCTTTCTTTCTTTTCAACTTGATACCATCTGTAATAATCCAGAAGACACGAAGAAGACTTAACAGGTTTATTTTAACCCAAAAGGTAAAGCTTCTGCCGCAAGTACAACACAAATGTCCCGGCCCGGGACTATCAGAACTCCCAGTCCAGGTCTAAGAGCAGTAGTTAAAGGGCCTGCTCACAGGGCTTCCGGGTGCGGCGATGACCAGCTGAGTCGCACGTTTCGGCAGCTCCCTGTGAAACGGACTTTTGGGCTCTTGATAGGAGCCCCAACGGCAATTTTAACGGCTGAAAACACCGTGCGGTAAACCAGAAGGGTGTTCCCCCTGGACACGGATGGAAAAAGGAGAGGAAAGTGGCCGGATTGCAGCGGATCCTTTGGAACAACGGCAAGGAAGGCAAGCAGAAACCAAGATGGCGTCGGAAGGTGGCAGTTTCATATGGGGCCCTGAACAACAAGAGTTTTTGAAACGCTGCGTGGAGGAGATAAAAAAGGAAATGAAGAAAGAGTTGTTGGCCCCGATATTACAGGCGATTGAAGGGCTGAAAGAGGAACAAAAGACCCAGGAGCAGGAGCTTCGGGTCGTGAAGGCGAAAGCAGCAGAGAATGAAAACGACATACAGGGCCTGGTGGTGAAGTCGGAGATACAGGAGGCACACCAGAAACGATCTGTGGAGAGGTTGGAGGCACTGGAAAATAACGCAAGGAGGAACAACTTGAGGATTCTTGGCCTTCCTGAAGGTGTGGAGGGGGCGGACGTCGGGGCATATGTGAGCACGATGCTGCACTCGTTAATGGGAGTGGAGGCCCCGACGGGTCTGTTGGAGGTGGAGGGAGCATACCGAGTTATGGTGCGAGGATCGAGAGCAGGAGAAGCTCCCAGAGCCATAGTGGTGAGATTTCTCCGTTTTAAGGATAGAGAAATGGTCCTTAGATGGGCGAAGAAAACTCGGTGTAGTAAATGGGAGAACGCGGTGATCCGCGTCTATCAAGATTGGAGTGCGGAGGTGGCGAGAAGGAGGGCGAGCTTTAATCGGGCCAAAGCGGTACTTCACAAAAAAAAGATAAAGTTTGGAATGCTGCAACCGGCAAGACTGTGGGTCACATATCAAGGGAGGCACCACTACTTTGAGACGGCGGATGAAGCGTGGACTTTTATTGTAGAAGAAAAATTGGAATGATTGGACTACGAAAATGAACGTTTGGACAAAGTGGCGGGACGAGTGGGGGGGGGGGCGAAGAGGGATTGTATGATTAATCCTGCGGTATGGTAACTTTTCTTTCTCCCACAGGTGGTGATGGGGGGAGGTGGGGAGGGAGAGGAGATGGGGCGTTGGCCATGGGAGGCGGGGCCGAGGGAGAGGCGCGGGCTTGGTTCCCGCGCTATGATAATTATGGCGGGAATAGAGAAGCAGGAAGGAGGGGGCGCCGCACGGGGCGAGCCGTGATCACGGGGGGAAGCCGAGGTCAGCCAGAGTTTGCTGACTTCCGGGAGCAACATGGGGGGAGTAATTACGCTAGCGGGGGGTCTAGCGGGGGGGGGGGGGGGAGGGGTGGAATTACTGGGTTGCTGCTGCTGGGGAAAGGGGGGAGTGGGTGCGGGAAAGGATGGGCGGGGGGGCACCGTCTGGGAGAAATACAGCCGCGTGGGAACTGGGCGAGAAGCTGGAAAAAGATGATGGCTAACCGGCAAGGGGGGGGGGGTGGGAAGCCCCCCAACTCGGCTGATCACGTGGAACGTGAGGGGGCTTAACGGGCCGATAAAGAGGGCACGAGTACTCGCACACCTTAAGAAACTTAAAGCAGATGTGGTCATGTTACAGGAAACGCACCTGAAACTGATAGATCAGGTTAGGTTGCGCAAAGGATGGGTAGGGCAGGTGTTCCATTCGGGGCTGGATGCGAAAAACAGGGGGGTGGCTATATTAGTGGGGAAGCGGGTAATGTTCGAGGCAAAGACTATAGTGGCGGATAACGGGGGCAGATACGTGATGGTGAGTGGCAAATTACAGGGAGAGATGGTGGTGTTGGTAAACGTGTATGCCCCGAATTGGGACGATGCCAATTTTATGAGGCGAATGCTAGGACGCATCCCAGACCTAGAGACCGGAAAGCTGATAATGGGGGGAGACTTTAACACGGTGTTGGAACCAAGGCTGGATAGGTCGAAGTCCAGGACTGGTAGGAGGCCGGCAGCAGCCAAGGTGCTTAAGGATTTTATGGAGCAGATGGGAGGGGTGGACCCGTGGAGATTCAGTAGACCTAGGAGTAAGGAGTTCTCGTTTTTCTCCTATGTCCATAAAGTCTATTCACGCATAGACTTTTTTGTGTTGGGTAGGGCATTGATCCCGAGGGTGAGGGGAACGGAATATACGGCTATAGCCATTTCGGATCATGCCCCACACTGGGTAGACTTGGAGATAGGGGAGTAAACAAGAGGGCGTCCACCCTGGAGAATGGACATGGGACTAATGGCGGATGAGGGTGTGTGCTTAAGGGTGAGGGGATGCATTGAAAAGTACTTGGAACTCAATGACAATGGGGAGGTTCAGGTGGGAGTGGTCTGGGAGGCGTTGAAGGCGGTGGTTAGGGGGGGAGCTGATATCAATAAGGACACATAAAGGGAAGCAGGAGAGTAAGGAACGGGAGCGGTTGTTGCAAGAACTTTTGAGGGTGGACAGACAGTATGCGGAAGCACCGGAGGAGGGACTGTATAGGGAAAGGCAAAGGCTGCATGTGGAATATGACTTGCTGACCACAGGCACTACAGAGGCACAATGGAGGAAGGCGCAGGGTGTACAGTATGAATATGGAGAGAAGGCGAGCAGATTGCTGGCACACCAATTGAGGAAAAGGGGAGCAGCGAGGGAAATAGGGGGGGTGAGAGACGAAGATGGAGAGACGGAGCGGGGAGCGGAGAGAGTGAATGAAGTGTTTAAGACATTTTATAAAAAATTGTATGAAGCTCAACCCCCGGATGGGAGGGAGAGAATGATGGAGTTTTTGGATCGGCTGGAAATTCCCAAGGTGGAAGAGCAGGAAAGGATGGGATTGGGAGCACAGATCACGGTAGAAGAAGTGGTGAAAGGAATTAGGAACATGCAGACGGGAAAGGCCCCGGGACCGGACGGATTCCCAGTTGAATTTTACAGAAAATATTTGGACTTGCTCGCCCCGCTACTGACGAGGACCTTCAACGAGGCAAAGGAAAGGGGACAACTGCCCCCGACTATGTCAGAAGCAACGATATCGCTTCTTTTAAAGAAGGAAAAGGATCCGCTACAATGCGGGTCCTACAGACCAATCTCCCTCCTCAATGTAGATGCCAAGGTCTTGGCCAAGGTAATGGCAATGAGAATAGAGGAATGTGTCCCGGGGGTGGTTCATGAGGACCAAACTAGGTTTGTGAAGGGGAGACAGCTGAACACGAACATACGGAGGTTGTTAGGGGTAATGATGATGGCCCCACCAGAGGGTGAAACGGAGATAGTAGTGGCGATGGATGCCGAGAAAGCATTTGATAGAGTGGAGTGGGATTATCTGTGGGAGGTGTTGAGGAGATTTGGGTTCGGAGAGGGGTATGTTAGATGGGTGCAGCTGTTGTATAGGGCCCCAGTGGCGAGTGTGGTCACGAATGGACGGGGATCGGCATATTTTCGGCTCCATAGAGGGACAAGGCAGGGATGTCCTCTGTCCCCATTACTGTTTGCACTGGCGATTGAGCCCCTGGCGATAGCGCTGAGAGGTTCCAAGGGATGGAGGGGAATACTTAGGGGAGGAGAAGAACACCGGGTATCTTTATATGCGGATGATCTGCTACTATATGTGGCGGATCCAGCGGAGGGGATGCCAGAAATAATGCGGATACTTGGGGAGTTTGGGGATTTTTCAGGGTATAAATTGAACATGGGAAAGAGTGAGCTGTTTGTGGTGCATCCAGGGGAGCAGAGTAGAGAAATAGAAGACCTACCGTTGAGGAAGGTAACAAGAGACTTTCGTTACCTGGGGATCCAGATAGCTAAGAATTGGGGCACATTGCACAGGCTAAATTTGACGCGGTTGGTGGAACAGATGGAGGAAGATTTCAAGAGATGGGATATGGTAGCATTGTCAATGGCAGGGAGGGTGCAGGCGGTTAAGATGGTGGTCCTCCCGAGATTCCTTTTTGTGTTTCAGTGTCTCCCGGTGGTGATCACGAAGGCTTTTTTCAAAAGGATAGAAAAGAGTATCATGGGTTTTGTTTGGGCCGGGAAGACTCCGAGAGTGAGGAAGGGATTCTTACAGCGTAGTAGGGATAGGGGGGGGCTGGCACTACCGAGCCTAAGTGAGTATTATTGGGCCGCTAATATTTCAATGGTGAGTAAGTGGATGGGAGAGGAGGAAGGAGCGGCGTGGAAGAGATTAGAGAGGGCGTCCTGTAGGGGGACCAGCCTGCAGGCTATGGTGACAGCCCCATTGCCGTTCTCACCAAGGAACTATACCACGAGTCCGGTGGTGGTAGCTACACTGAAGATTTGGGGACAGTGGAGACGACATAGGGGAAAGACCGGAGCACTGGGGGGGTCCCCGATAAGAAACAACCATAGGTTTGCCCCGGGGGGAATGGATGGGGGATATGGAATGTGGCAAAGAGCAGGTATAACGCAACTGAAAGATCTATTTGTGGATGGGAAGTTTGCGAGTCTGGGAGCGCTGACCGAGAAATATGGGTTGCCCCAAGGGAATGCATTCAGGTACATGCAATTGAGGGCTTTTGCGAGGCAACAGGTGAGGGAATTCCCGCAGCTCCCGACACAAGAGGTGCAGGACAGAGTCATCTCAAAGAAATGGGTGGGGGACGGTAAGGTGTCGGATATATATAGGGAAATGAGAGACGAAGGGGAGACTATGATGGACGAACTAAAAGGGAAATGGGAAGAAGAGGTAGGGGAGGAGATTGAGGAGGGGATGTGGGCAGATGCCCTAAACAGGGTAAACTCGTCGTCCTCGTGCGCCAGGCTAAGCCTGATTCAGTTTAAGGTATTACACAGGGCACATATGACTGGAACACGGCTCAGTAAATTTTTTGGGGTGGAGGATAGGTGTGCGAGGTGCTCGAGAAGCCCAGCGAATCATACCCATATGTTTTGGTCATGCCCGGCACTACAGGGGTTTTGGATGGGGGTGACAAAGGTGCTTTCGAAAGTAGTAGGAGTCCGGGTCGAACCAAGGTGGGGGTTGGCTATATTTGGGGTTGCACAAGAGCCGGGAGTGCAGGAGGCGAAAGAGGCCGATGTTTTGGCCTTTGCGTCCCTAGTAGCCCGGCGCAGAATATTGCTAATGTGGAAAGAAGCCAAGCCCCCGGGGGTGGAGACCTGGATAAATGATATGGCGGGGTTCATAAAGTTAGAGCGGATTAAGTTCGTCCTAAGGGGGTCGGCTCAAGGGTTTACTAGGCGGTGGCAACCGTTCGTCGAATATCTTGCGGAAAGATAGATAGGGGAGAACAAAGAAGGCAGCAGCAGCGGCCCAGGACTTGGGGGGGGGGGGGATGGGGGGGGGATGGGGCCTGAGACAAGGCAGTTGCCAATTAGGGCTAGTTTTTATTTTATTTTTTTGTTATTTAATATTTATTTATTTGTTGTTGTTTTTGTTTAAATTTAAAAAAGGTCATTATTATCTGTATTGTTACAATGTTGTGTAAAGGATGCACAATGTACTGTGTTGGTTGACCAAAATTTTCAATAAAATATTATTTAAAAAAAAAAAGGGCCTGCTCACAAGTCGCAGTTGGCTGGGCCTCCACCCGCATCCATGGGAAGTCGTACTCTACGAGCCCCATAGGGAGATCAATTAGTGATCCCTCATGATTCACATGAGGGTTATCACATCCCTTCCACTCTAAATCCAGATCATCCACCCCCACTTTGAAAACGATGAGGCATCCTTCGATTCTTGCCGCATGGCCTTGGGTCAACCATGAGTGGAGCCGGATCGGCTGGGTGTGAAGCAGAGAGGAGATCATCGCTTCCTGGCAGAGCATCAAAGGGCCACTAATGGTGGCTCCTCTTAGACCTTGACCTCTGGCTGAAGGCCAGTTATGAAGTCTCCATTTCTGATCCCAAGTTTCCGTGTTCGACGGGAATGATTCTCGGGTTTCCTATGGATTCAGTCCCCTTCCTGGAGGTGAGCACCCAGGATGTTGAGGGTGTTGTCCCGTCCGGAGTAATTTCAACAGGGCAAGGTTCCCTGCTCCCAAGATGGATCTCGTGTTTCCTTACGGTCTTCTTTTTAGTCTTGGCCTTGTACAAAATGGAGATAGTTTTTTCCACTACTCCTGGGTTTCAAGGAGTTCCGTCTCCATAGTTACGTACACAGACTGTATCTCTTGTCTTGAAGGTCCTGTCGGGCCGTCGGGTATCAAATTTATTTTTTGGGTTTCTTGTCTTGACTCCACCTTTCCCCTTAGATTGGGAAACAATAGGCGGAGTCTGATCCGGAGTAGTCGGCCCATGAGCAGCTCCACTGTGTGTGTCATGCCCTGTAATCGAAGAGGAACCAGGCCAATTTGATGTCTAGAGACGCAGCGGTCTGTTTCTTCAGGCCATTTTAAAATGTTTGGACCACCCTTTCAGCCACGCCTTGGACGATGGATGGTAGGGCAGCGTTCGGATATGTTTAATCCCACTGGACTTCACAAATGCCTGGAATTCTCCGCTGGTAAAGGGGGTTCCGCTGTCTGACACAAGAACCTCCGGTATCCCATGAACGCAAAATGATTGCCAGTGTTTCTCTATCATCATGTAGGAAGCTGTGGAGAACATTCAGTGTATGTCCATCCATTTAGAATAGGTACAAGCAAGACTAAAAACATTGATTCCATGAACGGCCCGGTGAAGTCCACATGTACCCCTACCCACGGTCTCCCTGGTCATTTCCATTGGTATAGTGAGGCCAAAGGTGGGAGCTCCTGGTTCTTCTGCCACAAAGTGTACTGTTTCACCAAGTCAGTTTCAAGCCCAGACCACCAGATGTGGCTCTTTGCGAGCACCTTCATCTTAGAAACCCATGGGTGACCATGGTGCAGCTCCGTCAAGATTGGGCCCTGCCCTGGATGGGGGAAGGCTATTTGGGCTTCCCATAGCATGATGCCATCTTCCAGGCTCAACTATTGGTGTTTCTAAGGAAAAGCTTCATAGAGGGCGTCCTCAAATGTGGAGAAGTTTTGCAAGAGTGGGGTACTTCTGTGTTCATGACTGGACTTCTTTTGCAGCTACAGGCTGGGTACCTAGGGAATTTAGCATCATTATGACTTCTTCCATTACTGGCACAGGGGCCAAGCTTGTGGACAGCAGAAGGCAACGGAGGGCATCAGATGCATTGCCGAGGTGTGTGCTAGGGCCATGCTCGAAGGAGTACTCATAGGCCGCCATCAATAGTGCCCAACATTGGGTTGCTGTGTCCTACTTAAAAAGATTCAACATGCATTTATGGCCTGTGATTATCAGAAAGTGCCAGCCGTAGTCACATGAATGCAATTTCTATACTCTAAATATCACGGCTAGTTCCTCTTTTTCCATTTGGCCATAGCGCTTTTCCACATATGCCGAGATTTGTGCTGCAAATGCAGCTGGTCGCTTGGTGTCATTGCCCGATCGATGGGAGAGGACTGCCCCTACTCTGTATGGCGAGGCATTGCACATTAGTATTGGCTGTCTTGTGGTATCTTAATGCCCCAAGATGTTGGACGATAGCAGCTGTTGTTTCCCTTTCGTGAATGTTTTATCCTGTGGCACCTGCCATGACTGCTTCTGGGACTTCTTAACAGTGCGTGTAAGGATGTCAGTAAAGTAGCCAAGTTGAGGATAAATTTCCTGGAATAATTTGAGGCCAAGGAACGACTTCAGTTCGGCCATGTTTTGCAAGGTAGGTGCCACTTTTATGGCCTTCACTTTATCTTCTACAGGGTGCAGGCTGTCAGTAACGACACTGTACCCTCTCAGCCAGAGGGTGGTGAATGTGTGCACCTCATTGCCGCAGAAGGCTGCAGAGGCCAGGTCACGGAGTGTCTTTAAGACAGAGATAGGTAGGTTTTTAATGAATAAGGGGATCAGGGGTTCTGGGGAGAAGGCAGGAGAATGGGAATGAGAAACATATCAGCAATGAATGAATGGTGGAGCAGACTTGATGGGCCGAATGGCCTAATTTTGCTCCTCTATGTTATGGTCTTATGGTATTTTACCGTGCCTGCCTGGAACATGCACTTTTTCTGCTTGAGGCAGAATCACTCATTAGAGAATCATCATAGGACTTCCTCCAGGTTTTCCTGCGGAACACATGAGTGTGGCCTCAACCGGGACCTGGGATTCATGTTGCATTACATTCATCCCCCACCATCTGGCCTGGGCTTGCAAAATCCTACCAACTGTCCTGGCTTGAGACAATTCACACCTCTTTAACCTGGGGTTACCCCTATCTCTGGATCTGTAAACACTTAATTAACTGCAAATGCTCGCATTCTAAGCATTGTCTTGCATCTTTGAATTTGTTTATATATATGTTTCTGGAATCTACCTCTTCATTCACCTGAGGAAGGAGCAGTGCTCCGAAAGCTTGTGTTTGAAACAAACCTGTTGGACTTTAACCTGGTGTTAAGACTTCTTACTGTGAAATATGTAGGGCATCAGAGTCTACATAGATTTTTGTCCTTGCTCACTTGATTTTACTGATGTCTTCCTGAAATACCGTGGGGTATTTTCCGATGACCACTTATAGTCAGCTGGCTCCCATTTTGAAAATTTGCTGCCAGTTCAAACAGATCCATTGGAGAAGGTCTATGCCCAGAAGACTAGGCCCTGGTCCTTGTATGACTATTAGAGGGAGACAGACCATCTGCTGCCCACGGGTAACCGGGATCACAGTGGTTGCTATAATCCGCAGAGATTCCCCTGTATATATATATATATATAGCCAATCTGGCCCTGATGTCTCGCAATCCCAGGGGCACGATCGGAGGCACCTGAAAGTTTGTTCTCCAATAATGGAAATGGCGGCTCCTATGTCCACTTCCTTATCCAAAAATGACTGTTGACCTGGAGTTTGATTTTAATTGCTGCAACTATGGGGCGGTGATCCCGTTCAGCATTATAATTTTGTTCTATTCGGGCTGGTGCATCTTTAAGGCCCGGGCCTGACTTGGCTTTGGCTCCCGGCCTGGAGGTCACACTTACTGTTGATTCTGGCAGCCTTGCCTTGCGTATGTCCTTCAGCCACAGGTACAGGAGCTTTGCAACTGTTCCCTGAAGTCCTCTGGGGATGCTTCCTGAATATTTCTGGGATTTCTCTGGGGTCCATCCATATTCTTGAGTGCCATGACTGAGTGACAGACTGGCGATGGGTAGAGCACGAGTGTTCTCGACAGGAAATTGGGATTTCTATATGGGGTCGCCCTACACTGAGCACGCTACCGTCCATTGACCCTTGATGTTCCTGGACTCCTTTCTCGGCTTTCGCCAGGGACAATGCCAGTTCTATGGCACTTTTAAGGTCTAGGGTAGGTTCTGAAGTAGCTTTTTCTGTGTCGCGACGTTGTTTTTCCTGCATACCACTTGGTCCCGTTAATATCTAAGCGATGGCCCACATTCAGTGTTCCATCTTTCCTGAGCCTGTTCAGAAATTCCGTTATGGATCCTCCAGCGGTCCTTCCAGCCGTGTTCTGTAACACTGGAGAATTATCGATGGATTAGAGTGGTTTGCCACTAACTACCAGTTCATTAAAGTCCTTTCTCGAATCCGGGGATGTAGGGTACATCAAATTCTTAATGACGCCGAAGGTCAGGGCTCCACAAGTAGTCAGATCTTGTGTCAGTCATCGCCTTCTGTGTTGTTAGCATTGGAAAAAAGGGCATTTTTTCGGCGTACTGGGGCCAGTCCTCTGTGCCCGCAGCATATGGCTCGAGTTTTCCGAATAGAGGCATTGCTGGGTTATCTTCGCACTTTGTTTCAAGGAAGGCTGTCCAGAGTCTCGTACTTGATTCTCGTCGCCAATGAAGTAATTCAGGAGATACAAAGATGGCAGCTTAACAGGTTTATATTAATTCAAAAGATAAAGCTGCTGCTGTGGTGTACAACACAAAGGTAGCACGGTAGCATAGCGGTTAGCGCAATTGCTTCACAGCTCCAGGGTCCCAGGTTCGATTCCCGTCTGGGTCACTGTCTGTGCGGAGACTGCACGTTCTCCCCGTGTGTGCGTGGGTTTCCTCCGGGTGCTCCGGTTTCCTCCCACAGTCCAAAGATGTGCAGGTTAGGTGGATTGGCCATGCTAAATTGCCCATCGTGTCCAAAATTGCCCTTAGTGTTTGTTGAGTGGGGTTACTGGGTTATGGGGATAGGGTGGTGTGGGCTTGGGTAGGGTGCTCTTTCCAAGAGCCGGTGCAGACTCGATGGGCCGAATGGCCTCCTTCTGCGCTGTAAATTCTATGAAATGTTCCAGGCCGACAATATCGGAACTCCGGGTCTGGGAGCAGCATTTAAAGGGCTGACTAACGGGTCCCAGCAGGGCACACCTCCCGCCTGCTACTACGCGAACTCGTACTTGCCGAGCCCCACGTGGAGATCGCTTAGTGATGCCCTGTGGTCCTCGTGAGGGTTATCACACCATCCTTAATTTCTTTAGTTAGCCACAGATGCTTCATTCTTCCAACAGTGTCTTTCCTTCTCAATGGATATATCTTTGTTGAGCGTTATGTCTGTTACTGCTTCTCTAACATCTTAACTTTTAACCTCTTTTCCCAGTCTACAGGAGCCAACTCTCTTCACATAGAATGAGGGCCACAGGTGACTTGTGATTCTAGACAGACACACTTCAACAGTCATGCCTCTCAGCTTTTGTGCCACATCAGTGCACATGTCAACCTTACAGATAAAAGGTGACTCAGGAAGGTATGTACTGTGAAGAGAAAGAGCTGCAAGGTAAAAATGGACAGCACAAGACTCCGACAAAAGAAAAAAAAAATGTATGTACAAAATGCAAAACAATTTTATTTGCGTTGATACCAATTAAAACTTAAATTAAATTCCATTTGGCTCATTTCTTGGAATCAAAGCAAATATAGAAGTGGAAACAATATTATTTGTTCAAACAAACAGGTGGAGACTGCTCAAATAATGCAATCTATATTAGTACACAGCTATTAAGGCAGCATGTAGCACAGTGTTTAGCACAGTTGCTTCACAACTCCAGGGTTCCAGGTTCGATTCCCGGCTTGGGTCACTGTCTGTGCGGGGTCTGCACATTCTCCCCGTGTCTGCGTGGGTTTCTGTTTCCTCTGGGTGCTCCGGTTTCCTCCCACAGTCCAAAGATGTGCAGGTTATGTGGATTGGCTATGCTAAATTGCCCTTCGTGCCCAAAAAAGGTTAGGTGTGGTTACGGGGATAGGGGCGAGATGTGGGGATAGGGTGGAGGTGTGAGCTTAGGTAGGGTCCTCTTTCCAAGGGCTGGTGCAGACTCAATGGGCCGAATAGCCTCCTTCTACACTGTAAATTCTCTGATTCTATGATCATTTTGAAAGATGAACTGCAAGCAGAAATGCACAATGGTACATTTTTTAGGATACACAACATGTCAGGTTGTAATACTCTCATTTAATTTTTTTTTTAAAAAAGGGATGTTTTAGGGGGACAGGACTGTGGAATGAATTATCACTTCCTTCTTTTCCAACTGGGACACATAACGGTCATTTCTGCGAAGCTAGACTTGCTGCAGGGAGCCTCGCTAGGTGGGAAGTCTACAACACTGTATTGGGATGTTGGCTGCACCCCACTGCTCAAAGCTACAAAGTTTTATGACAGCAGTGGAGCCACTCTGATGGGCGCACAGTAGCATAGTGGTTAGCACCGTTGCTTCACAGCGCCAGGGACCTGGGTTCAATTCCCGGCTTGGGTCACTCTGCGGAGTCTGCACATTCTACCCTGGTCTGCGTGGGTTTCCTCCGGGTGCTCCGGTTTCCTCCCACAGTCCCAAAAGACATGCTGTGAGGTGAATTGGACACTCTGAATTCTCCCTCGGTGTACCCGAACAGGCGCCGGAATGTGGCGACTAGGGGATTTTCACAATAACTTCATTACAGTGTTAATGCAAGCCTACTTGGGACACTAATAAAGATTATTATTATGATGGTTGTAAATGTCGGGTGAGTTTGACTGGTCTTGGATATAGTTTCTTGTGGCAGAACAAAATAACTCCAACAGACAATCTTATTCTGCAAGTCTTTGATAGTCGCTGGGTGGAGAATGGGAAAAGCTCCCTGGCCATAGAATCTTTGCAACACAGAAGGAGGCTATTTACCCCATTGAGTCCCGCTGACTCTCCAGAACAATCCAATTAGTCCCACTGCTCTGCGCTTTCCCATTCGTCCTGCAAGTTCATATCCCTCAAGTGCCCATCCAATTTTCTTTTGAAATCATTCATTGTCTATGCTTTCACCTGTCTCGTAGGCTGCAATTTCCACTCACTGTGTTAAAGAGTTCTTCCTCAAATTCTCCTTGAATTTCTTGCCCAAACTCTTAAACCTGTGGCCCCTAGTTCTTGTACCAGCAGCGAATGGAAACATGTTTCTTTGTCGATCTTATCCAAACCTATTATAATCTTGTAACACCTCCATCAAGTCTTCCCTCAATCTCCTTGCTCCAAGGAGAGCCAATCTCAGCTACTCAAATTTGACCCTCTGGCTAAAATCCCTCATCCTTGGAACCAACCTGGTAAAACTCCTCTGCACCCTCTGAAGAACACTCACATCCTTCCTGAAGTGTGGTGGCCAGAACACACCAGAGCTTTATCAAGGATCAGCATAACTTCCCTACTTTTATACTCTGTTTAGAGCCCGATATTTCATATGCTTAGCAAACAACTCTTTCAACCTGTCCTGCCCTAATGCTTTCAAACATCCATGCACATGAACCCCCTGTCCCTATATCCTTAACTGATTTAACAAACCATTCAGTTTCACTGTACCAGCCTTGTGTACTTAGACATGAATGGTTTAATCTTTGAGGCAAGCATATGTTACTGGCAGGATCAATCCCTATATCCCTGCACACTTGTTAGAACTGTGCCATGAAGTATCTATTGCCTCACCCTATAAGCATTCCCTCTAAGAGGGAACTTCAGGTGACAGCACACAGGGAGATGTCATGCACTAGGTAGCTCCTGCCAGGTTACGTGTCTTTTGGCTATTTTTGCCTGGATCCCAGGGTGTTTTGGTGGATAATCCATCTGAAGGTAGAAGAAGCCTATTTCTGAAAAATGCCCCAAAAAGCTGGAGGTAAGAAGCCTGCAGGCCGAAATTCGGCGGCGGCTCGGTGGCTTCGCATGGCTCCTCAATAGAGAAGATGGTGGTGGCGATGGCTCCGGCGGTTGTAGCCACTCCAATGCGGCAGACATCTTAACTGGGGTACTGGCAACTGAGTTCGATAAACATGTCGAGAGGCAGTGGAGAGTGATGTGTAAAACCCTTCGAAAGTCGACTGAGGCGGCGCTGGGTCCCGTCCATTGGGTGAAGGAGCATGCCATGTGTTGAAGGGTGTGGAGACGGCTCTGTCGAGGCACAATGAGCAAATTGCCTTGCTGGAGGCCAGGATCTCGTTGGTGGCGGAGAAAAATAAGAGTCTGAGGGTGAAGGTGGATGACCTTGAGAGTCGGTCGAGGAGACAAAACCTTCTGGAATTGAAGCCAACAGTTTCCTAATAAGTGCCATATCGTCCCAATGTGGGACATATACATTGACCAATGCCACCAATGTGCCTGCTAAGGACTCAATAACCATCACGCACCTGCCATACGGGTCTGCCACGACTTTGTCAGCTGAGAAAAGAACCTGTTGCTAATCACAATTGGTCGGGTAGGGGCGTGTATTTTTCCTACCCTGGGTATGGGCTACTTTGCTAGTCATAAACTTAAAGTAGCGAATGGGAGCGAGGTTGGGCCTGTTTCTTTTGGTTCAATGAGCCTAGCACTTTTGTTTTGTTGGTGTTGGTTAGGAGGAGGTGTTGTTCTTTTGTATGTAGCCAATATGTGTATTTGGGTGAGGTGTGGTTCAGGCGAGGGGAAGGGAAGGGGGGGGGGAGAAAGGGTTAGTTCTTGGACGGTGACTATGAGTTTTACTTTGTTACACTTTGCGGGTGGGTTTGGTGGCCATCTTGAGCGGGCCTTGGGCCTACACTCTCTGAGCAGGGGCTTGATGGAAATGGCTGACACCAGGTTGAGAGAGGGTGGGAAGCCCCGTTTCATTTGGTCATCTGGAATGTAAGGGGGTTGGGTGGCCCAGTAAAAAGGTCAAGAGTATTTGCTCACCGAAAGAATCTGAGGGCTGATGGGGTGTTTTTACAGGAGATGCATCTGCTGGTGAGGGATCAGACCAGACTGCAGGAAGGGTGGATGATCCAGGTGTTTTCTTCGAGCTTCAACGACAGGGCCCAGGGGGCGGCAATTGTGATTAGCAAACAGGTTCTTTTCTCAGATGACAAAGTCGTGGCAGACTCGTATGGCAATATGTGATGGTTATTTAGTCCTTAGCAGGCAGATTGATGGCATTGGTCAATGTACAGGTCCCAAATTGGGACGATATTGCACTTATTAGGAAACTTGGCTTCAATTCCAGATTTGGATACATGCCAATTGGAATTTTGGGGGTTATTTAAATTGCATGCTTGATCCAAATTGGATTGTTCTAGGTCTAAGTCGTTGACTCCTGGGTGGAGAAGGCGCTGTTAGCATTTATGAAGCAGATGGAGGGGGGGGCGGGGGGGACGACGACAGACAGATCCGTGGCGGTTTATGCACATGGCCGGGGGGGGGGGGGGGGGGGGGGGGGGGGGAGAGAGACAAGGAATTCTCATTCTTCTCTGCAGTCCACAAGGTTTATTCCAGGATTGACTTCTTTCTGGTGGTTCGGCCTCTTCTCCCTTGGGTGAGAAAGGCAGAATACTAGGCCATTGTCATTTCGGACTATGCTCCGCATTTGGTGGACTTGCTTTTGGAGTCGGGTCCCGCTCAGCGCCCACCGTAGAGATTGGATGTAGGGTTACCGGCGGATAGGAGGTTTTGTGGACGTATGTCGAAGGCTTTGAGGTGTATGTTGGATTCAATAAGAACGAGTCTGTCTCTCCCACCAAGCTCTGGTAAACCTTGACCGTACCCTGACCAGCAGGAAGAAGCTGCAGATGCAGTTCGATCTGTTGTCCACTGGCAAGGCGGTGAGCCAGCTGTGGCGTTCGAGGGTTTTCCTTTTATGAATATGGGGAGAAGACCAGCCGTCTTTTAGCCCATCAGTTGAGGTGGTATGTGGCTTTCCGGGAGAATATTCAGGTTAGGGATTCAGGAAGCAGCCTACTTTCCACCCCAGATAACGTCAACGCTGCGTTTGAGGCTTTCTACAAGGATTTCTATAGGTTGGAGCCCCCAGTGGGGAGGGTTGGACATGTTGACATTTTTGGATGGATTGGAGATGAGAGAGACGGTTGAGTGTGTATGAGAGAGAGGGGTGTGAGAGAGGGGTAAATGTGTGTGAGAGAGCAATGAGTGTGCATGAGAGAGAGGGGTGTGTGTGAGAGAGAAAGGGATGAGTGCCTGTGAGAGAGGGGTGTGTGTGTGAGAGAAAGGGATAAGTGCCTGTAGAGAGGGGTGAATATATGTGAGAGGGAGGGTGTGTGTGTATGAGAAAGTGTGTGTTTGTGAGAGAGAGGGGTGAGTGTGTGTATGAGAGAGAGTGGGAAGAGTGGCGCCCGATATTAGAATCAGCTTTCCAGTATCATTCCTCCCATTAAAGTGACAAAGGGTAAGACTTATATATTTTTAATCAGAGAATGTATTTGTTACCAGGTTAATATATACATAGATATAGCTAGAAAAGACTTGCTTACATTTGATTTATGTGTTCTTACCTATTTCATGGCAAAAAAAGGGCCATCAACATAATGAAAATCCTTGGGGTTCCCTAATGCTCTTGGGAGGTCACTAGAGGTTCCATAGCTCAAAATGTTTTGAAAACCCTGATATAGGGCATCAGTCCCAACACAAACATGCCAAATTCTCAGGCCTGCCACCAAGGGGCAGAAGATTCCAGTCTATGTTTTCATCTGGCGGAGGCACGATAACTTCAAGGAGAAAAATGACCAAATAGAAAGATAAATGGGAAAAGTGTGGATCTCAGGAAGGGATGTGGCAATGCGAAGAAAAATATTGTTCCAAGGAGGGGGCAAGTGGACCTGCGGATGGGATGAATGGCACCGTGAAGGGGAATTGACCACGTGAAGAAGGATGTGATAGCTGGAGGAGGACTATATTCACATTGTTTGTTTGTGCAGCATTAACTATGATTTGTAAATTGGTAGGTGAGGATTTAACAATGTGAGACCCTTAATTTTTATATGGCTTCATCATTCGAATGTAATAGATATGGCTAGTGACATTTCAAAACAGGAGTCTTGATTTTCTATTATTTGTTGGGTTCTTGTCAGTCAATATCAATATTATAGAGTATAGACTTCCATGAATCTTATTTGGTAGGCAGTTAGAGACAAAGCAATCATTTTAAGAAAAAATAAATTGAAACAAAGAGTATTGGGTTGGGTTCCCTGCCGACAGGGATCTTTTTGACTATTTTTAGCATAATGGGTAAGATGGAGGAGCTCATGAGGCTGAAATGGACCCAAAGCATTCAGATTAAATCAAAAACCACAAGAGTGCTGGTTCAACAAAGTATGGAAGATGTAAAACTCTGAACTCTACAACATCTGTCACGCCATATGCCTGCCAAATAAAAGTCTGAATGACAAAATTGAACAGATAAACTTTTTAGATCTTTATCACTGAACAGCTAGAAGGAAACTGAGTGGGCTCGGAGGGTAACATGGAGCATCACTTTTAGTGCTGCTGTGAAAACTTTAAACACTTAAACCAAACGATGGTTTGTTTTAATATATTTTCATTTTTCTCTGTATATTTGTTCAAGATCTTTGTTCACTCTGGTATAATGCAACAACAGAACGGCCGATTGTGTACAACAGACTAACTAACAAGGTGTCATGATCATGGATATTGGCAGCGGACCCATTTTCAATTCAACTTCCCAATACAGTTTGCTTAATAATGTTCCAAAAATGAAATTCTCAATGCACTTTATAAACAAAAATATTCAAACTTACAGACGTCGCCTGCAGAAATGGACACGAATGTTAGTCCCCAACATTTCATACCTATTTTTAATAATGATGGTGATGGTGAGCCTCATCAATAAATTATGTAAAAACCTTTGGAGAAGAAGCACACCTTTAAACCCAATGGACCCAATATTAACTCACTCCAAACACACTCACTTAAACAAAGTTAAATTTGGGTCAATTGACGCAAGTCTGATCCTTTTTCCATAGAATCCCTACAGTGCAGAAGGAGTCCAATTGGCCAATCAAGTCTGCATCAACCCTCTGTAGGGCACCCTATCCACCGCCCTATGACTGTAACCCTACCTAACCAACACATATTTGGACATTAAGGGGCAATTTTAGCATGGCCAATCCATCTAACCTGCACATCTTTGGACCGTGGGAGGAAACCCCAGCACCTGGAGGAAACACACGCAGACAGGGGAGGAAGTGCAAACTACACACAGTCACCCAAGGCCAGAATAGAACCTGGGTCCCTGGCGCTGTGAGGCTACAGTGCTAACCACCATGCTATCTATCACAGATCAACCTTGTCTGTTCACCTTATTATATCCCTCAAACTCTATTCAGTACAGCAATATACCCAATTATCACCCAATCCCATTAACTAGGTTAGCTTCAATGATCTTTCCGGAAACTTCTTCCAAAGCTTGTCAAGCAAGTACTTTCCTTGTTATGGCTAACTTACTGATTTAATTTAAGTTCACTGGTATTCACTGGCGGAATGGTGGCAGAATGGTTCGCACTGCAGTCTTGCAACGCCAGGGACCAGGGTTCAACTTCTGGTACATCCTCCACGTGTCTGCGTGGGTTTCCTCTGGGTGCTCCGGTTTCCTCCCACAGTCCAAAGATGTGCAGGTTAGGTGGATTGGCCATGATCAATGTGCAGGGTTACGGGGATAGGGCGGGGGAGTGGGCCTAGTTAGAGTGCCCTTTCGGAGGGGTGGTGCAGACTCAATGGGCTGAAAGGCCTTCTGCACTGTAGGGATTCTCTGTTCAATATTCCAACCCTTTTCCACAATGAAAAATTATGCCAGTCCACATAATAATTTAAAATACTTAAGTAGCCAGCTCAAGTTTCTTAATCTTTCTTCATATCTGGACTCATCATTTTTGCTTGCTGAAGTGTCCTCTCACACACCAAATATCCTTCCTATGTTTAGGTAATTAGAACTGCACACTGCCCCTGATATTTCCCTCAACAGCATACAAAACTATTGCAAAATTTAATGGTGAAATCCCAAAGTCAGAATGACAACACATTAAGCATGACAACGAGAACCTAGATTGCTGTGACCAATGCTATTGGAGAGCAGCTTAGTAGTTAAATAATGGAGGAAATACATCAGGGACTGCAATGGGTGCATTGCATCATTTAATTAAATAAAATCCAAGGCTGGAAAATAGCAGTTTAGGGTAGCAGGTGTGGGAAGGGAAAACAAGGTTAACGTTTCACGTTGATAAGCTTTCAGCGACCAGAAATATTGGGCAGGATTCTCTGTTAGCTGACACAAAATCGGGAAATGTGATTGGGCGGAGAACAGCTTCCGACGGCAAAATCGTGGCAGGCGCCGATTTGACGCCAAATCACAATTCTCTGTCACCTCGAAATTGCAATTCACTCACACATACAGTAGACAGCGTTTGAAAATTATTAGTGGGCCCGACCCAGTACTCTCCAGGGCCTCCACGATTCTCTGCCTCCGATGGGCCGGGTTCCCGATGGCGTGGTTCCTTTGTGCTTTTAAAAATCGTTAAACCGTGTGGCGGCTGCCAAGGGAGAGAGGAGGTACAGAAGGTGTCCAACATCGCCATAGTTTGCTGACAGTTGTGCCGCAGGCCGAGGTCCCAGGGCGGGGGGGGTGGAGGGTAGCCAAGTGGTGGGCCGTGGGGTCAGGGTGGATAGGCACGGAGCACCATTGCTGCAGCCGGCAAGGCAGCCATGCAACTGCGCACACCTTTAAAAGCTCACTTTGAACCTGATACCACAGGTCTAATAGCTGACCCCCCTGGGGCACATCCCTGGGTGCCCTCTGGCCTCAGTCGACCCATCAGCTGTAGGGGTGTGCTCCAGCACAACCAGTGCCATATTTTTGGCTGGGATGAGTGTGTGTGGGGAGTGTAATGTGTATGTGCAGCTTGTCAGCCTCCCTAGTGTCGATCACGGGCCCGGCGAATCCCACACCGTTTTTCATTGGAATCGATTGTGGTCCATGCAGCACCGGTGCTTGCCTCTCAACCGTAGCGGAATTGGTCCAGGTGCAGCGCCAGTTTTTCTGTCATAAAAGTCCACGGATTCTCCGTTGGCATCAACACTTAGGGCTGGATTCTCCACTTGCTGATGTCGATTTTGTAATCGCCGATCAGGCGGAGAATCCCTTTTTATTTTTACTTTTTTTGTAAATTTAGAGTACCTAATTCATTTTTTCCAATTATGAGGCAATTTAGCGTGGACAATCTACCAAACCTGCACATTTTTGGATTGTGGGGGTGAAACCCACGCAAACCGGCTGGAGGATCGGTGCTGGGGGCCTCGCTGATTTTTCCCATGTAAAACACCACAGATCCTCCGGACATTGCCCCAAAATCGGAGAATCCAGCCCTTAGTCTCAGAAATGGAGAATCCCGCCGATGAACTCTGTTTCTCTCTCTGCAGAGGCTGCTGTGTATTTGCACCATTTTCTGTCTTTATTTCTGATTTGCAGCAGCCGCAGTTTTTGCTTTAATGTTTAACCATTTTTGCTCCGTGTCAATTATCCTTAAGTAAAGTCGACTTTATTTTATTTCCACAAATTGTCACAAAATCCAACATGATAAACTTGTGCTTTGCCAAGATCGGCGAGGTCCAGTCAACAAGTCTAAAAGCACATTTGGCTATTCCACTCACAGCATAGGTTACTGTACCTTTCCAAATCTACTTGCTCCAAGCATGTGGCATTTTGCTTGCAAACAGTTTTTGGTTTCAGGTCTTTTGGTTGACATTTTTGACTTGGTCGACACAACCGTTAACAAACTAAGAACTGGACAATTCCTGATCAACAGCGATCTAGCATACATCAGGGTTTTTTTCATAGATCAAGTACGCTAGGCATTGTGATTTGTTTCTCTCTAAATAATCTGATAAACAGATGAAACCCACATCAAAGTAAGGCAATTTTCCATCCAGCTGATGTTACTTTCAGTTCCATTTTCTCGTTTGTATGCAAGATAAAGCAATGAACTGACCTGAGGTTCAGAGAACGCTTGTTGAATGCTGTTTATTGGGCCATATGGTACACCACTACCTTCAAACAGTTCCAACCAGTTTTGCGTTGTCTTGTCTCGAAATCTAAGCAAAGAAGAATTCTGCGGTTTAGACTTGATGTGCTGATTTTGAAAATGTACAGCAGTATATCACTTAATTTGCAGTAGCCAGCAATAAAATAAAGATACACATTTCTTTGCAAAACTAAACTCTGCCCTGAGGCTGCGAGATGATATTCTCCAGATCAGATGTTTCCTTCATTTGAATGGAACCAACATTTTACATTGCAAGCAAAAATATATTGCCCGCAGAAACCTTTTTTTTTTTTAATGAAGCTGCTTAACTTTATCTTTCAAACTGTTATTCCAAAGATAAATATTCCCATTTGAAGTGAAACACAACAGATTTTCTAAGCTGCAGAAAAGAATCTCAAATTCATATTTGTTTTAAGATAAATTCTGGAGCTGTATTGAGGCCTTTGAAACTGGATGCTGTGCAAATGATAAGAACATTACTTTGATATTATAAAGTACTTTCCAAAAGAGGGTTGAAGAGTTATAAATATCAGGGCAGTGTAGGAAACAGGCATTTTGTGGTGCAGTGGACCATCCATTATCTTGACAGAGTGTTGATAACTGGAGGACACAGATTTAAGGTAATTAGCAAAGAAAGGGGGAATTAAGGGTGATATTTTTACACCGAGTTGTTATAATCTGTGATGCACTGCATGAAAGGGGGATCAGATTCAACAGTAATTTTCGAGAGCAATTTCGATATATACTCAAAAAGAAATCCATTTGACGAAAATGCAAGGGAGTGGAACTAATTGAGTCGCTCTTTCAAAGACCTGGGACAGGCGTAATGAGCTGAAAAGCCTCCTTCTGTGCTCTATATTTCTGTGATCCCCAGTCCAATCATCTGACAGAATTTTTTAAGAACAAAGCGTTGCATAAGATGCCATCTTACTGCACAGGCCATTTGTCTTGACCTCTACCTCTCCGACATAATTCAACTTCACAGTCCATAAAAGACAACATTCAATCTTTCCTCTGCATTCAGTCTTATGCCTAATGCTCACGGAGGATACAACTTTGTTAGTGCTCGTTTAGCTGCCAATTTCCACTTCTACCAGGCCGCCCAATTGTTACAGATAATAGAGGTGTTCCACTTTTGGGTTTCTTTATGACTTTTGTCTCCAGATATTACTGCCTTCAGGGATCTGATAGGAAACACTTTTCAGTTCACATCAGCTACTGAGTTAATCACTTGCTCACATAATTTTCCTCATTTTCAGAAGGTGGCAGAAGTGCACGATGATAAACTTTGACATAGGTTTATGAACTGCCAAAAGAAAACCGTGGGTGACACTGTGGCACAGTGGTTAGCACTGCTGCCTCACAGGTCCAGCTGCCTGGGTTCAATTCCCATCTCGGGTGACTGTGTGGAGTTTACACTTTCTCCGCGTGGGTTTCCTCCGTGTGCTCCGGTTTCCTTTCACAATCCAAAGATGTGCAGGTTAGGTGGATTGGCCATACTAAATTGCCATTAGTGTCCAAAAAGGTTAGGTGGGGTTACCGGGATAGGGTGGAGGCATGGGCTGAAGTATGGTGTTCTTCCCAAGAGCCGGTGCAGAACCGATGGGACAAATGGTCATCATCTGCACTGTAGATTCTATGATTCTATTAACCAAAAGCAGAATAAGCAAATAATAAGAGTAACACAATCTATTATTTTATGTTAGTTATTAGGCTTTGCTTGCTCCTAAGGATAGTAAGGCAGCACGGTAGCACAAGTGGATAACACTGTGGCTTCACAGATTAGGAGGGGTTATTGGGTTGCGGGGATAGGGTGGAAGTGAGGACTTAAGTGGGTCGGTGCAGACTTGATGGGCCGAATGGCCTCCTTCTGCACTGTATGTTCTATGTACCAGATCTGAGAGGTTCTAGTGATCAGGATAAGACTGAACAAGTTAGAGATTTTTTCTCTACAAAAGAGAAAGCTCAGAGATGATGATAGAGGTCTTTATAATATTGCAGGGTTCAATAGTGTAGATATAGAGAAGATGTGTCTAATTATACGGGATACAAAAACTAGGGTCCATAAACATAAAAGTCACCAATTAATCAAGTTCTTCTTCTTCGTTAATGAGTGTGATTGTCCATCTAAGAAATTCCATGTTACTGGCTATGGGTTTTGTGCATTCCTGCATGGCTGATGAGCCGGATCCTAGAACTGTACACTTAGCAAGTGTTTCCAGGAGGTGGGATCGATCCTTGGACTCTAGATCACCGGCATTCCTTTCTCAGGCTTCTTTTCCAGGCCTTCATTTGCCATCGAGTGTTCTCTCAGAATTGTGTCCCTTCAATCTGGAGTTCCTCCAAGTAGGTCTCTTCTGAGCAAGAGTCTCCCAGGCATTGACACCGATGTTGAATTTCTTGAGGTAAGCCTTCAGAGCGTCTTTGAAGTGGCTTCCTCTTGCACCTCAGCAAACACATGGGCGCGATTTAAGGAGCGAATTGCACTTAGGCCCCACACCCTGAGGACCCGGCCGCTCATCAGGCCAGGGACGGACCCAGAGGGGTAAGCCAGTAACGGCCCATGGTGTATAGGCGTCGCTGGTCTTTTAAACAGATGACTGACACCGTGTGCCGCAGCAGGCTCCGCCTGAACAAGTCCACGGTGCGGCACCTCTGCCATGTCCTTGCGGACTAGGCACCATGTGGAAGAGGAGGATATCCGCTCCTCGTGGCCATCAAGGTAACCACAGGCCTGAACCTCCATGCCTCAGGATCATTCCATGGCTTGAGCCGGGACTTGTGTGGCATCTCACAAGCTACAGCTCACAAGTGGTCTTCTCGGTGGCATGGCTGCCAGCTGAGTGGGGTTGGCTGGGCAGGGATGGTTAAAGTGCTGCCCTCCCTTGTTAGTGGGGGGGGGGGGGCTGACGAGCACGGTCTCGGCGAATCAACCAGCGGGACATCAAGTCTGTGGAGGCCTCGTTCAGTGAACCAATTAACGTTTTATAGTGGTAACGGCCTCACTAGACCGAGCGTCGGGAAGCTCGTGGAAAATTCCATCTCGCTTCAAAACCAAACGTAGAAACCTATTGGTTAAATCGCGCCCATGATCTTTGATAGAGGGTAGATCCAATTCCAGTGGTAAGGGAACCTCGATGACTGGGATCTCCCTACTGCTGTGGCTTTCATCCTCCATCGCAGCCGTTGATACCATACAAGTATCGACCGCTGATCCACCGTTGAGGACTTGTTTTGGATTGCGCTTTGTCTGGTTCCTCCCCTTCGACCTTACCATCATGGATGACCCTGCCAGGGGCTTAAGACTTTCGAGGGCATGTCTCTCAGGATCAACGAAACGTTTAAGCCCCGCCACTACACCAATGCGGCAATCCAAGGAAAGCACAGAGGAGGCACATCTTTATCCAAAGTGAGGTAAGAAAATAGAATAATGCACAAAGGAATGTTTGAAGCAAATGTCATACATTTAAGAAACATCAAGGGATGTCCGTGAGGGAGAAAAGAATAGAAGGGTATGCTGATACGGTTAAATGAAGAGAGATGGGAGGTGACTAATGTGGAGCAAAAACCATTTTGGACCAAATGGCCGGTTTCTGTCTTGTAGACTCGTGTAATTAAATTATGCAAAGTAGTTAACAAAAAAAAAAAATAGTCCGCGACTACAGTGCAGTTTTCCTATGTAGTAGTTATTTCCTTGCTCTGTCACTATATGGAAGCTCGTTAGCCTTACTATAGTCAAGAATTTTGTTGCCACAACTTAGAATAAAAATCACCCTGACCCACTGAATTTAAATAACGGCTGTTAAAATGAAAAATAAGCTGGTGGTAAAAAAAACAATTTCAATAAAATTAAACAAGATGTTTACATTTGAGCTGAATTGCTTGTTTCTTCCCTAAATGTCAGCGAGACAACAGACTGGTGAAAAAGCATTTAAAAAATGTACTGGAAAATACTTCTGGAAAATTCTTTAACATCTTGTGCACCATGACGGAATTAAAGGAGCTCATTATCAAGCTAACTTTTAGACAAAATGTTATTTTTGTTACAGGATGGCCAATGTATTATTTTGCTTTATAATGTGAAAGCTTCTTGACATTCGCTAACGTTCATTAACATGCCACCATAACCAAAGGAGACAAAATATAAAACCAAACACACTAAAGAAATAAGGGCTGAATTTTGCCTCGAGTGTCGAGAATCTGACATCCGGGTCATTTCTAGGTCATGAACCTTGGAGACAGGAGGACAATTTCTGGTTGAGTTTTACAGGAGATGGTCGATTGTCAACTAGCTCCGTGTTCGCTGTCCAATCAAAATTGGCAAGCAGGTTCTGTGAGTGGAAAGTGCAGACAGCGCAGCCCACTACAAGAAAACTGGCAACGCTCTATTTGTGTTTTCTCATTCATTTTTGGGATATGAACAACACTGCTATTTATTGCCTATCCATAATTGCTGTTGAGAAAGTAGCGGTGAGATTCCTTCTTGAACCGCTGCAGCCCATGCGGTGTAGATAGACTCCTGAAGGCCCGCCTTTTCAACCTTGCCCCTCGCCTGAGGTGTGGTGATCCTCAGATTAAATCATAGAACATAGAACATTACAGCGCAGTACAGGCCCTTCGGCCCTCGATGTTGCGCCGACCTGTGAAACCACTCTAAAGCCCATCTACACTAATCCCTTATCGTCCATATGTCTATCCAATGACCATTTGAATGTCCTTAGTGTTGGCGAGTCCACTACTGTTGCAGGCAGGGCATTCCACGCCCTTACTACTCTCTGAGTAAAGAACCTACCTCTGACATCTGTCCTATATCTATCTCCCCTCAATTTAAAGCTATGTCCCCTCGTGCTAAACATCACTATCCGAGGAAAAAGGCTCTCACTGTCCACCCTATCCAATCCTCTGATCATCTTGTATGCCTCAATTAAGTCACCTCTTAACCTTCTTCTCTCTAACGAAAACAGCCTCAAGTCCCTCAGCCTTTCCTCATAAGATCTTCCCTCCATACCAGGCAACATTCTGGTAAATCTCCTCTGCACCCTTTCCAATGCTTCCACATCCTTCCTATAATGCGGCGACCAGAATTGCATGCAATACTCCAAATGTGGCCGCACCAGAGTTTTGTACAGCTGCAACATGACCTCATGGCTCCAAAACTCAATCCCTCTATCAATAAAAGCTAACACACCGTACGCCTTCTTAACAACCCTCTCAACCTGGGTGGCAACTTTCAGGGATCTATGTACATGGACACCGGGATCTCTCTGCTCATCCACACTGCCAAGAATCTTACAATTAGCCCAGTACTCTGTCTTCCTGTTATTCCTTCCAAAATGAATCACCTCACACCTTTCTGCATTAAACTCCATTTGCCACCTCTCAGCCCAGCGCTGCAGCTTATCTATGTCCCTCTGTAACTTGTAACATCGTTCCACACTGTCCACAACTCCACCGACTTTAGTGTCGTCTGCAAATTTACTCACCCATTCTTCTACGCCCTCCTCCAGGTCATTTATAAAAATGACAAACAGCAGTGGCCCCAAACAGATCCTAGTGGTACACCACTAGTAACTGGACTCCAGTCTGAACATTTCCCATCAACCACCACCCATTGTCTTCTTCCAGCTAGCCAATTTCTGATCCAAACTGCTAAATAACCCTAAATCCCATGCCTCCGTATTTTCTGCAGTAGCTTACCGTGGGGAACCTTATCAAACGCTTTACTGAAATCCATATACACCACATCAACTGCTTTACCCTCATCCACCTGTTTGGTCACCTTCTTAAAGAACTCAATAAGGTTTGTGAGGCACGACCTACCCTTCACAAAACCGTGTTGACTATCTCTAATCAAATTATTCCTTTCCAGATGATTATACATCCTATCTCTTATAAACCTTTCCAAGATTTTGCCCACAACAGAAATAAGGCTCACTGGTCTATAGTTACCAGGGTTGTCTCTACTCCCCTTCTTGAACAAGGGGACAACATTTGCTATCCTCCAGTCTTCTGGCACTATTCCTGTCGACAAAGATGACTTAAAGAGCAAAGCCAAAGGCTCAGCAGTCTCCTCGCTAGCTTCCCAGAGAATCCTAGGATAAATCCCATCCGGCCCAGGGGACTTATTTATTTTCACACTTTTCAGAATTGCTAACACCTCCTCCTTATGAACCTCAAGCCCTCCTAGTCTAGTAGCCTGAATCTCAGTATTCTCCTCGACAACATTGTCTTTTTCCTGTGTGAATACTGACAAAAAATATTCATTTAGCACCTCTCCAATCTCCTCGGACTTCAAGCACAACTTCCCACTACTGTCCTTGACTGGCCCTACTCTTACTCTAGTCATTCGTTTATTCCTGACATATCTGTAGAAAGCTTTAGGGTTATGCTTGATCCTACCTGCCAAAGACTTCTCATGTCCCCTCCTGGCTCTTCTTAGCTCTCTCTTTAGGTCCTTCCTAGCTAACTTGTAACTCTCGAGCGCCCTAACTGAACCTTCATGTCTCATCTTTACATAAGCCTCCTGCTTCCTCTTGACAAGTGATTCAACTACTTTAGTAAACCACGATTCCCTTGCTCGACCACTTCCTCCCTGCCTGACAGGTATATACTTATCAAGGACCTCAGTAGCTTGAACAAGCTCCACATTTCCATTGTGCCCATCCCCTGCAGTTTTCCTCTCCATCCGATGCATCCTAAGTCTTGCCTCATCGCATCATAATTGCCTTTCCCCCAGATATAACTCTTGCCCTGTGGTATATACCTATCCCTTTCCATCACGAAAGTAAACTTAATCGAATTGTGGTCACTATCACCAAACTGCTCACCTACCTCTAAATCTAACACCTGTCCTGGTTCATTACCCAGTACCAAATCCAATATGGCCTCGCCTCTCGTTGACCTATCTACATACTGTGTCCGGAAACCCTCCTGCACACATTGGACAAAAACAGACCCATCTAAAGTACTCGAACTATAGCGTTTCCAGTCAATATTTGGAAAGTTAAAGTCCCCCATAACAACTACCCTGTTGCTTTCGTTCCTATCCAGAATCATCTTTGCAATCCTTTCCTCTACATCTCTGGAACTTTTCGGAGGCCTATAGAAAACCCCTAACAGTGTGACCTCTCGTTTCCTGTTTCTAACCTCAGCCCATACTACCTCAGTAGACGAGTCCTCATCAAACGTCCTTTCTGCCACCGTAATACTGTCCTTGACTAATAATGCCACCCCTCCCCCTCTTTTACCACCTTCCCTGAGCTTACTGAAATATCTAAACCCCGACACCTGCAACAACCATTCCTGTCCCTGCTCTATCCAGGTTTCCGAAATGGCCACAACATCGAAGTCCCAGGTACCAACCCATGCCGCAAGTTCACCCACCTGATTCCGGATGCTCCTGGCATTGAAGAAGACACACTTTAAACCACCTTCCTGCCTGCCGGTACATTCCTGCAACTTTGAAACCTTACTCGTGACCTCACTAGTCTCAACCTCCAGTATACTGGAACTACAATTCAGGTTCCCAAGCCCCTGCTGAACTAGTTTAAAACCTCCCGAAGAGCATAAGCAAATTTCCCCCCCCCAGGATATTGGTACCCCTCTGGTCCAGGTAGAGGTCCCACGGACCCCAGAATGAGCCCCAATTATCCAGAAATCTGAAACCCTCCCTCCTGCACCATCCCTGTAGCCACGTGTTCAACTCCTCTCTCTCCCTATTCCTCGTCTAGCTATCACGTGGCATGGGTAACAACCCAGAGATAATAACTCTGTTTGTCCTAGATCTAAGTTTCCACCCTAGCTCCCCGAATTCCTGCCTTACATCCCTATCCCTTTTCCTACCTATGTTGTTGGTACCTATGTGGACCACGACTTGGGGCTGCTCTCCCTCTCCCTTAAGGATCCCGAAAACACGATCCGAGACATCACGCATCCTGGCACCTGCGAGGCAACATACCAACCGCGAGTCTCTCTTATTCCACAGAATCTCCTATCTATCCCTCTAACTATGGAGTCTCCAATGACTAATGCTCTACTCCTCTCCCCCCTTCCCTTCTGAGCAACAGGGACAGACTCTGTGCCAGAGACCTGTACCCCATGGCTTACTCCTGGTAAGTGTCCCCCCCCCCAACAGTATCCAAGCGGTATACTTGTTACTAAGGGGAATGACCACAGGGGATCCCTGTACTGACTGCTTCCTCCCAGCCCCTCTCACCGTCACCCATCTATCTTGATTCTTCGGAGCAACTACATCCCTGAAGCTTCTATCTATGACCACCTCTGCCTCCCGAATGATCCGAAGTTCATCCAGTTCCAGCTCTAGTTCCCTAACGCGGTTTCTGAGGAGCTGGAGATGGGTGCACTTCCCACAGATGAAATCAGCAGGGACACTGACGGCGTCCCTCACTTCAAACATTCTGCAGGAGGAACATTGCACTACCTTCCCTGCCATCCCCTCTAGATAAAAAAAGAAAATGAAAGAAAGAGCTTACCTGTTATTCACTCCCCTTCTCAACAAGCACTCACTATGCAACCTCTGCGCCCGCACGATAACACCCGAGGGAAAATAAAAGAAAAACTACTTACCAGTCACCAGCCAGTCCCTTACCTGCAGGCTGTGACGTCACGGTTCAACTTCTTTTGACTTCTACCTGCCCTCGAGCCTTCCTCTTGATCTTTACAGCGGTTGTTTTTTGTTGGTTAGAGGAGGGGGCAGGGAGGGAAACACTGAAGAAGTGTTTCGGGTATAAGTGTCACTTGACAACAGCGCCTCCACAAACCACCTTCAAGTTAGGGTGAACACACGGACGTATGCAGATTTCCCACACAACAGCCAATCAGCAGCTCCGCTCTACTGCCCTCTGCTGGATGCTCGTCTTCACTTGAACAGCTAGGGTCTCTTGCTGAGGTACACCTTCAAGTTAGGGCGCGTACACGGACGTATGCAAATTTCCCCCGCAACAGCCAATCAGCAGCTCTGTTCTACTGCCCTCTGCTGGATCATCACCACCAGTCAGCTCTCCCCCTCAAAGGTGAAAGCAGCCTGTGGTCATCTGAGGCTATGGTGACTTTACCTAACCTGTAGGTAGACCCAATGTGCTGTTCGGAAGGGAGTTGCAGAATTCTGACCTAGCAAAAGAACAGGACAATATTTCCGAGTCAGGAAGTTATGGAACTTGAAGGGGAACTTGCAAGCGGCGATGTTCCATGTGTCTGTTTTCCTTGCCCATCTAGGTTTTATGAGGTCTCAGGTTTTTGGAAGGTGTTATTGGAGTAGCCTTGGCAAGTTGCCGTAGTGCATCTTGTATATGGTATAGACAGCAGCCACTGGGTGTTGGTGGTGGAGGGAATGAACATTTACAATGGCGGAATGGGGTGCCAAACAAATAGACTGCTTTGGCTTGGATGGTGTTCAGCTTCTTAAGTGTTGTTGGATCTGCACTCACCCAAGCAAGTGGAGAGGATTCCACCATACTCATGACTCGTGTCTTGGACAAGGCTTTGGGGAGACAGGAGGCAAATTAGTCACCACAGAATTCCCAGCCTGCTCTTGCAGCCACAGTATTAACATGGCTGATCCTGATCCAGTTAATTTTCTGACAAATAGTATCCCCGATTCCAGAATTTTGACAATGGGGGTTGCAGCGATGGTAGTGCCATTGAACATCAAGGAGAGATGGTTAGATTCCCCTTGTTGGAGTTTGCCATTATCAACCCAAGCCTGAATATTGCCATGGGGTGAACACTGCTGCATGGGTTCATGGACTGCTTCTGTATCTGAGGAGTGACAAAAGGTACTGAACACTGTGCAGTCATCAATGAACATTCCTAAGTCTAACATTATGATGGAGAGACATCCATTTCCAGAAACTTCACATGTAACATCAAGACTGTTATAGGAGAATCATTTAGATCTCATTCAGCTATAATACATCCTTGAGCTCCCACTATGTAGCCACCTCTTCTGCATTGTTGACACTGCGGGTGGCCCACATGGCACCACCAAAATTGCTGTGCTGCTGCAATAGTAGTTGTCGTGGCTCCTTAATTTGTATATTTGCAGTTTTGCTACTGCCAGGCCAGTGGCTGTCACTGCTCCGGGCCCGCCTCCAGGGAAATTACGAGAAGGCGGAAGCACACTGGGAGCCTGTTTCTTTTTTTGTGCAATTTTTCTGGCTCGCTCACCCTGTCACCAAATCCACCACCACAGAGCTGAGAAAAATCGGTCTAAAAACTCTTTAGTTAAGTATTTCAGAAAAAAGATAAATGCCAGAAAGTTTGTTTTCCTGTTTTTTCACCTTACTTTTGTTGTATGCAAAATAATTAATTTTTAACACTTACTAGATTCCATAAAGCACCTATCATTCCTTAAAGAAAAGGTTAAGCCATGCTACTATCATCAGTGCATTATCACCAGACATGGGTCTTAATGAGCATCAGTGCCTGGATAGAGGCCACGTCAAATGAAGAGCTAAGGGCATGCCACTCTGAGCCAATGGAGAGAATATACAATGGAGACAATACAGAGAGAAATGATGAGTGAGAGCAAATCTGAGAAAAAGTGGAGAAGGACTGGAAGAAAATGAAATGAAACATTGGGAGAGAATACTGGAGAAAGAGGAAAAAGAACATAAGAACTAGGAGCAGGAGCAGGCCATCTAGCCTCTCGAGCCTGCTCTCTCATTCAATAAGATCATGGCTGATCTTTTTGTGGAGTCACTGCCAAGTTGTCATAGTTACTTCCAATTTCATTCGGAAGAGTCATTTTCCAGAGGGTTACAATTTCTTCCTGGTCAAATTTCTATCTTTTTCTGTGTTAGTGCAGGCACAGGTAAAACTGTTTATTTGTGAACATAGAAAAAATCCATCCCTATCCTAACTCACACCAGCCCATTCATCCCACGGCCGCTGTCCTACATTGGTTCACGGTCCCCCACACCTCAAATTTAAATTTCTCATCCTCATGTTCAACTCACTCCATGGTGTTACATCTTGCTATCTCTGTAACCTCATGCAACTCTCCACCACTTTGAAAACTCAACAATGCGCCAATGCTGGCCTCCTGTGCAGCCCTCATTCTAGCATTGGGTGATGTGATTTCAGTTGGGCCCAAAACCTCACTCTCTCTCTCTCCTTCTTTAAGATCCTTCTCGAAACCTAACTCTTTAGCCAAGTTTTTAGTCATCCCACCAAGTATCTCCCCCTTTGGGCCAGTGTAAATTTCTATCTAATTTTCTTGTGACGTGTCCTGTGACCGTTTTAATGTCAATGGTGCTATATAAATGCATGTTATCTCTATTTGATACCACATTGGGTATAAATCCAATGTAATGTCAAACCTGTTCTTTTTTTTTAATAAACATGTTATTGAGGTATTTCTTTGGCATTGTAACAACAACAAAATCAACATGTACAAAACAAGGAAAATATTAACATAGCGCAAACACCACCTCCCTCTCCCACAGGTCCCACCATAACTTATCCCCCTAATCTACGCTAGCCTAACACCCTCCCCTCCCCTTTTGCTGATGAATAATTCTCTGCGAAGAAGTCGACGAATTGTTCCCACCTCCAGGCGAACCCTAACAGAGATCCTCTCATGGCGAACTTAATTTTCACCAGGCAGAGAGAGCTAGCCATGTTGGATAGCCAGGTCTGTAATTTTAGGGGCTTTGAGTCTCTCCATGCTAATAGTATCCGCCTCCGGGCTGCCAGGGGAGCAAAGGCCAGAACGTCTGCCTCTTTCTCCTCCTGGATTCCCCGATCCTGCGACACCCCAAAAATCGCCACCTCTGGACTCATTGCCACCCTCGTATTTAATACCTTGGACATGGCATCGGCAAACCCCTGCCAAAATCCCCTCAGTTTTGGGCATGCCCAGAACATATGGACATGGTTTGCTGGCCCCCCACGCACACTTCACACACCTGTCCTCCACCCCAAAGAATCTGCTCATCCGGGCCACTGTCAGGTGAGCCTGGTGAACAACCGTAAATTGGATCAGGCTGAGCCTGGCACATGTTGCGGTCGCGTTGACCATCCCCAACGTGTCCACCCAAAGACCCTCCTCCATCCCCCCACGCCCCCCAGCTCCTCCTCCCACTTTCGCTTCAGCTCCTCGGTCTGCGTCTCCTCCGAACCCATAAGCTCTTTATATATGTCCGAGACGCTCCTCTCTCCTATCCATCCTCTAGAAACCACCCTATCCTGACTCTCCCTTAGTGGCAGGAGTGGGAAAGTTGGTACCTGCCTCCGCAGAAACTCCCGCACCTGCAGAAATCGAAATTCATTTCCCCCCGCCAATGCAAACTTCTCCTCCAGCGCCTTCATACTCGGGAAGCTTCCTTCTATGAACAAGCCCCCATCCTCTCAATCCCCGCTCTCCGCCAAGTTCGGAACCCCCCATCCATCCTCCCTGGGGCAAACCGGTGATTATCGCAGATTGGGGACCACACCGATGCCCCCTCTGCTCCCACATGTCTCCCCCACTGCCCCCAGACTGTCAGGGCCGCCACCACGACTGGACTGGTGGAGTACCGCGCCGGCGGGAACGGCAGAGGCGCTGTTACCAACGCCCCCAGACTTGTGCCCTTACAAGAAGCCGCCTCCATGCGCACCCACGCCGGCTGCCCCCCACCAGCCACCTCCTCACCATGACTATATTAGCCACCCAGTAATAATTGCTGAAATTCGGCAGTGCCAGCCCGCCCTCTCCCGACTCCGCTCGAGCATTGCCCTCTTCACTCGCGGGGACTTGCCCACCCATACAAATCCCACAATAACTTTATTGATCCGCTTAAAAAAGGACCGCAGGATGAAGATGGGGAGTCATTGGAAAATGAATAGGAATCTCGGGAGGACCGTCATTTTTACCGATTGAACTCTGCCCGCCAGAGACAACGGGAGCGCATCCCATCTCCAGAAATCCTCCTTCATCTGCTCCACCAGCCTGGCCAAGTTCAATTTATGTAGCCGGTCCCAATCCCGCGCCACTTGGATACCTAGGTACCTGAAACTGTCTTCCACCACTCTGGATGGCAGTTCCCCCAGTTGCCTCTCCTGACCTCTTGCCTGGACCACAAACATCTCGCTCTTCCCCATATTGAGCTTATACTCCGTAAACCGGCCGAATTCCCCTAAAATTCCCATAATTTCATCCATCCCCTCCATTGGGTCTGATACATACAACAGTAGGTCATCCGCATACAGCGAGACCCTGTGCTCCCCCCCCCCCCCCCCCCCCTCGACCAGCCCCTTGAGGCTCTCAGAGCAATTGCCAGTGGCTCTATTGCCAGCGCAAACAGCAGTGGGGAGAAGAGGCATGGCTGTCTCGTCCCCCGGTGCAGTCTGGAATAGTCCGAAATCGTCCTGTTTGTCCGTAAACTGGCAACCGGAGCCCGGTACAGCAACCTAACCCAGTCAATAAAGTCCTTCCCAAACCGCTCCAGCACCTCCCATAAATAATCCCACTCAACCTGGTCAAAGGCTTTCTCCGCATCCATCGCAACCACTACCTCAACCTCCCTACTTTCCGGGGGCTGTTTAACAGCCTTCTTACATTGGCCACCAGCTGCCTACCCTTAACGAACCCAGTCTGATCCTCCACAATAACGTCCGGTACACAGTCCTCAATCCTGCAGGAACCCCACCCAACACTAAGGGCAATTTTGGACACTAAGGGCAATTTATCATGGCCAATCCACCTAACCTGCACATCTTTGGGAGGAAACCGGAGCACCCTGAGGAAACCCACGCACACACGGGGAGGATGTGCAGACTCCGCACAGACAGTGACCCAAGCCGGAATCGAACCTGGGACCCTGGAGCTGTGAAGCTGGCACCCTGCCCATTCTCGAGCATGACCGGTCCAGGACGGGATCAATAACCGTATTAAAATCCCCACCCATGATCAGCTTGTGCGAGTCCAGGTCCGGAATCTTCCCTAGCACCCTCTTCATAAAATCCCCATCATCCCAATTAGGCGCATATACATTGACCAGCATGACCTTCACCCCCTGCAGCTTGCCACTAACCATGATATATCGACCTCCCACATTCAAGACTATTCTTCCAACCTCAAATGTCACCCGCTTGTTAACCAAGATCGCAACCCCTCTAGTCTTTGTATCAAGCCCCGAATGGAAAACCTGACTAATCCAGCCTTTCCTCAACCTGACCTGGTCCACTACTCTAAGGTGCGTCTCCTGCAACATTACCATGTCCGCCTAGTTGGGGGGCAAAGTGCCCCCCCCCCCCCCGATCAGCCATCCCTTGCTTGGGCCTGCCTCCAGCCCCTGCGCCGCACCTCATTCGGCCCGCCCCACGGCAGCCCCCACCCCCGACCTCCTCAGTGTCCCTCCACCGATGTCCCTCCCTCGTCAGCAGTACCCATCCCCCCCCAGCAACACTACTCTAAAACCTAACCCATCTGGTAAACTAAACGTATACAACCCCCCCCCCCCCGCCACTGTGCTTCCGCAATCTAGCTCACCCAGCTAGCTTGGTGGCCCCCACCCCTGGCGCCAAGAAGTCTCCCACCTATTGTTCCCTTGCTCCCCTCCCCCCGCTCATACAAACAAACTCCCTCATCTAACAATCCCCAAACAAACACCCAACAGCAAGAAAACACAAAAACAAAAGCACCACCGACCGAAACTCAAACAGGCACGTCTCCATCCCACAAAAGTGTACATCAATAAAAACAAAAGGGACATTGCCAACATCCACCGAGAAAAAGAGATGTCAAACCTGTTTTGACTGACTTTGTAAACCTACTTGGCTTCAAAGTTAAATGTTGAGAGAGCAGCAATTCTCTCTTCCACACTTCAAATATCTAAACAGTTAACTGGGAGAAATTCTTGGCCAAGTGAAGACCATGTGGCCTTTATCACAAACCCTTAGAGCTGATTGTGTTTCAGTACTCAGACATTTTTGTTTTTTGGATCGATCCTATATAGGATAGGCTTAGACCTACTTACATTACAATAGCCCAAGCTTAGTCCAGCTATCGTCTACAAATACTAGATTGTTTCTTCAATGGCCAACTCACACACACCCTACTTCTTACCTGTTAACACTTATTACTCACCTCAGGTCACAGAAGGATCCTGTCTGCGAGATTCGTGTCAGCTCACATTGGGGTCTGTTCAGAAAGAATGTTTGCTTTTTGGATGCGTTCGGTTTTCAGATGTGTTCAGTTTTTGGATGTATGGTAAAGGATATCCGGTTGTATGTGGACCTTGCTCCAAAATAAGGCGGAGACATTCCCAGCCTGTCTCCAGCTTCGACCAGAGGCAATGGTCATGAAGCACTCTCCAGACTGGTAATTGCAGTATAAAACTGGCCTTTACTATTTACAATGCCCTATGTAAGGTGGCAGCTCCTACTGGAGTTTAAATAGGATGGCCCCAATGATGCTTATTGAGCAACTACTTGATTTTTGAGGAAGATAGAGTGGTGGACGTTATGGGCAGGATTTTCCACACACCCCCATGGCATGTTTCGCGGAGGCCCGCCATTGGCAGATTACACAGCTGTCAAGAGGGTTTTCCATTATATGCAGCCCCCGCTGCCAGGAAACCCATGGCAGGGATTTGCCTGCAGTGGAACTGTAACATCCCGTTGGCGAGAACAGCCATAAAATTCCGGCCCATGGATGTTGATCATGAAAATAAGACTTTGATGAGTTGGCTTGCAATATTCTCTGTTGTTTAGTGGGTGAATACATAGGTTTGTTGCCAGGCGGCCATGGAGTAGGTGGCCGCGCACAAGATGGCTCCGATCCAAAGACGTTTTTAAGGCCTTTTCTGCCCGATTCTCGGGAACGCTATTAAAAAAAAGGGACAGGATTACGGAAACAGTATTTCTCCATCAGCGGGGGATGTCCAAGAACGGTAAATCGAGGAACAAAGTGCATCCCTCAGAGCAAGAGAATACATGAGGCACTGGAAAAGAAAAAATGCCGGACGGTCCTACACGGTGGTCGACGGAACAGTTGACCGAATTTGTTTCAGCTGATTTCAGGAAGCAGAGATTAGCAGCCTCAGAGGACCTTGCCAGAGCTGTGGAACCGATCAAAATGGCCCCGGAGAGAGTAGAGCAGAGTCTGGAGTCGCACAGGGTGACGATCCAGAGGTTGGAGAATCAGTGGGCGACCACAAGGATCGGATTGGCTCTTCAGAGGCCAAAATGCAGGTAATGGCGGAAGCGCAGAAAAAGTTATGGGAAAAGGCTGACGACCTTGAAAACCACTCACGCAGCAAAACGTAAAGATCATGGCCTGGATTCTCCACTGTCGGGATTCTCCATTACGCCAGCAGCGCACCCATGCCCAAGGATTTCCCGATGATGTGGGGCTGTCCACAATGGTAAACCCCATTGGCCGGCTGGCGGGACGAAGAATCCCGCCCCATGAGTCTACCTGAAGGTACCGAAGGAACGAGTACTACGCAATTTGCAGCCAAAGTGTTTGTGAAGCTGGTGGGGGAAGGAGTCTTCCACTATTCTCCCAAACCGGATCAGGCTCATCGGTCACTGGGGAGAAAGCCGAAAGTAGCACGACCACATGCAATTATTGCGAGGCTGCATCGATACCTCAACAAGGAGAGGATCCTGAAGTGGGCCAAGGAGACCCGTAAACGTACCTGGGAAGGCCACACAGTCTGTATCTTCCAAGACCTGGGAGGAGAGTTGGCCAAGAGAAGGCCTGATCCTCTTGCTTGAATTGTTTTTGTAATGAGGGTAAACAGGATGATTTTGAACTTTATATGGGCGGGGAAGGTACATCAAACTCGGTGGGTATTTTTGGACTGGGGTAGGCAGTTGGGTGGTTTGGTAATACTGAATTTGTGAAATTATTATTGGGCAGCAAATGTGAAGAAGGTTCAGAAGTGGGCTGTGGAGGAAGGATCAGCTTGGAGACAGATGGAGGCAGCTTCATGCAGGGGGACAAACCTGAGGGCACTGGTATTGGCACCCCTTCTATTGCCGTCAGCAAAATAATGCACAAGTTCGGCGGTGGTCACCACGTTGAGGATCTGGAACCAGCTCAGGCAACATGTTAAGATAGAGGGCATGTTATTATGGGCTCTGATTTATCCCAGCAGGGTTGGACTCAATATACAAGGGATGGAGAGTGGTTTAGAGATCTTTTCGTGGAAGGGAGATTGGCAGAATTGGGGGAGCTAGTGGAGAATTTTAATCTATCGGGGCGAATGGGTTCTGGTACCTACAGAACAAGGATTTTCTAAAAAAAAAAGAGTTGGCCATGTTTCCGCAGTTGCCGCCACCCTCATTGATTGAAAAGATTGTGTCAGAGGACCGGATTGGAGAGGGCAAGGTCTCTGACATTTATGGACAACAAATGGAAAGGGAGAAGGCCTCATTGGAAAAGATAATGTGGAAATGGGAGGAGTAACTAGGTGGGACCTTTGAAGGAGGGATTTGGAGCGAGGCCCTGAGAAGGATAAATTCAACTTCCTCGTGCACGAGGTTAAGTTTAATCCAATTTAGGGTGGTGCATAGAGTGCACATGACAAAGGCACACATGAGCTGATTTTGTTCCGGATGTGGAGGATAAATGTGCACAATGCTCCGGCAGACGACACCCATATGTTTTGATCCTGCCCGCAATTTTGGGAATCCTTTGCGAGGATTATGTCAGAGATTATAGGGCTCAAAGTAGCACCAAGCCCGTGGATGGCGGTATTCGGAGTGTCATGAGGATCCGAGAGTGCAGATGGAGGGAGAGGCTGACGTGTTCGCCTTTGCCTCCCTGATGGCCCGGAGGAGGATCTTGTTAGGATGGCGAACTCCAGAGCTGCTTAAGGCAGCGGGATGAGTGTGATCTGGCAGAGTTTCCCCATTTGGAAAAGATAAAGTTTGTCATTAGGGGATCAGAGGAGGGTCTCCACTTGAAGTGGAGGCAGTTCATCTCCTTCTTTAAGGATTGGTAAACGTCAACAGAGGCGGGGTGCGGGTAGGGGTTAGTGGGGTGGGGCCTTTTTGGGTTTTGTTTTGTATTATTTAAAGTATAGCTACAACGCAGGGCAGCAAGAGTTTTAGACAGGGGAGAGTTGTTGAGAAATACCTGTACAAATTTGATTGTATTGTGTGTTTTGTATATAAACTGAAAATGCCTTGAATAAAATATTTTTCAAAAAATAACACTTTTTTACATTTGTTCTTGGGTGTCACTAGCAAGGCACAATTTATTGCCCTAAGGGCATTAATAGTCAATGACACACTGGAATTACATATAAGGCCACACCAGGTAAAAATGCCACTTAATGTACAGTTGTGTTTTATTCCAATTTGTCAACTTTCCTGATCAATTCTTTCTGTTGCCAACCCCATAAAGAATTTTCTTACATCTGTGGCGTTTTTATGTATTTAGTAGCACTGGTACCACAACTACTAGGCTCTTGTTTTCACTCTAACCTATTAGTTTACCGACCTAAAAGACAAACATGTCAAAATTCCGAGGCAAGAGCCTGTTTTAGGCACTGCAGACGCCCTTTAGAGGTCTAAAATGGTCCTCACATACACATTTCTTGCACTGGACGTCATATTGTTGAGTATCTTAGTGCATGCACGCACAGTGAGCATGTGCCATTAATATGCAGAATTTGCAGATAATTATGCCAATCAGCGTGTTATGGTGATCTGATACCAGCACCACATGGGAACTCAATGCTCCAGCCAATGCCTTTTATTAATCAGAAGTCCAGACATGCATTTAACACCAGGGAGGATCGTCCACCAGTGCTAATTTTACATGGATCATCAACTATTCTGATTGATTTCTAGAACTGTAAAAGCGTTTTGGTGCTTTATTGAGTTCTTTCAAGTTTCTCAAGTCTACAGGGAGAGGTGTGGCTTGGTAATTTCGGCTTCTTCCAAGTTACAGATGGAGATATTTACAACAGCTCACAATTAATTGTCCATTTTTGGCTAAAGGAAGTTACTGAGGCTCTCTCTTCAAAGACAGCGGACTACCTTCCATTCTTTCTTGCCAGAAAACAGCAAGCAGAGCTTTCACCTCGCTTCATGAGGATTTCAGGCTTCGCCGCGGTGGAGGATACCATGGAGCAAGCTTGTCACTTTGTGGGCACCCCATATCAACTCTAAGATGTACTGCAACCGGAAGAGGTCCCATTTCCTCAATGTTCAGCTGTTGTGAAATTCGTGCAGGTCGATGTCCAGTATCCTGGCAACAGTCAAGATGCCTTCATTCTGCAGCAGAGCTGTGTCATCTGTATATTGTGCCACCACAACGAATCAAAGGCTGGTGACTGGGAGTCTGATGATGACTCCAGTGCGCAACCCACATACATGTGGGCAGCACACATCAATTGACAGCTATGCTGCCACATGAGACGTGATTAAGGAAACCATCATCATGTTTGAAACATTGCTTCCACTGCCTCAACCACTTTGAAGCAGCCTTCAAGATTCGGCAGAGCAGGTGCCAAGATTCATGTTAAAATAGCAGACAGTACAAGTTGTCACGTTGCACGCATCAGGAGTAACGACCATTGATTAATCCCACATATTGATACTCACACCCATTTTTGGGGGCTAGTGAAGTTAACTACTCAGACATTTAATAAATTAACAGTTTATGCACAAGTTTCACATAGGGCATTTGCTATGGGACCCCTACGGCTGATGTTATGTGCTCTCCTGACTCACTGACATGCAGTAAAGTTTGAATGATCCAGTAAGGCAGTTATTAGGGCAGTTACAGGAGTGTCTTTTACAGCTCATAGCCTTGTCCAATACCAGCACTGACCTTGCACAGAGGATGCCAATAAGTTCTCTTCTGTTCTGAACACGGAGCTTGTTTGTCTTGAATCTGGGCTCTTGACTCAGTGAAGGTAATGACAAGATCTAGAAAGTGACAGTAATGGTTAACTGGCAAATGTGGATGAAGTTCAGTGTCACCTCCTTTAAATACATTAGACTACAAACCAAATAATAATTACTACTTCAGCGTGTTTCAATAAAATACCACCAAACCTACTGAGTTTCTTTGGAATAACCCTGCATCTGGGGTAACACACTACCGCGGGATAGGGCATCAGGGGGCTCGTTGAGCTTCCCCGGGCGATACAAGATCTTATAATTATAGGTGGAGAGCTCGATCCTCTACCTCAAGATCTTGTCATTTTTGATCTTGCCCCGCTGTGCATTCTTAAACATAAAGGCAACCAACCGTTGGTCAGTGAGGAGAGAGAATCTCCTGCCGCCCAGGTAATGCCTCCAATGTCGCACAGCTTCCACAATGGCTTGGGCCTCCTTTTCGACAGAGGAGTGCCATATTTCGGAGGCATGAAGGGTGCGGGCCTGCCCGTCTGGTTGAGGGTGGTTGCGAGAGCTATGTCCAATGCATCGCTCTCCATCTGAAAGGGGAGGGACTAGTCGACCGCGTGCATCGTGGCCGTGGCGATGTCTGCCTTGATGCGGTTGAAGGCCTGGCAGGCCTCAGCCGCCAGGGGGAAAACTGTGGACTAAATGAGTGGGCGGGCCTTGTCCGCATAATTAGGGACCCACTGAGCGTAATAGGAGAAAAACCCCAGGCATCGTTTCAGGGCCTTGGGGCAGTGGGGAAGAGGGTGGCGCATGCGGTCGGGGTCGGGCCCTAGGACTCCATTTTCCACGACATAGCCAAGGATGGCTAAGCAGTTGGTGCGGAACACGCATTTCTCCTTATTGTATGTGAGAGAAAGGAGTTTGGCGGTCTGGAGGAATTTTTGGAGGTTTGCGTCGTGGTCCTGCTGATCGTGGCCGCAGATGGTGACGTTATCTAGGTACGGGAAGATGGCCCGCAATCCGTACCGATCAACCATTCAGTCCATCTCTCGCTGGAAGACCGAGACCCCATTAGTGACGCCGAAGGGAACCCTAAGGAAGTGATAGAGGCGGCCATCTGCTTCGAACACAGTGTATTGGACCCCGATATGCAACAATCACAGATTTGTCCCGGGCAAGGTAGATGGAGAGTTTCAAAGCTGGCATCGGGCAGGTAATAAAAGGATGGGGGACCTGTTCATAGACGGGACTTTTCCCAGCTTGAAAGCGCTGGAGGAGAAATTTAATCTGCCCCCTGGAAGTGTCTTCAGATACCTTCAGGTATGTGCCTTTCGAAAAAAAAAAAAGGTGGTGACATTTCCGTTGCTACTCCCACATAGGATACAGGATAGGGTGGTCTCCGGCACCTGGGTAGGGGAGGGGAAGGTGTTGGACATCTACCAAAAACTACAGGAGGCGGAGGAAGCCCAGTGGTGGAACTTAAGGGCAAGTAGGAGGAGGATCTAGGCGGGGAGCTGGATGCGGGCCTGTGGGCGGATGCCCTAAACAGGGTTCATTCCTCTTCATCATGTGCCAGGCTTTGCTTAATCCAGTTTAAGGTGGTCCACCAGGCACACATGACGGCAGCGAGAATGAGCAAGTTCTTTGGGGTTGAAGATAGATGTGCGAGATGTGCAGGCAGCCCAGCGAACCATGTCCATATGTTCTGGGCATGTCCAGCTCTCAAAGGATTCTGGCAGGGATTCGCTAAGGCAATGACCAAGATCTTAAACACGCGGGTGGTGCCGAGTCCAGAGATAGCGATCTTTGGTGCGTCAGACGATCCGGGAGTTCAGGAAGCGAAAGAGGCCGAGGTTTTGGCCTTTGCCTCCCTGGTAGCCCGGAGCCGAATCCTTTTAATGTGGAGGGGCTCGAAACCCCCGAGTGTGGAGACCTGGGTTGGTGACATGACTGGGTTTCTCAGTCTAGAGAAAATAAAGTTTGCCTTGAGAGGGTTCATGACGGGGTTCTCTCAGAGGTGGCAGCCGTTCCTCGACTTTCTTGGAGAGCATTAAAATGTCAGTAGCAGCATCAGGGGGGGGGGGGGGGGGGGGGGGGGGGGGGGGGGAGAGAGAGAGAGAGAGAGAGTGTTGCATATTCTTGTTTTCTTTCCTCATATAATGTTAACGTTCACCTCGTTTTGTTAAATGTTGTTAATGGTTATGTAAAAAATGTTGTTTTGATAAAAAGCTGAATAAAAATAAAAAAATTTTAAAGGTGTGCAGCAGCAGCCCGTACAGGCAATCCCTCTGTGCAGTTTGAAACGGCATGGAGGACATTTCCGCAAGGCAGGTAGGAATGTGGGGCACCAACTCCCAAGGCAGGGTTTGGGGCCTGGGGCCAATGAGGAATTCCATCCGAGCAGGGCTGGCCACTGCCCACCCTGCGCCACCTTGAGACCACGAATGCCTTAGGGTCCAAGCACGACCATTTTGAGGCCTTGGATGACATCGGCCATGAGCCGGACGGCCATCACTGCGCATTGAGCCAACTCGTAGGGGGTTACCCCATGCCTCTTGGTGAATATGAGCTCCCAATTGGGGGGGGGGGGCAGGGCAATTGTTAACCTTTCAGCTGTATAAATAGAGATGGCCAGCGTGGTACCGACTAGACAGAGAGAGAACCAGTAGTTAACTACTGGAGCTGTATTAATATTGTTGTAAATAAAAGTTACTTTCTGTTTGACTCCACAAACTCATGCTGGACCCTGTGGCCCTCGCAAAATTTACCATCCTCTTTACATCAATGATGCCACTTTCAGCTGCGTGGATGAAGCATCTGCGTGTTTCAAGATAAGGTTTAAAATAAACCCTTGTAGAGTGTAAATCAGATGCAAATACCTGAACTAACTCTGAAGTGAAATGGAATGAGATGCCTCCTCCAGAAGAGCTTCACTTCAAGTTCTCTCCGTTGTCAGATTGAGCCCTGAACCGGGCTCCAGGCTGCATTTATGTTGCAACTGAACTATCAGCTTGAAGGGAAATTACTTCATACTGACAGTGTCACAATGCGAATACACCCTTGGATATGATCTCTGCAACCTGAGACCGCAAACTTCCACTCACTAGCAAATATTACCCTGATTGTCAAGAGCGACAGTGAACAATTTCTGACAATTACAGCTATATACAGAGGACCCCAATAGAAGTAAGCCGTTGACTTTATAACTTATCCCCATAATGCACACACAATTTCAAAGAGAATACAAGTTACCTTGCAAACAACTGAAAATTGCTGATCATTTCCTGTCCCAACCACCAAGTAGCCGTCCTTTGTCTCAAAAGCCTGCAACGTAGAAAATTTAAAGAAGAGTTCAATATTTATTTGCAGTAGAAGCGAGAATTAAGGCACAATTTCACAGCAGGGATTTAACATCTACATTTATTTGCAGCATCAATTTGAAAAGAGCATCTCTGTGAAGCAACGGGCAGAACACAAGACCAAAGCTGCAGCAACTTCTTCCAATAAAAGCAAGTTCATTTTATCAATAAAATATAATGGTGGTGTGTAAATTCAACCCCAACACTTACAGCAGTGAAGTATCCAGGTACGATTGACAGGGAAATTACTTAACCATCTACATTCAGCCAGGGAATAGTGGTGTCACCACGTACCCATAAAGTATCCAGAAACGGATGGGTTAGGATCATTAATCTGAGTACCTACCACATTGCTCTCCATGGTTACATATTAATTGTCAGACAGTGAGGGTGTCCCAAATATCACAAAATAAATGAATGTGTGGGGCAAAATATTTGGCCAAGAAAATAACTGACTAGTATCAATATTACATATAACATTTTTACAGTGAGGAACACAGAACTCGCATATGATTTCACGGTTTGACATCATTTCACACCCTCCTGCAAAAATGTACGCAATGTCAAATCCTCTATCAGGATCATTTGCTAAAATTTCAAATGGCCTGAGATTGTGCTGCGTTTGTATTCCATTGAAACAAAAAGGAAACTTCAAGCTAGAGTAGAGTGGAGCACCTTTTGGTGACATCAGGAAGACTCAAGTGAGATGCAGAATAAGCTGCAGAATCAAACAATACTTATAACTTAGATTTACCATTCATCTCATTCTACTGAGCCACATAAATCCTTGGCCCAGTATGGGCACTGCTAACTGCATGATAATACCAATGTTAAGTGCTGATTTTTCTTCCTGCTGCAAGGACTGGGATGTTGGTTCTTAAACATTGCTCTTCTCGGTTTTAGGGCACAGTCCACAAGAATCTTTAGAGAAAGGGTTTCCTGAAAGTTTTAATCCCAAGTGCAAGCCAAGACTAGACATTTCTATTGTTGGAGCAAATGGGACTGAATGTGAAAGATTAAGGTCCTGAGTTAGAACATGAAAGGTGAGCACTAAACAGTGCTCCATGTTTTCATGCCAAGAAGCCTCCGCTACAAAGAATTGGTAAATCATTGTTGCCAAGCACCCTGGAAGACTAAACAAGCAGAAATTCTTTCTGACTTGGCTTCTATACACCTGGAACCAAGATGCCCAAAGCCAAACTCTCCTTAGTACACTGGCATCAGCCTCTGCCCCAGGTCATAATTCAAATGCCAAACTGAAATAACATTGGCAGAGGTTCAATGCCAAGGGAAGTAGAGTCAAAGGAATGCTAGAGTGTTATTTTCTTCAGACTGATGTTGGAATATTCAGTGGCGAGTCTCACTCCTGCAGTGCAGTAGGTGATCCTGGACCAACCTCTGGATTAGAACCAAGGAACAAACACAGAAAAATATGATGCAATCATCATTTTGTGGGTAGAGAGGAATTATGCACTCCGAGACAGCTTTCTTCATGCCCCAGCAGGACTGTCATATGTTCCCTAGAACAACTGCCACATGAGCTCTGTGAAATAAGGATCCTATTTGCGGGAGCTGAGAGATGAGACACTGGGGCAGGCTACCAAAATGGTAATCATGGACAATCATTCCGTACCCTGCCCTACATTATGGGACTTCCTGTAAGAGAGCAATTAGCTCTAATTCATGTTAAGACAAGGGCCCAAATCTTCCAACCAGCATCGGAACCACTTTATCTGACACTGATCAGGCAGTAAGTTATCCACTGACCTGGGTACGTTGAAACGGCTCCATTTTCTGATCCACGATGCAGAAGAACTCTCTCAGCAGAGAGTAGCAAAGAGAATCAGTGCCATACGGTAAGTTGAAATGTCCAATGTCAATGACTGGGAGGTAGTGAAAGAGGTAATAGGGAGGGTGGTAGGGTGGGTGGCTGGGTGAGGTAAATGAGTAAGTGGATAAAGTGGCAGGGGGCAGGGTGGCAGGTGATGAGGTAGGGTGGCATAGGGGTTAGGCTGGCAGGTGGGTGAGGTTGGAAGGGGAGGGTGACAGGTGGGTGAAGGTGGCAGGTGGGTGAGGGCGAGTGGGGCATGGGGTGAGTGGGGCATGGGGTGAGTGCGGTAATGGGGTAAGTGGTAGGTGGGTGACGTGAGTAGGTGGGTGATTGGGTAGGGGGTCAGGAGTTAGTTAGGTCAGCTCAGGGTGAAGAATAGTCGGGTTGGATCAAAAGATCAGGGGGGATCATCGAGAGAGTCAAAGTGAGTGGTTGGAAGGTCAGTTGTAAAATTATCCAGGGGTTAGACGAGAATGTTTCCGGCTAACTCAAAGTTGGAGTCTTTTTTGGAGGGTCCTGTAGGGCAGGGGAATTCCCCTTTGCAGGTGTGAGGTGTGTGTGTGTGTGTGTGGGGGGGGGGGGTCTGTAAACCTCCCTGGGTGGCCCCCAATTTCTCCACAATTTTGCATGGCTTGCCCCTGCCCCAATTGAGGCCCTTGAAAGCTAATTAATTGCCACTTGAGAGCCTCTTCGCTCAACCTCTAACTTTAAGTTTGGAGGAAGGAATTCAGTGGCTATCAAAGTCACCATTTCCCTCGACATTTTCACATCCCGGATTCTTCAGGGGTGTTAATGGACACATAGCCAGGAGCTCTCGGTTGCTGTCCCACAGATGCATCAGTCAGGTGGCTGATGGGATGTTTTCCGTGGCTGGCAATTACATCAACATTCCTGCCATGATGCCCGTCAGGATAAGCAGGAGCTTGGGGTTGTATCTCAGGCTGGTTTCCCAAGATGCAGCGTGTCATCGATTGCACACACAATCCCGACACCCGTAGATCAACTAGGAATATTTGTTAATTGCAAAGGCTACCACTCCATCAATATGCAACTGCTATAGAACAGCAAAATGGTAGGTCTTCAAAATACGCTCAGAATTCCCAGGCAGTTGACAAAATGCCTTTTTCCTGCGACAGTCAAAGCTCCCTCATGTTTTGGAATCTGAAAGGAGACTAGCGATACCTCATTGCAAACTTGGCTGATGCCAATGATCCGAAACCCAACAGCTTCATTCAATATGTGATTGAAGAAGCAAGTGACATGCTGAAGATACACATTCAGTACACCCCAGCCTGAGTATCCAAAATGGCCATATGGTGGTGCACTCTGCACAACACTGCCCAACAGGGAGATTTTGCCCTGCAAGGGAAACAAGGAACAGAGTGCAGGTCCTCTTCAAATAATTCCAAGGAGAAGGAGACAGACGAAGAGAAGGAAGGTGATGAGGGTATTGCAGCACCAGTTGTTCATCCTGCTGCCCTGGATTCCAGGAACGGCCTTTCTAATGCAAGGTACACTTTGATTGCACCTTTGGACCAATGGGAGAATAACATACAATGGTCACTCTTCCTTCACCCCTCCCACCCTCAAACAAGCAATTAGGTATGCAGCATTTCTCCAATTCATATCTTCCCATTCATCATCAAACCATTTATCATCAAACAAGTTAAATGGTGACATTTTACCCAGGACCCAAAAATGGGCAGGACAAGAAAATAATAAAAGGTGTTAATCTATTAAAGAACAGTGGGTGGGATTCTCCGTCCCATCGCACCCATTTTTTGATGCGACATGCCCCAGCCGGCAGCGGGATTCTCCGTCCCACCAGTCGGCCAATGGGGTTTCCCATTGTGGGCACACACAAGGCATCTGGAAATCCCCAGGCCTCAGTGCGTTGCGGGCGAAACGGAGGATCATGTCAACAGAGAATCCAGCGCAGTAACTTTACAACATAATGGGCAGTATTCTCCAGTCCTCCAGCTGTGTGTTTCTTGGCAGGGCGCCGTTCGCTGGCAGCAAGTTTCCCTCTTCCCGCTTGTCAATGGGAATTCCTATTGAAGCTACTGCACCGGGAAACCTGCGGGTGGGGGTATGCTGCCAGTTGGAAAAAGAAACCCAACAGCCGGAGAATTCTGGCTAACATTTTGTTGTGTAGCCATATGCATTCTCTTGTTGGCACTGCAAATTTTCCTCTTCCTACTATTTACATGTGGTACACCCCATGGCTTCACCACAGCTAGAAACAGGCTGATCAGATCTCTGCTCTGACTGCTGAGGTATTCTTGACCAATGACCTCTTGAGTTTCGGAGCCAATGGAGGGCCTAACGATGCAGAAATTCATGCAGACTCAAAATTGGACTGCGCCACATACTCTAGTGCAAGGACAAGACTAAACCATTAGCACACAAGGCACTATGGTAGGTACTGACTGAAGGAGTTGCAATTCCACCATTCCTTTCACTGTTAGCCACATTTCACTGCTGCAACTCTACTGAAAAGCACTTTTGTGCAGATGAGTACTGTGATCTAAAGCCAAGTCTCATGTTATCCGCCCCAGCCGGCAGCAAACATGTTGGCATCCAGAATTCACTTCACCACAATCAAATTGTGCATGGGCATATTTGATTGCTGTGTCTGATGTTCCACGCTTTATGCAAAAAGACATCATTGCAATGCCTCAAGACATCAACCCATTCACACTAGATGGGATTCCTCCATTCTCTCTGCGATCACAATTGGTGTGATTGGAAGGTCTGACAGTACATTACATATTCTCTGCTGCTCCTCAATACTATCCTTTCCCTTGATGATCCCCAGACCAGTTTGGGTGTCCAGGGCTTGGAGAGGTAGGTGCCCTCAGCTGTGGACTTGTTTGCTGCTCCTGTCACCACCATCTTTTTGTTCCCTTGTGAAGCATGAGTCACTGGGTAAAAAAACAACAATGCAGTAATGAACGAAGTGCATTTGGTGAGAACAACTATCGGGGAAGAGCATGAAATTGCATAAGCATGTGGATGAGTGCAATTTAAACTGGTCCAAGCATCACACCAGCTTGGCGATTGAAGCTGGTCACTGGCCCACCACTTAACTCTTCCACACCCTGAACATCTCAGCTTGACTTGTTATGAAAATGCTAACTCATAATAGAATTCAACCACCATTTATTTTTCCAAAACCATTTCAACGTGCTCTCAAAACACTTGTGATGGTGGTGTGAAGAATGTATTTAAAGCATTACTTTATCAAACAGCTTGTTGCTTCCAATTTTGCGACTGCATGAATTTCTGCGTCAGCTGCCTTCTTACACATGTGGCAGAGCTATTGGCGTTTCTCTACATCATTGGATCTCATTTGAAAAATCAATTCATTCTGTTGACTATTGTCAGTAATGATCAATGAAACAGTGGAAGCCCTTCTTTTAAAGAGATGGAAAAGGCTGTTTTGCTCTCCCTGTGCCAATAACAGTAGAATTGCCAGAAATTATCTCACTCATACAGAAATGTACACTCTGGAAAAAAAAGTGTCCCCTTTTCTTTTTTTGGATGTGACCTTTTGCTCAAGAATGTTGAATCAGCAATAAAGATTTCATTCATAATTACTTGATCTTATACAGTCTCTATCCACAGAAAGCTTATTCAACCATGTACAAGGGAAAATAAAAAGGCAAAGTGCACAAAAACAATATTTAATGAGATTCTGTTTTGGCAAGCTCTGGTCCGTCAGCTCAAATTATTTCAAATTAGCATGTAAGAGTGCTCCGCAGACAAAGCCAAGATCCAATCCTTGCCCACAATAAGAAGTTAACCTTTAGGTGACCCTGCTAAGTCCTATAAATACATTGAATTTGCACGTTATAAAACACACTTTTCCAGAAGGAATACGATGCAGTAATCATCTTAATGTAGATACTTTGACAATGGAAGAAATGTTAAATGCTAATCAAAGATGAGAATTCAAAACCAATTTATTTTAAGTACACTTCTGCAATATCATAATTACGGTAAATATTTTCTTAGCAATTAGCAGGCTCTCTTCAATGAGAATCCAGCACTTCTTTTGTCGATTGGATGTGTTTGTTGCAAATCAAACATGGCTTCAATTCCTTCAGTGTTTCACTGAGCTCTGGAACAATCAATATTTGGAAGGGTCACCATATAATTAGTGCATAACAGCCCTGTGCTTTTAAAGTTCAATCAAATAAAGTTGGTGATGGCTGAAATGAAGCGCTTTTAACTACTGCCACAGATTGCATGAAATTAAATATCCTTCAGATAATGCTTGTTTGTGATCTGCTCTGCTAAGCAAAAAGGGTAGGAATTTGAGATTATTTCAGAGATGAAGTGTCTGATGAGCATGGGAACCCATCATCATGGAGGGAGGGGCAGGGTGTGCAAGTATTCACATAAGTTACAAACTGGGCTTTAACTACTCAAGTTTACCAGCACAGGGGTGGCACGTGGCACAGGGTTAGCACTGCTGCCTACGGCGCGGAGGGCCCGGGTTCGAATCCCAGCCCTGGGTCACTGTCCGTGTGGAGTTTGCACATTCTCCCCTTGTCAGCATGGGTCTCACCCCCACAACCCAAAGATGTGCAGTTTAGGTGGATTGGCCACACTAAATTAGCCCTTAATTGGAAAACAACATAATTGGGTACTCTAAATTTATTTTTTAAAAGGTTTATCAGCACAGAGCACTAGTAATCCTCAGCCATCCAGTAATCTATTAGGACACTGGTTTAAGAATATAAGAATGTGCCTTTCGGCCTCTCCAGCCTCCTCCGCCATTCAATAAGATCATGGTTGGTCCGATTGTGGTCCTAACTTCACTTTCCTGCCTGCCCCCCATAATCCTCGACTCCCTTGTCAATCAAAAATCACCCAACTCAGAATATATTCAATGACCCAGTCCCCAGTGCTCAGTGATAAAGAGAATTCCAAACACTAACAGCTATCTGAGAAGAAACTCCTCCTCATCTCCATCTTAAAAGAGAGATTCCTCATTTTTAACTTGTGTTGCCCCCGTTCTGGATTGCCCCACAAGGGGGAACATCCTCTCAGCATCCACAAGGACACTCAGGTGCTTCTGCATTTAAATAATGTTCTGTCTTTCTAATCTTCCTGCCAAAGTGAACAAGCTCACCTTTTCCCACATTAAATCCATCTGCCAAATTTTTGCCCACTCTTGTCCACCTATCCATACCCCTCTGCAGACCTATATCCTTTGTATGTTTATCTCGAACAAACTGGGAAGACTCCCAGCCCCCAGGGACAAGGCAACCTTTTCATTCCATAAGGAGGACCTAGACTGACTGGTCAATCATCAGCACTGCTCCAGAGTGCATTGGAACGGCATAGCTCAGTATTACAGTACCAAGTCTGCTACTGAAAGCTAATTTGGTTCCAATCTTCCATCAACAGGTATGTTATTTTGGTACCTCCTCAACCTTGAAGAGGTCTTATCAACCGTACTCTCCCAGGAGAGCAGTTATTAATCAGTTTTTAAAGAAATTCAAGAGTTTAAGACCTTTTATGATGACACATTAAACCTAGGCCCTATAAGATTAAGGTATAAGATCCCATGGAATTATTTTGAAGAAGGTAGATGAATTAACAGCACAATTTGATATAAACAGGTATGATTGCAATTACGGAGACATGGCTGCAAGGTGACCAAGGCGAGGAACTGAATATCCAAGGGTAGGACAGGCAAATAGGAGAAGGAGGTGGGATGATGTTGATAAGGATAAAATCAGTACAATAGTGAGAGAGGATATTGGCTCAGAAAATTTAGATGTAGAATCTGTCTGGGTGGAACTAAGACAAACCAGGGGTGGAAAGCATTAGTGGGAGTGATCTATAGTTCTCCAAACAGCAGTGGTAAGGTAGGAGATGGCATTAAATAGGAAATTAGAGGTGCAAAATACAAGGGTGCTAAAGCAATCATAGGTGATTTTAATATAGTTATTGACTGGACAGACCAAATTAGCAATAATACTATGACGGATGAATGCCTAGAGTGTGTACAAAATGTTTTTTTTAGACCAGCATGTCGATGGAAAAAAATGAGGATACATGCTACCCTAAATTTGGTATAATGCAATGAGAAGAGGTTAATTAATAATCTTGTGTGTGAGATCCTTTCGGGAACAGTGACCATAATATGATATAATTCTGCATTAGGATGAAAGGTGAACAAGTCCAATCTGAAACTAGGGCCTAAATCTAAATCAAGGAAACTACAAAGGTATGAGACGCGAGTTGGCTATGATAGGTTTAGGAACTTAATTAAAAGGCATGATGGTGGATAGGAAATGGTTAATATTTAAGGAACGAATGTATGCATTGCAACAGTTATACATTCCTTTCTGGCACAAAAACACAAGAAAAGTGGTCCAACCATGGCTAACAAAATAAATTAAGGATAGTATTAGATCTAAAGAGGAGTCTATAAAGTTTCTAGAAAAAGTAGCAAACTTGAGGATTGGGAGCAGTTCAGAATTCAGGAATGGAGACCAAAAGGGCAAAAATAGATTATGAGAGCAAACTTGCAAGTAACATAAAACTGGCCTGTAAAAGCTTCTATAAGTATGTAAACAGAAAAAGATTAATGAAGACAAATGTAGATCCCTCACAGCCAAAATGGGAGAACTATAATCGAACACAAGGAAATGGTAGAGCAATTTAACAACTATTTTAGTTCTGTCTTCACAGAAGAAGACACAAATAACTTCCCAGAAATGCAAAGGAACCAAGGGTCGAGTAAGAAGGAGGAATTGAAGGAAATTCGTATTATTTTTTAAAATAGCCCTGGAGAAATTAAGGAGACTGACAGCCGATAAATCCCCAGGTCTTGCTAATCCACATCCCAGTGTACTAAAGGAGGTGGCCACGGGAATAGTGGATGCTGTAGATTCTGGAACATTCCTGGCAGATTGGAGGGTGGTAAATGTCACTCCGGAGGGAGGGAAAAAAACGGAATTACAAACCGGTTAGCCGAACATCAGTAGTGGGGAAATGCTAGTCCATTAGAAAGGATGTGAGAACAAAAAATATTAATGGGATGCGACAAAGTCAACATGGATTTATGAAAGGGAAATCATATTTGACAAATGTTTTTTAAAAATACTTTATTCCAAACACAATCAATAATGCACACATACAACAGCCCAATATATACATGATTTAAAGAGTTTGTCAATTTCCCCCCTAAACTACCCCAACATCCCTCTTCCCCTTAACCCTCCCCTCATGTACCTGCAGGCGACAAATAGATCTTCACATAAGGACAGAAAAAGCCTCCATCGTACAGATAACCTCTCTTCCGACCCCCTGAAAGCGAACTTTATCTTCTCCAGTCTTAAAAATTCATCCAAATTCCCCAACCATGCCGAGACCCCCGGTGGCACTGCCGACCTTAATAAGATACGCCGCCAGGCAATCAGAGAGGCGAAAGCCACAACATCAGCCCCCTTCCCTCCAGCAACTTAGGCAGATCTGAAACCCAACAAATCACCACCAAAGGGCACGGCAACACCCTCACCCTCGCAATCTCTGACAAGGTCTCAAAAACTGCAACCCCCCCTCCCCCAACTTTGTGCATCCCCAGAACACATGGGCGTGGTTCGCCGACCCCTTTCCACATCTCTCGCATATATCCTCCAGCTCTGGGGGAAAACCCACTCATACGGGCCCAAATCATATGAGCCCCATGCACCACCTTGAACTGTATAAAGGTCATCCTAGCACAGAATGAGGTTGAACTGAACTTGTGCAGTATTTTACTCCAGGCCCCCCAACCCAAGCTCAATCCCCAGTTCCTCCTCCCACTTCTGCTTTATCTCCTTCACTGGCACCTTCTCCGTCTCCACCAACCACTCATCAATATCCCCAATCTGTCCCATCCCCAGTTCATCCAGGGTCAACAACTTATCTAATAGCTTGTGCTTTGGCAGCTCCTTCTGTGCAAAGCCCTGGACCTGAAAATATCTAAATTAATTCCCCATGGCAATTTGAATTTCTCCTGCAATTCCTTTAGCCCCGCAAACTTCCCCTCTACAAAGATGTCCCTAATCTGCTCTATCCCTTCCCTGTACCAACTCCCGTACATCGCATCCATGCCTCCTGGAATAAACCTGTGGTTCCCACATTCTGGGGCCACTACCGATATACGTTCTATATTAGGGCGACTCAACTTGTTCTAAAATAGAACAATGATGGGACTGCTAGCATACCCACGCAGGGAACATGGAAGCAAAGCTGTCGGCAGGGCCCTCAAATCCCATCCCCACACAAGTCCTCCTCCACCTGCACCCATTCTGAGCCCCCCCACCTTTCCCCACCATCGTGTCACCTTCTCCACATTTGCCGCCCAATAATAATACAACAGATCTGGAAGTGCCAACCCCCTCACCCGCCGCGCTCTCTAAAAAAAGGGTCCTCCGAACTCTAGACATCTTGCCTGTCCAAACAAATTCCGAAATCAACTTACTCACCCCCCAAAAAAAACACCTTCGGAAGGAATATGGTAAGGGACGGAGAAATAAACAAAAGCCTCAGCAACACATTCATTTACACGGTTTGTACCCTTTTTGCCACAGACAGCTACAGGACATCGCACCTCTTCAAATCCCCTTTGACCCTACGATAACCTCCAGCACGTTACCCCGTGGCGGGGTCATTGCCACATTCAACAGTCTACTAATGTTTTTTTTTTAAATAATTTTTATTAAAGGTTTTCATAAAATATCAATAACAAAATGAGAAAGAAAAAAGAACCCAACAGGGTTAAGTACAAAACACAATCTAAAAAAGCAACCCCCCAAACCCCTCCCCCCCGTACCTAAATAATAAATTAACATTAACACCCCGACTTAAGACAACAGGTGTATACACCCCCTCAGACCCTTCCAGTGTAAATAACATAAACAAAAATAAAGTAAACCCACCCCCCCCCCCCCCCCCCGAGCTGCTGCTGCCATTGACCAATGTCTAGCGTTCTGCCAGAAAGTCGAAGAACGGTTGCCACCGCCTAAAGAACCCTTGTACCGACCCTCTCAAGGCGAATTTCACCCTCTCCAATTTAATGAACCCTGCCATATCGCTGATCCAGGATTCCACGCTTGGGGGCCTCGCATCTTTCCACTGAAGGAGAATCCTTCGCCGGGCTACCAGGGACGCAAAGGCCAGAATTCCGGCCTCTTTCGCCTCCTGCACTCCCGGCTCCTCTGCCACCCCAAATATTGCGAGCCCCCAGCCCGGTTTGACCCTGGATCCTACCACCCTCGACACCGTCCTCGCTACGCCCTTCCAAAATTCCTCCAGCGCTGGGCATGACCAGAACATATGGGTGTGATTTGCTGGGCTCCTTGAGCACCTAACACACCTGTCCTCACCCCCAAAGAACCTGCTCATCCTTGTCCCGGTCATGTGTGCCCTGTGCAGCACCTTGAACTGTATGAGGCTGAGCCTCGCGCATGAAGAGGAAGAGTTCACCCTCCCTAGGGCATCTGCCCACGTCCCCTCTTCGATCTCCTCTCCCAACTCCTCCTCCCACTTACCTTTCAACTCCACCACCGAGGCCTCCTCCTCCTCATGCATCACCTGGTAAGTTTCCGAGATCTTCCCCACTCCCACCCACCCCCCCGAGAGCACCCTGTCCTGTACTGTGTGTGGCAGTAGCCGTGGGAATTCCACCACCTGCCGTCTGGCAAACGCCCTTACCTGTAAGTACCTGAAGGTGTTCCCCGGGGGAGCCCGTACTTCTCCTCCAGCTCACCCAAGCTCGCAAACTTCCCGTCCACAAACAGGTCCCCCAACTTTTGTATGCCTGCCCTGTGCCACCCCGAAAACCCTCAACCTGTTCTTCCTGGGGCGAACCGGTGGTTCCCCCGTAATGGGGTCCACGCCGAGGCCCTAACTTCCCCCCTATGCCGCCTCCACTGCCCCCAAATTTTGAGGGCCACCACCACCACCGGGCTCGTGGTATACCTCCTTGGAGGGAGCGGCAGCGGCGCCGTTGCCAGCGCCCCCAGACTCGTACCCACACAGGACGCCGTCTCCAGCCTCTTCCATGCAGCCCCCTCCCCCTCCATCACCCACTTGCGCACCATTGTCGCATTGGCGGCCCAGTAGTACCCACAGAGGTTGGGCAGCGCCAGCCCCCTCCTATCTCTACTCCGCTCCAGGAACACCCTTCTCACCCTCGGAGTCCCTCGCGCCCACACAAACCCCATTATACTCCTGTTAACCCGCCTGAAAAAAGCCTTCGGGATAAACACGGGGAGGCACTGGAACAGGAACATAAACCTTGGGAGCACCGTCATTTTGATTGACTGCACCCTACCCACCAGGGACAGCGGCAACGCGTCCCACCTCTTGAACTCCTCCTCCATTTGCTCCACCAGCCTTGTAAAGTTAAGCCTATGCAGGGCCCCCCAGCTCCTGGCCACCTGGACCCCCAAATATCTGAAACTCCTCTCCACCCTTTTTAGTGGGAGCTCGCCAATCCCCCTCTCCTGGTCCCCTAGCTGAACTACGAACAGCTCGCTCTTCCCCATATTGAGCTTGTACCCCGAAAAGTCCCCGAATTCCCTAAGCATCCTCATTACCTCTGGCATTCCTCCCACCGGGTCCGCCACATATAGCAGCAGGTCGTCCGCATAAAGCGACAACCTATGTTCCGCACCAACCCCCTCCAGTTCCTCGACTCTCTCAGTGCCATAGCCAGGGGTTCAATCGCCAGTGCGAAGAGCAGGGGGGACAGGGGACACCCCTGTCTCGTCCCTCGGTGCAACCGAAAGTACTCGGACCTCCTCCTATTTGTGGCCACACTCGCCATCGGGACCTCGTACAACAGCCTAACCCACCTGACAAACCCCTCCCCAAACCCGAACCTCTTCAGCACCTCCCACAGCTACCCCCACTCTACCCTATCGAAGGCTTTCTCAGCGTCCATCGCCACCACTATCTCCCCCTCCCTCGCCGGCATCATGATAACGTTTAAAAGCCTCTGCACATTTGCGTTCAACTGTCTCCCCTTCACAACCCCCGTCTGGTCTTCATGGATGATCTGCGGCACACAATCCTCAATCCTCGTGGCTAAGACCTTCGCCAGCACCTTGGCATCTACATTTAGCAAGGAAATCGGTCTGTAAGACCCACATTGCAGGGGATCCTTGTCCCGCTTCAGGATCAATGAGATCAGTGCCCGGGACATCGTCGGGGGTAAAGCCCCCCACCCCCCCCCTGCCTCATTAAAGGTCCTAACTAACAGAGGGCCCAACAGGTCCATATATTTTTTATAGAACTCGACCGGGAATCCGTCCGGCCCCTGTGCCTTCCCCGCCTGCATGCTTTCTATCCCTTTGATCAGCTCCTCCAGCCCAATCGGGCCCTCAGTCGCGCCACCAGTCCCTCTTCCACCTTTGGAAACCTCAATTGGTCAAGGAAACGGCCCATCCCTCCCTCCTCCCGTGGGGGCTCGGATCGGTACAATTCCTCGTAGAAGTCCCTGAAGACCCCATTGATGCCAACCCCACTCCGCACCACGCTCCCTCCCCTGTCCTTAACTCCCCCGATCTCCCTAGCTGCGTCCCGCTTCCGAAGCTGATGCGCCAGCATCCGGCTTGCCTTTTCCCCATACTCGTAGACCGCCCCGTGGGCCTTCCTCCACTGCACCTCCGCCTTCCTGGTGGTCACCAGGTCGAATTCCGCCTGGAGGCTGCGCCTCTTCCTCAACAATCCTTCCTCAGGTTCTTCGGTATACCTCCTGTCTACCCTCACCATCTCCCCCACCAGCCTCTCCCTCTCACCCCGCTCCTTGTGGGCCCTGATGGAGATCAGCTCTCCCCTCACCACCGCCTTCAGTGCCTCCCATACCATCCCCACTCGGACCTCCCCGTTGTCGTTGGTCTCCAAGTACCTCTCTATACTTCCTCGGACCCCTCGCTCACCTCCTCGTCCGCCAACAGCCCCACCTCCAAGCACCCCAGCGGGCGCTGGTCCCTCTCCTCCCCCATCTCCAAGTCCACCCAATGCGGGGCGTGGTCCGAAATGGCTATTGCCGAATACTCGGTATCCTCTACTCTCGCTATCAGCGCCCTACTCAAAATGAAAAAGTCGATTCGAGAATAAGCCTTATGGACATGTGAGAAGAATGAAAATTCCCTAGCCCCCGGCCTTGCAAATCTCCAAGGGTCCACCCCTCCCATTTGGTCCATAAATCCCCTCAACACTCTAGCCGCCGCCGGCTTCCTACCCGCCCTAGACCTGGAGCGATCCAGTGCAGGATCCAACACCGTGTTAAAGTCTCCCCCCATTATCAGGCCCCCCACTTCCAAGTCTGGGATCCGACCCAACATACGCCGCATAAAACCCGCATCGTCCCAGTTCGGAGCATACACATTGACCAGTACCACCCTCTCTCCCTGCAACTTACCACTTACCATTATGTACCTACCGCCATTATCTGCCACAATGCTCGACGCCTCGAATAACACCTTCTTTCCCACCAAGATCGCCACCCCTCGATTTTTGGCATCTAGCCCCGGGTGAAACACCTGACCTACCCACCCTTTCCTCAGTCTTACCTGGTCTGCCACCTTCAGGTGTGTCTCCTGGAGCATAACCACATCCGCCTTGAGCCCCTTCAGGTGCGAGAACACGCGGGCCCGCTTAACCGGCCCATTCAGTCCCCTTACATTCCAGGTTATCAGCCGGATTAGGGGGCTACTCGCCCCCCTCCCCCGCCGACTAACCATGACCCCTCCTCGGCCAGCCACGCGCCCGCACCCCACACCCGGCCCGTTCCCCACAGCGGCATACCCCCGTCTTGACCCACCCCACTCGCTCCAGCTCCTCCTTGATCTTAGCAGCAGCAACTCGATTCCCCCCCACCCACCCCTCCGGCCTCCACCCCCCCGGCTAGGGCCCATCCTAGCTGGTTTACTCCCCCCATTGCACTTCCGCAAGTCAGCTGACTCCTGCTGACCCCGGCCACTCCCTCCTCCCCTTCGACTCCTCCCATTGTGTGGCACACCCTCCTCTCCCGCTCCCCATTCACAGGCTCTCCCCCTCCGTTCTAAGCGCGGGAAACAATCCTCGCTTCCCCGCCCCGGTCCCGCCCCCCCCCCCCCCCCCAGTCTTCGGCGCGGGAAAAAAAATCCTGCGCTCTCCACCTACCAGGCCCCGCCACCAACCAAAACAGTGCCCAACCCACCCCATCCTTCCTCCCCAACCCGAAAGAGAAAAACACAGAGAAAAAGAAACCCAAAACAATGCAAAGGCCCCCCCCCCCGAACCAAAAATAGGCATAACATATCCACCGCAGTCCCCAATCGCCCATCCCGACCCTCAGTCTGTGTCCAGCTTCTCGGCCTGAACAAAGGCCCACGCCTCCTCCGGAGACTCAAAATAATGGTGCCGGTCCTTGTAGGTAACCCACAGTCGCGCCGACTGCAACATGCCAAACTTCACCCCCTTCCTGTGCAGCACCACCTTCGCTCGATTGTACCCGGCCCTCCTCTTCGCCACCTCCGCACTCCAGTCCTGATATATCCGAACCTCCGCGTTCTCCCACCTGCTGCTCCTCTCCTTGGCCCACCTGAGCACACACTCCCAATCGATGAACCGATGGAACCGCACCAGCACCGCCCGCGGAGGCTCGTTAGCCTTGGGCCTCCCCGCCAACAGTCTATGGGTCCCTTCCAGCTCCAGGGGGCCCTGGAAGGACCCCGCTCCCATCAGCGAGTTTAACATGGTGACCACATAGGCCCCCACGTCCGGCCCCTCCAGCCCCTCCGGGAGGCCCAGAATCCGCAAATTCTTCCGCCTCAACCGATTCTCCATCTCCTCGAACCGCTCCTGCCATTTCTTGTGGAGCGCCTCATGCGCCTCCACCTTTACCGCCAGGGCTAAGATCTCGTCCTCATTGTCAGAGATCTCTTGTTGAGCCTCTCGGATCGCCACCCCCTGGGGCCGTCTGTGTCTCCAGCAGCTTATCAATAGAAGCCTTCATCGGCTCTAGCAGGTCCGTTTTAATCTCTCTGAGGCAGCGCTGGATACCCTCCTGTTGCTCCTCCGGCCACTGCCTCCACGCTGCCTGGTCTCCGCCCGCCGCCATTTTGTCCTTCTTCCCTCCCTTCTTCTGGTCCACCACCACCTTTTTTGTCACCCCGCTCCTAGTTAAAGCCATATACTGACGGGGAACTATTATTAACTCCTTCCCACACCGGGAAATGTCGAAAAAGTGCCCTTGGGGGCCCTGAAAAGAGCCCAAAAGTCTCGAGAGGGAATCCTTTTGGCAGTGTTCGCTTCACCAATCTGCCCCCAAATGTCCGTGGAAACTCCTGAAAAAGGTCTAAGTGTCCGTTCCAGACGGGAGCTGCCGAATGCGTGACCTACTCCTCCATGGCCGCCACCGGAAGCCTCGTCCCCGCTTCTTCAGTGGCCTTGGTGAGATCTTTTCACAGTTGTTCCCTCTGCTGTTAGAATTCACTTTTGATAAAGGCCCTCAGGTCAGTTTGCAGCTTTAAGCTTGCCCTTCCCCCGCTTGCATGCTGGAAGGGGCCCTGTTTATCCTGTTGCAGCCAAATCTTCCACTGCTTCTGCCGGGCCTGGCAGCCAAAAGACACAACACTCCTGGGGACACCGTCAGGGGAGTGTTGCAGTCTTCTTGCCACACCGGGAAATGTCAAACAAATGCCATGGGGGCCCTGTAAAAGAGCCCAAAAGTCCGTTCCAAGCGGGAGCTACCGAATATGCGACCTAGCTCTGCATAGCCGCACCCGGAAGCCGTCAACGGTCTACTAATGTTACTTGATAACTGCCGCACCTTAATAAACTCTGTCTGGTCCTCCGAAACCATCTCCGATACACACCCTTCCAACCGCCTCATTAAAACCTTCCCCAATACCTTCTCATCCGTATTTAGTAGGGCGATGGGTCTATAAGACTCACTATCTGTCGGGTCCTTATCCTTCTTTAGGATCAACAAAATAGAAGCTTGCGCAAGTGTGGCTGGCAGCTCCCTCTTCACCAACGGTTCATTATACATATGTATAATATATATGGGACTGCTTAGCTCGCTTGGCTAGCAAGTTGGTTTGTGATGCAGAGCAAGGCCAGCAACACAGGTTTAATTCCCGTACCAGCTGAGGTTATTCATGAAGGCCTGCCTTCTTAACCTTGCCCTCGCGTGAGGTATGGTGATCCTCAGCTTAAATCACCACCAGTCAGCTGGCCCCTTCAATGGGGAAAGCAGCCTATAGTCATCTATCGGGAACTATGACAACTTTCCCTTTACCTTATTGTACATATCCAGGAGATGGGGTGCCAGCTCTGTCAAAAACTGTTTATAAAGTCAACCAGGAAGCCATCTGGCCTCAGTGCCTTCCCCGATTGCATCAACCCCACACACATCATTATCTCCTGCAACTCCTGTCTCTTCCCATTCTTCACCTCCGGAGACACCAACCCATCCAAAGAATTCCCCATATCCGCCATCCCTGCCTGGGTCTCAGATCTATAAAGGCCTCAAATGCCTCATTGATTTTTTTTCCTGCAGTGTCACCAACTCCCCCTCCTACCCCCCTGCGCAATTTCATGTGCAGCCACCTGCCGCCTCAACTGATGGGCTAGCAGACGATTGGCCTTCTTCCATACTTACACTGGGCCCCCTTTGATCAGCAAAGCTGACCCACCGCCTTCCCTATTGTCAACCGGTCACACTGCCCCTACAATTTCTTCCATTCCGCCAAGAGCTCCCTAGTGCCCCGCTCCCACCCCAAGTGTCTACGATCCACCTCAACAGTAATCTCTGCCTCTCCTCCCCCTCGACTTTATTCCTAAGGGATTCCTTAAAAGAAATCCCCCCCCCCCCCCCCCCAGAGGCAGAAATCTCCCCATCGTCACGGCCATCTTCTCACAGAGCTTTTTATCTGCCAGGATCGCCAAATCCAACCTCCACCGTGGTCTCTGCGGCCGCCTTGTTTCAAACCGTACATCAATATAATGTGGCGCGTGGTCCAAAATTATTATCCCTGTGTATTCTTCCCCAAGAACTGTGCTGCTTTCCCCACCACAAATAAATTAATACAGGAGTATACCTGATGTACATGGAAGAAGGAGTACTCCCTCTCTCTTGGATGACTGAATCTCCATGGATCCAACCCCCCACCTGGTCCATAAATACCCCCAGTTCCTTTGCCATTCCTAACCTGACCATTGACATAGGGCTAGACCTATCCACCCTTGGGTCCAATAAACGGTTAAAATCGTCCCCATTATCAACTCCAAGTCCGGGATGGACGCTAACAACTTCTTAACAAAGTCCACGTTGCCCCAATTGGGTGCATATACACTGACTATCACCACCAACACCCCTGCCAGGACTCCAGTCACCCCCATCACAAACCGACCCCCCCAGGTCCCGTATCCCCCTAACCACCACAAATGCCACCTTTTCACTAAACAGGATCGCAACCCCCCTCGACTTAAGGGTCAAACACCAAATAGAAGGTCTGCCCCACCCCATCCCTTCCTTAACCATGCCTGGTCCTTCACCTGAAAATGTGACTCCGGAAGGAAAACCACATCTGCCCTCAAATCTTTTAGGTGCGCGAGTACCTGGGAACATTTAACCGGGCCATTTAAACCCCACACGTTCCATGCTACTATGCTCACAGGGAGGAGAGAGCCGGGAGATTTAAAAAGCGCGGGAGGAGAGAGCCCGGACAGTGCTGGGAGAGGTGAGTGCACAAAAGGTGTGGCAGGAGTGCCTTTAGACATGGAGTGCTGAGTGGAACAGAGTGCATCTGAGTTTAGGTGAGTGACTGAGTTCGGGTGAGTGGCGCGAGAGGGCTGTGTTTTTGTTGGTGTTCGGGTTTATCCTTGAGGTTCTATAAAAAATTGTTTTTTAATTATTTAAATTAATTAACTAGTTGAATATGGCTGGACAGGTAATGTGCTGTTGCTGTATGATAATGGAACTGGTGGATCCCATTGAGACCGTCAGTGACCACATCTGCAGCAAGTGTTGGCTGCTCGAGGAACTTCGGCTCAGAATTGATGAGCCGGAGACCGAGCTGCACACACTGCGGCACATCAGGGAGGGGGAAAATTACCTGGACACTTTGTTTCAGGAGGCAGTCACACCCGGTAGTATAAGTACTGTTAATTCCCCAATTGGGTGCATATACACTGACTAGAAAGAGGTAGGTTCTTTACGCAAAGAGTAGTGAGGCCGTGGAATGCCCTACCTGCTACAGTAGTGAACTCGCCAACATTGAGGGCATTTAAAAGTTTATTGGATAAACATATGGATGATAATGGTATAGTGTAGGTTAGATGGCTTTTGTTTCGGTGCAACATCGTGGGCCGAAGGGCCTGTACTGCGCTGTATTGTTCTATGTTCTATGTAAGACATGAGAAATATCCCAACAATTCCGGACAGTCAGGGGGTAGAGTTGAATATGGTAGCCATCACAAAGGAGAAAGTGCTAGAGAAACTAAGAGGTCTAAAAATTGATAAATCTCCGGGCCCAGGTGGACTATATCCTAGAGTTCTAAAGGAGATAGCTGAAGAAATGGCAGCACTTCCTGCAGGTAAAATCCAAAGCGGTATACTTGTTTCTCAGGGGAACGACCGCAGGGGATCCCTGCACTGACTGCTTCTTCCCAGTCCCTCTTACAGTTACCCATCTATCTCCAATCTTTGGTAACTAATTCCCTGAAGCTGCTATCTATGACCCCCTCTGCCTCCCGAATGATCCGAAGTTCTTCCAACTCCAGCTCCAGTTCCCTAACTCGGTCTTGGAGGAGCTGGAGATGGCAGCACTTCCTGCAGGTAAAATCAGCAGGGACACTAACGGCATCCCTCACCTCAAACATCCTGCAGGAGGAACATTGCACTCCCTTCCCTGCCATTCCTCTAACTTTCTACTAAGATCTGGCTAACAACTAAATTAAATTTTTTTATATAAAAAAAATTAATAACAATAATAAAATATGGTACTTACCTCACACCAATGGGTTTTATTATTAGGTTAGAGGAGGAGGGCGGGTGGGAGACACTACACGTGTAGTGTCTCGGGTTTCCTCTCCACCAGAATTTATTGGTGAGGGTCTTCCCAGAAGTCCGCGGGTCGACTTCCTGTTCCCACCTTAAACACTAGAATTTTTTTTAAAAATTTAAAGGAGAAACTTACCTCCCAGAAATCACTTCCGCACTGCCCCCGCTGAAATGGACTAGCCTGCTCCGCTCCTGCTGAAATCGACTTGGCCTGCAAAGTAAGTAAGTTGTTAATCAGTACTTACCTCACCACAGGCAGCGACCTTTTAAACGGTCCCCTCTGCCTCGCAGCTCCCGCGCTTTTTCAAATTCCCGCGCTGATTCTAAGGTCCCAGCTCTCACTCCCGAAGTCAACAGCTGACCTGCAAGGTAAGTAAGTTAATCTGTACTTACTTCTACTGTGAAGACTGACGCAAAGTACTTATTTAGTTCCTCAGCTATTTCCTTGTCTCCCATCACAAAATTACCAGCGTCATTTTGGAGCGGCCCAATGTCAACTTTTGCCTCCCGTTTGTTTTTAATGTATTTAAAGAAACGTTTACTATCATTCCTAATGTTACTGGCTAGCCTACCTTCATATTTGATCCTCTCTTTCCTTATTTCTCTCTTTGTTATCCTCTGTTTGTTTTTGTAGCCTTCCCAATCTTCTGACTTCCCACTACTCTTTGCCACATTATAGGCTTTCTCTTTTGCTTTGATGCATTCCCTAACTTCCTTTGTCAGCCATGGCTGCCTAATCCCCCCTCTGATAACCTTTCTTTTCTTTGGGATGAACCTCTGTACTGTGTCCTCAATTACTTCCAGAAACTCCTGCCATTGCTGTTCTACTGTCTTTCCCACTAGGCTCTGCTCCCAGTCGATTTTCGTCAGTTGCTCCCTCATGCCCCTGTAGTTACCTTTATTTAACTGTAGCACCTTTACATCTGATTCTACCTTCTTTCTTTCAAATTGGAGATTGAATTCTACCATATTATGATCACTGTCTCCTAAGTGCTCCCTTACTTTAAGATCTTTAATCAAGTCTGGCTCATGCATAACACTAAGTCCAGAATGGCCTGTTCCCTCGTGGGCTTCATCACAAGCTGTTCCAAAAAGCCCTCCTGTAAACATTCAATGAATTCCCTTTCCTTGGGTCCACTGGCAGTATTATTTACCCAGTCCACCTGCATATTGAAGTCCCCCATGATCACTGTGACCTTGCCTTTCTGACATGCACTTTCTATTTCGTGGTGCATTTTGTGCCCCTGGTCCTGACCACTGTTAGGAGGCCTGTACATAACTCCCATTATGTTTTTTTTGCCTTTGTGGTTCCTCAACTCTACCCACACAGACGCCACATCATCTGACCCTATGTCGTTTAGTGGTATTGATTTAATTTCATTCCTAATTAACAAGGCAACCCCACCCCCTCTGCCCACCTCTCTGTCTTTTCGATAGGTTGTGAATCCCTGGATGTTTAAATGCCAGTCCTGAACCCCCTGCAACCATGTCTCTGTGATGCCTACCACATCATACCTGCCAGTCACAATCTGGGCCACAAGCTCATCTACCTTGTTCCGAACACTGCGCGCATTTAAATATAGCACCTTTAATTCTCTATTGACCGTCCCTTTTTGTTTTCTTAGTGTGGTGGACCTTGGTTTACTGAGCCTTTCCATACACTGTGTCATATTTTGTGGGATGGAGACTATCGTAACCTCTCCTGAGTTTTGTCTTTTCGTGCTTTTTTGTATTCCTAAACAGCTACGCTTCCCACTGATTACTTCATCTCTTGGTTCCCTGACTTTCCCTTCCCCCCCAATCTTTAGTTTAAAGTCCTATTGACCACCCATTTACTCTTTTCGCCAGAACACTGGTCCCAGCTCGGTTCAGGTGGAGACCATCCCAACGGTATAGGTCCCCCCTGTCCCAAAACTGATGCCAGTATCCCATGAAAAGGAACCCCCTCTTTCCCACACCACTCTTTCAGCCACGTGTTAACTTCCCTTATTCTTGCCTCCCTATGCCAATTTGCACGTGGCTCGGGCAGTAATCCGGAATGACCCTTGAGGACCTGTTTTTTTAATTTGAATCCTAGCTCTTTATAATTTCTAAACAGGTCCTCTTTCCTAGACTTGCCTATGTTGTTGGTACCGACATGGACCACAACAACTGGATCCTCCCCCTCCCTCTCCAGTATCCTTTCAAACTGGTCAGAGATGTCCCGCAGCCTAGCACCGGGCAGGCAACATACCATGCGGGACTCTTTATCCTGCTCACAAAGGATACTATCTATCCCCCTGATTATAGAATCCCCTCCAACTACAACTTGCCTATTTACTCCCTCCCCTTGAATGGCCTGCTGAACCATGGTGCCTTGGTCAGCTGACTCATCCTTCCTGCAGCCCTGTTCGCCATCCACACAGGGAGCAAGTGCCTCATACCTGTTGGACAGAGTCAAGGGCTGAGGCTCCTGAGTTCCTGACTGCTGGTTCCCTTTATCTGCCTGACTTGCAGTCACACCCTGATGTCCCTGGCCACTGGCAGGATTTAAACTACTTACTCTGACAGGTGTGACTGCCTCCTGAAACACCGTGTCCAGGTAAGTCTCCCCCTCCCGGATGTGCCTCAGTGTTTGAAGCTGAGACTCCAGCTCATCAACTCTGAGCCGGAGCTCTTCGAGCAGCCAACACTTACTGCAGATGTGGTCGCTGCAGCTCGCAATGGGATCTGCCAGCTCCCACATCAAGCAGCTCAAGCACATCACCTGACCAGCCATCACTAATTAATTAATTAGTTTAATTTAAGTTTACGAGATTAGCTGTGTTTTTTTTTTAATTTGGGGCAGATTTGCTATCAACCAATCAGATCACAGCTTCCCTCTGACGTCACTTTTGGGGGAAAAACTGGAAAATAGGAAGTTACCGTTAGGTTTTTATACTCAGAGACTGCTCCTCCTCCTCCGAACGCCTCCCGAAATTAGGCCCGAAGAAAGAGAACAAAACAGTAGGGAAAAAGCACCTTCTCCCACTCTTCACCGAATTACCTCACTGCACCAAATTCTCACTCAGTCTGTGTCTCTCTCACTCAGGCTGTGTCTCCTTGAACTGCGCAATGCTTACTAATATGCGCTTTCTGTCTGTCTTTTATACAGACTTTATGATGACTCACACTAAAACTTCAAAGAGAAGAATACAACATGTACCTTTGTGCCCCTAAACAGGCCTCAGGTGACTGCCAGATAACTGCCTCTCAGCAATTAGGGTGGGGGCAGCTTCAGCCAATCAGACACTAATCTACACTGCACTTTTAACTGAAAAACAGCAAAATTAGATTCACCACTTACCTTTCCTGGTTACCTCACTGCACCAAATTACCAAATTCTCACTCGGTCTGTGTCTCTCTCACTCTGGCTGTGTCTCCTTGACCTGCGCAATGCTTACTAATGTGCGCTTTCTGTCTGTCTTTTATACAGACTTTAGGATGACTCACATTAAAACTTCAAAGAGACGAAAACAATGTGTACCTTTGTGCCCCTTAACAGGCCTCAGACGACACTAAGATGAGTGGTAAAGCAAAAAGTGCAGAGGATACCGGAAGTCTGCAGAAGGATTTGGATAGGTTAGGTGAATGGGCTAGGGTCTGGCAGATGGAATTCAATGTTCCCAAGTGTGAGGCTATTCATTTTGGGAGGAATAACAGCAGAATGGATTATTATTTAAACGGTAAGATGTTAAAACATGCTGCTGTGCAGAGGGACCTGGGTGTGCTGGTGCACGAGTCGCAAAAAGATGGTGTGCAGGTGCAACAGGTGATTAAGAAGGCTAATAGAGTTTTGTCTTTCATTGCTTGAGGGATGGAGTTCAAGACTAGGGAGGTTATGCTGGAATTGTATAGGGTGTTGGTGAGGCCGCATCTGGAGTAGTGTGTTCAGTTTTGGTCTCCTTACCTGAGAAAGGACATACTGGCACTGGAGGGAGTGCAGAGGAGATTCACTAGGTTGATCCCAGAGTTGAGGGGATTAGATTATGACGAGAGGTTGAGTAGACTGGGACTGTACTCATTGGAGTTTAGAAGGATGCGGGGGGATCTTATTGAAACATATAAAATTATGAAGGGAATAGATAGGATAGATGCAGGCAGGTTGTTTCCACTGGTTGGGGAAAGCAGAACTAGGGGGCATAGCCTCAAAATAAGGGGAAGTAGATTTAGGACGGAGTGTAGGAGGAACGTCTTCACCCAAAGGGTTGTGAATCTCTGGAATTCCTTGCCCAGTGAAGCAGTTGAGGCTCCTTCTTTAAACGTTTTTAAGAAAAGGATAGATACCTTTCTAAAGAATAAAGGGATTCGGGGATATGGTGTACGGGCCGGAGAGTGGAGCTGAGTCCACAAAGATCAGCCATGATCTCATTAAATGGCGGAGCAGGCTCGAGGGGCCAGATGGCCTACTCCTATTCCTAGTTCTTTTGTTCTTATGTCTCCTAAACCGATTCTCCTGGTCGTCCATTTGCCCGCAGCACATTGCAGGCCTCCCCAGTATCGCCATCTCTGGTCACTGTGGTCCGGCACCGCTCTTTTTACCTCTTAGATCGTCGCACCTTGCGACTCCAGGCGCTTCTCCACCTGATCCAAAGTCCCGCGAAGAGGGGCCACTGCTCCCTCAATTGCATTGGACCAGTCCCCCTACATCTCCTTTCGCTGTTGACGAAACTCCCCTCCTAATAAAATCTATCAACTACTCGACAGGCAGTGTGACAAATGACGACCTTTACCCCTCCGCCATTGTTTCCACTGGTGCTGTACCATGTCCTCCAACTCCAAAGCTAGAGCTCTGACTGACCTTTGCCGAGTGTGATACCCCACCGATATTCCACCTTGGGGGAGAAACCACCACCTGCCATTCATTTTTTTCCACAAAGATCACCTATTAACTGGATAGAAACGGCCAAAACCAACACTTCCAAGCAGGAGCCACCTTGTGTGCTACTGATCAGCTCATGGTCGCCACCAGGAGTCCCTGTTTGGCAAACCTACTGAACTTTCTTGAGGAGGTACTAGTAGAATAGATAAGGGTGAATCAGTGAATGTGGTGTATTTGGATTTTCAGAAAGTCTTTGATAAAGTCCTACATAAGGGGAGGTTAGTGCACAAAATTAAACGCATGGGATTGAAGGTAATATATTGACATGGATTGAGAATTGGTTAGCAGACAGGAAACAGAGAGGAGGAATAAATTGTTTTTTATTGAAGGGACAATGCTGACTAGTGGGGTCTCACAGGGATCAATGCTTGACCCTAGCTACTCACAATATCATCAAGGATTTGAATGTGGAAACCAAAAGTAATGTTTTCAAGTGTGCTGATGACACGGAACATAGTGGGAATGTGAGTATTGAGGAGAATGTTCAGAGTCTTCAAGATGATTTAGCAAGTTAAGTGAGTGGGAAAATACATGGCAGATGCAGTATTAGTGTGGACAAATGTGAAGTTATCCACTTTGGATGCAGAAACAGAATGGTAGAGTATTATTCAAATGGTGATAAATTGGGAAATGTTGACATACAAAGGGACCTGGATGTCCTTGTACACCAGTCACTGAAAGCAAGCATGCAGGACAGCAGAAAACAGTTAGTAAGGCAAATGATATGTTGGCCTTCATTGCAAGAAGAATTGAGTACAGGAGCAAGGATGTCTTACTGCAGCTGTACAGGGCCTTGGTCAGACCACATCTGGAGTATTGTGTGCAATTTCAGTCTCTTAATCCAAGAAAGGATATTCTTGCCATAGAGGTAGTACATTGAAGGTTCACCAGACTGATTCCTGGGATGGCAGGATTGTCATATGAGGAAAGATTGGGTCGACTGGGCCTCTACTCACTCGAATTTTGAAGAATGAGTGGGGATCTCATTGAATCATGTAAGATTCTGAAGAGCACGGGGGCTTGGCATTGAGATATGATCAGCCTTGATCATATTGAATGGTGGAGCAGGCTTCAAGGGACGAATGCCCCACTCCTATTTTCTATGTTTCCATGATTACTTTAAAAAATTATCGAGAACTTTGCTAAAATATTGAATTATCTGCCACAAACTGTAATTAAAGTAAAAAATAAGGAAATCACATAGTTGCCTAAAGAAGATTTATGTTAAAGGATTTACAGAGTATACAAGAGTTAGGAGTAGAGCAGTTGACCAGTATGGAGAAAAAAACACCTGCACAGTCTTGATGTCCTTTTTGGAGCTGTGTTTGGAGGGATGTAAAGGAGGGGTAGCACATCTCACATTGAATTTGTTGCACGCTGTGGATTGATTCATCCTTATTTTCACCAAGCTCTCACTGGTGGGTCCAAGCAGGTGTTAGCATGTGGCCACTTCAATGGTCGGGTAAACCAGGTGAGGGTAGCCATCGAGTCTCCTAACCCTCGGTGAATTAGGAATTTCTCCACCCTGGCATGCAAAGACTGATTCCAATGGCTGGTTGGATGAGACCAATCCAAGGTTCAATGGTCTTGATGGTGGATCAGCAATGTGGAATGTGTAGTGAGCGACAAGACACAGAAGATGCCCTGCTCACCCACCGTATTTGGATCTATCTCCAGCCATCTAGACTCATTTTGCCACTGAACCATGATAGAATGAGTGGAGCTGACGATGCGCAACTTTCCCTCGCTGATATCCAATTCATATGCTAGTCATGTTCATCATCTTCCTTTGATCTGTCATCTGCCATCTAACTGGCACAAGTCCTGTGGCAATCGGTGAGCGACGTAGCAGCAGGTGGGGATTCACTCGAGTGTAGCACAAAGCTGCACATAGGCGACTCAGATCATAGGGTCGTTCATCACTGGAAGGAAGAAATGGATATCGGCAGCTCCCTGAGCGATTGAGCAGCCTTTTCATGACCACACTGCTGACCCTGGCCAGTATGAGGAATGGGGGAGGAAAGGTGATCTAAATATTGTCTGTTTCTCCTTGCTGGCCAACATCGGTCTCATCAACACTATCGTTAGTCAATCACGAAAAAGAAAGATGGCACCAGTTACAATTGGCATATGGAGCCCTCATGAACAATGCCATAGCTGACAGGGCTGAGAGAAGAACTGCTCTCGTCAGTGGAGCGCTGGCTATGCACAACCTTAGCGAGACTCATGTCAAGTAAACTAGTGCAGGTTACGCATTCTTTTGGAGTGGCTGTAGAAAAGAACAACTCAATGCAGGTGTAGGCTTTGCAGCTTTGAACCATCTTGTTAATAAGTTTACTTGCGTAACCAAGGGTGCCTAAACTCTCCCTGCACGACAACAGGCAAGCAACTCTCATCAATTTGTACTCCTCCACATGACTAACCCTGATGAAATCAATGATAAATTTTATGATGCCCACCACTCCTTGATTGCTACTGTGTCAAAGTCAAACAGGCTAATTTTTCTTGGTGACTTCAACGCGAGAGTCGGTGCAGATTGCCAGGTGTGAGAAGGGGTCATTGGAAAAAAGACAGGGCTGGTAGTTGTAACAACAATGGTCTTTTCTTGCTGAAGATGTGTGCCGAGCATGAGCTCTTAACCACAGTTTTTTGCCTCCCTAATCGCAACAAGACATCTTGGATGCACACGAGTTCTATGCATTGGCATGTAATCGACTATGTCATCATCAAGCAGAGGGACAGGAAGGATGTGCATGTAGTGGAAGTCATGTGCAGTGCTGACTGATGAACTGTCCAAAATCTTATCAAAGCTAAGCATCAAGATCTAACCTCCTAGGTACCCCAGTGCATGAAGGCTCAGAAGCACCCAAGTGTCTCAAGGCTCAAAAATGCCATCATGAAGGCATCTACCTCAGAGAAACCCAATAGTCATCGGTGTATAACAAAAATAGACACTCACTGCTTTGAGGATGAGTGTGCAACCACTGCTCTAGAGGCCCATAGGCCATACATCTCATAAATATCCAGGTTAATTCATTGAAAATAATTAGGTAATCCACAAACTACTGGAGGAGAAACATCACTAGGGCATCATTAGGGCAGCACGGTAGCACAAGTGGATAGCACTGTGGCTTCACAGCGCCAGGGTCCCAGGTTCGATTCCCCGCTGGGTCACTGTCTGTGCGGTGTCTGCACGTTCTCCCCGTCTGTGTGGGTTTCCTCCGGGTGCTCCGGTTTCCTCCCACAGTCCAAAGACATGCAGGTTAGGTGGATTGGCCATGATAAATTGCCCTGAGTGACCAAAAAGGTTAGGAGGGGTTATTGGGTTACAGGAATAGGGTGGAAGTGAGGGCTTTAGTGGGTCGGTGCAGACTCGATGGGCCGAATGGCCTCCTGTACTGTATGTTCTATGTCCTATGTCCTATGACCTCTACAGAGTTTATCTGAATGACGTGCCAGCACATCCAAGTACAATGCCTACTGAAACACCTGCTTGATTGTCCAGTGCTAACTCAGAGAGATGCAAGACAATTGGGCTGAAACAGAAAGCAGATAAACTTCAGTCAGATGCAGACCACAAAGGAAAGAGATTCTACAATGTTCTGAAATCTGTCTATGGGCCAGTCGTCACTGATCCTCAGTGCTAACAGGTCAACACTACTCATAGAAACATCCCAAATTCTAGAAAGCTGGGAAGAGCATCTTCAAACAGCCTTTTAGAAGCAATCGCTGGCTGCCACAGGATGAATCAACTTGATGACCCACCCATGTCCTTAGAATCATTGAACACTGGGAGCAAGGGAGAATGGGAGCAAGGAACGCCCTGCAAGAAAATAAAGATGCCTCCATTGTCCACCTGTACAGACAGAAAGGAATTCACCAATCTTGAGATAATCATAGTGGAATCTCCCTCCTCTCCATCACAGGCAAAATCTATGCCCGAATCCTTCCTCAAATGAAGCCATATGGGTAGAACCTAGTAACAAAAAGGCTGTCGTCACATTGCCGGGAGTGTACTTTAGGCCCCCAAGCAATCAGAGAGAGACAGAAGGGCAGAAATGTAGGCAAATCTCTGAGGACTGTAAGAAAAATCTGGTCGTAATAATAGAGGATTTCAACTTCCCCATTAACTGGGAAAGTCAAAGTGTCAAAGGCTTTGAGGGGGCGGAATTCTTAAAATGATTCCAGGAGAGCTTTTTATGCCAATACGTAGAAAGTCCTATTAGGGAAAGGACAGTGCTAGATCTGGTTTTAGGGAATGAAGCCGGGCAAGTGGATGAAGTTTTCATGGGGGAGCATTTTGAAAACAGTGACCATAATTCAGTAGAATTTAAGGTAGCTATTGAACGGGACAAAGATAGACCGGAAATTAAGGTTCTTAATTGGGGGAGGGCCAATTTTAATAAAGTAAGACATGAACTGGCCAAAGTTAACTGGGATAAACTACTTGTAGGAAAATCTACATTAAAGAAGTGGGATTCATTCAAAAAGGAAATGGAGAATGTACAGGGGCAACATGTTCCCATGATAGTGAAGGGTTTGGGAAATAAGTCCAGAGAACCCTGGATATCAAGGGATGTCCAGGGTTGGATAAGGAATAAAGGGGAGGCTTATGGCAGATACCGAGTGCTCAAAACAGCAGAAGCCCTAGGGGAATGTAGAAAGCGCAGGGGGTTATTGAAGAAAGAAATTAGGAGAGCGAAGAGGGGGCATGAAAAAGTATTGGCGGGTAAAATAAAGGAGGTGTTTTATAAGTACATTAAGGGCAGAGGTTGACCAGGGTAAGAGTAGGGCGCATTAGGGACCAACAATTTATGTGTGGAATTGGAAGATATAGGTGAGGTTTTCAATGAATGCTTTGCATCTGTGTTCACTACAGAGAAGGATGATGTAGGTATAGAAATAAGGGAGGTGCATTGCGATTTACTTGAATTACTGAACATTGAGAGGGAGGAGGCATTAATAGTTTTAATGGGCCTAAAATTGGATAAATCCCTGGGGCCAGATTAAATGTATCTTAGGTTCCTGTGGGAGGTAAGGGAAGAGATTGCAGCGACTCTGGCAAATATTTTCAAATCTTCTCTGACCACAGGAGAGGTGCCAAATGAGTGGAGGACAGCTAATGTGATGCTATCGTTCAAGAAGGGAAGTAGGGATGAACTAGGTAATTACAGGCCAGGGAATCTAACTTCCGTGTTAGGGAAACTACTGGAAAAAATTCTGAGGGACAGAATTAATCCCTACTTGTGTGGTGAACACCGCTAGTGGTATATTATATGTATTACGGCACTGCCCGTATATTAGAGGTACAAGGGTAAATCCCTGCCTGCTGGCTCCGCCAAGTAGGCGGCGTATAAAAGTGTGTGCTCCCCTGCCCTGCAGCCATTCTGGTTCCAGCTACAGGAGGCACAACATCTTGTTCAATAAAGCCTCGATTGTTCCTCCATTCTCGTCTCGTGGTAATTTACTGTACATCAATTTATTGAACAAGATTTTTAAACGATGGATCTCATCAAGCCTGATCGCCTGCAGCTGAGCCCACAAGCAGCCAACGCCATGTCCACCTTCGACCACTGGCTAGCCTGCTTTGAAGGCTACCTCAGAGCAGCCGTTGAAGAACCCTTGGACTTGCAGAAGCTCCAAGTCCTCTATTCACGGGTAAGCCCTGACATTTTTCCCCTCATCCGGGATGCGGCAACCTACTCCGAAGCGATGACGCTCCTGAAGGGACATTACGTTCAACCGGTGAATCAAATGCATGCCAGGCACCTCCTGGCAACGAGACAGCAACTCCCCGGGGAGACTCTGGACGATTTCTTGCGTGCCCTGCAGATCTTAGGTAGCAACTGTGACTGCCAGGCAGTTTCGGCAGTCCAGCACACCAAACATTTAATTAGAGACGCTTACGTCACGAGCATGTAGACTGCGTACGTCCACCAGCGGTTATTGGAAGGGGGTACGCTCGATCTTTCGGGGACTAGGCAGCTCGCTAATTCGTTAGAAGTGGCCTCCCGTAACGTTCAGTCCGACGCCCCCGACAGCGTGGGCCCCACCAGCTGCCGACTCCAGAACACCGCAAGCCTGCGCCACGCGGCAGCCAGCCAACTCTGGGGGGCCCCAAGTGTTATTTTTGCGGACAAAACAAACACCCCAGGCAGCGCTGCACGGCACGGAGCGCGACCTGCAACGGGTGTGGGAAGAAAGGACACTTTGTTTCTGTTTGCCAGGCCCGGTCGGTCGCCGTTGTTTCCAGGCCTGGCACTTCTACACCCCCACGTGCGACCCAGGGGCGCCGCCATCTTCCCCTCCACAAGCCACGTGCGGCCCATAGGCGCTGCCATCTTCCCCACCGCAAGCCATGTGCGGCCCGTGGGTGCCGCCCGCCGTGGGCACCGCCACCTTCGCCGCCATTCTGGACCGCGCCTCAGGACCTCTGCTCGTCGAACCGTTCGTCGCCTACCGCTACCTCCGCCAATCAGCCCGGAACCTCCCAGCATCTTCCGCAGCTCGCCTCTATCGCCCTGGATCAGTCTCGGCCCCGCAACCTCGCGACCACTACGATGACGGTGAAGATCGATGGGCACGTGACGACCTTCCTCTTTGACTCTGGGAGCACCGAGAGCTTCATCCACCCCACTGCTCCCTCCCGGCACACCCCTTCACCCAGAAAATCTCCCTGGCCTCCGGATCCCATTCCGTTGAAATCCGGGGGTACTGTATCGTGACCCTCACCGTCCAGGGCGTAGAGTTCAGCAACTTCCGGCTCTACGTCCTCCCCCACCTCTGCGCTGCCCTGTTACACAGCCGGAATTTTCTGTGCCATTTCCAAAGCCTGACTTTAAAATTCGGCAGACCCCTACCCCCCCTCATCGTCTGCGGCCTCACGACCCTTAAGGTCGATCCACCTTCCCTGTTTGCGAACCTCACCCCGGACTGCAAACCCGTCGCCACCAGGAGCAGATGGTACAGTGCCCAGGACAGGACCTTCATCAGGTCGGAGGTCCAACGGCTTCTGCGGGAGAGGGTCATTGAGGCCAGCAACAGCCCCTGGAGAGCTCAAGTAGTGGCAGTGAAGACTGGGGAGAAGCACAGGATGGTCATTGACTACAGTCAGACCATCAATCGGTACGCGCAGTTCGACGCGTACCCCCTCCCACGCATATCTGACATGGTCAATCAGATTGCGCAGTATTGAGTCTTTTCCACAGTAGACTTGAGGTCTGCCTACCACCAGCTTCCCAACCGCCCGGTGGACAGCCAATACACTGTGTTCGAAGCAGATGGCCGCCTCTATCACTTCCTTAGGGTTCCCTTTGGCGTCACTAATGGGGTCTCGATCTTCCAGCGAGAGATGGACTGAATGGTTGACCAGTACGGACTGCGGGCCACCTTCCCGTACCTAGATAATGTCACCACCTGCAGCCACGATCAGCAGGACCACGACACAAACCTCCAAAAATTCCTCCATACCGGCAAACTCCTTAACCTCACATACAATAAGGAGAAATGCGTGTTTCGCACCAACCGCTTAGCCATCCCTGGCTACATAGTGGCAAATGGAGTCCTCGGGCCCGACTCCGACCGCATGCGCCCCCTCCTGGAACTCCCTCTCCCCCATTGCCCCAAGATCCTGAAATTAAGCCTGGGGATTTTCTCCTATTACGCCCAGTGGGTCCCTAATTATGCAGACAAGGCCCGCCCACTCATTTAGTCCACAGTTCTTCACCTGACAGCTGAGGCCGCACCCCCCCCCCCCCGATTGCCTCACTCACCCTCCCTCTAGCGAACCTCACCACAGCCCCCACCCCAACAGGATCCGTCCTCCACCGGATCCACTCAGGGGTGACGAAGGCGAGGACAACATGTTTCCGGAGTCGCAGGTGACCAAGTCGGCGCCCACATCACCACCAGGACTGAGGCGATCGGGGAGGAGGGTCAAGGCCCCCAACAGACTTAATTTGTAATGTTTCCACCACCCCCGCCGGGCACCTTTTTTAACAGGGGGTGAATGTGGTGAACACCACTAGTGGTATATTATATGTATTACGGCACTGCCCGTATATTAGAGGTACAATGGTAAATCCCTGCCTGCTGGCTCCGCCCAACAGGCGGCGTATAAAACCGTGTGCTCTCCTACGCTGCAGCCATTCTGGTTCCAGCTACAGGAGGCACATCTTGTTCAATAAAGCCTCGATTGTTCCACCATTCTAGTCTCGTGGTAACTGACGGTACATCAACTTGGAGAGGAAAGGATTAATCAAAGATAGTCACCAAGGTTTTGTCAAAGGGAGATTATGGCTTACAAATTTGATTGAATTTTTTGAGATGGTGACTAGGTGCATAGTCTAACTGATGTAGTCTATATGGACTTTATTAAGAATTTTGACAAGGTCACTTATGGGAGGTTAATGAAGAAGCTAAGAGTTCATGGGATTCAGGGCAATTTGGCAAACTGAATCCAAAACCGGCTCAGTAGTAGGAGTCAGAGGGTGATGGTAGAAAATTGTTTTTGTGACTGTAAGCCTGTGTCCAGTGGTGTCCCACAGGGATATTGCTAGGTCCCTTGTTGCTTGTAGTATGCATTAATGATCTAGATGTGAATGTGGGAGATATGATAAGTAAGTTCGCAGATGACACAAAAATTAGTGCAGTAAATAGTGAGGAGAGAGGCCTTAGATTACAGGACGATATAGACGAGCTGTTCATTGCGCAGAAGAGTGGGAATTGGAACTTAACCATGAAAAGTGTGAGACAATGCATTTTGGGAGGACTAAAAAGGCAAGGGAATATACATTGAATGGTCGGGCCGAGGAAGCACTGAGGATCAAAGGGAACTTGGTGTATAGGTTCACAGATCTCTGAAGACAGCAGGACAGGTACATAAGGTGGTTAAGAAGCCCTATGGTATTCTTTATTAACTGAGGCATTGGATACAAGTGCAGGGAGGTTATGCTGGAGCTGTATAAAACGCTGGTTAGGTCCTAGCTGGAGTATTGTGTACAGTTCTGGCCACACTATAGAAAGGAAGGATTGCACCGGAGAGAGTGCAGGCGACATTCACCAGAATGCTGTCTGGGTTGGATCGTTTCAGGTGTCAAGAAAGATTGGATAGGCTGAGGTTGTTTTCTTTGGATCAGAGAAGGCTGAGGGGGAACTTAACTAAGGTGTATTAAATTATGAGGGACATAGATAGGGTGGGTAGGACGATCATTTTCCCCTTAGTCGAGGGGTCAATATCCAAGGGGCACAGCTTTAAGGTAAATGGGCAGGAGCTTTAGAGGAGATGTGAGGAAACACATTTTCACCCAGAGAATCTGAAACTCACTGCCTGAAAGGGTGGGAGAGGCGAGGACCCTCACAACTTTTAAGAAGTATTTAGATGAGCACTTGAAGTGCCATTGCATTCATGGCTCTGGACTATGTGCAGGAAAATTGGATTAGAATAGTTATGTGCTTGATGGTCAGTGCAGATGCAATGGGCCGAAGGGCCTCTTTCTGCACTGTAAAACTCTATTACTCCTTCTCAACCACCTGGTGCAATATCGCGACCAGGATCTGCTGCCAGAGAGTCAATGCATTTCAGGAAAAGTTGAAGGACGACAGATCAGTGTTTGCAGTCAGACAGTTACAGGAGAAATGCCAAGAACAGAACATGGACCTCTTCATCACATATGTTTGCCTGATCAAGACCTTTGACATAGTCAGCCATGAAAGTCTTTGGAAGGCAATGGAGAAATACAGCTGGCCTGTGGTTTTCAATTCCAGGACGTGATGCTGGCACATATTCTGGATGATGACGATTCTTCTGACCCAGTCACCAATGAAGTTAAACAGGGCTGCATGCTGGCACCAATCCTTTTCAGCATGGTTTTCTCCACCCTGTTCTCAGATGTATTCCACACTAGGGTTCCTTGAATAAAAATCATGGACTGGATTCTCCACTGTCGGGATCCTCCGTTGCGCTGGCAGCGCACCCATGCCCGTGGATTTCCTGACAGCGTGGGGCTGCTCACAATGGGAAACCTCATGGGTGAATCCCAGAAAAATGGTGCAGCGGGCCAGAGTGCCCTGTCCCTCATGGACGGGAAGCTGCTCAAGCCGAGCCAATCAAGGAAACACCAAGCTCTCCAAGGCAACACTTCATTTCCTGTTGCCAATGACGTACTAGCTGCCGGTTCAGAGCTAGACATGCAATGCAGCATAGAATTGCTCCAGAATACATATGACAACTTTGGTCTTAAGATCAACATGAAGACAATTGAAGCAGTGTAGCAGCGTATTCCAGGGAAGCCCGATCTCATATCCAAGGTTCCAAACCAAGACCAGAATCTGTTAGCAGTGGACAAGTTTACTTATCTCGTCAGCACACTCTCTTGAGCTATATTGACAAGACACCGTGTAACTACATCCTGGGCTAGTGTGCAGTCATGTCCAGCCCCACATGCTCCATAGTCACAACACAAGTGAACTAACCAATAATTCTTATAAAAATACCCAAGAATTTGGCCCTTGACTGCCCAATAATTACAGTCACCAGGTTTGTAAATGTAAACATAATTACTGTTTATTTTATTTAAATATATGTCTTTTATTGGGTTTTTGAACAAAGTATATTTGCCGTTATGTACACAAGATATGATATATATATATATATATATATATATATATATGATATATATATATCATATCCTGTGTACATAAATGCAAATATACTTTGTTCAAAAACCCAATAAAAGACAATTATTTTTTTAAAAATAAACAGTATATAAATATATATATATAGGAATATATATATAAATAAATATATATATATATATATATATATATATATATATATAGGAAGAGAAAGGCGCACACACACAAATCACAAAGGGAAAGAAAAAAAAAAGAATAAAGGTAACAACAGGAGAGAAATACAAAATCAATTATTTACACACGTAAGTAGGCATCTGTTTGGGGGGGGGGGAAGAGACGAGACTGGGGGGGCGGGGGTTGATATACATTTGGGTGCTGGAGAGACAATTACGGAGGGCAATATTCAAATGGGTCTGGTGCTGATGTTGTCCCTTGCTTCTCCCAGACGGATTTCGCTGCCGTTGTCATCTCGTGCTTGCTTCCGCTTCAGCCAGCCCTCCCGTCTTCCGCCTGTATTCTCCTTTTTCTCTGTTCCTGTGGATGCCAAGTTTGTTAACGTTTTTCTCCATTTGGAGAGATTCCGAGAGGTCGGACAGCCAGTCTGCAGCTTTGGGTGGTGCTGCTGACCGCCAGCCGAACAGGATTCTACGGCGGGCGATCAGGTAGGCAAAGGCAAGGACGTCTGCCCTCCTCCCCAGGAATAGATCTGGCTGGTCTGAAACCCCGAAGACTGCCACTTTCGGGCATGGCTCCACCCTCAACTGTTTATTTATAACCAATAATTCTTTGAAAAATACCCAAGGCTTTTGGACCATGGCTGCCCAATAATTAGTCACCAGGTTCGTAAATGTAAACACAATTACTTTTTATTAATAACAAGAACTATAATGTAATATGTAGCAAATGCAACTGGTTAACTATTAGCGAATACATAACTCCCACTTTACTTGTCCCCCACCCTCCACATACACAGACAAGACAGACAAGCAGAGGGTGGAAAGAGGTAAAAAATCATAAGTGAAAGGAAAAAAAAAGTATTTGTCTCAGATAATGGTTGTAGCACACTTTTCACAGCAAGATTGTGGATTAAAGTCATTGGTCTGCAGTCTGTAATGATCTTCTTTGTAGATTAATTCATCCAGGTTCTCTGTAGTTTAAAAATGCATTACTTGCAGCTTTTTTCTGGCGAGGCACCTTATTTCTATTCAAACTTTGTTTTCAATTCGAGATTTGCATTCAGACATCTGTAGTTTCAGGAAAACGGCACTCTCAGCACTCTGGAGAGAAGTAGCACCCACAGCAGGTTTTCTGGGCTTTGCTTGCACAACCTGTAATAGTTTTCCTGTAAATAGATTCATCCAGGCTCTCTTCCTGTTCAGAGATATAGTCTTTCTGGAGAAAAAACGGAAAGGTTCTTGCCTTTCTGCTGCCAGGAGACAAACTGAAACCTTGAGACTCTGCAAAACACACCAGTCGGATCATATCCAATCACCACATGTTACAGTGCAGAGCACAGCCTTTTGGACCAATTCATAGGCCACTAGCCAAATCAATCAAATCGAGTCACAACTCCTTTCTCTCACAGTCTGCACCTCCAGGCTAAACCAGCAAGTGATCTTTCCTGTAATTTCTGGATTCTCCTGCTTGAATTAAAGATACAGGCTGCTTGCTTTAAAGTGACATGTCCATGAATCATTGTTGGATCAAAAATGTAATGGCAAAAATAAAGAAAGGGGAAATAAGTGAATAAACCAGAAGGAACCTTACACATGCAAGAATTGCCAAAGCAAGTGTAGCCCTTCGAACATCAGTCTGGGAATGAGGAGGAGTAAGCCTGCCTACCAAACTGAAAGACTGTAGAGCAATAGTCCTGTCCGCTCTGTTCTACCCATGCAATACTTGGATGGTGTACATCCAACATCATGTCAATAAGCTCACTGAGCACCTTCTGCAACCAAATAAAAATGGTGAAGCCTCCCTTGAAAGCAAGCACGTATCAGAGGCAGAGAGAAAATGCAAGGAGACAAAATCCCGAGTCAGCAGCTGAATCAAAACTAAATCATCTGCTGTCGCCTTTCCTATTTACAGCCGAACCTCCCAGAAGGTCAGCCTTAGCAAGTACCTATGTAACCACCGGAGCCCTATCAAACACTGGAATGATGAACGTCATCATATTAGCCTCAAAGGACAGACAAAACATACCTTTTTATTTCTCTTCCATTCTTACATGTATGACTAAGATTACATTTACAGGTGTAAGGGTCTTTCCTGCATATTCCCTTAATTGCCCTTTCTTTTATTTTGCAATTATCATTTTTGACCCATGGATGATGAATGGATATCTTTACGTCAAGCAGCAGAATTCAGAAGTTACAGGAGAGAACATTCTGCTAGTCTCTGCTTGTTTGAACAGGAGCTTCAGGCTTTTCAGCACCAGAGAGATGGGCGGAACTCGGTTTGATTAATTGGCTGGTGGCCAATTAATTGGTCCAAAAGGCCATACTTTGCCCAGTAACAGATGGTGATTGGATCCTATCCCAGTGGAATGATTTTCAGAGTCCCATGGCGTTTCAGTTTGGCTCCTGAAAGCACGGGGAGAAAGACTCTCTTTCTCCTCCATGTTCTCTCCAGAAAGGCTATGAATGCCGTATTCCTGGACTGCAGAGAACCCAAATTAATTAGTCGTTAATTCACTTGTGTTGTGACTCTAGGTCATGTGGGGCTGGAATTGACCACGAACTAGCCCAGGGTCTCGTAACACAGGTCAGACAGCATCACTCCTTCAACATTTTAGAGTTACTTTACGGGTCATTAAATCCAATATGCATTTTTATGAGCGCAGTGGAGCATGTCTGTAACAGGATATCTGACCTTTAGAAATGACACGCAAAATGAAAAGGTTGTGTGGGGGAGAAGATCAGTCCTGATAACAAAGGATGGGGTAAACATCGCAGAGAGAAAAGATCTTAGTTCAGAAAATCAAGATGTAAAATTTGTTTGGCAGCACCTAAGAAAAAACAAAGGTCTGTAAACATGTTTAAGAATAGTTCATAGTCGTCCAAACAGGAGTTATAGTATTGGGCAGAGTATAAATCAGGAAGTTGGAGGTGCATGTAACTAAGGCAATATAATAATCATGAAGGATTCTTCTAACTGAGAAACCAAACTGCAATAATACATAATGTTGAGGACAAGTTTACGGAGTGCATTCAAGATAGACCAGTATGGAAACAGGTTATTTTAGATGCAGTATAATGCAACAAGACAGGGTTAATTAATAACATTGTAATAAAGGAGCCTCTGGGGAAAGAGTAATTATAGTATGACAGGATTTTGAACCTTATATCTGAACAAAGTAATCTGCATATCTTTGAGTGGTGAGTTGGCCAAGGCAGATTAGGAAACTATATTTAAAAATAAGATGGTAGATAAGCGATGACAAATATTTAAATAAATAATTCAAAATGAACATATATTCCCTTAAGAATAAAACTTCTTGGAAACGTGGTCCAATTGCGACTGAAGAGAAGTTAAAGGTAGCATTAGATGACAAGAGGCGGCTTATAATGTTCGAAACAGGACAGTAAGAATTCAACAAAAGAGAATCAAGGATTTGATCAGAGAAACCAGATTATTAGAGTAAACTAGAAAGGCACTGAACAAAAGGTTGTAAAAATAGACATGTAAAAAAATAAGCAAAAGTAAATTTGGACCTGTTACAGGCAGAGATAGGAAAAATTATAATGGCGGATAAGGAAGTGGCAGAGACATTAAATAAATACATGGGGCTGGATTCTCCAATTTTGAGGCAATGGCCAGAGGGAGGGTCTAGTTTTACGCCGGAAAAATCGGCAAGGTCCCAGCACCGATCCTCCAACCAGTGAGGGCCAGCAGCTGCGCCACGTAAAATGCACGGCCTTCCCGATATAAACGCCTGGAGAATTGCCAGGTCCGTGGCTGCACATGTCGATGACCTGCAGCGGTCACTCCGTACAACATGGTGCCTGCCGTGCTCGGTCCTGATCTGCCAGATAGTGCAACCCTGGGCACCCCCTCACTGCCCCCGGGGCACTCCCTACCAGTCCCCCCAGCCCTCACCGAAGCCCCCCCGGACAGCAGCATGCCCCCCCCCCCCCCCGACTGTGGTGGTGCTGGACACAGTCCGCAGCCGCCACGTTGGGTTCATCACGTGTCCCGCACCGTTGGGAACTCGGCCCATTGGGGGCAGAGCATCGGGGGAGGGACTTCAGGTATTGTCCTGAATGACGCCATTTTGGATGGGGCTGAGTATCCGAAAATAGGCACCGCCCCCGAATTGGTCGTAAACAGGGATTGTCTGCGCGAGCGCTGATTACGATATCGCCATCCGGCAACGGAGAATCCCGCCCTTCATATCTGTTCTCATATTGAACGGCACAGAAAAAAAATCTAGAAATAGTGCTGAATCAAGTATCAAATGAGAATGAGGAATTTAGAGAAATTATTAGTTAAAAATAACGTGCAATTAATGGGAAAACTTGACAATCTCCTAGAGGTGATGGGTCTTATTGGTACGGTTTTAGATTAGTCCAGCAATTGGAACTGAGTAAATGTAATACAGTTAATCAAGAAAAGGGGAAGAGAGAAAACAAGAAACTGCTGGTCTGTTAGCTTTACATCTAGAGTAGGGATAATGCTAGAATCTAATGTTAGGGACATGGTATGGGCCACTTAGCAAAGCACAATGCGATTGGGCAGAGTTAACATGGACTTTTGAAAAGGAAATTATGTTTGACAAATCCGTGTTTTTTGAAGTTATATCGAATCTTTGATTGAGGATTAGTTAACAGACAGAAAGCAGTGAGTAGGAATAAACGTGTAATTTCTGTTTGGCAGACTTACTAGCAAGATAGCATTTACCTTTTTATTTCTGACTTCCAGCATTTACATCTTTCCCATCTTACATGATTAGTAATTTCCCTGCTTCCAAATATTGCTTTTTTTCCCCATATCATCTGCTGCCACAGTGCTTTACTCATCAGCCTTTCAATTATGCTTATCACGATTATGTTTACCATGATACCATTGCTGCTTTCATCAGATTGAGAGATCTTGCTACTCATGGATTCAAGTATTTGTAATTGGTTCAAATGCTAAAAATATGAAGCCTAAAAACAGACATTAAATTCAGAGAAGCATGTGTCTTTATAGCTTGAGTGGAATTCATTTGTTTACATCTAATATTTCAATCATATTTGTTGGAAAACTAAATAGAATATCAAATATAAGAGCAAAGTTGCAGACAATTCAAAATAAAGAGTGATCCAGATTCATCAGTGGTCTTTGATCCTGAAGATTACAGGGCGGAGTGGTCTTATGTGCGGTATTCAACATCATCTTGGTTCTCAAGTGTCAGCTCAATAACCACTGCTGTCAGAGCATCTGGAACATGTCCATGGAATGAAGGCAGCGGCACTGCCAGGTATGTCAAGAGCCTTTTGTAGGCAAGCTTCAGAAGACTGTCAAAAATTCAGTCACAGCCGCAGAACTTACCACATGATAATTTAATAATTACAGACTGCATTCCCGTGATCTTAATATAAATGCTGTTCTAAAGTTTAGACATTGATTTTCCCAAGCAGCAAGAACATTAAACATTCATGATTTAGATGAATGTGACTCGCACAAAGTATCTTCAAGATGCACTGCAGCAATTAGCCAAACCTCTTTCGTCCGCACCCCCCAAAACCACGACCGTTACCACCTAGAAGAACAAGGACGAATGGGAATTGTTGTGCACGCATTGAGAAGATTCACATGGCAGACTTAACTGCAAGCAGCCACGTTGAAGCAAGCATTATTTTGTACCTCCCAGCAGAAAGGGTAGCAGAAAGTGAAGTTCAACAAACTGATCAGCTCGTCAATTATATTACACTCCCTCTCCACTTAAAATATAAATGAAAATGTAAATAGTACAGGTCCATAATTTCCCAGAATATAATATGACTAACCCAATATCAACAATGCCTGAAATTTAACAGGCTGGTCTGCATATTTGCTTTTTTCTGTAAACACAATTAAAACACATAACCAATAGAGTATTTTACATTTGAAAGAAATTTGCTTTTCCTTAACAAAAATAATACAATTTGAAAAGGACCAATGAAATAACAACTTATTTTGTCTACCTTCCGACATACTTTCAATTAACTTTGCTGTCCTTTTTCTCTTTCCATCTGGGCATCTCTTTCCACTTCCATTCGCTTAACTCTCACCAAATCTGACGGTGTCAAGCCAGAAATGTGACTACCAATGCCTCTTGGGGCTGTCACATTGATTGATTAGTCTTGATCAAAAACTTTGACTCACTTTGATTTCCCAGTGGATTGTGTAATACTAGCAAACCTTCAGCTTTTTTCTGACTTGTACTTCCTTTCTGACCTTTACTTTGGACTGTTGAAGGATTTTGGAAAATACAAGGGTTATCATACTCTCCTTTTTTCAGAATTTCTCTTTCAAGCAAATGGTCTACAAGGACCTAATGTGGCTGGATTCTCTGATTTTGAGGCTATGTACGGAGGATGTGTCTGGTTTTACGACGAAAATGTTGGTGCTGCCCCCGCACTAATCCTCCGACCGGTGAGGGGCTAACAGCCGCGCCATGTAAAATGCACGGCCTTCCCGATATATACACCTGGAGAATTTCCAGGTCCGTGGCCGCGCATGAGCATGGCAACGACCTGCAGCGGTCGCACCGTACACCATGGTACCGGCCTGGCGCAGACCCACTCTGCCAGAATGAAGGGAGCAGAGATGAGGGCCATACCTGGGGGAAAGCCAGGGTGGAGAGACTAAGCTTTTATGTGTATCTGTGGTAACTTGAGACACAGATACTGTAATTCTACACCACAAGGTTAGCCACCGCTTGACCTGATTTTTGAAAATGGCTACGAAATTTGAATCTTTGAACAATCACCGAGGGCTTCGGGTTTTGGTGATTCTGGACCACAGCAACTAAAACTGCAAATGAAATCACCCTGGCTTCCGTGGCTTGGCCAGATTCCTCATTCATAACTCTTCGCCCCACACACGCTCAGGAGAATCATGCGCTGTTTTGCTTCATCTTCTATTCCATTTGTTAAAAAGAAATGCTGCAACTTCTCCACGCGTTCAGCCCAGTCCTCACTTCTCTCTTCCAACTCACCGACTGCCTTGAAAGTAGCCAGTGCTGCTAACTTGAAATTGCACCAATAAAACCCACAATGAAAACGAGCTACTCGCTGAATACAACCTGGTGTTGCCACGCTGAACATCGACAAACTTTTCTAGCTGTTTTCTCCTCATCACCTAAAGAATGTGGCAACTTGAGACCACAAAGCAGGTAGCCAAATGTGTTGTTTAACAAACTTTCTTTACGTAAATAAATAATGAAGTTTAACAATGACAGTAACTCAGCCGAACAGTGTTAACAGTAATAACTTTGAAAACAGGAGCACTAGTGTAATAATCTCGCCAAGTTCTGTCTTCTGACACCATAGCCTTTTATTCACATAACGGAAAAGGTCGCAGCTGTGGCTTACAGTGCACAAGTCCAAGTCCGGGGACCTACTGAATACTGGCTTGGGTTGAAGCAACGGGTTTTAAATTGCTGCTGCTCGTTTCCCATTTTGCAAGTTTCTGCCACTCAATGGGGAAGTTCTTACCTCACGAAGCTCCCGGGAGATCTATTGATGATCCCCGTATCCTTCGTGGCCGCCATAACATCCCTCCCATGTTTCCGGAGGTAGTGCTGAAAAGTTACCGATGTGGGTCCTTCTTCGGGGTCCACTTCAGTCGGGGTACCAGCTTCCTCTGCTTCCACCTCAGAGTTTGTGTCCCCATTATGGGGACAGGCGCTGGGTGGCTTTGTGTTGTTGCCCAGTTGTGGCGGCGGCCATCTCCATGGCCGCTAACAAGGCTTGCTCAGGGGCGGATTCTCTGCGTCTGAGGGGGTCCAGGTGCTTCTTGATAACCTTACCCCGGACCTTCACTTGTATAATACAACAAAGAGAACAAAGAAAAGTACAGCACAGGGACAGGCCCTTTGGCTTTTCAAGCCTGCACCGACCATGCTGGCCATCTAACCTAAAACCTTTTACACATCTGGAGTCTGGGATACCTCTTTTCCCACCCTATTCCTGTATTTGTCACTAAAAGTCACTATTGTACCTGCTTCCACCAGCTCTTTCGGCAGCAAGTTGCTAATCCTGCCAGCAGGATTTTGCCTACATTTTCCTGGTGCCTTAGTTCAGTCTCAACCTTTTCCAATAGGTGGTATGGAATTGGTCTAACTCCAAAACATTTAGGCATAATGTCAGGGTTGACATAAATCTTGGCTTTGGCACCTCTTATTTTCCCAAGTTCTTCCTGTTCAACTTCAGAGAACTTTCACTTAATACAGTCCTCCCATGCCTAACCTGAAGACCTTTAACCAGTTCAGCCTGATCTGCTGAAGCCAATCTCTCCCCATTCGGCTTGGTCCTCGCCAATGAGTGGAAGTCGGGCTGAATGCTGTCTGTAAATCACTGGTCATTGTGGTGCCCTTTATTCATAATGGTTTTCCCATGTAGGTGGCTAGTCTGGAGTTCGCGTCTTCCAAGCTCAGGAGTTGAATACCAATTTGGAGATGATCATATGTCTGCTACCCAATAACGGAGACGACAGCTCCCATGTCCACCTTCATTTTCAATGAATGTGCATTACCTGCAGTTCCAACATTATTGGGGTGACCTTGGTCATAATGATGTGGTTGGGTTGCATTGTCCTAGTTTCTGAGAGTGGGTACATCTGCATGGTATGGCCCGTACTAGCCTTGGCTATTCCTATAACTTTGAATTGACTGTGCCCTTTGGCAGTGCTTGTAATAGACAATCGTCTGGTATCTGCAACCTTCCAGAGCATGTTCGCGAGCCATCTTAGGGTCGTCACTGCATTCCTGGACTGCCAGGTGGTGCAAGTTGTGCTCCAGTATTGTAATGGACTATCTGACATCGATATCACAGTGCAGACCAGTGCTTTTCAAACCTCTTTTTCCTGGGGCCTACGTTTACCAACCAGCCGACCTTCAGGATCCATGCAGACCTTCGCAATTCACACTGGCCGACCTTCGCGAGTCACGACGGCTGACCTTCGCAACACACCATTATTGCTTACCTTTAATGCGACAGGTGAGCCTGCTCAGTCCTCACGATCTCACTTGCTTTGTCATTTAATGTTACATTTTTGCTAAGGATGTCAGCTGACAAATTAAGTTCTCTCTGCATCCTTCGAAAAAATCAAGAGGTTTGTCCTTGAACTCGCCATGCTTAGTCATCAAATGCCTTTGATGTTTTGAGGGTTTTAAACTTTAATTTGCCAGTACTTCCCTGCATCTAATACACATGGGCTTTGCATTGGCAAAATTAACAATGTCATACCTCAAGAAATCATCTTTATATTGCTTTGTTCCCGATTTCAGTTTCTTCTTAATTATTTGTTCACCAGAGGCCCTGGAGCTCTTGATACAGCTCACACCAGCACTGATTTGTCCTGCCGTGGATTCTCCCGAGAAGCTCTCTCCAGCAGATTTGTGAGATCATGGCCTGTTTATGTCTCTGGTCCACTCTTCCTTATTACAAAAGAATCCATCTTCAGTTCTTCACACAGTCCTGTTGGTTGCTTACTGGCAGCTACAAAATGGAAAAATCTCTCCTCCATAATTTTGTTCCCAAAGCACGGACCTACAAGGCATGTGACGTCAGTGTACTCAGCAGGTGCGTGACCTGCTCTCTGCTGTCGCTTCTGGCAGGAAGACTCCAGCGTTCACATTTAATGACTGGTTACAGACAGCATTCTCAAGTTACAGCGGTCGCAACTGGAATTCTGAAAAGCAAGGGGCAATTTAGCATGGCCAATCCATCTGACATCACAGGATTGAAGTTTACCGAATAGAGGCTTTTATTCCCTTACCGGAGAGGCCGTTTGTTCTTGACAATGAAGGTTGCTCGGAGAAAAAACATTTGTTTGCTCCTCATTGCCAATGTAATAATCTCGCCAAGGCCAATCTTCTGACACCATATCCTTTCATTTACAGAATGAAAAAGGCTGCAGCCATGGCTTACAGCACACAAGTCCAAGCCGGGGAATCGGGGGTCTTAACCGCAATGAGTTGCTCCTTTAGTCGCCGTGCAAATAAGGGATTCCTGTGTCGACTCCACTAGCTGCAACAGGTGGACGACAAGACAACCGGCCGAGGACATGTGGGAGTAGCTACGCCCATGTTGAAGCAGCGGGTTTTAAACTCCCGCCGCTTATTTCCCATTGGGCGAGCTCCCGCCCGCTCAATATGGAAGTTCCTACTCCATAAAGTCCACGGGGAGATCTATTGATGATCCCATCTCCTTAGTGGCCACCATTACAACTGGTAAAAACAGTTCTTGCTTACAAGTCACCCTCTTGCTGACTGAAAAGCTCACCAAAGACCGCACATGCTCAGAACCCTCAACAGGCGCCAGTTAAACGATTACATAGGAGAAAGGCTTATAAGAACACTGTGCACTCAAAATGACTCTTTATAACAGTATCAAAAGTGGAGGTGAAGGTGTGGCTGATGCAGAACAGTTGTATAGTGAATAGAAAGCCAAACGTTTGACAATTGGGATTTTGAAAGTGCAGTTGTAAGTGAATTGAGGGAGAGTCTCTCCTAAGACCAGGCACTGAAGGATGTAGGATGGGATGGATAAGGGGGATGTGAATAATTGACATAGCACGAAGGTGGGCAGTTGAGAAAGAGAATTTAAACAATAGGTTAGAGTGATGGGAAAAGGTGAGATGTTCAAAAGAGGGAGAAAGTCTGGACAGGTAAGAGGATAGACCAAGGAATGATTTGGTGGTAAGAGTCACATCATCACTTCCAGAGTCTAGTCAAAGCAAATGATAGAATAGAGTCAGATAGGAGGCTTCAGTTGGAGGGGTAGTGCCCTCACCCCTCAGCCAGATGTCTGTCTGGACCGTGATATAAGTGTAACCAATCTCGTTAAACTCATGGATGGCAAGGCCGTTGTTCACAACTGAACAGACATCTGGAGGGAGGTGCGGGGAAGGGTGGGGATAATTGATCTTCGGCACAACCCACAGGGTTGGGAGGGGTGATTTAGCTGACGAGAAGGTTAGAAAGATTAACCCCAAGCTGAGACACAGCAGGAAACAAATTGAAGACTAACTTAAAACAAATCTTGGGTTACACTGAAACAAAGCAAGAAGCACTTCCTTGGCTTTTGCTGTTCGTTATGCCAGCTAAATGATGCAAGTTTGGCGCTCACTTCTGACTATTATCTCCAATCTCTTGTGCAATTCAAAACAAGCTGGGGGTGAAAGGAAGGGTGGCAACAATCCTATTCCCACTCGAGGGAGTTAGGCAAATCACCTTAGAGCTTTGGTTTCTGTCTGATTATTTGCGTGACAATATTCTTATGATAGCTTTTGTTTGAAGCAAAATGTTTCAAACTCACACAAAACATACAATAATCCCAATCTGTTTAATTAAAGTGCAACTGTTTCGTTTTACAATCAGCTCTTAATTAAGCAAAATCAAATGAGAAAAGTGAGTGATAAAGTACACAGCATGCAATCTCAGTTTTCCAGGGGATTTGTGTTTCTCAAGAAGGTTACCAGATGTATGCAAGATCAGATTGAACTATCTGGTTGCAACAGCAGAACACTCTTTTATGAATGAAACAAGTGTTTGAATGTGTATTTGGGAATTTCAGGGGGCTCTGCGTGGGTTAAAAATAATATAAACAAACAGATGTCAGTAATTATGCAAAAAGACATGCCTGATAGTAATGCAGATTCCCCACAGTGCAACTTGTGATCATACCACATCCATAGAAATGTCTGCCACAAGATGAATTAAATGTATTCTTTGCTCATCTGCCTGTAAACTGTTTAATACACATAATAAATGATGCCAATGAGTCAATGTTTAACCATAAACATGCTCTTAATGTTTTTATTGGGGTACAAGCTGTGGAGAGCTGGCACATTAGCAAAATAAAGTTCAGACTTTGCATTTCACATTCCTTTAATTTCTCTTCTGGTCCTTAGAAGCAACTGATCTTTGATATCAATGCCGGTGCTGTTGCCAACATTGTCGGGGTCAGTTTACAAGCTTGCACTGCTGGAGTTGCTCTCATTGAGAATGCAATTTGGCAGCTGGGACACGTGCCTGCTACTTTAGTTCAGATTAAAAGGGAGGGGAGGGAGGGTTGGAGGGGGTGCAAGGGCAGTTGCATATGTCCGATTTCAGAACCTGCTCTGTCAGCAAGCAAAGCTCTCCACCACATTCTTACCCCTCCCGATCTCTGTAACCAACAGTAAATACCTCACTGCAAACTCTCTCAGACTCTGACTTCTCATCTATCCCAACTCCTTGCCCATCTTTAAGCCTTGCAAGCCAAAAACAGAGCAGCAGTGGTTTTGAGCCGTTGCTGGTTACCCAGTGTTGTGTTCTGTATTATGGCCGTGGTAATGATGTTCACAAAACATCTAGTTCTTTAACTGGTAAAACGATTTATTAACAAATATGTGGAAAGATAACTAACGAACTATAATAGACAATAATGCATGAATGAATTCAGTGTATTCTCCTGGAGCTACTTCTTGTGCGACTATCCTCTTGTGCAACTTACTACCAACTGGTGGGTGTCTCGAGTGACATGGTGGACCTCTATCGCCACCAGCTGGTTGGAGGTCACATTGCTAACAATATACAAAACTATGCAAAGGCATATCACCACATTTCCCTTCCTTTGGAACTGTTAACATTTACATACACATGTAACTGTGTCTTACAAATCATGATCTGCATCTTAATTTTAAACATGTCATATGTACAAATGCAACTGTGCTTTGCATAACATGATATGCCTGATAATCTTAACTGTGTCCCTTGTGCACAGCTTATTGGACATTCAAAACGACATTGTCCCTTGGTCTTCTGAACTTTGATCAGCTACCCGGTGTCATTTCAACTTTCGGAAGACCGGTTTTCTAGCTATCTTATTTGTATCACCAACTTTTTTAATTTTCTAATGCGATTCTTCCTACTCCATCTTTGTGTGCTTTCTTGCATGTCGGCCGTATTGCCGGTGCGTTCTTTTTCATTGCCACCAGGTACTGCATCCTCAACTCTCCTTCTCTTCCCCTTCCTTCTCATGTGAATAATCCTCTGACTGCATCTCCTTTTCTTTTTTACTTTAGTGGCATCCTTCTTGCTGCTGAACTCCGCCATGGGACTAGTTGCTTCTGGTGTTTTTGTCACAGTCACTGCTTTTGGACCGTCTGCTATGCAGGCTGACTCTGGTTCTTCTGCCACCATTTCTGATTTGGGAGCCTTAGCTGGATCGAGGAGTTTTGGTTGATCCTTCGTGCTTGCGCTCGAACGCTGAACCGCATGCCCATCACCTGGTGAAGCATCCAGTGTTGGCTTGTTTTCAGATGATTGCGCAGTTGCAGTCAAGTCTGTAACTTCAGGAATGATCAGCAAACCCTCGCATTCCAGTATCTTAGCTGGATCAACGTCCTCAACATAGAACATAGAACATAGAAAATACAGCACAGAACAGGCCCTTCGGCCCACAATGTTGTGCCGAACCTTTGTCCTAGATTAATCATAGATTATCATTGAATTTACAGTGCAGAAGGAGGCCATTCGGCCCCCTGAGTCTGCACCGGCTCTTGGAAAGAGCACCCCACCCAAACTCAACACCTCCACCCAACACCAAGGGCAATTTTGGACACTAAGGGCAATTTATCATGGCCAATCCACCTACCCTGCACATCTTTGGACTGTGGGAGGAAACCGGAGCACCCGGAGGAAACCCACGCAGACACGGGGAGGACGTGCAGACTCCGCACAGACAGTGACCCAAGCCGGAATCGAACCTGGGACCCTGGAGCTGTAAAGCAATTGTGCTATCCACAATGCTACTGTGCTGCCCTTAAGAACAAATAAATCTACACTATATCATTTTACCGTAATCCATGTACCTATCCAATAGCTGCTTGAAGGTCCCTAATGTTTCCGACTCAACTACTTCCACAGGCAGTGCATTCCATGCCCCCACTACTCTCTGGGTAAAGAACCTACCTCTGATATCCCTCCTATATCTTCCACCTTTCACCTTAAATTTATGTCCCCTTGTAATGGTTTGTTCCACCCGGGGAAAAAGTCTCTGACTGTCTACTCTATCTATTCCCCTGATCATCTTATAAACCTCTATCAAGTCGCCCCTCATCCTTCTCCGTTCTAATGAGAAAAGGCCTAGCACCCTCAACCTTTCCTCATAAGACCTACTCTCCATTCCAGGTAACATCCTGGTAAATCTTCTTTGCACCTTTTCCAAAGCTTCCACATCCTTCCTAAAATGAGGTGACCAGAACTGTACACAGTACTCCAAATGTGGCCTTACCAAAGTTTTGTACAGCTGCATCATCACCTCACGGCTCTTAAATTCAATCCCTCTGTTAATGAACGGGAGCACACCATAGGCCTTCTTCACAGCTCTATACACTTGAGTGGCAACTTTCAAAGATGTATGAACGTAGACCCCAAGATCTCTCTGCTCCTCCACATTGCCAAGAACTCTACCGTTAACCCTGTATTCCGCATTCATATTTGTCCTTCCAAAATGGACAACCTCACACTTTTCAGGGTTAAACACCATCTGCCACTTCTCAGTCCAGCTCTGCATCCTATCTATGTCTCTTTGCAGCCGACAACAGCCCTCCTTACTATCCACAACTCCACCAATCTTCGTATCATCTGCAAATTTACTGACCCACCCTTCAACTCCCTCATCCAAGTCATTAATGAAAATCACAAACAGCAGAGGACCCAGAACTGATCCCTGCGGTACGCCACTGGTAACTGGGATCCAGGCTGAATATTTGCCATCCACCACCACTCTCTGACTTCCATCGGTTAGCCAGTTCGTTATCCAACTGGCCAAATTTCCCACTATCCCATGCCTCCTTACTTTCTGCAGAAGCCTACCATGGGGAACCTTATCAAATGCCTTACTAAAATCCATGTACACTACATCCACTGCTTTACCTTCATCCACATGCTTGGTCAACGTTAGGCGTTGCTTCTTCACCTTGTATTTACGTCTCAATTGGTGGCTCATCCTCACTTGATTTGACTATATATGCTTCGACTTTTGTTGGACAGCTGATTAGTGGCTCATCCTCATCTGATATGACGATACACGCTTCATCTTTCATTGTAGAACTGCACGCAGATGTATCCATCTGCTCTTCTTGCATGTCTTTTGGTGGCCTCGAGTATTATTGGGGGGTCCGCTGCAGGAACCATTCCGTGGGCATTGGGTAGGTCATCGTGCGTCTCTGGAGCCATAGTCTCCAAAATGGGGATTATTTCTTCAGTTACCAGTCTATCTGCAGTTGACTTGCTCTCATCTGATTGATCTGCTGTTGCAATCTCACTTTCAGCCTCTGCGCATGCCATTTTAGAGCTTTCACACTTATCGCTGTCCTGCACAAATTGGAAGCTACTTGTCATCACCTCGTCACTAATGCCAAATAAAGTAAATAAACTTTCCTCGTCACCAATGCCAATTAAATTAAATACATTTTCAGGGTCTTCTTCTTCTGGCTCATCATCTGCTTCTTCACTCTACTCATCGTAATCAGCATCACCATCTGCCGCTTCTCCTGCGAAGTGTGACATTGCTGTTGGAATAATGCGTTCATGGAAACAGTAACCAACTGCAAAGTCAGCAGCAAGTCGAGCCGCGGAACCTTCATCCAGTTTCCCATTCTCTGGAACGGCAGGAAGACTAAAATGATTGAAGAAAGAGTGATTTGGTACAGTTTTCCTAACTGTTTTACCAATGCACCAACCCTTATGCCTCTGCTTCGTTTTAATGATCTTCATAATAACCTTTTTTCCTTCCTTCCAGTCAGTTTGGCATTCTGTGCATCCTATAATTTGTGGGCCATAAAAAAGAAAAAATCTGATTCATCAGGCTGGGACTTCATTGTGTATGCATTGGTCAATGCTTCATTTATGAAATACTCATTTGACTCAAATTAAACTCCAGAGTAAAACTCATTGGCTGCCCTGGACCTGCAAATTTCACCTCTAAGTCTTGTAAATACTTTAGTATGGGCTCATCATGTCACTGAGCAGATCCAGATTTTTGAAGACTGTTAACCAGAATTCTGAAACTCCTTTTGGCTCCTCCATCTCCGTTATCTTCCTCCACTTTAAATGTTGCTTGTATCTCATCGGACAACTGCACCATTATATCTCACTGCTAGTCGCAATGATGTTCTGTTGCAGCGCTGTCTGGAATATACAGCCACTCAACTAGGTTCAGGGCCTCACACGCATCTCCTATGATGGACACGCGCTCCGTGAACACAATGGAGAATGGTATGATGGGACTTCTCTTGTGTACCCATGCTTTCAAGTTCACATGCTCCCAGCATCGCAATCTCATTCCCATTGTAGTCTCTCAGTAGCCTTGTTTGATTGTTGACTTTCGGTTTGACTCCCAGCCCGATCAAATCGGACAAACTGAGAAGGTTGGCCCTCGCTCCCCTGTCGAGCTTGCATTTGATCAATGTGGCATTCAGCATCACTGGAATTGTCCAACTGTCTTCGATGGTATCAGCATCACCATCACTATTGCCGCAACTGGTCAGTAAGACTTCTTCACTCTGCATATTTGGATTCATCGTGTCCTTAGTCAAAATCAGATCAACGAAAAACAGGTCCTTAATGGACATCTCATCAATTGTGTTGACTGATCCTGTTTGGTCAACTGCTGGACGCGAAAAACATTGCTTCACAAAATCCGGCCACACTTGGAACACACCTTCCCAAATGCTGGACATTGCCGAGTAATATGTCGATTGCCACATCGCTGGCATAAAATGACGGATCCGATCGGGCGCTTAAAATGGCCGCCCACACTGAGACCACGTTTCTTATTCAACTGCGTCACAATGTTGATGGCACTGGCATCTTCTTCCAGATTGGTGCCAAAATGTTTCAAGTTGAGCGTACTAATCTGCTGTGCAGTTAACTCGCTCACATGACAAATCTTGAGAGCGTTTTCTAATTGAAGCTCTTCCTCACCTGCATTCTGGGTACGTGTACAAAATATATAAAGTTCAAATGTTTAATTTTTCTCCGGAGAGCAATGCTGATCAAAGTACTTTATTACTTCATTAAAGCCCTTGCTTTCCTCTTCGCTGTTGAATGCAAAGGAATTGTACATTTCTATTGCTTGAGGGCGTGCTACCAGGAGCAGCAAGGCAATAAGCCTCTTGTCAGGCTGTGCCTGCAGGCCAAGGGCTGCAACATAAGAGTCTAAATTGCTGCTCGAAAACACGCCAATTTCTGTCTACATTATCGATGACTTGAAGCTGGTGGGGTGCCTTCAAACCATCCATCTCTAACTTCACAGTCTTCCTTTGCATTGAGTTCCAATTGCCGTAGTTTACCAGGTAGGTAGAAGAATTTTCTTTTTTCTTTCTTCAGCCTGTTTTGCCCCATCTTCTCCATTGTTATCTTTAATTGTTCAACACTCTTGGTACCATGTTGTGTTCTATGTTTTGGCCATGGTGATGATGCACACAAAACATCTAGTTCTTTAACTAGTAAAATGATTTATTAACAAACACGTAGAAAGATAACGAATGAACTATAATACAGGCAATAACGAATGAATGAATTTAGTGGATTTTCCTGGAGCTACGTTTTGTGCGACCATCCTCTTGTACGACTTACTACCAACTGGCGGGTGTCTCGGGTCACATGGTAGATCTCTATCGCCACAAGCTGTTTGGAGGTCACATCGCTAACTATATACAAAACTGTGCACAGGCATATCACCACACCCAGTGGTGCTTATTTGCACTGACTACATAGGGGTGAATTTCCATAGGAAGTTTTCCTGCTCATCTGCTGAAGGTACAGCAGTGATCTCATGGAAACCCTGGATTTTATGCCAGTTTTCCAAGGTTTCCATGGCTCTTCTGCCGAATTTATGACATAAAAGTGGCAGTGCATAATAATAATAATCTTTATTAGTGGCACAAGTAGGCTTACATTAATACCGCAATGAAGTTAATATGAAAATCCCCTAGTCGCCACAGTCCAGCGCCTGTTCGTGTACTCTGAGGGAGAATTCAGAATGTCCCATTTTGTGGGAGGAAACCGGAGCACCCGGAGGAAACCCATGCAGACACGGGGAGAACGTGCAGACTCCACGCAGACAGTGACCCAAGCCGGGAATTGAACCTGGATCTCTGGCACTATGAAGCAACAGTGCTAACCACTGTGCTACCATGTCGCCTATCTTGTGTATCATGGTTGTCCTGACTCACCTTCCATAGTGGAGGAAATAGGGTATCTTTCCACTGCTCTACTGCCTGGCACAAGATAAGCTTCATGGCCTACACTAGTCACATCCTCAAAAGCTCCAATACATTTTTCAAACAAGGCCATGAAGCTTGGCTTGTGCCAGGCAGTAGAGTAGTGGAGAGATACCTTATTTCCTCCACTATGGAAAGTGAGTCAGGACAAGCCACACTCCGTGGCCTACACCCCAGGGTTGTAAAAGAGATAGCTGCAGAGACAGTGGACGTGGTTACGATTTTCCAAAATTACTTAGATTCAGGAATGGTCCCACTAGATCAGAACTTGGCAAACATTACACTACTATTCAGAAAAGGAGGGAATGAGAAAGCAGTGAACTAGAGGCCAGTTAGGCTAACATCAGTTGTTGGGAAAATGTGGGAATTCTATTATCAAGGAAGCCTTAACAATGTTCTCAGAAAAACATGGAATGATTAAAACAAGTCAACATGGTTTTACTAAAGAGAAATCTTGTCCGAAAAATGTATTGGAGCTTTTGAGGTTGTGACTAGTAGGGTAGATAGTGGGAACAGGTAGATGTAGTGTATCTGGATTTTCAAAGCTATTTGATAAGGTGCCGCGCAAAAAATGGTAGATGGAGTAGAATATATGGAAATGTGAAGTTATTCACTTTGGTGATAAGAATAAAAAAGCAGAATATCTTTTTAAAAGGGAGAAACTTGTAAATGTTGATGTTCAAAGGGTCTTGGGTGCACTGGTACAAGGAACACAGGAAGTTAGCTTGCCTGTGCACCAAGGAATTAGGAAGGCAAATAACCTTTATTGCAAGGAGTTCAAGAATAAAGAAGTCTTTCTACTGTTGTATAGGGTTTTGGGGAGGCCACATCTGGAGTAGTGTGTGCAGTTTTGGTCTCCACCTTTAAGAAAGGGTATACTTGCATTGGAGGCTGTACAGCGAAGATACACTAAATTGGTCCCTGGGGTGACAGGGTTGTCCTATGGTGAGAGGCTGAGTAAACTGGGCTTACAATCTCTAGATCTTAGAAGAATAAGAGGCAGCTTCATTGAAAGCTTTAAAATTCTGAAGGGGCGTACGCTGAGAGATCTTTTCCATTCGTCATGAAATCTAAAAGCCGGGGATAGAATCATAGAATTTACAGTGCAGGAGGAGGCCATTCGGCCCATCGAGTCTGCACCGGCCCTTTGGAAAGAGCACCCTACTTAAGCCCACACCTCCACCGTATCGCCGTAGCCCAGTAACCCCATCCAACCTTTTTGAACACTAAGAGCAATTTAGCATGGCCAATCCACCTAACCTGCATATCTTTGGACTGTGGGAGGAAACCGGAGCACCCGGAGGAAACCCACGCAGACACGGGGAGAACATGCAGACTCCGCACAGACAGTGACCCAGTGTAAGTCTCTGTGTAAAAGGCTGATTATTTAGGAGGAAACCTAAGGGCTGTGAATCTTTGGAATTTTCTAACCAGCTGCTCCATCATTGAAAACATTTAAGGCTGCGATAGACAGATCTTTGGTCTCCCAGTGAATTAAGGGATATGGGGAGCGGGCGGAAAAATGGGACTGAAGTCGAAGATCAGCCATGATTGTACTGAATGGAGGAGCAGTCTCGATGGGCCATGAGGTCTACTCCTGCTCCTATATCTAATGTTCTTATACTCAACAGGTAACATGGTTCCCTTATCCAACCAGTCACCTTTCATGCCACGTTGATCGATTGCAATTTTTGTTAATTGTGGTGACAAAACCTTGCTCCTTTTACACTGCCTCTTGATCAAATATCTTCTGTCAAAAAACATCATCCAGAATCACTCAGGGTACTGAGTTCTTCAAATAGTGTACTTCCACATGCTTACAGAGTTCCATGCATTCTCGCAAGGCCCCAAGATGCTGCAGCTCGATTAAACAGCTCTTAGACCTTTAAGGTCTACACCCATGTTTCAATATCCTGTACACTCATGACTACACCCATTTTTTTCTCTAAAGATTATTCTGCATATGCAGCAAAATCTAACAGGTGGAAGGTGATAACTGTAGTTTAAAATAGAAAGCACAAACATTTATTTAGTGGATCCCCCAAGGGTTAGATGATAGTCAGTTGCAAGAGAGAAGAATGCTGTGGAAGAGGGAAATAAAGATTTGCGTATATATATCTGTGGAAGCCAAGATGTGATACTGAGGTGTAACAGACGGGCAATGATTGAGACACAAAAAGTTTACAGCCCGACCATCTTTATAATATTACTAGTGGATCTCCTATGTTGGTGCTTGTGCTTAAAAGAAAGTGGAGTAAAATTACACTAAATTGTTTTGCTAAAATAGCATGCCTTGCTCAAAGTGAGTCACTGTTTTACAATGGGGAGGTTTATGCCACTGATTTACCTTCTGACATGTATCCTACTGTATTGAAGGCATAGATCAATATTCTGTTAACTTTGTTGTTGAAATAGCTAAGAATTAAGTTGAAAGAGAATCAATAATAGAATGTAGATGCCCAATATATTGAACCACTGTAGACCACAACTCACCAATCATGCATTGCCCATTTCTCCCTCTTAATGTATCATATTTTGCACTTGGCTGCTTAAATCTACCATTATGCTGTCACTTACATGTTCTAACCAACTCGCTCTGTAACCTTTCAGTGCCACCTCTGATTCCAATGCCTCTACAAGTTTGGCATCATCTACAAATTTGGCCAATATATGTTGAGCTTCGGAATACAAATCAATGATATGAAGTAGAAACATTAGTGACCCAACACTGATCCCTGTGACATCTCATCCTGATGTAACTCTTCCATCTAGTACTCACTGCTTTCTACTCAGCATCCAATTTCATATCAATTCCCAAGATTTATCTTCTTCCATTTCCCCTGTGGATTTGAGCTGAAGTGTAAGCTTTTTACATAAAACTTGGCTTTTGGAAGCCTAATTACATCAGATCATGGAGCGTTCACAGTCTACTTTGCTCTCACTTTCTCATAGCCAAGTTGATTGGTCAGGAAAAATCCTTCTGGATCTATCGTTACAATTCTTCATTTTCAATATCTTATCAACATTAATATTGTCAGTTCAAATATTCAGTCCGACACAATCTTCCTTCTCCTTGCACTCTCAGTGTGCTACAATATTACACTGTCTGGTTCTTCAGAGTCTGAACATTGTTGACCTCCTTCCTTTCTCATTACTCCATTCCTTACCCCTGAAACCTTAAGCTATGGTTTAAGTGTTTATATTTTCATAGAATTTAGTGCAGAAGGAGGCTATTTGGCCCATCGAGTCTGCACCGGCCCTTGGAAAGAGCGCCATACTTAAGCTCACACCTTCACCCTATCCCCGTAACCCCACCCAACCTTTTTGGACACGAAGGGCAATTTAGCATGGCCAATCCACCTAACCTGCACATCTTTGGACCATGGGTGGCAAGCGGCGCACCCAAGGAAACCCACGCAACACGGGGAGAACGTGCAGACTCCACACAGTCACCTGAGGCCGGAATTGAACCAGGGTCCCTGGAGATGTGAAGCAGCAGTGCTAACCACTGTGCCACCATGCTGTGTTTGGACCCTTGCTCTTCCTGACCTTGGTGTACAGTATCTCCCTGAACCTCTGCCATTGTCCCTCAACTGTACTACCCTTAATTATCTGCCCCAGTCTACTTGGGCCAACTCTTTCCTCAGGCCTGTATAATTACCTCTCTCCAACGGTAAAACTCCAATATGGCACTCTGTCTTCTCTCGCTCAATCTGAATTTGAAATTCGAGCATGCTGTGATCATTCCTTCCAAGAGATTACTTAAGGATAAGATTATTTATCAATCTTTCTTTGTTACATAATACTAAATCTAAAATTGCCTGCTTGAAAGAGATCTACCATGCAGATTTAGTGAGGAGCTTGCGACACTAAAACTCAGTAGAAACTCAGTAAAACATTTCGGGTGCAAATAAGAATCGTTTATTGCCTTTATTTGATTACAATTGAGAGTCACTTAAATCTTAATCTCTAATAAGTCCGGCTATCAGAAAGGACTTAAAGAGAAGCAACTTGTACACAATTTAACTTTTAAAATAATACAGAAATGGTTTCTTGCTTACGGCAAAACAGCTTGCATTTACTTCAAGAGTGGAAAAGTGAAAGTATGAAAAATAGAGACAGCGAATAGTTTAGATCAAAGTATAGGATGATTCCGGAATAAAGATGGCTGTACGGACCCTCACGGTTACACAAAATCATATCGTCTTTAGCCATCTATCTACACCTCCAAGCCAACCCAACCGGCCTGGGCCAGAATCAAACGAGCCCGACCCGACAGCCAGCCATCAATCCCCAATGTGCAACTCCAGCTCCAAATGCTTCATGTTTGAACACCCGCGCATGTAATGGAATGTGGCCCCGCGCCACCACCAAATCCAGTCCAAACTGGACCTCCGCTGACCCCGCCATTATCCACACCGTGGACAACAGCGCCCCAACGCTGCCACGGCGTTGCCACGTCCCCAATCCAATAAATGGCACAGCACAAGTCCAGTGCCAAACCATCCCCGAAACCATACTTGCCAGAACAATGGCCCTCTCATCCCCACCCAGCAAAAGTGCCGCTCCAATCTCCACCGTTTACGCGCGTGTCAGGTCCCCTGCACCTCCGCTGAACCATGCCCGAGGCCATGAATGCTAAAATCCTCAATCCAAAATGGGCACTCAAAACTGGGGCACAACATTCAAGCCAAACAGCTATCCTCCACCCACCAGGTGCACCAGAAAATAGCTGGCCTCTACACTGCTACCTGCTTGGCTCCATAACATATTGCTCTAAGAAACAATCCCTCATACACACTATGAAATCTCCCTCGAGGATACCCATGCCAATTTGATTAGACCAGTCAATTTGCATATTAAAATCCCCCATGATTACCATTGTGCCTTTCTCACAAACCCTCATCATTTATTGGTTTATACTATGCCCACTTTGGAAGTATTGCTCAAGGGACTACTTCAAGATTGACATCATCTGATCAATAATTCTTGATTCACCTCCTCCTCTCTTTTACTTGTTCAGCCTTGATGGCTCCCTGCACTAGGAAAATAGCTTGAAGCCCTTAACGTTGAACTGTCAATTATTTATCATTGTGAACAGTGGGGATCTTTTCTTTCAACCACTGTAACATGAAGAAAGAGACAGGTGAGATGAGGACTCGCAACATGAAACTCAAAGTTTCTTGGAAGAGAGGGGAACATGAACTTGAAATTGAAAAACTGTTTACCAAAGACTTTCTATTCATATGGTTAGGGAAGCAGCTGCAGTTCAAAGATGAGGTTAACAATCCATTCAAAATGGCTGCAGAGTGGCACAGTGATTAGCACTGCTGCCTCACGCCACCGAGGATGCGGGTTCGATCCCAGCCCCGGGTCACTGTCCGTGTGGCGTTTGCACATTCTCCCAATGTCTGCATGGGTCTCACCCCTACAACACAAGGATGTGTAGGGTAGGTGAATTGGCCATGCTAAGTTGCTCCTTAATTAGAAATAAATAAATATATATATATTTTTCATAAACAATCCATTCAATGGCTTTTGCAGGAATGGACCTCTCAGGGCAAAGGATCAGTATATTGGCAAAGTCTGACTTGGATGGCCATAGTCACAATTTGAGCTCTACCTCATATTCCACTTATGGAGTATGTAGCCATATCTTCCCTGGTCCATCCTCAAGCATTTGAAGTTTGCCCACATTTTTCGTGGAAAATTGAAATCTGGGATTACACCTCTCGGGCTAGTTACCAGGTTTCAGCTGGTGATGTTTGCAGTCAACATTGCGGTTCACCATCGAGTAGTAGGGCTGTTGTCAGTTTGTAGGCCGTGGAGTGTATTCCAGTTGGGACTACCGACGAACGCATGGGTTAATTTGACATCCTGCGTGAATGGAAATGCTTTGTTATTTGTCAGTTTGGTGTTTTCCCTGCTGACATCAGGAAGTCTACCAAAGGTGAAGCAGTCATTCTTCAAGTTATATTTTTGACTTCTAGCTGTGGTGGATAACTTAAGATTGGAAATTAGGGGTAGGGGTGGCACCTTGGCTGTCAAAATTAAAGCAGTGGGTAAGTAGCTATAAAAATGAAACTTTCTTTCCTGTGCTTTATGCTGTTTCTCATCATTCATTTTTTTTCCGATCAGAGCCAATGGTTAGCATTATTTTCCAATAGGCAACTTAAAAGCATTTTGTTCTGTGCAACAAAAATATGTTTTTCTCCACAATCTAGTTGTTATGCTCTGTCATAATTGAAACATGATTTTCAGTTGTTTGTTTTACAAAATATAACTTGTCTGATGTGGCCATTTTCCCTTCAAAGTACAATTTGTCTATTTGTTTCTCTCAACCATAAATTGGTTGCTCCAATAGCGACAGCTAACTGCCAAAATTATCATTCTTAATCTGCAATTAACAGAATATAATAGTAGGTTGAGAAGTTTGTTCAGTTTATGGATTGGGAAAAATGCTAGAGGTGTACAAATCATGGGACAGACAGCAGCCACACTCAAGGACTGATTTACCTCCTGGGCTGTTGGCACATATGCATGGCCTGTGCCTGCACCCTGATTCCTAGAGTCAGAGTAACTTAAATATTTTGGGTGGGCTTCTGGTTGGACTTACAGCTGTGCAACGAACCACTCAACATGACAGATGAAAGGACAGCACGGTGGTACAGTGGTTAGCATTGCTGCCTCACGGCGCCAAGGTCCCAGGTTCGATCCCAGCTCTGGGTCATTGTCCGTGTGGAGTTTGCACATTCTCCCCGTGTTTGTGTGGGTTTCGCCCCCACAACCCAAAGATATGCAGAGTAGGTGGATTGGCCACGCTAAATTGCCCCATAATTCATAAAAATGAATTGGGTACTCTAAATTTTTTTTAAAACATGACAGATGAAAATCTGTCTTGCAGTCCTTGAGAGATTGCAACAAGATGATGTGTCCAGCCGCGGCTGGAACAGCTGACTTTATTTTTAAAACAACTTGGAGCATCGGAAGTGCAACCAATAACATGGTATTGATTTAATTTCTCTTGGAAAATATAATGGGCTGGATTCTCCCAAAATGGGACTATGTCCCCACGCTGGCGTAAAAACGCTGGCGTTGCACTCCTGGAGTTTCCTCAAAAGAAGATCAGTCGATTCACTTACCTTCAGGGGGCTAGCAGGAACCCGCAGTGATTCATGCAGCTTTAGCTGCAGATACGGGCCCCTGCAATTCCGGTTTAAAGTCCGCGCATGCGCATGGTGGCGGCCTCAGCGGCCGCGCCGATCACCATGGCGGACTCGGACCGCGGAGGCAGCTCCGAAATGTAAGCCCCCCCTCCTGATCGGCCGCGGGCCTTTGCATCAGACCGGTCGGATCTGTGCCCCGGGCCACCCATAAGGCCCCCCCCCCCCCCCCCTCCCGGTGCCCGATCCCCCTGCCCCACCACCATTGCGGCTGCGAACTGAGTCTTCAGCCGCGACGTGCGGCGGTTCCCGAATGGCAATAGGTGGTTAGAACCACGCCGCCGGGAACTCGGCTGGCTGGGAGCGGAGTATCACTGGGCGGGCCTCTGGCAATGGCCCCCCAGCCGCGCGAAGTAAATCGTGGAACCGCCGATTCTCGGGTCCCGGAGAATCGCCGGAGCGGCGCTGGGCCCGATTTCGGCGGCAAACGTTTATTCTCCAGCCCCGCACGAACGCGATTTCAGCGTGGTGCTGCGGAGAATCCAGCCCCACATTTAAAGCCTCCCTTCACAAAGCAACATTGAAAGCCAGAAACACACTACAACCAGCACTGCCATGAGACAAACTATGGGAAATAACTCTCAATGACATAATATTTACTGACACAACACCAATATTCACGACACCACACAACCCTGCCATGGCAATCTCTGCAAGACGTGCCAGATCATTGACATGGATACCACTATTACACGCGAGAACACCACCCACCAGGTACGTGGTACGTACTCGTGCGACTCGGCCAACGTTGTCTACCTCATACGCTGCAGGAAAGGATGTCCCAAAGCGTGGTACATTGGCGAGACGCTGCGACAACGAATGAACGGACATCGCGCAACAATCACCAGGCAGGAATGTTCCCTTCCAGTCGGCGAACACTTCAGCAGTCAAGGGCACTCAGCCTCTGATCTCCGGGTAAGCGTTCTCCAAGGCGGCCTTCAGGACGCGCAACAACGCAGAATCGCCGAGCAGAAACTTATAGCCAAGTTCCGCACACATGAGTGCGGCCTCAACCGGGACCTGGGATTCATGTCACATTACATTCATCCCCCACCATCTGGCCTGCGAAATCCTACCAACTGTCCTGGCTTGATGCAATTCACACCTCTTTAACCTGGGGTTACCCCATCTCTGGATCTGTAAAGATTTAATCACCTGCTAATGGTCACATTCCAAGCATTGTTTGGCATCTTTGAATTTGTCTATATATGTGTTTCTGGAACATACCTCTTCATTCACCTGAGGAAGGAGCAGCGCTCCGAAAGCTAGTGACATCGAAACAAACCTGTTGGACTTTAACCTGGTGTTGTAAGACTTTGTACTAAAATATTTACTGCAATTGATGATAATTTCATTGGATCGCTACCGGCACTTACAGTAATGTTGGTGAGCTTGCTGGACAGTTTGTTGTTTCATTGGAACTATGCTGGGCCTTCAGTGTAATGTCAGAGCACGATCTCCTCTTAACACAGAGATTATATAGAAGCGAATACAGTAAACAGTAAGTCAAGGAATACAGCGAACAGTTGTGCTTCATAACTTGATCACTGTGAATACTTGATCTAAGTGACAAATCCAGGAAAAGGTCATTCTTCTGGAAAAATAAATCTCTCTTGAATCTGCAAGAGAGACGTACTCCTGGTACCCACGGGCATAACAAAGCATAGAAAGAGGAATAGATATTTGTCAGCAAATTTATTCTCTCCGTCGACCATATGCATCTGCCATATCATTGGATCCTTTAAACTTATTTTAATTCCCGAGATATAAAAAGGCAAAGTTTCTCGATAATTGGTTAAATAGAGAAATTTTACCCAAAACTACATTCTATATTGTTTATTGCTGACCGGTTTTCTTGACTTAATATGCCCATTCCACCAATCACCAAGCTCAGGAACCGTCACATCCCATAAAGCACTTGATCGTCTTTGCAACAATTGGATTTACCTTTGTGAGTCTTGATCCCTTCAAGGGGCTTGCTACTATACTATGCTCAATTTGATCCAACTTGTCAGGTCATACTTGGGAGCACTGCATAAAGTTCTAATCACTATATTGTAAAAAGCTCATGGTGGCAATGAAAAGGGTTCAAAACGATTTACAAGCATCATACCATAAATGCAAGATCATGTCTATCAGGAAGGATGAACAGGCTGGCTCTCCTTTCTCTTGAAAAGAGGACATTGAGGAGTGACAAAAGTCTTTAAAATTATAATAATAATCGCTTATGTCACAAGTAGGCTTCAATGAAGTTACTGTGAAAAGCCCCTACTTTCTGAAAGAGCAGATACAGGAATAATGTTTCTACTTGTCGAGGAAAACAATACTGCAGGATGTCAATATAAGATAGTCACCAAGAGGGAATTCAGAAGAAACGTCTTTACCCAGAGAGATCTGAGAATGTAGGACTCCCTATTACAGGGATAAGGTACGGTGAATACTTTACATGTCTTTAAGAGGAAATTAGATAAACATACGAGGAGAAGGGCATAAAGGGTAAAGATGATATAGTTTAATGAGGGAGGATGAATTGAAGCTTGAGGGGAGCATAGACACCAGCATTGACTGGTTGGGTTGATGGCCTGTTTCAATGCTGTCTACCTTAAAACATTCTATGGTGTCATGGAAGTCTTTGTTTCTCGATTTTTCCATGAAATTGCGGACAGAATTGGGTACTATAATGTGACACCATTGTGATCTCTGCAACAGGTGAGGCCTCCTTGTGGCGAATACATATCCGAAACACAAAGTTGCATCATCTGCATTCTTGTTTAAAACTGAAGTTGAAAAGGACTAAACAGCAGCCCACAGACTAAGAATGCTTGTGGTATGGCTAAGAAGAATGCTCTTCATCCTTAAAGCGAGCAAGATTTAGTGGCTGATGCCAAGAGGGGAAGAACCGAAGACGGCCACATTAGGGACATTAACAGGGGAAGTCATGCCATGGCAGCCAAAAACACGCTCTTAAATTAGGCAGTCATCCCTGTGATTTTACAGTTGGGACTTTTTCTTAACCCTGTGTACATGGGGGATAATAAATTAAAAGATCTTAATGTTACAAAGGATGTTTTAAAACTGAAGTTATATTACAGATATCATCCACAGCTATTGGAACTCAATTTAGCCATACAATTTGGAAGCTTACTTTTAATTTTCTTCCATGTTTATTTAAACATTATAATTAAAGGATACACAATTTGGTAAAAGCCACGACACAACTATGGTTAAAGTTGAGTCACACAAAGGCTTAGAAATGTTCAAAGGCATCGATATGCTAACACTGAACCAGAGAATGGTTACAGCACAGAACGTGGCTTTTCATCCCACCATGTCCATGTCCGTTCTCAGCTTGTCCCTCTTCCCCTGTAGTCCTGCGTAGGTTTTTTTTTCTTTTTAGATAATTATCCAATTCCATTTTGAAAGCCACAATTAAATATTTGCCTCCACCACACTCTCAGGGAGCTCTTTTAAGATCCTAATAAATCACGGTGTAAAAATAATTTTTCCTCGTTTGATCTTTGTTGCTTCTGGCATTCATTGGTTCTTCACATTTCCACTGATGCGAAAATTTCTTGCTAGGTGCTTCATCTAGACCCCTTTATGATTTTGAGTACACTATCAAAACTGCTCTCAGCTTTCTCTTCACTAAGGGATTTTCTCCAATCTTTCTACGTAACTGAACTTCCTTATCCCTGGACCCATTCTCATAAATCATTTCTGCACACTCTCTAACGCCTTCACATTCTTCCCAAAACGTTCTGCCCAAAATTGGATACAATACTCAGTTAAGGCTGAACCAGTGTTTTATAAACGTTCACCACAACTTCCTTGTTTTCTGTGCTTCTATGGTCTGATTTTTTTGTAAAAGAGGCAGGGTATCAGCAGTTGGGAATTTTCCTGACCCCCATGATGCCATCTCCATCCTGCAAGAGCCGCTTGCACTATTTTCATGTCAGGGAGGAACACATGGTCTGGAAAAGTCCCACTGTCTCTGGAAGGCGGCGTGAAGCGGCAATGAAGGCAGGCAGATGGCAAGGCCGGCAGGTTAGAAGGCCTATCTCTGTTTACTGGGGCATCAGCATGGTTATATTCATTATTGTTAGGCCATCTGGCAACTGTATCAACAGAAGTAGTTGGTCATCTGCTTTTATTCCACGTAGCCACATTATGAATGCTTGGTTAAGCTACAAGAATAGTTAATGGACTCGGTTCAGCAGAGGTCTGTTTAGACAGCTTGTAGGGGAATGCTAGCTTTGTGTGATTGGCAGCTTTATTACCTGGCGATAACTCGATCTTACTTTGAAGAATGTTTTCTCTGTGTTTACCTGGACAAGGTAAAGAGGCGTGAAGTAAATTTAAGAGTTTGTCAATGAGACTTTCACTGTCTATCTTTGACTAAAGCCTTATGTGAAGGTAAGAAGGGCAATGCTATTTGAAGGGAATGCTGAATACTTATTTTTCTTTGATTCCTGACTTGACACTAGGGATCCCCATTGTTCAGGATTCCTCTGAGGTGCCTCAAACCATGTCTCCTAACAAAATGGGCTCAACTGCATGAAAGCAGTGTTAGATCTCTGTATTAAAGTTCATGATGTGTCTGCTCTTGCTGTCTATGTCCAATTTAAATCTATTACTATTCTTCTCACAGTTCACAATACTTCTAAATTCTGTGTCATCCACCCATCTAAATTATCACAAATGTTTCAGTCAAAACCATAGGCAGGGAAAAGGTTAGAATGTGTTAATAGACACACCAAATTAGATGCTTATTTTGTTTTCATACATCAGCAGGTCATTCAGGCACATCTAGGGAGCATATTTTGAGAACAGGGGCTGCCCGTTCTGGATGGAAATGAGGAGAAATTGGTTCTCTCAAGTGGGTATTAAATATTTGGATATATATATCCATATTCATAAAAAGTTTAATTTTGCGACAAATGTTCATTTATATTAGAATGTGACATCTGGGAGGAGCTCTTGTGGAGCAGTGGGTTCCTGCCTCTGCACGAGACGCTCTAGGTTCCAGTCCCACTACAGTACTGGAGCCAAAGAAGTTGCTTTCATTATACAGTCAAATAGGTTGAGTATCAACTTGTAAATCCTTCCAAAATAAATCAATGGCAAGTGGCAAGAACAACACAGATTCCTGGTCAGCCATATAATGGAAAGAAATTACTACCATCTACCATCACTATCCACACCTCCAAGCTACAACATGCATCTCAAAGTCTATATTGCCATAGTAACCTGGAGGAATGGCTGATGTGGATCAGATTGGTACCAAACGCATAGGGCAAGCGCCATTCATTGCTGGTCCCACATACGGGGACGACAGAACGGCTCTTGGAGGTGGGGGGGGGGGGGGGGTCTCCCAGGTGTGTGACTTCTGGGAAAGGCGACATCCTGGCATTGTTGGTGCCACCTGAGCACTGTGACACTGCCAGCCTGGTACCCTGGCAGTGTCACCTGGGTGGCAGCCTGGAACTGCCAAGGTGCCCGGGTGGTGCTGCCAGCTGGCAGTGGCACTGCCACAGTGCCAGGCTAGCAGTGCCAAGGTGCCAGGCTGTCATTATTCCCGCGTTGGAGATTGGGCCCGGGGGTGCTTGCCCATGTGAGGTAGGGTATAGGAAAGGTTCCCCCACCCCCCCCAAGGATGCCCTTGGTGAGTTGGGGCTCTGAAAGGGTTGGAGGGATTGTCATTTTTAAATGGCTCCCCACTCTCTTCCTGCACTGAGGAGTTCTGGTGATCGGAGCTCCTCAGTGCAAGTAACTCGATTAAGTGTGGCCTCATCGAGGCATTCCCCGCTGAGGTCCGAATTGCAACAAAGTCCCGATAGATAGCGTGGTGTTTCTCTGCACTGCGAGCGCTGGGAAACACCTGGCTAAACGTGCCTGTCATGGGACCTTGTTGCAAGTTGGTTCGATCGTACCCATGATTGCAAAGTGATCACAGGTGGCACCTGAATATTCAGGGTTTTGACATTTTGGAAGAACAGGAAGAAGGGAAAAGGAGGTGGTTGACTCTGTTAATAAAGCATGAGATTAGTACAACAGTAGGAAATGATATTGGATCAGAGGATCAAAATGTAGAATCAGTTTGGGTGGAGATAAGAAATAGGAAAGGAAGTAAGTCACTGGTGAGAGTGGTTTACAAAGAAATAAATAATGATGGCTTGAAAGAAAGGTATTGTATGAATCCTGGGAAATTTTAGTCTTCATATAGATTGGACAAATCAGAATAGCTAAAGTAGCCTGGAGGATGACTTCATAGGGTTTATTTGGGTCAGCTTTTTTTACAGTAGTACGTTCTGGAACCAACCAGGGAACAGGCTACTTTAGACTTTTTAATCTGTATTAATTAATTATCTCAAAGTAATGAATCTTCAAGCTAAGAGTTAGCATACCATTATAGAATTTCACTGTCCATTTGAGGATAAGAAATTTGGGTCTGAAGTTAGTGTCTTAAACTTACATAAACACAGATATGGAGTTTATTTTGAGTTGCTAAACTGGAATGGGAAAATAGGCTTAAACTAAGATAATCGAGAAGCAGGAACAGACATTTAAAGAGGTATTTTATAACTCTCAATAATGATACATTCCATTGAGAAAGACAGACACTGGGCAGCACGGTGGCGCAGTGGATAGCACTGCTGCCTCACGGCGCGGAGGTCACTGTCTGTGTGGAGTTTGCACATTCTCCCCGTGTTTGAGTGGATTTCGCCCCCACAACCCAAAGATGTGCAGGGTAGGTGGATTGGCCACGCTAAATTGCCTCTTAATTGGAAAAACTGAATTGGGTACTCTAAATTTATTTATTTTTAAATAAAAGGGAGAAAGAAAGACAGTATGGGAAGATTGCACCGTCCGTGGGTAACTATGAAATAAATGAAAGACATTCACCTGAGGAAGGAGCAGTGCTCCGAAAGCTAGTGATTTGAAACAAACCTGTTGGACTTTAACCTGGTGTTGTAAGACTTCTTACTGTGCTCACCCCAGTCCAACGCCGGCATCTCCACATTATGAAAGATAAGGATGATAAGGATTGCTTAGCCCAATGCTTTTTATGATGGTTAATTGCACTCCTAGCTCCAAATTTAAGAATCTTTGAAAACATGATTTCAGCTGTCAAACACACTCTAACCCAGACTTTTAACATTTACTTTGCCAAATATCTATCATACAATATAGCTAAAATTCCTCCATTCACCACACCATTTCATTCAGAGATGGAAATGAATTTCTTCTCTCAGACGGTAATGAGCCTATGGAATTTGCTTCTCATGAGAGCAGTGGAGACATAATCCTTAAACATATTCATGGCTGAGTTAGACAGGTTTTTGACTGGCAAGGGAGTTAAAGGTTATGGGGGGGGCGGGGGGGGGGGGGGGGCGCGGTGGGGAGGTTCGGCGGGAAATCAATCAGCCATGATTTTATTGAATGGCAGAACAGGCTTGATGGGCCAAATAACCTGTTCCAGTTTCCATTTCTTATGATCTTATGTTACTTTTATTTTCACTGTCTGGACAGTGACCTGGTGGAGTGGATTTTCACCTCTATCGGACCTGGACAGTATACATTACATCAAAACAATGCAATGGAAATAGGGTCAGTTCTTTCATGGGTGGGTGATTCACTCCAACCGATCACCATTTTTTTTGAACCCGTTATTCAAAGTCCATGGATAGGTTGGGCCGAAGGGCCTGATTCCATGCTGTAAACATCTATGACTCCTGAGTGGTGAATGTGGATATATTACATTTACAGAGTTGACATGGGGCCTACAGTTCAAGTTGGGCACCATTATTGGTTGGATCAGTATGAATTTTACAGACAAAGGGCAACCTGAATAATAGCAAAAAGAAAATATCTGTGGAATAAGTTTGAAAGACATTTAATGCAAAAGAAGCAGTTCTTAAATGTGGTTTACTCCACAGGAGGCAAATAAACAAAATAATGAATATATATGGTGGCCTGAGGACATTAAAACATGAATGCTGGGATGACCTGCTGCGTGCTTCCAGCACTTTAGTTCAATTGATCATTTGCAAAAGTTGATACTTAAGATTGTACCTTTAAAGCACTGCTGAAAAACACTGAAGCTCTCATATTAGGGCCACCTCTCACTTTTACCAGGCTCTCATATTACCATAAAGGGAAAATGCCTCCAATCTTAAAATCAACACCAACAAACAGTGGCAGCAGTGTGTACCATCTACAAGATGCACAGCAGGAACTCACCAAGGTACCTGGGGCAACACCATCCAAACCCATGATCACTACCATCTAGAAAGACAAGAGCAGCTAGTAGCTGCGAACACCACCACCTGGAGGTTCCCGTTCACATCATTCACATTCCGGACTTGGAAATATAATAATTAATAATAATCTTTATTGTCACAAGTAGGCATACATTAACACTGCAATGAAGTAACTGTGAAAAGCTCCTAGTCACCACATTCCGACGCCTGTTCGGGTACACAGAGGGAGAATTCAGAATGTCCAATTCACCCAACAGCACGTCTTTCGGGACTTGTGGGAGGAAACTGGAGCACCCGGAGGAAGCCCATGCAGACACAGGGAGAACTTGCAGACTCCACACAGACAGTGATCCAAGCCGGGAATCAAACATGGAGCTGTGAAGCAACAGTGCTACCCATGGTGTTACCGTGCTGCCCCCAATTGCTGTTCCTTCACTGTTGCTGGGTCAAAATCCTGGAGTTCTCACTTTTACAGCAGTGTGGGTGCGCCCAATCCTCAGGGACTGCAGAGGTTCAAGAAGGCAACTCACCACTACCTTCTGAAGGATAACTAGGGATGGACAATAAATGCTGGCCTAATCAGCAATGCCCACATCGCGTAAATGAATATTTTAAAAAATTAAGTTGATTGTCATAACGCTTAAGATTACGATTTTTTTATTTCATGACTACTTCAGAAGAATTTCTTCCACTAAGAGATAACAAATAAATCACTCACCTGGTAAGGAACAATGCTCTCATGTGCAGTCCCCCACCGTTTTGCTTCCTTTCTGCCAGTGAGATAATTTGCAGCAATGTGAGTAAGGCAAGCAACCTGTTTGAAACAAAGGAAATGACAATCAACAGCAAAGATAAAAGTTTTTTTCAAAGTTCTATATTCATTATTGAAAACTGCTTCCTCATCAATCATTACATTTCCTTTCCTTGAAAGCAAAAAGGAAAAAAAATGCTTAAAGTTTATTATGGGATCAATTATTTCATCTGGTTACCATGGGATTAACGACAGGGCTCAAATAATCAGAGGAAATTAAAGAGTGAGGTTAGAAAAAATATCTTTACATGGTTCGAATGCGGAATTCTTTGCCACAAACCATTGTTGAAGCCAAATCCACGAGCATCATCAAATGGTAAATTAGATAATTCCTTGAAAAAGACATTAAAAGAGTGGAATTAAACTGGGTGGCTACAATGTGGAGAAAAAGACGTGTTGAGCCAATGCTTGTTTTCTGCAGGAACATGTATAATTTGGGGATTTTTATTGGAGAATTTAGGTAGATGTAATTTTAATCTGAGACTCAGCCAAGTGGAAGACTATAAATGTACAAGCTTCCGCACTTAACATGAACTCAAAGAACAGGAACTGAAAGTGAGTTAAATGAAAGTGTTTCTTGCTTATGGATCAATTTATCTCTTCAGTTTCATTTGGGATTAAACTCAATGGTTTATAAATTGGAGGGCAAGATTGCTCAATCAGAAACCTTCCCATTAAAGAAATGAATTAAGTTTCAAATTAATAAACAATGTATCTGAACCTTTCAAACCAAAATAAACCTATTTTACCCCTTTTAAAGTGCAATTACTTATTATATTAAACCATAAAATATAACGTGAACTTCAAGAACTTCCCCACTTTCTAATCAGAGATTTGTGCTCCTATACCTGCGACGGTGGGCTCAGGCAGGGAAGGTGGAAAAGGGCCTTCCGAGGAGATGTGTGCTAATTTCCTCCCACCATCCACATCCCCAATGTTCCTGTGTTCACAGGCGATCAGGAACCCAGGGGCAGAAAATCTACTCAAATCTGTTGCAGAATTCAACCATTATGGACCCAGAGCTGAAACAATTATTAATAGCAATTTTAAATACCCTCTCTATCTTTAAGATAGAAACACAATTTTATTCCCAATCAACTTTGAAATTCCACTGTACAGCAAAATACCATTGCCAAAGCTTAGTTTCAATGTACTCGGTATCTTAATTCAGTGATTAAGGATCCCAAAAATAAAAGGTAATTAACTGCACAACATGAAATGCACTTGAGATATCATTCTCATTAAAACAAATGTAATCCAAGTTTAATTTGACTGTGTAAATCTTCTTGAATTTCTTTGGTGTGTGACGTAAAGAAATGATCCAGAATTAATTGAGTGGAATCAGCAATTTTGGCACATTCACAAGGTACAAGGTACAATTTTAGCCCTGGTCACACAGTGAAGACCTATTGTTGGGAGAGCAGTTAAAATCATTTGGAAGATTTACCCATCCCATTTCCTTCCCTTAACCTGCTATTTTTAACTGACCATTCAGCAGGCACACAGTTCACCAAAAAGTTAACCTTTTAACTATTATTTTTTTTATTTTGCTTGCACAGCAAGGAGGAGCAGGAGTGGTATTAATCCAAGAATATTAACTGAAACAAGGGATGAGATCAATGAGGTGCTGACACTAACAGCAGAATCTTGTAGAGGCAACAGGGGTCTTAGCCGCTATCTGCACAGCCTATAAAGGGTGCCTCTTCCAAGGAAGGCCCATCACACCTTGTTCGACTCAGGTACTTGGCATGCCAGCAGTGGGCCTTCCCCAGGATCAAGGATCCTGGGTGGCCGGCAGCTCTGCTGAACAGCAGCCATGGACTGGGGTGAGCACAGTAAGAAGTGTTACAACACCAGGTTAAAGTCCAACAGGTTTGTTTCAAATCACGAGCTTTCGGAGCGCTACTCCTTCCTCAGGTAAATGAAGAGGTATGTTCCAGAAACATATATATAAATATAGACAAAGTCAAAGATGCAAGACAATGCTTTGAATGCAAACATTTGCAGGTAATTAAGTCTTTACAGCTCCAGAGACAGAACATACATAACAGCAGCGCTAGTGGAGAGGCTACTGCCGGTATGACATTCACCCGAGGCCTAGGATCTTCACCGGATCCCAGGCCAGGGGCGAGTGATGGCCGGAGGGGTGTCACGGGGAAGGGGATCGGCAGAAAGGGAAAGAGTATGGGCTCCCAGCAGACCCCCTATTCCCAATGCTGAATCGTGCAATCAGGCACCGAGTATCTTTCAATGAAAAACTTCCCTGGGAGCCCGCGGGCAGCCCCGCACAGATTTGCTTGTCGGGTTCCGTGAGCCTGCTGCCACCCCTGCGCTAATACCAACCGTAACGAGGTGAAGCCAACTTAAGACAACCAATTGGTGGTGGGACAGGCAGGTCGCCGCTGGTTTTTCCACCGCGGACTTAATCGGGGTGGAAGCAGGAAGGTGGCCTAATTAAATGACCCCTCACCACAGAGGGCACAAGATTCTACACCAAGTCTTGGAAAAAGAGTTCCTATGTGTTTGCTCCATCACTCAATTTGATTATCCTAACTTAATTTACCGGCTTAGCTCCATACCCCTAACAAAAATCTAACCATCTTGGAAACTCCAATTGTTCCAGCATCCACAAGCTTCTGGTGGAGAGAATCTCCTGTTTCTACCACCCTTAAGTGTTAAAAGGTGCTTCCTGATTCTCCCCAGAAATGTCCTGGATCTTACTTAAAGATTACATTCTCTTCACTTTGATTTTCCAAACAGAGGAAATAGTTTATCTGTATTTACCCACTCTAATCCTTCCAACCATTCAAATACAATATATGAAAGAGTTGAGTTGCCAAAAACAAATGACATCTGACACACATTTTCAAACAATGGCAAATCAGTGCAGGTAATTGCATGCATCAGTCGCACATTAATAAAATAGGAGATTTAGATTTAGATTTGTCATATATATCGAGGTACAGTGAAAAGTATTGTTCTGTGTACAGTCCAGGCAGATTGTTCTGTACATGAAAAACATAGGGCATACGATAAATACACAATGTAAATACATAGACATCGGGTGAAGCATACGGAGTGTAGTGCTACACAGTAGAGAAGATGCATAGAGATCAGCTCAGTGCATATGAGGGTTATTCAGGAGTCTGGTAACAGCAGGGAAGAAAGCGGCCTTTGAATCTGTTTGAATGTTTTCTATGGTGCATCTGTAAAAGCTGGTAAGAGTCAATGTGGACATCCTGAATTTCCCTAGTTTCCTGAGAAAGTATAGGTGCTGCTGTGTTTTCAGGATCGTAGCGTCGGCGTGGGTGGACCAGGACATTGTTGATGATGTGCACAGCTAAGAATTTTAGTCTCCAGCTCGGCACCACTGATGCAGACAGGGGAGTGTGCGTGATTAGATAATAAATTGGTTGGAGGGGTGAACATGCACCAGGTACTACTCAACAAAGTGGTATCATGGTAGAGGGGGCCTGCAAAGCGGAGTGGCACACAGGGTTCAAAGCTGGACCCTCTACTGTTTCTAATTTTGGACTTGGCTACAGAATCTCAGTGAAAACTGGCTAAACCACCAAGTGCTGGTTGAGGCGGCAGTTCAGTATCAAGCCAATACAGAATAAAAGCTACAGAATACAAACAGAAAGTTCTGGAAATACTTAGTAGGTCAGGCATCATCTGTGGAGAGAGAAACAGCTAATATTTTGAGGTAAATTATGATTCTTCTTCAAAATTCTCAGAACCTACAAATTAAGTTAGTTTACTAAATGAGTGGAAAGAATAGCAATAGGACATCTTTTACAGATAATTTCAATGTACATGTAGTAAGAAAAAAAATGGCATGGTTACAAACTTTGTACAGTGTTATCAACATAACTGAGGGACTAGAAAAGGCAGGGATTCCCTAACTGGGTGTGGTTGAACCTCAGGGTTCTGTGGGACTCCAGAAGGGGCCCAAGAGGTGCCTGGGCTGGGAGGTTGCCTGACAAGAGTCAGTGCCAGGGAGGGGAGATGGCAAGAAGAGTTGGGGCTGGGGAGGACCCAATAGGATTAAGGGCTGGGGGAGGGCCCCCGAGAAGAGCCTAGGCTGGAGGAGGCCAAGAAAGGCCAGTGGTGGTGGTGGTGGTTGGGAAATTTAACCTGGCCAATCCACCTAAGCTGCACATCTTTGGACTGTGGGAGGAAATCCGAGCACCCGGAGGAAACCCACGCACACACGGGGAGAACGTGCAGACTCCGCACAGACAGTGACCCAAGGCCGGAATTGAATCCGGGTGCCTGGAACTGTGAGGCAGCAGTGCTAACCACTGTGCCACCGTGACTTAGAAACATCTTTGAAGTTCATTTTTTTATGCTTGCACCTATTGACAATAATAATCATTTTTTGTGGTTTAATTGCTCAATATAATAAGAATGAATCAAGAGTTCCTTCAATACTCTTGGGAGGTCAAAAGGGCTGAAAAGGTTTGGGAAACCCTGGACAAAGGTATTAATAGCTTCACTGTTCAAAATGTACATTTGCGACTTCCGGTGACAGCGGGCGGGAGGCGGCCACACAATGGAGGGCTCCCGTTCGGCAACGGCATTTTCAGGGCTTTAAGCCACGTCCCAGGGTCCACAGAAGCGGCAGAAGCAGGGAGACGGCACGGAGGAGGCACAGTGAAGACACAGGAGGAAAAAAAGAACAAAAAAAAATGTCGAGGGTGAGCAAGAAAACGGCCGGAAAAAAAACAGCTGAAGGTCCGTCGGGGAGTGGAAAGGTCACCGCGGGGTCACCAAGGAAAATGGAGGCTGGAGCACCAGGGAAGGCCGCACTCCTTACAGCTGAAGCAATAACCAAGGTGATGGCTGCGGAATTTGAAAAGCAGTTGGCGCAGATTGCAAAATGCATGGAGACGGTGAGGAAGGAGATGAGGGAGGTTTTGAGTGTGCTGGTGGAGGAGGCGGTTTCCCCGGTGAGGACGGAGATGGCGAGCGCAGTGGCGGAGGTGCGAGAGCAAGGGGAGGCGCTGAAGGAAGTGGAGGAGACGTCATTGCAGCACGGTGATCAACTTGCCTCGATGGGGAAAGAGATGCGGAAGGTGATGGATACGAACAAGGATCTGCGAGGAAAAATGGAAGACCTGGAATACAGATCCAGACGACAGAATTTGAGGATTGTGGGGCTGCCCGAAGGAGTTGAAGGACCAAAGCCGACTGAGTATTTTGCCGCGATGCTGGCAAAACTATTGGGGGAGGGGGAGGATCCCTCCCGATATGAACTGGATCGGGCTCATCGGTCATGGAGGCCTGTACCAAAGGCAAGTGAGCCGCCAAGGGCAGTGGCTCTGTGCTTCCGTAGGTACAGGATGAAGGAGAAGGTCCTGAGCTGGGCCAAGCAGAAGCGGGTGGTGCAGTGGGCTGGAGCTGGTATACGTGTATACCAGGACTTTACGGTGGAGCTGGCAAGGAGGCGGGCTTCCTTCAACCGGGTGAAGAGGGCACTGTACATTAGCAAGGTGCGGTGCGGCATTGTATATCCAGCAAAGCTGAGGGTGGCTTACAAGCTCAGGGACTTTTATTTTGGAACGGCGGAAGCAGCGGAGGAGTTTGCGAAAGCAGAAGGACTATGGCAGAACTGAGAAATTGAGGAATGGCCATGTGCCGATGTAACCTCATGACTGTATTTTCTTCTTTTTTGTATCACTGCGCGCGGGTGTAGAGACTAAAGGAGCCAATGTGGTATATATTTGGACAAGGAAAGGGACGGGACTTTCACTCGAAATGAGGGTTCTTTGGGGTGTAGGTGGATATGCGGGGTTTGTGTGCTAAAAGGGGATCTTTGGACTTTCCTAGGGCCGGGCAAGTGGGAAAGGGTCCCGGGCGGGGGCCTCCACGCTGGCCGGTTTAAGCCGGCCAGTGAATGGGAGTGAGATGGGGGGGGGAGGGGCTGCGGCCATCGGAGCCTGGCAGAACAGGGTCCGAGTGGTCTAGCCGGGGTGGAAAGTTGGGGGGAAGGAACCGAGATTGGGAGGAGGAGTTTTACAAGAGGCAGTGGACGGGAGGAGCTGGAGACCGGGGGTGGGGGTGGGGGGGTGGTGGGGGGGTGGAGAGCTGTGTAGATTAAGGGTGACTACGGGTAATCCCTGATTCCTTTTTGTCATTTGTTTATGTAAACATGCGGGTTGAGGTTTGGGGGTTGGTGGGTAGATGGGATCATTGTTATTATGGGGATTGACATATCTTGCTGATTATTGTTTATTGTTGATGGGTGTAAATGTGGGAGAAAATGTGAAAAAGGAGGAGAATTTTTAAAAATGAAGAAAAAAAAAATGTACATTTGCTGTTGAACAACAATCAACTCAGTGAGTAGACTGCTAAATTATGTACCCAAAACAAAGTACAAGTTGGAGAAAGGTATACTATATCGTGCTTTGTACTGATCATACTAAAAAGTTCAAAGACACTGGACGGGATTCTCCGTTAGCCGGCGCTGAAATCGGGGCGTGCGATCGGGGGTAGAATAGTTCCCAACGCCAAAATTTAATTTGCAATGCTCCGTCACCTCAAAAACAGCGTCAATGCAATGTGTACTCTAATCACCGTTTGCGTAGCATTAGTGGGCCCATCCGCGATTCTCCACCTCCAATGGGCTGAGTTCCCGACAGCTCGGTCCACGCGTGCTCTGAAAGATCGTGAACCTGGCATGGTGGCTGCTGAGAGAGAGGGGGGTGTACGGATGGTGTCCAGCACCACCACATTTCTTCGAACAGTTGTGCCGCTGGCCAGTGGGCTTCTGCCAGGGTCAGGGGAGTAGTGGGGGTGGACAGGAGGTGGGCTGTGGGGTCAGGGTGGACGGGTACGCAACATCATTACCGCAGCCGGCAAGGCAGTCAAGCAGCTGCACATGCCACTGACAGCCCGCTTTAAACTTGGCGCCCTGGGATGTAACGGAGAATCCGGCACTGTATCGATTTGGTTAGAGTTGAGGAGATGAAAAGGAGCTGTGATATTGTTGGATGTTTATTGATGAACCCCAAATAATGAGAAGGAGATGGAAGGGCAAATCTCAGAGAAATGTAAAGATCATAGATCAGTAATGTTGCGGACTTCAATAACCTAGTAATCTAGACTGAGGGAAATAAAAACAGTAATGGGAAGTAAAATGAGGAATTCCTTAAATCTTGAGTATTGCTGAAACAGAGACATGCTGTCAAAGCCGTTCGTCTTGCATATCAGGATGCGTAAGAATACCAATTGTAAAGGGAATAACAATTTATACTGCATAAGAGAGTGCTGATTGGTTGGCAAGTGGGCTTGGTTGGTAGAGGAGATGCCAGCTTTTGTTTAAAGTCAAACCAGGCAGGTTAAATCTGATTGGTTAAGATGCCCTGGGGAATGAAGCAGGGAATGTCTGTGCCCCCCCCCCCCCCCCCAAGTTTGCATTTAGTTGTAAAAGGCACACCATATGGAAAATAGGACTTAAGAACAGGAGTAGGCTATTTGGTCCTTCAATCCTGCTCCGCCATTCAATATGATCATGATTGATCAGGTTGTGGTACCAGCTTCACCTTCCTGTCTGCCCCCAAAACCCCTGGACACCCGCGTCTTAGCAAAAATCTACAAACTCAGCCTTGAATAAATATAATGGGCCAACCTCCATAGAATTCCACAGATTAACAACCCTCTGAGAGAAACAAAATCTGCTCCTCTCGGTCTTAAAAGGTAGGCTTCTTGGGCAAAATTCTCCGGTATCGGCGCGATGTCCGCCAAAAACGGTGCAATTCAGTCGGGCATCGCGCCGCCCCAAAGGTGCGGAATCCTCCGCATCTTGGGGGGCCCAGCCCCAACCTTGAGGGGCTAGGCCCACGCCGGACTAATTTCTGCCCCGCCAGCTGGCGGAAAAGGCCTGTGGTGCCCTGCCAGCTGGCGCGGAAATGACATCTCCGGGTGGCGCATGCGCGGGAGCGTTAGCGGCCGCTCACGGCATTCCCGCGCGCCCCCCCCCCCCCAGGACCCCGGAGCCCGCCCGCGCCGCCTTGTCCCGCCGGTAAGGGAGGTGGTTTAATCCACGCCGGCGGGACAGGCATCCTATCAGCGGGACTTCGGCCCATTCGGGCCAGAGAATCACCGGGGGGGGGCGCCAACCGCGCGGCGCGATTCCTGGCCCCGCCGAATCTCCGGTGCCGGAGAATTCGGCAACCGGCGGGGGCGGGATTCACGCCAGCTCCCGGCGATTCTCCGACCCGGCGGGGGGTCGGAGAATCTCGCCCCTTATTCTGAAACTTTCTCCTCCAGCTTTAGCCTCCCTCTCAAGAGAAAACGTCCCGTCAGTATCCATTCTATTAAGTCCCATCAAGTTTGTATATGTATTAAGGTCATTCTTATCAACTCCAATGAGTACTCAACCTGTTCAGGCTTTATTCGTAGGATAAGCCTTTCGTCCCAGGAATGAGTCGAAGGAACCTTCTCTGAACTGCTGCTAATGTAATTATATGTTTTTTTCCAATAGGAAAACCACAATTGTACACAGTATTCCAAATGTGGCCTCGCCAAGGTCCCATACAACTGCAGTAAAACTTCCTTACTTTTATATTCCATTCCTCTTGCAATAAATTCCAACATTCTATTTGTCTTCCTAATCATTTGCAGTACCTGAATACTAACTTTAGGTGATTGATGGACTCAGACCCTTCAGCACCACCAGGGTCTGCATCTTTCACCATTTACATACTATACTGCTTTTCTATTCTTTATGCCAAAATGAAGAAATTCCTATTAACTCATGTTATACTCCATCTGTCAAATATTTTCCCACTCACTTAACCTGCCTATGTCCCTTTGAAGACTCTCTCCCTCCCCTTGCTCCTTCTGTCTGCCAAGGAGAGAAGCCTGTGCGTGAATATATGTAAGTGAGCCACACTAGGAGCCCGATTGATAATCTTACATTGGATGTCAGTTGACTTCTCAGCACAATCGGTATTGTTTCACAAGTGTCGACCAATCGCAGAATCACACCTAATGTTAGATACTATGGGCGCAATTTAACCAAATGGGCACAGAGTCCCAGAGCGAGCATGTTTCGTCACGTGTTTCCCAGCGCTCGCACCCACAGAGAAACACGACCCTATCAAACATGACTCGGGTTAGATTCGGGGCCTCAGTGGAGAATGGGTGGCCGAGGCCGCACTTAGTCCCGTTTCCTGACCGAGGTGCCCTGCTCACCGAAACACCTCAGTGCAGGGAGAGATCGGGATGCCATTTTTAAATAGGCTCCCAATCGCGTGCAGGCTACTAGGCTGACAGTGCCTGGTTGCCGGGTGGCACCAGCAGTGCTAGGCTACCACCCTGCCTAGAGAGCAAGCACCTAGGGGCCTACAATCCCCTGGGAGATGAACCCCCCACATAGAGTGTCGCTGCGTCTGGTCTCCGTTTGTGGAAACCAGTACTGAACGGCTATCGCCCGAGTTCTCCAAGGCAAAGGGGATAGATCCCTACACCTTGGTTACCTCAGGGAACTGCATATTAAAGTGAGACGAGCGGTCTTGTTCTAATATGCAGATTTTCCACAAAGCGAGGCCGCCCACAATGGGCGGCTTCACATTGCGGCATCGCGTGAGATCGCGTTGGATCTCGCGAGGCGTGGTGAGCCAGATAGGTTCTGGATGCGGCGTCTCCTGTCATTTACCGGCCACATTGCACCGTGGCGCGCTGCTTTTCAGGTGCAGCATGGCCGGTAGATCGTCCCCTATGTTTTGAGTTTTGCAAGCGTATGTTAGTTGGATACAATCTTTACTTTTTGCCTGTTGCGAACAACTGAAGGGATAAAGAACAAACAAAAGTACAGCACAGGAACAGGCCCTACGGCCCTTCAAGCCTGTGCTGATCATGCTGCCCGCCTAACCTAAGACGGAGGTTGAGGGGTGACCTGAAAGAAGTCTACAAAATTATGAGGGGCATAGACAGAGTGGATATTCAGAAGCTTTTTCCCAGGATGGAAGAGCCTAGGGGACATAGGTTTAAGGGGCGATGGGCAAAGTTTAGAGGAGATGTGAGAGGGAAGTTTTTTTCATACAGAGGGTAGTGGGGGTCTGGAACTTGCTGCTGGGGGAGGTGGTGGAAGCAGGTATGATAGTGACATTTAAGGGGCGTCTTGACAAATACATGAATAGGACGGGAATAGAGGGATAACGACCCCGGAAATGTAGAAGGTTTCATGTTAGGCGGGCAGATGTGCTGCTTGATATGATCCGCTGCCAATCATTGGCCTGAGGCTTATATACCTGGCATCATATAGGCACTGAAATTCATATACCACATTATTTATTAGTGTGGTGGGCAGAACGTCTTTATGTCTTGAAAGCACCATCCTGTTAGTGGAGAATACCACCGTTGCTGCATAGTAGCAGCCTGAAACGGCTAGCTTCACCTATTGCTCAAAGTTTTGAGATAACTTACCCATCCAGGGTAATCTGAACTAGACTGGGCACTTTTCATGATCAGAAATGGTGGCCTTAGGCCCAATAAAGAGGTTGTGCAACATACTGCAAGCAATGATCTGACCAGGGTAGCCATTATCCCACATTATAGCTTTGATGTGCCCTATTTCAGGATCAAGTTTGCATGGTGAGAAAATGGCTCGGGAATAAGTTATAAGGTTGCCGATAAGGCCAATCTTACAGCGTGTGGAGCTGTAAGAATCCCAACGTATATATTGACCAGTTACGGTAGGCTTGTGGCAGACCGTGGTGGAGAACCCACTCGCAGATTTCTCAACTAACACTTTGGGAAAAGGGAGATCATTTGAGTGCTACATTTCAAAGGTGAATTTGAGCGCAAAATGGAGCCCATTAAGGCAAGCAAGAAAAATCTTATCTGCCTGCGGCTGCGGATTCAAATAGAGCAAACATATAATCTACATATCAGAAATATGCAAAGAGTAGGAGGTTAGGTGTCATTCCATGGAACATGTGTTTCTTGTGTTTGAGAGCTGGACTTGGACGGGATCCCATGGCAACACCATCTATTTGGGGATACAGGGCGTTGTTAAAATTGAACTGACCTGCATGAGTTGCTAAGTTCATAAGTTCAATAAATACAGATTCAGACAATGGTGGCATGTCTAGATTGCCAAGATATAATGACGATGGTACAAATGTATTTGGCTTCCTTGGGTGGTACATTGGTTATGTATGGCAGTGGCAGTGGATGAGTAGATTCTTCGGGCTGGAGGACAAGTGTGCTAGATGCGCCGGAGGGTCGGCGAATCATGTACACATGTTCTGGTCGTGCCCTAAATTCAGGGGGTACTGGCAGGGATTCGCAGATGTCATGTCCCGGGTATTGAAAACTGGGGTGGTAATGAGCCCGGAGGTGGCAATCCTTGGGGTTTCGGAGGACCCGGGAGTCCAGGAAGAGAGAGTGGCTGATGTTCTGGCCTTTGCTTCCCTGGTAGCCCAGCGATGAATACTGTTAGCATGGAGGGACTCAAAGCCCTCAAGGGCTGAGGTATGGCTATCGGACATGGCGAGCTTTCTTGGCTTTGAGAATGTCAAGTTCACCTCGAGAGGTTCGCTACTAGGGTTCGCCCGAAGGTGGCAGCCATTTATCGACTTCTTCACAGAGGAGTAAGCGTCAGCAGTGGGGGAGGGGGGGTGGGGGGGGACAAGGGTAGAGTAGAGTAGAATAGGGGGATGTTGAGGCAGGTCCATGCGTGAACAGAGCCATGGTTTGCACTATGTTTAATTTGTAATTTGTGTCTTAACTTTTTTTTTGTACTGTACAATGTCACTTTTTCTATATGCCTAAAATACCTCAATAAAATCGTTTGTTTTTAAAAAAATGTATGGCAGTGATTCCTTTATGCATGCTAGAAGGTCCATATATTCATATACAGGGTTCTGAATTTTGCAGACAGAAGGAGCATGTCCATGCATTGCGTCCTTCTCAACTAAACAAAAGCTAGGGGGACAGCCAATCACTTGTTCATTCCCCATGGCAATGCCTTGATCAAAGACAACCTGCCTGGTTTGAATTTAAATAAAAGCTTGGCAGTGAATGGGTTCCTGGTGCATTCTTCAGTGCCACATCTCTACCAATCATGGTCCACTTGCAAACCATTCAGCACCCTCTTCTCATGCAATATAAATTGTTGTTCTCTTGACAATTTGCATTCTTGTGTATCTGTCCTGATGAGTGCAAGGTTAAAAGCTTCAATAGCATGTCACTTTTTTCAGCAATACTACACTAGCAAACGACTGATTCTTCAAATATCTACAGGAAAACTCCCTTAATCAGTATATAATAAGCCCAGCTCGGAAGGAAGCAGTACTGGATCTAGTTACAGGGAACAAAGTAGGCAAAGTGGAGTGTGCTTCAGTGGGAAAACATCTGGGTAATAGAAATCAGAATATAATTAAGTTTACAGCAGTTATGGAAAAGGATAAAGCAAAATCAAATGTGAAAATATCCAACTGGAAGAGAGCCAATTTCAGTGATTTACAAAGAGATCTAGCAAGTGGACTGGGAACAGAGATTCAACAAGAAAATGGTTAATAAACAATAGTAGGCCTTCAAGGGATAAATAGTTCAGGTAGAAACCATGTATATTCCCGCAAGGACGAAAGGTGGGGCACCAAATGGAGAGCTCCCTGGTTGACAAAGGAAACAGACATTAAAATAAAGCTGGCTCAAAATACATTAGAAAACCAGGCAAATTGTGGAAACTGCAGGGGGAAACTGGAAGCTAATATAAGACAGGCAAAGAGTAAGATTATTGGTACTATGAAAGGGAACCCCAAACATTTTATTAGCATGTAAAATGTAAAAATATATTTAAAGGAATGGTTTGTGTGATTAGGGGCTAAAATGTCTTCTATTGGAGACAGGAATCACTGAGATGCTGAATGAATACTTCATACCTGTATTCCCAAAAAAGAAAGGGTGAAGTTAATGTTGCAGTAGGTGAGACGGGAGTGCAGATATTGGGTTAGGGTACAATCTTGAAGTTTTCGTACGTTACAAAACCTGGCAATGCGGTAACTAGTGAACAGGACAGTAGCAGACTTCAGACAGGCGAAATGGGCAGACGGGTGGCAGATACATTTTACTATGGTTAAATGTGAAGTGATGCCCTTTGGAGGAAACAACATGAAGGGGTAATATATTTTAAGTAGTACTATTTGCAGGGGGATGGGGGCTACAGTAGCAGGGGGACCTGGGTGCATATTCACAAATCCTTGAAGGAAAGAGGACAAGTTGACAAGGCAGCTAAGAAAGCAGCTGAAACACTTGTCTTTGTAAATAAGGCCACAGGACACAAAACAAGGAAGCCATGATCAATCTTACAAATCACAGGTTAGGCCTCAGCTGAAACATTGTATACAATTATAGGCGCTTCACTTTGATAAAGATGCTAGGGTTTATTTAACAGGACAATGTCAAAGAGGAGGGAATTTAGTTCTGAGGAGAGATTGTAGAAGGTGGTGTGGTGATATACATCACTGTAAGTACACAAAGGGTTAATGTACATACACTACACCTAGCTAGACACTAGAGGGAATACCAGAGACATGACACACAGGCAGTCAACCAATAGGTCAGTAAGATAGGACACAACCAATGAGCATTCACGATACACACAGAGGTGACACTACCATAGGCCACTATCCTGAGGTATTTCTGCCGCGATGTCCCGGCATCACTGAGATGACTGACCTCTAACAACCACACCATCCTCCTTTGCGCGTGGTATGACTCCAACCAGCAGACAGTTTTTCCCTGATTCCATTTTACATCAGTTTTGCCAGGGCTCCTTAATGCGACACTTGGTCAAATTCTGTCTTTATGTCAAGGGCAGTCACTGTCACCTCACCTCTGAAATTGAGCTTTTTTGTCCATGTTTGGACCAAAGCTGTAATGAAGTTAGGGGCTGAGTTCACCTGGGGGAACCCGAACTGAGCATCCGTGAGCAGGTGATTGCTGAGTAAATGCCGATTTGAGCAAAGATTTCAAGATAACAAAGGGGAGGGATAGGATAGAAAGGGAGATTAGGGGACAAATATCTGGTAAGATAGGGGTTTGGTTAGATCAGTTACCTGAACGGCTGGTTCGTGATACAGAGCGAAGCCAAGAGCATGGGTTCAATTCCCATAGCAGCTGAGTTATTCATGAAGGCCCTGCCTTCTCAACTTTTCCCCTCGCCTGAGGTGCGGTGACCTTCAGGTTAAATCACCATCAGTCAGTTCTCTCTCAAAGGGGAGAGCAGCCTATGATCCTCAGGGGCTGTGGTGGCATTTACATTTATTTACATAGGGTAGATAGAGAGAAAGTCTTTCTGCTAGTTGGGAGTCCAGGATCACGACACATATTCTAAAACTTTGAGCCAGATTCAGGAGCGAAATTAAGAAGCATTTCTGTTTGCAAATGATGACAGAAATATGAAGCTCTCCTCCACAAATGTCAATTGAAGCTAGAATAAATGTTAATTTTAAAACTGAGCTTGATAGATTTTTGTCACCCAAAGTTACCAGATCAACCATGAACTCATCGAATTTAAGTTTCAATGATTACCTTTACAATATACATTAATGACTTGGACGAGGGAAGTGAATGCACTATTTTTACGGAAGAAACAAAAATAGGTGGGAAGGCAAATGGTGAGGGTGACACAGGGAGTCTACAGAGGACATGGACAGGTTAAATGAGTGGGCAAAAACTTGGCTGATGAAATTTAATGTTGGAAGTTAGGCACTTTGGTAGGAAGAACAAAGGAGCTGAATAATATTTAAATGAAAAAAGACTGCGGAAAGCTGCAGCACAGAGGGATTTGGGGATCCTTGTACATAAATCACAAAAAACACAGAAGGGAATGAATCTGCAGAATTCTTTACCACAGAGGGTTGCAGAGGCTGGGTCCTTAAATATGTTCAAGGCCGAGATAGACAGATTTTTAATCAGTCAGAGAATCAAGGGTTACGGGCAAGTGGGCAGCATGGTAGCACAGTGGCTAGCACTGTTGCTTCACAATGCCAGGGCCCCAGGTTCGATTCCTGGCTTGGGTCACTGTCTGTGCGGAGTCTGCACATTCTCCCTGTGTCTTCGTGGGTTTCCTCCGGGTGCTCCGGTTTCCTCCCACGCGTCCCGAAAGACATGCTGTTAGGTGAATTGGACATTCGGAATGTCTGTGTACCAGAACAGGTGCCGGAACGTGGCAACTAGGGGCATTTCACAGTAACTTTATTGCAGTGTTAATGTAAGCCTGCTTGTGACAAGAAAGATTATTATTATTATTATTATTATTATTAAGTGGAGTTGAGGATTATCAGATCAGATCAGTCATGATTTCATTGAAGGCAGATCAGGCCCAATGGGCTAAATGGCCTACTTCCGCTCCTACATCTTGTGGTTTCATGGATGGCATATTTCCTTCCTCGAAGTAAACCAGATGGGTTTTTCGAACATTCAATTATACTTCTCATGGTCACCATCACTGAGACTAGCTTTACATTCCAGATTTATTCTGACTGCCCAGGGTGGGATTTGAACCCATGACTCAAAACATTAGCTGTGCTTCCTGATTACTAGGCCAGTGTAGTTATCGCTAAATCACTGTCTGCCCTATTCTGTGACAAGACTCAACAACTTATAGCGCACTGAACAACCCTGCTATGTAACTGCACTCTGTTGCTATTTCATGCCCCGGCAGGGAATGGCCCCCTCCCTACCCCCGAGGCCGCACTCAGCATCATTTCCTGCACTGCGATCGGAATGCCATTTTTAAATGGCGCTCTAATCTCTCAACCCGCCGACGTCACCCCAGGACCCCTCCCAATGCCCCAACTCACTTGTTGGGGAGTACTTGAGCCGCCCGCAGCCTACCACATACCAGCAGTGCACCCCTGGGCCCCGAGACCTGGTACAGGCAAAATGGCAACTTGGCACTACCAGTCTGGCAGTGCCACCTGGGTACTTAACATCTTGCGAGATCTGCTTAGATCTCGTGAGGCGTGAAGACCATCGGGAATCCCGGGGGAGACTCTCCTGGGATCTACCGGCCGTGTCCAACCCCGATTCCACGGGACTCAGCTGGTGGACAGCACCCTCACTCTCTGTAGTATCGGCGCATCATGGCTACAGTGTGTACCAGGTACAGATATACGGCAACAACTCTCCAAGTATTTAAAACAGCATCTCCCAAGCCAGTAGCCACTGCCACCTGAAAGGACAAGCACAGGAACAACCCCACCTGAAGTCCTCCTCCAAGTCACACATTATCCTGACTTGGAAATATATTCATGTTCCTTCATCAATGTTGGGTGAAAATGTGAAACTCCCTACCTAACAACACTGTGGGAGTGCCTTCATTATACAGAATGCAACAGTTCAAAAAGGTGTCTCACCATCACCGTCTCAAAGACAATTAGGGATGAACAATAAATGCTGGCCTTGCCAGATGCCTACATCCCAAAACAAACTTTCGAAAAGTACTAAGGGATTGCTTTTCTTGATGATGAGAAAACAATGAACAAATGTGCAAGATAAACTAGAATGGAAGTGGAAGAGCTTGAGGCAAGTATGAGAAAGAGAGCACAGCAGCAGTGAACATCTGAATTTATTGAGAGTCTAGGGGTTCAAATGAGAGCTATAGGAGGGGTAGCATTATTACCAGAATCCTTCTGAGTCCATTAAACAAAGGCTTTTTAAATAAGTGATGTTTCCCTTGGTGGTAGAAGAATGGCTGTAATGTTGTTTGGCTGTAAATCCTCTGGGAGAGATAATCGTTCTTCACCAGTCTCTCTTTAAATCACTGAGCAAAATAAAGTGCATTCGCATGAAATATTGCTGAATTCAATTACTGTGCAGAAGTAGCCAGTATCTGGTTGCTATATTTAAACCGACTTCAGCTAGGATTTATGATACACACAGAATATGGGGATTTTATATGGAACTGTCAGAGGATATCATTTAATCAGATTATCCTGCAATATTTGACTTAATTCTGTTTCAAGGTTACATTCACACTTTGGTTAACAAACGTTGAGAAGCGATTTCAGCTTTGCACTGCAAATAATTTGATGCAAATAAGCTTTGTTTATGCTACAGCAAAACAGTGAGGATCCCTTCACCAGGAAGTCTTAATTTAATATAACTTGCCTGGGAGAACAGCCACATGTAGCACATCCCTCCAAAAGTAAATGGAAAATAAAAATCAGACAGGGATAATATCAGTAGATGATCCAATCACAGGAGCTTCTCACCAACTAAGCCAGGTTAAAATCATTCACTTACTCTGCTTTGCTCCAGTGCCAGGTCAGGTCGACTGACTCCAGATTCAGGCTGTGCCCACACTGTCACAGCGAGTGTGAGGTTTGCGCCAACTCGATAGAGTTGTGTGGGCCAATTCCCTGACCATGGTCTCCGGAGAAATCACCTGGTCCCTGGGTGTTAAGCTCATGAAAAAGGAGTGCAGTCCCATCATATTGGGCCTCTATGTGCCTGCAGCTTTCCTGGAGGAGGAGACTGGATCTTCACTGACAACAGATGGTGTGCTAGGGTCTCCATGTTAATCAGGCAGGAGGAGCTATTCCAGCTCAATGCTGCACCCTACTTATGTCATTGTTATCCCACTAAGAAACTTCCGACTTCCGACTGTGGACTCTTTCCTATTAGTTCCTATCTATTTCCTGTTTAGTAACAGGTTTATGTATCCCCAATTTCATGTAACCAGGCCTGTGTAATTTGAGTTTTTCCTGTGTCCATGTGTGCGCACATATTTTGGTTGCTGCTCATCTGAGCCCATCACTTTCTTTGCAATCTTTTTCTCTTTTCTCCTCCTAGACCCTTCCTCATCTAGTCATGCTCCTCCCACTTCACCCTCTCTGATAAGTGACTCTCCTAATTCCCAACTCCAACCTTTTGGTTCATCTCAACCTTCCTACTTGCTTGCTGCCATCACTGGCTTGACTCTCTCTTTGGGTCCAGAGTTTTCCTCTGTGTCTCATAACATGCAGGGCTCATCAAGGCTTATTACGAGCTGTAACCCCAATTTCCACAGTGCACTCTCTCACTGAACTCCCTCACACTGATCATTTCCACAGTACAGTCTTCATCTTTGTTTCCTTAAGTCAAGGGCATGAGGGCAGCAAGATGGCGGTGTGGTTAGCACTGCTGCCTTATGGCAACGAGGACCCGGGTTCGATCCCGGCCCGGTTCACTGTCCGTGTGGAGTTTACACATTCTCCCCGGGTCTGCGTGGGTCTCACCCGCACAACCCAAAAAGATGTGCAGGGTAGGTGGATTGGCCACGCTAAATGGCCCCTTAAAAAAAATAATTGGGTACTCTAAATTTATTTTTTTTAAAGTCAAGCGGATGCAGACTTATGAGGATACGGCAGACAACTGGTTTAACCATTCATTGCCAAATCTGGCTGAACCACATAAAGCACCATCAGGTGCTCCAGTCTGCTAAAACTGCTCATTACTCTAGGATCAAATTAAAGGCTTAGTAGAATAAATTTGGTACAGTTAATAGCCTGGACGGAAATAGCACATTTAAGGCATGCTGCTGTTGTCCAGAGTCAATGCAGAGGAAGTCAACAAAAATTGTCCTTGTAGTGTGATTGCACAATAATCACTACTAGCTGGGTTAAACTGAATGAGGAAACTACAAAGCTGAATTGTTGTTTTATGAATGTAGATAACTCTATTTAAGAATAAAAGGAGCTCCGACTCCTGTCCCATCATTCAGTCAGACCAAGGTTGATCTATACCTAAACTCTATTTACCTGATATAATAACTGGAGGACGTTGGCAGTAAATGAATATTAATTTATTAAACTATTTACAGAGTTCTGCTCAAAGCAAGTCTTCACTCCCAGTCAGTCCCTGCTGGGAGAACGAACTACACCAGGCCCTGCTTTGGGCCGGCTTTTATAAAAGCTCATAACGAGCCCCAGGCAGGTGGCCTCTGCCCTGTACATGGTGCACGTACTCCACGGGTCCCATGGGGAGATCGATTTTGGTTTCCCTGTGGTCCTCCTGGGGGTTATGACACCCGTCCCCCTCCCAAAGTCCCCCTTCAACCGCCAATGGTGGTGGGCCTTCTGCGCTGCTTTGCCCGTGGCTGGGCTTCTGCCTGTTGCGGCTCTGGGCTGGGTGGAGTGTATCAATTTGCCGACCGTCGTTTCTTGGCCGACCGCTAAAGTGTTATCGCTGGGACCTCAGTCCCCGATATTCCATCGTCTGCCACAATGGTTTCCTCTGCGTCCATGTCGGATTCAGAGTCATCCTACTCCTGCTGGACCGGGTGTTGTACCCGGATAGCTGGGTCCCCAGGTTGAGAGGTGGTTCCAGGCGCGGCATAGATGCCAATACTGCGGTCTGGTGTCGAGTTGTGCGGGTTCCCACTTCATCAGGTCCAAGTGCTTGCAGTGGACATTCCCTTGAATCCAGGCCTTATGAAAGACTGGACCCATTCATTCCAGTACGACCCCTGGAAGCCACAATGCTCCAGCACCAAAATTGCAAGCATAGGCCGCGCGCCTGGAGCAAAACTGCAAACATAGACCGCGCGCCTGGAGCAAAGCTGCAAGCATAGGCCGCGCGCTCACGCATCCTCAAGCATGGTGGCTTTTCTGCATTCGCTGTTGTACCTCTACCTTTCTGCCGAGACTTGGAAACGTCAGGCTCAGTCAGGTTCTGAATCTGCGACCAATTAGCAACTCTGCCAGGGAGATTCCCATTGCATGGGGCATCACATGGGGTGTCGTACAATAATTAAAAAGGAACCGCGCCAGTTGTGTGCCCATCAATCCCATGGATTGCTTCTTGATGATCTTGACCCACCTTTCTGCTAGGCCATTGGATGATATGGGGCGGTTCAAATATGCTGAATGCCGCTCCTGTTCATAAATATGGCAAAGCCTTCGCTAGTGAATGGTGTTCCGTCATCCATCACCAGACCCTCAGGGATTCCATGGGTGCTAAAAACGCCTCGGAGCTTCTCTATTGTGGTGGTGGCTATCATACCACGTTTTTTTTTAATAAACATTTTATTGAGGTATTTTTGGTATAGAAACAACAACAAAATGGACAAGATACATGAAACCATAAACATAGTGCAAAAACCATTTTACCTTTCATACAGATCCCACCCTTATTACCCCCCCCCCCCCCCACTCTAACCTAAACTACTCCCCCTCCCCGTGTGTGTCATGATATGCACTCATGCACATAATGAGATACAGACAGGCAGTGACAGACACTCAGTACAGCCAATCAACACACAGGACAGAACACAACCAATCATCAAGCAGAACACTAGAGGGGGGTTTCCCACTATAAAACACACGAGGCATCAGCACTCTGCCTCTTTCCACTGGTGACAACTGTAGTGAAAGTCAGGGTGTATATATCAGTTAGCACCTTCTACACGTGGCTCAGAGCTAGTCTGGTCTAGTTAGTTATAGTTAGCACACTTAGATTAGTAGAGTGTCAACCCACAGCAAGCTGTGTACATTGCTTAGCAAGTTCAATAAAGCGTATTCAACTTACATCAAAGTTTGGTGTCTACTTTCAAGTACAACTGCATCCAGGTGCAGTCCGTGTTACCCCAGGGTGAATAACGCGACATGGTACCAGTGGTCTACTTTATCTAAGTGGTTTACCTCAAGTGGTTCCGTGACGACCAGCAAGTGCCTTCCAGAGGCATGGAGCAGATCCAGGCCCCTCCACAGCTCCGGATCTCCAGAAATCTCGGCGCCAACTGGCGGGTCTTCAAGCAGAAATTCAGTCTCTACATTGAGGCCTCGGGCCTCGAGGATGCATCCGATGCCATAAAAATCACGCTGCTCCTATCAACTGCTGGGGACCAAGCCATCCAGATTTTCAACTTACTTTTACCGACGGCGAGGACAAGACCGTTTTAGCGAAGTTCGACAGTCACTGTGAAGTCGAAACAAACGAGAGCTTTGAGCACTATGTCTTCCAGCAACGCCTTCAGGGTAAGGATGAACCTTTCCAATCCTTTCTAACTCATCTCCGTATAGTAGCACAGTCCTGCAATTATGGTGACACCGCTGATTCCATCATCAGGGATCAGATCGTGTTTGGGGTGAGCTCCGATTCTTTGCGGGAGCAACTCCTCAAAATTAAACACATGACCCTGCCAGTCGCAATCGAGACGTGTAAAGTGCATGAACATGTGAGAAATCGGTACTCCCGTTTCAAATCGGCAGAATACAAAAAACTTGCCTCCCACAAGGCAGAGTGTGTACAGGCCATCGCCCGGATGCAGCTCCTCAGTATCGATGAAGGCGACCATTTCGCGCGCTTTTCCCGGGGCCCCACGCGTGCGCAACACGAATGGGAGAACAAAGCGGCCGAAGACCAAACTGCGCAGGTGCGACCGTCGGCTAACCGCACTGCGCATGTGCGGCGACGCACGGAGCGTAACGACATCAACGTCATGACGTGCCCGAACTGCGGCACCGTTCACTTAAAGCGGCAATGCCCTGCAAAAGGCAGGCGATGTTTAAATTGTGGGAAGCCTGGACATTATGCAGCCTTGTGCGGGTCTGCACCAACGGTCAAGGGACAGCGATCCCATTTCCAACGCAAGCGCGTTTGATGTGTACAGCAAGGTCTACTGGATTCTGCTCCTGGTAGCACTACGAATCCAGAGGACGACTGCCTGGAGTCCCCATATCGTGTGGGCATCATCACTACATGTGAGTATGCCTCTTCAAATTCAGCAAGATGCCTATCGATCCTCAATGTGGATTCTGCCGACGAATGGCGTGCTGTCATACATGTAAACCAATGCAGCATCCAGTTCAAGCTGGACACTGGTGCTTCTGCCAATCTCATCTCTCAAACTGATTTTGACCGCATTAAAAAGCAACCAGAAATTCTTCCGCCAGCCTGCCAGCTCCTCGATTATAATGGCAATGCCATAACTGCAGTAGGATCATTTATTTGTCTCCAACAAGACCACACTGCGATTCCAAATCATCAAGCCTGATAAGGCATCCCTGCTTGGTTCCCATGCATGCAAGCAACTCAACCTCGTACAGTGAGTCCATGCCATGCCTTCTTCTTCCAATGTGGATCTTCAGGCTGACATTGATGACATCCTTGCGCAATACCTGGATGTGTTTAGTGGGATGGGTACTCTGCCATACTGCTACAAGATCTTACTCAGGCCCGATGCCACGCCTGTAATCCATGCACCACGCCGGGTGCCGGCTCCTCTGAAGGAACGTTTAAAGGCACAGCTACAGGAGCTCCAAGACCAGGACATCATCTCCAAAGTGACGGAACTGACTGACTGGGTCAGCTCGATGGTCTGTGTGAAGAAGACCTCAGGAGAGTTGCGGATGTGCATAGATCCCAAAGATCTTAACCAGAACATAATGCGGGAACACTACCCGATCCCGAAGTAGGAGGAACTGACCAGTGAGATGGCACATGCCAAATTCTTCACAAAGCTAGATGCATCGCGTGGTTTCTGGCAGATACAAATGGACGAGTCCAGCAGGAAGCTCTGCACATTCAACACACCATTTGGCAGGTACTGTTATAACCATATGCCGTTCGGCATTGTTTCAGCCTCTGAAATCTTCCACAGCATCATGGAGCAGACGATGGAGGGCATTGAGGATGTGCATGTCTACGTAGATGATGTAATCATATAGTCCACGACCCCCGAGGAACACATATCTCGTCTCAAACAAGTCTTTCGACATGTCCATGCAAACTGCCTCAAGCTGAACAAGACCAAGTGCTCCTTTGGCACGTCAACCATCAAGTTCTTGGGCGACCAGATATCCCAGCAGGGTGTGCGACCAGATTCAGACAAAGTCAAGGCCATTAACACCATGAAGACCCTGGAAGACAAAAAGGCGGTACTACACTTCCTCGGTATGGTGAACTTCTTGGGAAAATTTATTCCCAACCTGGCCTCACAGACCACAGCTCTCAGGTATCTGGTGAAGAAGTCCACTGCATTCCAGTGGCTACCCACACATCAAGCAGAATGGCTCGAGCTAAAGGCAAAGCTCACCACTGCTCCGGTACTAGCGTTTTTTGACCGGGACAGGGAAACAAAAACCTCCACGGACGCAAGCCAGGACGGCATGGGTGCCGTGCTCCTCCAGAGGGATGACTCCTCGTCCTGGGCTCCAATTGCTTATGCGTCAAGGGCCATTACTCCTACTGAACAGAGGTACGCCCAGGTAGAAAAAGAGTGCCTGGGCCTCCTAACCAGCATTGTAAAGTTCCATGGCTACGTCTACGGTCTACCAACATTCACAGTGGAGACTGACCACAGAGTCTTGGTCCATATTATCCATAAGGGCTTGAATGACATGACGCCCAGGCTTCAGCGCATTCTCCTTCGACTCCGAAGGTACGATTTTGAGTTGGTATACGCACCAGGCAAGGAGCTGATAATTGCGGATGCCGTGTCCCGCTCCATCACCTCGCCATTGACTTCACCCACCAAATTGAGGCACAGGTGCAGCTGTGTGCCAGCAACCCCCCGGCCTCAGATGAAAGAGTGATTAGTATTCGTGAAGAGACAGCCAAGGACCCTCTTCTGCAGCGTGTAATGCATCACCTCACAAATGGCTGGCAAAAAGGGCAATGCCCTCAGTTGTTTAAAGTAAAGGCCGACCTGACAGTCGTCGAGGGGATCCTCCTCAAGCTAGATCATATCGTTATTCCTCACAGTCTGCAGAGCTTAGTGCTCAAACAAATCCACGAGGGACACCTAGGTGTCAAAGTGTAGGCGCAGGGCCCGTCAGGCTGTCTATTGGTCTGGGATTAACCAGGACATATCACTTCTGGTAGCGACCATGACCTGCTAGGTCGCGCGAACGGCAGCTCCCGCCGGGATCGGTTTTTCAGACCGCTAAAAGGTGCGGAGGCGGTAATTGACAGGAGGGACCGGCGCAAGAACGGACGTGGGAGAGGTTCCCCCCGGTGGTGCATGGAGAGAACCAGGAGCGGAGCCAGCAGACACGTGAACGCGGGAAGAAGGACGAGACGGTCCGGGAGGACAAAATGGCGGCCGGAGAAGATTGGGACGTGTGGGCCCAGTGGGTCAGAGAACAGCACGAGCTCCTTAAAAACTGCTTCATGGAGCTGAAAACGTAGATGCTGGCCTCCATGGAGAGAATTGTGGTGACCCAGAAGGTGGAGAAGAAGGAGATCAAGGAGGTGAGGAGGAAGGTGGCGGAGAACGAGGACGAGATCCTGGGCCTGGCGGTGAAAGTGGAAGCGCACGAGGCGCTCCATAAGAGATGGCAGGAGAGGCTGGATGACCTTGAGTATAGGTCTCGGAGCCACAATCTGCGGATCGAAGGAGCGGAGGGGGCGGACGCGAGTATGTACGTGGCCACAATGTTGGGGATGTAGATTGGGCGCGGGGGCCTTCCCGCGGCCCTTGGAGCTGGATGGGGCGCACAGGGTTCTCGCCAGAAAGCCGAGGGTAAATGAGCCACCGAGGGCGATGGTGATACGGTTTCAGCGCTTGGCAGACCGGGAGCTAGTCCTGCGGTGGGCGAAGAAAGAGCGGAGCAGTAAGTGGGAGAATGGCGAAATCCGAATTTACCAGGACCTGGGAGCTGAGCTGGCGAGGAGGCGTGCAGGTTTTAACCGGGCGAAGGCGGTCCTCCACAGTAAAGGGGTGAAGTTTGGGCTCCTGCACCCGGCGAGACTGTGGGTAACATACCAGGACAGGCACCACTATTTTGATACGCCGGACGAGGCGTGGTCGTTCATCAGGCAGGAGAAGCTGGACCTGAACTAAGGGACAGTTGTATGGGGGTGAAATGTGCGGGTGGGGAGGGACCGAGGGGAGGAGGCGGGTAAAGCATAAGTTTATGGGCTTGTCTGCCCTAGTTTGTTTGGTGGTTTTGTTGTTTGTTTTGTTTGTTTTCCAGGTGTTTTGTTTTCCAGGTGTTTGGTGCTAGGGGCCGGGAAACGCCCGGGACGGGTTGTCCGGCGCACGGGGAGGTCCCAGATGGCGCTTGCCCCTCTACCCTGCGGGGGGGGGGGGGGGGGGGGGGGGGGGGGGGGTCACCCCGACCAGGCTGATCAAGTGGAACATGAGGGGCCTGAATGGGCCGGTCAAGCGGTCCCACGTGTTCTCGCATTTGATGGGGTTGAAGGCAGACGTGGCCGTGTTGCAAGAGACGCACTTAAAGCTCGCGGACCAGACAAGGCTGAGGAAAGGATGGGTGGGACAGGTGTTACACTCGGGGTTAGACTCCGAGACCAGAGGAGTAGCCATTTTGGTCAGTAAACGAGTGGCATTTGCGGAAGGGAGCATCGTGGCGGACAAGGGGGGCAGGTATATAATGGTGAGTGGCAAGCTGCAGGGGGCCCGGATGGTTAGTGAATGTATATGCCCCGAACTGGGATGATGCGGACTTCATGAGGCGCGTGTTGGGTAGGATCCCGGACTTGGAGATAAGTCACCTGATAATGGGAGGGGACTTTAATACGGTCTTGGATCCGAGTTTGGATTGTTCCAAGTCCAGGTCGGGAAAGAGGCCGGCGGCAGCCAGGGTCTTGTGGGAATTCATGGGCCAGATGGGGGGATGGACCCCTGAAGGTTTGTGCGGCCAAGGACGAAGGAGTATTCCTTTTTCTCCCATGTCCATAAAGTCTATTCGACAATAGACTTCTTTGTGCTGAGTAGGGTGTTAATCCCGAGGGTGGAGGGGGTAGAATACTCGGCCATTGCGGTCTCGGACCATGCCCCGCACTGGGTGGACTTACGACTGGGGGCGGAACAGGGTCAGCGCCCTCTCTGGCGACTGGATGTGGGGCTGCTGGCGGATGAAGAGGTGTGCGGGCGGATAAGGAGGAGTATTGAGAATTATGTGGGAGTGAACGACACAGGAGCGGTGATGGTGGCAGTGGTTTGGGAGGCTCTGAAGGTGGTCGTTAGGGGTGAGGTAATCTCCATTACGTCCCATAGAGAGAAGAAGGAGAGGGCGGAGAGGGAGAGACTGGTGGGAAAGATACTCAGGGTAGACAGGAGGTACACGGAGGCCCCAGAGGGGGGGCTGTTGAACGAGCACCGGAAATTACAGGCGGAGTATGACTTGCTGACCACGGGGAAGGCGGAGGCGCAGCTGAGGAAAGCGAAGGGGGCAGTTTATGAGTATGGGGAGAAGGCACTCCAGCTGCGCAGGAGGGAGGCGGCCAGAGAGATTGGGGAGTGCGGGATAGAGAAGGCAACATGGTGCTGAGCCCAGAGAGGGTTAATGAAGTCTTCAGGGAGTGCTATGGGAAGTTATACGAGTCGGAATCCCTGGGGAGAGGGAAGGGATGAGGCAGTTCATGGACCGGTTGAGGTTCCCAAGGGTGGAAACAGAACGGGTGGAGGGACTGGGGACCCCGATTAAGTTGGAGGAGGTAGTCAGAGGGTTGGCAGGCATGCAGACGGGCAAGGCCCCGGACCCGGACGGCTTCACCGTAGAATTTGAGAAGAGGTTCTCGGAGCTGTTGAGCCTGCTCCTGCTGAGAACCTTCTGTAGCCGGTTAAAATGGCTAACTCCCGATTAGAATGGCCAAACCCCGATTTAAAATGGCAAATGGAAGAGGCTGATGGGAAAATCAACCAACAGGACTCAAACAGACAGCTGCAGGTAAAACAGTGTATTCGCCTCTGGGGAGGCCAGACAGAATCGATACCTGCAGCCATCAACATAACAACACACCAGCCATCTGAATACTAATTAGCAATCCCGGGAACAATATGCTACAAATTAGACACACAAAGCCAACCCAGACTTTTCGGCGCCAACAGGAGCCTACACAAAGAGAGGTGAATGACCACCTCGAAACCGCCCATCGATCAAGGAATCGCTCCAGCATTGGAGAATATCGAACCAAATGATTGAGACCAAGTTCAATCACTTGGAACCAGGTACAAGGTCCGCCCCGAGAGGCGGGATGCCCCTGGGGACTATAAGAATAGGGGCCAAGTTCAAATCGACCCTTCTTCTCCACCCCTTCTCCAGCTCGAGACCCTTCTGCCGACCTTCTGCCGACCTTCTACAACAGCCGCTGAAAACGTAAGTCTTACTCCAACGCTCGCTACGAGATAGACACTCCTGACTATCGACCTGTACCAGCTTTGAATCCCGCAGGCTCAGAACCTCTACGAAAGGCCATTTGTTTCCCTGACCTGGTGGGCCATTTCCAAAGTTACGTATTGGCCTGTTAGTTGTAGGAAGTAGCTTAGAAGTAGAATATATGTATAAGTATTAATTACTGTATATAATAAATGTGCGTTGATTTAACTCTTACTAAGCGGTGTGTTGGATTATTGATCATTACTCGGACTTGAACCATGAACCCTGAGGAATTTGCGGTCACGGCGACCAGCAGCAGTAGAGTGGGACAGTGTCCCATTTGGGAGGAGGAAATCCGGAAATATCGCAAGGGGAAAGGATGGCCCCTGTGGAATGATTTCTGTGATAATGAGGAATCAGGTCCCGGACGTATGGGGCATACTTGGTGGGAGAACCTGAGCGAGATACACCCTCCGCACAGCCACACCGGACGATGCGGAATATCTATATTCCACCCCCTTAACAGCGACCCAATTACGGGACGCGTGCGAGAAGATCACACCGTTCCTCCCCACCTCAGACCCCCACCATTTCTTTGCCACAGTTAGAGGTCAGGCGCACATGTACGTCCTGGATGAGAGAGAGCATGTAAAGCTCACGGTTTTAAGTTTAGATCCGTCAGTAGCAGCAGCCCTTCTCGACCCACAGAATGTAGGAGGAGGCACCCTTGCAGAAATGCATACCGCGATCCTGGATGCGATTGGGTATAACCGGGGTGACCCCGTAGATGGCCTCAATAAGTGCAGGCAGGAAAAGACAGAACACCCCACAGCGTTTGCTGGACGCCTGTGGATTCATTTCACAGCAGTTTTCGGTAATTTAGAACGCGCCCATTTGTCCCAAGACAGTATGGCCAAATGGACCCGCACCCTTATCCCCCATGCCACAGGGGCAGGACAAAAAGCTTGTACGAATTATGACCCCCTCAGAGGAAGCCCACAATGAGAAATGGGTTTTAAAAAGACTGTCCCGTGCCTGGGAGCAGTCTGTACAAAGCAAACCCACAGTTAGGGAACCCGAGGAAGAGCAGGCAGACATGCATCCAGTTAAAACGCACCAGAACCCCGCATGGGTAAACGAAGGAAGGAACAGCCTCCCACAGAAACCACCGGAATGTCACAATTGCGGACAATTAGGACATTACACACGAGAATGTCAAGCCCCCCTGAAACAGCAACGGAATCAGCCCACAAATGCCCCCCGAACCAGCAAAGACACCAACAGCCCGACCCCCCACCCAGGGAATCATACTCAAGGGAACAATGCACCAGAGAGCCTGCTCCACCTTATGTGCCCCAGGGGTCATGTTACAACTGTGGGCAGTCAGGACACTTCGCCCGATATTGCAGGAGACCCCCACCAGCTAGACTAGCCCCCAGATATGAAGGAGAACACCACCCACAGCAGCTACAAGGTCCCAGCTGCCCCATGAACTGTGAGCGCTTACCCACCACTTCTCATGGCAGTGTTACCTCAGCAAGGCCACTTCATTTTTGTTTCACTCCTCCTTCCTCTCTTCTTCGGTCACGCTGCACTCCCTCCATATGTTAATTACACCCCAGCCCAAATGTGATTTACGATGTCCCGTATTCTGATGGAACCTGCAGAATGTTTTATGTTGTTTGTAAGTTTGTTCAATGTTGTATGTCCAACAGGAGAATTTTTTTCTCACTGCCACACGCCAATTCACCTGAAACCTCGGAGGACTTGCCCTCAGAGACTAACCGTTGCCACACGCTTGTTCAGAGGAACTAGCTTTTCAGCTAATACTTGTTCAGGTATCAGACGCCTTATCATAACTGCCCTTCTGGTTCGAAGGATAGAACCATTACGGCAGCCCCACCACGATGACTACATTTTTGCCCGTTCTTGTCGGTTGCTCAGGCAGTGGAGAAACGGCTTGAGACCCGTCCTGCCTGAGGACTCCCCCGCTGGTCAACTATGCTCGGAGAGATACGGCATTGGTAGCCGCCCTACCCGGGGACTCCATCCATCTCTTAACCGTCGCGGCCCATACGCACCTCATTCTGACATTTTCATTTCAAAAAGTTTTGTTTATTTAGGTTGCCGGCCATCTGCTATTTACATCCTGGAACATTTGGATGGTAACTCAGCACTGGTTCATGATTGGGAAGTATACCGTGTCCTAAAATTTGTTTTTGAAAAAAAATAAGGGAGTCACACATAGTGACCAATTATAAAGGCAATAATTGGCTCCAAAGGACAGACACACTAGCATACCGGATATTAAACAAAGATAGTTACAGATACTATGCTTGTTTCTACAGAACTACAGAAGCTCCAGGACTGGAGAAAATAAAGAAAGAAAAGGAACGAGAACAGCCATGAGGACTTCCTTCAAGTGGATCACCCTTGTGATAATGAACCTTTGGTTGCGCGTGAACGCAAACCCCATGACTTCAAACACCCCAGCCGTTAATGTTTCACTGCCCCGCAGTACTCAGAGCCCAGTCACCAGCGACACTACATCTTCCTGGTGTGCCAGGTTCATAACCTGGTACTCCCTGTCCTACGTGATCGAAACACTGTTAGCGTTGGCGATACTCTGCTGTGTAGTGCAGACTATGAGCCTACGTAAATGGAGAAGGAGAGCCTACCGCGCTCGAACCCCGGTATATAGGATCAGATCCCCTATGTTCGGTTACGACCAGACCCCTGACCCCCGCGATCTATTATAAAATAATAAAGTGCATCCACTTGCGTTTATTGTTGTTGTAAATAAAGAGATGTAAAAAAAAACTTTTTCATGAGCAAAGATTGTATGATCCTGAGCTTGACTGCCAAGCCAGGAAAGACTGTATGAAATGCTATGATTTTGTTGTATGAGTGAGGAAGGTAGGATAATGGAATGTTTAAGCGAGTGTAGTATATTAAGGATAAATTAGAGGTTCCAAGTTTATTGTTTTGTAATGCATGTCCCTGTCTGACATAGCGCCCTTAGAATTGTTAGTTAAAAATTTTTGTGCATAGCTATGGTCAGTGCAGAGGCCATGTAGGAGGTGTCCCCCCAGGTCAGGGAATGGAAAGTAACAATAATGATGTGATCCTTCACGCTTCGCATTAGGATCACAAGGGGGGAATGTGGCCGGTTAAAATGGCTAACTCCCGATTAGAATGGCCAAACCCCGATTTAAAATGGCAAGTGGAAGAGGCTGATGGGAAAATCAGCCAACAGAATTCAAACAGACAGCTGCAGGTAAAACAGTGTATTCGCCTCTGGGGAGGCCAGACAGAATCGATACCTGCAGCCATCAACATAACAACACACCAGCCATCTGAATACTAATTAGCAATCCCCAGGAACAATGTGCTACAAATTAGACACACAAAGCCAACCCAGACTTTTCGGCGCCAACAGGAGCTTACACAAAGAGAGGTGAATGACCACCTCGAAACCGCCCATCGATCAAGGAATCGCTCCAGCATTGGAGAATATCGAACCAAGTGATTAGGGCCAAGTCCAATCACTTGGACTAGGTACAAGGTCCGCCCCGAGAGGCGGGAAGCCCCTGGGGACTATAAGAATAGGGGCCAAGTTCAAATCGACCCTTCTTCGCCACCCCTTCTCCAGCTCGAGACCCTTCTGCCGACCTTCTACAACAGCCGCTGAAAACTTAAGTCTTCCTCCAACGCTCGCTACGAGACAGACACTCCTGACTATCGACCTGTAAAAGCTTTGAATCCCGCAGGCTCAGAACCCATACGAAAGGCCATTTGTTTCCCTGACCTGGTGGGCCATTTCCAAAGTTAAGTATTGGCCTGTTAGTTGTAGGAAGTAGCTTAGAAGTAGAATATATGTATAAGTAATGATTACTGTATATAATAAATGTGCGTTGATTTAACTCTTACTAAGCGGTGTGTTGGATTATTGCTCATTACTCTGACTTGAACCACGTGGCGGTATCAGAAAGATACCCGGCGACTCAAGAGCAAAGGTGATAGAACAAGAGCAATTAAATGAAGGCTAAAACGAGCAACACTTCAATGAGGCAAAGGAGAAAGGGACCCTCCTTCCGACAATGTCGCAGGCATTGATCTCGCTCATCCTGAAGGAGAAGGTTCCGCTTCAGTGTGGGTCTTATAGGCCGATATCGCTCCTGAACGTAGATGCCAAGCTGTTGGCAAAAATTCTGGCCACCAGAATAGAGGATTGTGTCCCGGGAGTGATTGGGGAGGACCAGACGGGTTTTGTTAAGGGCAGGCAGCTGAACACGAACGTGTGGAGGCTCCTGAATATCATCATGATGCCCTCCAAGGGGGGGGGGGGGGGGGGGGAGGGGGGGGGGGGGGGGAGGAGGTGGCTGCGATGGACGCGGAGAAGGCCTTTGACAGGGTGGAGTGGGAGTATCTGTGGGAGGCGCTAGGCAGGTTTGGATTTGGGGAGGGATTTATAGGGTGGGTCAAGCTGCTGTATCAGGCCCCTGTAGCGAGTGTGTCCACAAACCGGCTAAGGTCGGAAAATTTCAGGCTGCACCGGGGGATGAGACAGGGGTGTTTGCCCTGGCAATTGAGCCGTTGGCCATTGCTAACGCTGGTATAGGGCAGGTATTAGGAGGATGGGGGACCTGTTTATAGACAGGGCTTTCCCCAGCATCCAGGCGCTGGAGGAGAGGTTCAGCCTGCCCCCGAGGAATGCGTTCAGGTACCGTCAGGTTCGGGACTTCATTAGAAAACAGGTGGGGACATTCCTGCGGCTGCCCCCACATAGGATCCAGGATAGAGTGGTGTCTGGCGTCTGGGTAGGGGAGGGGAAGGTGTCGGACATATATCAGGAGCTGCAGGAGGTGGAGGAAGCCTCTGTGGGGGAGTTGAAGGATAAGTGGGAGGAGGAGCTGGATGAGGGTCTGTGGGCCGATGCCCTGGGCATGGTGAACGCCTCCTCATCATGTGCCAGGCTCGGATTAATTCAGTTTAAGGTGGTGCATCAGGTGCTTATAACGGCGGCAAGAATGAGTAGGTTTTTTGGGGTGGAGGACAGGTGCCCGAGGTGTGCGGGGAGTCCGGCGAATCATGCCCATATGTTTTGGGCATGCCCGGCGCTTAAAGGATTCTGGCAGGGGTTTGCAAGGGTGATGTCTAGGGTTTTGGACGCTTGGGTGAAGGCGAGCCCAGCGGTAGCGATATTTGGGGTGGCGGAGGATCCGGGAGTGCAGGAAACGAAAGAGGCCGAGGTACTGGCCTTTGCCTCCCTGGTAGCACGGAGACGGATTTTGTTAATGTGGAGGGACTCGAAACCCCGAGCGTGGAAACCTGGGTTAGCGGTATGGCGGGGTTCCTCAGCCTGGAATGAATAAAGTTTGCCTTGAGAGCGTCCTTGATGGGGTTCTCCCGGCGGTGGCAACCTTTCCTTGACTTTCTAGGGGAGCAGTAAGTGTCAGCAGCAGCAGAATCCTGGGGGGGGAGGGGGGTTCAGGTGGGGGGGGGGGGGGGGGGGGGAGGTACTGTTGATGTAATGTGAGTTGGGCATGGAGACAAAACCCACCTTGTTCTGTTTTTTAAAAATAAAAAAAATTCTGTTTTGTAATTAGTTTTATTGTAAGCTTTGGGCTATGCTTATTGTTATTTTTTATTACCATCTGTATTTCTATTTTTGTTATGTAAAACGCTGATTGGGAAAACTTTAATAAAACATTTTTTTTTTAAATCCCAGGGCATATCGAACATGGTCCTCAATTGTGCGACCTGCCAGCGTTTCCAGCCTGCTCAGCCCAAAGAAACACTCCAGCAACACGAGATCGTGACCTCTCCGAGGTCCAAGGTGGGAATCGACCTTTTTCATGCCAATGGGCGTGACTATGTGCTCATCATAGATTACTTCTCAAATTGCCCGGAAGTTGTGAAGCTGTCAGACCTCACATCAAGGACAGTTATCAAGGCCTGCAAGGAGACATTTGCCAGGCTTGGTATTCCACTCACTGTCATGAGTGACAATGGTCCCTGCTTCCACAGCCAAGAGTGGTCCAATTTTGCCAAGGCATACCAATTCAAACACATTACCTCAAGCCCACACTACCCGCAGTCCATCGGGAAGGTCGAGAAAGGGGTCCATATAGTGAAGCAACTGCTCTGCAAGGCTGCGGACTCTGCTTCTGACTCCAACCTTGCACTGCTGCCATACAGGGCAACCCCTCTGTCCACTGGTCTGTCTCCGGCTCAACTCCTCATGAATAGAGACCTGCGGACGACTGTTCAGGCCATACACTTACCACACCTGGATCACCTCCCAATGCTGCAAAAGGTGCAGCAACTCAGGAACCAGCAAAAGCTGACGTACGATGCTCATGCTACCGATTTGCCTGTGCTATCTCCGGAAGATGCTGTTCGGATCAAGCTACCTGATGGAGGCTGGTCAGCTCCAGCTGTTGTTGTTCGACAGGCTGCTCCCAGATGGTTTGTGATTCGTATGGCTGATGGCTCCATTGTCAGGCGCAACAGAAGGGCACTGGGCAAACTTGCCTGCCCACCACCAGATCCTACTTTTCCATATGTTGTTATGCCTCCTCCGGACACCTCGCACCACGAGGCCACCAATCTGGCAGCAATCCCGCCTGTCAAGGCGCTGTTGTCCCCACCTCCACCTCTCAGGCGGTCGACAAGGATCCAACGCAAGCCCCAAAGTTTGGACTTATAGACATTTATCTTGTAAATGTTGTTCTGTATCTGCACGCTAGACACCTCTCATGTATATATTCATTCACTCGCCAATTATGTAAAGTTATACATGTACATACAGTCGCTATTGCTCCAAGCAACCGACAAATTTTTTTTTTTTTAAAAGGGGGATGTCATGATATGCGCTCAAGCATGCGAGATACAGACGGGCAGTGACAGACACTCAGTACAGCCAATCAACACACAGGACAGAACACAATCAATCACCAGGCAGAACACTAGAGGGGGGTTTCCCACTATAAAACACACGAGGCATCAGCACTCTGCCTCTTTCCACTGGTAACAACTGTAGTGACAGTCAGGGTGTATATATCAGTTAGCACCTTCTACACGTGGCTCAGAGCTAGTCTGGTCTAGTTAGTTATAGTCGGCACGCTTAGATTAGTAGAGTGTCCACCCACAGCGAACTGTGTGCACTGCTCAGCAAGTTCAATAAAGCGTATTGAACTTACATCAAAGTTTGGTGTCCACTTTCAAGTACAACTGCATCCAGTTGCAGTCCGTGTTACCCCAGGGTGAATAACACGACAGTCTGCTGACGATTAATTTTCCGCAAGGAAGTCGACAAACGGTTGCCACCTCCGGGTGAACCCGAACAGTGACCCTCTCCAGGCGAACTTAATTTTCTCCATACAGAGAAAGCTAGCCATGTCCGATAGCCAGGTCTCTGACTTTGGGGGCCTAGAGTCCCTCCATGCTAATAGTATCCGTCTCCGGGCTACCAGGGAAGCAAAGGCCAGAACATCTACCTCTTTCTCCTCCTGGATTCCCGGATCTTCCGACACTCCGAAAATCACCACCTCGGGACCCAGCGCCACCCCTGTTTTTAAAACCTTGGACATGACGTCCGCAAACCCCCGCCAAAACCCCCAAGGTTCGGACATGTGCAGAACATGTGGACATGGTTCGCTGGTCCTCCCGTACATTTTGCACACCTGTCCTCCACCCCAAAGAATCTGCTCATCCGGGCCACTGTAATGTGAGCCCGGTGCACAACCTTAAATTGTATCAGACTGAGCCTGGCACATGTTGCAGACGCGTTGACTCTTCTCAATGCGTCTTCCCATATACCATCCTCTATCTCACCTCCCAGCTCCTCCTCCCACTTACACTTCAGCTCCTCGCTCTGCGTCTCCTCCGACCATACTCTCCAGGGCAAACCGGTGGTTATCCCAAATTGGGGCCCAGACCAATGCTCCCACTACTCCCACATGCCGCCTCCACTGGCCCCAAACCCTCAGGGCCGCCACCACTATGTGGCCGGTGGAGTACCGCGCCAGCGGGAGCGGCAGAGGCGCAGTTACCAATGCCCCCAGACTGGTGCCCTTACAAGAAGCCGCCTCCATCCGCACCCACGCCAACCCCTCCCCCACCACCCACTTCCTGATCATGGCTATGTTAGCCTCCCAGTAATAATTACTAAAATTTGGCAGCGCCAGCCTGCCCTCTCCCCGGCTCCGCTTGAGCATTACCTTCCTTACCCGCGGGGTCTTGCCCACCCAGACGAAGCCCATGATCACCCTGTTGACCCGCTTAAAAAAGGACGTCGGAATAAAAATGGGGAGACATTGAAATACAAATAGGAACCTTGGGAGGACCGTCATTTTCATCGTTTGTACCCTCCCGGCCATTGACAACGGGAGCGCGTCCCATCTCCGGAAATCATCCTTCATTTGGTCCACTAGCTGGGCCAGATTCAGTTTATGCAGCCGGTCCCATTCCCGCGCCACTTGGATGCCCAGGTGCCTGAAACTACCCCCTACTGACATAAACGGCAGCTCCCCCAGTTGCCCCTCCTGTCCCCTCACCTGAACCACAAACATCTCACTCTTATCCATTTTTAGATTATACCCCGAAAACTGGCCGAATTCCCTTAAAATCTTCATGATTTCCTACATCCCCTCTACTGGGTCCGAAACCTACAGGAGCAGATCATCCGCATAGAGCGAAACCCTGTGCTCCACCACCCCCCCGGGACCAGTCCCTTCCAGCCCCTTGAAGCTCTCAGAGCGATTGCCAACGGCTCTATAGCCAGCGCAAACAACAATGGGGAAAGGGGGCATCCCTGTCTCGTCCCCCGGTGCAGTCTAAAGTAGTCCGAAGTTGTCCTGTTTGTCCGCATACTTGCCACTGGAGCCTGATACAGTAACCTGACCCAGTCAATAAAGCCCCAGCCAAATCCAAATCATCCCAGTACCTCCCATAGATAGTCCCGTTCTACCCGATCAAAAGCCTTTTCTGCATCCATTGCAATCACTACCTCAACCTCCCTACCTTCCGGGGGCATCATGATCACATTTAACAGCCTTCTTACATTGGCCACCAACTGCCTACCCTTAACAAACCCCGCCTGGTCCTGCCCAATAACGTCCGGAACACAGTCCTCAATCCTGGAGGACAAGATTTTGGCCAGCAACTTGGCATCCACATTTAACAGGGAGATCGGCCTATAGGACCCACACAGCTCCGGGGTCTTGTCCCGCTTAAGAATCAGCAAAATCATTGCCCGTGACATCGCCGGGGGCAGCACCCCTCCCCCTTGCCTCATTAAACATCCTCAACAACACTGGCCCCAGTATCCCCGAGAACTTTATATAGAACTCCACTGGGTACCCGTCCGGACCCGCCTGCATGGCCTTCAGACCCTCCACTATCTCTTCCAGCCCAATTGGGGCCCCCAGCCCTTCTATCCGCTCTCCGTCCACCTTTGGGAAATTCAGCCCCTCCAAGAAGCACCTCATCCCTTCCGGCCCCGTAGGGAGTTCCGACCTGTCCAGCCTGCTGTAAAAATCTCTAAATGCCTTATTCACCCCTACCGAATCACTAACCTGGTTCCCCTCACCATCCTTTACTTTCCCTATCACCCTAGCTGCCTCCCTCTTCCTAAGCTGCTGTGCAAGCATTCTGCTGGCCTTCTCCCCAGGTTCATAAATCGCCCCCTCGCCTATCTCAGCTGCTCCACCGCCCTCCCTGTGGTCAGCAAGCTAAACTCAGCCTGCAGCCTCCGCCGTTCCCTCAGGAGCCCTGCCTCTGGAGTCTCCGCATACCTCCTATCGATCTGTAATATCTCCTTTACCGGTCTGTCTGTCTCTGCCCTGTCAACCTTTTCCCTATAAGCCCGGATAGAGATCAGCTCCCCTCTTACCACCGCCTTCAGTGCTTCCCACACCACCGCTGCCGAAGTTTCCCCCGTGTCATTGACCTGCAGGTAGCTCTGAATACATTTCCTCAGCCGCTTGCACATCCCTTCATCCGCCAAAAGTCCCACATCCAATCTCCAGTGCAGGCGCTGGTTACTGTCTTTACTAACCTGCAGGTAACCCAGTGCGGAGCATGGTCTGAGATTATAATCGCCGAGTACCCTGTGTCCACCACCCCAGCCAGCAAGGCCCTGCTCAAAATAAAGAAATCAATCCGGAAGTACACTTTACGCATGTGTGAGTAGAAGGGGAACTCCTTCGCCCTCGGCTGCCCAAACCTCCATGGATCCACCCCCCCTATCAGCTCCATGAACCCTCTTGGTTCCTTTGCCATTGCTGGTACCCTGCCCGTTTTTGAGCTTGACCGGTCCAAGCCAGTGTCAATAACTGTGTTGAAGTCCCCTCCCATGACCAACCTGTGCGAGTCCAGGTCCGGTATCTTCCCCAGCATCATCCCAATTTGCCGCATATACATTCACTAGTACCACCTGCACCCCCTCCAGTTTCCCACTGACCATAATATACCGACCTCCCACGTCCGAGACTGCTCTACCTGCCTCAAACACCACCTGCTTATTTATCAGGATCGTGACCCCTCTAGTCTTTGAATCTAGTCCAGAGTGAAACACCTGGCTGACCCAGGCTTTCCTCAGTCTAACCTGGTCCGTTACTCTAAGGTGCGAGTCCTGCAACATCACCACGTCCGCCTTCAATCCCCTAAGATGCACGAACACACAAGCCCTTTTGACCGGCCCATTAAACCCTCGAACATTCCAGGTGATCAGCCTGGTTGGAGGGCTCATTGTCCACCGCCCCCCCCCCCCCCTCCGCCGATCAGTCATCCCCTTTTTTAGGCCCGCCACCAGCCCGTGGTCCGCGCCTCCACCGGTCCATCCCCAGGCAGCCCCCACCCCCAACCTCCTCTCTGTCCCTCAGCCCAAGTTCCTCGCTCGCCAACAGAACATTCTCCCCCCCTCCCTAGCAACAACACCCTGTAACCCAATCCCTTTCCTAAACCTAACATATGCACACACCCCACTGCGCTTCCGAGAGCTAGCTAACCCAGCTAGCTTGGTGGCCCCCATCCCCGGCGCCAGATAGTCTCCCACCTATTGTTCCCTCCCCACCGCTCATGCAAACAAACTCCAACATCAAACAATCCCCACACAATTGCCCAACAGAAAAACACCAAGATCAAAACTAGCACACCACCATCCCCCAACAATGCAAATGAAAACCTAAACTCACCCAGCTCTACTGCTGGTTCCAGGCAAAACGCAAAACCTTTTACAAAAACAGAGAAACAAAACAGAGAAAACAGAAACACGAACGTTGCAGCCAAGTTCAAAAGTTCTCAGTCCTTCGTCAGCCCTTTCTTTTTCGCAAAGTCCAACGTGTCCTCAGGCGACTCAAAGTAAAAGTGCTGATCCTCATGCGTGACCCAGAGACGGGCTGGGTATAACAGTCCAAACTTCACCTTTTTCTTGAAAAGGATCGCCCTGATCTGATTGAAACCTGCTCTCTTCCTGGCCACCTCCACGCTCAGGTCTTGGTAAACCCGCAGGATGCTATTGTCCCATTTACAGCTCCGTGTCTGCTTGGCCCACTGCAGAATACACTCCTTGTCCGAGAACCTGTGGAATCTCACCACCATAGCCCTCGGGGGATCTCCCATTCGCGGCTTCTTCGCAGGTGCTCTGTGAGCCCTATCCACTTCTAAGGGCCGGGAGAATGCCTCACCCCCCAGCAGCTTCTCAAACATGCCTGCGACATACTCCCCAGCGGGGGGTAGAGAATGACCACGCGAGCTCTCCACAATATGACGCCGTCTCCTACACTGAGCTGGGTGAACCTCTGGGCGAAAGGCCGTAGGGTTACCGGAAGGGCCTCCTTTTTCCTGCCACTGAACAGCATGAGGTAAAGCTTCGCCAATTCCGGGTCTCGCTGTGTCCACATGCACACCTGAGCAGCCGTCACCAGCAAGGTATCCAGGAAATTGAGACTCGCAATGATCTCATCCATCACAGGAGGGGATGGAGCGCTCACAGGCAACGTCAGACGACTGAGGGCATCCGCGTGGGCAATTTGCATTCCAGGACAGTACTGGAATGAATACGCGTACGCAGCGAGCAGGAATACCCAACGCTGGAACCTAGCCGTTGCGGTTGGTGGGGTTCCCTCATCCTCCCTAAAGAGGCCGAGCAGCAGCTTGTGGCCAGTTACAATGACAAAATATCACCCATAAATGTACTGGTGGAACCTTCTTATCCCAAAAATCTCCACCAAGACCTCTCTCTATCTGAGCGTAACGGCGCTCTGTGTCCGCCAGGGTCCTCGAGGCGAACACTATGGGGCATTACATGCCGTCATCCCATTCCTGGGCCAGCACCGACACGATTTGATTTGATTTATTGTCACATGTACCGAAGTACAGTGAAAAGTATTTTTCTGTGGCCAAGGGAATGTACATAGTACGTACATAGTAGACAAAAAAGAATAATTGACAGAGTACATTGACAAATGGTGCATCGACAAACAGTGATTGGTTACAGTGCGGAACAAGGGGCCAAACAAAGCAAATACATGAGCAAGAGCAGCAGGGCGCCATGAATAGTGTTCTTACAGGGAACAGATCAGTCCGAGGGGGAGTCGTTGAGGAGTCTATTGGCTGTGGGGAAGACGACAATGTGCGGGTCTTCAGACCTTTGTACGTTCTGCCTGATGGAAGGGTCTGGAAGAAGGCAGAGCCTGGATGGGACGGGTCTCTGATAATGCTGTCTGCCTTTCTGAGGCAGCGGGAGGTGTACACAGAATCAATGTGGGGGTGGCAAGCTTGTGTTATGCGTTGGATTGAGTTCACCACACTCTGCAGTTTCTTGCGATCTTGGATCGAGCAGTTGCCATACTAAGCTGTGATGCAGGTGGATAGGATGCTCTCTATGGCACATCTGTAGAGGTTTGTGAGAGTCAATGCAGACATGTCGAATTTCTTTAGCTGTAGGTGGAAGCGTCACATGTCAAGATTAGGGCCCAGCCAGATCATAATGCGCAAGAGGTTGCCTGGAGGGCAGGTGCTTCTTAACAGCAATAAATGCTGTCCCCTGCGAAGGGCCCCATCACCACTCCTGGTCCTTAGCACGTGGAGCAGACCAATAGAGTAGCCAAGTTGGTAATATAGTAGTTGACTAGGCCCAAAAATGGCAGGAGTTCAGAGGCATTCTTCGGAGCAGAGATCCTTTTATAGCACAAATCTTATTTTCCACTGGGTGTAGACCATTAGTGTCCACCTTTAACTGAGACAGGTCATCACTCCACCATGGAACACACACTTCCTCCTCTTCAGTTGGGAAAACTGCCGGAGAACTTCCTGTACGTTATTCATGTTTTCCTTCTCTGTGGATCCAGTGATGAGATCGTCGTCCAAATAGACGGCCACCTTCGGTAGGACCTGCAAGATGTTCTACATCATCCGCTGAAAAATCGTCGGGCCTGATGAAACCCCGTACGGCAGGCGGGTGTACTCAAACAATCCCCACTGAGTACTGATGGTGGCAAACTTTCTGGACTCCAGGTCTAGCTCCACCTGCAGAGGCAGCATGGTAGCATATTGGTTAGCACTATGGCTTAACAGCGGCAGGGTCCCAGGTTCAATTCCTGGCTTGGGTCACTGTCTGTGCGCAGTCTGCACGTTCTCCCTGTGTCTGTGTGGGTTTCTACCGGGTGCTCCAGTTTCTTCCCACATGTCCCGAAAGACATGCTATTAGGTGAATTGGACATTCTGAATTTTCCCTCTGTGTACCCGAGCAGGTGCTGGAATGTGGCGAATTGGGGTTTTTCACAGTAACTTCATTGCAGAGTTAATGTAAGCTGACTTGTGACAATAAAGATTCTTATTATAAGAATGGCTCATGTCAAACTTCGTGAAGGACCATCCTCCAGTCACAAATCCTCTATCCAGGGCATGGGCACCGGTCCAGTCTCGAGGCTCTGTTCACTGTCAGTTTAAAATCACCAGAGATGGATAGTTTTGTCGGGTTTCATTACTGGCACCACAGCCGTGGCCCATTCCACAAACTGACCCGGGCATATAACCCCTAGATCCTGCAGGCAGCAAAGATCCCTTAGATGTTCTCTAGCAAAGCATAAAGGGTAGGCCTCACCCTGAAATATCAGGGTTAAGCCTCAAGATCCACATTGATAAGGGCTTTGGCCCTCTTTATCCTAACTAGACCCTCCTGGAAAAAGTTGGGGTATTTATCCATAACGTTGCCATGATCTTTAAAGGCTCTGCAGTGTAGGTTGCCAATCTTGTTTGGTATCGTGAAATATGAGAGACATGATGCGTGCACGATCCCGCCAAAAAGTTCAGAGGTCCATACTGGAGACAGCAGCACCAGTGTCCATTTGCATCATCACCGGATGACCATTAACCTGTAGCGTGACCCGGATCGGTGCTATTTTTGGAGCCGTGACATAGCTCAATTGCATTAAACAGTCCGCTGCATTAAACAGTCCGCCGCATCCGGGCACCCACATGCAAAGCCGTGGTTCATGCAAATGCGTGGTAATCGTGGACGCCGTTCGTTGCGTCGAACCTGGCGAACCTGACTGGCAGGAGTTCACCTCCCACACAATTGACAATGCGGCCAGCTCTACCCATCCTCCTCAGGGGAGGCATCCCACCGGTCAGCAGTAACACCAGAGACCCTAACCCTGGTGCCAAATTGCCTCTGAGGCTTCCCCTTTAGAGGAAGTCTGGCCAGATCAGCACCATCACATGATGCCGAGGTGGGCCAGAAGGAAGGGAGACACAAATTATGGACACCATAGTCCATGGACCCCTGCAGTTCCTGCACTCCTTCTTCCACGTGCTCACGAAATCGTGAAAGTTCAATGGTCCGTTTCAAATCAAGGGTGGGTTCCGCCAATAGCTTCTTCTGTGTGGTCATGATGTTGATGCCGCACACAAGTCGGTCCCTCAGCATTTCAACGAGGGAAGGCCAAAACTCACAATGTTTAGCCAGACATCTTAAGCGGGTCAAGAAGCCAGCAACATATTCATCCGGAGACCCATTGCTGTGTTAAAACAACACCCCTGCACAATTAAGGAAGGCTTGGCGTCATAGTGTGCCAAAACCAATGCAATAAGCTCATCAAAGGATTTGAACGCTGGCACTACCAGATAAGTCAGACTCTTCATGGAAATATTGAATGGTTGGTATTGGTATTCTCTCATACTAGGGATGGGCATCTCCTGGAAGATGTACGGTGCCAGTGTTAATGGGCATTTATGTGTAAATGGCTCACCAGCGACTTGCTGCTGTATTTGCAGCAAGATCCTCGAGGTTATTTAGATGAATCTCCTTTGTATTCAAAGGTCTCTGGCAACAATGATGTCCCAACGAATTCAGACACGAGTACCCAGGCCTGCCTCTCAAAATCACTCCCATTGTCAGCCTCCTCCTTGGTATCTTCCCTATCAGAGTTGTCATGAATGTAAAGAATTGTCTTTTTTATACTTGAGGGCTTTTGCAGTCATTAAAACCGAGGTTAGAATGCATACAGACAGTATGTCTGCTAGAGCTGTAATTAAAGGTGTGGCACGGTGTTTTGTCCTGGCTAAACAGGTCAAGGCACAACCTGCAACAGGAGGCAAAAGAATGCTTTGTGCTTTGAGTGTAACAAAATAGCTAATGGGAGGGGCCAGGTCTGACTGAAAAGGCAGTTGCCTACAGGACTCGACGGTGAGCAGAAGTGTTTTCCGTTCAGTCCTAAAAGGTTTCTATCTCTAAGGATCCTGCACCAAGTTAAGGAAGTAGCACCTGGTTGTTAACTTCATCAATAAGTGGTATTTGAAATATATGGGTTTACTTAATTGGAATGTGGAGGCAAGCAAGTTAAGATGTTGTACCAGTTAACTGTAAATCTATTTCTTTGTTGCTAATGTGCTTAATACTTATTCAAATTGAAGTTTGCTTTAATATAAAAGCTGTCCGGACTTCTGGTGGCAACATGTAGGTGGAGGTCGCATGTTAGGTGGCTCCTGCTAGAGTCTTTGCTTTTGGGTCTTTATGCCCAGTCCCAGGGGTACTTTTTGGATGAGCTGGTGTGGGAAGTCCTAAGCAGTCGGTGGAATGTCGAAGTTCCAGAAGGAAGGTGAGGCAAAGAAGATGGCGAGTGAAGGTCCGTCAGAGAGTGTTGCTGTAAGTCCAGCAGCAGGAAAGATGGCCGGGCTGGTTCGTCGGGTGGTACCGCTCGAATCAGGGTGGAGACTCTGACCAAGGTGGCGTCAGGGGAGTTTGAAAGGCTGTTCGCCAAACATTTGGAGGTGTTTTGGAGGCAGGAGATGATGGCTTCGCTTAAAGAGTTGCATTAATGAAGACATTGGTCGAGGTGCTGGAGCAAGAACAGAAGAGGAGGGGGGCAGAGGAGTCATTGTCGCAACTTAGCGACCAGTTCACCTCAATGAGTGAGGAGCTCCAGAGGGTGGCGGAGGTCAATAAAGGACGAAGAGCCAAGGTGGAAGACCTGGAGAACAGGTTGAGGAGACAAAATATGAGGATCGTGGGTTTGCCCGAGGGGGTGGAGGGCCCAAGGCCGACCGAGTATTTTGCGAACATGTTCATCACGTCGATGGGGGAGGGGGAAGAACCCTGCCTCTGTGAGCTGGACAGGGTGCATTGGTCGTTCTGGCTGAACCCTAGAACAAAAGAGCCACCAAAGGCTTTGGTATATACATTGGTATATGTATTTACCCAGGCCTGACAGCGGAGTTGACGAGAATGTGGGCGGCCCTGGGACGGGTGAAGGTGGCATTGTACAACAGTAGGGCGAGGTTCGGAGTGGTCTACCCCATGAAGCTGAGAGTGACACACAACTCAAAGGACTTTTATTTTGAGTTGGCGGAGGCGTTCGTTAAGGCTGAAGGACTGGACTGAGATGAGAGCTGGGATCTGGACTTTGACGAGTGGACCAGGAAGGTTTTTTCTTTGAGGTTTTTTTCTGAATTGTTTTTTCAATGTTTTTCTTTTAACATGTGTTCTTGTTTCTTCCTATGGGCGCGTTTTTGCTTTGTTTAGGAGATTATGGTCTCCCATTCTGGCGGTATGGCCGAGAGGGGTTGGAGTTGGCGGTTGGTAGGAGAATGGGGTGGGGGGGGGGGGGTTGGAGGATTTTTGGGAAGGAGAGACCAGGTTGCTGAGGGTGTGTGGGGAGGTGAGGGGGTGCTCTGGCAGGGGTCGCCGCGCTAGCCAACGAAGGAGTGGGTCCAGCTGGAATGGCGGGACCTGGGATATTGGTGATGGCACATAGGAGGTGGGGTGAGAGACTCCCAGTCAGAATGGTGACATGGAACATGTGGGGGTTAGGGGGACCAGTGAAGAGAACGAGGGTTTTTGTTCATTTGAAGAGTTTAAAAGCCGATGTGGTGATGCTGCATGGGTCATTCAGGCTCATAGCTCTGCTGAATGTGGACACCAAGATATCGGCAATGGTGCGAGCATTAAGGTTGGAGGTGTGCCTTCCGAGGGTGATTGGGGAGGATCAGACAGGGTTCGTTAAGGGCAGACAGTTGTCATTGAATATGAGGTGGCTGCTGAAAGCGGTGCTTTCTCCGGCAGAGGGGAGGGAGTTGGAGGTGGTGGTGGCATTAGATGTGGATAAGACGTTTGATCGGGTGCAGTGGAGTTATTTGATTACGGTGTTGGAGAAATTTGGGATTGGGCTAAAGTTTGTGGCATTGGTGCAGTTGCTGTACAAGGAGTCGATGGCGAATGTGCGTACTGGGAACGAGGCACGGAATCCCCATGTCCCCCCTTCTGTTTGCATTGGCTATAGAGTTCTTAGCTATTGTGCTGGGGAGCTCAGAGTTGTGGGAGGGGAAAGTGAGGGGCAAGGTGGTTAGAACATAGGATGTCCTTGTATGCTCCTCGGTGGAGGACTTACTGGGTTTGCTCCAAAGATTTGGGACGTTCTCAGGGTATAACCTTAATTTCAGGAGTATTTTGTGGTATTCTCTCCGGGTTTTGGGGGGTGGGGGGGGGTTAGGGCTTGGCGGGGGTTCTGCTATTCCGTCTGGCAGAGTCTCACTTTAGGTTTCGGGGGATGCAGGTGACCTGGGACTTTAGCACACTGGGCTAAATCATTGGCTTTTAAAGCAGACCAAGGCAGGCCAGCAGCACGGTTCAATTCCCATACCAGCCTCCCCAAACAGGCGCCGGAATGTGGCGACTAGGGGCTTTTCACAGTAACTTCACTGAAGCCTACTCGTGACAATAAGCGATTTTCATTTCATTTCAAGAATATAAAGAAAGTAGGATGGAACTTAAGGTAAGAGTTAGGAAGGCTAAAAGAGGTCATGAAATGTTGTTGGCAAACAGGATTAAGGAAAATCTTACGGCATTTTATACATATGTGAAGGGCAAGAGGGTAGCCAGAGAAAGGGGTGGGTCATTCAAGAATATTGGAGGGAATCAATGTATGGAACCAGAGGAAATGGGCAAGATCCTAAATGAATACTTTGCCTCAGTATTCACCAAAGAGAAGGACTTTGTGGATGAGGAGTATAGGGTAAAGTGTTAGATATTCTGAGTCATGTTGATATTAATAAAGAGGAGGTGGTGGGCATCTTAAAAAGCATGAAAGTAGATAAGTCCCTAGGGCCTGATGGGATCTACCCCAGAATACCGAGGGAGGCAAGGGAAGAAATTGCTGGGGCCTTGACAGTAATCTTGGTATCCTCATTGGCTACATGTGAAGTTCCAGAGGACTGGAGAGTAGCCAATGTTGTTCCATTGTTTAAGAAGGACAGCAGGGATAATCCAGGAAATTATAGGCCGGTGAGCCTTACATCAGTGGTAGGGAAATTATTGGAAAAGATATTTAGAGACATAATTTACTCACATTTGAAACAAATAAACTTATTAGTGAAGGACAGCATGATTTTGTGAAGGGGAGGTCGTGCCTCACTAATTTGATTGAGTTTTGAGAGGAAGTAGATGTTGTATACATGGACTTCAGTATAGCCTTTGACAAGGTACCTCATGGTAGAATGGTACAAAAAGTGAAATCACATGGGATCAGAGGAGGGCTGGCAAGTTGGATACAGAACTGGCTTGGGCACAGAAGACAGAGAGTAGCAGTAGAAGGGTGCTTTTCTGAATGGAAGACTGTGACTAGCAGCGTTCCACAGGGATTAGTTCTGGAACCTCTGTTGTTCGTAGTGCATATCATAGAATTTCCAGTGCAGAAGGAGGCCACCCGGCCCATCGAGTCTGCACCGGCTCTTGGAACGAGCACCCTACCCAAGGTCAACACCTCCACCCTACCCCCACAACCCAGCAACCCCACCCAACACTAAGGGCAATTTTGGACACTAAGGGCAATTTATCATGGCCAATCCACCTAACCTGCACATCTTTGGACTGTGGGAGGAAACCGAAGCACCCGGAGGAAACCCACGCACACACGGGGAGGATGTGCAGACTCCGCACAGACAGTGACCCAAGCCGGAATCGAACCTGGGACCCTGGAGCTGTGAAGCAATTGTGCTATCCACAATGCTACCGTGCTGCCCACGAATCATATAAATGATTCGGAAGAAAATGTAGCTGGTCTGATTAGTAAGTTCGCAGACGACACAGAAATTGGTGGAGTTGCGGATAGTGAAGAGGATTGTCAGAAGATACAGCAAGATATAAACTGGTTGGAGTCTTGGGTGGAGAATTAGCAGATGGAGTTTAATGCTGACAAGTGTGAGGTAATGCACTTCGGAAGATCCAATTCATGTAGGAATAACACAGCAAATGGTAGAACTCTTGTGAGTATTGACAGGCAGAGAGATCTGGGCGTGCATGTCCATCGATAACTGAAAGTGGCAACACATGTGGATAAGGTGGTCAAGAAGGCATGCTGGCCTTCATCGGTTGGGGCATTGAATATAAAAATTGGCAAGTCATGTTGCAGCTGTACAGAACCTTAGTTAGGCTTCATTTGAAATATTGTGTACAATTTTAGTCGCCACACTACCAGAAGGATGTGCATGCTTTGGAGAGGGTACAATGTAGTTTACTAGGATGTTGCCTGGTATGGAGGGCATTAGCTATGAGGAGAAGTTAGATAAACTCGGTCTGTTATCACTGAAACAAGAGGTTGAGAGGCGACCTGGTAGAGATCTACAAGATTATGAGTGGTATGGACAAAGAGGATAGTCAGATGCTCTTTCCTCAGGTAGGAGAATCAAGTACTAGAGGACATAGGTTTAAAGTACGTGGGGAAAAGTTTAGAACAGATGTGCGAGGCAAGTTTTTTTTTTTTTTTTTACACAGAAGGTGGTAAATATATGGAACGCGCCGCCTGGGGATGTGGTGGGAGCTGGTACGATAGCGGCATTTAAGGGGCATCTTAACAAATATATGAATAGGGTGGGAATGGAAGGATATGGACTCCGTAAGTGCATACGGTTTTAGTTTAGGCAGATACCAGGGTCGGCGCAGGCTTGGAGGGCCGAAGGGCCTGTTCCTGTGGTGTATTTGTTATAACCTGCCTACTTACCATTGGCTGGGGACTAATGACTATCCCACAATCCTGTGGGAGTATGAGCTTCCCCAATGAGGGGGGCGGAGAAACCACTAGTAAACTCCTAGTATAAATAAAGCTGGCCAGTTCAGGAACCAGCAGGAAGGAGTATGTAGTAAGGGAAGTTACTGCTACTGTTATGTATATATGTTATAGTAAATAAATGTTATTACTTTGCATCCTTAAAACTCGTGCTGGATTCTTCGTGGCCCTTACAAAACTGGCGACGAAGGTTAAAGTGAATAGCTGTCTACACTGCTGAAGCCACCTCCCTGGATTTTTGTTGGATACAGGTTGGAAGTTGTTTTCTATTATACCGTGCCTCTGTACGGACGTTTGGATGTTTTTGATGCTGCGCTGGAAAGCTGGAACCAGTACACACAACGGATGCGTTACTATTTCCGGGCAAACAATATCACCGAAAACGAGCGCCAGGTGGTCATATTGCTCACTGCCTGCGGCCCGCATACGTTTGGGGTGATTAGGAGTCTTACGTACCCAGCTGCGCCGGGCACGAAAACGTTTGATGAACTTGTGAATATAGTGGGGCAACATTTTAACCCAACCCCGTCCACGATAGTCCAGCGTTACCAGTTTAATACCACTGAGAGGACCCCTGGAGAATCCCTTGCCGATTTTCTATCCAGGCTACGCAGGATTGCAGAGTACTGTGACTATGGTGCGACCTTGTCAGGAATGTTACGCGACCGTTTGGTATGCGGTATTAACAATGCAGCCACCCAGAGAAAGTTGTTAGCGAAGCCAACATTGACTTTTCAACAGGCCATTGAAATAGTATTGTCCCGAGAGAGCGCAGAGCGAGGAGTACAGGAGCTACAGGGAATGGAAGTGCATGCCTTGGGGCGCAACCCCTTCCGTCCGAAAACGCCCCCCGCACTCCTGCGGTACCTTGGGCGAGGCAACGTCCGGACCGACGCCAGTGGCCGTCGGACATTCCTCCCCGAAGGGAGCATTCTCCAGAGCCAATGGATGAGGAGCCATGTCCGTGTCAGACTTGTAGGCGAAGACCCCGTCGCGGACGGCGGTCCTGGGGGCGCCAAAGGCGCCGTTGTTCCGACCGAAACTGGGACCAGCCCAGGGGCCGTAACTGGGACCAGCCCAGAGGCCGTACCTTCCATGTGGATGAACCTGCGGCGACTACTCCTGAGGACGTGGAGACGGAGGGCGACTGCCTGCAGCTGCATTGTGTGGCAGCTCCCCGTGGCCCCCATTAAGGTGACAGTACGGGTCAATGGCCACTCGCTTGAGATGGAGTTGGATACTGGTGCAGCGGTCTCCGTGATCGCCCAGAGGACTTTCGACCGCATCAAGCAGGGTATACAGACCCTTACATTAACCGACTCACAGGCCAGGTTGGCCACCTACACGGGGGAACCACTGGACATTGCAGGAACTACAATGACCCCTGTTGTCTATGGACGCCAGGAGGGGCGTTTCCCCACTTATCGTGGTGCGCGGCCATGGGCCCAGCCTGTTGGGTCGGGACTGGTTGCGCCATTTGCGGTTGCAATGGCAGCACATCCTCCAAACAGTTTCTGAAACGTTGACTGAGGTGTTAGGACGATACCCAGATGTATTCCAGCCTGGTTTGGGGAAAATAAAAGGGGCCGTAGCTCGTATCCAAGTTGAACCAGGAGCCACACCGCGCTATTTCCGGGCGCGCCCAGTGCCTTACGCCTTGCTGGAGAAGGTAGAAAGGGAGCTCACTCGTTTGGAGAGTTTGGGTATTATCAGGCCCGTCCGCTTTGCTGACTGGGCAGCACCAATTGTACCTGTAATGAAGCCAGGTGTCACAGTTCGCTTGTGTGGCGACTATAAACTTACAGTAAATACGGTTTCCCGACTCGACCTATATCCAATGCCTCGCATAGAGGATCTCTACGCGAAACTTGCAGGTGGACTCTCGTTCACAAAATTAGATATGAGTCACGCCTACCTGCAGTTGGAGCTGTACCCTGCCTCCCGACCATATGTAACGATTAATACACACCGGGGCCTGTATGAATATACACGGTTGCCCTTTGGAGTATCCTCTGCATGCGCAATTTTTCAACGTTTTATGGAGGGCATTTTGAGAGGTTTACCACGTGTGGCTGTCTACCTAGATGACGTTTTGATTACAGGGACGTCGGAGCAGGAACATTTGGAAAATCTGGAGGCTGTCCTTAGATGCCTTTCGGAGGCTGGAGTCCGTTTACGTCGCACAAAGTGCGTATTTCAGGCAAAGGAAGTAGTCTACCTAGGTTATCGGGTGGACCGCGAAGGTCTGCACATCGTCGCAGAGAAAGTGCGTGCAATTCAACATGCCCCCGCCCCGACTGACACTTCGCATCTTCGTTCTTTTCTCGGTCTCGTAAACTATTACGGGAAGTTCCTCCCCAATCTGGCAACTACGCTGGCCCCTTTGCACCTTCTGCTAAAGAAAAATCACACCTGGGTTTGGGGTCAGCCGCAAGAAACCGCTTTCCGGCGAGTAAAGCAACAATTGTCGTCGTCTGGGTTACTAACCCACTATGATCCTAGAAAGCCTTTGCTCGTCACATGTGATGCATCCCCGTATGGTATTGGGGCCGTCCTGTCCCACAAGATGGAGAATGGGGCCGAACAACCGATAGCTTTCGCCTCCCGCACATTGACTGCAGCGGAGAAAAAGTACGTGCAGATCGAGAAGGAGGGCCTGGCAGTGGTTTTTGCGGTGAAACGCTTCCACCAGTACGTGTACGGCCGCCATTTCACCATCGTGACTGATCATAAGCCCCTGCTGGGACTTTTCAGAGAGGATAAGCCAATACCGCCCATTGTTTCTGCACGGATCCAGCGCTGAGCTTTGTTGCTTGCTGCATACGAGTATTCTCTGGAGCACAAACCAGGGACGCAGATAGCAAATGCCGACGCACTGAGCCGATTGCCTTTATCAACCGGCCCCATGTCGACCCCCACGACCGGTGAGGTGGTTGCAACCCTAAATTTTATGGACACCTTGCCTGTCACGGCATCACAGATCCATGAGTGGACCCAGACGGAGCCAGTCTTGTCAAAGGGTCGGCACATAGTCCTGTATGGTGAGCAGCATAGACAGCTCCCAGGCGAGTTGCGGGCATTTTCCTCCAAGCTGTCAGAATTCAGCGTGGAAGACGGCATCCTCTTGTGGGGGACGCGTGTGATTGTCCCGGAAAAAGGCCAGGAGCTGATACTATCAGACTTGCACAATGGGCATCCAGGCGTGGCCAAAATGAAAATGTTGGCCCGGAGTTATGTCTGGTGGCCAGGCCTCGACACCGACATTGAGAAGGTGGCCCAAAACGGCTCCATTTGCCAGGAGCATCAGAAGCTTCCGCCGGCCGCGCCCCTACATCACTGGGAATGGCCACAGCAGCCACCACCATCAGACTCAGCGAATGCTACCCTGGCGCCAATCAGAGCGGCGCCGTTGCCAGCACCCGCAGCCCCGACCTACATGAATTTTATGGACGGCATCACAGATCCATGAGTGGACCCAGACGGAGCCAGTCTTGTCAAAGGTTCGGCACATAGTCCTGTATGGTGAGCAGCATAGACAGCTCCCAGGCGAGTTGCGGGCATTTTCCTCCAAGCTGTCAGAATTCAGCGTGGAAGACGGCATCCTCTTGTGGGGGACCCTACATGAGCCCGTCTCCATCCTTCCACAAAGCCCCCGCCTCCCTATTCCATTCCTGATCCTTCTCTGCATTCGCTGCCCAATAATAGTACATCAGATTCGGGAGGACCAATTCTCCTGACTGCAGTCCCCTCTGCTGCACTGCAAAGAACAATACTTTTGTAAGGGCCACAAAGAATCCAGCACGAGTTTTAAGGATACAAAGTAATAACATTTATTTACTATAACATATATACATAACAGTAGCAGTAACTTCCCTTGCTACATACTCCTTCCTGCTGGTTCCTGAACTGGCCAGCTTTATTTATACTAGGAGTTTACTAGTGGTTTCTCCGCCCCCCTCATTGGGGAAGCTCATACTCCCACAGGATTGTGGGATAGTCATTAGTCCCCAGCCAATGGTAAGTAGGCAGGTTATAACATCCCTCTTCCCCCCCCCCCCCTCCCCCAAAGTCCGAGGAATCCACCGAAGACCCTGACGAAGGAGGGCGTCGGACTCGTTTGGCCGCAGGCCGGACACCATTTGCACGCGGCGTGTAACGAGACGGAGACCGGCGCTTCCGTGATGAACGGCGCGGTTGTACATCCACGGCCCGTGGACCCGAGGATTCCCCCTCTGATGCATCCTGTGTCTCCATCTCGGAGTCAGAGTCTGCTGCCTCCGTCATGTCAGCGTCTCTATCTCCATTCGGTCCTGTAACGACCTGCGCAGGCTTCGAGTGAGGCACCAGTGGAAGATTGTGAGGACTACCTTCCCTTGTCTCTGGTCTCTGCGGCTGTTGAAGTGAGCTCCGGGGGCGGGGAATCTTTTGAGGGGATGGTCTTCTGGACCGAACGTGGTCTACATGGTTTCGCTGGAGACGGCCCTGGGCTTGCACTTGGTAAGATATAGGGCCCGTTTGGCGAAAAATTACACCAGGAACCCATTGGGCACCACCAGCAAAATTCCGAACGAACACTGGGTCACCGGGCGCAAACTGCCGAATCGGCCGAAGCCGAGAAAATCCCTGTCCCTGCCGTTCTTGTGTGTGGCGTACTTTTGCGCCAATGTCCGGGAAAACCATACTAAGGCGGGTGCGAAGTCTCCGGCCCATTAGGAGTTCTGCGGGAGCTACCCCAGTCACTGCATGGGGGGTGGTCCTGTACGTAAACAAAAAGCAAGCCAGTCTCGTGTCCATTGATCCGGAAGACTGCTTCTTTAGGCCTCTTTTGAATGTCTGCACTGCGCGCTCTGCCAACCCATTTGAAGCCGGGTGGTAAGGGGCAGTGCGGATATGGCGGATGCCGTTCATCTTCGTGAACCTCGCAAACTCCTCACTCGTGAATGGAGTGCCATTATCCGTGACCAGCACCTCGGGGAGGCCATGCGTACTAAACGATAAACGCATCTTTTCAATTGTTGCACAGGACGTTGTCCCCTGCATCTTATGCACCTCTAGCCATTTGGACTGGGCGTCAATTTGTAGAAGGAACATGGATCCTTGAAAAGGGGCTGCAAAATCTGCATGTAAGCGTGCCCAAGGCCGCCCTGGCCATTCCCAGTGATGTAGGGGCGCGGCCGGCGGAAGCTTCTGATGCTCCTGGCAAATGGAGCCGTTTTGGGCCACCTTCTCAATGTCGGTGTCGAGGCCTGGCCACCAGACATAACTCCGGGCCAACATTTTCATTTTGGCCACGCCTGGATGCCCATTGTGCAAGTCTGATAGTATCAGCTCCTGGCCTTTTTCCGGGACAATCACACGCGTCCCCCACAAGAGGATGCCGTCTTCCACGCTGAATTCTGACAGCTTGGAGGAAAATGCCCGCAACTCGCCTGGGAGCTGTCTATGCTGCTCACCATACAGGACTATGTGCCGAACCTTTGACAAGACTGGCTCCGTCTGGGTCCACTCATGGATCTGTGATGCCGTGACAGGCAAGGTGTCCATAAAATTCATGTAGGTCGGGGCTGCGGGTGCTGGCAACGGCGCCGCTCTGATTGGCGCCAGGGTAGCATTCGCTGAGTCAATCAGGTGGTGGCTGCTGTGTTTGGTCCCTTGTACTTTATGATGAAGTCACCAAACACTTTGATCTGTCCAAACTATTGTGTCTCATACATAGGATGACAATCTGATACAGAGCACGTTATCATGGAGTCTTGTTACTCCTTTGGAACTTGTGCTGACCAATTATATGTACGTCTTATTACTCTCTGTAGCTTATTCTCCCGACGGGCAGATGAGCCTCTCTTTATATACAAGTCCCAGGTCACGTGACCTTGGTCTGAGACCACATGGTGTGTCTGTACTGCCACCTGCAGGTTGGAAGTCTCACACCATCCAACTATGATATAGCCCAGAGGCATATCACCACAGTGGCCACACTGAAGATTTAGAGGCAGTTTCAGCAGCATTCTAGCCTGGGAGCGGGGTCGGGTGATGTCGATCAGATGAAATCACGGATTTGAGCCGGGGAAGATGGATGCGATGTTCCAGGGTTGGGAGGTGATGCACTATCAATTACGATGAGACGAGAGTAGAGTGTAATCGAGGCTTTATTACGCAGAGATGTGTAGCCTCCCGCAGCTGCTGCCGAAATGGCTGCAGCTCGGAGAGCCCACACATTTATACTCCGCCTACTGGGCGGAGCCACCAGACAGGGATCTACCCTCGTACCTGTAGTACAGGGGCCTTACCGTAATACCCCTCGTATGCGGTATATACAATACAACAGTGGTGACTACCACATTCACCCCCTGTTAAAAAGGAGTCCAGCGGGGGTGGTGGAAAACTACTTACATTCAGATGTTTAACATTTTTATGGAAAAGTTTACAAATTCAGACAATCGGGCACCTTGATCCATCGTTGCGAGCGCTGCAGTTCTGGTGGCGATTTCGGCGTCGGTTCGGTCGTCGGTGACTCCGGGAGCGTGTCAACCTCATCTTCATCCCTGGGTGGGACCAAGGGGAGGACGGATCGTCCTGGAGCGGGGGCCGTGGTGGGGTGCGCTGGGGGGAGGGAGGACCCAGCTGGTGCCAGGTCCCTGTGGGAGACTGTGTCTTGGCGGCCGTCGGGGTACGCTACGTAGGCGTACTGCAGGTTTGCGTGTAGTAACTGTACCCTCTCAACCAACAGGTCCGCCTTGTGTTGTGTAGCCGCATGTGCTTGTGGAGGAGGACGGGTCCTGGAGCTGCCAGCCAAGTTGGGAGCGAAACCCCGGTGGTGGACTTCCTGGGGAAGGCAAAGAGACGTTCATGGGTAGTTTCGTTAGTCGTAGTGCAAAGGAGTGACCGAATGGAGTTAAGGGCGTCGGGGAGGACCTCTTGCCAGCGGGAGGCCGGGAGATTTCTGGACCGTAGGGCCAGCTGGACGGCCTTCCAGACCGTCCCATTCTCCCGCTCCACCTGCCCGTTTCCCCGGGGGTTGTAGCTGGTCGTCCTGCTCGAGGCAATGTCCCTGTTGAGCAGATACTGGGCAGCTCATTGCTCAAAATGAGGATCCCCTGGTCGCTCTGGACGTAGGCAGGGAAACCGAACAGAGCGAAGATGGCGTTGAGGGCTTTGGTGATGGTGGCAGACATCATATCGGGGGCATGGGACGGCGAAGGGGAATCTGGAATATTCGTCGACCACATTGAGAAAGTACGTGTTTTGGTCGGTGGAGGGGAGGGGCCCTTTGAAGTCCACGCTGAGGCGTTCAAAGGGGCGGGAGGCCTTCACCAAGCACGCACGGTCTGGCTGGTAGAAGTGCGGTTTACACTCCGTGCAGACCGGACAGTCTCTGGTAATTGCCCTGACTTCCTCGATGGAGTAGGGCAGATTGCGGGCCTTTATGAAGTGATAAAAGCGGGTGACGCCTGGGTGACAGAGATCGTCGTGCAGGGTCCGGAGTCGGTCCACTTGTGCGCTGGCACAAGTACCTCGGGATAGGGCATCGGGGGGCTCGTTGAGCTTACCGGGGCGATACAAAATCTCGTAATTGTAGGTGGAGAGCTCGATCCTCCACCTCAAGATCTTATCATTTTTGATCTTACTCCGCTGTGTGTTGTTGAACATGAAGGCAACCGACCGTTGGTCAGTGAGGAGAATGAATCTCCTGCCGGCCAGGTAATGCCTCCAATGCCGCGCAGCTTCAACGATAGCTTGGGCCTCCTTTTCGACGGAGGAGTGCCGAATTTCGTAGGCATGGAGGGTGCGGGAAAAGAATGCCACGGGCCTGCCTGCCTGGTTGAGGGTGGCGGCCAGAGCGACGTCTGATGCATCGCTCTTGACTTGGAAGGGGAGCGTTTCGTCGACCGCGTGCATCGCGACCTTGGCGATGTCGGCCTTGATACGGTTGAAGGCCTGGTGAGCCGCAGCCGTCAGGTGGAAAACGGTGGAGTGAATGAGTGGACGGGCCTTGTCCGCATAGTTAGGGACCCACAGGGCGTAGTACGAGAAGAAGCCCAGGCATCGTTTTGAGGGCCTTGGGGCAGTGGGGAAGGGGGAGTTCCATGAGGGGACGTATGCAATTAGGGTCGGGCCCTAGCACTCCGTTCTGGCCCACATAGCCGAGGATGGCTAATCGGTTCGTGCTGAACACGCACTTCTCCTTGTTGTAGGTTAGGTTGAGGAGTTTAGCGGTGTGGAGGAATTTGGAAAGGTTAGCGTCGTGGTCCTGCTGGTCGTGGCCGCAGATGGTGACGTTATCCAGATACTGGAAGGTGGCCCGCAGTCCGTACCGGTCAATCACTTGGTCCATCTCCCGTTGGAAGACCAAGACCCCGTTAGTGACGCCAAAGGGAACCCTAAGGAAGTGGTAAAGGCGGCCCTCCGCTTCAAACGCGGTGTACGGGCGGTCCGCCTTGCGAATGGTGAGCTGGTGGTCGGCAGATTTTAGGTCCACGGTTGAGAAGACCCGGTACTGTGCAATCTGATTGACCATATCAGATATGCGTGGGAGGGGGTACGCGTCGAGCTGCGTGTACCAATTGATGGTCTGACTGTAGTCAACGACCATCCTGTTTTTCTCCCCAGTTTTCACAACTACCACTTGGGCTCTCCAAGGGCTGTTGCTGGCCTCGATAATACCTTCCCGTGGCAGCCGCTGGACCTCAGACATGATGAAGGTCCTGTTCTGAGCGCTGTACCGTCTGCTCCTGGTGCCGAAGGGTTTGCAATCCGGGGTGAGGTGTGCAAACAGAGAAGGCGGGTCGACCTTAAGGGTCGTGAGATCGCAGACAGTAAGGGGTTGTAGGGGCCCGCCAAATGTTACAGGGTTAGGCTCTGGAGGTTGCACTGGAAGTCCAGGCCGAGTAGCAAGGCGGCGCAGAGGTCGGGGAGGACGTAGAGCTGGAAGCCGCTGAACTCTACGCCCTGGATGGTGAGGGCGGCGGTGCAGTACCCCCGGATCGCCACGGAGTGGGATCCGGAGGCCAGGGAGATTTTCTGGTTAATGGGGTGTACCGTGAGGGAGCAGCGCCTTACCATATCGGAGTGGATGAAGCTCTCAGTGCTCCCGGAGTCCAGAAGGCAGGATATCGTGTGCCTGTCGACCTTCACTGTCATTGACGCAGTCGCGAGGTTGTGCGGTCGGGACTGGTCGATTGTGATGGAGGCGAGACGCGGCTGGTCGGCGGCGGTTGCAGACGATGAGTGGCCCGATGAAGTGGCTGACGAGCAGGGGTCCTGAAGCGGGTAAGATGGCGGCGCCCACGGGCCGCACGTGTCCTGAGGCAGGCAAGATGGCGGCGCCCGCGGGCCGCACGTGTTGTGAGGCAAGCAAGATGGCGAGCAAGATGGCAGCGCCCACAGGCCGCACGTGTTGTGAGGCGAGCAAGATGGCGGCGCCCACGGGCCACACGTGGTCAGAGGCAAGGAAGATGGCGGTGCCCACGGGTCGCTCGTGGTGGGTGCAGGGACAATAGCGGCGATCGAGCGGACCTGGCACACAGCAGCAAAATGTCCTTTCTTCCCGCAGGCTTTGCAGAGCACGCTCCGCGCCGGGCAGCGCTGCCGGGGGTGTTTTGTCTCCCCGCAGAAGTAGCATTTGGGTCCCCCAGGGTTGATTGGCTGCCGCGCGATGTAGGCCTGGGGTTGGCTAGGGGTGGTCGCTGATGGGGTCCACGATGGGGTTCGCTGGCGGGGTCCATGATGCCCAGGAGGAGTGGGCCGTGCAGGTTGGGGGGCATACGCCTGTACATTGCGTGAGGCGACTGTGAGCGAGATCGCTAGTTTCTTGGTCACCACAAGGTCGAGGGTAGCTCCTTTTAAGAGGCGCTGGCGGATGTAGGCCGACCCTATGCCCGTAACAAACGCGTGTCTAACTAGCAGGTCAGAATGTCCAACGGCCGAAACAGCCTGGCAATCGCAGTCTCTCACCAGGGCATGCCAGAAATCTTTCACAGACTCACCGGGGAGTTGATGCCGCGTGGACAGGAGGTGCATAGCGTAGATTTTGTTGGTCTGCTGAGCGTAGTTCTCCTTCAGTAGCGCCATGGCCTCAGCGTAGGTCGGCGCGTCCCGGATGAGGGGAAAGATATCGGAGCTCAGCCGCGTGTAAAGGATCTGGAGCTTCTGTGCCTCTGAGGATGGTTCTGTCGCAGATCCGATGTATGCTTCAAAGCAAGCTCGCCAATGTGCGAAGGTCGACTTGGCGTTGTCTGCTTGAGGGTGCAGCTGCAGGCGATCAGGCTTGATGCGGAGATCCATCGTTGTAAAATCTCTGCGTAATAAATTGATGCACTATCAATTACGACGAGACGAGAGTAGAGTGTAATCGAGGCTTTAGTACGCAGAGATGTGTAGCCTCCCGCAGCTGCTGCTGAAATGGCTGCAGCTCGGAGAGCCCACACATTTATACTCTGCCTACTGGGCGGAGCCAGCAGGCAGGAATCTATCCCCGTATCTGTAGTACAGGGGTCTTACCGTAATACCCCTCGTATGCGGTATATACAATACAACAGGGGTGACTACCACAGGAGGAGAAGGGGATTAGGAAGATGAAGGATCTGTTTCTGGGAGGGCGGTTTGCAAGCTTGGAGGAGCTAAATAAGTAGTTTGGGTTGGCGTGGGGGAAGGGTTTTCGGTATAACACTGGTATGGGACTTTGCGAGGAAGGTCTCCCCAACCTTCCCGACTGCACCTGCCTCCCCACTGCTGTCAACTGGGAGGGGTTGGAGACGGGGGTCGTCTCGGCGATTTACTGGAGGATTTTGGAGAACAAGGTATCCGTGGACGGGATCAAGGCTAAGTGGGAGGAAGAGCTGGGGGCGGTGCTGGAGGAGGGATTGTGGGGTGAGGTGCTGCGGCGGGGGAATGCCTCAACATTGTGTGTGAGGCTGTGGCTAAAAGAACTGAAGGTGGTGCACCTGACAAAGTCAAGGATGAGCCGGCTTTTTGTGGGGGTGGAGGATGTTTGTGAGCGATGTGGGAGGGGCCCTGTGAACCTCGTACATTTGTTTTGGTCCCGCCCGAAGCTGGAAGTATGGTTTTCAGCCCCATTTCGGGGGTTTTGCATGTTGAAGTGGGGCCCAGTCCCCTGGAAACCATGTTCGGGTGTCAGACCGGCCGTAGTTGCAGGCGGGTGTGGGAGCAGATGGCTTAGCCTTTGCCTCGCTGATCGCAGGTCGGTCCTGTTGGGGTGGAGGTCAGCTTCTCCACCCTATGCCTTGGCGTGGCGGGAGACTTGCTGGGGTTTTTAGCCCTGGAGGAGGTGAAATTTGCTGTAAGGGGGAGGCGAGTGAATGGTTCTACAAAAGCTGGGGTTTGTTCATTCTGCATTTTGGAGAGTTGGTTACCGTTGACTGTTGAGGGAGGGGTGGGGCGAGGGGGGGGAGGGAGGGGGAAGTATGGGTGGGTGGGAGGTTGGATGGGTTTGTTATTGTTGTAAAATGTAAAAATGTTGAAAATTTGTAATAAAAAAACAGAAAAGCAGTCTACTGGTCGGTGTTATCACTCCTGTGATGCAGTAACATTTCCTCTCAATTTTACCAAATGCAAACAGTCGGGCTCTGGTCCGGGATCTTAAACAAAATTGGGATCTGGTCCGAACCCATAACAGAGTCAACAGGGTCCTCTTTGGCTTCCTCCTCCAGTGAAATAACTCTAATCGTCGGCTTCTGGCCCCTCTACGTGAATGCCCCTCCAATGTACCATATTGTAGAGTATACAGAAAACAACCACTGTGCTCAACAGCCTTACGAGTAAGTACTGGAGTGTGCCTCCCATACGGTCAATGCATCTGAACTAAATCGTCAACAGTCCAATAGCCTGCTCAATGGCGATCTCTGCCTACAAGTGGTTAGTGTAGGAGTGACATGGGACTCCGTCTCCAGTAACCTCGGGGTGTAAGCAACCACCTCCTTAATGGTAGCCTTTGCCTCTCAGAAGCCAACCAGAGGCATGGGGCTGGGGATGGGAATTTTGCGGCAGGTATGACTGCCTCCGAATGAATGAGACATGTGAATGGCCACAGTCGCACACATATGTGTTGGAAGGTTTTATTGTGGTCATACACAACCTGCACCTGCATGGAATGGAATGATTTTCAGTTCACACATTTTTCTGGCTGCTCTACGCGTGTCTTTATGGCCACATGCCATAAATCGCTTCTTGAACTTGTGGGTGGGAAACTGACCATGAAGGCGAGGTCCACAGCCCTCGGTGGCTGCTGTAACGCAAAGAGTGATTTGGTAACGATGGTGATGCAAATGGTGGGTGGATGATTGAGAGATGCTGCAGATGTCTGCGCAGACCACTGGAAGGAGTCGACTGCGTGTAAACTGAGAGCCACAGTGACCTTCACTGCAACAGATAGGGCATGGGGATCAGCTGAGTTTGGTGCAAGATCATCCTCTACAATGTCACTGATATCTAATAATATTTTTGAAATGCATCCACACCACTTCTTGGTCATGTCGAGAATGCCACTTTGGAGATGGCACACTCTTCGCTCAGGGTAATATCTCCTCCTCCTGATCCTCATTCCTGCTGTGCTCTGTGGTGGCAACTCCTGGCAGGGTCCCTCGACTCTGGCCGCAGTTACTGCCACTGCCCTTTCTCTGTCGCCTAAACATGCGAAGGTGCAGTGCCCACTGCTTTAAAACTGTCTTCTTTTGCTACATACCTTCACCAAGCGAGCACGGCAGTCTGTTTTGTATCCCACTTGGCTGCCCAGGGTAAGGAATAATCCCGAGGGGCCACACAGCTATGCCCTGCCACTTCCACAACCACACTCCCCACCCACCTCTCCACCTTGTGGCCTAGCACAAACCTCTATCTGTGAGTAAAGCTTCCATCTCCAACATGTAACCTTGCAGAACTCAGCCCAAGGAAACACATATTTTAGGAGATCTGCAGAAGCTTTTAGACCTCTTTATAAATTTGTGATTCAAACACCGAGTTAAGAAACTTACAGCAATTAAAATTGCATGGGCTCAACTATTCCAGCTGGTGTCTCACATTCTGCCCTCTGCAAACCCGAAGGCATTAAAAAATCTGCTGCCTGTGTCTTGACTCACGCCCTGTTCCACCATCACCCCATGCTCACTTAAATTGCCCAATCGCGGAATCACACCTAACATTCGCTGTTACGTTTGGATTTTGCAAGCGTGCGCTGGTTGAATACGGTCTATATCTGCCTCTTTCCAACAATGAAAGGGACATGGTGTTTGATTCAATCAAGCAACCGTTGGGACTTCCAGCCTATGTGCCTGGAATCACACTGGCATTGAAATTCATACACAACATTGCTCAATTGTATGGTTTAACAGAACGTCCTTTTGGACTGACGGCAAATCCTGTTATTGCAAAATACCACGCACGTAGCCGTTGCATAGTAGCAGCCTGAACAACTTGCTTAGCCTACAGTTCAAATCTTTGAGATAATTTGCCTTTTCAGGGTAATTTGAGATAGACCATACGCTTTTGAGATCTGAAAGTGGCACCTTTGGCACATTCATGAATTTTCACAATATAGAGTGAGTAACTGTCTGATCAGGACAGCTTCTGTCCTTCAGGATAGCGGTGATACATTTTATTTCTGCATCAAAACTGCAGATAAAAAGGTAATCAGTCAAGCTCATAACATTGCTCGTTTATGCTTGCTAGTAATGACAATCATACACATAGACCTGTCCTCTGCATACAAAAGGAATATGGTCAAGCTTTGCACCTTCTTTGAATTATCCCAGAGCTTGAGGAGACTGTAGTTCCCCACTGCTGTCCCCAGGGCAACGCCAGAGTCAACTTGCTGACCAATCAGAACCTTTTTCTCTTGTAGTATACACTGTTGTGATGATTGTTTGAAATTTGGCATTCTTGTGTTTGTTCTGATGAGTGTAAAACCAAAAGCTTCGGTAACATGTATCTCTTTTCGGCATTACATGGTCAGAATTCGATTAACACTACACCAATTTTACCGAAACCTTGCTCAAATTTCTACGCAAACCTATTAGCATAAATCCGAAAGCAAAATCTCCCATGAATCAGAGCAATCATAAAAAATCAGTACAGACTGTACGTGTAGTTGATTGCTGGGAAGTATGTTTCCCAGGGTGTTTATTTGCTGTAACCTGTTTTGGATACATGTTTGGAATAAAAGACATTTTTTAAAAAATGAATCAGAGCAATCAAGCAGCATAATCCATTTGAGATTGGAGCTGGGACTTATGGTGGCGGCATGTAGGGAGAAATCACACATGCGGTGGCTCCCACCAGGGTACTTATTTTTTGGCCTTTTTTGCCCCAGTTTTGGGGAATATTTTTTACCCAAAATCCCATTAGATCGATAGGAGAAATGCCAAGGAAGCTCAGGGCAAAACAAAACGTTGGTAGAAATTGGTCAACGAATTCAGAGGCTTCTCGAGGCTCTTCGGTTAAGAAAATTACAGAAGCTTCTCCTGTAACTTGAGCCACTCCAATAACAGCTGAGATGCTTGCCGGTGTCTTGGCTGTGAAATATGAAAAGCTCTGGAATGTTGTGTGCAGGGACCTTCCTAAGTCAATAGAGGATGCCCTGGCTCCATCCGACCAAAGCTGGATAAGACCTCTGAAACGGTAAAGATGAACGGGGTGGCAATTGAGGGCATTGAGGCGATCGTTTGAGGCACAGCGAGCAAATCGCCTCGCTAGGGGCTGAGATCTCCTGGATAGCTGGTGAAAATAAAGCACTGAGGGCCAAGGTAGATGATATGGAGAACCGTGCTCGGAGGTAGAATCTCAGAAATGTGGGACTACTGGAGGGTATGAAAGGCCCAACTCCCACAGAATTCTTCTCACAGATGTTTGTGAAGATGGTGGAGAGGATTTGTTTGCTGACGGTGACTACAGATCTCCATTTGTTTTGGCTTGCTGGTGGGTTTGGTGGCCATCTTGGATGAGCCTCATGCCTGTAGTCTCTGAGTAGCTATTAGATAACCCCTTTTGGTGGACATGACTGTCACCGGGTTAAGGGGGGGTTTGGGAAGCCCCTAATTCGGATGGTCACCTTGAATGTAAGAGGGTTGGGTGACCCAGTGAAAAGGTCGAGGGTTTACGCTCACCTGAAAATTCTGAATGCCGATGTGGTGTTTTTGCAAGAGATCCATTTGTGGGTAAGGCACCAAACCAGGTTGTGGAAGGGGTGGGTGAGCCAGGTATTTCAATCGGGCTTTGATGGTAGCACCCAGGGTTGACGATTTTGATCATTAAACGGGGTCCATTTTCGGCTGCCAGGAGTGTAGCAGAGGAACTTAAACTGTGTTCTAGATCCGAAGTTGGATCGATTTAGGCCCAGGTCGCTGGCTCCATCAGGGGTGGCAAAGGCGTTGTTGGCTTTTATGCAACAGATGTGGGAGGGGGGGGGAAATCCTTGGCGTTTTTTGCATCCGAGGTATGAAGATTATTTTTTTTCCCTCATGTCCACCAGGTATATTCACGGATTGACTTTTTTCCTGGTGGGTAGGTCTTTTCTCCCATGAAAAGGGTGGGGTATTCAGCTATTGCGATTTTGGTACATGCTCCACATTTTGTGGACTTGGTACTAGAATCAGGTCTCTCTCAGCGCCCTCCATGAAGGTTGGTACGTTGTTGTCAGCAGATAAAGGATTTTGCAAACATGTATCCTCTGCCATTGAGGAATATTTCAAGTTTAATAAGAGCGAGTCTATCTCACCCTCCACACTAGATCGGAGCCCCCAGAGGAGAGTTCGGTCACGGCGGAGTTTTTAGATAGGTTGTCCTTCCCATTGGTGAAGAGAGAAAGGCAGGAGGAGTTGGAATCCCCGTTGAGACCCAAGGAGATTCTGAAAAGTATTGGGTTAATACAGTAAGGTAAAACTCCCGGCCCCAATGGATTCCCCATTGAGTTCTGCAAGAAGTTCTCGGGTTAGTTTTTCTCGTTAGTATTGGACATGTTCAATGACTCTGTCCCGGGGTTCGCAGCCCGCTACACTTACACAGGTTTCTAACTCTCTGATCCTGAAGATGGACAAGGACCCTGCGGAATGTGGGTCGTATCGACCCATATCGCTTTTGAACATGGATGCTAAGTTACTTGCCAAGGTGTTGGGGCTGCAATTGGAGCCTTACCTCCCAGAGGTGATTGTGGAAGACCATACAGGTTTCGTTAAGGGTCAGCAATTGTCGTCCAGTATACGCCAGCTGGTAAATATCGTTCTTCCCCCCTCTCCTGTGCCCGAGCCAGATGTGATTGTATCCATGGATGCCGAAAAGCCAGTTGATAGGGTAGGGTGGGGATATCGGTTTGAGATCCTTGGGAGGTTTGGTTTGGGGCAAAAGTTCATTTCTTGGGTTCAGTTATTGTATAGGGCCCCCACAGCAAGCTGCCAATATTGAGAAGGTGCTGGGGTGGCATGGCGATTTGAGTTCCACATGGGGGCAAATGGAGGCGAGTTCGTGTAGGAGCCCTAGTTTAGGTGCCTCAGTAACTGCTTGCTTCCCTTCTCTCCTGCAAGAGTTTTCTTGTATCTGGTGGTAGAGTCCACCCTGAGGATCTGGAAGCAATTCAGACACCATTTTCAATTTAGCTCCATGTCATTGCTGGCCTCTATCTGTGGTAATCACCTCTTTGTGCCGGAGAGTTTAGACTCGACCTTTCGGTCATGGTAGAGGAAGGGACAAGAAAGATTGGGGACTTGTTCGTAGAGAGACGTTTTGTCAGTTTTGAGGAACTGGCAGTAAAGTTTCAGCTCCATGGGACTAACTTATTATGTTATTTCCAGATTCAGGACTTTTTGCGGAAGACTTTTCCATAATTTCCCTTGATACCATGACCTCCTTGTTGAGGATTTTATCTTTAGCCGAATCTGGTGGGGAGAGTATTTTGGGTATCTATGGCCTGACCTGATCATTGAGTCTGCCCCCTTTGACAGAGTGAAGATAAAGGGGGAAGAGTGAATTGGGTCCTATTTTAGATGAGGTGATCCGGAGTGAGGCTCTTCACAGGGTAAACTACACATCTACCTGTACATGATTCTTTAACACATGTCAGAGATTCTTAATGTCAAACTGGAACCTTGTCCGTTGGTCGGGGTATCGGACTCGTCGGTGCTGCAGATGGGGACGAAGGTGGATGTCTTTGCATCGTTGATAGCCCGGAGGTGAGCTCTGCTTGGGTGGAGGTCTCCTACTCCTCCCAGTGCCTCGGCCTAGTTGGGTGACCTCGTGGAATTCTTACATTTGGAGAAGGTCAAGTACACCATTAGAGGGTCAGTAGAGTGGTTCTACCCAAGATAGCCACCATTAATCTTTTTTAAAGAGTTAATCACCGCCAGTTGTTAGGGACTATTTTAGTTTATAGTTGGGGGCATTAGATTTGGATGTGCTCTTGACTGTGTTCCTTGTATTTTGTAGTACCCATTTTATATGATATTGTTATATTGTTTAAATAAAAAAGTTTTCAATAAAAATATATATATTTTTAAATGAGATTGGAGCAGGAGACACAGCGCCGTTTGCCTGAAAATGAATCATTCTTCACCTGGCTGATTTAATGTTCTTACGTTTTAAATAGTTCCGAGTGCTTTAAATTCAATTGCAGCAGCAGCAAGAGAAACATAACTGGGCCATGATGTGTTATATGAGTTGGTTTAACACTGATTGCAACTGGATGCAGTAAGACGAGAAACAGGCTTCCGACACAGCTTTTATTGAACCTGCTGATTGCTGTACATAATCTGCTGTGGGTTGACTCTATTAATCTAAACTGATAACCTCTGTCTGGCTTGACCAGACTGGCTCTCTGTCACATGGAGACGATGCTCACTGCACTGTGCACCCTGACTATCTCTGGAGCTGTATTCAGTGAGAAGCGACAGAGTCTTGATGCCTCGTGTGTTTTATAGTGGTGGTGTCCCCTGCAGTGTCCTGTCTGGTGATTGGTTGTTCTGTGTCCTGTGTGTTTTTTGGTTATTCTGTGTGTCAGTCACTGCCTGTCTGTATCTCATTATATACATGAGTGGATATTATGACATCTCCCCTTTTTGAAATAATTTTTTTTGAATGTGACTGTATCTACATGTATGACTATGTACAAATGGTGAATGAATGAACATATGTACATGGGAGGGTGTCTAGCATGCAGATACAGAGCAAACTGAACAAAATTTACAGGATTCAAGTCTATAGATTCAGTCTTTGTGGTTGGCGATGGATTCTTGTCGACCTCCTCAGAGGTCGAGGGCGGGGGGGGGGGGCGACGCTGGCACCTGGACAGGTGGGCTTGCTGCCAGATCGGTGGCCGCACGGTGCAAGATGTCCGGAGGAGGCATGGTGACATGCGGAAAGGTGCGGTCAGGTGGTGGGCAGGCAACTTTGCGCAGTGCCCTCCTGTTGCGCCATAGAATGGAGGCATCAGCCATTTGAACAACCAAAGATCTGGGGGCAGCCTGTCTTACAACAACAACTAGGGCTGACCAGCCTCCCTCAGGCAACTGGATGCGAACAACATCTTCTGGAGCCAGCGCAGGCAAATTAGTGGCATGAGCATCATAAACATAAGAACATAAGAACTAGGAGCAGGTGTAGGCCATCTGGCCCGTTGTGCCTGCTCCACCATTCAATGAGATCATGGCTGATCTTTTGTGGACTCAGCTCCACTTTCCGGCCCGAACACCATAACCCTTAATTCTTCAAAAAACTATCTATCTTTATCTTAAAAACATTTAATGAAGGAGCCTCCACTGCTTCACTGGGCAATGAATTCCGTAGCTTCACAACCCTTTGGATGAAGAAGTTCCTCCTAAACTCAGTCCTAAATCTACTTCCCCTTATTTTGAGGCTATGCCCCCTAGTTCTTTCACCCGCCAGTGGAAACAACCTGCCCGCATCTATCCTATCTATTCCCTTCATAATCTTATATGTTTCCATAAGATCCCCCCTCATCCTTCTAAATTCCAACGAGTACAGTCCCAGTCTACTCAACCTCTTTCTACCGTCCTTCCTTATTGTTGGTATAAACCTTTGCTGAGCGCTGTGAAAAATCACTTGGAAGGTTCTCCACTGTTCCTCAACTGTTTCACTATAAAGTCTTTGCTCCCAGTCTACCTTAGCTAGTTCTTCTCTCATCCCATTGTAATCTCCTTTGTTTAAGCACAAAACACTAGTGCTTGATTTTATCTTCTCACCCTCCATCTGCATTTTAAATTCCACCATATTGTGATCGCTCCTTCCGAGAGGATCCCTAACTATGAGATCATGAATCAATCCTGTCTCATTACACAGGACCAGATCTAGGACCGCTTGTTCCCTCGTAGGTTCCATTACATACTGTTCTAGGAAACTATCGCTGATACATTCTATAAACTCCTCCTCAAGGCTGCCTTTACCGAGCTGGTTAAACCAATCAACATGTAGATTAAAATCCCCCATGATAACTGCTGTACCATTTCTACATGCATCTGTTATTTCTTCGTTTATTGCCTGCCCCACCATAATGTTACTATTTGGTGGCCTATAGATTACTCCTATCAGTGACCTTTTCGCCTTACTATTCCTGATTTCCGCCCAAATGGATTCAACCTTATCCTCCATAGCACCGATGTCATCCCTTACTGTTGCCCGGATGTCATCCTTAAATAACAGAGCTACACCACCTCCCTTACCATCCACTCTGTCCTTCCGAAAAGTTTGATACTCTCGGATATTTAACTCCCAGTTGTGACCATCCTTTAACCATGTTTCAGTAATGGCCACTAAATCATAGTCATTCATGATGATTTGCGCCATCAAATCATTTACCTTATTCCGAATACTACGAGCATTCAGGTAAAGTACACTTATGTTGGCTTTTTTTACCTCTGTTCTGAATCTTAACACCTCGATCAGTAACTTCTCCTAAGTTATATTTCCTCTTAACCTTTCTCCTAATTTTCCTTGTCGTTGAACCCATATCTTCATGTAACAACCTGCCGCGTCGCTTACCATTAATGTTTTCACTTCCCGTTTCATTTCTTTTAGTATTCCTGGTCCTATTCACTGAGCTCCCCTCAGTCACTGTACCTTGTACTGTCGCCCTTTTTTATTTTTTTATTTTTTATTAAATATTTTATTGAAAATTTTTGGTCAACCAACACAGTACATTGTGCATCCTTTACACAATATTATAACAACACAAATAACAATGACCTATTTTATAAACAAAAAATGAATAAATAATAAATAACAAAAATGAAAACTAGCCCTAATTGGCAACTGCCTTGTCACAAGTAACACTCTCCAAAAATATAATTTAACAGTCCAATATATAATTATCTGTAGCAACGACCTATACACACTATACAGTATATATTAACAACCCTGAGAGTCCTTCTGGTTCCTCCCCCCCCCCCCCCCCCCCGATCCTGGGCTGCTGCTGCTGCCTTCTTTTTTCCATTCCGTCTATCTTTCTGCGAGGTATTCGACGAACGGTTGCCACCGCCTGGTGAACCCTTGAGCCGACCCCCTTAGGACGAACTTAATCCGCTCTAGCTTTATAAACCCCGCCATGTCATTTATCCAGGTCTCCACCCCCGGGGGCTTGGCTTCTTTCCACATTAGCAATATCCTGCGCCGGGCTACTAGGGACACAAAGGCCAAAACATCGGCCTCTCTCGCCTCCTGCACTCACCGGCTCTTGTGCAACCCCAAATATAGCCAACCCCCAGCTTGGTTCGACCCGGACTCCTACTACTTTTGAAAGCACCTTTGTCACCCCCATCCAAAACCCCTGTAGTGCCGGGCATGACCAAAACATATGGGTATGATTCGCTGGGCTTCTCGAGCACCTCGCACACCTATCCTCCACCCCAAAAAATTTACTGAGCCGTGCTCCAGTCATATGCGCCCTGTGTAATACCTTAAACTGAATCAGGCTTAGCCTGGCACACGAGGACGACGAGTTTACCCTGCTTAGGGCATCTGCCCACAGTCCCTCCTCGATCTCCTCCCCCAGCTCTTCTTCCCATTTCCCTTTTAGTTCATCTACCATAGTCTCCCCTTCGTCCCTCATTTCCCTATATATATCTGACACCTTACCATCCCCCACCCATGTCTTTGAGATCACTCTGTCCTGCACCTCGTGTCGGGAGCTGCGGGAATTCCCTCACCTGTTGCCGCGCAAAAGCCCTCAGTTGCATATACCTGAATGCATTCCCTTGGGGCAACCCATATTTCTCGGTCAGCGCTCCCAGACTCGCGAACTTCCCATCCACAAACAGATCTTTCAGTTGCGTTATTCCTGCTCTTTGCCACATTCCATATCCCCCATCCATTCCCCCCGGGGCAAACCTATGATTGTTTCTTATCGGGGACCCCCCCCAAGGCTCCAGTCTTTCCCCTATGCCGTCTCCACTGTCCCCAAATCTTCAGTGTAGCCACCACCACCGGGCTTGTGGTGTAGTTCCTCGGTGAGAACGGCAATGGGGCTGTCACCATAGCCTGTAGGCTAGTCCCCCTACAGGACGCCCTCTCTAATCTCTTCCACGCCGCTCCCTCCTCCTCTCCCATCCACTTACTCACCATTAAAATATTAGCGGCCCAATAATACTCACTTAGGCTCGGTAGTGCCAGCCCCCCCCTATCCCTGCTACGCTGTAAAAATCCCTTCCTCACTCTCGGGGTCTTCCCGGCCCACACAAAACCCATGATGCTCTTTTCAATCCTTTTTAAAAAAGCCTTCGTGATCACCACCGGGAGGCACTGAAACACAAAGAGGAATCTCGGGAGGACCACCATCTTAACCGCCTGCACCCTCCCTGCCAGTGACAGGGATACCATATCCCATCTCTTGAAATCCTCCTCCATCTGTTCCACCAACCGCGTTGAATTTAACCTATGCAATGTGCCCCAATTCTTAGCTATCTGGATCCCCAGGTAACGAAAGTCCCTTGTTACCTTCCTCAACAGTAGGTCCTCTATTTCTCTACTCTGCTCCCCTGGATGCACCACAAACAACTCACTTTTCCCCATGTTCAATTTATACCCTGAAAAATCCCCAAACTCCCCAAGTATCCGCATTATTTCTGGCATCCCCTCCGCCGGGTCTGCCACGTATAGTAGCAAATCGTCCGCATACAAAGATACCCGGTGTTCTTCTCCTCCCCTAAGTACTCCCCTCCACTTCTTGGAACCCCTCAACGCTATCGCCAGGGGCTCAATCGCCAGTGCAAACAATAATGGGGACAGAGGGCATCCCTGCCTTGTCCCTCTATGGAGCCGAAAATATGCAGATCCCCGCCCATTCGTGACCACGCTCGCCACTGGGGCCCTATACAACAGCTGCACCCATCTAACATACCCCTCTCCAAAACCAAATCTCCTCAACACCTCCCACAAATAATCCCACTCCACTCTATCAAATGCTTTCTCGGCATCCATCGCCACTACTATCTCCGTTTCTCCCTCTGGTGGGGCCATCATCATTACCCCTAACAACCTCCGTATATTCGTGTTCAGCTGTCTCCCCTTCACAAACCCAGTTTGGTCCTCGTGGACCACCCCCGGGACACATTCCTCTATTCTCATTGCCATTACCTTGGCCAGGATCTTGGCATCTACATTTAGGAGGGAAATAGGTCTATAGGACCCGCATTGTAGCGGGTCCTTTTCCTTCTTTAAGAGAAGCGATATCGTTGCTTCAGACATAGTCGGGGGCAGTTGTCCCCTTTCCTTTGCCTCATTAAAGGTCCTTGTCAGTACCGGGGCGAGCAAGTCCACATATTTTCTATAGAATTCGACTGGGAATCCATCCGGTCCCGGGGCCTTTCCCGCCTGCATGCTCCTAATTCCTTTCACCACTTCTTCTACCTCGATCTGTGCTCCCAGTCCACCTGGACCTCCCCATTATCATTGAGTTCCAAGTACTTTTCAATGCACCCCTTCATCCTTCGACACACACCCTCATCTGCCATTAGTCCCATGTCCATTCTCCAGGGTGGGCGCCCTCCTGTTTCCTCCCCTATCTCCAAGTCCACCCAGTGTGGAGCGTGATCCGAAATGGCTATAGCCGTATACTCCGTTCCCCTCACCTTCGGGATCAATGCCCTACCCAGCACAAAAAAGTCTATTCGCGAGTAGACTTTATGGACATAGGAGAAAAACGAGAACTCCTTACTCCTAGGTCTGCTAAATCTCCACGGGTCTACACCTCCCATCTGCTCCATAAAATCTTTAAGTACCTTGGCTGCTGCCGGCCTCCTTCCAGTCCTGGACTTCGACCTATCCAGCCCTGGTTCCAACACCGTATTAAAATCTCCCCCCGTTATCAGCTTTCCCATCTCTAGGTCCGGAATGCGTCCTAGCATCCGCCTCATAAAATTGGCATCATCCCAGTTCGGGGCATATACGTTTACCAAAACCACCGTCTCCCCCTGTAGTTTGCCACTCACCATCACGTATCTGCCCCCGTTATCCGCCACGATAGTCTTTGCCTCGAACATTACCCGCTTCCCCACTAATATAGCCACCCCCCTGTTTTTCGCATCTAGCCCCGAATGGAACACCTGCCCCACCCATCCTTTGCGTAGCCTAACCTGGTCTATCAGTTTCAGGTGCGTTTCCTGTAACATAACCACATCTGCCTTAAGTTTCTTAAGGTGTGCGAGTACCCGTGCCCTCTTTATCGGCCCGTTCAGCCCCCTCACGTTCCACGTGATCAGCCGAGTTGGGGGGCTTCCTACCCCCCCCCCCGTCGATTAGCCATCACCTTTTTCCAGCTCCTCACCCGGTTCCCACGCAGCTGTATCTCCCCCAGGCGGTGCCCCCCCGCCCATCCTCCCCCATACCAGCTCCCCCCTCTCCCCAACAGCAGCAACCCAGTAATTCCCCCCTCCCACCCCCCCCGCTAGATCCCCCGCTAGCGTAATTACTCACCCCATGTTGCTCCCAGAAGTCAGCAAACTCTGGCCGACCTCGGCTTCCCCCCGTGACCTCGGCTCACACCGTGCGACGCCCCCTCCTTCCTGCTTCTCTATTCCCGCCATGATTATCATAGCGCGGGAACCAAGCCCACGCTTCTCCCTTGGCCCCGCCCCCAATGGCCAACGCCCCATCTCCTCCACCTCCCCTCCTCCCCCCATCACCACCTGTGGGAGAGAGAAAAGTTACCACATCGCAGGATTAGTACATAAAACTCCTCTTTCCCCCCTTTTTAACCCCCCTCTTTGCCCCCCACATTCGCCCCACCACTTTGTTCAAACGTTCTTTTTAATAACCCACTCATTCCAGTTTTTCTTCCACAATAAAAGTCCACGCTTCATCCGCCGTCTCAAAGTAGTGGTGCCTCCCTCGATATGTGACCCACAGTCTTGCCGGTTGCAGCATTCCAAATTTTATCTTCTTTTTATGAAGCACCGCCTTGGCCCGATTAAAGCTCGCCCTCCTTCTCGCCACCTCCGCACTCCAGTCTTGATAAACGCGGATCACCGCGTTCTCCCATTTACTGCTCCGAGTTTTCTTCGCCCATCTAAGGACCATTTCTCTATCCTTAAAACGGAGGAATCTCACCACTATGGCTCTGGGAATTTCTCCTGCTCTCGGTCCTCGCGCCATCACTCGGTATGCTCCCTCCACCTCCAACGGACCCGCCGGGGCCTCCGCTCCCATTAACGAGTGCAGCATCGTGCTCACATATGCCCCGACGTCCGCTCCCTCCACACCTTCAGGAAGACCAAGAATCCTCAGGTTGTTCCTCCTAGCGTTGTTTTCCAGTGCCTCCAACCTTTCCACACATCGTTTCTGATGTGCCTCCTGCGTCTCCGTCTTCACCACCAGGCCCTGTATGTCGTCCTCATTCTCGGCAGCCTTTGCCTTCACGACCCGAAGCTCCCGCTCCTGGGTCTTTTGTTCCTCCTTTAGCCCTTCGATCGCCTGTAGTATCGGGGCCAACAGCTCTTTCTTCATTTCCTTTCTGATCTCTTCCACACAGCATTTCAAGAACTCTTGTTGTTCAGGGCCCCATGTTAAACTGCCACCTTCCGACGCCATCTTGGTTTTTGCTTGCCTTCCTTGCTGCTGTTCTAAAGGATCCACTGCAATCCGGCCACTTTCTCCTCCTTTTTCCATCCGTATCCAGGGGGGATTCCCTTCTGGTTTACCACACAGTGTTTTTAGCCGTCAAAATTGCCGTTGGGGCTCCTATCAAGAGCCCAAAAGTCCGTTTAACCGGGAGCTGCCGAAACGTGCGACTCAGTTGGTCATCGCCGCACCCGGAAGTCCACTTCTCGCCCTTTTTGATTTTTGACTATGGCTTCTCTGCCTTACACTTTCCCCCTTACTGCCTTTTATTTCTGTCCCTGTTTTACTACCTTCCAACTTCCTGCATCGGTTCCCATCCCCCTGCCACATTAGTTTAAACTCTCCCCAGCAGCTCTAGCAAACACCCCCCCAGGACATCGGTTCCAGTCCTGCCCAGGTGCAGACCGTCCGGTTAGTACTGGTCCCACCTCCCCCAGGACCGGTTCCAATGTCCCAGGAATTTGAATCCCTCCCTCTTGCACCATCTCTCGAGCCACGCATTCATCCTCTCTATCCTGACATTCCTACTCTGACTAGCTCGTGGCACTGGTAGCAATCCTGAGATTACTACCTTTGAGGTCCTACTTTTTAGTTTAACTCCTAGCTCCCTAAATTCAGCTTGTAGGACCTCGTCCAGTTTTTTACCTATATCGTTGGTGCCTATGTGCACCACGACAGCTGGCTGTTCACCCTCCCCCCCCCCCCCCCCCCCCCCCCAGAATGTCCTGCAGCCGCTCCGAGACATCCTTGACCCTTGCACCAGGGAGGCAACATACCATCCTGGAGTCTCGATTGCGTCCGCAGAACCGCCTGTCTATTCCCCTTACAATTGAGTCCCCTATCATTATAGCCCTGCCATTCTTCTTCCTGCCCAGCTGCGCAGCAGAGCCAGCCACGATGCCATGAACCTGGCTGCTGCTGCCTTCCCCTGGTGAGCCTCAACAGTATCCAAAGCGGTATATCTGTTTTGCAGGGAGATGACCGCAGAGGACACCTGCACTACCTGCCTACTCTTGCTCTGTCTTTTGGTCACCCATTTTCTATCTCCCTCAGTACCTTTCACCTGCGGTGTGACCAACTCGCTAAACGTGCTATCCACGACATCCTCAGCATCGCGGATGCTCCAAAGTGAGTCCATCCGCTGCTCCAGAGCCGTCAAGCGGTCTAACAGGAGCTGCAACTGGACATACCTCTTGCACCTGAAGGAGCCAGGGACAGTGGACGTGTCCCTGAGCTCCCACATGACACGGATCTGAGATCTCCTGCCATGTCTTAAACCTTCGGTTAACTTCAACAACTACAATTTCAACAAAAAAACCAACAAAGAAAAAATAAATAAATATACCAATGAAAAGAAACAGAAAAACAGAAACACTACTTACCAGTCACTTACCAGGGATAAAAAGCACTTCCTCCCCACCCAGCTTCGAATTCCCACCTAGATTCAAATTCCCAAACTAACTCTTAGCTGTGTCTCACTCCTGGCTCTGTCTTCTCTGGCTCACTGGGAGAACTCACTGCACCGGGACATACGTGATCTTCTGCTGGTCCCTGGATCGCTGCACTTTCTGCAGCACCGTGAGGTGGTCAAGGTCTTGAACATGGATGGCTGAAACAGTCGTCCGCAGGTTGCGATTCATGAGTAGCTGAGCCGGAGACAAACCAGTCGACAGAGGGGGTGCACTGTATGCCAACAGCTCAAGGTGAAAATCAGATGCTGAGTCTGCAGCCTTGCAAAGCAGCCGCTTGACAATGTGGACCCCTTTTTCGGCCTTCCCGTTTGATTGCGGGTAATGGGGACTGGATGTGACATGCCTGAAGCGGTTAGACTGTGCAAAGTTGGACCACTCTTGGCTGTAAAAACATGGACCGTTGACACTCATTACTGTGAGTGGTATACCGTGCCTGGCAAACGTCTCCTTGCAGGCCTTGACGACTGACTTTGACGTGAGGTCCGACAGTTTCACCACTTCTGGGTAGCTGGAGAAGTAATCGATTAAAAGCACGTAATCACGCCCATTTGCGTGAAAGAGGTCTATCCCCACCTTAGACCACGGAGAGGTCACGATCTCATGCTGTTGCAGTGTTTCCTTGGGCTGGGATGGTTGGAATTCCTGGCATGTGGTGCAGTTGAGGACCATGTTGGCAATGTCCTGGTTGATGCCAGGCCAGTAAACTGCCTGCCAAGTTCTGCGTCGACATTTCTCGACCCCAAGGTGACCCTCATGGATCTGTTTGAGCACCATGGTTTGCATGCTTTGTGGAATGACGATTCTATCCAGTTTAAGAAGGATCCCTCCACAACCGTTATCTCGTCCTTAACGTTGAAGAACTGGGGGCATTGCCCCTTTTGCCAGCCATGCGCGAGGTGTTGCATCACGCGCTGCAGTAGAGGATCTTTGATTTGATTTGATTTATTATTGTCACATGTATTAGTATAATCATTGTCACATGTATTAGTATACAATGTTCTATAAAAATATATGGACCTGTTGAGCCCGCTGCTAATTAGGACCTTCAATGAGGCAAGGGAAGGGGGGGCCTTGCCCCCGACGATGTACCGGGCACTGATCACCTTGATCCTGAAGCGGGACAAGGATCCCCTGCAGTGTGGGTCTTGCAGGCCGATTTTGTTGCTAAATGTAGATGCTAAGGTGCCACGAGGATTGAGGATTGTGTGCCGCAGGCCATCCACGAAGACCAGATGGGGTTCGTGAAGGGGAGGCAGTTGAACGCGAATGTGCGGAGGCTTTTGAACGTTATCATGATGCCGGCGAGGGAGGAGGAGGCGGAGATAGTGGTGGCGATGGACGCTGAGAAAGCCTTCGATAGGGTAGAGTGGGGGTACCTGTGGAAGGTGCTGAAGAGGTTTGGGTTTGGGAAGGGGTTTGTCAGGTGGGTTAGGTTGTTGTATGAGGTTCCGATGGCAATGTGGCCACGAACAGGAGGAGGTCGGAGTGCTTTCGGTTGCACCGAGGGACGAGGCAGGGGTGTCCCCCTGTCCCCCCTGCTCTTCGCACTGGCGATTGAACCCCTGGCTATGGCACTGAGGGAGTCGAGGAACTGGAGGGGGTTGGTGCGGGTTGGGGAGGAGCATAGGGTGTCGCTGTATGCGGACGACTTGCTGCTATATGTGGCGGACCCGGTGGGGGGAATGCCGGAGGTAATGAGGATCCTCAGGGACTTCAGCGATTTCTCGGGGTACAAGCTCAACATGGGGAAGAGCGAGCTGTTTGTGGTTCACCCAGGGGACCAGGAGAGGGGGATTGGCGAGCTCACACTAAAAAGGGCAGAGAGGAGCTCCAGGTATTTGGGGGTCCAGGTGGCCAGGAGCTGGGGGGCCCTGCATAGGCTTAATTTCACAAAGCTGGTGGAGCAAATGGAGGAGGAGTTCAAGAGGTGGGACGCGTTGCCGCTGCCCTTGGCGGGTAGGGTGCAGTCAGTCAAAATGACGGTGCTCCCAAGGTTTTTGTTCCTGTTCCAGTGCCTCCCCATGTTTATCCCGAAGGCCTTTTTTAGGCGGGTCAACAGGAGCAGGTTTGTGTGGGCGCGAGGGACTCCGAGGGTGAGAAGGGTGTTCCTGGAGCGGAGTAGAGATAGGGGGGGGCTGGCGCTGCCCAACCTCTGTGGGTACTACTGGGCCGCCAATATGCCGATGGTGTGCAAGTGGGTGATGGAGAGGGAGGGGGCTGCATGGAGGAGGCTGGAGACTGCGTCTTGTGTGGGTACGAGTCTGGGGGCGCTGGCAACGGCGCCGCTGCCGCTCCCTCCAAGGAGGTATACCACGAGCCCGGTAGTGGCGACTGCCCTCAAAATCTGGGGGCAGTGGAGGCGGCACAGGGGGGGGAAGTTGGGGCCTTGGTGTGGACCCCAATATGGGGGAACCACCGGTTCGTCCCAGGGAGAACAGATGGAGGGTTTTCGGGGTGGCACAGGGCAGGGATACGAAGGTTGGGAGACCTGTTTGTGGACGGGAGGTTCGCGAGCCTGGGTGAGCTGGAGGAGAAGTACGGGCTCCCCCCTGGGGAACACCTTCAGGTACTTACAGGTAAGGGCATTTGCCAGGCGGCAGGTGGTGGAATTCCCGCAGCTGCCGCCACGCACGGTACAGGACAGGGTGCTCTCGGGGGGGTGGGTGGGAAAGATCTCGGAAACTTACCACGTGTTGAAGGAGGAGGAGGCCTCGGTGGTGGAGGTGAACGGTAAGTGGGAGGAGGAGTTGGGAGAGGAGATCGAGGAAGGGAGGTGGGCAGATGCCCTAGGGAGGGTGAACGCTTCCTCTTCGTGTGCAAGGCTCAGCCTCATACAGTTTAAGGTGCTGCACAGAGCACACATGACCGGGACAAGGATGAGCCGGTTCTTTGGAGGCGATGACAGGTGTGTTAGGTGCTTGGGGAGCCCAGCAAACCACACCCATTTGTTCTGGGCATGCCCAGCGCTGGAGGAATTTTGGAGGGGTGTAGCGAGGACGGTGTCGAGGGTGGTAGGTTCGAGGGTCAAGCCGGGCTGGGGGCTTGCAATATTTGGGGTGGCAGAGGAGCCGGGAGTGCAGGAGGCGAAAGAGGCCGGTATTCTGGCCTTTGCGTCCCTGGTAGCCCAGGGGAGGATTCTTCTTCAGTGGAAGGATGCGAGGCCCCCAAGCATGGAATCCTGGATCAATGATATGGTGGGGTTTTTTAAGTTGGAGATGGTGAAATTTGCCTTGAGAGGGTCGGTACAAGGGTTCTTTAGGTGATGGCAACCGTTCTTAGACTTCCTGGCAGAACGGTAGACATTGGTCAATGGCAGCAGCAGCTCTGGGGGGGGGGGGGGGGGGGGGTTTACTTCATTTTTGTTTTTGTTTATTTACACTGGAGGGTCTGAGGGGGTGTATATATTTGCTATGTTTCCTTTGTGTTAAGTCGGGGTGTTAATTTATTATTTATGTACAGGGGGGAGGGGGGTATGGAGGGTTGCTTTTTTGCACTGTGTTTTGTACTTAACCCTGTTGGGTTCCTTTTTCATTTTGTTACTGATATTCTGTGAAAAACTTAATAAAAAAATTTTTTTTTAAGTATTAGTATACAGTGAAAAGTATTGTTTCTTGCCTGCTGTACAAACAATGCATACCGTACATAAGGAAGGAAGGAGAGACTGCAGATCTTACAGTTATAGCAAGGTGTAAAGAAAGGATCAACTTAATACGAGGTAGGTCCATTCAAAAGTCTGATGGCAGTAGGGAAGAAGCTGTTCTTAAGTCGGTTGGTACGTGACCTCAAACTTTAGTATCTTTTTCCTGACGGAAGGAGGTGGAAGAGAGTATGTCCGGGGTGAGTGGGGTCCTTAATTATGCTGGCTGCCTTTCTGAGGCAGCGGGAATTATAGATGGAGTCAATGGATGGGAGGCTGCTTTGCGTGATGGACTGGGCTACATTCACAACCTTTTGTAGTTTCCTGCGGTCTTGGGTAGAGCAGGCTCCATACCAAGCTGTGATACAACCAGACAGAATGCTTTCTATGGTGCATCTGTAGAAGTTGGTGAGGGTCATAGCTGACATGCCAAATTTACTCAGTCTTCTGAGAAAGTAGAGTCGTTGGTGGGCTTTCTTAACTATAATATCAGCATGGGGGGACCAGGACAGGCTGTTGGTGATCTGTACACCTAAAAACTTGAAGCTCTCGACCCTTTCTACTTCGTTCCCATTGATGTAGACAGGGGCATGTTCGCCACTACGCTTCCTAAAGTCGATGATAATCTCCTTCGTTTTGTTCACATTGAGGGAGAGATTATTGTCGTTGCACCAATTCACCAGATTCTCTATCTCATTCCTATACTTTGTCTCGTCATTGTTCGAAATTCGGCCCACTACGGTGGCGTCATCAGTAAATTTGAAGATAGAGTTGGAGGGGAATTTGGCCACACAGTCATAGGTGTATAAGGAGTATAGTAGGGGGCTGAGGGCACAGCCTTGTGGGGCACCGATGTTGAGGATGATCGTGGTGGAGTTGTTGTTGCCTATCTTTACTGATTGTGGTCTGTGGGTTAGAAAGTTCAGGATCCAGTCACAGAGGGAGGAGCCGAGGCCAAGGCCACAGAGTTTAGAGATGAGTTTCGTAGGAATGATGGTGTTGAAGGCTGAGCTGTAGTCGATAAATAGGAGTCTGACATAGGTGCCTTTGTTATCTAGGTGTTCCAGGGTAGAGTGCAGGGCCATGGAGATGGCGTCTCCTAGAAAATTTACCATCCCAAGGAAACGTAGGACTGCCTTCTTGTCCTCTGGGGTCTTCATGGCATTGATTGCCAGTACATTGTCAGCTCAGGTTGCACACCCTGCTGGGAAAGGTGGTCACCCAGAAACTTGATAATGGACCGACCAAATGAGCATTTGGCCCTGTTTAGCTGGAGGCCATTCTCGTGGACCCTCTGAAAAATCTGTCTGAGGCGAGCTTTGTGATCCTCGGGCATCGCGGACCAGATGATCACGTCATCCACATAGACTCGCACCCTCTCGATGCCCTCCATCATTTGCTCCATTATTCGGAAGCCGAAATGACACCGAAAGGCATGCAGTTGTAACAATACCCGCCGAACGGAGTGTTAAATGTGCATAGCTTCCTACAGGACTCATCCAGTTGTATCTGCCAGAAGCCACGTGAGGCATCCAGCTTGGTGAAGAATTTGGCATGAGCCATCCCATAGGTTAATTCTTCCCGCTTGGGGATCGGATAGTGCTCTCTGTTCTATGTTCTATTATGTTGCGATTCAGGTCTTTGGGATCGATGCAAATTTGTAGTTCACCAGAGGGTTTCTTGACGCAGACCATGAAGCTGACCCAGTCTGTTGGTTCCGTGACCTTTGAAATGATGCCCTAGTCCATTGGAGCTCTTGCAGCTGCGTTTTTAGACGATCCTTGAGAGGAGCCGGCACCCGGCGTGGTGCATGGATGACTGGGTGGCATTCAGTTTGAGTAGTATCTTGTAGCGATATGGGAGCGTGCCCATCCCATCAAACACATTGTGATATTGCGTGAGGATGTCATCTATCTCAGCCTGTAGGTTCGCATTGGGCGAGGCAGTCGCAGGTGTGGAGGACATGGCATGGACTCGCTGAACCAGATTTAGGAGTTTGCATGTGCGAGCACCGAGTAGGGATGCCTTGTCAGGCTGGACGATCTCGAATCTTAACGTCGCCTTGATTGCCTTGTGGGAAACGCTTAGCGGACATGATCCACTAGCAGCTATGGCATTGGCATTGTAATCAAGGAGCTGGCAGGCTGGTGGAAGAATTCTAGGTTGGTCTCGGATGCTGCCGAGGTCTGACTGGGATACGAAATTCGCAGACGCGCCAGTGTCCAATTTGAACCGGATGCGACACTGGTTGACCGTGATGACAGCACACCATTCGTCGTCAGGATCCACGCTTAGGATTGAAAGGCTTTTTGCAGGAGCAGAGGAGACCAGCTCGCGTGTGGTGATGATGCCCACCCGATATGGAGACTCGAGGCAGTCAGCATCGGGGTCCGTTGGGCTTTCGGGATCGGAATCCTGCATGCCTTGTTGTACATAGCGGACATGTCTGCGCTGCAGCTGGGATTGCTGGCTGTTGATCATTTGAGCGGACCTGCATAAGGCCGCATAATGCCCAGGCTTTCCACATTGTAGACATCGCCTTCCTTTGGCTGGACATTGCCGCTTTAAATGGGCAGAGCCACAATTTTGACACGTCATGACGCCAACGTCAGCGCGTTCCGTGCGCCTTCGTGCATGCGCAGTGCGGTCGGCCGACGTTCGCACATGCGCAGTAGGGTTTTCGGCCTCATCGTCCTCCTGATCGCGGTGCACATGCGTAGGGACCCGGGAAAAGAGCGCAACACGGCCACTCTCCACGATGCTCAGGCCTTGCATTCTTGCGACGGCCTGCACCCTTTCTGCCTCATGGGAGGCCAGTTTTGCATTTTCTGCCGCCTTGATGCGGGAGTATCGATTGCTGGCAAGTTCATGGACAACGCACGTTTCGATAGCAACGGAGAGGGTCATTCATTTGATTTTGAGGAGCTGCTCCCGCAGGGAGTCGGAATGGACCCCGAAAACGATCTGATCCCGGATCATGGAATCAGCAGTCGAGTCATAATTACATGACTGCGCTAGGATGCGGAGATGGGTCAAAAAGGACTGAAAAGGTTCATCCTTACCCTGAAGCCTCTGTTGGAAGATGTACCGTTCAAAGCTCTCATTCACCTCGACTTCGCAGTGGCTGTCGAATTTCAGCAGAACTGTCTTGAACTTCGTCTTGTCTTCGCCATCAGCAAACGTGAGCAAGTTGAAGATGTGGATGGCGTGATCCCCCGCAGTCGACAGGAACAGCGCGATCTTCCTGGCATCTGATGCTGCCTCAAGGTCGGAGGCCTCGATATACAGGAGGAACTTCTGTTTGAAGACCTTCCAGTTGGCGCCGAGGTTACCGGAGATCCGGAGTTGGGGCTGGATCTTTTCCATGACGCTGGATGGTTGCTTGCTGGTCGTTGGCAGATTCACCTGAGGTAGATTTGTTAGAATTAATAGTTTCCTGGTACCATGATGTGTTATATGAGTTGGTTTAACACTGACTGCAACTGGATGCAGTAAGACGAGAAACAGGCTTCCGACACAGCTTTTATTGAACCTGCTGATTGCTGTACATAATCTGCTGTGGGTTGACTCTATTAATTTAAACTGATAACCTCTGTCTGGCTTGACCAGACTGGCTCTCTGTCACATGGAGACGGTGCTCACTGCACTGTGCACCCTGACTATCTCTGGAGCTGTATCCAGTGAGAAGGGACAGAGTCTTGATGCTTCGTGTGTTTTATAGTGGTGGTGTCACCTGTAGTGTCCTGTCTGGTGATTGGTTGTTCTGTGTCCTGTGTGTTTATTGGTTATTCTGTGTGTCAGTCACTGCCTGTCTGTATCTCATTATATACATGAGTGGATATTATGACAGGCCAGGCTTCAACTGACTGCCGGTCAGTGAAGATACAAGAGTAACACTGAATGAATGCAACTGAAGATGTCTGTCCGCAATGCAATGAACAATATGAATAGATGCACTTGGATGAAACTTTTGTTTGTGGATTTGGGGGGGTGGCCAGTTTTGTCAGGATGAACAATTTGCACCGACTTGAAACAGCATAAAAGATTGGAGATAATTGGTCATAAAATAATTATGCACACAATCCACTTCCTTTTAAAATTCTGCATTCTTGAACAGCATTTAAGTTGATTCCAGCCTAATTACACTGATATCGGAGCAAAGTAGGCAGAAACTCCAGACCTTAGCGTCACCTGCAAACTTGGGATATGCAAATCAATTTCTTGAACAAATTATTAGTGTACCAAAAACTGAGGCTCCAGTACAAAATTCTGGTGACGACCACTTGTCACGTCCTGTCAATCAGAGAATGTTTTCTTTATCCCTGTTCTCTGTCTCTCCCTCCCAACGCATTATCAAACATCCAAATAAACGGTCCATTTTTAAAGGTTGCCCCCATCTCCAAAATGGAAAGATGAAAAAGTGGTGTTTCAGAGTCTTGAAACATTTTGCAAAAAAAAGAGAATATGGGTGTACCCTGTGTCAGAGAATCTGCATTACGGCATTGCAGCCTTTACTCTATCATGATCCCACTGAGAGCACTACCCTTCGCAAGGCCAAGTAAGTGTGACTCTTGCACATCACAGTAAAAGCAAACATGTCACTCGACTTCCAGTAGAACAGAAAGCGCAGAAAAGGCATACAAGATAAATACTCTGAACAGTTTGTTGTATCTATCACTGAAGTAGGGCAATTTAATAAAACACATGCAATTATCAGACTGAAATCCACAATGATGCCTTTTCATATTCATTTCAGTGCAGGAACGCTCAGGAAGCAGATGTGCCAATTCTATGAGATCGGTGGCGTGGGCAAAAAATCTCGCAAGAATGGTGGAATGCAATTCTTGCTGGCGAGATCGTGTTTCCCAACTTTCCCTGCCCCTCCCCGGCGGAATCACAGGATTCGCTCCCATGAAGGGACAGAGTAAAATCCCCCGGGAGGGGGGGGGGGGGGGGAGAGGGACATGCCCGACAGTGCCCTGACACTGCCTCTTGGCACAGGTTGTGCCACCTTGCAGGAGGCAGTGCCAAGGGCGGGCCCTAGTGTTCGCCCCATTGGGTGGGGGAATTACATCTATGCGTGGTGGCTGGGAAAAGGGGGGGGTGGAAGGGGTACACCGGCGCTGAATGTCAGGGGGGGGGGGGTGGCACAGTCCTGCTGCAAAATAATGGGAGAAGGGAAAAGGAAGAGCATTAAGAAATCCTTACATTGCTTGTTGCCTGGCTCCCCTTGCAGTGCATTCCAGCTCTGGTCGGGACGTCCTTTAAAGATGGCACCCCAATCTGTGTGGAGCTCGCCCCGCCAGAGTGACGGCATAAATCTCGCCCACTCACTTTTTTGGCAAAGTGGCTCAAGATCTGGACAGAAAACTGGTCTGTGAACCGGAGAGTTCCATGCCAGCTTTCAGTGAGATCCTAACACTTGCCAACTTCTGGTAAGATGCCTCCCTACGTGTGGCCAGGAATTTCCCCGGAGTTGCTCCTGCGCTATGCAAATAGGGCTGCCAGCGCATTTGCAGCTGAGTTAGGCCAGCAGAGCAGGAAGAGTGATGGGGAACTTCCTGCCGCATGTTTGAGGAAAGTAATAATAGGCCAAACTGTCATTAGGCTAGATAAAGAAAGGTAACATTGCGACAAAGGTTTCGCACCAAGGAAACTGCAACAAGACAAAAATGATTGATGAACTGTGAATTTTAACATTACCCTAATAGCAGCACTTGGCACTGGAGGGCACAATGTGTTTGAATCACTTACTGTGCAAGAAGATTGTGGTTAGCACAAGTTTTATTTTTCACAGCCAATCAAAATATCAGCCTGTCATCATTTGTAATGTATATCTGTATCCATGAACAGCATGAGCCCATTGTTAATCTCAGTGTATCTATCGTTCAGATTTCCTGGGACAATGCACCATGGTTAAATATGAGCACATTACTTTGAAGGTCCAGCTATCAGATAACAAAATAACAGAAGGCATTTGGTAGCTCACTGTTTGTTCAGGGGATTCCTAGCTGTACAACACAGAACAGCACTTTAACAATAGTGGATTTTCAAAGATTGTTGCAATGTTTAGCCGTCAAGATTACTTAATTATGGCGACCATCTTAGAGTTTGTGCTTTTACTGCATATATTACCCAGCTGTACTTTCTTAAACCCTTGTCGAAAGTAGAAAAGATAAAATCTAAGCATGCATAAACGTGGTACATGTAATCTAACCCACAACTTTCTGGTAGTAACATACTGAATGTTGCCAACAATTTACTTTATTTAAATGTTTCTTTGCCCTCTCCAAATCCCCCCAAAAATCGACAGATGTCAACATTTAAAGCAGAATCGAAGAGGCCAGTTCTAGTTTCTTGTCCGTTTCGCTTTTTTTTGTCTCACTTGATCTTTTCTTGAAACCAGAGGCTATGAATCTGAAGGTTGGGAAAATGTGGCTCAGAAAAATATAAAATACAAAGCCTGTTTTTGGAAGTAAACTGTTGGCAACATTTCGGAGAGTTATTGGAGAATCACATTTTTCAAATTTTTTTTTTCAGTTTATGGACTTATACAAAATGTTTATAAATATCCCCCAAATGTTGTAGGTTTTAAAACTAAACGGTAATATTCTCAGAGTCTAAGACTACTTGTGATCGAAGTCCTGGTTGCAATTAAACACAGGAAGGATATTGAAAACTTCCTAGAAGCATGAAAACCACAACAGAAGAAGTAAACGAAAAAACATAATTGAAACCACATCCAAAACCCACATCCTTATTATTTACCAGTAGCATCCAAAGGACATTGTTGAGATGCAAAAAGCACAAGGGTCTTGACTTTTTATAACTTGAAATCATCCAGCCCCAAAACATGAAAGAGCACAACATCTGTCTAAGGTTAAAAGTTTACCCGAGTGCCTACAACACTAAAGCAGTTTTCCTCACAGAAACTCAAACAGGCCAGTTATTCAACCCTATGAGCCAAATCGGAGGCTGGAAGTATGACTGTAAGATGCGCTTCGGGACCCTTGGAAGTCCTGAAGCAGGAAACGGGTGTGGGAATCACCCGGGAAGTTTAAACTTCCGACGGGCAATTCCTCCACTTCCCAGGACCCTCTGCGAATGCCGCTGACTCTGAGATAGAGTTGAAGACTGCGGACAGTTCTGCAGCACTTACCTGAATAGTTACCCAGAAAATGTGAAGACAGATTAAAACCTAGTCTAATACCCGAGGGAACAGCACCAACACCACCCCTACCGACCCCTCCAACCACCCACCACCTACCCTCCGAGCCAATCTAATACCCCCACTAATTGCCCGACTATCCCCTCTCGACCAGGCTCTACTGCCTCCCCATTCGACTGACTACTCACCCAACCAGTCCCGTCCCCCAACTCAATTGCAAGATCCTGGAAGGGATGCGCAGTTGGGGTAAGCTTTAAATGCAGCGACAATCCGCTCATCATTTCCACTGCTTAGAAGATCGGGCCTATGTGTATGAAACTGCAAAAAATATATATTTTCTGTCTGTTTAGGCTTTTAAACACAGTTGCGCATTTATATAGCCCCTTTCCTGACCTCAAAACGTCCCAAAGCACATGTAACCAATTAAGTGCTTTTGAAGTGCAGTCACTATAGTCATGTAGAAAACACAGCCATTCATTTTTGCTCAACAGGGTTCTGCAAACAGCATAAATGTCAATTCATCTGTTTTAATTAATAATTTCCAGGTGCTGGGGAAAACTGTCCATGCTTTTACATCCACCTGAGAGGATGGCTGGGTCCCATTTAATGGTTAATCTGAAAGACAGAACTCTTGACAGTGCTGCATTCCCTGCCTACTGCACTAAATGGCATCTTAGATTTTGTGCTCAAAATCTCTGTGGTGGTGCTTGAATCAACAACCTTTTGCCTCAGGGGTAAGACTGTCACTGAGCCAGGCTGACACCTTTTAGTTTGGGAATAAAGGGATAATAACATGGGTGGAACAGATGGAGGAAAACTGGGCAACTTACACCACCACACCCCACCTTTACTTTTCCACCCAAACATTGGCTAGGTGGCATTTACAAAATCGTCATTGCTCAGTTTTCATGAAAGAACTCCAGGAAAGTCATCCCCATATTTGCAGCATGATTGAAATGTCCCACGAGTATCACAACTGAATGGATAGCAAACTAAAATAAATTTGTTCATTGAGTGTTGATAGATTATTGCTATACCGGTACAGAAATAGCTTTAATGAAACACTCTTAGCTTGCAATAAAAGTAATATCAAGTTCAATAGGTGGGATTTACCTTTGCTAATAGCACAAGACATGCTCATAGTGATTCCGCTAATCTTTTTACACCACATATGGTTATTCGTCCTATGATAATGCAGGATCATCACCATTTTGAAAGTTACTTTCAGACAGTGTATTATGTATAGGTCCCATACAGTGGATTCTCGATTACATCACTCATTGAAACTTACAGTACAAAAAATTGGCCACTCAGCTGCTCTTACTTATGCTGGCCCTTTGAAAATGCTGCCCAATTTTGTCCCACAATCCAGCTTGGCCCCATAACCCCGCAAATAAGATCTCTTCAAGTCGATGTCCATGTCCAAAAGCCTTCAGAAAGATCATATGGAATCTGATTCCACTTTCAGCTAGTGCGTTACAGATCTTAACAACACAGTCCTTTGCCAATTATTCTAAATCTGGTTACAGATCCACTTGCAGGAGAAAACAGCTTCTCCTTACATGCTCTGTCAAATCCTCTCCAATTTTCAATACCTCCATTGGGCCTTTCTTTTACTTTCTCTTCTATCAAGAGAACGATTCCATCTTCGCCCTATTACTCTAGCCACTATTACCATCATGGCAAACATCCCCTGTACCCTCGGCAAGATCTTTGCAGAATCATAGAATTTACAGTGCAGGAGGTCATTCGGCCCATCGAGTCTGCACCGGCCCTTGGAAAGAGCACCCTACTTAAGCCCACACCTCCACCATATCCGCGTTACCAAGTACCCCAGTTAACTTTTTGGACAGTAAGGGGCAATTTAGCATGGCCAATCCACCTAACCTGCATATTTTTGGATTGTGGGAGGAAACTGGATCACCCGGAGGAAACCCATGCTGACACGGGGAGAAAGAGCAAACTCCATAGAAACAGTCACCTGAGGCCGGAATTGAACCCATGATCATGAAGCTGTGAGGCAGCACTGCTAACCACTGTGCCACCGTGGTGCCTTCTTGGCATTCTTCCTAAAATGCAAGGCCCAGAATTATACATAATACTCGAACTGAGGCCTAAGCAGTGATCTGAGAGGTTTAACATCGACTTCCTTGATTTTATATTCAATGCTCTATTCACAAGGCCATATGTTTACTTGACCACATTATCAACTGCTCTACCACCTCCAAATATCTATGAATATGCACCTCTATATTAGCTCTAAAAATATTTCTCCTCATCTCACATCTCGTTACTTACTCAGTTGTCTGAACACTGTCCACCCTTGTCCACCTGTCAATGGAAACAGTTTCTCGTAGTTTACAAGCCCTCACAATTGTGAGCACCTGTCTTAAAATTTCCCTTAATCTTCCCTGCTCTAAGGAGACTAATGCTATCTTTTCTAGTTTTGTCACATACCTTAAGTCCCTCCTCCCTGCTATCACACTGGTAACCCCCCTCTTCACCATCTTCAAAGCCTTGACATCCTCCCTGAAGTGTGATGCCAGAGCTAGGCAATACTCCAGCTGTGACTTAACCAATGATTTATAAAGGATTAGCATAATTTCCTTGCATGAAAGCCACATTTTAATAATGCCTCTGAATGCCTGTCCTTCAACACAGTTCACCCCTTGATAAACATGGCTGCTCCTAGAATTCTGATGAGCGTGTGTATTTTACTTCACAGGATCTATCTTATGGATATTTGCATGTGTAAACACCTTCTTTCAGTCACCACAATTCCGCTACAGCTTGACACGAGGACAATAGCTCAGTACAAATACATTGCAGTAAGTTAGCCAGATCTGGTCACTTCAAGCATTTATAACCAACAATGCCAGCAGCTATGCCAACCTTTGAAATGGCTTCTCATCTGGTTGACCACCATCCTTCATGAAAAAATATTCACAAAAACAGAACGAGAACATGAACCAGACAGAATATGGATGCGAGGCTAAGGTTACATTGTGAAATTGGATAACTAGTTTTAATACTCAACTATTTACTTTTAAAATCTGCATCTGCTCAACTTCAATTCAAAAATAAATGAGCACAATGCGTTAAAGGAGGTATATAAAAGGCTTGCATTTATATAGCGTCTTTTATAACCTCACAATATCCCAAAGCATCATATAGCTAATTAGGTACTTATTGTAATGTAGAGCAAGGTCCCACAACAGCAACAACACAATGAGCTGATAATTTATTTTAATGATGTTAGTTGAGGGATAAATGTTGGCCAGGAGACTCGAAGAACTCACAGGTAGCCCAAAGGTGCCATGAAATCTTTTACATCCTGAGAGGGCAGGCTGGGCCTTAGTTTAGCATCTTGCCTGAAAGTGTGCTTCAACAATGCAGCACTCCCTCAATGCTGCACTGAATTGTCATTCTAGATTAGGTTTGCAAGCCTCTGGAGAAGGTTTGAATCCATGACCGGACTATGTTGGTGCAAAACTATTTAATTTAATTGGTATAAACTGAAGTGTGTTTTTTTTTTAAATTACAAGTCATTGGAAATATGTAAACAATTGATGTTACTTATTTAAAATTATTTCCATTCAATCAAATTCTCTCTCTTTGGTCATCTAAACAATTGATCACTACATTTAAGAGAAAAACACACTTGGGGAAAGAGATTCCGAAGGATTTTCTCTGCTGGAGATGTTTTAAGAGTTGCTTTTGATCCTTAAAGATGAGGGTCATTAACTGAGAATTGATTGTGGGATTCGCTGCCATAAAGAATGGCCTTTCAAGTGTCACAATCAATATGTCCCCTTGCTGTTGTTCAAGAGGAAACTGGTTCTGCATTTCACAAAAAGTTCAATACCTGGGGAATGAAGTAAAAATCTTCTTGAAAATTTCCTTGAGCGTACCTAATTCAAATTAAATTTTGGGCGTGAATCTCCAGCATTGTGCGCTCTCGCTCAAGCGGAACGACGCCGGTGAACAGCGGGAGAGGGCAAAAACGAAATCCGCACCAAACAGTTTGCGATGCAACCGACCCGCTCCCATCGGCGAAATCGGGATTCGCCATAGTGTGGCGAGAAATCAATTATCACCACTTAATCCCAATTTCCATGCAACTAACGAGAGATAGACCCCATATCCAACGGCCTCCTGTCATTTAGCGGCCTCCCAGGCAAGTGGTCACGCTGGCGCCTGTCATATTACTCTTTGGTAATATATCGTTACTCTTTGCTTTATATATCCAGATCGGTCTGATGGTGTGATTCTGAAGAAACCACCAATCTTTAACTTAAAGCCTCGGCCATTCCCAAATGAGAGCAGGACTTGTCCCGCAGAACCTCATCAAGGTCGGCCTGGTACTGGGTGACATCCCCCAGCGAGTCGGACATTTTGCCGAGTCCCTCAGTCATGGCCATCACGGACTGCGCGACACCTTGGATACCTTCACTCATGGTGCCGATGTCTTGCACCAGGCTCTCCACTGCGGTCACCACCCTAGTAGTGTTGGCCTCGGTGCCACTCACTGCCGGCGGAATCTCCTGCGCCCTAGCCTCTGGGACTCCTCCAAGTGGCTAAGGATCTGCTGGAGTGACACTGATATCGCCCTCTGATCGCCCAGATTGGTTCCTATCATCTCCATCAGCTCAGAGTACCTCTGTACCACAGGCTCAGCATCAGGCTGGGGCCCAGCTGGATCCTAGGATTAAGCAGACCTCCGACTGCTGTCTCACCTGGGGGTTCCTGCCTCCACCTGATGTGCATCATGAGCAATGTGGTGCTCACCAGATTGGCGCCCCCGAAGCCTGACCACTATCTGTGCTGGTGGAGGGTGGGGATGACAGCTGTGCCATGACAACGGTTGCATCCTCGGAGCTCTCCTCCGAGGTGTTCCTCAGAGTGAGGAGAGGGGGCCGCTCAGGTGAATGAACATGTGGTCAGTGGGAGGGATGGGTCATTCAATAAGGTAATCACTACTCACATTTCACAGGTTCCCCGGGTGGAGCCCGATGGTTCCTCACCTCTGTGGCGTCTGCCAGCCTCTGCGTGGCAGACCGATCTGTCCCCGGCCACTTCCAGGGCCTGCTCCTTGGAGGTGAGGATTCTGATAACTGGCACCCCTCTGCCCGTCTGGGCCCTCTCCCAACGATTATGGGAGAGCTTTTCCTGAGGGGACCTAGAGAGGGCACCATTAGCCACATTCCCCACGCACCTGGTTCACAGTGGTGGGAGAGGGGGTGTGAAGGGGTTGGGGAGGTTGAAGGGGGATGGGGATGGAGGAAGGGCTGTGGGTCACATGGGGAGTTGGGGGAGTGGATGCTCCCATGGGGGGGGGGGGGGGGCGCCCGGTATATGTCGTTGACCTTTTCGGCACCGAAGGCTAGTCCGCCTGGGCACACTCCCCAAGCTGACAGCTGCAGCCACCTCATCCCAAGAAGCACTGGCTGCCTTGTGGCTGACTCTCCTGGACTCTCGGGAAAGAGGACATCCATCCTGGACTCTTATGGTGTCGAGCAGCCTCTCCAGGTCAGCATCTCCGAATCTTGGTGCCAGTCTCCTGGCCGCCATTATTGCGAACTGGCTGGGGTTGGCTGAAAAAGTGCTGTTTAAGTGCTGCTCAACCTTGTTTTTTAAAAAATATATATTTATTAAAGTTTTTTTAACACAATTTTTCTCCCTTACAAACAATAACCCCCACCCCCCCCCCCCCACCCCCCCCACCCCGTAACTAAAAAACGGGAAATCGCGCAGAGCAAGATATATATATGGCAAAATGATATATTTACACAGCTTTGTACACTGGCCCTCTCCCGTACGTGCCAGTTTCCCCAACCCTTCATGTTATCTCTTGCTCATCCACCCTCCCAGGCAGTCCCCCCCCCCCCCCCCCCATCCTCCCAGGACCCCCCCCCAAGGTTGCTGCTGCTGACCGACCTTCCTCTAACGCTCCGCGAGGTAGTCTAGGAACGGTTGCCACCGCCTGTAGGACCCCTGCGCAGACCCTCTCAAGGCGAACTTAATCCTCTCCAACTTTATGAACCCAGCCATATCGTTTATCCAGGCCTCCATGCTGGGGGGCTTCGCCTCCTTCCACATTAACAAGATCCTTCGACGGGCTACTAGGGACGCAAAGGCCAGAATGCCAGCCTCTTTTGCCTCCTGCACTCCCGGTTCGTCCACTACTCCAAATATTGCTAGCCCCCAGCCTGGCTTGACCCGGACTTTCACCACCTGAGATATTGCTCCCGCCACTCCTCTCCAGAACCCCTCAAGTGCCGGGCATGACCAAAATATATGGACATGGTTCGCCGGGCTCCCTGAGCACCTTTCACATCTGTCCTCTACCCCAAAGAACCTACTCAACCTCGCCCCCGTCAAGTGCGCTCTGTGAACCACCTTAAATTGTATCAGGCTGAGCCTGGCACACGAGGAGGAGGAATTAACCCTACCTAGGGCATCAGCCCACAGACCTTCCTCGATCTTCTCCCCCAGCTCCTCCTCCCATTTACCCTTCAACTCTTCTACTATCACTTCCCCCTCTTCTTTAATCTCTTGGTGTATTTCCGACACCTTGCCCTCCCCAACCCATACCCCCGAGATCACCCTATCTTGAACTTCTTGTGCCGGGAGCAAGGGGAATTCCCTCACCTGTCGCCTCACAAAAGCCATCACCTGCATATATCTAAAGGCATTTCCCGAGGGTAACTCGAACCTCTCCTCCAGTGCTCGCAAACGTCCTGTGGTCAACAGGTCAAACTCTGTCTGGAGCCATCGCAAACGTCCCGTCGATGAACAGGTCCCCCATTCTTCCAATCCCCGCCCGATGCCAGCTCTGGAACCCCCCGTCCATCTTCCCCGGGACAAACAGGTGGTTACCCCTGATCGGGGACCACACCGATGCTCCCATTGCACCCCGGTGCCGTCTCCACTGGCCCCAGATCCTTAGCGTTGCTGCCACCACCGGGCTCGTGGTATATTTTGTCGGCGAGAGCGGCAGCGGTGCAGTCACCAACGCCCCCAGGCTCGTTCCTTTACAGGACGCCATCTCCATCCTCTTCCATGCCGCCCCCTCTCCCTCCATAACCCACTTGCGGATCATCGCCACATTTGCTGCCCTGTAGTAGCTCCCCAGGTTTGGCAGCGCCAACCCTCCTCGGTCCCTACTGCGTTCCAGGAACCCTCTCCTTACTCGCGGGGTCTTATTCGCCCACACAAACCCCATAATACTCCTACCTACTCGCTTAAAAAAGGCCTTAGTGATCACGATGGGAAGGCACTGAAACACAAACAGAAACCTCGGAAGGACCACCATTTTGACCGACTGCACTCTACCCGCCAGCGAGAGCGGTAACATGTCCTATCTTTTGAAATCCTCCTCCATTTGCTCCACCAACCTCGTCAGATTCAGTTTATGTAGGGTCCCCCAACTCCTGGCTATCTGGATCCCAGATACCGAAAGCTCCCCTCCGCCCTCCTCAGCGGTAGGTCCCCTATCCCTCTTTCTTGGTCCCCGCCTGTAATACAAAGAGCTCACTCTTCCCTACATTGAGCTTATAGCCCGAAAACACCCCAAGCCCCCTTAGAGTCTGCATGACCTCCACCATCCCCTCCATTGGATCTGCCACGTACAGCAACAGGTCATCCGCATATAGCGACACCCGATGCTCTTCTCCCCCTCGGCCACCCCCCTCCATTTATTAGACTCCCTCAATGACATGGCCAATGGTTCGATCGCCAATGCGATCAACAGGGGGGACGGGGGCATCCCTGCCTCGTCCCTCGGTACAGTCGAAAGTACTCCGACCTCCGCCGGTTCGTCACTACACTCGCCATCGGGGCTCTGTAAAGGAGCTTAACCCAATTGATAAACCCTACCCCGAACCCAAACCTACGCAGCACCTCCCAGAGGTACTCCCACTCTACTCGGTCAAAGGCCTTCTCCACGTCCATAGCTGCCACTATCTCCGCCTCTCCCTCCTCCGATGGCATCATCATCACATTTAAGAGCCGCCGCACGTTAGTGTTTAATTGCCTGCCCTTTACGAATCCCGTCTGGTCTTCATGGATCACCCCCGGGACACAGTTCTCGATCCTCGTGGCCAGCACTTTTGCCAGCAACTTTGCATCCACATTGAGGAGCGAGATCGGCCTGTAGGATCCACATTGCAGTGGGTCCTTGTCCCGCTTTAGGATCAAAGAAATTGTCGCTTCCGACGTTGTCGGGGGCAGGGTCCCCTCCTCTCTTGCCTCATTAAAGGTCCTCACCAGTAGCGGAGCCAACAGGTGCGCGTACTTCCTGTAGAACTCCACCAGGAATCCGTCCGGTCCTGGGGCCTTCCCTGCCTGCATACTCCCCAAACCCTTGCTCAGCTCCTCCAACCCAATCGGTGCCCCCAAACCAGCCACCTCCTGCTCCTCCACCCTCGGGAATCTCAGTTGATCTAGGAATCGTCTCATCCCCTCTTCCCCCGCTGGGGGCTGGGATCTGTACAGCTCTTCATAAAAGGCCTTAAATACCTCGTTTATTTTCGTCGCACTCCGAACCGTGGCTTCCCTTCCATCTTTGACTCCCCATATTTCCCTCGCTGCCATCCTCTTACGGAGCTGGTGTGCCAGCATCCGACTAGCCTTTTCCCCATACTCGTAGGTCGCCCCCTGCGCTTTCCTCCACTGTGCCTCCGCCTTCCCTGTGGTCAACAGGTCAAACTCTGTCTGGAGCCGTCGTCTTTCCCCAAGTAATCTTTCCTCCGGGGCCTCTGCGTATCTCCTGTCCACTCTCAAAATCTCCCCCACTAACCTCTCCCTTTCCATACCCTCTGTCTTCTCCTTATGAGCCCTAATGGAGATTAGCTCTCTCCTGATCACCGCCTTCAACGCCTCCCATACCACCCCACCCGCACCTCACCGTTGTCGTTGGCTCCAAGTACCTTTCGATACACCCCCTCACCTTCCCACACACCACCTCGTCCGCCAGCAGTCCCACATCCAGCCGCCACAACGGGCGTTGGTCCCTCTCCTCTCCCAGCTCCAGTTCCACCCAGTGCGGGGCATGGTCCGAAACGGCTATGGCCGAATACTCCGTCCCCTCCACCCTTGGGATGAGCGCCCTACCCAGAACAAATAAATCTATCCGGGAGTAGGCTTTGTGTACATAGAACATAGAACATAGAAAATACAGCACAGAACAGGCCCTTCGGCCCACGATGTTGTGCCGAACCTTTGTCCTAGATTAATCATAGATTATCATTGAATTTACAGTGCAGAAGGAGGCCATTCGGCCCTTTGAGTCTGCACCGGCTCTTGGAAAGAGCACCCTACCCAAACTCAACACCTCCACCCAACACCAAGGGCAATTTGGACATTAAGGGCAATTTATCATTGGCCAATTCACCTAACCCGCACATCTTTGGACTGTGGGAGGAAACCGGAGCACCCGGAGGAAACCCACGCAGACACGGGGAGGACGTGCAGACTCCGCACAGACATGGGAGAAGAAAGAAAATTCCCTGGCCTGCGGCCTTGCAAACCGCCATGGGTCCACTCCCCCCATCTGATCCATAAACCCCCTAAGTACCTTGGCCGCCGCCGGCCTCTTTCCAGTCCTTGATTTGGAGCGGTCCAGTGCTGGATCCAACACTATATTGAAGTCCCCTCCTATCAGGCCTCCTATCTCCAGGTCCGGAATGCGCCCCAACATACAGTTCATGAATCCTGCATCATCCCAGTTCGGGGCGTATACGTTTACCAACACCACCCACGTCCCTTGCAGCCTACCGCTCACCATTACATATCGCCCTCCATTGTCCACTACAATAGTCTTGGCCGCAAATGACACCCGCTTTCCCACCAATATTGCCACCCCTCTATTCTTCGCGTCCAGTCCCGAGTGGAATACTGTCCTACCCATCCCTTTCTTAACCTGACCTGGTCCGCCACCTTCAGATGTGTCTCTTGGAGCATGGCCACGTCCGCCTTCAGGCCCTTTAAGTGCGCGAACACTCGAGCCCTCTTCACCGGCCCATTCAGGCCCCTCACATTCCACGTTATCAGCCGGATTGGAGGGGCTCTCACCCCCGCCGACTAGCCATCTTCTTTTCTGGGCCAGTCCCATGTCCACACCTCCCTCACCCTCCAGTCCCCCAAACGGGGGACCCCCCCCCCGACCACCTCTTCTGTGTCCCATTCCCTTTTGGCCAGTGCAGCAGCAACCCTTTCCCCCTCCCTCCTTGCCCCCCTCCCCTCCCCCTGCTAGACCCCTGTCTAGCTTTCTTGCTCCCCCCATGTCACTCCCGTAAGTCAGCTGACGCCTGCTGACCCCGGCTTCCCCCGCCGTCCCATTGACCTCCCCGTGTGGGAGTCTCCCAATCAATATGCATTCCTTCGTTCCCCTTCCCGCCTTTCTTCCCGCGCGCGGGAAAAAACCCTGCGCTTTCCAAAGCCCGCTCCGCCCCTCTGGCGCAGCTCCTGTCGCAGCCTTGTCTCTCTCCCCCAGCCCATATAACATTTCCTGCGCGTGATTGACCCCCTATATACAACAACCATCACACATCCCCCCCCACCCACACAAACCCTCAGTTAGAGTCCAACTTTTCGGCTTGTACAAAGGTCCACGCCTCTTCAGGCGTTTCGAAGTAATAGTGTTGGCCCTTGCATGTGACCCACAGTCGCGCTGGCTGCAGCATTCCGAATTTCACTTCTTTCCGGTACAACGCCGCTTTGGCCCGGTTGAAACCCGCTCTCCGCTTTGCAACCTCCGTGCTCCAGTCCGGGTATATTCGGATCTCTGCCTTGTCCCACTTACTGCTCCGCTCCTTCTTGGCCCATCTCAGGACCCACTCTCTGTCCGTGAGCCGGTGGAACCTCACCACCATCGCCCTTGGCGGCTCATTTGCCTGGGGCTTCCTCGCCAGCACCCGATGTGCCCTGTCCAACTCCAGCAGCCTTGAAGGGGCCTTCGTGCCCATCATCGCCTCGAGCATCGTGCTCGCGTATGCCCCGGCATCGGCCCCCTCCACTCCCTCAGGGAGACCCAGGATCCGCAGATTCTTTTTCCTCGACCTGTTCTCCAGGTCTTCGAGTCTTCCCGCCCACCTCTTGTGTAGCGCCTCGTTCTGCTCCACTCTCACCGCCAGGCCCACGAGCACGTCCTCGTTCTGACTGACTCTTTTCTGTACCTCCTGGATCTTAACTTCGTGGGCCTTCTGGGTGATCCCGAGTCCTTCAATTGCTGAAAGCATAGGCGCCAACATCTCCTTGCGCATCTCCTCGCGCTGCTCCTCGAAGCAGCGCTTGATGAACTCCTGCAGCTCCCCTTTGTCCCTGGCCGCCGCCATTTTGTTTTCTTTCCCTCGCTTCTCCCGTTGCTCCAGTGCCGCTCCTTTGGCCGTTGCACTTCTGGTCCGTTTCATAGAAGTTGGAGGGGGACCTCACTCTTCCCTTCCCCGCGGGTTGCGTCAAAAAAAAGTTCCGTTGGGGCTCCTCTAGCGAGCCCGAAAGTCCGTGGTAGCGGGAGCTGCCGAATCGTGCCACATAGCTGCAACCGGAAGTCCTTGCTCAACCTTGCTAGCGGGAGGCTGGCGAGCGCGGTCCCGCCGAATCAGCTGGCGAGCCTTCATTTGCGCCAAGATGCCCGTGAGGCCTCGTTAAGCGGATGAATTAACGTTGAATTGCTTTGCCGACCTCGCTGGGCCGAGCGCTGCACATGACCGGGGCAAGGCTAAGCCGTTTTTTGGGGAGTGAGGGCAGATGTGCGAGGTGTTCGGGGAGCCCAGCAAACCACACCCACATGTTCTGGGCATGTCCAGCGTTGGAGGAGTTCTGGAGGGGCGTAGCGAGGACGGTGTCAAGGGTCGTGAATTCCAGGGTTAGGCCTAGCTGGGGGCTCACAATATTTGGAGCGTCGGACGAGCCAGGAGTGCAGGAGGCGAAAGAGGCCGGTATTCTGGCCTTTGCGTCCCTGGTAGCCTGACGAAGGATTCTCCTTCAGTGGAAAGATGCGAGGCCCCCAAGCGTGGAATCCTGGATCAACGACATGGCGGGGTCAGCAGCAGCAACCCGGGGGGGGGGGGGGGGGGGGTAAATTTGTGTCTGGTAGGAGATGCACTATTGTTTACTGTTAAATGTTTATTTGTTTATTTATGCACTTTTGTTCTTGTTGTTTGTGTAAAGGGAAGGTTCTATTTTTCTGTTGTGATAATCTGAAAAATTTTGAATAAAAATTATTTTTAAAATTCAAAAAAAAAAAAAAAAAAATTATTGCTGTAGACGGATCTACTACCCAATCCACAGCTTTCATCATTACCCATTATTGGATAGAACACAGAGCGCAATGGCCGTATCTAAGGAAGGATGTGCTGGCCTTGGAAAGGATCCAGAGGAGGTTCACAAGAATGATCCCTAGAATGAAGAACTTGTCGTAAGAGGAACGGTTGAGGGTTCTGGGTCTGTACTCGTTGGAGTTTAGAAGGATGAGGGGGGTATCTTATTGAAACTTACAGGATACTGTGAGGCCTGGATAGTGTGGACGTGAAGAGGATGTTTCCACTTGTAGGAAAAACTAGAACTAGAGGACATGATCTCAGACTAAAAGGACGATCGTTCAAAACAGAAATGAGGAGGAATTTCTTCAGCCAGAGGGTGGTGAATCTGTGGAACTCTTTGGCACAGGAGGCTGTGGAGGCCAAATCATTGAGTGTCTTTAAGACAGAGATGGATAGGTTCTTGATTAATAACGGGATGAGGGGTTATTGGAGACCAGTGCCCGGGGGGGGGGGGGGGAGGCAGGAAAATGGGAATGAGAAAAGTATCAGCCATGATTGAATGATGGAGCAGACTTGATGGGCCGAGTGGCCTAATTCTGCTCCTATGTCTTTATGGTCTTATGGCAAAAAGCTTTAAAAAATGATAACATCTATATTGCAACAAAAAAAAAAAAAATGCTAACTCAAACTAACAAATAAATTCAGAATACAGACCCCCCCACTACCAATGCAGCTGAGTCAAGCTCCTTCCACATTCAAACATGAGATTTCCCAGATCAACATCACATTGCTCACTGCCAGCTGTAATCCTAATTGCATCAATAGTCTACATTCTGTTTGACTGATAAGGAACAAAATAGTTTCTCTTCTTACCTGGGATGAAAGCAGATTGCAGTCAATATGCAGTCCTTTTCCGGTCTTTGCTTTCTGTAGCAGCCCTGCCATTATAGCTCCATGACTGTACAAGCCCGTCGCTAGGTCAGTCATAGCTACTCCAGGTCTAACTGGGTCACCATCCTAATGGAAAATATGTAAATAAATTATCAATATCTGCAGGTTTAAAACAAATAATGTCAATTATGAGGAACAGTGAGGTGATTTCTTAAAATTGCTGCTTGATGTTATTTAATTAATGCTAGAATAGGATGTATTGATGTAGCTAATTGAGCATTGACTGTGGGGATATGCTGCAATAGAAAATGGTCTGTCAGGCGTCATGCCAATATGTTCCCTTGCAATTGTTCAGGAGGAAACTGGTTCTGCATTTCGCTGCAATTTCAATACTTGAGCATTAAGCAAAAAACTTCATGAAAATCTCCCTCAGCATAACTAATTCAAACTAAATTGTATCCACCTTGATGATTCTCAGTAGTTTGCAACTAAGATATTTGGCTCAATGGATGGACAATCTTTGGGCAATTCTGGCTACTCATTTATTTCATCTTGCTTTCATCTCTGTTTTTGTTTATTTTTCTATCTTCGTATTCTCTCCTGCATGTTCCTCACACACATTGTTTCCTCTTCTGCTGATATCTGTTGCACTTTCACCTTTTTCTTGTTGGCCTCTTGGGATTTAGAGGTTGAGTCACGTGATGGTTCACCACCTATTTCGTAATCGGGTCCACGTCCATCACCTTCCCTGCTCACTGACAAACAATTTGCATGATACGACTGGCTAGCAAAGAGGGTGATTGGAAGGAGAACTCAACATACAGGGGATAAGAGAACAAAGAAATGGAAGAGATGGAAAAAGGTGGTGGGCAGCAGGGACAAGGAAGAACAAGAGGACATTGGAACACCACCAATCGGATAACAAGCTGCACCATGGACTATATTGCCCCTTTGGGTTTTCATACATCCAGGTGAAAGATTCTGAACAACTAAGGCTGCCAGACATGGAAAAAAATCTACTTCTTTAAAAAATAACGGGTCAAAAATAAAATAATTCTTATATCTACAGGTCATGTCAAAAATATTATTCAACAGGAAGGGCAGGTTAAATCTGATCCATAAGCAAGCCATCCTTGGATGGATCACAGTAAACCCTTCCTACTTACAGCAGTAATGTTTATGATCTTCATACAACGCTCTTGAGCAGCACCAGCTGTTTATCGCATCGTGCAAGCATATGTGCTGGTGTGGCCCAAAGAACACAGAGATGGTATTAAGAAAGATAAAGGCCGGGATTTTCTGATATTGAGGCAGAGTGTCTGCTCCGTCGTGAACTCTGTCACGTTTCACGACGGTGCGAAACGGCCGCGGGCACGATAGATTCAGGCCCCGAATAGGGGCCAGCAGCGGGGCTGCGAGAAACGCAGTGGGCGTGGCGCCAGAGCAGCAGCGCCATCGCGCGACGCCCTGCTGACGCCACACAATTTGAAGTTGGCAATCCGCGCACAGGACCTGAAGGATAGAGATGGCTGAGCCCCGCCGTGCCACTCCCAGGTCCCGGGACAGCGATCTAAAGACTCTATTAGAAGCAGTAGAAGAGCGCAGGGCCATCCTGTGCCCAAGACGTGGGCACCCGTCCAGCACTGTGAAGCGCGGCTGGCGTGAAGTGGACGCCGCGGTTAGCGCTGTGGGGCACACCCCCCGCTCTGGAGACCAGTGCCGGAAGAAGCTCCACGACCTCACGAGGGCTGCCAGGGTAAGTACCCGAGAGTTCCCCCCGGCCGCCCCCCCACCACGTTTCATGGGAACCCCCCCCCCTGCCCACACAGGGGGGGCACCACGCTGCACCCGACCCACATGGGCAACACCTCCCCTTGAGAGCTACCATGGCATGGTGCCCAGTGTCCCCCACCCAGTCATGATGTTGCCAACATCTAGTGTCTCGATGCTGACTGTGATGCCTCCGGCCCGCAGGACAAGACAGCTCACAACCACCGTGAGCGTACAAGAACCGGAGGGGGTGTCACCTGAGCTGCACCCCCTCACCGTCCATGAGCAGAGGGCTCTGGACCTCTCTGAGGGAGCCGCCACCCGGGAGGTAGCGCCATGCCAGGTCGGAGGCGCAGGACCAAGTGAGAGTCCCCTGCCTGGCTACATTCCTGCAGCCCGTCACCTCCCCACCCCCCCCCTCACACTGCACCCCCTACCAGTGCCCCCAAACCCTCCCCTCTCAACCCATCCCGATACATACCCCTCCACTCCCTAACCCCCCGTCACACTCCACCCCCTCACACCCGACTCCGCGTGTCTAACGATACATGCCTTGTGTTCTCCAGGGCCAGGAGCCGATAGTCCAGGGACATCTCGGACAAGCCCCCGCTGTCCAGCTCCAAGCTCATCCGCCCACAGGGACGCACGGCAGAGAGGGGAAGGAAGACGGACAGGAAGGCCCTTTTCTGCGGCCGGGGCACTGGAGGGGGATGCACAGAGGACAGACAGAGACGACACTGACGAACACAGGACGGACAGTCAGGACGCTGATGGCCGTGAGACAGACAAGGAGAGGGCTGCGGGCCAGGACAGTGACGGAGAGAGGATGGGGACTCTGGTCAGTGACGCACAGAGGACAGCCAGACAGACGATGGACAGACCGGACACTGCACCTAACATGGTCCGCGGACTACGTGCATCGGTCCAAGGATCGACCCAGGAGACCCCAGACCTGGGGACAGATGAGGACCTCGAGTTTGCGTCACTGCTGTCACCCACAACATCCACCTTCGCAGATACACTCACCTCGGTTGGGCACATTCGTGATGAGGCTTCGGGGTCACTGACTGGTGGACACCACACAGCCGAACCGGTACAGCAGGTGGAGGGAGGAACAGCCAAGGGGCTGGACGGTCAGAGGGCAGGCCACGTCCAGCACCCAGCTGCCGCCCAGACGGTTCCCGGGTTCCTGGACTTACCAGAGCCACCCACAGGCCCGATGCCTTTGGAAACCCAGGGAGTGGACAACGGGATGACGGCCGTCTTCCAGCATCTGCAAACGCAGTTGGAGGAGTCCATCCGCTTCCAGGAGCAGGGAGTGGTGCCGGTCATGACTGCCACCCAGGCCGACACCGCATTTGTGGCGTCCGCGGTGGACGCAATGTGGGCAACGGTTTCGGCCATGGGTCAGGTTCTGCAAGGCGTGGGGCTTCGTGTGCAGGCGTCACCCATGGCCCAGGAGAGGACTACCCTCTCCCAGGCAGCCATGTGCCAGAGCCAACTGGACGTTGTCGGCGCACTCCGGGGTCTGGCCCAGTCTCAGCAGGCCATCGCTGAGAGCATCAGCTGCCTTGCGCACATGCAGTCCCTGACAGGGATGTCGCACTCCCAGAGCTCAGTCGCTGCGAACGGTCAAACCCTGGTCAATGTTGCAGCCGGCCTCCAGGACTGGCAGTGCCAGGTGTCGGTGGTGCAACGCCGTTCGTCTCCGCTCGCATCACCGTCCCATAGTGAGGCCCGGGGGCCACCGGGCTCCCCAAGGGAGGAGGTGGTTCTGGGGCCCGTCCAGGTAACTCCAGCAAGGGAGGTCCCGGAACACTCTGACTACCCCCGTACCGTCCCTGGTACATCTGGTGGGCAGCGGGCAGGACAGGGTGGCACCATGCCACCTAGCACGCCCGCCGAGCAGCCTGGCCCATCGAAGCCGAGCCGCCCCAGGAAACGCGCGCCGACGGGGAGCCACATCGCAGGGCAGGAGTCTCAGCAGTCTGCCTCCACTCCTGCTGTACCATCTGGGGAAACACCAAGGCGAAGGCAAAGAAGTTAGACATGTGGTAAGTTGGCACGGGTGCAGGGCACAGTTTAGTTCTAGGGGCTAGGGCACTTGTCTGTGAATGTCACGAATAAAGTCACTGTTACACAAAATCTAGGTGACTCTGTGCTATGTCACAGAGCTGCACCCCCTCACCGTCCATGAGCAGAGGGCTCTGGACCTCTCTGAGGGAGCCGCCACCCGGGAGGTAGCGCCATGCCAGGTCGGAGGCGCAGGGCCAAGTGAGAGTCCCCTGCCTGGCTACACTCCCTGAGGGGTCGTGAGGTGGACCGAGTGGCGCTGGGGTCGAAGTTTGTTACAACGGAGATGCCGGTGTGTGCCCCCCCCCCCCTCAAACCCCGTCATCCTCGGCACACTGACGCCAGCTACCCCACATGAGCGTGTGATGGAGTGTCTGTGACGCATACAGGGACCAGCGAGGTGGAGGGTTTAGCTATGGCCATGAGTCAGACATTATCTAGTGATCTGGAGCTCACAGCTCATCGCAGAGCGGGTTGTAATCATTCAGCATGGCACTGATCGCACCCGCTTACACAAGCAACTGTGTGAGACATCCCGTTGTGCCGCAGGTGTAAGTTGCTGTGAAAGTGGTGGTGTGGGCGCTAGCGTTGTCGGATGGTGCGGGAGGTGGGGGTGTTGGGTGGCGCGTTTGGGCAGAACGGTGGTGCAAGTGCCTTGCTCCGCGATGCCCTCCCCCTAGTTCGTGAAACGTGCGGCGATCAATGCCTCGCGTGCTCGCCCGCCAAGCCGGTGGCGTCGTGCAGCCTCCCGGCCATATCCAGCCCCATGTCGTGTCTGTGCCCCCCACCCTCTCCCCATCCTCATATGCAGACGCGTCACTGTCATCGGGCTCCCCCTGTGCCTCCTCTTCCAGGACATCACCCCTCTGCTGGGCAATGTGTGTAGCGCACAGCAGAGAACAAATATGCGGCCGACCCTCTCGGAATGGTACTGCAGGGCCCCTCCAGAGCGGTCCAGACACCTGGATCGCATCTTCAAGAGGCCGAAGCACCTCTCCACAACACCCTGGTTGCTGCATGGGCCTCATTGTAGCGGGTCTCCGCGTTGGTCTGTGGCCTCTGTATAGCCGTCATCAGCCACAACCGCAATGGGTAAGCCCTGTCGCCCAGCAACAAGCCCCTCAGCCGGGGGGGGGGGGGGGGGGGGGGGGTGTCCCTCGAACGTTGCGGGGATGTACGATTGCGCCAGGATAAAGGCAAAGGCATCATGCACACTGCCAGGTACTGGGCACACACGTGCATGATCATCATGCGATGGTTGCAGACCACCTGAATGTTCATAGAGTAGGTCCCCTTTCTGTTCCTGAAAACGTCCCTGTTCTCCGAGCGTGGGCGCATGGTGACGTGTACCCCATCAATCGCACCCTGGACCATCGGTATCCCGGCCACGGTGGTAAATCCCGCTGCCCGGGCATCCTGTGTGCGCAATCCTCCGGAAACTGTATGTACCTGTCGGCGATAGCATACAGGGAGTCGGTCACGGCTCGCTTGCACCGGGGCACCGATGCCTATGAGATCCCGGATAGGTCCCCGCTCGGCACCTGGAACGAACCCTTTGCAAAGAAATTGAGGGCTACCGTCACCTTGACGGTCATCAGGATAGCATATCCTCCCCCCGTTCCACGTGGTGCCAGGTGCACCATGAGGTGGCATATATGTGCCATGGACTCCCTACTCAATCGGAGTCTGCTCCTGCATGCCCTATCCGGCAGGTCCTCGAACGACATACAGTCACAGTTGACTCGAGGCCTCATGGGGCACCTCCGACGCCTTGACACCTTGATGATGTGGTGGTCATTGTCCCCCTCCGCCTCCTCCTGCACATGTCGGGCGTGCGGGCCTGCAGCCTCAGCGGGTGGCACGGGGCCCTCTGCAACCACTCCCTCTGCTGCAGCCGCCGCTGCCGCAGCTGCTCTAAGCCGCCTGCGTCGACGCTGCCAGGTGGCCACCTGCAGGGCAGCGGCTCCCACCACGGCAGCAAACATAGCTGGCTGGTGCGCAAACATGACGAATTGCAGGGGGGGGGGGGGGAGAGGGGGGGCGGTTGGGGGGGGGGGGAGAAACAACATGGTTAACGATGGCGCTGGGACACCTCGTCAGCCAGGTGCCAGGGGATACATGTGTGCCCCGGTTGCCTGGTCTCGCTGCAGACACGCAGGCACCCTGACCCCTGCCAACAGTCTCCGTCTACCGGCCAGTTCATCCCGTCCCTCCTCACTGCTGCGCCAGTGGCCTTTGCCCATCAGCATGACCTCAACTTGCGAGCGTGTCTTCGCCACCGTCCTGCCATGGCATGTCGCTCCTACGGGTAACCCTCCTCAACCCCCACCACGGGCATGACTGCATCCTTCCCTTCTCCCCCTTCCCTCCCCACCCCTTCCACGGGCCTGACTGCATCCTCCACGGGCCTGACTGCAAGTATCTAGGGAGCTTTGATGAGAATTTCACAGAAGTTGGTTTGGGTGACATCTGTCACTTGGTTTCAAAGTGAGGGGCGTCTGACCATATTTTACCCATTGGTTTACATGGACTGTGTACTTATGGAGAACATTAGAGTATAAGATGGATTTGTAACTTGTGCTATCCTTACAAATCCAGATATATCTGTAAAGACATAGCTGGGGTGAAGGAGTGTTATATTATAGTTAATCTTTTCTTGTGAAATAAATGTTTTCTTCTTTTGTTTAAAATTCATCAGCAGTCCTGTGTCTCTGTTCATCCACATATTCCAAACAAAAAATAAAAAGTAGGATCTGCCAAGCCAGGTTCCATCCTAGATCTGGCTTGCCCAGTAGTAACATCAATGGGGTTGTAACATCATTCAGAACACTCTTTGTTCGGGCATACTAAATAGCTCATTGATTTTAAACCTAGTGCCTTTGTGTCCTTCTTGCCACCCTTTCCAAAGTACCTGGGTGGGATTCTCCAATAATGGGGCTATGTCCCCACGCCTGCAAAAAAATGCCCACGAATCACTTACCTGGAGAAAGTCCAGCGTGATTCTCCGAATTGCAGGGGGCAGCAGGGCCACGGGGTAGTCCTTGCAGCTCCGGCTGCCGATACGGGGCCCTGCACTTCCAGTCGGGGGCCGGCGCATGCGCAAGGCAGCGGCCTGAGTCGGCCACCCTGCGTGGAATGGCCGACCCATACCACGGACCAGCACCAAGAAGATAGGACCCCGCACAGATCGCACACGCCCGCCGATTGGTGGTCCCCGATCGGTAGTCTGGCCATCCTGGAGGCCCCCCTCCCCCCCCACCGTGAATGATCCCCCTGCCCCCCCACCAGCATCCCAACTGACAATTGGTGGTTAGAACCAACCGTCGGGAACCCGGCCAGTCGGGAGCGGAGGATCGCTGGGCTGCCCTCTGGCAATTGGCCCCCAGCTGTGCGGGGTACTCTGCGATCACGCCGATTCTCGGGTCCCGGAGAATCGCCGGGCTCGATTTCGGCGTGAAATTGGATTCTCCGTCCCTGCGCCCAACGCGACTTTGGTGCGGGGCTGCGGAGAATCCAGCCCCAGGAACCCAACTGGTTCACTACTGTCCTTCAGGGAAGAAACCTTGTTGTCCTTAGCATTTCCTTCATGGCTGGCCTATTATTGACTTCAGTCCCAAGTCTCTGATTCTGAACTGCCCTTGGCAGTAGGCTGGCAAACTATTCACTTGTACAGAGCTGCCACTGGAGGTTATGAAAGGTGGCCCATCAACCTCTCAGGGCAACTAGAATTGAATAATAAATGCTGCCCTTGAGAGCAATGAAGTAAACAATGAGGTCTGTACCACTGCTATCAATCCTTCAATGACACTTTTATAATCTCTTATTCCATATTCTCTCATTGTTATAATGTTTTTTTTAAAAACTCAGTTACGGGATGTGGGCATCATTGGTTAGGCCAGCATTTATTGCCCATCCCTAGTTGCCCTTTAGAAGGTGGTAGTGAGTTGCCTTCTTGAACCACTGCATTTCCATGACATGTAGGAGCACCCACTGTGCTGCTCGGGAGAGAATTCCAGGATGTTGCCGCAATGACAGTGAAGGAACGGCAATATATTTCCAAGCCAGGGTGGTGAACCTCCAGGTGGTGGGGCACCCAGGCATCTGCTGTTCTTGTCCTTCTAGATGGTAGTGATCGTGGGTTTGGAAGGTGTTGTCTAAGGAACCTTAGTTCTGCGTGGGTTTCCTCCGGGTGCTCCGGTTTCCTCCCACAAGTGCCGAAAGATGCGCTGTTAGGTGAATTGGGCATTTTGAATTCTCCCTCTGTGTACGCGAACAGGAGTCGGAGTGTGGCGACTGGGGGCTTTTCACAGTAACTTCATTGCACTGTTAACGTAAGCCTACTTGTGACAATAAAGATTATAGTAAGTTACTGCAGTGCATCTTGTAGATATTACACACGGCTGCCATTGTTCGTCGGTGGTTAGTGGTTTGAATGTTTGTGAAAGGACGAGCAATCAAGCGGGCTGCATTGTCCTGGATGATGTCGAGCTTCTTGAGTGTTGTTGGAGCTGCACTCATCCAGGCAAGTGGAGAGTATTCCATTACACACCTGACTTGTGACTTGTAGATGGTGGACAGGCTTTGGGGGGTCAGGAGGTGAGTTACCCTCCACAGGTAACCTAGCCTTTGACCTGCCCTGGTAGCCACAGTATTAATATGGCTAATCAAGTTCAGTTTCTAATCAATGGTAGCCCCCAGGATGTTGATTGTGAGGGGTTCAGCGATGGCTATGTTTAACCTGAAGCCATGAGACTTCATGGGGTCCAGAATCGATGTTGAGGACTCCCAGGGCAACTCCCTCCCGACTATATACCACTGTGCCATCACCTCTGCTGGGTCTGTCCTGCCGATGAGACAGGACATACTCAGGAATGGTGATAGTGGTGCCTGGGACATTGTCTGTACGGTATGATTCTGTGAGTATGACCACGTCAGGCTGTTGCTTGACTAGTCTGAGAGACAGCTCTCCCAACTTTGGCACAAGGCCCCAGATGTTAGTCGGGAGGACTTTGCAGGGTCGGCAGGGCTCGGTTTGCCGTTGCCGGTTCTGGTGCCTGGTTTAATGTCTGGTGGTTCGTATGATTCCATTCCTTTTTTGTGTTTTCGTAGCGGTTGAATACATCTGAGTGGTTTGCCAGGCCATTTCAGAGGGCATTTAAGAATCAACCACATTGCTGTGGGTCTGGAGTCATGTGTAGGCCAGACCAGGTAAGGATGGCAGATTTCTTTCCCGAAAAGACATTAGTGAACCAGATGGGATTTTACAAAAGTCGACAATGGTTTATGGTCATCATTAGACTTTTAATTCCAGATATTTTATTGAGTTTAAATTCCATCACCTGCTGTAGTGGGATTCGAACCCGGGTCCCCAGATCATAATCCTGGGTTTCTGGATTACTAGTCAAGCGACAATACCACTGCAATAATCATTATATTAATAACAATAATCTTTATTAGTGTCACAAGAAGCTTTTTTAACAATGCAATGCAGTTACTGTGAAAATCCCCTAGTCGCCACACACTCTGGCGCCTGTTCGGGTACACTGAGGGAGAATTCAGAATGTCCAATTCACCTAACAAGCACGTCTTTCGGGACTCGTGGGAGGAAATCAGCGCACTAGGAGGAAACCCACGCAGACACAGGGAGAACATGCAGACTCCGCACAGACAGTGACCCAAGCCGGAAATCGAACCCGGGTCCCTAATGTTGTGAAGCAACAGTGCTAACCACTGTGCCACCGCCTCCCCACAAACAATATTTGGTCCTGCATACGCAAATTATTCCCTGTTGTATTTTATATAACAATGATTCACTGTATAAGTAGGCACCTAGTTTAATATCTAGCATGTTACTAATATTATTCATTACTGAACTACATAAGCATAGAACGAGATTAGATGCTAAGTGTTGAGTTATCACTTGAGTATGCTAATGAGTAAATAGTCAGGATGTAAACCATGCGACCAGGAGACACTATGTGTCGGGATCATAACTATACTTTCCTGTTATCCATAGCTGTTGAATCTTTATAGTAATTCTGCTACACCTTCAAATAAAACCTACCTTTAGATTTCCAATCCAGTGTGACATTAAGTTTGCATCAAGCAAACATATCAATACAACAAAAGGAGTTACTTTTCATTACAGAATATCAACCTAATGCTACATGTGAACTAAGGGGAGCAAAGGGGAGCTGTACAAGTTTGAGTGTCACCAATGTATTTACGTATTGAAGGCAGGTGAGTAATTGGGGTTTGTGTATCAACATCACCTTACTCCTGCGAGTTATTTAAGGACCTTCAGAGGTTGACTGATTTCTCAGAGTTATGTCCTCTATTGACTCAAGTTTTTCCCTTTGTTCTTTGCCTCTCTCAGTTGATAATGTGTGTGTGTGATGGAGGGAGAGAGCAAGAGCGAGGTATAAATGCCCAGTCCAGAGCATCTGTAGATCTGTTCACATACTATCTGAGGTCACAAACAATATTGGTGAAGCTCTGCACAACCAAGTTCAATGTGTTCTTTCCACCCACGTAATTCAGACACTGGAACGGAGCCAAGGTCTCCTGCAGATGAGATTCTGAATAAAGCAGCTGAGTCTGACAGAAAGTTGGACAGCAGACTTTCCAAAAGATCCTGCCTTTGATAGGAGATTGCAAAATTGCACTGAATGTTTCCCTGCCACTGGATATGGTTGGAGGTTAAATGTCCAGCCATACTGCAATGTAACCCACCAGGCATATCATCCCATGGGACTGACTGAACAGCAGGCCCTTTCAATGGCTTCAGCAGGGAAGCAGTGACCATGCTGCACAACCTCACACAGAAAGACCTTCAATTAATTTGTGATCCAGAGGGTATTGCTAATAGCTTTCAAGCATACCATAGTCCTCAACTTTTATGATTTCTACTCCTTGAAGCCGAGCATTGGAACAATTGCAGCACCTTAAAATTGGGAAGTTACGGTAGCACAGTGGTGAGCACTGCTGATTCACAGCTCTAGGGTCCCAGGTTCGATTCCCGGTTTGGGTCGCTGTCTGTGCAGAGTCTGCGTGTTCTCCCGTGTCTGCGTGGGTTTCCTCCGGGTGCTCTGGTTGCCACCCACAGTCCAAAGATGTGCAAGTTCGGTGGATTGACCATGATAAATTGCCCTTAGTGTCCAAAAAGGTTAGGTTGCGGGGATAGAGTGGAGGTGTGGGCTTAAGTAGGGTGCTCTTTCCAAGGGCCGGTGTAGACTCGATGGGCCAAATAGCCTCCTTCTACACTGTAGAGTGATTCCATCCTCAATATTCTCTCACTATTTATGTATGTCCTATGTTTTTTCATGTATGGAACGATCAGTCTGGACTGCACTCAGAACAATACTTTCCACTGTACTTCAGTACACGTGACAAACACGTGACAGTAAATAAATTAAATCAACCAATCACTATCCACCTGACCTCCAAATCATGAAGGTCAGTAGACAGATCCCGAAAAACTCTTACAATGTATTTATTTTGTACCAATTATCTGGCTCATATTAAGGGAAACGAGAGGTAAACCCATTGTAACAGAAGTAACAGAAGTAAACCAGATCAATATCATCCTTGGCATGATTCAAAATCTAACAAAATTCTCCTGTATGTATTTCTGCTAGTTTCTCCTTTTGAGCTCTGTCATTTACCTCAGTCATAAACAGAAGTAAAGTGTAGGTGTAATGAGACAAGCACCAAGGTCACTGTTGAATAAACCATCAATATCTTCAAGCACGATTTCGGGATCAATTGTGATTGGACACATTACAGTGCAACTGCCCAGGGTTTCCAAAATTATCATCCACTGCATGCTCGATAACTTTATACTGTATTGACGCCCAAACGTAGAACATACGAATTAGGAGGAGTAGGCCACTCTGAACCTCGAGCCTTCTCTTCCAATGCAGTAAGATCATGGCTATCTGATTATAACCTCAACCCCACATTCTTGCCTACCCCGAATAGCTATTCACCCTTTTGTCAATCAAGAATCTGTCTAGCTATGCCTGAAAAATAGTCAAAGATTCTACTTCCAATGCCTTTTGAGGAAGAGCATTCCAGAGAGTCACAACCTTCAGAGAAAAAAGTTCTCCTTATCTCTTGCCTTAATTGAGCAGCCCTTTATTTTTAAGCAGTGACCACTGGTTCTAGATTCTCTGACAAGTGGAAAAAGCCGCTCCTCATCCACATTTTTATTACCGCTCAGAATCTGAAAAGGTTTCATTGAGTCACCTCTTGCTCTTCTAAACTCTGGTGAATACAAACCCAACCTTTCCAACCTTTCCTCAGAAGACAACCCGCCACTCCTGGTATTAGTCTAGTAAACCTTCACTGAATTGCTTCCAACACATTTACATCTTTCCTTAGATAAGGTGACCAGTACTGTACACAATACTCCAGATGTTGTCTCACCATATTTGTGTCATCACAAATTAACAACCATTCCTTTAGTCCCCTCATCCAAATCACTTATACAAATTGTAAATGTTGAGGCCCCAGAACTGATGCCTGTGGCACACCACTTAGCACATCCTGCCAACCAGGACAAGGACCCATTTATGCCAATCCTGTTAACCAGTCAATCTTCAATCCATTCCAATATGTTACCCCTACACTATGAGCTTGTATTTTACACAATAACCTTTGATGTGGCACCTTAGCAAATGCCTTCTGGAAATCTAAGAACATTGCATCCACCGGTTCCCCTTTATTCACAGTACATGTGACTCCTTGGTGTGAGGTAAGTACCATATTTTATTATTATTATTTATTTATTTATTTATTTTTAAAATTTAATTTAGTTGTTAGCCAGATCTTGGTAGAAAGTTAGAGGGATGGCAGGGAAGGGAGTGCAATGTTCCTCCTGCAGGATGTTTGAGGTGAGGGATGCCGTTAGTGTCCCTGCTGATTTTACCTGCAGGAAGTGCTGCCATCTCCAGCTCCTCCAAGACCGAGTTAGGGAACTGGAGCTGGAGTTGGAAGAACTTTGGATCATTCGGGAGGCAGAGGGGGTCATAGATAGCAGCTTTAGGGAATTAGTTACACCAAAGATTGGAGATAGGCGGGTAACTGTAAGAGGGACTGGGAAGAAGCAGTCAGTGCAGGGATCCCCTGCGGTCGTTCCCCTGAGAAACAAGTATACCGCTTTGGATACTTGTTGGGGGGGGACACTTACCAGGGGTAAGCCATGGGGTACGGGCCTATGGCATGGAGTCTGTCCCTGTTGCTCAGAAGGGAAGGGGGGAGAGGAACAGAGCATTAGTAATTGGGGAATCGATAGTCAGGGGCACAGATAGGAGATTTTGTGGGAGAGTGAGAGACTCACGTTTGGTATGTTGCCTCCCAGGTGCAAGGGTACGTGATGTCTCGGATCGTGTTTTCCGGGGCCTTAAGGGGGAGGGGGAGCAGCCCCAAGTCGTGGTCCACATTGGCACTAACGACATAGGTAGGAAAGGGGACAAGGATGTCAGGCAGGCTTTCAGGGAGCTAGGATGGAAGCTCAGAACTAGAACAAACAGAGTTGTTATCTCTGGGTTGTTGCCCGTGCCACGTGATAGTGAGATGAGGAATAGGGAGAGAGAGCAATTAAACACGTGGCTACAGGGATGGTGCAGGCGGGAGGGATTCAGATTTCTGGATAACTGGGGCTCTTTCTGGGGAAGGTGGGACCTCTACAGACAGGATGGTCTACATCTGAACCTGAGGGGCACAAATATCCTGGGGGGGGACGATTTGTTAGTGCTCTTTGGGGGGGGGGTTAAACTAATGCAGCAGGGGCATGGGAACCTGGATTGTAGTTTTAGGGTAAGGGAGAATGAGAGTATAGAGGTCAGGAGCACAGATTTGAAGTCGCAGGAGGGGGCCAGTGTTCAGGTAGGTGGTTTGAAGTGTGTCTATTTCAATGCCAGGAGTATACGAAATAAGGTAGGGGAACTGGCAGCATGGGTTGGTACCTGGGACTTCGATGTTGTGGCCATTTCGGAGACATGGACAGAGCAGGGACAGGAATGGATGTTGCAGGTTCCGGGGTTTAGGTGTTTTAGTAAGCTCAGAGAAGGAGGCAAAAGAGGGGGAGGTGTGGCGCTGCTAGTCAAGAGCAGTATTACGGTGGCGGAGAGGATGCTAGATGGGGACTCATCTTCCGAGGTAGTATGGGCTGAGGTTAGAAACAGGAAAGGAGAGGTCACCCTGTTGGGAGTTTTCTATAGGCCTCCAAATAGTTCTAGGGATGTAGAGGAAAGGATGGCGAGGATGATCCTGGATAAGAGCGAAAGTAACAGGGTAGTTATTATGGGAGACTTTAACTTTCCAAATATTGACTGGAAAAGATATAGTTTGAGTACATTAGATGGGTCGTTTTTTTGTACAGTGTGTGCAGGAGGGTTTCCTGACACAATATGTTGACAAGCCAACAAGAGGCGAGGCCACGTTGGATTTGGTTTTGGGTAATGAACCAGGCCAGGTGTTGGATTTGGAGGTAGGAGAGCACTTTGGAGACAGTGACCACAATTCGGTGACGTTTACGTTAATGATGGAAAGGGATAAGTATACACCGCAGGGCAAGAGTTATAGCTGGGGGAAGGGCAATTATGATGCCATTAGACGTGACTTGGGGGGGATAAGGTGGAGAAGTAGGCTGCAAGTGTTGGGCACACTGGATAAGTGGAGCTTGTTCAAGGATCAGTTACTACGTGTTCTTGATAAGTATGTACCGGTCAGGCAGGGAGGAAGGCGTAGAGCGAGGGAACCGTGGTTTACCAAAGAAGTGGAATCTCTTGTTAAGAGGAAGAAGGAGGCCTATGTGAAGATGAGGTGTGAAGTTTCAGTTGGGGCGATGGATAGTTACAAGGTAGCGAGGAAGGATCTAAAGAGAGAGCTAAGACGAGCAAGGAGGGGACATGAGAAGTATTTGGCAGGTAAGATCAAGGAAAACCCAAAAGCTTTCTATAGGTATGTCAGGAATAAGCGAATGACTAGGGAAAGAGTAGGACCAGTCAAAGACAGGGATGGGAAGTTGTGTGTGGAGTCTGAAGAGATAGGAGAGATACTAAATGAATATTTTTCGTCAGTATTCACTCAGGAAAAAGATAATGTTGTGGAGGAGAATGCTGAGACCCAGGCTATTAGAATAGATGGCATTGAGGTACATAGGGAAGAGGTGTTGGCAATTCTGGACAGGCTGAAAATAGATAAGTCCCCGGGGCCTGATGGGATTTATCCTAGGATTCTCTGGGAGGCCAGGGAAGAGATGGCTGGACCTTTGGCTTTGATTTTTATGTCATCATTGGCTATAGGAATAGTGCCAGAGGACTGGAGGATAGCAAATGTGGTCCCTTTGTTCAAAAAGGGAAGCAGAGACAACCCCGGCAACTATAGACCGGTGAGCCTCACGTCTGTAGTGGGTAAAGTCTTGGAGCGGATTATAAGAGACAAGATTTATAATCATCTAGATAGGAATAATATGATCAGGGATAGTCAGCATGGCTTTGTGAAGGGTAGGCCATGCCTCACAAACATTATCGAGTTATTTGAGAAGGTGACTGAACAGGTAGACGAGGGTAGAGCAGTTGATGTGGTGTATATGGATTTCAGTAAAGCGTTTGATAAGGTTCCTCACGGTAGGCTATTGCAGAAAAACGGAGGCTGGGGATTGAGGGAGATTTAGAGATGTGGATCAGAAATTGACTAGCTGAAAGAAGACAGAGGGTGGTGGTTGATGGGAAATGTTCAGAATGGAGTTCAGTTACAAGTGGCGTACCACAAGGATCTGTTCTGGGGCCGTTGCTGTTTGTCATTTTTATCAATGACCTAGAGGAAGGCGCAGAAGGGTGGGTGAGTAAATTTGCAGACGATACTAAAGTCGGTGGTGTTGTCGACAGTGTGGAAGGATGTAGCAGGTTACAGAGGGATATAGATAAGCTGCAGAGCTGGGCTGAGAGGTGGCAAATGGAGTTTAATGTAGAGAAGTGTGAGGTGATTCACGTTGGAAGGAATAACAGGAATGCGGAATATTTGGCTAATGGTAAAGTTCTTGGAAGTGTGGATGAGCAGAGGGATCTAGGTGTCCATGTACATAGATCCCTGAAAGTTGCCACCCAGGTTGATAGGGTTGTGAAGAAGGCCTATGGAGTGTTGGCCTTTATTGGTAGAGGGATTGAGTTCCGAAGTCAGGAGGTCATGTTGCAGCTGCACAAAACTCTGGTACGGCCACATTTGGAGTATTGCGTACAGTTCTGGTCACCGCATTATAGGAAGGACGTGGAGGCTTTGGAGCGGGTGCAGAGGAGATTTACCAGGATGTTGCCTGGTATGGAGGGAAAATCTTATGAGGAAAGGCTGATGGACTTGAGGTTGTTTTCGTTGGAGAGAAGAAGGTTAAGAGGAGACTTAATAGAGGCATACAAAATGATCAGGGGGTTAGATAGGGTGGACAGTGAGAGCCTTCTCCCGCAGATGGAAATGGCTGACACGAGGGGACATAGCTTTAAACTGAGGGGTAATAGATATAGGACAGAGGTAGGTTCCTTACGCAAAGAGTAGTGAGGCCGTGGAATGCCCTACCTGCAACAGTAGTGAACTCGCCAACATTGAGGGCATTTAAAAGTTTATTGGATAAACATATGGACGATAATGGCATAGTGTAGGTTAGATGGCTTTTGTTTCGGTGCAACATCGTGGGCCGAAGGGCCTGTACTGCGCTGTATCGTTCTATGTTCTATGTTCCTTCAAAGAACTACAGTAACTTGGTTAAACAGGATTTCCCTTTCACAAAACCATGTTGACTCAGACGGATTGCCTCAAATTACCCGACTGGGAGGTTGAAGCCAATGTTGAAGGGACACAACGCAAATGTTAACAGATGGACACAACTAACCTAATGACATACACTGACTCTTGATCCTTCAATATCTCCAATTTAAACTTCTCATCCTTGGGGTTAGGTTCCTTTGTGGCCTAGCCTCGCACCATCTCTGTAACCTCACCAGTTCCACAAGCCCATCAAGATTCGATGTACCTTTTGTAGCGCACAAAGACTCCGAGAGACGAATAGAGTGAAGTCGATGAGGCTTTATTAAGCGTGGCTGTTCCCCCGCAGTTCAGTAGTAGACTGCCTGCGGGGGAGGACTCCAGGTACTTATACTCCGCCTTCAGGGCGGAGCTAGAGGTCAACGTCCAACCAGGACCCGGGATCTGTCAGCCAATGACATCATGGCTTCACAGTCCCACATGACCCCTAATGCATACTACCACACCTTTGACTTATGTATTCCATTCGATTTCATGGAATCATAGATGATGCAGCACAGGAGGTTATTCCACCTATCATGCCAATGAACCAGCCAAGTACACCCACTCTTTTATTCTTTCCCCATAACTCTGTAAAATGTTTCAGTTCAAGTATTTATCCAAACCCCTTTGAAAATTACTATTGAATCTATTTTCACCACTTTTCAGGCAGTGCATTCCAAAGCACAACAATTTACTCTGCGTCTGCCTGTCAACCGGAGAATCTGCCCGAGGTCAATGGACTTCTCCATGGTCTGCGTCTCGCCCATGGCGTTCTTGCAGCAGGCAGGGCAGAAGAATCCAGCCCTTAGTTTCCTTATCCTGAGCGCGATCTACCGGCTGCGTCCCGCAAGAATCCAGGATTCCCGACAGTAGATCACGCGGGGCATCACAATCTGGATCCCGTCCAGAATAGGAAGGGCACAGTCTCGCACGGTTAAGTGAGTTTAAATACCCACTTAGCTGTGCCGATGCCAGATCGAATGGCGTTCCACCAAACAGGAACCAGGCAGAATGGCACTTGGGGTCTCGCTGCGATTGGAAGCCCCCAGGTGGTCGGCTTCTGGTCAGGTTGGCATTGCTGTTACCACGCAGGCACATTAGCACTACCAGCCTGACACCTTGGCACTGCCAATTGGCATGGCGAGGCTGGACGGGGCACCTACAGGTGTCAAGCTGTCATTTTGCCCATGCCACAGATCGGGCCCGGAGGTGCCCTGCCAGTATGTGGTATGCTGCGGGGAGGGTTCGAGGACCCCCCAACAGGTGAGTTGGGGGATTGGTGGGGTCCAGGAGTCACGTCGGGGGTCACGAGATCGTGACGCCATTCAAAATGATGTGCAGATCTCTTCCTACACTCGGCTCATCGGAGCTCCTTAGTGCAGGAAATTAAGTTGAGTGCGGCCATTGGGGGTGGGGGCATTCCCTGCCGGGGCCCGAAATACCAACAGAGTACATTTCAATAGCGGGGTCATTCCTGGCTCTTGTGGACTCTGATTTTCTTTTGGTTAGATCGCACCTCACATTCATTGGTCAATCATCTTAAACTGGTGTCCTCTAGTTACTGACTCTTCTACCACTAGTAACAACTTCTTAATCACCCTATCAAAACAAGTCACAATTTCGAACACCTCCACTAAATCTTTTCTTAACCTTCTCTGTTCCTCAAGGTTTGTACCTTCTTTCGTATTCTTGTATAGCCCCAAGTTACATTCGCACCACACAAGTGCCGGGCAATGACCATCTCCTACAAGAGAGCATCTAACCACCGACCCTCGATAATCAATGGCATTGCCATCACTGATCCCCCACAATCAACATCCTGGGGGTTACCATTGATCAGAAACTGAACTGGACTAGCCATAGTAATACTGTGGCTACCAGGGCAGGTCAAAGGCTAGGTATCCTGCGGCGGGTAACTCACCTCCTGACTCCCAAGCCTTTCCACCACCTACAAGGTACAAGTCAGGAGTGTAATGGGATACTCTCCACTTGTCAGCTCCAACAAGACTCAACAATCTCAACACCATCCAGGACAAAGAAGCCCGCTTGATTGCTCCCCCTTCCACAACATTTCAAACCCTCCACCACTGACGAACAGTGGCAGCCGTGTGTACCATCTACAAGATGCACTGCAGTAACTCACCAAGGTTCCTTCGACAACACCTTCAAAACCCATCACCATTACCATCTAGAAGGACAAGAGCAGCAAGTACCTCGGAACTCCACCACCTGTAGGTTCCCCTCCAAGTCACTCACCACCCTGACTTGGAAATATATCGCTGTTCCTTCACTGGGGCAACACCCTGGAACTCCTGTTTAACAGCACAGTGGGTGTACCTAAATCTCAAGAACTGCAGCAGTTCAAGAAGGCAACTCACCACTACCTTCTGAAGGGCAACTAGAGATGGGCAATAAATGCTGGCCTAACCAATGATGCCCATAACCCATAAATGAATAAAATATCATGGATTTTTTAAAATCAATCCCAGCTTGAAAACCATGCCTTCAGCTGTCTGGGCCTTGAGCTCTGACATTATCCCCTTAAATCCCTTCACCTCTATACCACTCTCCAAATCTTTCCAATAAAAGGGGCAATTAAAAAAGAGGCAATTGGTCAAACCCCCAAGATTAATTGTTGGAGAAACAACTCAAGACTGATAGTTTAGTTACTGCCATGAGGGGAGCTTTTTCCATTTCTCCGAATAGCCAAACACAACTATATCCTAGTTTTGAGAAGGGGTCAGGAGGATTCATCATTGAGGATTTTTAGTTTGTTATGTTGTAAATTTGTCATTTTCTTAGCGTTATTAATTTTTATCAATACACTGTCGGAGGAATTTATATTTAAAGATAATGTGCATATTTGCCCCTCCCAATGGAACAACTCCTATGGAATAAACTCATCATTATAAAATTATGTAATAAATAACAGGAGGATGAATTTTCAACATGAACAGACTGGTTCACTTGTATCTATTTAAGTAATTCGTCACATGTATTTTTACCGTAAGTCTTACAGCTAATATACAGATTGCATAATTCCCTTGGGCTAAATATTGCACCAACGCACTGTGTATAAGCCATCCCCTTTGGATACAAATATAAATGAAAATTTTCAACAAAAGACTTTGAAACACTTTTATGATTAGATGATGCAACTTTCTTTTTAATTCGACAACAGTGATGATGTACTGAATCTCTTTCACTATTTAAAGGTTTTAAAAAGACACCACCCTGACATGGGTGTGTTTTCACCAGTTTACACTTGACCTGACCATGTAGATTGTGCTGTAAAGAGGCACCGTGTCAGTCACAGACAATCTCATAGACAAATTACACATAATTCACATCTGCCTCATATTCCTCTTCTCCCCCCTTAACTACTCTTTAAATACTAATAATTCCCATGGAGACGGTATCATTTCAAAATTTGTTAATTAGATGATACAATTTCTTCACAATGGCTGATCCATTATCCTGAATCTTAAACAGCTGTGAGAAAATAATTTATTGACTTCCCGCTGAATAGTGTGAATTATTCCAAAAAGTAACAAGCATTTTCGATCTCTCTGGCGCAGATTTGTGTTTGTCATGTAAATATTGGATTTGTCTTCAGTTTTATTGCAGTCTTTTCATTTTCAGTTTGTCTTTATATCCGTCTCTTCCATTGTGCCAATATAATGATCAGTGTGTCAATTTACCGATTTTTAAGATTGTAAATGATCACTGCAGCTATACCTTGATCATTGTGCCAATAAATGCTAGTACTTTAATCACTGAAGTTATTTATTGGTCAACAATTTCCCTTTAAACAATTTGCCCTCTTATTGTTGTTTCCTTTTATTGTTCAGAATAAATGATTCCAGGGTGGCACGTGGCACAGTAGTTAGCACTGCTGCCTACAGCACCTTGAAAACCGGGTTCAAATCCTGGCCCTGGGTCACTGTCTGTGTGGAGTTTGCACATTCTTCCTGTGTCCGCGTGGGTTTCACCCCCACAACCCAAAGATGTGCAGGTTAGGTGGATTGGCCATGCTAAATTGCCCCTTAATAGGAAATAAAAAATTATTGGATACTCTAAATTTATTTAAAAAAGAATAAATGATTTCATTTTTATTTGCCAGTATTTTGGAATATTCCGCAACAAAATAGATATGGGGCAAAATTTTAAGGGCCACCTCCAACCCCCTCATCACGCAGACATCAGGGTGACCCGACCCACTACAGCCCCACATCCTCGCCGGCAAATAAATAGGAACACAGGAATACCAGGCAGGACTCTTACATACTTCCCCCTTAGAGGGATGAAACATCATTGCAAGGACACTTCATCACAAGGTATGTGACACAAACCACAAAACACACATCCATTCATTCATCGTTCCTCTCCCACTATATAAATTCCCCAATCTTAACAGCAGTTAAACTTGTGACAATGCATCTTCAATAATATTGTCCTTCCTGAATATGCACAATTTTACATTGAAAGGTTGCTACAATAAATTCCAACAGCCTGGGAATTCTGACTGAATGCGCTGCCAGAAGATCCTCGTTCGGCAATCTAGCCGTTGGTTACAATTACTCCGCGTTCTGGGAGGACAGCCCGCTGCTGCAACGACGTCAACATCCGAAGCAAGGATACTCATCTCCCATTTCATATCAGTCCCCTTGTTCCTTTTACCCCTCCCTGTATGTGTCTGTCTTGTGTGTGTTTGGGTAGAGGATGGGACGGTAAAAGGGGGGAAATAATAGATTAGCTGACCGTTATTCTATTGTAATTATTGCATGGCTTATCTCTATTTTTGTTAGAAATAAATAGTTGGTGTGTTTGACTTCCAAATCTGGTTCCTGTAAGTCATTGGAGCAGTCAAGGGTCAAATATCTCAGAAACCTTGTACAAATTATTGGTTACTTTACGTGTGCTGGGACTCTGGAGCCTGTGGGGCTGGAATTGACCGCATATTAGCGCAGGGTGTTGTAACAGTTTGGCTACTTTATTGGATGAAAATGCGGTGATCTTTCCCTCAAAAAAAAATCCTGTATATCATTCATCTACCTAATATTACCACACCTGCTCCCACTGCAAGGCTTACCGCAGTCTCCTAATTCCCGCTAGAGCTAGTCTGCCCTGTATTATTCTCCACATTTTTTCCCTTTTCAGAATCCTCCTTATGAACCCCAACAAGTCCCATGATTTTCTTTGCAACTCCCAACATGCTGAATAAACGTGCCCTACTTTATTACAATGGTAACACCTAGGCCTTCAAGTCTCACCTCCACCCTCAGTATCATCCTTCCTGATCTGAGGAAATCTCAGAGCATTCCCAGCTATCCATTACTTATCGTGGCTACCTGCCTTCCTTTCACTCTCCCATTTCCCATCCTTTTCAAAATTATGAGGGTGATAGGACAAAAGGTTAGATTTATGGATCAACTCATTATCATCAGCCATTATTGTTGCTTGTCTCGTGGCCTGTCTTCTTTTCACAGAAGGTAGTGAATTCTTAGATTCTTTCAAGATAGTGATTTATCTTAGAGCTTCATAGGTAGTTTCAACTCCTAATGCTTGATTCCACTTTTAAAATTGTTCTGCTTAAACCTTTCAAATTGAGCATAGGTTTGTTCCGGCTGTTTCTTTAAATTCTGAAACTTCTGCCTCTGTGTCTCGGGAACCAATTCATTTGCACCATGAATAGTCTTTTTTAGCTCATCATAATCCTCCTCTGACAGGGAAGCATAAACTTCCCGCGCCCACCTGGTCAGTTTTCTTTGCATGGATAATATCCACTTTTCTTTTGGCTACTCCATTTGAGTTGCTATTTTCTCAAATGCCATAAAGAATGCCTCTACATCCTTTTCCTCAATTTTTTACAGAGCCTGTACATATTTAAATATGTCCCCACATGGATTTGGACTGGGAGGGGTTACTCCTCTCTCTTGATATTCCTCAACTACTGTGTTGAATTCCAACCTTTTAAATTGATATTGTCTTGCTAATCTTTCCATTCCACATCAGGTTTCCTCATTTCAATTTGCTTTGAAAAGTAATTTTTTTAAATCCCTCTCATGCTAAAGAGCAATCACATTCTCTCCAGATCGTTTTTTCCACCAGAAAGTGCTTCTGCTGTTACATTACCTGGTCTAATTGCTCGTGGGCTCTCCTGTGTTTCAAACTAGCCCAAGCACTCAACCAATATGTCATTTGTCTCTGCCTTCTTAGCTTTAACTGATACCTCTACTTTTAATTCACTTGCAAATTCAATTAACTTGTCTTTTGAAAGTCCTTGTAAATAAACCAAAGACAATTTCCCCACCTGAAGAAAGACTTGAGCAGCTTCCAAAGCCATCCTGTTATGTTATCACAAACCTGATGCCTCTTTATTAAAAACACCAAATCACCGCCGACTACCGTTCCAACGACCCCAGGACCGAGCCCCCCAAACATCTTCGGTTAGTGCAATTCCAGCCGCATTTGACTCAGAGTCACAACACAGGTGAAATTACATTTTATTTAAACTACCTGGGTTGAGCCCAATAAACTACAGTCACAATGTTTGTAACTTTAAAACATAAGTAACCTTTTATTGCGTACAGTATTATAGTTAAACAGGCAGAAAATTGTACTATCTAATACCCCTTTCTCAAAACCCCCTTCCTAACTCGCCGCACTCTCTACACACACAGACCAAAAAAAACAGAGTGGAAGGGTGGTGGAAAGGGAAAGAAATATCAATAAAATAAAAGGATAAGGATCCTTGATGAATGGGGAGTACTTCCAGTTAATATCTTTCTGAAGTTCAGGCTTTTGTTTTGGTTCTTCTTCCTTCTAGGCTTGAGATAGGTTTCTCTGGCAAGGTTGTCTATTTTCTCTGCAGACTCAGCACCATTTCAGGTTTACAGCAAAGGATGCTCCAGGCACACTCTACTTTCAGAACAACAGAGCAGTTTCTTCAATTCAGCAAGCAGTAGAGAGAGAGAGCGCGAGAGCATTCCTTTCACTTCCAAGGTCTAACACTTTTGCTAAGTTCTCTCAGAAAGCACCACACAGGAACTAATCGCTGACCATTGCCACTTAACCAATTGAACCTACTCCCTTGGTGCCGAGGAGTTTGGTTTCTCCTCTCCAAAATACAAAACCTTGGAACACAGTGTCCTGGTAAGCAGGCCGTTTCAACTGTGAGTCATTTACTTAAAGGCACATCCCGATTGTGGGTCCACAGATAAAAATAATAAGATAGAAGAAATGGGAACAAAGGAAATAAGAGGAAGGGCTCTTACAGAATACATTTAATATTCATAGACAGCCTAACACTGTTGCTTCCAGGGTCGCCAGATGTATCCCTGCCGGTATGATGTAATGCCGGCAGGAATCACTGCTGGTTTCCAAAAATGCAAACTAGCCATGATGACCACGCCGAGAGCTCGGCGGAGATTAACCCCTGGTTAGTGAGGGGCATGGTGCCCTGGTACCACCCCCAGGCAGAGCCAATCTGGCAGTGCTAGGGGGTGGGACCAGAGCCTCGAGGGAACTCCCATTTGGGGGATTCCCATTATATGAGGGAGGTTGTGCCTACATGGCGGTGTGGGAAGCGGAGACATAGAATGGGGTGGGGTTCCCCGAACATTGAATGGTGTGGGAGCGGCGGTGGAGGTAGGGAGGAGGTTGACCTGCTGTGTGAAGGGGTGGTTGGAGCGGTTCCCCTTGCCTGCCAGTGAGTCCCGATATCACTGGGATGGGGGAGGGGACTTTTAACTTCACTTGGAGATCGGGGTGCCCTTTAAGAAGGGTGCCCAGATCGCTGAATCCCAGCTTTGCCGGCGAGCTTCCCTATTCCCTACCCATTTCCCGATTCCCTACCCCCGATTCCCTACCCCTTCCCCCACTCCCAGCTGACAGTGTAATCCTCACCAGCACTTTCAGAGTGCCGTTTTGTCTGGCTAGAAAAGGCAGCAGTGAAACTAGTGGGTTTCGCATTGATCTTCCTGCCTGATCCAACTCTGCAATTTTTGGAAGATTCTGCCCATGGTTCCTGCAGTTTTATATTCCATGAGCACTGTTTTACCACACCAAATGAATGATTATTTTGTTATTGAGATGCAGCTGAAAAGGATCCCTTTTGAGGAGGTCCTCATTGAGAAGGACTTCTGCTGCAGTGGGTAGCATCCCTGCCTGTGAGCCAGAGCTCTGGATACCTCAGGACTTGATAATGAAGGAAGGGTGTTCATAACATGGCCAAACAGATTGAGTGTCAACTACAAATCCTTCCAACACAGACCAATTGCAGGTGGTAAGGGCGGGAATGATTCGTGGTCAGCCACATGATGGGGATAACTTAAGAGTCTCTACCATTACAATCCATAGCTACAACCTACTTCATGCATATAAAAGTGCATATTGCCACAGCAACTCAGACTCCCTAACTATTCTAACACACCACCACAAATCCTCTAGCACATCTTTCTCTTTTTCTAGCTTTAGTTTTCTCAGATCATAACTTATGTCTGCTTTTTTTTTTCCCACCAGCCCTACATTTAAGGGTTTGGCAACATGTATTTATATCACACCTTCAATAAAATAAATGCCCCAAGGCACTTCACAGAGGAGGAACAGACACCGGGGTGTAGCTGAAAAAAGGTCATTGAGGACGTAGCCAAAGAGGTTTCCAGGAGGTACTGAAAATGAGGAGAGAAACAGAAACTCCTGTTGCTATGGCTATTGTAAATGTTTTGGTTGGTTTAACAAAATTGTATTTTAGTTCCTTCATAATCTGCAAATGGGATTTCAGAAAGAAAGAACTTCCATGTGGAAAGGATCTCATAATATAATTTAGGACAAACCTGAGCATCCGCAGTCAGTAAATTACTCCTGACACAAAGATACCTTTGTTGCTTAGGATAATATGGCAATGACGCAGCAACAGAAATTAGAATATATTTTATTTAGTTGATTTATCTTTGGTTCAGTGGTTGAGGAAGAAATGTTGACTATAACATGAGGCAGGGACAGAACTAAATAGTACCAAGCATACCCATTAAATCAGGAATGTCCAAAAGAAATCACTAACTAGCCAGAGTTGGTTATGGTAGCGATCTTTTAACCACATGCACTCATTTTACAAAATGTACCTTGCTTCCACTCACACTGTACAGAAAAATATATTTCACTAAAGTGTAATTAATGAACACACATCTATCATTGTTCCATAGTCAAGGAAATAACACACTTATCTAAGAACAAAGAACAATACAGCACAGGAACTGGCTCGTCGGCCTTCCAAGCCTGCGCCGATCATGTGTCCGATCTACACCTACCTCCTGTATCTTTCTATATCCCGTCTGTTCATGTGCCTATCCAGATAAGTCTTAAAGGTCACTAATGCATCTGCCTCAACCACCTCACTTGGCAGTGCATTCCAGGCCACCACCATCCTCTGAGTAAAAAACTTCCCCCTCACATCTCCACTGAACCTTTCCCCCCTCACATTGAACTTGTGCCCCGTTGTAATTGTCATTTCCGTCCTGGAAAAAAGCCTCTCAACTATTTACCCTATCTATACCCCTAATAATTTTATAAACTTCTATCAGGTCGCCCCTCAGCCTCCGTCTCTCTGGGAGAACAATCCCAGTTTATTCGATCTCTCCTCATAGCTACTACCCTCCATACCAGACAACATCCTGGTAAACCTTTTCTGTACTCTGTCCAAAGCCTCCACATTCTTCTGGTAGTGTGGTGACCAGAATTGGACAGAGTATTCCAAATGCGGCCTAACCAACGTTCTATGTAATTGTAACATAATATTTGAGCTTTTATACTCGATACCCCGTCCTATGAAGGCAAGCATGCCATGTGCTTTCTTTACCACCATTTCCACCTGTGTTGCCACTTTTAAGGATCTGTGGACATGCAGATCCATTATCACTGACATCAAGCTCACTGGCCTATAATTACCTGGATTATCCTTGCAATCCTTCTTAAATAATGGTACAACATTGGCTATCCTCCAATCCTCTGGGATCTCAGCTGTGGCCAATGAGGACACAAAGATTTCTGTCAGAGGCCCAGCGATTTAATCTCTTGTCTCGCTCAGTAATCTGGGATAGATGCCATCTGGCTCTGGACATTTGTCTACCTTAATGCTTTTTAACACACCTAACACTTCCTCCCTCGTAATAACGACCTGTTCTAAAGTTTTTACACATCCCTCTGAGGCACCAACAATCAACGTGTCCCTCTCCTTTGTGAATACCGATGCAAAATACTCATTAACGATCTCACCTACTTCCTCGGTTTCGACACATAATTTCTCTTCCTTGTCCTTCAGTGGATCAACTCTTTCTCTAGCTACCCTCTTGTTCCTAATATATGTATAAAATGCCTTGGGATTCTCCTTAATCCTGTCTGCGAAGGACATTTTGTGACTCCTTTTTGCCCACCTAACTCCCTGCTTGGGCTCTTTTCTACTTTCCTTGTATTCCTCAAGTGCTTTATCTGTGTTTAGTTACCTGTACCTCACATTTGCATCTTTTTTCTTTATGACAATATTCTCAATTTCCCTGGTCATCCATGGTTCCCGAATCCTGCCTTTCCTGTCCTTCCTTTTTACTGGCACATGCCAGTCCTGCACTCCCATCAACTGCTCCTTAAATGACTCCCAAATGCCAAATGTGGATTTACCCTCAAACAGCCTCTCCCAAACAACAGCCTCCAAATCCTGCCTGATCTGGTTGTAGTTAGCCTTCCCCCAATTTAGCACCTTAAACCGAGGACAACACTCGTCCTTTTCCATGAGTATCTGAAAGCTGACGGAATTGTGGTCACTGTTCGCCACATGTTCTCCAACTGCAACTTTGATGACCTGGCCGGGCTCGTTCCCTTGTACGAGGTCCAATCTAGCCCCCTCTCTAGCCGGACTATCCGCATATTGTTCCAAAAAACCTTCTTGGACACACTTAACAAATTCTTCACCATCCAAACCCCTAGCCCCAAGGGATTTCCAATCAATATGAGGAAAATTAATCAAAAAACCATGCTTGTTGTCTTACCAGCTTACCAACAAATGCAAAAGTACATATGCCTAAGCTGCATATGAGTATTAAGATTGGATTGCCAATGGTGGCGTGTGTGGATAATTTATTTGCTAGCCACATTTGGATTCCCAATTAGCCATATGTGGTTCATGGCTGGCATATTGGATGACACTGCATTAAATCCACCTCAGCCACCAAAACAATAGGTACGTCCGAGGTTCTGCTCCTCATCGGAAAGACAGCACTTCCAACAATGCAGTACCTCCTCAGTATTGCACTGAAGTATTAATCTAGAATCTTTACACAGTCTGCTGTTAGACGTAAACCGACAATCTTCTGAAGTGAAAGTGCTGCCAAGCGAGACAATTCTGGACTACAGAAAGGCAGTTGTTGGCATACCTCAGAAATAATTTAGACCCTTGCTTTTCTCATAATTATGTTTATATACCACATTTTCTAATTCTAAACCACAGAACAAGTTGGGATCTGGTCCACACAGTACCTGATTATAAGGGCGATGAGAATCCGGGAATTTTACATCAGCTATTATCATGAAATGCTGAAACCTTCAAATATCTGCCTTGACACAGTGATAGTATTCTCACCTCGGAGTCAGAATGTGATGCGTATCAACGGCACTCAAAAGACTTGAGTACATAATTGTGGCTGACATTTCAATGCAGTACTTCCATCCCTCAGATGATACATTAGGCTAAGGCCCTGTCTTCCCTCCTTAAAGATCATATGGCACTATTTTGAAGAGGAGAGTGGAGTTCTACCAGTGCCCTGGACAATATTTATTCTTCAATAAATACCCAAGATAGTTGATCCGGTCATTTATTTCATTGATGCTTCTGGGAGCTGGCTTAGTGTAAATTTGCTGTTTTGCACTAATGGCTCACTTTAAAAAGTACTTTATTGACTGTAATGCATTTTGAAGCATCCTGAGATTGCAAATGACACCACAGAAGTGCCAGCTTTCTTTAAAACCCTCTTCATCATCAGCTTTCTCTGTATGCTATTCTAGTGTTCAACCTCCCAGGGTACCTTTGCATCATGTGTTTTCTATCATTCCACTTCAAGTGTTTGTTACAATAGTGTCTTTCAAATGAAATCTTTGCCTCCAATGTTTCCTCAAGTTTAATCTAACTCGCGCCTACTTTCTTATTTGAATCAATTTGATTCCCTCGGTGGGTAGCAAGTTCGTAATGGCTCAAATTTTGAGGTAACAATGATGACAATATACAAGAGTATAAAACAAGCAGTGAGTTCTGACACCTCCACATGCACAGTTAAACAAAGAAATCGGAAAGCTGTTGCCTAAACTGACCTGCTCCTCCAGAGGCTTCCCTCTATCAGCACCTGTCTGAGAGTCTAGGCATTGAAACACATGGAACAGTATGAAGCTGCTATATTTACAGACATATACCCACAAAATATGACAGAAAGAATTACGGCTTGTCCATTCCAGGTTAAGTGAATTTTTAATAGCATAGTAATTTCTGTCAAGTAACTTCTTCAGAATTATTGAATCTGATTGGTTAACGATGTGCACAATTGTTTGTCCTGCTCACCTAGATACCAGACAGTGTTCCCTCTAAAGATCTGGATATCATAAGTAGATGCAAAAGGGTTCAAAAACACAGGGATCAAGTGTAATTATCCAGAGTTTGCTGATGATAAAAAGTTCAATGGGAAAGTGAGCTGTGAGGAGGAAACAAAGAGTCTGTGGGTATATAGATAGGTTAAGTGAGTAGGTTAAGAAGTTGGCAGATGGAGTAGAATGTCGGGAAATGTGAGGTTATTCACTTCGCTGGGAAGAACAGAAAGACGGATTATTTTTTAACTACCCAAATTTCAGCAACCCAAGTCTAGTCTTTTTTGATCCTTTCAAGTTCATGTTTCACTCAAACGGCTTTCCCTTCCTTTCCTCTGACTCCACCTTCCACTTTACTGGAGAGGATTCTATCCTCGGCTCAGCTGGGCAGGGGGTCTATCTCCGCATTTGTCATCCGTTCCCTTCCCACTGAGGGTGAGGGCAAACCGGAGAGTGAACTGCGCCCGACACTCATAAGCAAGGATGGAAGAGAGGCCCAATACAGGTTGAACTCCACATGCTCATGTGTCCGGTTGAACGTAATTCAATTCAAGGTGCTACATAGGTCGAATGTTGAGAACAGATGTGACCGCTGTTCACTTGCCCCCACAGATCACACGCATTGGTTTTGGTCCTGCCCCAGACTTGCCAACCTCTGGGTTTCCTTTTTAACACTAATATTCTCTGGTTAGAATTATAGCCATGTTCGCTGGTGGCCATATTTGGAGTTTCAAACTCTCCGACAGTTCACTCTGGAGTAGAGTGAACATTAATGCCTTTGCCTCATTGATAGCCCGGAGGGGGATACCGCATGGTTGGAGGTCTCCAGCTCCGCCTAGTGCCTCTGGCTGGTATGGGGACTTGTTGCATGTGGAGAAAATACAACGTACCATCGAGGGTTCTGTTGAGAGATTGTACTTGAGGTGGCAACTGCTGATCTCTTTTTTCAAAGATCCAGACACCGTCATATGTTAGTGATTTTGGGAATAACGGATTTGCTTTTTCTTTGTTTTGTTTGTATTACTGGAAAACATTTCTTGGAGTGGAAGGGGGTTGGTCTAGAGATTTAAGGGCAGTCTTTTCTTTTGCCAAACACTTGTAACTTCTATCTCAGGATTTTTGCAATTTTTAATGAATATTATTGCTGTGTGTCTCTCAAAAAAAAAAAAGGAAAAGGACTCCATAATCAGCATTGCTTTCGATATTAACCCTAGACTTCATAAATAAATCCTTCAAATTAAGGTTTTATGAACACTTTTAAAAAATGATTAAATGTTATGTTTAGAAGGATGTGCGAGTCCTTGTACAAGTGTTACAATCCCCATAGAGACCAGTAATGTTTAAAAATATATGAATTTCCCAGTAGCCAACAGAAAGAATCGTAGGACGAGTTTACATTTTAAGACTTTTACTGTAACAAACAAACTAAAATCAAAAGAGTATTTACTACTTAATAGGCAATTAATACCAAATTACAGATATTCTACTTCCCCATTAAATGATTAAAACAACTGAAATTTATTTCACAACCTGTCTAAATGTTACAGCCCACTCTCAGATGCCTAGCCTTGTAGATCAAGTCCCATGCTCCTCCTGGATTTTTAGCAGGATCCCTGACAAACCACCGTGAGTCTCCCAGTGAAAGTCCCTTTGCTTAGTCTTCCGAGTATCTCAAACCAAAAACAAAAATGCTGGAAAATCTCAGCAGGTCTGGCAGCATCTGGAGGGAGAGAAAAGAGCTAACGTTTCGAGTCCAGATGACCCTTTGTCAAAGCTAAAGACAGAGAAAGTGGGAAATATTTATACTGTAGAGTGAGAATGAAAGATGAGAATCTCAGTATCTCAGTTCGGAGTATCTCAAACTGACTTCCAGCAAGAAAGTCCACTGTGACAACTCATTCTTTCTTAAAATCCTAAAAGTCCCATCTGTTCTGTTACCTTCTTTCCAAACAGAAAACTGACTTTTACCAACATACTGCTGTCACAGCATAAGCTTATTTGCTTCTTCACCCAGCAGCATCTCTATCTCTGGATTTCCCTTGAATTAAAGCCCAGAAAGACTAGCTGCCCCTCTTTTGCATCAGTGTGAAAACTGGCATTTGATTTTCTATGTGTTTCAGCCCGATCTCTTTTCCCATGACAACCAGATCACATGGGCATGTCTTCAAGCAGAGCTCAGTATGATATTACCATCCACCTTATACATTCTGCTTTACCTTTAATTAAAAAGACAGTTTAAAACATAAACATCTTACAACGTTAACATGCAGGTACAGAAATCAATTAACACGTTAAATGGAATGTTGAACTTAATTAGATATAATTTGGAGTACAAATGTTAGGAAGGTCTTTCTCGATCAGTTTTGGTCTCGGTGCAAATGAAGGATGGAACAGCCTTGGAAGTGGTGCAACAACGTTTCAATACATTGATTCCTGGGATGTCCTTTAAGGAGAATTGGAGTAGAATGAGTAGAATGGGCCTTTATTCTCCAAAGATTAGAAGCATGAGAGGTAATTGTTTTGATGTTTGTAAGTTTCTAAGAGAGAACAACAGGGTAGATGCTGTGAGGCTGTAATCCTTGGCTGGAGAGTATAAAACTAGGGGGCATGGTCATAAAATACAGAAACAGTTGTTTCAGACTGAGATGATGAGAAGGTCGTGAATCTTCGGGATTCCCTAGTGTTATGATCCAGGGTTTAGAGAACCCCAAAGTGTATCATGGAGTTCACCTGACCCACAACTTTTAATAGATTGTGGTTATGGGAAGCACAAGGGTCCACTTTACAGGTGTGATGCAACAGAAATCTAAGGTACTTTTAAAATAAAACCATGTTTATTTATGAATCCAGTTAACACTTTATAAACCCACAGTAAACATCTTAACAACTATCAACACCATTAATCCCCACAGATACAATATTCTATAAGTAAATCTTCATAACTTTCCTAACAACATCCATATATTAAACCCTTTTCAAAGAAAGACAGCAGGTTTAAATTCTCTACAGAAACAGGTATTACTTTGAAATCCTCAAATGAGCTGAAGACGGTCTGTAGCTTGTAGAGAGAGATTATCCAGCTGCTTGCTTTGCCTGCAGCTATCCAGCTCTGAAAACAAAACTAAAACACACTGTAGCTGCATGTTCAAAATGAAAGTGAAAGACAGCCAACCCAGCCCCACCCACACTCTGACATCACTGCAGCTATTTGATAAGCACCCAGTTCTTAAAGGTACATCCACTGCAGCTATTTGATAAACACCCATTTCTTAAAGGTACACTCACATGACACTATCCAAGAGGGCTATGGATTTCAGTCATTGAGTGTTTTCAAGACCGAGACTGATACACTTTTTTAACACTAAGGAAATCAAGGAATACAGGGTTGAATGAGGAAGTGATGTGGGGTCGGGATTCAGACATGTTGGGCACGATTTAACCACCGCGTTGAGCCCGGCGCAGATCTGGGCATGGTGGTTAAATAGCGGGAAAGGCCAAAATTGAGATTTGCGTCGGGCGCGAATCAGTCTGCTACCTAACCGTCCCGCTCCCGATGGCGAGTTCCAGGTCTCCCCCAAATATGCCGAGCATACCATTTACGCTTATCTGCATTCATTTCAATCTCATTAGCGAGGCTGAAGTTGAATACAACAACCTCCTGGGAATTTACCGGCTCACCAGTGAGAAATCACGCTAGCGATGTTTAGTGCTCCTTTATAAAAACATGAAGCTGATGCAATAGTTGCTATGGGGAAGTGAGGTGAGTAGTCATTTCCATTTTCTGGCATGCACCTCAAGGGCACCGGAGCTGCTGGCTCAGGGCAGGGGGCCCCTTAGGGTGGTTGGGCTTTGTCAGAGGGCTGAAACATTCCAGGTCAGGGGTCGCCCATGGGGCCGGTGTGGGGTGGGGGGGGGGGGGGGTTGCATCTGTGGACCTTCAAGCCATCTTTAAATATTGTGGAGACCCATAATAGGACAACTACAGCTGCAGTCTGCCTGTCCTACCAAACACTTCCAGGACAGAACCCTGCTGTGGCTTCTATCCTGAAAGTCAATTTCACCCCTTTTGACAGTTACCAACCCCTAGTTTCACAGCTGAAGGCTATTGCTAACGAAGAATTGGCCTTGTTAGTTGCGAGAGCATGTCAAAGCTGCAGATTATGTTTGCTGCTTGCTTCTGCTGGTGGCTGCAAATGTCTGGAGGCTGCTGTTGCTGTTTCCTTCCTCTTCTGCAGCTGGAATGAAAGACAAGTTTTTCTAAGATACCGAGATCCTGGAACACCGGGCTCGGGGAACGTCTGGGTTCAGAAGGCATTCCGGTTTGAAACAAAATGATACTGTGGGACCAGGTGCGCAGCATTGATCCAAATGGACCACCTGATGACACTATCGAAGAAATGCTTTTGCAGATTGCGGACGCTTTTGTTGCTGGTGTGTTGAGTGCTGCATGTAACTGGCACGTCACCGCGGGTTAAGCACGCTGGAAGACAAGGATGTTCAGCTGCACCTTTAATGGCAATGGAATAAATGGATGACAGGATTTGGTTCCGGTGAGATTGGCCATGTGGGAGGGCCTGCACAGCTGTGGCTCATGGGGAGAGAATGGCACTGATACGTGGAACAACTAACACATCGATGGACAGATCATTTCTATGATAAAGATCTGGACATAATAACACATTCTCAGGCTTATCCTCCATTTCGGTTGAGGATCCTGTGAGGGATATTTGTTTTTTTTTTGTGAAAATGAGCTGATATAGCTTTGTGTTGGTACCAATATGGAATGGTGACGTTTCCTTGTTGTTTAATGGTTAGTGTGATATGTGAACTGTTCCGTAGTTGATTTCAAATCATTGTTCCTGTTGACCATTTAATAAACAAAATATTCGCAAGTGGCTTCTCGTGCGTACATCAGACGATGATCATTGCATTGCATTTCAATCAAACTTTAAAGCCTGAAAAGTTTGTCTGAACACTAAAAACGTCAATACCATAGATGCAGCAGCCAACAGGCTTCAACATTGGGGATATTCTCGAGACCAGAGCATAAGTGTGTGGATCAGGAAAGCCCACCCGAGCAGAGTTTCCCGAAAGTTCCCGGATGTGGCCGGAAGTGAGTATGCAGAGAAAGGTTAACCAGCACAACTGGCCCCTTAGATGACAGTCTAAGAGAAGGGAAGACACACAAGGGTGAGGTAGGTTTGGGGGATTCGAGGGTCCTGACGCAGAAGTCCTAAATGATTGTTGGTCTCTCTTCTCCTCCAATTCCTTACAGATATAACAATAAGGCTGTTTATGTCGGTCCCGCCTCCGTATCATGCATGTGTGTGCAAGCTTAACAGGGAGCGTTGTACGACAGCTACATCTTAGGACACTCGGAGATCCCAGGCATCTTCAAGGACCACCCCAGGATGAAGGGTTGGCTCTTGGGGGATTAGGTCCTGGCTGATGATGTGTGGAGGTCCATGCTGTCATTGAGTGATGCATCAGACTGCTTAAAATGCGGTTCCGATGCCTGGACCACTCTGGTGTTGTATCGCAGTACACCCGCCAATGGGCGTCCCGCTTTGTGGTGGTCTGCTGTGCATTCCACAACCTGGCATAGCAGAAGGGCAACAGGCTGGAGAAGGAGGAGGGACATGCGGCCTCGTCTGAGGAGGAAGAGGAGGCAGCAAAACAGGAGGGATGGAGGACGAGCCCGGGAGGACCCGCAGGAAGGGATGGAGGATGAGCCCAGGAGGATCCACAGGAGGGGATGGAGGACGGGCCCAGGAGGACCCAAAGGAGTGGATGGAGGACAGGCCTGGGAGGACCCGCAGGAGGGGATGGAGGACGGGTCCGGGAGGACCCGAAGGAGGGGCTGGAGGACAGGCCCAGGAGGACCCGGAGGAGGGGATGGAGGACGGGCCCGGGAGGACCCGCAGGAGGGGATGGAGGATGGGCCCGGGAGGACTCGAGGGGGGGGATGGAGGACGGGCCCGGGAGGACCCGCAGGAGGAGATGGAGGACGAGCCCGGGTGGACCCGCAGGAGGAGATGGAGGACGGGCCCAGGAGGACCCGAAGGACGGGATGGAGGACGGGCCCGGGAGGACCCGAAGGAGGGATGGAGGACGGGCCCGGGAGGACCCGAAGGGGGGGGATGGACGACGGGCCCGGGAGGACCCACAGGAGGAGATGGAGGACGGGCCCGGGAGGACCCGCAGGAGGAGTGGGAGGATGAGCCTGGGAGGATCCGCAGGAGGAGAAGGACAGGCTTCCAAGGTCCATGACGAGCCCGAGAGGATGGAGGACGAGCCCGGGGAATACCTACAGGAGGAGATGGAGGACGGGCCCGGGGAGTACCTACAGTAGGAGGAGGATGGAGGACAGTCGGCAACAAGGGTTCGGCATGTCCAGAGGACCAGGGAGATGCCCATCCTCATCCAATTCTCTAAGACGAGGCTTCGTCTGTTCAATGCACCCAATCCCTTTCCCCCTAACCATCCTCCCCCTCCTTCCCACCCATTTCATCCCTTCCCTCCATCCTCCATTTTCCTCTTCCCCATCCCTCCCCTTTACCCCCAATCCCCTTCCCCATTACCCCCAATCCCCCTCCCTCCCATTAGCCCCCAATGCAATTTCCCTCATCCCCATCCCCCTATCACCCCCAATCCCCATTATCCCAATCTCCCTCACCCTTAACCCCAATCCCCTCCCCAATACCCCCAATCCCCCACTCCATTATTAACCTCAATCCTCCTCCCCATTCCCTCCCCATTACCCCCAATCCCCCTCCCCCATTACCCCCAATCCATCTCCACCATTGCCCCAAACCACCTCCCCATAACCCCCAATCTCCTTCCCATTACCCCCAATCTCCCTCCCTCCCATTAGCCCCCAATGCCCTTCCCTCATCCCCTCCCCCTATTACACCCAATCCTCCTCCCATTATCCCAATCTCCCTCGCCCTTAACCCCAATTCCCTCCCCATTACCCCCAATCCATTATGAACCTCAATCCTCCTCCCATTACCCCCAATCCCCCTCCCCATTACCCCCCTAATTCCGCTCCATTACCCCAATCCTCCTCCCCAAAATACCTCTGACAACTGCCCTCCCCAACCCCCTCCCCATTACCTCCCTAATTCCCCTCCATTATCCTCTCCCTCTCCCATCACTCCCAAACCCCTCTCCCATTACCCTCAATCCCCCTCACATTACCCCCAAAGCCCATCCCTATTACCCCAATCCCAATCCCCATTAGCCCCCCCCCTCTTTCTCCTCCCCCCCCCTCAAGTGAGCGGGCCTTTTGTGTCAGTCCCGTCAGTGAGTCAATATACAAGGCAGGAGAGTGATGGCAATTCGCTTTGAGGAAAGATCTGGTGCTCCTCAGTTTATGCTAAAGTCTGACTCTTGTTTTTCTGCTGACAACGCACTCGCAGGGGATGCGCATTGGGGGTGTTTGATCTTGAACCACTGTGCCCCTGGGGGGGGGTGGGGGGGGGGGGGGGGGGGGGGGGGGGGGGGGGGGGGGGAATGCCTGCTGTGAAGATTAATGTGACAGGGGCGTCACATGTATCAAGTGATTTAACAGTGAACATTTGACATTCCCATTCCCCCTAGCTACAGATAGGATCACTGAGTGGGGCACTATCTCTCCTTGATCTTTCGTGGTGTACTGCTATCTCTAGGTGTGTCCCCAGGATGCACATCAGAGGTGAAATCTGCCTGCAGCTTTCCATGCCCTGTTGCCTTTAATGCCCTCGCGGACGTCATCTGGAGGACCTAGAGTCGGAGGGCCCCGGCCGACCTACCAGTGTCACAGACGTCGCTATGCCACCATGTACTGCCCGCTGCCCTTGAGATGCGCCAGTGCCAGGAGAGGGGAATTCAGAAGAACTGAAGACCATCGTCTTCTTGGTGGCAGGCCCCGGGTTCACCTGCGGTGCTTCCTCCTCCTGGACGGTATCCAACATTGAACAGCGGTCTTCCTTGCCATACTGCCCCCACTGACAGCCGCTGCCACTGCCATTGCCTCCCAAGCAGTATCGGTGCCCCTGCTGACGGTCCTCCGACTCCCTTCGAGGAACAGGACGCCCCATCTCGCATTGACGGCATCCTGAGGTCGCCATCCCCAAAGTGAGGGGCAGGTCTCCCCACTGCCATGCTCGAGTGTTGACTGGGAGTGATTGGTGAGCGGGAACAACATGGTGGTGCAGTTAGCACTGCTGCCTTCACTGCGCTGAGGTCCCAGGTTCGATCTCGCCTCTGGATCACTGTCTGAGAGAAGTTTGCACATTCTCCCCCTGCTTGCGTGGGTTTCGCCCTCACAACCCAAAAATGTGCAGGGTAGGTGGATTGGCCACGCTAAATTGCTCCTTAATTGGAAAAGATTCATTGGGTCCAATTTATAAACCAAAAAAAATGAAAAAAAAATAGTGAATGGTGAGCGAGCGTTTAAAAGCAGCTCCCCTTGTTAGCGGCGAGACGCTGAAACACGAGTCTGGCGAATCAGACGGCGAGGCGAACAGTAATGGGGAGAAGCTTGTGGGGGCTCATTCCGGCACCAGGTTAAGTATGGGCTGCGTTTGCTCCAACACGGCTGTCGATAAACACTCGCACACAAAATGACACTTAGAAGTGTTCCCGTTCAGGACAGCATGGTGGCGTAGTGGTTAGCACCGCTGCCTCACGGCGTCGAGGTCCCAGGTTCGATCCCGGCTCTAGGTCACTGTCCGTGTGGAGTTTGCACATTCTCCCCGACTCTGCGTGGGTTTCGCCTCCACAGCCCAAAAATGTGCAGGGTAGGTGGATTGGCCACGCTAAATTGCTCCTGAATTGGGACAAATGAATGGGGTACTCTAAATTTATATATATTTTTAATTGTTTCCGTTCCCCGCACCTGCAGGAGATGTTCACAGATTCGTTGGCGAGGGACACACTGCCACCTATGCTAGCACAAGCCTCAATTTCGCTAATACCTAAGAAAGACAAAGACCCAACGGAGTGCGTTTCATACAGACCCATCTCACTACTAAACGTAGATGCCAAAATACTGGCCAAGATCCGAGACAAAGGCTGGAGAACTGTGTACCAGAAGTGGTTGCAGAGGATAAAACAGGCTTTGTCAAAAGTACAAGGCTAACATCAAACATCAGGCACCTGCTGAACGTGCTCATGACCCCCTCCGGGGAGAACACGTGAGGTGATCGTCCCCCTGGACGCAGAAAGGGCCTTTGACAGAGTCGTTTGGAAGTACCTTAGAGGTACTGGAGCAGTTCAAGCTTAGAACAGGGTTCACCTTTTGGGTGAAGCTCCTGTATAACACTCTCATGGCGAGCATATGGACAAACAACACCAGCTCCCAGTACTTCCAGCTGCACAGGGGGACCAGGCAGGGATGCCCGTTGTCCCCGCTGCTGTTCGCCCCAGCGATCAAACCACTAGCGATCGCATTCAGAACTGGAGGGGGATCCAAAGAGGAGGCAGAGAGCACAGAGTCTCGCTCTGTGCGGATGACCTGCTCCACTATATCTCTGACCCACAAAGCAGCATGGAAGGTATCATCGCGCTCCTGAAAGAGTTTGCTGCCTTCTCAGGCTACAAACTCACCATAAGCAAAAGTAAAATCTTCCCATTGAACCCACAAGGGGGAGGGGCAGCACCGGTGGGACTGCCGATTAAACAAGCCCCACACAAATTCCGCTCCTTGAGGATCCAAATCGCTCATGACTGGACGGGGGTTCACAAGTGGAGCCTGACCAGCCTGCAGAGATGGAACACACTCCCACTCTCCCTCATGGGGAGAGTGCAGACGATCAAAATGAACCTGCTACCCAGGTACCTCTTCATACTAAGATGCATTCTGATCTATATGCCCAAAGCCTTTTTCAATTCTTTGGCCACGGCAGACGCTACGAGAAGAACTACTGGACGCAGACATTTTAGGTAGAGGGAACTGTAGCGACATGTACGAACAACTGTTACAGAGGGCCGACACTGCTGGACGTGACGAGGGGGAAATGAGATAGGGTGGGGACTCTGGAGCAAAGCACTACATAGGGTCATCTCCACCTCCTTGTGCACATGACACAACCTAAGGCAACTAAAAGTGGTACTCAGAATCTACTTAGCAAGAACCTAAATGAGCAGGTTCTTCCCAGAGGTGGAGGACAGATGTGGACAGTGCCAAGGCAGCCCATCCAACCATAGCCACTTGTTCTGGTTTTGCCCCAGACTTGCTGGGTACTGGACAGCCTTCTTCGAGGCAAGTTGTGGGGTTGAGGGTGGAGCCATGTCCGAAAGTGGCGGTCTTCGGGGTATCAGACCAGCCAGATCTATTCCTGGGAGGAGGGCGGACGCCCTTGCCTTTGCCTCCCTGATCGCCCGCCGTAGAATCCTGTTCGGCTGGCGGTCAGCAGCACCACCCAAAGCTGCAGACTGGCTGTCCGACCTCTCGGAATCTCTCCAAATGGAGAAAATCAAATTCGCCATCCGAGGGTCGGAAGATGGCTTCCTCAAAACATGGGAGCCATTTACCCAACTGTTCCGGGACCTGTTTGTGGCCAACAAACAAATAAACAAGTAGCCAAGAGCCAGGGAAACTTAGCCAGGACATGATAGAAGAGAGGGAAGGCAGGGAGGACCGGGGTGGGGGGGGGGGGGCAAGAGGGAGTAGCCAAACCCAGCAGAAAAGAAAGGGGAGTAGCAGAGAAGGGGCAGGACGGGAGGGGGGGGGGGGGCAGAAGGGGGGGGGGTGACAGGAAGGGAGAGAGGGGTGGGGATGGAGAACAACAGAGGGGAGCCAGAAGGAAGGAAAGAGGAGGGAACATAAACTGGTTGGAAGAGCACAGGAAATGGCAACGACCACAACAAGCACAGCAAGGCGAAAGAGAGAAAGAACAGGAAGCAACGGGATGACCAAAGCTGAGGCAAATGGACAAAAACAAAACAACAAAAAAACCGACCAAGAGATGCAAGTGACATCAGGGGCACCAACCTGGTTTTGTTTTGTTTTTAAAGAGAAGGGGGAGGCGGGGGGGCGGGTAGAGAAACCCCTGCCCCCCTTACTGCTATGTGTTATGAAAGTTTTCTTTGTTTCTTTTTATATATACTTCCTCTGGGTTTTTTTTGTTTCTCTGTGTGTACATTTGTAAGTATATCATGTATAAAACCCAATAAAAACATTTTTTTTTTTTTTAAAGAAATGTTTCTGTTAAATCGCACCCATTCTTATTAAATGGTGCAGCAGGATCAAGGGCGTGTTTACTCTACTCCTGCTTCTATTTCCAATCTTCTTGGCCACACACCAATCAGCCCTTTTATTTTCCCATGGGAGTAGCCATGCAAAGAAATTTAAGCGGGCAGTCACTTAAGCAAATCATCTGTGCACTCCCAAAATAATTAAATGGTACTTTCGTACCAGAACCCGATGGAGGGCAGTGCACCAAAATAGATCTCTAATCATCCTAAATTCGGTGCACGCATCCATAGAAAGTCTGGGACAAAATGTAAGTGCAATGAACGGTTCGAACCATCGGAGAGAGATAAAGATAAAAGATATGAAGCAAAGTAAATAAATAAATGGTATCACTTTGTACAAAGATACACAAGTCGTCCTACTGTTTAAATTTTGCATCTTTGTGACATTAGATTAGATTTAGATTTATTGTCACGTGTACCGAGGTACAGTTAAAGTATTGTTCTGCATACAGTCCGGGCAGATCATTCCATACATGAAAACATTGAACATACAATAAATACATGCGGTTACATGATGAAAATACATAAACATTTATTAATACTCTTTAGATTTAATCAGATAGAATACAGTCAGTGTTTGTCTTTGCCCAGTTCAATCACCAAAACTACCTATTTCCACCAGCGAGGCACTGCTGATTAAACCCTAACCCGGGCTTTTGTCACCATCATGCTCAATTTCTCCAATGTCACTTGGCATGCAGAGTTAGTCAACTTGCACCTCACCTTTACCACGCATATCCTATCCAGTACTGAGTCCCATGCCCCTGTTAGCTCTAACCCTACCTACCTCCATTAACTTTCCAACCCCAGCTTCTACATCTTCATCCATAGCATCGCACCTCCCTACCCTGTGATTTTCCGGGCGAGCTTATTCCTTCACAATTCTTTGAGACTTCAATTCCATGTTTGGTAGCCAGCCTTCAGCTGTTCTAGCCCTCTGTTCTGGAGTGCACTCTCTTCACCCTCCTTTGAAACTACCTCACCATCTCCCAAATTTCTATTAGAACATACAGTGCAGAAAGAGGCCATTCAGCCCATCAGGTCTGCACCGACCCACTTAAGCCCTCACTTCCACCCTATCCTCGTAACCCCGTAACCCAATAATCCCACCTAACCTTTATGGTCACTAACGGCAATTTAGCATGGCCAATCCACCTAACCTGCACGTCTTTGGACTGTGGGAGGAAACTGGAGCACCCGGAGGAAACCCACGCACACACGGGGAGGATGTGCAGACTCCGCACAGACAGTGACCCAGCGGGGAATCGAACCTGGGACCCTGTCGCTGTGAAGCCACAGTGCTAGCCACTTGTGCTACCGTGCTGCCCAATACCTTTGAATGCTCCACTTTTGCGAAATGCCTTGGAATATTTTATCTTAAAGGTGTCTTAATAAATGCTAATGGTCATAATCAGGTAACTCCCCAGTTTGTGCACTGCGCTCATCACGCTATCTACCCCAGTCCTAATTATTTCAGGATTCTGATATGTCTGCACTCACACAGAAACTTTTGTTGCATGGTGCACCACCTAGTGGTTTATGCTGGAACAATATCTAAAATTTTGTATCGTTTACTCACTCGTGTCACACAGGCTGATTTCACAAATAGAAGTGTGATTTATCAAACTTTTCATTGAGTTTTAGTTCCAAGGATTTGCATACACCAACTCCTGGGAGACCCTGAATTGTGACTGTCCAAAATGGAGAATGTTCATTCGGGAAGGCACCAATTTTGATATCTCTCGTCATATTTTTTAATCATCTAGACTCAGGATACGGGGTACAATTTCAAAATTTGCAGATGACAGAATTGCAAAGTATTGTGAACTCAGAGGAGCTTAGAATTGGGCTTCAAGAAACCATAAAAAGACTTGTAGAAAGGACACATGTGGCAGATGAAATTTAATGCAGTGATGCCTGAAGTATTACACTTTGATAAAAAGAATGGGGAGAGGCAATATTAAATAAGGAGTCTAAAGAGAGTGCAGGAACAGAGAGATCGGAGGGTATCTGTGTAGATTCAATGAAGAGTGCAGGAGGGCATGCTAAGAGGGGCACTATGCATACCTAAAAGTGAAATGTCAGCCTGGTAAAGCTACAACACAGAACTACTTCCATGCCAAACAGAGGAAACAGCATGCAATAGGCAGAGCTAAGTGATCCCACAATCAAAGGTCAGATCTAAGATCTGCAGTCCTACCACATTTGCGCCACACAAGTGCCAGGTAATGACCATCTCCTACAAGAGAGGATCTAACCACCGCCCCTTGACATTCAATGACATTACCATTGTTGAATCATCCTGGAGGGTTACCATTGGTCAGATAGGAAGTGGACTAGCCACATTAATACTGTGGCTACCAAGGCAGGCTAATGGCTAGGAATCCTGCGGCGAGTAACTCACCTCCTGGCCCCCCAAAGCCTGTCCACCATCTAAAAGGCACAAGTCAGGAATGTAATGGAATACTCTCCACTTGTCTGGATGTGTGCAGCTCAAACAGCGCTCAAGAAGCTCAACACCATCCAGGACAAAGCAGCCTGCTTGATTGCTCCCCCTTCCACAAACATTCAAACCCACCACCACTACCATCCAGAAGGACACGAGCAGCAGATACCTGGGAACCCCACCACCCGGAGGTACCCTTCCAAGTCACTCACCATCCTGACTTGGAAAGTCACTCACCATCCTTCAGTGTCACTGGGGCAACATCCTGGAACTCCCTCCCTAACAGCCCAGTGGGTGTACCTACACCTCAAGGACTCCAGCAGTTCAAGGAGGCAGCTCACAACCACCTTCTGAAGGGCAACTTGGGATGGGCAATAAATGCTGGACTAACCAGTGACACCCACATCCCCTAAATGAATTTTTAAAACATTTTAAAACATCCAGTTGTGAATGATGGTGGACAATTAAACAACTAATAGGAGGAGGGTCCACAATTATATCCATGCTCAATGATAGGGGAGCTCTGCACAACGGAAAGGCAGAACCATTTGCAACCATATTCAGCCACAAATGCTGAATGGTCTTCAGCCAATTCAATTTACGCAGTTCACACCAGAAAGGGACAAAAGGAGCTGCCTATCAGTATAGGGGAAACTCGCAGATTACTAACTTTGGGTAGCCACTAATGGGTTGCAGAGACCAAATTCAAAGAGGTCAATAAAAGGCCACCTGCATTTCATAACCCAGACTGGTCAACAGAAGCCTGCTCATCTGCTAAAACAAAGAACACGCAACCTTCCTTTCAATTCTTGATAGCTAAGACACTGAAAAATCTTGGGGCCCCAGATGAGAAGTATACATGCTTTGTCAAAGACGGTGTGGAAAGATGAGAGTCATGTGACATGGGACTCTGGCTTGTGGAACCAGTAATATTTGCCTTGTTGAACTGAAAAGCTCAGTTTGCCATTTACCATCTGACCGGCAGCCTCACAGAAAAGGCCCCATCTACACCGCTTCTGCTGGGAATTCTGTACCATCATCTAGTAAAGTCAACACCATCAGAAAAGTGAATTAGACAGCATCAGTTTTCAACCCATTGACCTCAGTGAAGAAATATCTCATTCGATTTGGATTCTGGACAATATTTAAAACAATATTAATTTTCTCTGTGGTCTCTGAACTAGAAATCTTTTTTTCCTCTGTTTCTCTCTTTATAATCTGAATATGAGAGCTACATTGCAAACCCTCTTTTGCAAATAAACAAACCATTTGAGTTCATCCTGTCTCAAGTGTGCTCTGGGTTATTAATAGAAAATTGGATTGCAGCAAAACCGAGGGGTTGGGAAATACGCCATTGCTTATGAAGAGGGAAACAAATGAGAAAAAGTCACTGGTGGAAATGGTTTATAGGCCCTTGGCAATAATGTTTTAGGAAAATGGATAAATCAACAAATAATTCAGGCTCTAAGAAAGGTACTGCAATAATGGGACATTTCAATCTTCATATAGTTTGAATGAATTACATTGGCAAAGGTAGCCTGGAGGATGAGTTCATTGAGTGTTTTCAGGACTGTTTCTTAAAAGAATCCTTTCTGGAGCTAACCAGGAAATAGGCTATTTTAGATCTTGCAATCTATAATGAGACAGGATTAATGACCTCTTAGTAATGGATCCTCTGGGTAAGAGTGATCATAATATTAAAGAATTTCGTTCAGTTTGAGGGTTAGAAATTTGGGTCTGAAACTGGTGCCTTAAACTTCAATGAAGTTAATTGAGGGCATATGTCAAAGCTGGCTAAAGTGAACTGGAAAAATAAATTAAAGGGTAAGACAGAAGAGAAGCATTGGCAGACATTTAGGGGGATACTTCATAACTTTCAACAAAAGTATAGTCCATCGAAAGAGAAAGGCCCCGTAATAAGGCTACACTATCCATGGCTAACTAAGGAAGTTAAAGATGGTATCAAATTGAAAGAAAAGATGTACAATGCTACAGATCAGTAGTAGCCCAAAAGATTAGGAAAACTTTAGAAACAAGCAAAAAAAAAATGAAGAGATAGATATTGGCGAGAGAGAAAGCTATAATCGGCGGTAAATGCTTCTACCAGTATGTGAAAGGGATAAAGAAGCAACAGTGAGCTTTATTCTCCTTGGGGATGAGACGAGGGAATTGATCACAGAAAACAAAGAAATGGCAGAGACTGAGCATCAGTCTTCACAGTACAAGTCATAAAAAGAATCCCAAGAGCAGGGGACAAAAGAGAGAGAGGAACTTTAAACAATCATGATTACTAGAGGAAAGGGGAAAACTAATGGGGCTAAAAACCATTGAGCCCCCAGGACCTGAAGGCCTGCATCCTAGGATCTAAAAGGAAGTGGCTGCAGAGATTTGAAGTGCTGTAACTACTTAAGGAGGGAGACGCTTCATGCAGGGACACCAGTTTGTCAGCCCGGCACGGTACTCCTATAGTGGTGGCAACTTTGCGGATCTGGGGTCAATGGAGAAGGCATGTGGGGGAAGTGAGAGCATCAGTTTGGTTCCCAATTTGCGACAATCACCGGTTTGCCCTGGGGAATATGGACGGTGGGTTCCGAACATGGCGGAGGGCTGGGATTGAGAGGATGGGGGATCTGTTCTTGGAAGGGAGCTTCCCGAGCATGAGGGCGCTAGAGGAGAAATTTGGGCTGGCGAGTGGGACTGATTTCAGGTGCTTGCAGGTGCGGGACTTTCTACGCAGACAGATTCCATCCTTCCCACGTGGAGCTCGGAGGTGAGATAGAAGAGGGCTTATGGGCAGAGGCGTTGGGCAGGGTAAATGCGACCGCAACATGCACTAGGCTCAGCCTGATTCAATTCAAGGACGTCCACCGGGCCCACATGACAGTGGCCCGGATGAGTAAATTCTTTGGATTGGAGGTCAGGTGCGCCAGATGTTCGGGAGGATCAGCGGACCATGTCCACATGTTCTGGGCATGTCCAAAACTCAGAGGGTACTGGCAGGGATTTGCAGACGTTATATCCCGGGTACTGAAAACAAGGGTGGTGATGAGTCCAGAGGTGGCAATTTTGGGGGTTTCGGAGGACCCGGGAGTCCGGAGGAAAGAGAGGCTGACGTTTTGGCCTTTACTACCCTGGTAGCCCGACAACAAATTCTGCTGGCATGGAGGGACTCAAAGCCCCCGAAGTCAGAGGCCTGGCTATCGGATACGGCGAGCTTGTTCGGTCTGGAGAAAATTAAGTTCACTCTTGAGGGTCACTGTCAGGGTTCGCCCGGAGGTGGCAATCATTTATCGTCTTCTTTGCAGAAAATTAATCGTCAGCGGCGGGGGGGGGAGTTAGGGCAATGTAGATTAATGGGTAGTTAGGCCGGGTCCTTGTTGGAGGGGAGTTGGTTTTTGCACTATGTTGATTGTTTTTTGCACACTGTTTTGTATTGTGGTTGTTTACTATGCCAAAATGCCTCAATAAAATTGGTTACCAAAAAAAAAGAAAGGAGGGAGACAGAAAACTACAAACCAGTTAGTCTGTCAATGGAAAATGCTAAAATCCATTATTAAGGAAGTAAGTAGCCGGGCATTTACAAACTCATAACACAATCAGGCAGAGCCAACATGGTTTTGTGAAAGGAAAACGATATTTGATGAGGGATGTAACAAGTAGGGTGTGGAAAGGAGAACCAGTAAATGTAGCGTATGTGGATTTCCAAAAGGCTTTCAACAAAGTACTAAAAGGTTGCATGAAGGAACCACTATATCGTAGCTTAATTTGCAGAAAATACAAAAATAGGAACGAAAGCAAGAGGTGATCAGGATACAAAAAGTCTGCAAAGAGATATGTTAAGTGAGTAGGCAAACATTTGACAGATGGAGTATAATGTGGGTAAGTGTGAGATTGTCCGCTTTGGCAGAAAGAATAGAAAAGTGGGATAATATTTAAATGGAGAGGGCCTGCGGAATGATACAGTACAGAGGGATCTGGGTGTCCTTATACATAAATCCCAAACAATATAGAATGCAGGAACAGCAAATAATTGGCAAATTAAATGTTGGCCTCTATTCCAAGGGCATGGAGTATAAAGGTGTGAAAGTCTTGCTACAACTGCACAGGGCGTTGGCGAGACAGCCGCTGAGGTACTGTAGTTTGGTCTCCTTAACTCAAGGAGGGATATACTTGCATTCGGCACTGTTCAGAGTAGACTCTCTAGGCTGATTCATGGGATGAAGAGGTTGCCTGATGAGGGAAGGTTGAGCAGGTTAGGTTTATACTCATTGGAGTTTAGAAGAATGAGAGGTGATCTTATTGAAACTTATAGGATTCTGAGGGGGCTTGGCAGGATAGATGCTGAGAGGATGTTTGCTCTTCATGGTGAAACCCAAAACTAGGGGTCAGAGTTTACAGACAAGGGCTCTTTTAAAATGGAGATGAGGAGGAATTTATTCCCTCAGGGATTGTTAAATTTTTCAAATTCTCTTTCATGGAGAGCAGTGGAGGCAGGGTCATTAAACATAATGAAGGTTGAGTTAGGCAGATGCTTGATTTACAAGAAGGCCAGGCAAGAAAATGGCGTTATGGCCACAACTAGATCAGACATGATCTAATCGCATATGATCGGCCGAATGGCCTACACTCCAACTCCTATTTATGATCTTATGGGCACCCTGCATCGATTTCTCAATTTGGCTAGCGATCTTAGTCATTAATGCTGTTGCCATCATAAAATCTTCTGTCCCTTTCTGAACAATCTGATGGAGGTGTTTCCTAACTTCAATTCTGAAAGGTCTGGCTCTAAATTTTAGGCTATGTCCTCCAGTCTCTCTTCACCCAAAAGAAGTGGACTATCTAGCCTATCAGATCCCCTTAATATCTTGAAAACTTCAATCAAATAATTCTGACCTTCTAAGAGAATAAAACCCTAGTTTGTGTAATCTCTCATCATAGTTTAACCTTTGGAGTCCAAGTATCATTCTGGTACATCCTTGCAAGCAAGCAGCTTGCTCTTCCTAAACTATGGTAGTCAGAACTCAACAGATTGCTTCTGGGCTTTATATGACTGTAGAATGCCATGTATAGTCTTGAAATCCAGTTTTTCTAGATATAAAACACAGCATCTCATTAACCTTTTGATTAAAAAGTCATGAGCAAGTGCAGAAAATAATGATGTACCTCGACTTCCCAAGTTTCTTTGGACTTGCACTGTTTCTAGCTTTTCAATATTTAAAAAGGGCAGATTAGAGTACTTTCTAGGTCCAAAATGGATGATCTTTAACTTGATTACATTGAAATCTACTTGCCATGGTTTCGCCCATTCACTTAATCAATATCCCTTTGTTATTTTTGCTTCCATCTACACTACTTGTAATGTCACCTATTTTTGTTGCATTGGTAAACTTGTGTATGTGCCTTTCTAACCATTCACTAAGCTGTTAATAAATTTGGGGAATAGTTCAGATCCCATCAGCCATCGCTGTGAGGCATCACGAGTCACATCCCATCAATCAGACCTGTGATGAATGTAGGAATGTCAGATATATATTGTGTTATATATATTTGGTGCAGTAAGAGTCAGTGCGTCAGTGTGTGGATGACTGCTGCAGTAATCTTTTTCAAAAGTCCTGGTTTAAAAGACAGGCACTTTGGTTACAAGGGATAATTAAAAGATTGTAAATGTAAGATCTTAATTTATTCCAGCCATGGATATTGTTTGCTGAAGTTGGGCTAAGGATTTTTGTTTATATAAGACGGTTCTCTAGATAATTAGAGACATTGGGCACTATTCACCCAAAAGATTTTAATGTCTGGTTTTGGCGAGTTGGTGGGGTGTTTCTTGGTGGCTGCTGAAGCTCGCCAGCAGGAAAGGCTCCTCACAGATTGGGACATCATTTTGGAAGGCTGCCCTGATCTTTCTTTCCCCCCCCCCCACTTTCAGACCCAACCCCCATTTTCGACACCCCCGTCTCTGCCACTCTACCCCCAACCTTGTGGAGGCCCCCGGGAAAACCCCCTCTCAAACTGGGCCCGATCTCTGGCATTGCCAATTTGGCACCAGGGCACCCTGGCACTGCTTGCCTGGCAGTGCCCCAGCCAGCCTGACAGTGCCACCCAAGCACCCTGGCAGTGGTGGCACTGTCAGGCTGGCAGGGGCACTTTCATGGCGCCTGGTTGGCAGTGCTAAGGCGTGAAGGCGTCAGGGAGTGCTCCAGGATACTACCTGCCCTGTCCCCCAGCACCCGCAGGTCTCTAATGGCCTAGGAAATCCCTCCCAGCTGCCATTACGCCTGCTCCACATGTGGACCAGCGCTAAACGGCTTCCTGGCGAGGTCACACAGGCGTGGCTGGTGAGTCCCAGGCTCCAGGAGAATATGACGAATATATATATTTAAATGAGCTGTACAGCTCATTTAAATATGCTGATCTGGGTTACAGCCAGTGAGGCTTCTTGCGAGATTCAACGGCCTGGTCCCGAAGCCAAAGAGAGAGCATAAACCCAAGAGGGTATAGGTCGAAACTGTTCAAAATCTCTCTTCATAAGACAAACCCCTCATCTCTGGAATCAATCTAGTGAATCTCCTCTGAACTGCCTCCAATGCAACTACAAATCTCCTCAAATTAGGAGACCAAAACTGCACAGTACTCCAGGTGCAGTCTCACCAATGCCTTGTACAGTTGCAGCAACATTTCCCCTACTTTCCATTTACCTTCCTTATTACCTGCTGTACCTGCATACATGTTTTCTCAGATTCATGCACGAGGACACCTAGACCCCTCTGCACTGAAGCACTCTGAAGATTTTCTCCATTTAGATAATCAGTTGCCTTTCCATTTTTTAGACCAAAATGCATGACCTCACACTTATCCACATTAAACTCCATGGGCGAGATTCTCCGACCCCCCCCCCCCCCCCCCGCCGGGTCGGAGAATCGCCAGGGGCTGGCGTGAATCCAGCCCTGCCGGTTGCCGAATTCCGGATGGGCAGAAGTCCCGCTGCTAGGATGCCTGTCCCGCCGGCGTGGATTGAACCACCTCTCTTACTGGCGGGACAAGGCGGCGCGGGCGGGCTCCGGGGTCCTGGGGGGGGGGGGGGGCGCGGGGCGCTCTGGCCCCGGGGGGGTGCCCCCACGGTGGCCTGGCCCGCGATCGGGGCCCACCAATCCGCGGGCGGTCCTGTGCCATGGGGGCACTCTTTTCCTTCCGCCTTCGCCACGGTCTCCACCATGGCAGAGGCGGAAGAGACTCCCTCCACTGCGCATGCGCGGGGTGCCGTGAGCGCCCGCTAACGCTCCCGCGCATGCGCCACCCGGCAATGTCATTTCCGCGCCAGCTGGCGGGGCACTTCCGCCAGCTGGCGGGGTGGAAATCTGTCCAGCGCGGGCCTAGCCCCTCAACGTTAGGGCTCGGCCCCCCAAGATGCGGAGGATTCCGCACCTTTGGGGCGGCGCGATGCCCAACTGATTTGCGCCGTTTTTGGCGCCAGTTGGCGGACATCGCGCCGATACCAGAGAATTTTGCCCCATATGTCAAATTTTGGCACACTCATCTAACCTATCTATATGCATTTGTAAGGTTTTTATTTTGTCATTGCAACTTACTGTCCCACTTATTTTTGTGCCATCTGCAAATTTGGCTATAGTACCTTCTATTCCTACAAGTCATTGATAAATATTGTAAATTGTGGTGGCTATTTACAGTGAGGAATTGGATGACTACCTGAAGAGAAGCAAATTGTAGGGTTACAGGAAATAGTCTGGGAGTAAGACAAGCTGAGCAGTTCTGTATCAAAAAGACGCCATCAGTTTCATCAGGCATGACCTGCCCTTTACGAATCCAAGTTGGCTCAGGTGAAATTTATCAAAGTGTTCACTCATTCTATCCTTAATTATTGACTTTAATAATTTCCTATAATAATACAAATCTTTTTTAATTGTCACAAGTAGGCTTACATTTACACTGCAATGAAGTTGCTGTGAAAATTCCCTAGTCGCCACATTCCGGAGCCTGTTCGGGTACACTGAGGGAGAATTCAAAATGTCCAATTCACCTAATAGCATGTCTTTCGGGACTTGTGGGAGGAAACTGGGGATGTTCCAGAAACAATTAACAAAAATAGTTCTAGTTAGCCTGATTTGAGACCATTCACACCTCTTTAACCTGGATCTATAAAGACTTAATTCCCTGCAAATGCTTGCATTCAAAGTATCGTCTTGCATCTTTGACTTTGTCTATATGTTTCTGGAACCTACCTCTTCATTCACCTGAGGAAGGAGCAGCACTCCGAAAGCTAGTGATTTGAAACAAATCTGTTGGACTTTAACCTGGTGTTGTCAGACTTCTTACTGTGCCCTTTATTACAGGTGGAGTCGGGTATGACACCAGGCAGCCTGCCTGCCCGCCCTTAGGCCTACTGAGTCCCTAAGTGTCGAATTAATGGCCACCTAAGGACCTCACTCTGCCTCTGCCACAATAAAAAAAAATTATAAATATTTTTATTCTCCTCCTTTTTCACATTTTCATCAAAATTTACAACAACAGATAATCAACAATAACAACAAAAACAATGGCAATCTCCTAGACAACAATCACATCAGAGATGCCATCTTTTAGGGGAGATGAAATGTAGAACTGAGACCCTGTCTGCTTGATTAGGTGGATGGAAAAGATCCCACGGCACAACTAGGAGAAGCAAAAGGAGTTCTCCCAACAAACCCCTCTCAGCCAGCACCAACAAAACAGATTAACCGATCATTAATTTAATTTGTGGAGTTTTGCTATGCAACAATTAGCTGCCTACATAACAGCAACAACACTTCAAAAAGTATTTCACTTGTTGCGCAGTCCTTTGGGATATTTAAATAAAATCTATTTTCTTTTTTTAGACACAGATGCATTAAATATAGTTTCATCTGTATTGGCTAAACATGGGTGTGCGGCTCATTCATAGGTTTAGCACATTGCAACACGTAAACACATTAATTAGCCCTTGATTAAATCCATGTAGCACTGTAATTAAAAGCACTGAATTTCACATTCCAGTCAGCTGACTAAAACTAATAATATACCTTCATTAAAAATTATTTCAGTTGATTAAATGCTGAAAACACAACACCCCTACTGCGCAATAGGGCAATCAAGGCACACTGCTCCAAAATCAATGTTCCCGTCTTCACAAGTGTCAGCACCACACAAACAAAACATAAAATGAATTAAATGTACCTGCGGACCAGTGATATGCATAAGGCCGGACACAGCACACACAATGGAGTCATACCCTGCACGTTGTGACATTGGGCCGGTTTGTCCATAACCTAATTTAAATAAAAAGATTTTAGAAGTGTAAATATTAGTTCCCTGATAAGACAAACACTACTAATAAGAAATAATCTCACTTATAAATTCTAAGAATGAATACTACTCTTAACCACTGGCTGATGGAAACAAATACACGCTTACTGGTATTTATGTATCTTTATTAGCTGCCATTCCCTTCCTCCAGTGCTGGATTCTAAATTAGCAACTCTGTCTCCTGATTTCATTTCTGTCTCCAGTACATGATTTGCCAGTGAGGCCAGCAACACTGTTCAATGTTCATTTGTCCACTTAACGAGGGCCCACGGGCTTCTTGCCGCAATTGAAGGCTCGCCAGCCGATTTTCCGGCACCGCGCCCGGTTGCCCCACCCCCCCCCTCCCGTTAACAGTGTTGAACAGCACTTAAGCAGCACTTGCTCAGCCAACCCCTACCAGCTCGCAACACTGCCGTCCAGGAGACAGGCCCCAAAATTCAAGGATGCAGACCTGCGGAGGCTCCGAGAGGAGGCGGAGGCTCCGAGAGATGTCTTGTTCCTCTGAGGGTCCCAGAGGATGAGCAACAGGACAGCCAGTGCTGCCTGGGACGAGGTGGCGGCAGCTGTAAACTCTGGCAGTGTGACCAGGAGGACTGGCCTCCAGTGTCACAAAAAAGCCCAATGACTTGCACTGGACAGCACGGGTAAGTAGACAGCAACGCTGCCCCCTCCCCCCCCCCCACCCCGAGACCTTTCCGCCCCCACTGAAGCATCCACCCCCCCAACTCACCATGCGACCCCACCCCCAGCCCTCACAACACCCTTCCCACCACTGTGAACCACCCATGTGGCTAACGATGCCCTCGGTGTCTCCTCAAGAAAAGCTCTCCCATAATCCCCGGGAGAAAACCCAGACTGGCGGAGGGGTGCCGGACTTAAGAATCCTCACATCCTTCAAGGAGCGGGCCTTGGAGCAGACTGGGGTGGCCGATACAGGGCGGTCACCCACACGGAGGTTGGTGGACGCCGCAGAAGTGAGGAATCACCAAGCACCTCCGGAGGGCCTGTCAAAAAATAGTTAATATTGCCTTACTGACTGACCCATCCCTCCCACTGACCACATGTCCATTCTCCCGCAGGTTGACCAGCCGACAGCGCCAGCCCATCCTGAATGGCCCCCTCTCCAGCCTCCCAGGAGACCACCTCAGAGGGGAGATCCGATCGAGGCGTCACAGCCGTCATCCCAACTCTCCATCAGTGCAGATACACGCACCTCGGTGGGAACTGTTAGTGGTCAGGCTTCTGGGGCACAATCTGGTGTGCACCACACAGCTGCTGGTGCACATCAGGTGGAGGCAGGAACCCCCAGGCGAGACAGCAGTCGGAGGCCTGCTGGATCCCAGGATCCAGTTGGGTCCCAGCCTGATGCAGAGCCTATGGAAGACGTGTACCTGTGGTAAACCACTGTATTGTATTGTATTGTTACATGCCTGGGCTTGTCCCTGCTGGCTCCACCTGTGGCTCCTCCCCTCGGGCTCATGTATAAAAGGTGGCTAGTCTCCGCCTCTGATCCAGTTCGGGATCACAGGCCAGGAGGCTTTCTGTTTAGTGTATTAAAGCTTCAGTTATGTTCACCACTTGTCGTGTCTTCATTGATCGCATATCAGTTTAATACACTAAACATCTAAGATGAATTCATCACTCAAGCCTGATCGCCTGGAGCTGGACCCACAGGCAGCCGACGCCACTGCAACTTTCGAGCACTGGCTAAGCTGCTTCGAAGCGTACCTGGGATCCTTCACCGAAGACTTCACCGGCCTCCAAAAGAAGCAGATCCTCTACGCACGGGTGAGCCTGCAAGTCTTCCTTCTCATCAGGGACGCCCCCTCGTATACGGAGGCGATAATGTTGCTGAAGGGACACTATGTTAAGTCTGTGAACGGGTTGTACGCTAGGCACCTTCTTGCCACGAGACGACAACGCCCTGGGGAATCACTAGCAGAATTCCTGCATGCCTTGCGGGTACTCAGACAGAACTGTGCTTGCCAGGCAGTATTGGCTACCCAACACGCGGAGCTGTTGATCAGGGACGCTTATATCGCGGGCATGAAATCGAGCTACATCCACCAGCGATTGCTAGAAGGGGGTACACTCTGCCTCCCAGAGACAGTGCAGCTCTCAAACTCGCTGGAAGTGGCCTACCAGAACATGGAGGCCTACACCTCCGACCGCGCGGCACCCTCGTGGACCTCGTGGGCGCCGCCATCACCCGACCCGGGTGAGGCGCAAGCCTGTGCCGCGCAGCAGCTCGCCAACACCGGAAGCCCCAAGTCCTACTTTTGCGGCCAGGGTAATCATCCAGACAACGCTGCCCTGCACGGAACGCAACTTGCAACGGGTGTGGGAGGAAGGGCCACTTTGCGAAAGCCTGCCAGGCCCGATCTCTCCCTAAAGCTTCTAGGCCCAGCAGCGCTGCCTGCTGCCTGTTGGGGCCACTCCCAGCTGCCGCGCCACCCGCCATGTGCGACCCTTGGGCGCCGCCATCTTCGATTTCGGCCACCACGTGCGACCCATGGGGGCTGCCATCTTTAACGCCATTTTGTACTTCACCCGCCACACGTGACCCATGGGGGCCGCCATCTTTGAGGCCATCTTGGGGCCACTCCGCAGCTCACCCGATCGTACGCTGGCCGCCGCTACCTCCGACCAGCCTACCCATCACCATCTGAAGCTCGCCTCCATCACGCTCGACCAGTCCGGCCTCATCACCTCACAAAATCGACAATGACCGTCCGGATTAAAGGGCACGAGACAGTCTGCCTTTTCAACTCCGGGAGCACAGACAGCTTCATACACCCGGATACGGTAAGGCGCTGCTCCCTCCCAATCTTAACCGTGACCCAGAAAATCTCCCTGGCTTCCGGATCACATGCAGTAGAAATCCGGGGGTACTGTGTCGTGGCCCTTACTGTACAAGGCGTAGAGTACACTAACTTCAAACTCTACGTCCTTCCCCATCTCTGCGCTGCCCTATTACTGGGGCTCAACTTCCAGTGCCGCCTCCGAAGCCTTACTTTAAAGTTCAGCGGACCCCTGCCCCCCCTCACCGTCTGTAGTCTCACGACCCTTAAGGTCGCCCCACCTTCGCTCTTCGCTAACCTCACCCCGGACACTAAGCCCATCGCTACTAGGAGCAGGTGATACAGTGCCCGGGATAGGATCTTTATCAGGTCGGAGGTCCAGCGATTCCTGTGAGAGGGGATCACTGAGGCTAGTAACAGCCCCTGGAGAGCCCAAGTGGTGGTCATCAAGACTGGGGAGAAGCACCGGATGGTCATCGACTACAGTCTGACCATCAACCGGTACACACAGCTTGAGGCGTACCCCCTCCCCCGCATATCTGACATGGTCAACCAGATTGCGCAGTATCGAGTTTTCTCCACAGTTGACTTGAAGTCAGCGTACCACCAGCTCCCTATCCGCCCGGAGGACCGCCAATACACTGCCTTTGAGGCAGATGGCCGCTATCACTTCCTCAGGGTTCCCTTCGGCATCACCAACGGGGTCTCGGTCTTCCAACGGGAAATGGACCGAATGGTTGACCAGTACGGGCTGCGGGCCACGTTCCCGTACTTAGATAATGTCACCATCTGCGGCCATGACCAGCAGGACCATGACGAAAACCTCCGGCACTTCCTGCACACCGCCAAACTCCTGAATCTCACTTAGAATAAGGAAAAATGCGTTTTCCGCACAACCCGCCTAGCCACCCTTGGCTACGTTGTGGAAAATAGAGTCCTAGGGCCCGACCCCGACCGCATGCGCCCCTTCCTGGAAGAGGTGCCTGGGGTTCTTTTCTTACTATGCCCAGTGGGTCCCCAATTATGCGGACAAAGCCCGTCCACTTATTAAATCCACTATTTTTCCCCTGACGGCCGAGGCTCGCCTGGCCTTCAACCGCATCAAGGCAGATATTGCCAAAGCCGCGATGCACCCTGTGGATGAGTCCATTCCGTTCCAGGGGGAGAGCGATGCGTCGGACTTTGCTCTGGCCGCTACCCTCAACCAGGCAGGCAGGCCCGTGGCTTTCTTCTCCCGTACCCTCCACGCCTCCGAAATTCGACACTCCTCCGTCGAAAAGGAAGCCCAAGCCATTGTAGAAGCTGTGCGACATTGGAGGCATTACCTGGCCGGCATGCGATTCACTCTCCTCACTGACCAACGGTCGGTTGCCTTCATGTTCAATAACACACAGTGGGGCAAGATCAAGAATGGCAAGATTCTGAGGTGGAGGATCGAGCTCTCCACCTACAGCTACGATATCTTGTATTGGCCTGGGAAGCTCAATGAGCCCCCAGATGCCATATCCCGCAGTACATGTGCCAGTGCACGAGTTGACCGACTCCGGGCCCTCCACAACGACCTCTGTCACCCGGGGGTCATCCGTTTTTTTCACTTTATCAAGGCTCGCAACCTGCCTTACTCCATCGAGGAGGTCAGGATCGTGACCAGGGACTGCCAGGTCTGCGTGGAGTGCAAACCGCACTTCTATTGGCCAGACAGAGCGCAACTGGTAGAGGCCTCTCGCCTCTTTGAGTGCCTCAGCGTCGATTTCAAAGGGCCCCTCCCTTCCACTGATCGTAACGTGTACTTCCTCAACATTGTTGACGAGTACTCAAGACTCCCCTTTGCCATCCCATGTCCTGACGTGACCTCTGCCTCCGTTATCAAGGCCCTGCACAGTCTCTTCACCTTGTTCGGTTTCCCCACCTACATCCATAGCGATTGGGGTTCCTCCTTCATGAGTGATGAGTTGCGTCAGTTCCTGCTCAGCAAGGGCATCGCCTCCAGCAGGTCGACCAGCGACAACCCCTGGGGCAACGGACAGGTGGAGAGGGTGAACGCGACAGTCTGGAAGGCCGTCCACCTGGCCCTACGGTCTAGAAGTCTCCCAGTTTCCCGCTGGCAGGTCCTCTCCGATGCGCTCCACTCCATCCGGTCGCTCCTGTGCACTGCCACCAACGAGACTCCTCACGAGCGTATGTTTGCCTTCCCCAGGAAGTCTACCTCCGGGTTCTCGCTCCCGTCCTGGCTGACAATCCCAGGGCCCGTCCTCCTCCGGAAGCATGCGAGGAGCCATAAATCAGATCCCCTCGTCGAAAAGGTCCTGCTCCTCCATGCCAACCCACAATATGCCTACGGGGCACATCAGGACGGGCGACAGGACACAGTGTCACTTCGGGATTTGTCACCTGCAGGTTACCCAGCAACCATCACCACCACCCCCGACCCCACACAGTCTTCCCCCACCTCTACCCACCTACCTCAAGAACTGGCATCCGCAGGCCCACCGGCGACCATCACCACCACCCCCGGCCATACACCGCACCCCCCCCCCCCCACCGTCTCAACAACTGGGTGAAAAAGAGGACAACACGCTCCCGGGCGTGCAGGTCTCGACACCACAACCGGGACTGAAGCGATCACGGCGGAAGGTCAAGGCCCCCGACAGATTTGATCTTTAAGCCCACTTCACCCTCGCTGGACTTTTTTTTTTTTTTTATTTAAACAGGGGGTAAATGTGGTAAGCCGCTGTATTGTATTGTTCCATGCCTGGGCTTGTCCCTGCTGGCTTTGCTGTGGCTCCTCCGCTCGGGCTCATGTATAAAGATGGCTGGTCTCCCCCTCTGATCCAGTTCGGGATCAGAGGCCAGGAGTCTTTCTGTTTAGCGTAATAAAGCCTCAGTTCCGTTCACCGCTCGTCATGTGTTCATTGATGGCATATCAATACCTGGAGCTGAAGAAGACTTTAGGGTGGGGTCAGGTCATTCAGAGGGAAATGTCAGTGTCACTCCAGCAGATCCATAGCTGATTGGGGGAGTAACAGAGATTAATGCCATATATGGCGCCGACAGTGCTCGACACCGAGGCCAACATTTCTAGGGTGGCGACTGCAGAGGAGAGCCTGGTTCACAACATCAGCACTATTAATGACAACGCATGGCGCAGTTGGTGACGGCCATGGCTGAGGGTCTCAGCAGAATGTCCGACACACTGGGGGATGTTACCCAGCACCAGGCTTACCTTGATGAGGTACTGTTGGACATGTCCAGCTCTCAGATGGAAATGGCCGAGGCATTGCAGAGCATGTCCTAGTCACTAATGAGCATTGCCAAGGCCGTCAACAAGATGGTGCAGGCATCAGGGGATCTGCCAGGGCTGGCAGAGTCAGATGATGCAGGGGCAGCCAGGGCTCGAACCAGCTTCCCCTCTGTCCCAAGGTGAACTTATGGGCATGACCAGGAGGAGGATGTGCTGGGTGCCAACCCGGACCCATGCTATGGAATGCCGGTGGTAACCACCAGCTCCCCAGAGTTCCACCCCTCTGATGAGGCCGCGTCTCACAGTCAGCACACCGGACAGGGTGGCGTGGCTGTGCATGTGCCGCCACCAAGTGCACAGGGGCCCTCTGGCCCCAGAGGACACCCACCAGGTTCATCAAAGGCTATTGGACGAGGTAGGCAGCTGGCTGCCTCCCTCTCAGATGTGCATCCTGGGGACACACCTAGACGCAGTGGTGGAGCTATGATTGAGGATCACTGAGGGCACCGGGGGAATGGGGGTTTCGGGGAGGGGGTGGCACCATCGGGAGAGTGGCGAATTGTAAAACATAATAAACACCCTTGACCACAACCAGCGTGATGCCTCTATCACTTTCTTCCGCATTGCGGCCTGACCTCCAAACACTTGGCCTGCCTCTCCAGTCATCCCCTTTCCCGTAGCACTCACCCTCCCTCCAGTCATGGACATGTCCCCGGAGCTGTGTCCCATCCCCTGGATGTTCGGATGTTGGCTGCTGCATGAGTGTGTTGCTTCCCGCAGTGTTCAAGCACAGTGTCCATGTTCCAAGGTGCGATGAGATGCTGGTCAATGACTCCCACATGCTACATGGAACCCACCCAAGGGTTCCCACTTAACTATGACTGCCAATTCCTTGTTAGCAATAGCCTTCAGCCGCATGGTCTCAGGCCTCGGCAGTCGGTGGGGGTTATAGGTGGTCGGTGGGGCAGGTGCCCAGGAGCTAGGATTGCCCCAGAACAGATACACACCATCCAGTGGTTGGCATGGTGATGCTACGTCTGGTTCTCCCCCCTCCCCAGCACCGCCCCCCACCCTCCCATGGTGGCCCACCCCTGCGAAGGTTCCCCCCACTCCCCAGTCGAAAGTCCCCAACAAGCACTTGGGCGGCACGCCTAGCGCCCCCGAGCTCTTTGCGTGTGAGCAAAAATGGCTACTCATCCCCTCGGCTCCCCGCAGAAGCCATTCTGCCAGGTTCACGTTTTTCAAAAAGAGTATGAGTCGGCACCAGGGTGACCACTTGCTGGGGAGGCTAATGAATGACGGGAGGCCATTGGATATGAATTCGCTCCCGTTAATTGTATGGAAATAGAGCTTAAGTGGTGATAATTAGTTTCTCACCATGCTGCAGATAAATCCCGATTTCAGCTGGGGAGTGGGCCGGTTGCATAGCAAGCTGTTTGGCGCCTGGCACAGTTCTCGTTTTCGGCCTCTCCTGCTATTCACCGACTTTGTGTCATTCGAGCGACAGCGCAACGAGGCCGGAGAATCGGGCCTTTAGTCTTATATGTATTTACAGCCAGCTAAAGTAGCTCTTAAGCACATTATTGGCTTGGACAAATAGAACGTATTCTAAAAATTATACACATATATCATCATTCATGAAACTCTCTTCAGGAAACTGAGGGGAAACCTTATTCCAGAATCTATTTGCACTAAATCAGACTTCCTTTGTTAACCCGAAAATGGCAGAAAGCTAATATACATGTTCAACAAAATCCACACAAACCATGTTTATTTTTAAAATCAACTATATTGTATTGAAGATTTTCTCTCCTTCACTCTTCAAGACATTAAGGCAGATTTTTCTTGCCTGCGTACTTAGATACCAGGCTAAAAGAGGCAAAATGGCGCAGAAACGCATTACGTCAGGCCTTCAAGCCGCTTCTGTATTACTTGAGGAACATTTGTAGTTCTAGGGGTTCCCTGAAGACCAAGGGTGCTCCAACCATATTAGGCCCAAACCTCTTAATGAGGTCAGAAAAGGGGGAGGGATGGATGTGGCTGGACTTCCGTTACACCTTCCTGTTGAATAACTAGTTTGCATAGCTATTTAGAAGGACCCACAAAAATTTGAGTCTTAAGCCCCTCTGAGATCAGATCTTCCAAGATGAGTAGGCAGCAAGAAGTTGGAGCCAGGAGAAAGGTTAGAACCTTTCCGTTACATGTATTGCACACCATCCTCGGGGTTGAGGTGTTCTGACTGCTGTTTTGGACAACAGTAAGAATGTTCCACACCTGGTGGCTATTACCGCAGATGTGAGTTTGGATACAGACCACGGTTAGCGAGTTTGGGAGTTGGTTAGAGTGGGGGAGGGGGCAGGCCCAGAACAGGGACAAATTGGGACAATGGCCAGTATCTGGAAATATGAGAGAGATAGGCCATGTCAGGTAGACAACATGTCGACTAGTGCAGCACTGCTGCCAATCACCCACAGTTGGCCAAAGCCCATTTTATATGCGTATAGCCAAGGCATTGAAGCTCTATTGGTTACTGAGGGTATCATAATCAAAACAGACCCTAGTCTTAGCTGAGGCCTGCACACTTGTGCTTTCAACCAAGCTCAGGTCCCACTCATCGCAAAGTGAGTCTCAGTCAGAAATATGACTGGGATCTGCCCACAGCTTCACATAGCCATTTAAGACTTGGTAGATGTCAGATAACCACATCAAATAAAGCAGAAAGAAAAAGCTTGCATTTTTACAGTGTCTTTTAGGACAATAGGACATCCCAATGTTCTCCACAACCAATGAAGCACTTTGTAATCATTGTTATACTATAGCGAAATGCAGCAGCAATTTGTACACAGCGAGGTTCCACAAGCTGTTAAATACCATTCCCACGTAACAGATGCCGCAATTTGATATGACAACCAAACTTTAGTTTCTCTAGGGTTTTAGATAAAGATCGAGAAGGACATAAGCTAGACACAAGCCAAAGTAATAAAATAAATCAAAACTAATTTTGAAGGGTGGAACTAGGGAAAGTGAACTGGAGCAAATTACTGACAAACACAGAAATAGGACAGAAGTGATAACCATTTTTTAAAGTTTGTTTATTCAGGTTTTACATTTTATAGAATGATGCAACAAAAGTACAAAATAATACATTGCCATAAGCAAGGTAAAAAAAAACTCAGCATACATGAATACAGAGGGAAACAGGAAAACAGCATCACAACTGGCTCAATACGATCAATAGACATAACTAGGTACTTATACAGCCCCACCAGAGACCAAGGCAGAAAGCAACAGGTCAAAGCCATTAAAACATGGTAGAAATGGCACACACCCTCTCACACTGCACTAGCCCATAATCACGAGAAATCAGGATACACTGCCCCTAATCCCATGCCGTTAATTTTACACACTAACCTCTTATGTGGGACTTTGTCGAAAGCCTTCTGAAAGTCCAAATAAACCACATCCATTGGCTCCCCATTATCAACTCAACTAGTTACATCCTCAAAGAATTCCACTAGATTTGTCAAACATGATTTCCCTTTCATAAATCCATGCTGTGTCTGGTCCTGCCATTGGTTTCTAAGTACTCGGTTATAAAATGCTTGATAATAGATTCTGGAATTTTCCCCACTACCGACGTCAGGCTTACTGATCTATAATTCCCTGTTTTCTCTCTACTCCCTTTTAAATAGTCGAACTACATTAGCTCCATATGAAGGAACTGTTCCAGAGTCTATAGAATCTTGGAGGATGACCACCAAGAGTTCCTGGAGTCACTTCCTTAAATACTCTGGAATGTAGATTATCAGGCCCTGGGGATTTATCGGCCTTCAATCCCATCAATTTCCCCAATTCCATTTCTCTACCAGTACTGATCGCCTTCAGTTCCTCCCTCTCGCTGAATCCTGTGTCGCCCAACATTTCTGGCATGTTATTTTTTGTCCTCCTTTGTGAAGAGAGAACCAAAGTGTGAAATGAAATGAAATGAAAATCGCTTATTGTCACAAGTAGGCTTCAATGAAGTTACTGTGAAAAGCCCCTAGTCTCCACATTCCGGTGCCTGTTCAGGGAGGCTGGTACGGGAATTGAACCATGCTGCTGGCCTGCCTTGGTCTGCTTTAAAAGCCAGCTATTTAGCCCAGTGTGCCAGTCCAGCCGTTGGTCAGCCATTCCTTGTGTCTCACCTTGCTCCCGCCGCTGCGCTTGATACCGCCGCCCTCACCGGTGCAATCACCTCCTCCACCAGCACTTTCAATACCACCCCCATTTCCTTCTTCATCGCTTCCATGTGCTTTGTGAACTGTTTTTTCAAGTTCCACAGCCATCACCTTGGTCATTTCTTCTGCTGTGAGCAATGCGGCCTCCCCTGGTGTTCCAGCCTCCGCTTTCCTTACAGTTCCTGCGCTGACTTTTCCACTCACCGGCGGACTTTCATTAACCCTCTTTTTCACGGCCGTTTTCTTTTCCCAAACTTGGATATTTCTCCTCCCTGTGTCTTCTTGCAGCTTTTTCAGCCTCCATTGCCCCGGGACAGGGCATTAAAACCCCAAAATTTCTATTCCCGAGCGGGAGCCCTCCAGTGTGCGGCTGCCTCCCGCCCGCCTTCACCGGAAGTCGCAGCATCATCCCTTTAAGTAACGGTTCCCAACCCATCATAGTCAACCCACACCTCATATCATTGTAGCTTCCTTTATTTCAATTCAAGGCCCTAGTCTCAGAATCACCTACATCATTCTCCACTTTGATGAAAAATTCTATCATATTATGGTTGCTCATCCCCAAGAAGTTTCGCACAACTAGATTACCAATGATTCCGTTCTCACTACGCCTAGGTTGGCCTGTTCTCTAATTGGTTCCTCAACATATTGATCCAGAAAACCACCCCGTATACACTCCAGGAATTCCTCCTCTATGGGATTGTGACAAATTTGACTTGCCCAATCTATATGCAGATTAAAGTCACCCATAATATATAGTTGGAGGAGGAACTATAAACAGGAAGGGAGCAGTTATCTTTTTGGGTACCCATTACAGACCTCCAAATAGTGGGGAGGAAGTAGAAGAGAGCATTTTTAGACAGATTATGGAAATCTGCAGGAAAAGTAGGGTTGTGACAGTTGGGGATTTCAATTGCCCAAAGGTAGATTGAGAGTTGGATAGAGTGTGGGGTACGGAAGGGGAGAAATTCCTGCAGTGTGTGCAAGAGAATGTTCTGGAATAGTACATTTCCAGGCCTACCAGGGAGGAAGCTGTACTGGATCTGGTCCTAGGAAATAAGGCAGGACACGTGGAGAACATCAGAGTGGGGAGCAGTTGGGAAATATCAAACAGAATATAATAAAGTTCAATATTAAGTTGGAAAATGATAAAAATCAGTCGCAGATTAAGATCCCATACTGGAAAAGAGCAAATTTTAGGGGTCTAAAAGTTGAACTGGAGCAGGTTGATTGCTTTCATAGATAGAATTTACAGTGAAGAAGAAGGCCACCTGGCCCATCGAGTCTGCACCAGCCCCTAGAAAGAGCACCCCCACCTATGCCTCCACCCTATCTGTACACCTCCACCCTATCCCCGCAACCCCATCCCACCCTCTTGGACACGATGGGCATTTTAGCATGGCCAATTGACCTAACCTGCACGTCTTTGGACTGTAGGGGGAAACCGGAGCACCCGGAGGAAAGCCATGCTGGCACAGGGAAACGTGCAGACTCCGCACAGACAGTGACCCAAGCCGGGAATCGAACCTGGGACTCTGGAGCTATGAAGCAATTGTGCTAACCACTATGCTACCGTGCTGCCCTAAAAGCATTTTGGTGGATAAATCAATGGATGAAACATGGGAGACTTTCAAAAGAGAAATGAATAGGGTGCATGTTAGGTACATACCCATGAGAAATAAAGATGGGGTATCCAAAGCTAGAGTCCCCCGGATGACTAAGGCTATTGAAGAGAAAGTAAGGAAGAAAACATAGGCATATGATACATGCCGGAATAATAATAGCAATAGAAATCAGGAAGAGTATCTCAAATGCAGGAGAGAGGCTAAGGCTGAAATAAGTAAGGCCTTACTCTTAATAAGAAGAGGAAGCAGGAGGAAAGGATAGCAGGCTGTGCTAAAACAAATAATAAAACAAATATACTAATAGTAAAAGGTTAGTGAAGGATAGAGTGGGGCCCATAAGGGACAAGCAGGGTAAACTGCTGAGGCAAAGGGTATGGCAGAGGTACTAAATGAGTACTTTGCTTCTTTCTTTACCAAAATAGAAGATGGTGACAATGGCTCAGTTGAAAATGTGGGTGTTGAGCAATTGAGCAGCATAGTAATATATAAAGAGGTGCTAAAAAGGCTGGCAGCACTCCAGATATAGAAGTCGCCAGGCCCGGATGAGATGAATCCTAGATTGTAAGGGAGCAAATTGCAGAGCCGTTGACAGAAATTTTCCAGGCCTCTCTGAACACAGGATTAGTCTGGGGTCTGCGAATGTGGCACCATTGTTTAAGAAAGGGGCAAAGGAAAACGTAGGAAACTACAGACCTGTCAGCTTGACATCAATATTGGGACAACCGATTGAGGCCATAATGCAGGTTACGGTGAAGGCCATAATACAGGATAAGATAAATATATACTTAGAGAAAAATAAGTTAATACTAGTCAGTCAACATGGTTTTGTCAAGGGCAGGTCACGACTGACAAATTTAATTGAATTCTTTAACGCGGTGACACAGACAGTAGATGAAGGTAGTACTGTGGATGTTGTATATTTGGACTTTCAGAAAGCCTTTGATACGGTGCCACATGCCAGGTTGGTTAGCAAATTAGCAATGTGGGGGATTGATGGGTCCTTGGCAGCATGGATTAGAAGTTGGCTAAGAGATAGGGAACAGAGGGTTGGTATAGACCGGCATTTCTCGGACTGGAGACACGTTGAAAGTGGTGTTCCCCAGGATTCAGCATTGGGACCCTTGCCTTTTCAGATTTATATAAACGATTTAGTGTTAAGGTATTGAGGGTAAAATCTCTAAATTTTCAGATGATATTAAGCTAGGGAGAACACTGAATTGTGAAGATGGCGCTGAGCGGCTTCAGAGGACATTGACAAGTTGGCAAAATGGGCAGACACCTGGCAGATGAATTTCAATGCAGAGAAATGTGAGGAATGCATTTTGGGAGAAGAAACATGGGGAGAAAATACAGTCTCAGTGGTGCAACTACGAGGGGAGTACAGTAGCAGAGGGACCTCGGGGTTCAAGTGCATTATTCTATAAAGGTGGCCAGGCAAGTTGAAACCGCTGTTAAGGCTTACAGGATCCTTGAGTTTATAAATTGAGGCACAGAGTATAAAAGCAAGGAAGTAGGGCAGCACAGTGGCGTAGTGGATTAGCCCTGCTGCCTCATGGCACCGAGGTCCCAAGTTCGATCCCGGCTCTGGGTCACTGTCCGTGTGGAGTTTGCACATTCTCCCAGTGTTTGCGTGGGTCTCACCCCCACAACCCAAAAAGGTGCAGGCTAGGTGGATTGGCCACGCTAAAAATTGCCCCTTAATTGGAAAAAATGAATTGGGTACTCCAAATTTATATGAAAAAAAGAAAGAAAATAAATCAATAGTAAATAAAAGCAAGGAAGTGAATTACAACTTTATAAATCATTCATCAGACCACATTCGGAAAATTGTGTTCAGTTCTGGGCACCTTTAAGGAGGGATGTTAAAGTCCAAGAGAGGGTGCAGAGGAGATTTACTAGAATGAGGCCACACCTGGAGTATTGTGTTCAGTTTTGGCCTCCTTACCCGAGAAAGGATGTACTGGCGCTGGAGGGTGCGCAGGGGTGGTTCACTAGGTTAATCGCTGAAGGGGTTGGATTAAGAGGAGAGGTTGAGTAGACTGGGACTGTATTCGTTGGAATTTAGAAGGATGCCGGGGGGGGGGGGGGGGGAGAAGATCTTAGAGAAACATATAAATTTATGAAGGGAATAGATAGGATAGATGCGGGCAGGTTGTTTCCACTGGTGGGTGAAAGATGGGCATAGCCTCAAAATAAGGGGAAGTAGATTTAGGACTGAGCTTAGGAGGAACCTCTTCACCCAAAGGGTTGTGAATTCCATGCCCAGTGAAGCAGTTGAGGCTCCTTCATTAAATGTTTTTAAGATAAAGATAGATAGTTTTTTGAAGAATAAAGGGATTGAGGGTTATGGTGTTCGGGCGGGAAAGTGGAGCTGAGTCCACAAAAGATCAGCCATGATCTCATTGAATGGCGGAGCAGGCTCGAGGGGCCAGATGGCCTACTCCTGCTCCTAGTTCTTATGTTCTTATGATACCAGGAATGACGAATTTTAGAAACGAAAGATTTAGAGAAATTGGGCTTGTTCTCCTTGGAGCAGAGAAGATGAAGAGGTGACCTAATTGAGGTAAAGAAGGATATTCTATTTCCAGTAGTTGGTAAGTCAGTGACTAGGGGGTCAGAATTTCAAGATGGTCAGCAAGAGAGCTAGGAGTGAGATGAGGAGAAACTTCTTTACTCAGAGAGTTGTAGTATTTTGGAATGTGCCGTCTGGGGTAGGAGTGGAGGTGGTTTCCATAGACGGTTTCATAAAAACATAACAACCAGGAGCAGGAGTAGGCCATCTAGCCCTTCAAACCTGCTCCACCATTCAATGAGATCATGGCTGATCTTTTGTGGACTCAACTCCACTTTCCCGCCTGAACACCATAACCCTTTATTCCTTTATTCTTCAAAAAACTATCTATCTTTATCTTGAAAACATTCAATGAAGGAGCCTCAACTGCTTCACTGGGCAGCGAATTCCATAGATTCACAACCCTGTGGGTGAATATGTTCCAGCTCAGTCCTAAATCTACTTCCCCTATTTTGAGGCTATGCCCCCTCGTTCTGCTTTTACCCGTCAGTGGAAACAACCTCTCGGCATCTATCCTATCTATTCCCTTCATAATTTTATGTTTCTATAAGATCCCCCCCCCCCCGCATCCTTCTAAATTCCAACGAGTACTGTCCCAGTCTACTCAACTTCTCCTCGTAATCCAACCCCTTCAGCTCTGGGATTAACCTAGTGAATCTCCTCTGCACACCCTCCAGCACCAGGGCATCTTTTCTCAGGTAAAGAGACCAAAACTGAACACAATACTCCAGGTGTGGCCTCACTAACACAGTGTACAGTTGCACCATAACCTCCCTAACTCTTAAACTCCATCTCTCTAGCAATGAAGGACAAAACTCCATTCACCTTCTTAATCACCTGTAAACCAACTTTTTGTGACTCATGCACTAGGACACCGAGGTCCCTCTGCACAGCAGCATGTTTTAATATTTTATAATTTAGATAATCACTTTTGTTGTTATTCCTACCAAAATGGATAACCTCACATTTGTCAACATTGTATTCCATCTGCCAGATCCTAGTCCATTCACTTAAACTATCCAAATCCCTCTGCAAACTTCCAGTATCCTCTGCACTTTTTGCTTTACCACTCATCTTACTGTCATCTGCAAACTTGGACACATTGCACTTGGTCCCCAACTCTAAATCATCTGTATAAATTGTGAACAATTGTGGGCCCAACACTGATCCCTGAGGGACACCACTAGCTACTGATTGCCAACCAAAGAAAGACCACTCCACTCTTTGCTTTCTATTAATTAACCAATCCTCTATCCATGCTACTTTACCCTTAACGCCATGCATCTTTATCTTATGCAGCAACCTCTTTTGTGTGGTACCTTGTCAAAAGCTTTCTGGAAATCCAGATATACCACATCCATTGGCTCCCGTTATCTACCGAACTGGTAATGTCCTCAAAAAATTCCATAAGTTAGTTAAGCACGACCTGCCCTTTATGAGCTGCATCTGTCCAATGAGGCAATTTCCATCCAGATGCCTCGCTATTTCTTCCTTGATGATAGATTCCAGCATCTTCCCTACTACCGAAGTTAAGCTAACTGGCCTTAATTACCCGCTTTCTGCCTACCTCCTTTTTAAACAATGGTGTCACGTTTGCTAATTTCCAATCCGTCGGGACCACCCCAGAGTCTAGTAAATTTTAGTAAATTATCACGAGTGCATTTGCAATTTCCTAGCCATCTCTTTTAGCACTCTGGGATGCATTCCATCAGGGCCAGGAGACTTGTCTACCTTTAGCCCCATTAGCTTGCCCATCACTATCTCCTGACTGATAACAATCGTGTCAAGGTCCTCACCTGTCATAACCTCATTTTCATCAGTCACTGGCATGTTATTTGTGTCTTCCACTGTGAATACCGACCTGTTCAGTTCCTCAGCCATTTCCTCATCTCCCATTATTAAATCTCCCTTCTCATCCTCTAAAGGACCAATATTTACCTTAGTCACTCTTTTTTGTTTCATATATTTGTAGAAACTTTTACTATCTGTTTTTATATTCTGAGCAAGTTTACTCTCATAATCTATCTTACTTTTCTTTATAGCTTTTCTAGTAGCTTTCTGTTGCCCCCTAAAGATTTCCCAATTCTCTAGTCTCCCACTAACCTTTGCCACTTTGTATGCTTTTTCCTTCAATTTGATACTCTCCCTTATTTCCTTAGATATCCACGGTTAATTTTCCCTCTTTCTACCGTCCTTCCTTTTTGTTGGTATAAACTTTTGCTGAGCACTGTGAAAAATCGCTTGGAAGGTTCTCCACTGTTCCTCAACTGTTTCACCATAAAGTCTTTGCTCCCAGTCAAGTCTTTGCTCCCAGTCTACTTTGGCCAGCTCTTCTCTCATTCCATTGTAATCTCCTTTAAGCACAAACCACTAGTGCTTGATTTTACCTTCTCACCCTCCACCTGTATTTTAAATTCCACCATATTGTGATCGCTCCTTCCGAGAGGATCCCTAACTATGAGATAATTAATCAATCCTGTCTCATTACACAGGACCAGATCTAGGATCGCTTGTTCCCTCGTAGGTTCCATTACATACTGTCTAGGAAACTATCGTGGATACATTCGCTAAACTCCTCAAGGCTGCCTTGACTGACCTGGTTAAACCAATCGACATGTAGATTAAAATCCCCCATGATAACTGCTGTACCATTTCTCCATGCATCAGTTATTTCTTTGTTTATTGTCCGTCCCACCATAATGTTACTATTTGGTGGCCTATAGACTACTCCTATCAGTGACCTTTTCGCCTTACTATTCCTGATTTCCACCCAAATGGATTCAACCTAATCCTCCGTAGCACGATGTCATCCCTCACGACTGCCGGGATGTCATCCTTAAATACCAGAGCTACACCATCTCCCTTACCATCCACTCTGTCCTTCCGAATAGTTTGATAGCCTTGGATATTTAACTCCCAGTCGTGACCATCCTTTAACCATGTTTCAGTAATGGCCACTAAATCAGTCATTCACGATAATTTGCAATTCATTTACCTTATTCCAAATACTACAAGCATTCAGGTAAAGTACCCTTATGTTGGCTTTTATACCTATGTTTTGAATCTTAACACCTCTATCAGTAACCTCTCCCAAGTTATTTTTCTTTTTAATGTTTCTCCTAATTTTCCTTATCGTTGAACCCATATCTTCATGTAATAACCTGCTGCTTCGCTTTCCATTTATGTTTTTACATCCCATTTTATTCCTTTTAGTATTAACTGGGCTTATTCGCTGAGCTCTCCTCAGTCACTGTACCCTGTACTGTGGCCCTTTTTGATTTTTGACTATGGCTTCTCTGCCTCCACTTACTGCTTTTTGTTTCTGGCCCCGTTTTACTCCCCACCAACTTCCTGCATTGGTTCCCAAACAACATCCAGAAGGCAAAAGACCCTTTTAACACAGAGATCAGGTTTAAATTCTCTAATGCGAGCAGTTATCCCTTTGAAATCACCCAAATGAACACTCTTTAGCTTGTAGAGAGATCCATGCACATCTGCAGGCTTTCACTGCAGCTTTTCTCTCTGAAAACGAAACTAAAACCTCACGCTATAGCAGCCTGCTCAAAATCGATAGTAATGCATACAGACAGCCCAGCTCCACCCACTCTCTGACATCACTGCAGTAATAAACACCCATTTCTTAAAGGTACACCCACTACAGTTATTCGATAAAAAACATCCATTTCTTAAAGGTACATGACACCAGTGATCAGTAGGCCCAACCAATCCCTGGCCTCAAAGACTGGATACATTGTGCTCCATCAAATCTGATGCAAGTCATCAAGTCAAGATTACCAAAACATTGCAGCCAATTTTCAAACTTACTCGGTAACCCAACTCCCATCTCTCACCAGGGACTGGGATCACAGACACACGTTGCCCAGCCCTTATCCCGCGAACCCGCCAGGATTGACGACATACCATACATTAGGATCACGACGATATGAAGGCAGGACCTTACCAGGGAAAGTTGATCACTCACTCATGTGCCTCCACTACTCTCCTAAAGGTACCCTGCAATTCTTCAAAGTGAGTTCTAACAATTTGCACCGCAGAGCTGAGATCTGAGTTTTAAGGATTGATCTCTTCCTAAATTTAAGCTTAGAATTTAGCATTTACTTTGACATTAATCTTGATTTGTAGTTTATTTCACTGTAAGCCAATGGTAAACAAGCTGCCTGCTGGTGAAAGTTGCAGCTAGTTAGAACTGGTAATTAATGTCAGCAGAGGGATGATTCAGTTCCTTGGAATTTTTGCTAATATAAATACTTCTAATAAGTACTAAGCTCAGGGAAATTAATGCAGTGAGGGAAGGGATGCTGTTCTGGTATTTAAAAAAAACAGGTAGTGGTCTGAGAAAGGGAGCAGGAGACAGCAAGACCTGAGAGCTGAGGCATTAATTAAAATGAATAGCTTAAACAAGATACTAACTAAATTCTGAAAATCTCTATTCCCTCCTTTGGAATCTATTTACTATCTTCTTTCTTATTTGTACATGGGTGTCGCTGGCTGGGCCAACATTTATTGCCCATCCCGGAGGGCAATTAATAGTCAGCCACATTTCTGTGAATCTGGAGTCACATGTAGGCCAGACCAGGTAAGGATGGCAATTTGCTTCCCTAAAGGACATTAGTGAACCAGCTGGGTTCTTAATGACAGTCCACAAAGGTTTCATGACCATCATTAAACTTGTAATTCTAGATATTTATGCAATTTAAATTTCATCATCTGCCATGATGGGATTCGAACCTAGGTCCCCAAGCATTATCCTGGGTCTCTGGATTACTAGTCCAGTAACAATACCACTACACCACTGCCGCCCCTTGGTACAAGATGGATAAAGGTAAATTTCTAAAGTTAGAACCAAGTCAAATACGATATGTTGAGAGGGAAAAAGATGTGCAGAGGAAAATAAGACTGATAAAGATATATCAGAATAGAATGGCAATTAAATGAGAAGTACCTCAAAAAGCTTTTACTGCAGGTAAATCGTAAGCGGGTCATTAAGTGGTGGAGTGCAGCCCATTAGGGACAAAGAAGGCTCGGAGATGCACAACAGGGCATATTAATGACAACTTTGTATCAGTGTTTCAGAAGAAAAAGGACTCTGGCAAAATGTCACCCCAATTTTATTGCTTCATTTAAATACACACCACCAATATTTGGGCGAGTGGTTCCAGTGCATAGTAGGAGCTGTCAGAAATCCCATTACCAACTAAAAGATGTCTGGGATCTGCACCCGGTGGCGTGAATCTACAGGTAGTATTCCAAAGAAGATCAACCCTGTTTTAAATTCCAGTAGATGAATAAAAAAACGATTTCATAACAGAAGGCAGTTCAAGTTATTTATATTTAGCAACCACGACCCAATTTCAACATTGCAATATTAAATGACTAATTATTTCTACAACCACATGCAGGCAACTGTTCCAAAACAAAAATATTTCTTGATGAGAAGAAACCAGGATACAAACTCATTATATAGCGAAAACGCGCCTGAAAAATTGCAGATAGGATTCACTAGGTTATTGCTCAATATATGTTTTAGGAATAAACTTCCAAAGGCTTTGCTGGGGCCAAGACACATTTTGAAATTCATTGGCATTTATATATTGTGCCCATCAGTTTTTTTGGGGGGTGAAAAATTAGTATGGGAGAGACCCTTTCCAATCCACAATCACTGCACCAATCTCCACCAGAGGCACACCAGGGTCAAATTGGAAGCCAGCGATTTCCAAATATCCAGAGCATCTGCATGAAACAGGTATTATGCTAATGTATAAATAGGTGAATATTGTAATAAGGATGGCGACATCAGTTTTAGGACCTCACTGGCAATTTTACACCAACAAATGTTAAACAGTTGAACAAGGGCCATTTTTTAAACCAGCCTGAGATTTTCCCAACCTGCTTTCCATACCCTCCGAACATCATTCATCAACCAAGAAGGTAGTATCGAAGATGGCAAAATGTTGACAATGCTTTAGAATCATAGGATCGTGGAAATTACAGTGCAGAAGGCCCATCGAATCTGCACCGGCCCTTGGAAAGAGCACCCCACCTTAAGCTCACACCTTCACCCTATCCCCGTAACCTCACCTAACCATTTTGGACCAAGGGCAATTTAGCATGGCCAATCCACCTAACCTGCACGTCTTTCGGGACCTGTGGGAGGAAACCGGAGCAGCCTGATGTAACCCACGCAGACACAGGGAGAACGTGCAGACTCCGCACAGACAGTGACCCAAGCTGGGAATTGAACCCGGGACCCTGGAGCTGTGAAGCAACAGTGCTAACCACTGTGCCACCATGCCGCCCCTTTAAAATCCTGCTGACTGCTAACAAATTTCCTTTGGGTAGACAACTTAAATCCTGCTCATCTCGGAGCTCCCTGTGGGCAGGTACCATCCCTACTGATTGACTTGGCCTGAAACATTCAGCTCACCCCACCAGTTCCATAATTCTAGAATCAGAACAGAAAACCCAGATCCTACTTCAATGGAAATAAAAGCCAGGAGAGGGCATTGGTGAGATCACATCTAGAGTACTCTGTTCACCATTGGTCCCCTTATTTAAGGTAGGATGCAAATGGTTGGAAGGAGTTCAGAGAAGGTTTACTAGACTAATGGCTGGAATGGGAAGATTGTCATATTGGGAAAGGTTCGATAGGCCAGGCTTGTATCTGCTGGAGTTTAGAAAGGTAAGAGGCGACATGATTCAAAAATGTTAAATCCTGAGGGGCCTTGGCAGGGTAGGTGTGGAAAGGATGGTTCCTCTAGTGGGAGAATCTAGAACTAGGGATCACTGTTTAAAAATAAGGGGTTGCCTATTTAAGACAGGTAAGATGATGTGCGGGATTCTCCGATTGCCGATGCCAAAATCGCATTCGGCGATTAGCCGGAGAATCCGTTTTTATACCGAAATCGGGGGGCGGTGCCATTTTTCACACGCTCCGCCTCCTCAAAAAAACAGCATAATCGCCGAGTCCGCCTCGGGACATCACTTGAGGCCCTCCCCCGATACTCTGCCCCTGATGGGCCAACTTCCCTCACAGTTTTCGGGGACCTCGAGTTGCCACAGTCCGGGGGGGGGGGGGGGGGGGAGCCGTTCTGCTGGCTGGGGCTGGGGGAACTGGTGGGGTGTGATCCTGGGTGGCGACGGGGGTTACAGGGTGGCACTATCTGGCAGGCCAGGTCCATGCGCGGCCAGCGCCATGTTGTATGGCGCAGCCAGAGCCATGTTGTATGGCGCGGCTGCCACAGGTCACTGCCATGCGCATGCGCGGCCACCAACCCAGCAATTCGCCATCCGTATCTGCAGGTGAAGCCAAGGGCTTTATGTGGCCTGGCTGCTAGTCCCCCACCGGGCGGAGCATCGTGCGGAGGCGCCGCCGACCTTTTCATTGTAAAGCTAGGCACTTCCTCCGGACATAGCCTCAAAATCGGAGAATTCAGCCCGGTGTATTTTCTTTCATAGAGTAGGGATTCTTTGGAACGCTCTTCCTCAAAAATTGGTGGAAGCCGACTCTTTAGATTTTTTTTACGCCATAGTTTCTTGATAAGGGAGGTGAATTGTCACAGGGATAGCTGATAATGTGTAGTTGAGGCTGCAATCAGATCAGCCATGATCTTGTTGAATGGTAGATGACTCAGGGCCAAGTGGTCTACCCTTATTTCTAGCTCATATTTTGTATGAAGAATGAGGGGCATCAATCCACATCAAGCATGGAGGCAGGTCTCTATGAACTACCACAGCTGGTTCACAGATTGAGCCCATTCTGTTGGTGCCATTCTGCACCAACTTTAGCTATCTAGCCATCTAAGCCAACCACCCCATATCATGGTTCTTTACTGAACTAGTCAGCAGTATTACTCACAAGGCCTTCAGTAGGAAGAGGTTTGGAGGGGCAGAAGATTGTGTGTGTGAATTAAAATAGGTACAAGTTTTATTGACATTACCAACTGCCAGTAATTATTTTAGTACGACTGAAAATGCCAGATTAGCCTTTGTTATAATTACTTTTATGTCAGCCACACTATGGGATTGTGGATAGTGTCTTGAGATGGATAGAAAGCAGGTTAGCAGACAGGAAGCAAAAAGTTGGAATAAATGGGTCTTTTTCCGTTTGGCAGGCAGTGACTAGTGGGGTACCGCAAGGATCTGTGCTAGGACCCCAACTGTTCACATTATATATTAATGATTTGGATGAGGGAACTAAATATATCTCAAAATTTGCACATGGTACAAGGTCGGGTGGGGAGATGAGCTGTGAGGAGGACGCAGAGATGCTTCAGTGTGATTTGGACAGGCTCAGTGAGTGGGTATATGCACACCAGATGCAATATAATGTGGATAAACGTGAGGCTATCCATTTTAGTAGCAAAAATAGGAAGGCAGGTTATTATCTGAATAGGTGTAAATTGAGAGAAATGGATACTCAGCGAGACCTCAACGTCGTTGTGCATCAGTCGCTGAAAGTAAGCGCGCAGGTACAGCAGACAATAAAGAAGGCAAATGGTATGTTGGCCTTCATAGCGAGGGGATTTGTGTATAAAGATGTTTTACTGCAATTGTATAAGATATTGGTGACGCCACACCTAGAGTATTGTGTACAGTTTTGTTACCCCTATCTGAGGAAGGATGTTTGTGCTATGGAGGGAGTGCAGCGAAGGTTTACCAGGTTGATTTCAGGCAGGACTATCGTATGAAGACAGACTAAATCGGTTAGGATCATATTCATTGCAGTTTAGAAGAGTGAGAGGGGGTTGCATAGAAACTTATCAAGTTCTAACAGGATTAGACTGGGTAGATGGTGGGGGAGTCCAGAACTAAAGGTCATAGTTTGAGGATATGGGGTAAATCTTTTAGGACTGAGGTGAGGAGAAATCTCTTCACCCAGAGAGTGGTGAATCAGTGGAATTCACTACCACAGAAAGTAGTTGAGGCGAAAACATTTCAGAAGGAATTAGATATAATTCTTGGGGCTAAAGCGAACAAGGGATGGCGGGGAAGACGGGATCAGGGTATTGAACTTGATGATCAGCCATGATCATGATGAATTACGGAGCAGGCTCAAAAGGGCAGAATAGCCTCTTCCTGCTTCTACTTTCTATATATGTTACTCTGTATGTTCCTATGAAAATAATGTTTGATAATTTATCTGTTGACCATTTATAGAACCTTGCTATACAAATTGGTTTCCATGGTTCCTTACCATACAACAACGAGTCACGATAAAAAGTATATAATTGACTGCAAAGAACTTTGGTCATGAAAAAGCTACATAAATCCAAGTTCTTTCCAATTTTCTTTCAATATGACTTCTTTGTTTTGTAAGTGGTCACATCTGTTGTAATGCAGAGCAGCAGAGAAAAATATCTCCAAAGATCACCACACGATGCAGTTACCAGCATTTAAATGAAAAAAATATCTGAAACAATGCTTTCTGACAGCTGTCGTTCCTGTCTGAACAATTAACATGCCCACGCCAACTTTCTTAACATACTACACAAGCAAAATACTGCAGAACCGGATGCTGGAAATCTGAAATAAAGACAAAAAACGCTGGAAATACCCAGTAGGTCAGGCAGCATCTGTGGAGAAAAATAGAGTTAACATTTCAGGTCAATGATCTTTCATAACACAGAAGAAAGACAAAAGTGTAGCAGTTTTTAAGCCAGTGGAGGGGCGGGGTGCAATGGGTGGGGGAAGGAGGGCGGGGTCATGGAGAAGGCAGAGAGAACAATGGGAAGGTTGAACAGAGGCCTAACCAGTTCCCATCAACCACCACTTTCCAATGCCTGACTGAACTTCTCACTCTAACCAACTTCTCCTTCACTCCACTTACCTTCCAAATAAAAGTGTTCCCATGGATACCCGCAAGGGTTGTAGTTATGCCTGCCTCTTTGTGGGACATGTGGAACATCCATTATTCCAGTGCTATTCAGCGGCCCTCCCCCTCAGTTTTTCTTCTGCAATATTGGTGTCTGCGTTAATGCCCCCACTTGGTCTCGCTATGAACTGGAAAACTTTATTAACTTTGTTTCCTATTTCCACCCTTCTCTCGCCTTCATCTGATCCACCTCGGACTCTTCCCTTCCTCAACTTTGCCGTCTCCATTTCTGGAGATAGGTAATCAACTCATTCGCTACAAACTCACTTTCTCGCATCCTGCTTCCTGTAAGGACTCTATTCCCAGTTTCTACGTGATGATGCAACCTTCCACAACAGAGCTTCTGATATTTCTTCATTTTTTTCCCCCCTCAGCCAAGAATTCCTACCAAACGTAGTTGGAAGGACCCTCCACAGTCACTGATCCATTAAAAAAAATTGTTTTTTAATGTTAATTTAAAAAATTTCAGCGCAAACAAAATAATATAAAACAATTAATCCAAGTTACAATATCGAATTACAAGACAAACAAGCAAAAGCACAAATTAACTTAACCTCACAGAACTAAATTAAACCCCTTAACAACTGACAGTGACCAGCTCTTTAAAAAAGGAAATGAATGGCTGCCATCTTAGGTAGAATCCTTCCACCGAACCCCTGATGGTGTACTTAACCAGATGGTGTATTTAATCTTCTCCAAATGTAAGAAAGGCATGAGGTCACCCAAACAAGCCAAGGCATTGGGCAGAGTAGGAGACCTCCACCCAAGCAGAACTTGTTTCCTAGCTATTAATGATGCAACGGCGAGGACATTAGCCTTCACCCCCATCTGCAGCACCGCCAACTCTGAAACCCCGAAAATGGCCATCAGCAGACACGGCTCCAAATCAACATTGAGTATCTCTGACATGGTGCTGAAGAAAGAGACCCAAAATTTAATGGGCGCCAAGAACAATGCTCACACCTGTCCTCCACCCAGAGAAGATGAGCCCTGTGAACCATATTGAAATGGATCAGACTAAGCTGAGCACAAGGAGAGGAGCTGACCCTGTAAAGGGCCTCATGCCATTCCTCATCCAGAATGGGATTTGCCCTCCCATTTCACCTTTACCTCATTCAACGGAGCCGACTCCACTGACAGGATCTGGCCGTATATGCACAAAATAGTACCCCCACCAGGCACGGCCAAAGACAAAATCCTCTTCAACAGGGTGGAGGATGGCGCCACGAGGTAAGAGGAAAAAGCCTTGCCCGAAAAACTGTACATCTGAAAGTATTTGAACAGACAGGAACCCAGGAGTTGAAATTTCTCGGACAGCTCGTTAAAGACACCTTTCCTTCAAGAGCAAGTCCCCAAATCTCTCCAAACCCTTCCCTTCCCATGACCAAAATGTTGAGTCCAAACCCATTGTCAAAAAAAGGCGACTGTTACAGATAGGGGCCAGCAAAGACATGGAATTGAGTTTAAAATGCTGTTTAAACTGCTTCCAGATTTCCAGGGTGGACACCACTACTGGATTCAGAGAAAATCTTACTGGAGAGAAAGGCAGCAATGTGGCTAGAATACCTGCTGCGCAGTAGGAGGCCATTCAGCCCATCGGGTCTGCACCGACTGTCTGAAAGAACACCCTACCTCAGCACATTCCCCCACCCTATCTCCATAAACCCCACCTAACCTGCACATCTGTGGACACTAAGGGGCAATTCAGCATGGGTAATCCACCTAACCTGTTCACCTTTGAACTGTGGGAGGAAACCAGAGCACCCAGAGGAAACCCACGCAGACACAGGAAGAAAGTGCAAACTCCACACCGACAATCACCCAAGGCGCTGAGGGGCAACAGTACTAATTACAATGCCACTGGTCCGCCCCATTACTGTACCACGGCAAGCAAACTTATAGGAAACCGCCTCCATTTGTCCCCATATAGAACCCTGATCACTGAACCACCCCAGTACCTCTGAATATTGGCTTTCCAATAGTGAAAGAATAAATTGGGTAAAGTCAAGCTTCCAGATTGCCCATCTCTCTGGAGGAACACCCCACAGATCCTTGGGGTCTTCCTCACTCAAATAAGTGAGAACACTAATTTTATTGACTTTGAGAAAGAAGGAAGAAAAATGGGAAGTCACATTCATCTTAATAATCTGAAACTTCGCGCCAAGGACAGGGGGAGGCTGTCCCACTTCTCTAAGTCCAATTTGATATAATTAATAATAATAATCTATAATAGTGTCACAAGTAGGCTTACATTTACACTGCAACAAAGTACTGTGAAAATCCCCCAGTCGCCACACTCCGCCGCCTGTTTGGGTACACTGAGGGAGGGTTCAGAATGTCCAATTCATCCAACAAGCACATCTTTCGGGACTTGTGGGAGGATACCGGAGACCCCGGAGGAAACCCACGCAGACACAGGGAGAATGTGCAGACTCCGCACAGACAGTGACCCAAGCCGGGAATCATACCTGGGACCCTGGCGCTATGAAGCAACAGTGCTAACCACTGTGCTACCGTGCCGCCCACCATTGATTAGGGAACTTAAGGTGAAGGAACCCTTAGGGGGCAGTGACCACAATGATAGAACTTACCCTGCAGTTTGATAGGAAGAAGCTGGAATCAGATGTAATGGTATTGCAATTAAATAAAAGTAACTACAAAGACATGAGGGAGGAGCTGGCCTGAGCTGATTGGAAAGAGCCTAGCAGGGAAGACAGTGGAACAGCAATTGCAGGAGTTTGGGGGGTTATTCGAGAGGCAGAACAGAAATTCATCCCAAGGAGGAGGAGGAAACATGCTAAGGGGAGGACAAGGCATCCATGGCTGACGAGGAAAGTCAAGGACAGTATAAAAGCAAAACAAAACATACAAAGTGGTGAGGATTAGTGGGAAGCTAGAGGATTGGGAAGCCTTTAAAAGAGAGCAGAGGACAACTAAAAACGCAGTAAGGGGGAGAAGATGAAATACGAGTCTAAGCTAGCAAGTCATATAAAAGAAGATAGGAAGAGTTTTTTTTCAATATATAAAAGGTTAGAGAGAAGTAAGAATAGACATTGGCCCACTGAAAAATGAGGCTGGAGAAGTAGAAATAGGAAACAAAGACATGGCAGAGGAACTGAATAGTTACTTTCATCAGTCTTCACGGTGGAAGACATCAGTGGGATACCAGAATTCCAGGAGAATCAGGGGGCAGAGGTGAGTGTAGTGGCCACCACTAAGGAGAAGGTTCTGAGGAAACTGAATGATCTGAAGGTGGATAAATGACCTGGACCCAGGGTTCTAAAGGAAATACCTGAGGAAATTGTGGAGGTATTGGTGATGATCTTTCAGGAATAACTGGAGGCGGGGAGGGTTCCCAGAGGACTGGAAAATGGCTAATGTAACACCACTGTTTAAGAAGGGAGGGAGGCAGAAGACGGGAAATTATAGGCTGATTAGCCTGACTTAGGTCATTGGTAAGATTTTACAATCCATTATTAAAGATGAGATTGCGGAGTACTTGGAAGTGCATGATAAAATAGAATTGAGTCAGCACGGCTTTGTCAATGGGAAGTTATGTCCGACAAATCCGAGGCACAACCTTAGACTAAAGGCACAAACCTTGAAAACAGAGATGAGGAGGAATTTCTTCTTCCAGAGGATGGTGAATCTGTGGAACTCTTTGCCGCAGAAGGCTGCGGAGGCCAAATCACAGAGTGTCTTTAAGTCAGAGATAGATAGGTTCTTGATTAATAAGGGGTTATGTGGGGAAGACAGGAGAATGGGGATGAGAAAAATATCAACCATGATGAATGACGGAGCAGACTCGATGGGCTGAGTGGCTTAGTTCTGCTCCTATGTCTTATGGTCCTTGGCAGGCAGGGTTCAGACTATTAAAATGAGGTTTTTATTTCTTTTTCAGTGTCTCTGCACTTTTCTCCACAAATCTTTATCAGAGTTAACAAACTTGTGTCCTCTTTTATTTGGGCGGGCAATACCCAAAGGATCCAAAGGGCATTCCTCCAGAGAGGTAGACAGTCAGGTGGTTTAGCTTCACCCAATTTGTTATTTCATTATTGGGCTGCCAATATTGAGAAGTACTGGGGTGGCCAAGTGATTAGAGTTCTGTCTGCGGGTAAATGGACAGAAGCTTCTGTCGGGGCGCTGGTTTAGATGCATTAGTAACAACCTCGCTTCTCTGCTGCAAGAGTTTCTTCAAATCTGGTTGTCGTGCCCACTCTGAGAATCTGGATGCAGTTCAGACAGCATTTTAAATTTAACCCCATGCCATTGTTGGCCCCTACAAGGGCAGCACGGTAGCATTGTCGATAGCACAATTGCTTCACAGCTCCAGGGTCCCAGGTTCGATTCCCGGCTTGGGTCACTGTCTGTGCGGAGTCTGCACGTTCTCCCCGTGTGCATGGGTTTCCTCCGGGTGCTCTGGTTTCCTCCCACAGTCCAAAGATGTCCAGGTTAGGTGGATTGGCCATGCTAAATTGCCCTTAGTGTCCAAAATTGCCCTTAGTGATGGATGGGGTTACTGGATTATGGGGATAAGGTGGAGGTGTGGACCTTGGGTAGGGTGCTCTTTCCAAGAGCCGGTGCAGACTCGATGGGCCGAATGGCCTCCTTCTGCACTGTAAATTCTATGTCTAGGTAAATTCTATTTGCACTAATCATCTCTTTGAGCTAGCGGGTTTCGACTCGATGTTTAGATCATGAGCGGGGAAGGATTTGGAGGGTGTTGGGGACCTGTTCGTGTTGGGAATGTTTGCCAGCTTTAAGAAGCTGTTGGAAAAATGGCAACACCCTAGGACCAATTTGTTTAGATGTTTCCAGTTTCGTGATTTTTTTTGCAGAAGGTTTTTCCTCCTTTTCCCTTGGCACCACCGTCCTCCTTGTTGGAGAGAATTCTATCTTTGGCCAGGTGTGGTTGGGGAAGTATTTTGGGCATTTATGGCTAGATCCGTTGGTTCCGTTGAATGAGGTGAAAGTGAAACGGAAAGGTGAATAGGTCCTATTTTAAATGCGATGGTGTGCAGCAAATCTCTTTGCAGGGTCAACTCCACATCCTCCTTTGCTTGGCTTAGTATGATCCAGTTCAAGGTGGTGCACAGGGCCCATTGGACCAAGGCGAGGATGAGAGTTGTTTCTCGGGGGGTGGACTAGTGTCCCAAATTATTAAGCGCTTGGATCTCCCTTTTAACTCCTTGTCAGAGATTCTTAATGTCAAAATGGAGCCTTATCCGTTGGTGGCTACTTTTGGGGTGATGGACTCGCTTGTATTGCTGACAGGAGTGACGGTGAGGGCAGCACGGTGGTGCAGTGGGTTAGCCCTGCTGCCGCACAGCGCTGAGGTCCCAGGTTCGATCCCGGCTCTGGGTCACTGTTCGTGTGGAGTTTGCACATTCTCACCGTGTGTTCGTGGGTTTCACCCCCACAACCCAAAAATGTGCAGGGTAGGTGGATTGAACATGCTAAATTGCCCCTTAATTGGAAAAAAATGAATTGGGTACACTAAATTTATTTATTTTTTTAAAAGAAAGAAAAAAAGAGTGATGGTGGATGTCCTCGCTTTTTTTTTTTAAAAATACATTTTTTTTATTCTCCTCCATTTTCACATTTTCTCCCACATTTACATCCATCAATAAACAATAATCAGCAAGATATGTCAGTCCCCATAATAACAACAACGATCCCATCTACCCACCAACCCCCAAACCTCAACCCGCAGGTTTACATAAACAAATGACAAAAATAAATCAGGGATTACCCGTAGTCACCCTTAATCTTACACAGCTCCCACCCCCCCACCCCAGGTCTCCAGCTCCTCCCGTCCACTGCCTCTTGTAAAACTCCTCCCCCTATCCTCGGTTCCTTCCCCCCCAACTTTCCACCCCGGCTAGACCACTCGGACCCTGTTCTGCCAGGCTCCGATGGCCGCAGCCCCTCCCCCCACCTCACTCCCGTTCACTGGCCAGCACACACCAGCCAGCGTGGAGGCCCCCTCCCGGGTCCCTTTCCCACTTGCCCGGCCCCAGGAAAGCCATAAGATCCCCTTTTAGCACACAAACCCCGCCTATCCACCTACACCCCAAAGAACTCTAATTTTGAGTGAAAGTCCCGTCCCTTCCCTTGTCCAAATATATACCACCTTGGCTCCTTTAATCTCTACACAGTGATACAAAAAAAGAAGAAAATACAGTCATGAGGTCACATCGGCACATGGCCATTCCTCAATTTGTCAGTTCTGCCACAGTCCTTCTGCTTTCGCAAACTCCTCCGCTGCTTCCGCCGTTCCAAAATAAAAGTCCCTAAGCTTGTAAGTCACCCTCAGCTTCGCTGGATATACAATGCCGCACCGCACCTTGCTAATGTACAGTGCCCTCTTCACCCAATTGAAGGCAGCCCACCCCCTTGCCAGCTCCACCGTAAAGTCCTGGTATACACAGATACCAGCTCCAGCCCACTGCACCACCCGCTTCTGCTTGGCCCAGCTCAGGACCTTCTCCTTCACCCTGTACCTACGGAAGCACAGAGTCACTGCCCTTGGCGGCTCACTCGCCTTTGGTACAGGCCTCCACGACCGATGAGCCCGATCCAGTTCATATCAGGAGGGGTCCTCCCCCTCCCCCAGTAGTTTTGCCAGCATCGCGGCAAAATACTCAGTCGGCTTCGGTCCTTCAACTCCTTCGGGCAGCCCCACAATCCTCAAGTTCTGTCGCCTGGATCTATTTTCCAGGTCTTCCATTTTTCCTCGCAGATCCTTGTTAGTATCCATCACCTTCCGCATCTCTTTCCCCATCGAGGCAAGTTGATCACCGTGCTGCAATAACGTCTCCTTCACTTCCTTCAGCGCCTCCCCTTGCTCTCGCACCTCCGGCCTCACCGGGGAAACCGCCTCCTCCACCAGCACACTCAAGACCTCCCTCATCTCCTTCCTCACCGTCTCCATGCATTTCGCAATCTGCGCCAACTGCTTTTCAAATTCCGCAGCCATCACCTTGGTTATTTCTTCAGCCGTAAGCAGTGCGGCCTTCCCTGGTGCTCCAGCCTCCAATTTTCCTGGTGACCCCGCGGTGACCTTTCCATTCCCCAACGGACCTCCAGCTGGTTTTTTTTCGGCCGTTTTTTTGCTCACCCTCGACATTTTTCTTTGGGGGTTTTTTCCCTTCCTGTGTCTTCTCAGTGCCTCCTCCGTGCCTTCTCCCTTCTTCTGCCGCCTCCGCGGACCCTGGGACCGGGCTTAAAGCCCCGAGATTGCCGTTCCCGAGAGGGGGCTCTCCATTGTGTGGCCGCCTCTCGCCCGCCGTCACCGGAAGTCCGGATGTCCTCGCTTTTGCCTCGTTAATAGCCAGGAGGTGGGTTTTGCTCGAGTGGAGGTCTCCTGCTCCACCCATGACCTCGACGTGCTTGGGTGATCTCATGGAGTTCCTACATTTGGAGAAGGCCAAGTACACCATTAGGGGGTCAGTAGAAGGGTTCTACCTAAGATGGCAGCCATTCATTTTCTTTTTTAAAGAATTATTCACCGTGAGTTAAGGGTTTTTTAGTTTAATGTGGGGTTGTTAAGATTGGATGTGTTCTTGATTGGTGATTGAGTTCTTTTATATCTGTTTTATATATTATGTTTTATTAAAAGAGTTCACTTGTATCAATCCAGAAACAACAACAGCACAGTAAGACTAATATATACAGCATAAGGGTGGCACGGTGGCACAGTGGTTAGCACTGCAGCCTCACAGCGTCAGGGACCCGCCTTCAGTTCCACCCTCAGATGACTGCAAGAGTTTGCACATTCTCCCCGTGTCTGGGTGCGTTTCCTCTGGGTGCTCCGGTTTCCTCCCATAGTCCAAAGATGTGCAAGTTAGGTGGATTGGCCATGTTAAAATGCTTAGTGTCCAAAAGGCGTGCAGTTTAGGTGAGGGTATGGGATTACTGGTACAGGGCTGGAGAGTGGTAGGGTGCTCTTTCAGAGGGTCGGTGTCGACTTGATGGCCCGAATTGCCTCCTTCTGCACTGTAGGAATTCTAGAATAGAAAAAAATACTTCAACCGTCATGACTTTTCATGTAATTCAATCATATAAACAACAATTATTTAACTCAAATACAGAAGGGTCTTCGCAGAATTCAAACCAAGTTTCCGAACAAAAGTGTTTGCATCGTCTGGGGAGTTAAAGAAGTGAACATTTCCAACGACGGCGACTCGAAGGCGGGCCGGGTACAGTAGTCCAAACCGGGTACCCTTCCTGAATAGGGCAGATTTCACCCTATTAAATGCTGCTCTTTTTCTTGCAAACTCAGCGCTAAGGTCCTGGTACAGTGGATCGAGTGACCCACCCATTTAATGTCTCGATGCCCCCTGGTCCATAACAGGATCTGCTTTTTTTCTTTAAAGTTATGGAACCACGATCCAGCTCCAGGAGGAATTTGAGAACCTTCTTGCCCACCAACTTAAACAGCTTTGACAAAGAGTCATCCAGACTCAAAACATTGGCTCCCTTTTCTCTCCACAGATGCTGTCAGACCTGCTGAGATTGTCCAGTATTTTCTGTTTTTGTAACTCAAACAGCATCCTGGTTATGTATTCTGTGGGGGTGTTGCCCTCCGTTCCCTCCGGCAAACCCACAAGGCGGATGTTTTCCAGGTCACTTACTTTATTTTTCAAAAACCTATTTGCCTCCAGGTCCGAAGACAGGTCTTTTCGAGCGCCGTGATTCGCTCGCTATGGTCGGAGACGGCCTCCTCTATATTTTTGACCGTGTCACCCCAAGCTTCCATATTTTTGTTCTTCATTTCCGATTGGCTTGAAATTTAGTTTAGAGATTCATCCATTGACGTTTCCACTTCTCCGGCCAGCTCCAGTTGGTACTTTTTCAGCTCCGTCAACATAATGCAGCTGATGTCCTCGGCTGATGTTCATACGGTTGCCTGGGGGGAGGGGACGCTCACTGCCACCATTTTGTCCCTGCTGATTCCAGGGAAGCTTCGGGTTCTGAGGAACACACTTGGCTCACCCTTTTATTTTTGTTATTTTTTGGCATTCTTGTTAGTTGTATTGTTCCCCCAGCGATTTCTTCAATTTGTTTTGGCTAGTGCTGCTGTTTTAGCGCTTTACAGGTTGGGTCGGCGTCACCCAGTGCATTCCCTCCGATCACATCCGCTGCTGGAAGTCCATGTTAGTTTGTTATAATGAAAAAGTTTTTAATACATTTTTTAAAATTATACAATCATTGCTATTTCTAAATTTTAAAACTGGACTCCGAAGCTTCCCTGGAATCGGCAGGGGACAAAATGGTGGACGATGATTGAACACAATCCTTAAAATGGGTCTATGCAGAGAGGAGAGGACGGAGAAGCTTAGGGGGGGCATGAGGTCTGGAAAGGGCAGAAGGGGTGGAGGAATGCATCGGGATGGTGAAGGTGGTTGCCTCGGCTGGGAGTCTTCATGCTGGCAGGTAGGCTAGTTAACAGGAGTGAAGTGGGGGGCAGATCTGTGGAGGGAAAAGAGGAGGGGGGGTAGGAGGGGTGGTTGGGCCGAGATGGTTTTCTTTGTTTGTGGCTTGGGAGGGGGAGGGGTTTAGGTGGATCGGTTTCTTGGTGCTGGGGAGGGGGAATTGCTGATGTGGATGGAGTTGGTATGGTGCAGTTGGTTAAGGGGAGATGGTGGCAGGGATGCCCTGGAGAGGAGTGAGGCATGGACCTGGAAGACCCTATTGAGGAGGGGGTATGGCTGATGGGGGAGGGCAGGCCCGGCTGATCTCTTGGAACGTTAGGGGCCTATTATGAGAACATCTTTGCTCATTTGACAAGATTGAAGGCAGACATCGTGTTCTTATGAGAGACACATTTGGAAGTATTGGATCAGACAAGGTTGAGGAAAGGTTGGCTGGGGTAGGCATTCCATTCAGGGTTGGGCGTGAAGACAAGGGGGGGTGGCAGTGCTGGTTTAGTAAAAGGGTGGCCTTTGCACCAGGGAAAGTAGTAACTGACCCTGGGGGCAGGTTTGTGATGATGAGTGTGAAATTGGAGTGGGCACTGGTAGCATTGGTGAATATATATGCCCCAAATTGGGACAACGTTTAATTCAGAAAGATTTTGGCAAGGAATCAATTTCTTTGTCTTGGACAAGACATTGTTGGCGGGAGGGGTGGTTGAGTCTGAATATTTGGCGATCATGGTGTCCGACCATGTTCCATACTGGGTGGACTTGCAGGGGGGGGGGGGGGGGAGCTCCCAGAAGCCACAGTGGAGGTTAGATGTGGGGTTGTTAGCTGACAAGGAGATTTACGAGAAGATAGGGGTGGCTATTTGGAACTATGTGGAGCACAATAAGACAAGTGAGGTTTCTGCCTCTGTGTTCTTGGAGGCATTGAAGGCAGTGCATTAGAGGGGAGTTTTTCCACTCTCGCTTCGAGCACACAGGGAGAAGGTGGAGTAGTTAGAGAGGCAGAGGTTGGTGGAAGCCATTCTGGCAGTAGATCAGAGGTACACAGAGACCCCGGAGGAGGTGTTGTTAAAGGAAAGGAAGAAGCTCCAAATGGAGTTTGGGCTTATGTCTATGGGGAAGGCAGTGGAACAGCTGCGTTGGGTCAGGAGGGCGATGTGTGAGCATGGTGAGAAAGCCAGTAGGATGCTTGCACACCAGCTGAGGCAAGCAGCGGCGAGGGAGATTGGGTGGATAGGGGACCAAGCGGGCAAGGTTGTCACCAGGCCAGGGAAGGTGAATGGGTATTTGAGGCTTTTTACTGGAAATTGTACAGGTCGGAGCCCCAGCGGGGGATGAGGGTTTCTGGGTGGATTGGAGTTCCCGATGGTTGAGGAGAGGAAGGCGCCGGGGTTTGGTGTTCCAATTGAGCTGAGGGAGGTAAAGGGAATGTGGGGTCTCTGCAGTCAGAGAAGGCCCCAGGCCCAGACAGGTTCCCGGCAGAGTTTTAAAAGCAGTTTGGTTCTGAATTAAGGCTCCTATTAGCTGAGATATATAGTGAATCAGTGGGGAAGGGAGAGCTTCTGCCCACGCTGTCTCAGGCTTCCAATTAGCACATTTTTTAAAAGGCCCAAGACCCAGAGCAATGTGGATCATACTGCCCAATATCACTGTTGAATGTGGATGCAAAACTATTGATGCAAGTGCTGGCAACGCATTTAGAGAACTGTGTGCCAGGGGCCAGGCAAGGTTCATGAAAGGGCGGTAGATGTCATTAATGTCCGGAGTTTACTAAATATGATTATGAGGGGCCAGGAAACGGAGGTAGTAGTGTTAACGGATGCGGAAAAGGTGTTCAACCGGGTTGAGTGGGCATATCTATTCGAGGTGCTGGGATGGTTTGGGTAGGGATTTGTAGATTGAGTTAACTTGCTGTACAAGGCTCCTAATGCGAGTGTCCGGACTAATCACCTTAGTTCAGAGCATTTCGGGTTACACCAGTGGATGAGACAGGGATGTCCACTCTCCCAGTTGCTCTTCGCTTTCGTGATTGAGCCGTTGGCTATGGCGCTTAGCACTTCCGAGAGGGTGGATGGGCATTATGAGAGGGGATAGAGCATCAAAACTCCCTGTATGCAGACCATCTTCTGCTATATGTCTCAAACCCGGTGGAGAGCTTTGATAGGACAATGAGGATATTTGGGGGGGGGGGGGGGCTACTGAACTTGCAGAACTATTACTAGGCAGCAAATGTCGCAACGGTCCGGAGCTGATCAGTGGAGGACAGGTTGGTGTGGGGACGGATGGAAGAGGCCTCGTGCAGAGGGTTGGGTTTGAGGGCGTTCTTGCTGGCACCTCTTCTATTCTCGCCGGTGAAGTGGGAAATGGTTCAAAAGGGCACTTAGCACAGAAGATGGCTGCCTGACACACAAGATGAAGACACAGAGAATAAAGCAGACATAACTGATGCCTGGAGTCCAGCGGGGTGCCAGTAGGGCAGATAGGAACAGATCCAGGACAAAGAGAGCTAGACAGGAAGATTAAGAACTACATAAATGCGGGACACCACTTGAATAAAGCTGACTTCAGCCAAGGTGTACACAATGATATGCTAATACGAATGTCTTGGGCCATTTCCTAAAACAAAGGGACAATCGATACTGCTTTCCTGCTGCTGCCTGTAACCTATAAAACCTCTTTGACTGTGGCCATGTATAAATGGCAAAATGCTTACAAATAGCGATGTACAATCTATAAAATGTTTAAAGATAACAAGGTGATAATTGTTTTGTATCTGGGCTCATTGTGAACCCGAAGTGGCTGTTTAAAGATAACAAGGTGATAATTGTTTTGTATCTGGGCTCATTGTGAACACAAAGTGTGAAATGAATGACTGCCATTCAAACCGGGAGAAAGGCTGGCTACTGTACCGCGGGGTACGTACACTTTCTCCCGAAGCTTCGTGTAACAATAAAACTGCACTTATTTGAACACAGCAAGTCTGACTCTTGAAGTGGTTGATTTTTCCCACAACACCGGCCAAGTACTTCACAAGCCCTGTAGTGATATCAGCTTAGAGGATGTGAATTCAGTGCTAACAGCACTTTAAGATGGAAGGCATGTCAATGTGGGTTGCCATTTGTGACAATCATAGTTTTATCCCGGCAAGACTGGACTCTAAATTCAGGGTGTGGGAGCAGGCGGGGACAGAATACCTCGGTGATCTGTTTTTGGGGGGGGGGGGGGGGGGGGGGGGGTTCATGGAGTTGAAGTACCAGTTGCCAACGGGGAATGGGTTTCGCTACCTGCAAATTAAGACACTTTTTGAGGAAGGAGCAGGCCTCATTCCTGGAGTTGCGACCCCCAGCGCTACAAGATAAAACTCTGTCAGAGGACAAGATAGGGGAGGGTAAGGTTTTCAAACATATATGGCGAGCTGATGGAGAGAGATCGATCTTCCGTGGAGGAGGTAAGTGGGAGGAGGAGATGCAAGGGGGGGGGGGGGGGAGAGAAATTGTTGAAGCTGGGGTATGGAGTGAGGCTTTGCGAAGGGTAAACTCATCCTCGTCATGTGCGAGGCTGAAACTCATCCAGTTTAAAGTGGTGCATAGGGTATACATGACGGTGTCTAGGATGAGTCGGTTCTTTCCCGGAGTAGAGGATAGATGTGGGCGGTGTGCAGGGGGGCCGGCGAACCATGTCCACATGTTCTGGGCATGTCCAAAGTTGGAGGGATTTAGGGAAACATTCGCAGGAAAATGTCGAAGATTCTAGGGGTAAAGGTTGCTTTGAGCCCATGGGTGATAATATTTGGAGTTCGGAGAATCCAGGAGTGTAGGTGGGGAGAGAGGCTGCCGTGTTGGCCTTTGCCTCACTGATAGCCCGGAGGTGGATATTAGTTGAAAGGCGGGACGTGGAGCCACCCCAAAACAGGAGTTTGGGTGATTGACCTGGTGGAGTTTCTGCACCTCGAGAAAATAAAGTTTGCTATTAGGTGCGCAGAAGAGGAATTCTTCTCGAGGTGGAGGCTGTTCATCGACGAGCGGTAAAACATCAGCAAGGGAGGGGGGTTGTTTTCTTATTTTTGGAGTTGTTATTAAAAAGGGCGGCGGAGGGAGCAGGCTAGGGTGTTAGGATGAGGCTTCTGTTTGAGGAGTATTGGTGCTGCTGTTTTCGCTTTGTCTGTAAATATCTGAAAATGCCTCGAATAATTTTTTTTTAAAAATGGAACTATGCCTATGCCTGTCTGTGACTCCAGGACAAAATAAACTACTTAGCAGTTTCAGGAAAACTCACACCTGGTTATCTCTGAGGAGTCACTAACAATCACCTGGGGGCTGCACAGCCAACTTCATAGAGAGTCAAACAAATGCCTTTTGCATTTGATAATCCAAGCTTGCAAGTGGGAGGCAGATTGTTATACCGTCAAATCACTGTGAGACCGTGAGAACGAGTGAACATTAGGCTTTATTATCCATGAACTCGCCTGCCAGTGTCGGCTGTACAAATGAGTGCCACCCACAGGTGGCCGGTCCATATATTGCCCCGGTGAGGGTGGAGCCAGAGGCGGAGCCCACCAGGGTTCCAGTACAGTGCCTGGAAGTAGACAGTATCATCATTTCCAGGTCATAGGTCACAGCACTATACAGCCAGTTCATGCTTAGAACATAGAACAGTACAGGTTAGGTGAATACATTCACCACAAGAAGGTCTGCCACATAACTCATAATGGCTGGGAAGTATTGCAGTCTTTGAGACCCATTCAAATTCCAGACGGTGAATACACATCTTTCGTTGAAGACCTGATGGAGTGGTGGTTTGGAGGGGGGGGGTCATGTGATCTAGGCCTGTGGCTTGTTGAACAAATTTTTTTATTTTTTTTTAATGATTTTTACTGGGTTTTTGAACAAAGTATATTTAGAATAAGATATATTGGATATAGAAGAAAAGGGCACACACAAACATACCAACAACAAAAAAGTAATAATAAAAAATAAAAAGTAAAATAAAATAACTGGTAAGGTATTATGCACCAGCTCAACAGCAGCAACACTGTTCAATTGGCATAAGTAGCCCTTGCTGAACAAATTAACATTGCCTTGCTGACCTGAATAGCTCAGTCTGCCCTTTAACATCTGACTAGTCATACAGAAAGGAGCACTGCCCAGTGCGTGCACCTGGCCCCATTATCCACAGGGTCTGTTGATTCCTACAAGTGTGATTCCTTTCTGCATGCATTTTTCATCTTGTGTAGTCAACATAATCAGCAAAATGAACACCGCAGCATCGATTTTCAACCTGCCCACCTCAGTGAAGGAATGTCTCACTGGACTTTGATTCGGGACTCTTGAACTCACATGAACCAATATTTATTTTCTTTCTGGTCTCTGTGCTGCAAATCCTTTTTTTCTCTGGCCCTCTCTTTATTGCCTGAGTATGGAGATGATGTTCAAACACTCCTCCCACATTTTGAGTGTGTGCAAATAAACTAACCTGTGAGGCAGCAGTGCTAACCACTGTGCCACCGTGCCGCCCTCCCATCTCAAGTTTGCTGTGTGCTTGTTAACAGAAGCTTGGATTGTACAGAAGCCACCGCTTATCAAATGGGAAATAAATGAAACGCCTTTCTGTTTAAGGGTGGATGATGGGAGGAGAAATTAGTGCTGTTCAAACAACTAACACCTGCTGCAGTGTTCCAATGAAGCTCATCTTTAATTCGGCTGGACTCAACACCAAGTTCAACAATTATAAATCACAACCTCTGCCTGCATCTTGTACTTTTGCTGGCTTGTTTTTCTCTTTATCTCTTCTTATTGCATTCAGATGGTTGCTATGCAGTAAATCCTCACTTAAACAGTTGTGGCTGTGTTCAGAAAAATCGCAACATTAAGTGAATCATGGGTTCCCATAGGAATCAACATTAAAGCCAAAGGTAGGTTCCTTTGGACATTGTCTGCCCAGAAACAACAATGTACAAGTTGAAATACTGCACCATACATGTGCAACACCGCATTCCCAGCTGAAATAACTTACAAAATAAAATAAACCACTAAATATTTAACACTCACCAGTCTCTCTCTTAGGCAATACTTGTGCTCCTGATTAAGTTTCACTGCAGTCTGTGCCCTCCCAAATGAACCTTCTACCATGTTGGTTGGTCACAATGAGTTGGTGGAGGTGCTTGACCTTTTCAGGGATGCTTTCAAGTCATCCCCAAAGCATCTCAGGGGAAGTGACTGAGTGATTTAGCGCAGTCATTTTCAAACTCAGGGTCACTACCCGTGGGTGGGTCGCGGGCAGGTTTCGGGAGGGCCGGGGCGTGATCGGCCAAAGCGTTCCCAATCGCAGGAGGAACGGCAAACAGCTGCGGCCGGCTTTTAAAAATGCCAGCCTCGATGGGACTTTTGAGATTGCCGCCCATTCCGTGTATGCGTACCGGATCAAGCAATGTACAGGCCGTGAGCCCAGCGGAGTGGACCGCCTCCTCCTGACGTCGGCACACTGTCCAGGGCCAGTTTTTGTCAGCAAACAATGGAGTCGTCCCACCGGAAGCGGTGGCAGAGAGCAGGTCACTTGCCCGTACGCTGATTTTACGTGTTCTGGGCGCAAGAGAGATTCCTCCATTTTGCAGCTTCCAGCAGTGAACTCCAGGGCTTCTGTTGAACAACCCAGGAAGAAGTTGAAAACAGGAACAAACCAGCATAAAGATGATTACTTGAGGTCTGGATTATTAATTGTTCCACTGCAAATCAGGATTCAAAGTTCATGTGTGTTATATGCAGGGAAGTTTGAAAAACACTGTTCCTGTACATTTACGGTCGACATTTTACTATCGTCTCAGACCACAAGCCATTGCTTGGCATTTTCTGCAAAGATAAGCCCATTCCACCAATAGCTTCAGTGCGCGTGTAAAGATGGGCACTGCTCTTGGTGGCATATTCACATATCTTTCAGCATAGATCGGGAGCCCAGATATCAAATGCGGATGCTTTGAGCAGGCTTCCATTACCACAAACAACTTCTGAACCTCCCATCCGCAGGAGATCATCCTGGCTCCAAACCTTCTTGATGCCTTATCTATTTCATCTGTCCACATTAAAGCATGGACCAACATTTTGTCAAGAGAATGGTTAATGAGGACTGGCATTTCGATAAGTTGGAACCGATAATGCCCTATAGGCAGCGGAGAGACAAATCACTTTTGAGGACAGGGTCCTCCTGTGGAGTTGCACAGTAATAATGCCAACCTCGAAGCCTCTTCAAGAATTACACAGTGGTCATCTGGGGCATTGTAAAATGAAGGTACTGGCCAGGTGTTACATATAATGGCCGGGGATTGTCAAGGACATCAAAAATATGGTCAATCGGTGTGACCATTGCCAATCTCAACACAACCTTTCGCCTCCAGCAAGTTTGTACCCATTGGAGTGGCCAGAGACGAGACTCCATATAGACCTTGCGGGCCCTTTTTGGGTATGATGTTTTTGGTCGTTGTAGCCACCCACTCGAAGTGGTTAGATGTCCAGCCTACGCATTCGACCACCACAGGAGCCACAGTGGCCAAGCTATGCCAATTCTTTTGCCATTCATGGCCTACATAAGGTGATTGTCTCAGATAGTGGTACTGCCTTCAAAGGCGCAGAATTTCAACTCTTCGTGAAATCCAACAGGATCCAACACAGAAGGGCAGCCCCCTACCATCCCGCATTAAACGGGCTGGCTGAAAGAGTATTTCTTGCCATAGAACCATGTCTCAACTTTCAAAGTATCGATGAAGAAACAAGCTCATAGACCACTGTTGCTTCACATGGCGGGCATCTTGCTTGCGTAGAATTCCATCCCGCATACCACCACTGGGAGTACCCCGGCTGAGTTGTTAATGGGCCATGTCTCAGGACCCTCAGGGAAAATGTTTCCTTTACTACACTCTTTGGCTTTTGCATCATGAAATTGTTATTGTCATTTAAATTTACCATATCCGCCACCCTATCCCTCAACCTTCCCTTGTGTTCCTCACCTCCCTTCAATCCCACTGACTTAAAAATTCCTACATTTCTATCATTCTTCAGTTCCAATGAAACGCTAACTCTGTTTTGCTGCACAGATGCTGTCTAAAATGCTGGGTATTTCCAGCATGTTTGCTTTGTTCCTCAATGTGTTCACATTTAAAATGAGTTAATACTGGAGATAGAAAAATACAGTTGGGAATTTAGCACAAGTGAAGCCCCACCAAGTAATTTTGCACCGCCAAAACTCCAAACATGTTTGTGCGCATATAACAGAGTACATTGAATAGTATATAAGAAAAATATGGCAGGGAATGGAGGTCTGAAATAAAACAGAGCATGCTGAAAATACTCAGTAGGTCAGGCAGCATGAAGAGAAGGACAGAGTTGATGTTTCAGGCTGATGACCTTTCATCAGAACTGGGAAAGTTAAAAATAGGTTTTAAGCAACTGAGAGGGGATAGGGTGGGGAAGTGAACAAAAGGAAAGATCTGTGATAAGCCAGGAGAGGTTAAATGAAAAAAGTTTTGGTGGTGCAAGGCCAAAGGGGTTTATTTAAAATGATATAAGAAACAAAAGATGTGAATGAGAGAATAGGATAGATGCTGTCCAAAAGCAAAAACAGCCAAACTAAAACCATCACAGACAAACGAAACAAAATAGCAGCAGAGGTTAATGGGCGGCACTGTGGCTAGTACTGTTGCTTCACAACTCCAAGGTCCCAGGTTCGATTCCTTGCTTGGGTCAATGTGTGTGTGGAGTCTGCACGTTCTCCCTGTATCTGCGTGGGTTTCCTCTGGGTGCTCCGGTTTCCTCCCACAAGTCCCAAAAGACGTGCTTGTTAGGTAATTTGGACATTCTGAATTGTCCCCCAGTGTACCCGAACAGGTGCCAGAATGTGGTGGCGAGGGAATTTTCACAGTAGCTTCCTTGCAGTATTAATGTGGGCCTACTTGTGACACTAATAAAGATTATTATTATTACAGTTTAAAATTGTTGAACTCAATATTGAGTCCAGAAGGCTGGAAGTTGCCTTAGCAAAAGATAAGGTGTTATTCATCGAGCTTGTGTCAGGTTTCACGGCAACACTGCAGGAGGCTGGAGACAGAGGTCAGAGTGGAAAAAGGCGGAGAATTAAAGTGACAGGGGACCAGTAACTCTCAGAACGCATTCAAAGACTGAATGGAGGTGTTCTGCAAAGCAGTCACCCAATCTGTTTGTTGTCTCCCCAATGTAGAGCAGACTGCATTGTGAGCAGTGAATACAAGCAAATTGCTGTTTTCACCTGGAAGGAAAGTTTGGTTCCTGGATGGTGAGAGGTGTTGCATCTCCTGTGCTTGCATGGAAAGGTAAGCAGGAAGTTGGGAGTGATCGAGGATGGACTAGCCTGCCACAGGGGGAAGGTTCCCTCTGGAAAGACGAAATGGACAGGGGAGGGAAGATGTCTTTGGTGGTGGCATCTCACTGGAGGTGGTAGAAGTGTCGAAGGGTGATCTGCTGATCATGAAGGCTGGTGGGGTGGAAGGGGAGGGCAAACTAAATCCAATTGTGATTCTGGAGGGAGGGAGAGGAAGGACAAGAAATGGGACAGACACAGTCAAGGTCTCTATTAACCCAAATACATAGTATCAATGACAGTTTTAAAAAATAAATTTAAAGTACCTAATTCTTTTTTTTTCCAATTAAGAGGCAATTTAGCGTGGCCAATCTACCTACCCTGCATATCTTTGGGTTGTGGGGGTGAGACCCACGCAGACACGGGGAGAATGTGCAAATTCTACACTGACAGTGACCCGGGATAGCAATGATGCAGGTTAACAACTGCAAAAGAATTGCACATTTTCTCTATTCATCGAATCTTTTGGGTTTCATCTCACATCCTCAAGTTCCCCTCTTCTTCCCAGGAGTGGAAGAAGCCACAAACTCCTGCTTCTGACAGCCTCGACCCTCAAATCCATATTACTTTCAATGTGAAGGACTCAGACAGTCAAATCTAAAAATAACCTTGTCAGGATTCACCAAGTCTAGCAGTCAAAATGACCCTGTAAAAACAACTCAAAGTGACCTTTCAGCCTTCCTTCCCTCCTTGCTGAGAATGTCTAGTCTACATTTTGCTTCTTTGCCAGAAAGATAAAGCAAAGACAATGATCTCTTTTGTACAGGAGTTACCATTTAGAGAATCAACAGCCTGTTTTGCACACTTTCTTTTTTTATTCCATTAACTTCAAATCGCGTAAGGTAAAACACAAACCTCTGATTCCCTTGTGCTTATTCTGTTACTGTCGGAGGTGAGTTTCACCCCTCCACCCCCACCCCTGTGAATTTCCAAAAAAAAGATATTTCAAGACTTTTCAATGAAATGTTTTGATTTAAAATGTCAAAATAAGTCATTTTATGGCATTCCGTTAATTTGCAATACACCGTCAGCCATTTCGGGCGGTATGCCTGACGCATTTCTATCACCAACTCGAGGCATGGGACGTTAATGGAAAAACTATTTCTGTTCAATAGTTAATTTATTCATCAATAGGCGTTTCGTTTTCATTCACCGCATTTAAGTTACACTGTACAGTGGGTTCCTTGTGAAGCACTCCAATGACCCCTGGTTGAATCAGTTAGCTTGCTGTTCAAAACACTGTGAGGTCCCAGTTTAGCAGAGAGACATGATTGTGTGAAAGCACTCGAGTTGAGTAGTTCAGTATTATTCTCCATTGTCATCTCAAAACAGAAACCCTTGCTGCCTCAGCTTGATGGCAATTATGCAACACACTGCAACATTTTAACACTGAACCCTTTCCAGTTAATCATAATTCCTATTTATACACATGCCCATCTATTTATATATGTGTTGTAAAAACTGTTCAGCTAGAGCACATTTCTTGTTCTTCACACTTCAAATAACATACTAAAATTTCTGATTCACACTTTGAAGCACAAATAAGAAGCGCTCCTGAAACACAAAATAGTGGAGCTGGAATGAGTCTATTTGTTCACCTCTGGACGCTAGTTTACCAGCTGGTCTTTATTTCTCAAGGAACGAACTCCCACACTTTGAGAACAAGACATTAGACCCAAATTCCTGAGTTGGGGTGGAGGTGGAATCCAAGAATTGGACCCGCTTGGCCTTGCAATTTAAGGGCCTTTGGGTCATCCTATTGGAAAAAAAGGGTCACCGCTGGAATTCCAGCATTTCATCATGACAGGCCCCTCGAACACAACCACGAGTTCAAGATTGGGGTCAGAGTCATTTTCCAATAGCACATGGAAGTGTCCTCCATTGCAGTTTCACAGGTAGAAAAGCATCACAGTAATATTATGTCTATTTGGATTGACGAGCTTTCGGAGTGTAGCTCCTTCATCGTGTTCACTCACCTGAGGAAGGAGCTACGCTCCGAAAGCTCGTGATTCCAAATAAACCTGTTGGACATTAACCTGGTGTTGAGACTTCTTGCTGTACCCACCCCTTCCAACGCCAGCACCTCCACATCATCAGCAATATTATAACCATTGTGTCTTCCTGATGCTTTACTATGTGCAGCATTATGGAAAGCTGACACTTGTCATATACACAACATCGAATGTTCACAAACATACACATTCTCTCCTCTCAAGGTACTCCTCAAAGTCTTTGGCCAAGCTTTTGATGATCTAACCTAAGATCATCTTCTTTGGCGCAATTCCAATGTTTTTGTCCAATTATGCACCTGTGAAACATTTTGGGGAATGTTAACGGCGTTATACTTCAATTATTTTACCTAAGTGACACAATCAGAAAGCCCTATACAAATAGGGAACAAATATGTTGTGTTAAATGTTTGCCAATTGTGAATTTTTGAACTTTTTAGAACATTTCTACATTCAGCAAAACAGCAGCATCTGCTAGGTGGTTTCTGTTCTTTATAAACAACTTGCGGAGTTATTCAACTCCTAACATAATCAGCTGATCATTATGTTTATTTTTCTGTTGAAATATATGAGATTGTTTACTGGTTTAGGGAGCTTAGTTATGATAGTTACACTGGGGCTGCATTAAAATATTACAGCTCGCCAGACTATACAGATTCCTCAGCTCAAAATCCTTTGCAATGCGCATTACATGTTTTGCACGAGAACACAATATCCCCTAAAGATAACGGAAATATTTCTCAACAGTTAATTGTGTACTGAAATACTGATATTATTGAAACATCTGAAATCCTGAAGGCACGTGAAAGGGTGGATACCAGGAGGATATTTCCTCTTGTGGGTATCATGTCCAGTGTATTCTTGCAGTCAATAGTTTTTAAAAAGTGGACACAAACAAGCTATTAAAATAGCTGCTAAATTTGCGATCTCTGATATTTGAGCTGCAATCAGTATCAAAACACAGGTAAATATCTAATTAAATGTGGTTATTCACGGCCATCCGGGAAAGTCACACATCACTTTAAGGATGGGCCAACACAAAAGGGCTGTGGAATTCCAGACTGCCCAAGTCCCTGTTTCATACTGAACGAAAGGGAAGATCAAAATTATGGCAGAGGTGAATGGCTCCTCTTACCGTCCCATTGAATCCCAATGGCTTTTCCCATCCAAACTGGACAGGGTGAATCTTGTGTGAAGCACACCGGGGTAGCCATGTTTTTGTTTGCTTTTAAAAGTCAGTCATCATTGGTCAGAAAGGCAGACCATGAACGAGCTGCAAGTCATCGAGCAGCCATGGTAATTAACAGCAATATCTTGAAAGCAGGAGATTCCAGAGACACTGACTCACCTCTCCCCACATCCCCCTCCCCCAACCTGTCCCAGTTCAAGTGTGTCTGAGAAGCAGTCACCTAGCTATTTGACTACGAGAAACCGAACAACCTGCTGTGAACTTTTCATTTTACAAGAACCTTCCTTCAACTTTAAAGCATCAAAACCATCCAAGAACCATCCATGGCCTGCCATGCAGAAGAACTCAACTTTACCTGGTTTGGGGAGGGGGGGGGGGGGGGTGCACTGTAATTCAAATCTCCCCATAGCTCATAAACAAACTTTCATTTCCTCAAGTATTCCCAACTAGTGCCCACGTTAAAGAGCTTCTTCACAACCTATGAGAAGCTGGCAAATCTTTTAAAGCAGCGTTTTTCGAACTGTTTTGCCCGGGACCCATTTTTACCAACCAGCCAACCTTTGCGACCATGCTGGCTGTGGTAGTCACCACTGTTGTACTGTATATACTGCATACGAGGGTATTACGGTAAGGCCCCTGTACTACAGGTACGGGGGTAGATCCCTGCCTGCTGGCTCCGCCCAGTAGACGGAGTATAAATATGTGGGCTCTCCGAGCTGCAGCCATTTCGGCAGCAGCTGCGGGAGGCTCCACATCTCTACGTAATAAAACCTCTATTACCCTCTACTCTCGTCTCGTCGTAATTGATAGTGCAGTCCAAAATTTTAGTGTTGGTTGGGGTTACTGGGTTATGGGGATAGGGTGGAGGTGTTGACCTTGGGTAGGGTGCCCTTTCCAAGAGCCGGTGCAGACTCGATGGGCCGAATGGCCTCCTCCTGCACTGTAAATTCTATGATAATCTATGATGATAATCAATTTATTACACCCTGATATGACGTCTGCCACTGTCATCAAAGCCCTCAACACCATCTTCACACTGTTCGGTTTCCCCACCTATCAGGGCTCCTCATTTATGAGCGATGAGCTGCGCCAGTACCTGCTCAACAGGGGCATTGCCTCCAACAGGACGATCAGCTACAACCCCCGGGGAAACGGGAAGGTGGAGCAGGAGAATGGGACGGTCTGGAAGGCCGTCCAGCTGGCCCTACGGTCCAGAAATCTCCTGGCCTCCCGCTGGAAGGAGGTCCTCCCCGACGCCCTTCACTCCATTCGGTCGCTCCTGTGCACTGCGACTAACAAAACTCCCCATGAACTTCTCTTGGCCTTCCCCAGGAAGTCCACCTCCGTGGTTTCGCTCCCAATATGGCTGGCAGCTCCAGGACCCGTTCTCCTCCGCAAGCACGTGCGGCTCCACAAGGCGGACCCATTGGTTGAGAGGGTACAGCTACTCCACGCGAACCCGCAGTATGCCTACGTAGCGTACCCCGATGGCCGCCAAGACACAGTCTCCCTCAGTGACCTGGCACCAGCTGGGTCCCCCCCTGCCCCAGGGGCGCCACCCTCCCTCCCCCATGCACCCCACCATGGCCCCCGCTCCAGGACGATCCGTCCTCCCCTTGGTCCCACCCGGGGATGAAGATGAGGTCGACACGTTCCCGGAGTCACCGACGACCGAACCGACGTCTGAATCGCCACCAGAACTGCGGCGCTCGCAACAACGGATCAAGGCGCCCGATCGTCTAAATTTGTAACCTTTCTTAAATTTTAAACAACCTGTATGTAAATAGTTTTCCACCACCCCCGCTGGACACTTTTAACAGGGGGTGAATGTGACAGTCACTTTCATGTTGTATTGTATATACTGCATACGAGGGTATTACAGTAAGGCCCCTGTACTACAGGTACGGGGGTAGATCCCAGTCTGCTGGCTCCGCCCAGTAGGTGGAGTATAAATGTGTGTGCTCTCCAAGCTGCAGCCATTTCGGCAGCAGCTGCGGGAGGCTCCACAACTCTGCGTAATAAAGCCTCGATTACCCTCTACTCTCGTCGTAATTGATAGAGCATCACCGGCCGACCTTCACTTTCCTTTAATGTGTCAGGTGAACAGTCCTCACCATGTCACTTGCTTTGTTATTCAATGTCACATTTCTGATAATGACTTCAACTGATGATTTAAGATCTCACTACATCTACTGAAAAAAGAGGTTTGTTCTCAAACTCGCCATGTTTAGTCTTCAAATGTCTTTGATGTTTTGATGGTTTTAAACTTCCATCTGCCAGTGCTTCCCTGCATGTAACACATATGAACTTTGAATCCTGATTTGCAGTGGACCAATTAATAACTCATACCTCAAGCAATCATCTTCATGCTACTTTGTTCCAGTTTTCAGCTTCTTCTTCATGGGTTGTTCACCAGAAGCCCTGGAGTTCACACCAGCACTGCTGGCAGCTGCAAAATGGAGGAATCTCTCTCGCACCCAGAACACGTAACGTAGGAGGTGCGTGCATCGTTTGCTAAAAGAAAACTGGCCCTGGACAGCGCGCGGAAATCAGGAGGAGATGGTCCACCCCGTTAGACTCCGGTCCTGTGCACTGCTTGATCCGGCACGCATGCGCGGGATGGTCAGCAATCTCAAAAGTTGTGGCCTGCATTTGTAAACGCCAGTCGCGGCCGGTGGTCGTTCCTCACACGATTGGGAATGCCGCAACCGAGTGCTGTGAGTCTCCTGAAAACTGCCCACAACCCACCTGTGGGTCGCGACCCTTATTTAAAGTAACCAGAGTCATAGACTCTCGACATACTAGGTCAGGGAGTAGAAAAAGCCTGCGAGGTTCATTCCATCCTTTTGAGATCTCTGCAAGTTACAAAAAGACAAAGGCTGCTGCTCTCAAAGCTTATGAACTCATACTGGAGGAGTACCTCCAACAGTTCCAGAACTCTTGTTAAAAAAAAACTCGCACTTTCCTTGAATTGCAAGTAAATTGGTTCTGCACAGTGTCCGCAAGTTTTAAAAAACAATCGTACCTACAACGGATCAAGTGAAGTGATTTTGTTGGAGGAGTTTAAAAACTGCCTTCAACCCAGTCTCAAAACTTGTGCAGAGAAATAAAGGGTTTTAACAACCAGGAATGCAGTGACCATCGCTGATGACTATGATCCGACCCCCCCACACCTGCAAGCTCAGGCAGACCCCAGAAATTTGGGAAAGATAAAAAGGCAGGATAGCCATGAAAAGTAAAAGTAAAAAAGTAAATAAGAAAAGGTGTGAGAAGTCCTCCCCAAGCCCGAAGAGAAGGCTCAGGGAATCAAAATAATACAAGTAGGCTTGTCTGTTCTCACTGTATAAAAAGGCACACATCAAATCTGAATGCTGGAAGCCCAAAGGAAAGCCCATGGGTCTTATAAGAATTCACAAGATTAATAATAACAACAACTTGTCACAAGTAGGATTCAATGAAGCTACTGTGAAAAGCCCCTTTGTGTGATTAGTCCCATGGATGGCGTAAAAACTGAACTGACTTGCACGAATTGTTGATTTCACAAGTTCAATATATACAGGTTCAGACAATGGCAATGTGTCTAGGTTGTCATGATATGGTGACACAGGCCAGCGCGGTGGCGCAGTGGGTTAGCACTGTGGCCTCACGGCACCGAGGTCCCAGGTTCGATTCCGGCTCTGGGTCACTGTCCGTGTGGAGTTTCCACATTCTCCGTGTTTGCGTGGGTTTTGCCCCCACAACCCAAAAGATGTGCAAGCTAGGTGGATTGGCCATGCTAAATTGCCCCTTAATTGGGAAAAAAAATGAATTGGGTACTCGAAAATTTGAGAAAAAAAAGAAAATATATATTTTTTTTAATTAAAAAAAAACGATATGGTGACACGGTGCAAATGTCTATGGCTTCCTTGAGTGGCACATTTGTGAATGGGTTAGCAATGCCAAACAAGCTCATGGACATGGCATTGCAATCAAAATGCAAGTCCTGCGTGGTCTTCACAAAGGTGCAGGAACCTTTGCGATGAAGATGGGAAACTTGCTCAAAACTGGTTGTAGCAACCTGCCCAACTATTTGGCCAATTTATGTTGTGCAGAACCAGTCATAGGTAAGATATGGCAAAAAGGGACATCACTTTTGTGCCTTGGGCAGCCTACACATACAGTGACGAATCCCATCATATGTACCAACCAGCATCCAGTCACTCTTACACAGGTCCAACAAGCATTATTGTAATTTCAAAGCATGCTTCTAGTTTTCCTGAATTCTCAAAAGTGATGCTTTTGCAATAATAAATTATTCTTTCCTGTTAAGATTGGAAAAACATTTTGCATCCGTTAATAGACTCTAATAGATCATTGCAAATTGTTCCAGCATCAAACGCATACTGAAATTCCCAAAGGATAAAAAGGCTTGGATTTATATTGCATCTATCACAAACGAACAGGAAAAGGCCAGCTAGTCCATCAAGTCGGTCCCACACATGGTTAGCTGGAACATGATAACAAGGCACTTCCAAACTCTCATAACCCCAACCATGTATTCTCCTGGGAGACATTTTAAAAAAAAAAAAACAGAAAATAACCCCAGATCTATTAAAGGAAAAAGAAACTTCAGAAAGTTTCTACTTGCCGACCTTAGGTGATTGAAACCTGTCCAGGAGATCACATCAATTGCGTACATGTTAACTGCTAATCCACTTACATTCTATATGGTGTGATTCCTGCTGCAATCAAGTATCAGTCCAGCTCCCTCTACTTAATAGATAGAGGCCTTCAGGGGAACTTCCCTATTCTCCTCCTCATATCCTGGGCACAATTAAGAGCTGCAGAAACTTGGCTGAAATGGTGCAATTATTTGCCTGGGTGCCACCGGGGACGCCAGGGTACCAACCACCCTGCCCAGAGCCCAACCACCCAGGCAACCCCAATTCCACAATTGTGGAAACCAGTGCCAAATTCAGTTGTCGTTGTCAATCTTAAAACGGTTTGTGAGTTGGTTTGCTTCAGGTCAACAGCTCTGAAGTTAGGCAAGGGGCTCCACGAGAGGGCAACAATAAAAAAAAATCAACCATGGCAGATGACCATTAAGAGGAGCATTCAACTAGTTTTAACTTCTGGATGTAGAGTTAGGATCCCAGTTGGTGTTAGAACTGGATGGGTAGACCCCAGAATGGATCCCTGACTCAAAAGACTATGACTTGTATATTTTTTTCTAAAACGTGGAGGAACAGTCATGGGACCGCTATTTAGTTCCAACAAGGAAAAAACATTAAACATGAAAAATTATACAATATTCCTTTACTCCATTCTTATCTTAACAAATGGATTACAAAGTACATTTTAAGAATCCCTACAGTGCAGAAAGAGGCCATTCTTTCTTTTATTCATATACGGGATGTGGGCGTCGCTGGTTAGGCCAGCATTTATTGCCCATCCCTAGTTGCCTTTCAGAAGATGGTGGTGAGCTGCCTTCTTCAATGTTGTAGTCCCTGAGGCGTACGTACACCCACAGTGCTGTTAAGGAGGAAGCTAAGCATAACGCAGCTGAAGGTAGTGCACAGGGTGCACTTTTTAAAAATAAATTTAGAGTACCCAATTTTTTTTTTCCAATTAAGGGCCAATTTAGCATGGCCAACCCACCTAGCCTGCACATCTTTTGGGTTGTGGGAATGAAACCCACACAAACACATGAAGAATATGCAAACTCCACACGGACAGTGACCCGGACAGGAGCGAACCTGGGTCCTCAGTGTCGTGAGGCAGCAGTGCTAAGGTGAAACAAAGCTAATGTGGCTGGAAGTGGCTATGAGATCAACAGCAGGGGATTGGCGCCATGCCCGTCAATTCAATGGAGAAAGTAGTTTAATAATGTAAGCAAGTTGGGAAATGAGAGTACTGCGGCACATTTGCCTACATCCTGATATTGCTTCAACACATCACTCTTCACACCAACTTATCTTGAGGGATACAACATACCCTCCCTCCATTCTGTGCTCCGCTTCACATCTCCATCTATCCACTCACATTCACACATTCACCCTCACTCTTTGTGCAATGTCATGATTCTCCCTCAATCAATGGCAATTGTTTTCTAGATATTCATTCAATACTTGTCATTACTCTCACTCACAGGTCTCTTCACTCCATACTTTCAGAAAGAGAGAGTGCACAAGACAGGAGGAAGAGGCAGAAAACGAACACAGCTGCAGCAGAGGCAGCGATGGACATCAATGGAGTCTCAACATGCCCGGGTGTCAGGGATGGGGACATCCTAGCTATGAGGTGATATTATGTACCAGTCATGTGGCAGACAACATTCGCCCATCTTGACTTGATGTCAGCAGCAAGCAAACTGTGATAGGCAATTTAAGCTCCGAGTGCACTTTGGGAGCTAATTGAAATATACAAATGCGGTGCCCCACCTTTTGATGGCAGGCGCTTGCATGGGACACTATCCGCCGACATGAAAATGGCAATGGGCTCTTACACTACAGGTTGGGTAGATGTTCCTCATTTTTAAATTTGCAACCTGCTGCGAGTGGATGGTGAGGGAACAGATGGCGAGCTGCAACCCCATGACCCCCAAGGTGAACTACTAAAGGTTAAAGTTTCTCATATAACAAAATAATGTGCAAATGAGCAAGCTTGAACAACAATCTTCACCTGCTGTTACTTTACTATTGATTTGCCACTGGCAAAGAGGAACAAATGGGGGAGCAAAAATTGGGGTCGAGGGAGAAAATGGGGGTAGATGTTTATTAAATATATGCAGGAAAGGTACATTTCAATTTTTGGGAAATACATTCATTGGAGCTGCAAGTTTTGTAGCTGACACTTAACTATAGGAATTGCTTCATTTTTATAATGGGTTGGCTTCATACACAGGGCAGCAAAACAGTTTACACAGGTATGTATTTGCTGGCATAACAACAGAGACTACACTTGAAAAGTACTTCATTGGTTGTATTGCACTCTGGGATGTCCAGAGGTCATAAACATCACTATATAAATGCAAATCTTTCTTTCGAACAGTCCAAAAAGGGCAACGAAAGAGCTTAAAATAATTTTTGTTCACCGCATATTGTTGTTTAATAAAATCACTGAAATAATTTACCTGAGAGAAAAATTCTAATAATTTCTTACCTGTAATTGAACAGTAGACTATGTGTGGAGCAACCTCCTGTATGTGCCTGTATCCCAGACCCATATCTGCTAATTTTCCAGGAACATAATTTTCCATCAGCACATCACAAACAGATGCCAGCTGTGGGGTACAAATCAAAGGCATGTTTCATAATTTATTACAGATTTTATCCATTAAAAAACACACACATTACATTGGAATAATGATGGAGAGAAACACATTTTAAATAAATACTGAAGGAATTGCATGTCATCAGCTTTTAACCTCTAAACCACTGGTCTGTGCTAATAGTAAAAAGCTGAGTTTGGTTTTTAACAATGCAGCTTGCGCTAAAAGGGCATCCACTCCATTTTAATCCAATATTTAGTTCAAATCACTAGATCATCCAAATTTTTTCTGCACTAGAAGAAAACAATTTGAATATTATGAGTGCACTGTATAACATTAAATTAATCCAATGCCTTGGAGAATTTAGCTCTATTCCAGTGCTATTAAATGGTGAAGACAGTAACTAGGGACAGTACTGGACAGAGCTGGAAGTGGCTGAAACATCTGCAATTAAGTTAGCTTTACAGGAAAGCTCACGACCTGGAACTGGAATGGATCCCCAGATATTTCCACCAGCACAGTATTATCACAACTTGTACACATTTAAAACAATGTCGTTCAATAGAAATTGCTGACTAGCCACAATAATAATAATAATCGTTATTGTCACAAGGAGGCTTACATTAACACTGCAATGAAGTTACTGTGAAAAGCCCCTGGTCACCACACTCCGGCGCCGGTTCGGGTACACGGAGGGAGAATTCAGAATATCCAAATGACACAGGCATAACTTAGATGACACTATTTTAACCACATGCATTCATTTTGGGAGAATACACTTGGTTTTTAAAAAAAATATTTTTATTCAATTTTAGCAAATTTTCAACAACCCCCCCCTTACAGAAAAAAAAGCATAAAACACACAGATCAACATCGTACACTTATATTGTGAATTCCCCCAATGTACAAACCCCCCATGAAACAGTAATAAACACGCACCCGAAACCCCCCCCACCCCGGCCCCTGGGTTGCTGCTGCTGCTGACCACCTCCTAACGTTCCGCTAGAAAGTCTAGGAACGGCTGCCACCGAACCCTTGCACAGACCCTCGCAAGGCAAACTATACCCTCTCCAGTTTAATGAACCCTGCCATGTCGCTGATCCAGGCTTCTACGCTTGGGGGCTTTGCATCCTTCCACTGTAGCAGACTCCTCCGGCGGGCTACCAGGGATGCAAAGGCCAGAATACCGGCCTCTTTCGCCTCCTGCACTCCCGGCTCGTCCGATACCCCAAATAATGCTAACCCCCAGCTCGGCTTGACCCGGGTGTTCACCACCCTGGACACAATCCTCGCAAAGCCCCTCCAAAACCCATTCAGCGCCGGACACGCCCAGAACATATGGGCATGGTTTGCTGGGCTCCCCGAGCACCTCACACACCTGTCCTCTACCCCCAAAAAACCTACTCAACCTCGCCCCTGTCATATGCGCTCTGTGAAGAACCTTAAATTGTATCAGGCTAAGCCTGGCGCAAGAGGAGGGAGAATTAACCCTACCCAGGGCATCAGCCCACAGACCCTCATCTATCTCCTCCCCAAGCTCCTCCTCCCATTTACCCTTTAGCTCCTCCACCGAGGTCTCCTCCTCTTCCTGCATCTCCTGATAGACCGCCGAGACCTTGCCTTCTCCAACCCACAACCCTGAGAGCACCCTATCCTGGATCCTACGTGCTGGAAGCAGCGGTAACTCCCTCACCTGCCGTCTTACAAACGCCCTTACCTGCATGTACCTGAAGGCATTTCCGGGGAGCAGCCCAAATTTCTCCTCCAGCGCCCCAAGACTCGCAAACGTCCCATCTAAAAACAGGTCCCCCATTCTTTTAATTCCGGCCCAATGCCAGCTCAAAAACCCATCCATTCTCCCCGGGACGAACCAATGGTTCTCTCGGATCAAATTGGGGACCAAACCGAGGCCTCTACCTCACCCCTCCACTGCCCCCAAATTTTCAGAGTCGCCGCCACCACCGGACTTGTGGTGTACCTTGTCAGCGGGAGCGGCAGCTGTGCCGTCACCAGCACTCTCAGACAGGTGCCCACACAGGACGCCATCTCCAGCCTTTTCCACGCCGCCCGGGAGAACACACTTTGTATGGAATACAGGTAAACATTCTTCCGATGTATATGTATTCAACAAACATCAACTACAATTCACTGTGAGACATTGCAGTTATTCTCTTTCACTAACTGTGGAATTCTGACATGAATTTACAAGACACAGCACATCGGAGTACAACTTCTCAACTCTTGTCCAGCAATTGTAAGCAGCAAAACGTCATCAGTGTGATTGCTGAGAATGTTAACTCAGACAATGTTGGAGTCACAGCAACAGTGCTACTGTTTCTGTACTAATAATGCAGAGGCCCTGACAAATGCTCTGGGGTCACGAGTCCAAATCCCACCATGCAGCTGGTGGAATTAAAATTCAATTAATTAATAAATGTGGAATTAAAGGTTAGCCTCAGTAATGGTGACTATAAAACTAACAGATTGTCGTAAAAACACATCTGGTTCACTAATGTGTTTTAGGGAAGGAAATCTGCCATCATTACCAGGGCTGGCACACATGTGGCTGCAGACTCACAGCAATGTGGTTGATCCTTCACTGCCCGCTGATATGACATAGCACGCCATTCAGTTGCACCAAACCACTTCAGTGAAGTTGAAAAAAGAGGAAAATTAGACAGACCACCCAACATCTACCTGTATACTGGATCCGACGTTGACACACACTTGCAAAATCCTCCTCACCAACATCTGGGAATCTGTGCCAAAATAGCAGCCCTAAGGATTAATCAAACAACAGCCTGACAAAGTCTTACTCACTGAATCATGTTTTCCAGCTAATGCCCCAGATTCCTCCATCACCACCCCTGGGAATTTCCTGTCCCACCGGCAGGACAGAGATGCACGAACAGTGGTATACAGTCAGGAGGGAGTTCAACGCTCATAGAAACATAGAAACAAAGGAGCAGGACCTGCGAGCCTGCTCCACTATTCAATATGATCATGGCTGATCCTCAATCTCAATGCCATAGTCCCACTTTCTCCCCCTACTCCTTGATGCTATTAAAATCTAAAATATTGGCTGAATTCCCAGGCCGTTCATTGGCAGTGGGGTTCTCTGGTCCCACCGGCAGCGCACTCCCGCCAGCAGGTGGTTTCAATGGAAATTCCCATTGACAACGGCAGGAACAGGCTCACCGCCTCTCGCTGCCAGGAAACACATAACTGGGGGACCGAAGAATTCCGTACATTATATCTCTTTCTGGATCCCACGACGTTTCAGGTTAAATAGGGCAAGGGAACTTTCTGCCCTCCGTTAGTTAATGAATCAGTACTCCTCCATGTTGAACACCTCTTTGAAGTATGGTGGGTAGTCACCACCAATGGTGGCTCAGTCACACCACTACTATCCAAACTGGCTGTGTCCTGATGGACATATCTGCCTGGTCGGGCCTGTGGCAAGTACTGAGAGAAGCAGAAAGGAAAAAACGGTTTACCTCAATCTTACAAATCCACCTGTTGTAGATTGCATCTGTCCATGACAGTATTGTTGAGAGTGACCACCGCACAGGTCGTGGAGATGAATTCCCAAATGTGCTAAATGGGATAAATCCAGAACAGATCGAGCAACACAACACTGGGCATCCAGGAGGCACAGTGGGCCATCAGCAGCAACAGAATTGTATTCAACCACAATCTGGTAATTCATGGCGTAACAAATACTTCACCCTCCCATTGCTATCAAACCACAGAATCAACCATGGTTCAGTGAGGAGTTTGAGAGAGCAAGTCAGGAGCAGCACCAGGCATATCTCAAAATTAGGTGCCAACCTGGTGAAGCTTTGATGCAGGAATAGAGCAGATCAAAGCTATTCTGCAGGACAGCAGCTATCCTGATCAAATCAATGTTCGCTCCAGTGCAAACTCACAAATAAATCAAGACCCATCACTTTTGGATCTGAGAATCGTGCAACCCACCTCAAATTACCCTGGAAAGGCAAAGCATCTCAAATATTTGAACAACGGCAAGCCATTTCATGCTGCTACTGTGCAGTGATTTTGAGAGTAGTATTTCTCACTAACAGGGTGCTGCTGTAATTCCAAAAGGACCTTCTGCCTAGCACACAATTGAGTAACATCGTGTATCAATTTTAGTGCCAGGGCGATGCCAGGAACACAGGTCGTATGTCCTAGCGATTTGCTGATTGAATCAAACAGCATGTTCCTTTGGTTGTTTGTAATAGGTAGAGTGCAGACCATCAGCCCACGTTTGCAAAACCCAAAACAAAATGTCTACATTTAGACGTGATTCCACAATTGCTGAACAATCCTAACTGCGCTAATAGCTACACTAACAACCTATCAAAGATAATCAGTCCTAGCGATTGGCTGATTGAATCAAACAGCATGTTCCTTTGGTTGTTTGTAATAGGTAGAGTACAGACCATCAGCCCACGTTTGCAAAACCCAAAACAAAATGTTTACATTTAGACGTGATTCCACAATTAGGCAGCACTTGCTGAACAATCCTAACTGCGCTAATAGCTACACTAACAACCTATCAGAGACAATCAGTTGAGCTTGAAACGTGGCTCATTTACACTTTCCGGAAGTGTCATACATTCACATGCAGAGGCCCATTTTCTGCAAACAAAAGAAATACGTTCAAGTCTTACGCTTTTTCTGAATTGCCTGGGAGCCTATAGTTTCCCAACACTTTCTTCATGCCAGCACCTTAGCCAATCAAAGTCAACTCACTAACAAATACACAGAAACGTTTGTGTGCATATAATAGAATCAAGATCATCTGCCCAATGATCATTTCTGTTGTTCAATTGTTTATTGAGTGATCAACAATGAAATTAGCCACTCCTGGATTCCTAACTAGCTGCAGATGACTAGTGGGTACCATATTCGACAACATTGATCTAATACACATTTTGCCAATGCCACCTGTGGAATTGGCGAAATAGTAAAAACTATCACAAGTTTTCACAGTAATACATGCAGGATTGTACAGGCCTGGGGATAACTAACACGGCATCTAATTTTCCTTTGACGTATCTATGTATATTACTTATATTGTCTTCTGCGACTTACAGGTTCCTTCATAGCACCATGAAATCAAGATCTCAACAACATATGGTACATTTTGTTTTCTCTGCAACCAGTAATAACTTTCCTATTCCTGTTACACAGTTCCAACCCAGCAAATTAATGATTTAACGATTCACATCTTGAGCCAATTTGTTTAAATTTAACAAAATTATTCACAAAAAAACCACATGCCACAACAGACTGAATCTAGAATTTGAAAAATAGAATGTTTTCTTCCACTCCATCTCAAGAATCACCACAAGCCACAAGCCTCCGATACACATGAAAAACAAATTAGGAATGCAGTCACTGGTTAGATCTTGTATTAGTCAAACAAAGTCACGCTCAAACTAATCACATTCTTGAATGCATTCTCTTTCTTTTGACATTATAGCCACAGCTCTAAAACAAAGTTCCACCCTGGTCTTCAAAACGCACAAGACTTCTATGGCAGTTTGTGAAAATTCCACTGACGCACAATGTGGAAATCTTGTTTTCCTAGAATTCGCACTGCTAAATTGTAGCAATCTCGATAGTAAATTGAAAATGCTCCAGCCTCTGGTTTCCACCACTAGGTGGGAGTCTCAAGCATAGAATGCCCTGGCTGTGTGTGTACGGACAACCTGACTGTACTGGACCATGGAGCCTCCATGGCCATCTCGATAATTCAATTCCATGCTCACAATAACTTTCAGAAATTTCAAGCTGCTAATCCGAACTGATCTTGGTGCTCGAGAGTCCAGGCTAACATCCAACCCTCAAATAACACCATCAAAATATCTAATTGGGGCAATTAAATCATTCTTGTTTGCGGAGCCTTGTTGTCCGACGCTGCAAATAGCGACCACACTTCCCTACATTACTGCAATTACACTATTAAAATCTTCCATTGGCTGGGAAGTGCTTTAGGGACACACTGAGGTTGTGAAATGCACTACAGAAATGCAAGTTTTCCTTTATAACCGGGCATTTGTCTGCAGCTGAGGTTAGCAGACCCTTTCAAACCTCCAGGCTTGTGGGAAGAAAACTCAAGGTAAACTAACAAATACGAAACATAGACACTAAAACAGAACTTCAGTCGCCTGGGTCCAAGCAGCATATTGCCATGGCTCATAGACAACATTTGGACAAATGTTGCACTTCCAATGTCTCTGCTCCAGTTTTGCAACACTAAGCACACATTTATGGCTCCTCCTTATGGTCTCTGTGCAGTAATACAATGAATCTTTCCTGTAACAAGTTGGTCCCTACAGAAAATAGTTTCGCCAGGTGGCACAGTGGTTAGCATTGCTGCTTCACGTCAGGGTCCCAGGTTCGATTCCAGCCCTGGGTGACTGTGTGGAGTTTGCACGTTCTCCCCATGTGGGTGTCCTCCGGGAGCTCCCGTTTTCCCCCCACAGACCAAAGATGTGCAGGTTAGGTGGGGGGAGTAGGCCTAGGTAGGGTGCTCTTTCAGAGGGTCGGTGCAGACTCGATGAGTCGAATGGGCTCCTTCTGCACTGTAGGAATTCTCTTAAGCTCAAGCAGCAATTGGTGCCACTGCAATACATCCGCATGGCTAAGAGCTACTTTGACAGCACGTTTTCAGATATGGCCATCCATAGCTTATGAGAGTGTAGGTAAAGAAGGAATATGGGTGACCAAGAAGGACCAACCAGACATGTGCAGGAGCCTCTAAATGCATTTCACTCTCCAATGGCTATTCTGTTCTGGCTATTCAGTCCAACGCCGGCATCTCCACATCATATTCTGTTCTGGTGAGAGTAATAATTACTCTGGGGAGGGTAGCCACACCAAGTCTACGGCACCATAAATAAGGAGGGTGTAGTGGTAAGGGTAGCAGGGAGATTGGGAAAGCAATAGTAATGATGATGTAGAGATGCCGGCGTTGGACTGGGGTGAGCACAGTAAGAAGTCTTACAAAACCAGGTTAAAGTCCAACAGGTTTGTTTCGATGTCACTAGCTTTCGGAGCGCTGCTCCATCCTCAGGTGAATCTTCCTCACCTGAGGAAGGAGCAGCGCTCCGAAAGCTAGTGACATCGAAACAAACCTGTTGGACTTTAACCTGGTGTTGTAAGACTTCTTACAATAGTAATAAGGCATTCTATCGTCAGGGGAACAAACAGGTATTTCAGCCCTGATCTGGGCTCCTGTCTCAGCGACCGGTGGGCCCAGTCCAGCTCAGGAGGGGTCGAGAAGACTCCCCTCTCCCACCAATTTTCCAAACCTCTTAGAAACGTAATCAGAGGCACTTGTACCTTCCAGGCCCTTTGGCATCCCAATAATTCTTATATTTTGCAGTCTGGAGCAATTCTCCAGGTCATCGAACTTGGCCTTTAACGCCTTTGTCTCCTCCGCAAGCAACGTCGTCTCTGCCTCTAAAGAGTCAATCCAATTGCGGTGATCAGTGAGTGCCACCTCCATCTTCTTACTTATCACCCCATGTACCTCCACCCATTGTTCCAACCTGTCCCAAGATTGCACGAATAGATGCCACAGACCCCTCAATCACCTTCAGCAGCTCCTCAGCAACCACTTGTCGCCGTTTCCTAAATTCACCTGACAAGAAGTCCACTTCTCAGTCGTCCACTGAAGGGGCAATGACGCCACAGAGACCTCCGCCATTTTGTCCCCTTCTGAGGCTCAAGAGACTTCTGAATTGGATGAAGATCCCTTGCCCAACATATGCCTTGTGCTGTACCCACCAGACATCACTCGCCAGTGGGGATCTATTTCTGTCGCACGATCCCAATTTCTTCCCAGAAATCACCCGATAATCAGATAGAAATGGCCAAAAAACCAAAACCCCAGGATGGAGCCACTTCATATGCGATTACTCACCTCAAAGTCTCCACCAGAGGTCCTATCACTCGAACCTCACAATTTACCCTATTTGTCTTGCGCAATACATCCCATACCTGTTCTATGGAATCTATATCATTTACAGTGGCCAGTGTGCCCCATGTTGTGGCCAGGGAATGTCCATTGTGGCCAGTAGAAAAAAAGGTGCTTTGCATTAGTGAGAATACACAAGTCATATTTAAGAAATCATGACTTTCTAAAATAGAGGCTTCACCCTCTATGGGTTCATAACTGGTCAGTTATTTTCTGTCTATTCTAGTTTCAAGGTCACAATATCGAACAGGGACCCCAGAACATGAAGTTTTGCACTGAGTGCACTTCTGTAATCTCCTTTGATGTTCCAGGTGCAGTATCGGTCCAAAGTTATAAATATGCTTAACATGGGCGGCACGGTAGCCCAGTGGTTATCACCGTTGCTTGTTTGGACATTCTGAATTCTCCCTCATACCAGAACAGGTGCCGGAGGGTGGCATCTAGGGGATTTTCACAGTAACTTTATTGCAGTTTAATGTAAGTCTACTTGTGACACTAATAATGATTATTATTATAAAATTATTTGGTAATAAAGTTTTGCCTTTCGACCAGTTTAGGATTCTCTCTAGATTCTGTATTGTGACAAAGATATCATTGCCAAAATTTCAACAAATTACTTCAAAATGCTTTTTCTGTTTTGTGGGCAACATGTTCATTTTGCAGTCATTGTTTCTCTCTCCTCATTCAACTCCCCCCATCTTCTACATTTCTTTGCTCATCGTTCTTTGCTCACACATTTCTCCAGCCACTCACCCTTTCTTCCTCTTATGCTACTCTCCTACTAGTCCTTTTCTTCTGTTGCTCTATTTTCCACTTCCAGATCACTCCCTTCCACTTCCGGTTATCTTTTGTCACACCTCACTTTTTAACTTCCCTCTCATTCCTTCCATCATAGAAACATAGGAATTATGAGCCAAAATGGGCAATTCAGCCCCTCAAGCCTGCTCTACCGTTCAATCAGATCATGGACGATCTCTTCCAGGTCTCATATCCACCTCCCTACCGGTTTCCAATATCCCTTTAACCCGTTTTTTTATTTTTTTTTATTTTTATAATTTTAATCAGAAATATATCCAGCTCCTTCTTGAAATCACTTGCTGACTCAGATTACACCGCACTGTGGGGCAGCAACTTCCACAAATTCACCACCCTCTGCGAGAAGGAGTTCTTCCTAATTTCAGATCTAAATCTACCCCCCTCTCAACCGATTTCTGTGACCATTCTAGATTGCACGACAAGGAGGAACATTTGGTCTACGTTTTCTTTATCAATCCCTCGATCAGATCCCCTCTCATCCTTCTAAACTCCAGCGAGTATAAGCCCAAACTATTTACTCACTCCTCACACATCAACCCTTTCATCCCCAAACTCAATGTGCTAAACCTCCTCTGAAATGCCTCCAATACCACCACATCCTTCCTCAAATAAGGAGACCAAAACTGGACACAATACTCCAGATGTGGTCTCACCAACGCCCTAAAGAATTGCAACAACACTTCTCTACTTTTATATTCCAGTCCTTTTACAATATACGCTAACATTCCATTTGCCTTTTTAATTACATACTGTACCTGCATACTGACTTTCAGCAATTCATGAACAAGGAGACCCAGATCCCTCTGCCCAATGCATTTTGAATCTGCTTTCCATTTAGATAATAATTTGCCTTTCTATTTTTTCAGCCAAAATGGATAACCTCACATTTATTCACATTCAACTCCATCTGCCAAATTTTGGCACAATCTCCTAGCCTAGGGGCTGGTTTAGCACAGGGCTAAATCGCTAGCTTTGAAAGTAGACCAAGGCAGGCCAGCAGCAAGATTCAATTCCCGTACAGGCGGCGGAATGTGGCGACTAGGGGCTTTTCACAGTAACTTCATTTGAAGCCTACTTGTGACAATAAGTGATTTTCATTTCATTTCATTTCATATCTATGTCGGTCTGTAAAATCTTTATCTCCTCTTCACTGCTTGCGTTCCCACCCAATTTTGTATCATCCACAAATTTTGCTAAGTTACACCCTGTCCCTGCTTGACAGATCATTTATATAGATTGTAAACAGTTGAGGTCCGAGGACTGACCCCTGTGGCACCTCACAAGTTATAATTCACCAGCCAGAGAAGGACCCATTTATCCTGACCCCCTGCTTTCTGTCAGTCAGCCAATCCTCAATCTAATCTAGTACTCTACCTCCAATCCCCTGCAATCTCACCTTCTGGATCAGTCTTTTATGTGGCATCTTGTCAAACGCCTTCTGGAAGTCTAGATATACCACATCCACAGCCCCACCCCCCCCTTATCCATCTTGCTGGTTACGTCCTCAAAGAACTCAGGCAAGTTTGTCAAGCACGACTTACCCTTCATAAAACGATGCTGACAATGGTGGATTGAGCTTTTTCTTTCCAAAAGTTCAGTTATCTCCTCCTGAAAGATTGAGTCCAACAACCTCTCCACCACATAGATCAAGCTAACGGATCTATAGTTTTCTACTTTTTGTTCTCTTCCTTTTCGAATAGGGGTGTCACATTAGTGTGTTTCCAAACCACTGGGATCCTTCCAGAATCCAGGGAATTCTGAAATATCATAACCAATGCATCCACTATCTCTGCTGCCATTTCCCTGAATACTCCAGGGTGCAGGTCATCAGGTCTCGGAGACTTATCTGCCTTTAATCCCATCTGCTTATTCAATACTGTCTCCCCAGTATGCACCAGGTTCCTCTGCATCAACTGTAATTTTTTGAAAATGTTTATCATCCATGAAGACAGAGGCAAAATATTGTTTCAGTGCCTCTGCCATTTCTGTCTTCCCCATTATCACCTCAGTAGTATCGTCCTCTAAAGGGCCAATATTTATTTTAGCTATTCTCTTCCTCTTTAGATACTTATAGAAGCTTTTGGTATCAGTGTTTCTTTTCTCCTAGTTTCCTTTCATAGTTCATCTTAGCTCTTTTGATTTTATTTTTAGTAGCCTTTTTCTGAATCTTCAAGTCCGCCCAATCCTCCAGATTACCACTAGCCTTTGTAATATGGTATGCCCAAGTTTTTGTCTTTATGTCTTCCTTGACTTCCTTGTTTAGCCATGGAACGTTTTTCTCTTTTACAATTCCTCTTCCTCCAGGGGCATACTTTAACTGAAAGATATTTAATATCTCCCCGAACATCCACCATTGTTGCTCAACTGTCCTACCCTTAATTATTTGTGCACTTTTCTTCTATTTCTTCTCTCCTCTGTCTCTGCTCCACCAGTATCTGAAAATCAGTGTGAAGCAGTCATTGCTAATGGTGTGAAAGGCAAAAAGGGTGTCCTGAAAAAAGTCAATATTGCTGAATGATTCAACCATCAACCCCGCCCCACCCTCATGTTCCCATGTTCCACCTGCATAATTCACTAAAATCAATACATTTTTTTTTTTCAAGAAAGAAACTTTTGTAACAAAAGCGATTTTTGCATGGACTTACATCTTTTATTATACGGGCGCCACAGGGGTCCTTCAGATTTACTGCTATGCTCTGAGGAAAAAAATAAAGAGCACATTATTCAAAACAGATTACAAAATAAACACAGTCACCACACACAGCGTGCTGGCCTGGCAAATCAAATGAGACAAACATGGCCATGAATGGTACATACAATTTCCCGCCATCCTTACCAATCTGAGTAAAACAACAAAGTTCAAACTACCTACATTTTTAAATTTAAAAAAGTCCCCTATAATTTTCTCTTTCGGGCACCTAGAAAAATGAAAAATATCAATAAATAAAACCTAAACAACACAGAGCTAGATCAGATAAAGCAACAACAGTTCTAAATAGATTCCAAGTGCAACTTCATTCACGAGTAAACTATTAGATATCGGTGTTACAATGGTTTAGTTACCAAGGTTTATTACCAATATTACCAGCTTGTTAACAAAGATGAGTGATTGTCCACCAATATTACAAAGGATTATCTGTTTATATAGCTATGGCACAGTCACAATGGGCTGACAGGTCTCCTTTTGTGCTGTATCATTCCAGGAGTCTAATATTACAATGGTTTACTACCAATGCCAAAAAGTGCTACAACACCCTGGGCTAGGGCACGGTCAATTCCAGCCCCACTTGATCCGGAGTCACAACACAACTGAATTACCAAATAATTCTTAGAAAAATACCTCAAGTCTTTGGTCCTTTGCTGCCCAATATTACAGTCACCAGGTTTGTAAATTTAAACAGAATTATTTTCTATTTATAACAAGAACTATCATGAAATATGCAGCAAATACAACTGGCTAACGATTATCTAATATCTAGTCCCCACTTTAACTTATCATAGAATTTACAGTGCAGTGCACTTGCCGCCATCCTCTACTCACACAAGACAAACAGACGGGAAGCGAGGGGTGAACATAATAAGTAAAATAATAAAGAGTCTTTGTTTCAGATGGGTTGTCTTTAAGCACACCTTCCTTCACTAGGCTTTCAGGTTGTGGTCTCTGTCTTCAGTCTGTAATGGTTTTCATTGTAGATTCATTTATTCAGGTTCGCTATAGGTTCAGAAATACAGCAGCTCACAGCATTTCTGGAGAGAAAGAAAGAGGGAGAGAGAGAGAAAGAGAGAGAGAGAAGAGATGGATCAGACACCTACAGCTCCATCTTCTTTGAGCATGCAGGACCCAACTCTGCTTTCCTTAGATCTCTGGAAATCATCCCACTCAGGCAGGATCCAATCACCACCTGTCACCAGACATAACAAGGCCTTTTGGCCAATTCATTGGCCACCAGCCAACCAATTGAACCGAGTCCCAACCCATCTCTCGGGTGCCACAAAGCCAGAGTTCGGCTGCTCAAAAACTGGCATCATATACTGTGTTGCAGCTTCTTGAATTCCTCATTCTCTCTGTTGCTCGACTTAAAGATACATGACCATTAAGCATCCATGCATCAAAATGATAATGACAAATAATAAAGAAAGGAGAAATAAGGGAATCATCACGAGGGACCCTCACAAAAGGTATAGATACCATTGTTACAAAGTCCATGATTTTAGTGTAACTGCAATTAATTTGAGTACAGAGACATTGAAGTCAAACAATCCTCAGATTAAATTAACATTGTTTTCATAACTTGATTGTTCAAACCTAAAAAAAATAGAGACCAAGAATAAATGGAAAAACTTAACAAATTTACATAGTTTTTTTAACGAACTAGTTTGCCCAACCAATTAAAAAAAGCAATTCCGGTTTGACAGGCATCAACCTGAAATATTAACCGTCAATGGGGCAGCATGGTAGCACAGTGGTTAGCACAGTTGTTTCACAGCTGCAGGGTCTCGGGTTCGATTCCTGGCTTGAGTCACTGTCTGTGCGGAGTCTGCACGTTCTCCCCGTGTCTGCGTGGGTTTCCTCCGGGTGCTCCGGTTTCCTCCCACAGTCCAAAGATGGGTTAGGTGGATTGGCCATGCTAAATTACCCTTAGTGTCAAAAAAAAGAGGTTAGATAGGGATTACTGGGTTGCGGAGATAGGGTGGAGATGTGGGCTTAGATAGGGTGATCTTTCCATGGGCCAGTGCAGACACGATGGGCCGAATGGCATCCCTCTGCACTGTAAATTCTATGATCTAATCTCTCCACAGATGCGGTCAGACCTGCCAAGTATTGCTAGCATTTTGTTTATTGAAGATTCTCAGCATCTGCAGCATTTTTGTCTTATTTTAACAGCTTGATTAAATAATCTTACTGCACCACTAGTGACATTTTCAATGACAGGCAGTTCAAATATACAAGACAAATCCTTCATTACTGGCACATTATGGATTTATTTCCTCTCCCTTCCGCAATAAACATTTCAGAAGATCGGTGTGTCCATTGGACTGGGAAATCATTGCGTGTTTGCAATGCTAAAATTAAATTGGCTTAATCTACCTTATGTAAAATGGTGTACAATAAGTCACATGATGCCAGTGATCCATGACTTGTTGGCACTATAGGAGCGATTCCGTACTCTCACTATCACAGACTTTATGATCTCAACTTGCATTAAGTCTTGTCCACCCATCACCCTATGGGCTGCACAATAGCACAGTGGTTAGCACTGTTCCTTCACAGCGCCAGGGACCCGGGTTCGATTCCCGGCTTGGGTCACTGTCTAAACGGGGGGTCTGCACGTTCTCCCCGTGTCTGGGTGAGTTTCCTCCGGGTGCTCCGGTTTCCTCTCAAGTCCCGAAAGACGAGCATGTTAGGTGAATTGGACATTCGGAATTCTCCCTCAGTGTGCCCGAACAGACTTCGGAGTGTGGAGACTAGGGGATTTTCACAGTAACCTCATTGCAGTGTTAATGTAAGCCTACTTGTGACACTAATAAAGATTATTATTACCCATGTATGTGCTCACTGACCTACACTGGTTTGCTGACTTGTAATGCCCCATTTTAAATTTCTTATCCTTATCAAGCACCTAGATGGCCTCAACCCCTTACTACCTCTAAATGCTCCTGCTACCCGACAAATCTCGGAGTTCTCTGGGTCCCTCCCAATTCTGGCCTCTTGTCCATCACCCATGTTAATTATTCCACCATTGATGGGCATACGTCCAGTTGTCTAGGCCCTAATCTCTTGAATTTGTTCCCCAGGGCTCTCTGCCCCTTCTTTCCTCCTTTAAGATGGTCCTTAAGGCCTATCTTCTTGATCAAGCTTTTGGTCATCTGTTCGCGTGCTCCCTGATATGGCTCAGTGTCAACTTTTTGTTTGATAATGCTACCTTGAAGCAGGCTGAGGTCCGTAATAAGTGGCTGTTGTTCCACAACGCTATGAACTAACATTGTAACACAGGTCATGGAGAGTAATCAGCACAGTTTTTGCAGTATTTGCCAACACCTTGCAGATCTTTTGTTTTCATTTTTCTTTTATTAGGGTTGGGCAGCGAAGGAGACAAACAAATATAGAATGTGATTTACTCAAACATTATGTCAGCCTCACCTTCTTATTTCGATTTACACTAAGGAAGTAAGCACTCTCTGTTCCCACAAATGGTGGGCCCCATGCTCGAGTGTCATCGCCAGCACCTGAAACCAAGGGAATGACTGACGGTGAATTGATTAGTACATTTAAAATTGTAGTTCCTTCTCCCTTTATTACAATTACACAGAAAATTAAATATAAATCTCTGATGTGAGGTCATCCCGGAATGCACTTCATCCATGACTTCATGTTCTCCTCATAACCCATAATTTTGAGCGCTCCACTCTTACTGACACTAGCTGACATAATTTGTCAGAAAAATGGTAAAATCTATTTCAGCTATAAATTTGTTATCCGGCACGCTTGGGGAATGGGTGGTGCCAGTTCATCACAAATGCCAGTTAATGGGGAGTGATGTTACTCCGGTGCAGTATATCCTTGCTCAGATCATTTAAACGGAAAACGCCAGAACAACTTTGCAGATTTACAATCTATTGTTATTATAATTATTTTTTTGCAAATAATGCATTATTTGAAAACTGGAAATGATGGGCTTTTTTTTTTAAATGGAGTTGTCAGAAATTCAGCTCTAAACATCATCTCTACACTATCCCCAGTCAAATGGAAAGGCCAAGGCTGCTGTGAAATTGTCAAAAGGATCATCGAAAAAATCAAGTAGATCCAGCACAAGGCACCCGAGAGTGGAGAACACACCTACTGAAGGCATGGAAGGTAGTCCAGTTCAGTGACTGATGTCACTCCGCACTCAAATTACTCTTCCAACAGCTAAAACACCATTGAAGCCAAAGTGGCAACAGGAATGAATGACGATATCAAAGTGAAACATCAGAAAGCCAAATTTCACTTTGCTTTAAGTTGCCAAATCATTGGAGAGCTAATCAGAGTGCAAATATTCAATGCTTTCAACAAAGGTCAGCCCACTTGGGAGCTGAGCAGAAATGTTGTCACCTCAATCACACACGATGAAAATGAATAGCCAGATATGTCGTACCATAGGTATATGAATGGAACGGGAGAAGCTACTTCTTCAGAGCAGACAGCTGATGAGGAAGATGTGAGTTAACCAACAGCACAAGGAACTGAATGACCATCAGTCACAGAGGACAACCATACCCCAACAAAGGCAACAGATCAGCAGCAACAATTGCCACAGCAACGACATTCTCCAGAGAGGCAACATCACCCCAGGAATGGGCAGACATTGGGCAAACAGCCAATAACAACCCACATGTTGCTGGGTGGGCTGGGATTCTTTTTCCTGGAGCGTAGGAGGCTTAGGCCTGATCTTAGAGGTCTATAAAATAATGAGGAGCATAGATAAGGTAGATAGTCAACATCTTTTCCCAAAGGTAGAGGGGTCTAGAACTAGAGAGCATAGGTTAAAGGTGAGAGGCGAGAGATACAAAAGAAACCAGAGGGGAAATGTCTTCACACAGAGGGTGGTGAGCATCTGGAATGGGTTTCCAGAGGCAGTGATAGAGGTGGGTACGATTTTGTCTTTAAAAAGCTGTTAGATAGTTACATGGGCAGGGGGTGTATAGCGGGAAATGAGCCAAATACGGGTAAGTGGGACTAGCTTAGTGATAGAAGCTGGGCGGCATGGACAAGCTGGGCCGAAGGGCCTGTTTCCACGCCATGTGTATCATTAGAAGAACTAAACGTTTTAAAGGTTAAATGTGCAATGCTTATGTACAGACAAACAAAGTGGGTCAGATTGGAATCACCAGTTTTCTGTACACAGATGATGATTTTCATTGTAGACCCTGTATGTGCCTGAATGGCGACCGCAAATTATAGTGGAGATAGATTGTTGTTTTCTTTTTATAAAAAGAGGGATGTTTGGAGAAATAAATGTCTGTGTGCAATGTGGTTTGTCATAGTCATGTAACCTCTGATGTGCTCATGGTGTAAAAACTTGAGAGCAGAAGCCATTTCATCCACCATTCGGAACACTTAGAGTGGTCAGAGTGTGGTCAACAAACAAGCCATTAAACCTTTAGACCAGATTTTTTTCAAACTAGCTGTCTGAAAACAATTGGAGAAAGATTCACGTGAGGCTGCTGAGAGAGCAGAAAATCTTGCAACCAAGTCAAACAACTTACATTCATATAGCACATTTAATGTAATAATTATCCCAAGACACTTCACAGCAGTGTGAAGAAACACCAAGCCCAGGTGACCAAAGCCTCAGCCAAGATGCAGGTTTTTAAGGAATGTCAAGGACAGAGTAGAGAGGCTTAGGGAGTCAATTTCAGATCTTGGGGTCCAGATGATTGAAGCCATTGGTGATGCAAAGGGAACAGAGGATGGGCAAGAGACCAGAGTTGGAGAAATGCCGTTCTTGAAGGATTGTCGGGCTAGAAGAGATTACAGAGTTACAGAGCTAAATATTAGGGTTAGGTTTTTTTAATATTGAGACTTTAGTGGACCGGGAGTCATCATAGGTAAGCGAGCACAGGTGTGGTGGATGAATGAATTAGAATACAGTAGCAGAGTTTTGGATGAACTTAAGTTTACAAATGCTCAAGAGAGTATTTGAAGAGAGTCCGGAGGTAGTAAAAACGTGGATTCGAGTTTCAGCAGCAGGTAACCTACCCTCACCTATTTCTACCCCTCATTCCAGTCTCCTCACCCAAAGTCCCAATGTACCAAGCCAGAATTGTTCCCGACATCCCCTCACCTAAAGTCATTCATGCCCACCCCGACACCTCCACACTGTCATTTGTAGCCCATTATCTCCCCAGTCTGTGTCAAGTGTCTACCGACCTATTTTTCTCTACCTCTGAGCTTTCTAATCAACTGTTGCTTTGGTCCCATTCTCCCACTGTACTTGCGAGCCATAATCGCAATCTCATTGCCCAAGGTAATATAAAGTCCTAATTTCTGCCAATCACTAATGTATGCCCTACTGGTGTACAATGCCTTGAAGTGTGACATACTGGATGCACGCTAGATGCAAGACTCTCAGTTGCATTGACAATTTTCCCAAGGAAATATACCTGGATGGTTGTCGTCTTCTCTATGCTTCACATTTCCAGTGAAAATTGGAAGTGGTTGCTAAGACTTATATAGCTAGAAGAAACTTGGAAGGAATGCCTGCATAATCAGACAGCTCAAACAGTTGAAATTGTCAGGAAAGGCTTTAGCTTTCCAATATGCTTCGCATCACTTACTCCTACAACTTGCACTGGATTCCTTGATTACTTTTAAATGAATGAAAGCTCTGGGTAGGGGGAATTGCATTTGGAACTTCAGGGATGGTCACCTTGGTGGGCAAGTATCTTTTACAGGTGAACACTCACAGAACTGTGGAGGAGAAACACACAGGAGAGAAAATGAGAGCAAACCCACAGGAGTGGGGTAGAGAAAGAGACAAATGCAGAATGAGAGAAGGAAACGCTCTTAAGCAGTGTATTCAGGATCCTAACTCATGGATAAGTAAAACGGGTTTTCCTCATGTTGCCCTTAGAGTCATCGATGTTTACAGCACATAAAATGCCCTTCAGCCCATTGTGCCTGCGCTGGTTAAAAACGACCTACGTACTCTAATCCCATTTTCCAGGGCTTGGTCCATAGCCTTGTATGCTTTGGCATCGCAGGTCCACATCTAAATATTCTTAAATGTTATGAGAGTCTCTGACTCCACCATCCTTTCAGGCAGCGAGTTCCAAACTCCCACCACCCTCTGGGTGAAAAAGGTTTTCCTCACATCCCCTCTAAACCTCCTGTCCCTTATCTTAAATCTATACCCCCTACTCTCTCCACAAAGGGGAAAAGTTTCTTACTGACTATCTATGCCCCTCATTATTTTATATATCTCAATTATGTCTCCCACCACCCTCTCTTCTCTGCTCCAAAGAAAACAACCCCAGTCTATCCAATGTCTCTTCAGAGCTAAAACTTTTCAATCCAGACAACATCCTGTTAAATCTCCTGTGCACTCTTTCCAGTGGAATCACATCCTACGTTTAATGTAGATTCCAGAACTGAACACAGATATTCTGGCTGTGGCTTAACCAACGTTTTATACAGTTCCAGCATAACCTCCCAGCTCTTTTTTTGAAATTTAGAGTACCCAATTATTTCTTTTCCAATTAAGGGCCAATTTATCGTGGCCAATCCACTGAACCTGCACATCTTTGGTTGTGGGGGTGAAACCCACGCAGACATGGGGAGAATGTTCAAACTCCACACGGACAGTGACCCAGGGCCGAGATTCGAACCCGGGCCCTCAGCGCCGTAGGCAGCAATGCTAACCACTGTGCCATGTGCCGTCCTTACCATATGCTTTCTTAGCCACTGTGCCCACCTGCTTTGCTACCAAGGGACCAGTGTACATGTACACTAAGGTCCTGCTGATCCTTGGTGCTTTCCAGGGTCCTGCCATTCATCAAGTATTCCCTTGCCTTGTTTGTCCTGCCCAAGTGCACCACCTCACATTTATCAGGATTGAATTCCATTTGCCACTGATCAGCCTATTTGACCAGCCCGTCTTTATCCTCCTGTAATCTATGGCTATCCTCCTCACTATTTACCACCCCACCAATTTTCATATAATTTGCAAACTTACTGATCAACTCTCCTACATTCATAGAATCATATAGAATTATAGAATCCCTACAATGCAGAAGGTGGTCATTCGGCCCATTGAGTCAGCACCTACCCTCGACCCACACCCCCACCCTCTCCTCGTAATCCCACTTAACCTGTTGGATACTAAGGGCAATTTAGCATGGCCATGCCATCTAACCTGCACATCTTTGGTCTGAGAGGCAACCGGAACACCAGGAGAAAACACACGCAGACAAGGGGGAACGTGCAAACTCCACACTGACCCAAAGGTCAGAATCGAAAACGGGTCCCTGGCGCTGAGAGACCACAGTGCTAACCCTGTGCCACCATGCCGCCCTGTCTAATAATTTATATAAACCACAAACAGCAAGGGTCCCAACACTGATCTCTGAGCGGGTCCCCCACTGGACACGGGCTCCCAGTTCGAAAAACACCTCTCGACCATTACTCTGATTCCTGCCACTCAGCCAATTGTGGAGCCAATTTGCCAAATTTCCTTGGATCCCATGGGTTCTTAACTTTGCTATCAGTCTCCCATGTGGGACCTTATCAAAAGCCTTGCTGAAGTCCACGTAGGCTACGTCAAATGCATTGTCTTCATCTACACACCTGGTTACTTCTTCAAAAATATCAATCAGTTTGGTCAGACGTGACCTCCCCTTAACAAAACCATGCTGACTGTTCTTGATTAATCCTGGTCTCTCCCAATGCAGATTAATTCTGTCTCTCAGAATTGCTTCCAATAGTTTCCCCACCACTGAGGTTAAACTGACTGACCTGTAGTCTTCTGGTCTCTCCCTTCCTCCCTCCTTGAATAATTGAACCGCACGGTAGCATTGTGGATAGCACAATTGCTTCACGGCTCCAGGGTCCCAGGTTCGATTCCGGCTTGGGTCACTGTCTGTGCGGAGTCTGCACATCCTCCCCGTGTGTGCGTGGGTTTCCTCCGGGTGCTCCGGTTTCCTCCCACAGTCCAAAGATGTGCAGGTTAGGCGGATTGGCCATGATAAATTGCCCTTAGTGTTGGGTGGGGTTGCTGGGTTGTGGGGATAAGGTGGAGGTGTTGACCTTGAGTAGGGTGCTCTTTCCAGGAGCCGGTGCAGACTCGATGGGCCGGGTGGCCTCCTTCTGCACTGTAGATTCTATGATAATCTATGATAATTAGCTAACCTCCAGACTCCTCCCCTGTGGCCAGAGAAGAATGGAACCTTTTTTCCAGCACCGCTGTGGTTTCCTCACATGCCTCACTCAACAGCCTAGGATACATTTCATTTGAATCTGGAGGTTTGTCGACTTTTAAGCATGATAGACCACTCAGAACCTCCTTCTCTGTCTATATTAATTTCCTTAATTTTATCACAGTCCTTCTCCCTGACTTATATACCCACAGCATTCCTCTCATTAGTGAACACTGACACAAAGTATTCATTTAGAACCCTACCTATGGTCCTCCGGCTCCACACACAAATTACCATGGTGATCCTTAATGGGCCCTACTCTTTCCCTAGTTATCCTTTTTCTCTTAACGTACTTGTAAAACTTAGCATTTTCCTTTATTTTACCTGCCAGTATCCTTTCATGTCCCTTTTTGCTCTTAATTTCCTTTTTAAGTTCCCATTTGCACATTCTATACGCCTTAGGGCGTCTGCTGTTTTAAGGCCTTAATATCTGCCATAAGCCTCCTTTTTTCTCATTATCCAATGCTGTATATCCCTCTATATTCAGGGTTCACTGGACTTTTTGGTCCTACCCTTTTTCTTGATTTGAAAATGTTGGCCCTGTACTCTCCCTATTTCCTTCTTGAATGTGTCCCACTATATATAGTTGACACAGATATTCCTAAAGTGTCTGCTCCCAGTCCACTCTGGCCAAATAAGACCATAAAGACCATAAGACACAAGAGCAGAATTAGACCACTCGGTCCATCAAATCTGCTCTGCCATTCAATCATGGCTGATATTTTTCTGATCCCCATTCTCCTGCCTTTTCCCCACAACCCCTGATCCCCTATCATATCTGATCTTATTAAAATCAGCCTTCCCCCAGTTTAGAATTTGATCTCACGCCCATTCTTGTTCTTTTCCATCACAATCTTGAATCAAATGGAGTTATGGTCACTGTCTGCAAAAAGCTCCCTTACTTCAAACAATTGACTGGCTTCATTAACTAAAATTAAGTCCAGGACCACCCCCTCTCTTTACTGGCTTAAAAAGTTCTCCTGGATGCATTTTAAGAATTCCTCTCCCTCTAAATCTTTTAAACTATGACTACCCTAGTTAATCTTGGGGGTGTTGAATTTCCCCACTGTCACTACCCTATAACTTTTATCGTTCTCTAAATTTGCCTACATATATGCTCATTTATTTCCCTCAAGAATGTTAGGGGGCCTAGAGAACACTCCCAGTAATGTGATTGCTCCTTTTTGTTTTTTTAAGTTCTTTTTGGCAAGATGAAATGAAGAGAATATGGGGGAGAATGAAGAGAATATGGTGGAAGAGATTAAAAATACACAGGACCTAAGCAGAAAGGAAAGACCCACACACTCAGGTGTGGAACATAGGACTTAGAAGCAGGAGTAGGTCATTCAGCCCTTCAAACCTGTTCTGCCATTCAATAAGATCATAGCTGATTGTGGTATCAACTCCACTTTCCTGTCTGCCCCCCATAATCCTCAGCTCCCTTGTCTAACACAACTTTATCGAACTCAGCCTTGAATAAATTCAGCGATCCTGTCTCCACTGCTTTCTGTAGAAGAGAATTCGGACTTGCAACGCTTAGAGAAAACAATCCCCACCTCCATTTTAAAAGTGAGACCTCATATTTTTAAACTGTATCCCCTAGTTAAAGTCCCTCCCTCAAGAACATCCATCCAGTATCCACACTATCAAGTCCTCTCAGGATCATATATGCTTGAATAAGATCACCCCTCGTTTTTTGAAACTCCAATGGGTGTATGACCCAACCTGCTCAACCTTTCCTCAAAAAGATAACCCCTTCATCCCAGAGAGGAGTTAAATGAGCCTTCTCTGCTGCCTCAAGGCACAGAGTTCGATCCCGGCCCTGGGTCACTGCCCGTGTGGAGTTTGCACATTCGCCCCGTGTCTGTGTGGATCTCACCCCCACAACCCAAAGATGTGCAGGGTAGGTGGATTCGCTACGCTAAATTGGCCCTTAACTGGAATTTTTAAAAACATTTTATAAAGAGCCTCCTCTGAACTGCTGCTAATGGAATTGTATCCTTTATCACATAAGGAGACCAAAACTGTACACAGAACTCCAGGCATCATCTCACCAAGTTCCTGGACAATCACAGTGTAACTTCCCTACTTTTATATTCCGTTCTCCTTGAAATAAACATCAACATTCCATTTGCCTTCTTAACCACTTGCTGTGCTATGCATACAAATTTTTGTGATTCCATATACCAGGACACACACATCCCTCTGTACAGCCGAGTTCTGCAATCTCTCTCAATTTAAATAGTATACTGCTTTTCTATTCTTCCTACCAAAGTGGGCAAGTTCACATTTTCCTACATTATTCACCATCGACCAAATTTTTGCCCACTGTAGCCATGTAAAATGGCTGCGTTCCGATTAATCTGGCCAAAACCCAGTTTAAAATGGCTAACCCGAAAGACTGCTGGGAAAAGCAGCCAAGAAGACACAAGCAGGCAGCTGCAGACAGGTTTGCAGCTTCAGCTCGGGGAACGTAGCCCAGATCGATACTCAGGGCTATCAACAGCCCATCAACCCAGGAATCCGCAGTTTCATTCAGGACTGTTTACACCTAATCTACTCAGACATCCACAGTTAAATCGGCTATCCCCGGGAAAAATTGCAACATATTAGCAATTGAATACCGGGCCAGACCTGTCGGCGCCTGCAGTGGCCGAAACAAAGACAGGTGAGCGACCACCCCCCGATCGAGGAATCGCCTCACCATTGGACACATTGACCCCAGAGATTGGGGACAGAATCCAATCACTTGGGCCTCAGGGTCAAGGGCCTCCCCGGGAGGCGGGAAGCCCCTGGGCCCTATAAAAGTGAAGGTCCAAGTTCAGATCTCTCTCCCTCTCATCTTCGCCTGCTCGAGACCTTCGCAAGACCAGCCACCGGCAAGTGTAAGTTTGAATCCAACGATCGCTATCCGGTAGACACCTAGCTACCGACCTGTAGCAGCCTTTTGAATCCCGCGGGCCATATTTGATTGGACAAGCCATTCGTTTCCCTGACCTGGTGGGCTCTTCCTAAGTTAAGTATTGGCCAGTAGTGATAGGTTTGTTATATAGAAAGTAGTATTAGGGTATTAATATTGCTTGTTGTATATAATAAATGACCGTTGTTTTAATCCTTACTAAGCGGTGTGCTGTGTTATTAATCATAACCTGAACTTGAACCACGTGGCGGTATCATAAAGATACCTGGCGACTCATGAGCAAAGGTGACCTAAACAAAGCAAATAGACTAAGGTTAAAAAGAGCAACACCACTCACTTAACCTATCTATATCCCTTTGTAGACCTTTTCCTCCTCTTGACAACTTAATGCCCTACCTCACTTGGTGTCATGGGCACGAGTTCGGGAAGATTATAACCCGAGTCCCAGGGTCTTGTCAGCATTTAGGTCTAATAGTTTTCCCAGGGCATTTTCTGTGGTGATGGGAGTTATTCAAGTTCTTCCCTGCATTTCCCTTCTTGATTATCAAGTCGCTTTGAGAAGTTTTTCTATCTATTACAGTGAAGACAAAAATAAAATACCTGTTCAACACTTCTGCCATTTCCTTGTTTTCCATTAATAAATCCCCAGGCTCACTCTCTCAAAGACCAACATTCACTTTAGTTACACCTTTACGGTTTGCCCAAATTGATTCTCCATCATGCTCCTTCAAGCGAAGATCATCTCTCACTACTGTAGTAATGCCATCCTTAATTATTAGAGCTACCCCAATATCTTTGCCTGACTGCCTGTCTTTTTGAAATGTCAAATACCCTTCAATAATTAGGTCTAAGCCTCTGTCACCCTGTAATCATGTCTATGTAATGGTTATCAGGTCATAAATATCTTCCCAAGAGCTGTTCAAAAGCAGTTAGCCAGGACATAGTATCACTAGGTTGTGCGTCAAGAACACAGCTGTCTTTACTTATTCATAAGTGCACAATTGAAAAAAGGAGAAATTCAGCAGTGAACAAGGAGAGAGAACTGTAAATTGATACTGCGGTGATAATATAGGAGAAGTAGGCCAACCGGCCTTTTAATGGGGTCATATTTGATCTGATATGATAATCCGCAACTCCACGTTCCCTTACTGATTAAAGATCTGTCTATCTCAGCTTTGAACACACCTAACGGCATAGCCTCTAGAGCCTGTGTGGTAGAGAATTCAACAGATTCACTACCCGAGAGAAGAAATTCTTCCTCATCTGTCTTAAATGGGTGACCCCTTACTCTGAGGTCATGTCCACTGGTCTTGGACTCTCCCACAAGGGGAAACAATCTCTCAGCATCTATCCTGTCAAGACCCCTGAGAATCCTATGTGTCAAAATAAGGTTGCCTCTCGTTTTTCTAAACTCCAATGAGTACTGGCTCAACCTACTCAATCTCCTCACAAGAAAATTCCTCCATACCTGGGATCAACCTAGTGAACCTTCTCTGGACTGCTCCAATACCAGTATATCTTTCCTTAGATAAGGGGACCAAAACTGTTCACAGTATTCCAGGTGTACCTTCAATATTTTAAAGGGATGGGAGTTAAATAAAAAGCAAAATGACTGTTGAACATAAAACCTTCACTGGTGCCCGTGGTAGAAAATAGTGTCAAAAAAAGCATGGGAAGGCCCAATAGGGAAGGCCCAATAAAGCATCTGCTTTTTTTAATAAGAAAAAAAAATCTTTCACAACCTCAGCATGCCCCAAAGTACTTTATAGCCAATGAAGTACTTGTGAATTTTGCGGTCACTGTTGAATTGTTGGAAAATGTGACAGCAAGTTCTACAATCAGCAAAAGCCATAAAATTTGTTTTTAGCAATAAAAACAGAAAATGCAAGAAATATTCAGGCCAGGCAGCATCCATAGAGAGAGAAACATTTAACATTTCAGGTCGCTGTCCCTTCATCAGAACTGAGGAAAGGTAGAAGGGTAGTAGATTTTGAGCAAGTGAAATGGGGAGATAGGGGGTGGGGGAGGGGGAGGGGAGGGAAGGTCTGTGATAGGGTTGAGGGCAAGAGTCATGGAACAAATGCTGAAGGGAATGACATTGGGCAAAGTAAAGACACAAACTATGTGTTTAGATGAGGTATGGATGGCTAAATAGCAGCAGTCCAAATCCATAGTAAAGGAAGAAATAAACTAGAAACGGCCAAACCAGCACAAATAAAATATGAAACAAAATGGAGGCAGAGGTTATGATCTGAAATTGTTGAACCCCATGTTGAGTACAAAAGGCTGTAAAATGCCAAGTTGAAAGTTGAGGTTCTGTTCCTCAAGCTTGTGTAGAACTTCACTGAAAAACAGTGGCAGGTCAAGGTCAGAGTGGGAGAAGGTGGAAAATTGAAATGACAAGCAACAGGAAATCCAGGGTCATGGTTACGGGCTAAATGAATCACAAAATTTTACAGCGCAGAAGGTGCCATTCGGCCCATCATGTCTGCACAGGCTCCCGAAACAGCTACCTAGCTAGTCTCATTCAGCTGCCCCATCTCCATAGCCCTCTAAATTCAACACTATCAAATATTTAACCGAATCATAGAATGGAAAGCATTCTGCAAAGCGGTCAGTCTCTCCCCAACATAGACAAGACCACATTATGAGCATACAGTATGTAACATTGAAATACTTACAATTAAATTGCTGCTTCACCTGCAAAGTGTGTTTGGGACCTTGGAGGGTGAGAAGAGAGGAGCTAAAAGGATAGGTGTTGCATCTCCTACGCTTGAATGGAAAGGTGCCGTAGGGAAGAGAGGGGGTGCTGGGGTAACTGAGTAGACCAGGGTGTTGAGGAGGGAACTATGCCTTTGGAGTTCTCTAAGAGTAAGAGAGGAGAAGATGTGTTTAGTGAAGGAATCAGATTAGTGGTGGTGGATTTGGCAGAAAATGATCCTCTTAATATGGAGGCTGGTAGGATGGAAGTGAGGATATAATAACCCTCACGAGACCCACGGGGACACCTCTATTGATCTCCCAGTGAGGCCCGTGGAATACAAGCTCCCCCACCCAGCAGGTGCTTGTAAATTTACCCTATAAAAGGGGGCTCGGACTGGGATCCCTGGTTCTTTTGGTAGTCCTGGCTGGGACCTTATGAGCTGTAAGCCATGTTGCGGCCTTCACTTTATGTTGACTTAGTAAATGCTGTTTACTTACCTTCCCGGGCCTCCTGAGCTTTTATGGAGGACAAGAGGAACCCTATCATGATTCTTGGAGGGAAGGAAAGGCAGAGATACTTGAAATAGATCGGACATGGTGGAGGGCCCCATCAACCACGCTGACTGTTTTGATTTCAGATTTCCAACATTGCAGTGCTTTGTTTTTGAATTTCTGATTGTAGCAATGGTAGCTGATGAATAATTGTGATCCAGGACACCAGAGATATCTCCCCTGCTCTTCAAATAGTGTTACAGGACCTTTTATCACCAACTGAGAGAACAGCTGGGGCCTTGCGTGAGTCTCATCTGAAAGACGGCACCTCAAACAATGCAACAGTCCATCAGGACGGCAAGGAAATCTCAGCTGAGATTTTGTGCCCATATTTCTTGAATGGGACTTAAATCTTTTGAATAGAGGTGAGAATGCGACACTCATTCCAGACGGACAATAATAATAATAATCTTTTTATTGTCACCACAAAGTTACTGTGAAAAGCCCCTAGTCACCACATTCCAGCACCTGTTCGGGTACACAGAGGGAGAATTCAGAATTCTGAGCTGGTACGGGAATTGAACCCACGCTGCTGGCCTTGTTCTGCATCACAAACCAGCTGTCAAGCCCACTGAGCTAAACCAGCCCCCTATAGATTAATCTCATAGGAAGTCAGCTCTACCAAATAAGAACTTAAAATCTATCAAACATACCCAATTATCAATTCAGTGTTTATATATTAAAAGCTAATGTTCTCCAATTAAATTTGAGCTATCTATTACCTGGTCTTTCTACTTTGATGATTTCTGCACCCAGGTCCCCCAAGATCATAGTGGCAAAGGGTCCTGCCAGCACCCTGCTTGGAACAAAGAATGGAAACAAGCAGTTACATTTACATGGTTAAAATCTCACCTGACAAGATTTCTTTTGCATTACTGAACTTGAGTTTACCTTGTGAGATCTAGGATTTTAACTCCTTCCAATGGTTTTACATTGCCTGAAAAGCAACACATAAGTGTTAGAGCTCATTGTCAAAGAGTCACAAATTCAACTTCAAACCACATGGGAGACGTTCCACAGGTATACAGGCTGAAATCAAAAGGGCCACACTCATGAGTTACAGACTGTCATCTTTGACTGGTCTACAAAATTGGGATGAAAAAAGCAAGATCTCACTGCACTGCTGATAACACCATTAAAGGGAGCTGCTTTCCTTAGAGAAATACAGTGCTATTAAAAGTAGTAATTTTCCTACCTCAGGCATCTTCTACTGTGTAGATTTGTAAGTTAAGGTCACCATAGTCCCAGATGACCATAGGCTGCTTTCCCCTTTGAGGGGGAGAGCTGACTGGTGGAGATTTAATCTGAGGATCACCACCTCAGGCGAGGGACAAGGCTGAGAAGGCGTGGCCTTCATGAGATTTGTAAATATTAGTGTTCATTGGTATTTTATTCAGATTTGGGTAGCTATCATGCACCTTCACGGTGAAGCGAGACAGCACCTATCTTGAAATGAAGACACCACTAACAAACTCTGGTGCAAGCCTAGGTTATGAATCAGAGAAACTCACACGATATTTAGTAACTGCAGCATTTTGACAGCATTTGTGTAATTGTCTCCATTCTCCTATCTTACAATAGATGGCTATTTTCCATAGAAGAAACCCAAGATAAATGCATACATTTTAAATCCTCCAAGGTTGGGAAGAGGTTTTTTTTATGGATTAGGATTTGAAGGAATAAATATCTACAAGGTAGAAATTAAGATTTTCTGTCATATTATTGATGCTTCATATTTCAGGAGCTGAAGTAGTCATACCCATCAGAGGAAGAACATTGTTCTAAACCGGAAAGCCAGTTGACGAATGATTGTACTGGAGCTAACCTTCCCTCAGTCTTACATTTATTTAGAGTTAAGCATTGTAAGCATACTCCTCCATCGTTTTATAGCAACTTTGCCGCAATGTCCCATTGCTGCATCTTAGGATTGGCCAAACAAATCCTATTCCCACCAGGCTGCAAAAACGTAGCATATCATATTATCTGGGTCTAGTAGAAACTATGCTTTCAAGTCTCCCATTTTAACATATCAGCTATTTATTTATTTATTTATTTATTTTTTAAAATATTTTATTGAAAATTTTTGGTCAACCATCACAGTACATTGTGTATCCTTTACACAATAATTTAACAGTATAAATAACAATGACCTGTTTTATAAACAAAGAATAAATAATATATAACAAAAACGAAAACTAAAACAAAATGGCAACTGGCTTGTCTCAGATAAACACTCTCCAAAAATATGATTTAACAGTCCAATATACAATTATTTATAGCAACGACCTATATACATTATACATATATATTAACAACCCTGAGAGTCCTTCTGGTTCCTCCCCCCCCCCCCCCCCCCCCCGGGCTGCTGCTGCTGCCTTCTTCTTTTCCATTCCCTCTATCTTTCTGTGAGGTATTCGACGAACGGTTGCCACCGCCTGGTGAACCCTTGAGCCGATCCCCTTAAGACGAACTTAATCCGTTCCAGCTTTATAAACCCTGCCATGTCATTTATCCAGGTCTCCACCCCCGGGGGCTTGGCTTCCTTCCACATCAACAGTATCCTGCGCCGGGCTACTAGGGACACAAAGGCCAAAACATCGGCCTCTCTCGCCTCCTGCACTCCCGGCTCTTGTGCAACCCCAAATATAGCCAACCCCCAGCTTGGTTCGACCTGGACCCCCACTACTTTCGAAAGCACCTTTGTCACCCCCACCCAGAACCCCTGTAGTGCCGGACATGACCAAAACATGTGGGTGTGATTCGCTGGGCTTCTCGAGCATCTCGCACACCTATCCTCTACCGCAAAAAATTTACTGAGCCGTGCTCCAGTCACATGCGCCCTGTGTAACACCTTAAATTGAATCAGGCTTAGCCTGGCACACGAGGACGATGAGTTTACCCTACTCAGGGCATCCGCCCACAGCTCCTCCTCAATCTCCTCCCCCAGCTCTTCTTCCCATTTCCCTTTCAGCTCATCTACCATAATCTCCCCCTCGTCCCTCATTTCCCTATATATATCTGACACCTTACCATCCCCCACCCATGTCTTTGAGATCACTCTGTCCTGCACCTCGTGCGTTGGGAGCTGCGGGAATTCCCTCACCTGTTGCCTCGCAAAAGCCCTCAGTTGCATATACCGGAATGCATTCCCTTGGGGCAACCCATATTTCTCGGTCAGCGCTCCCAGACTTGCGAACTTCCCATCCACAAACAGATCTTTCAGTTGCGTTACTCCAGCTCTTTGCCATATTCCAAATCCCCCATCCATTCTCCCCGGGGCAAACCTATGGTTATTTCTTATCGGGGACCCCACCAAGGCTCCAGTCTTTCCCCTATGCCGTCTCCACTGTCCCCAAATTTTCAAGCACCTCCGGGCTTGTGGTGTATTTCTTCGGTGAGAACGGCAATGGGGCCGTCACCATAGCTTGTAGGCTAGTCCCCCTACAGGACACCCTCTCCAATCTCTTCCACGCCGCTCCCTCCTCTTCTCCCATCCACTTACTCACCATTGAGATATTGGCGGCCCAGTAGTACTCACTTAGGCTCGGTAGTGCCAGCCCCCCCCTATCCCTACTACGCTGTAAGAATCCCTTCCTCACTCTCGGGGTCTTCCCGGCCCACACAAAACTCATGATACTCTTTTCGATCCTTTTGAAAAGAGCCTTCGAGATCACCACCGGGAGGCACTGAAACACAAAGAGGAATCTCGGGAGGACTACCATTTTAACTGCCTGCACCCTCCCTGCCAGTGACAGGGATACCATGTCCCATCTCTTGAAGTCCTCCTCCATTTGTTCCACCAATCGCGTTAAATTTAACCTATGCAATGTACCCCAATTCTTGGCTATCTGGATCCCCAAGTAACGAAAGTCCCTTGTTACCTTCCTCAGCGGAAAGTCCTCTATTTCTCTGCTCTGCTCCCCTGGATGCACCACAAACAACTCACTTTTCCCCATGTTCAGTTTATATCCTGAGAATTCTCCAAACTCCCGAAGTGTCCGCATTATCTCTGGCATCCCCTCCGCCGGGTCCGCTACATATAACAACAAATCATCCGCATACAGAGATATCCGGTGTTCTTCTCCTCCTCTAAGTACTCCCCTCCACTTCTTGGAACCCCTCAATGCTATTGCCAGGGGCTCAATCGCCAGTGCAAACAATAATGAGGACAGAGGGCATCCCTGCCTTGTCCCTCTATGGAGCCGAAAGTATGCAGATCCCCGTCCATTCGTGACCACACTCGCCACTGGGGCCCTATACGACAGCTGCACCCATCCAACATACTCATCTCCAAAACCAAATCTCCTCAGCACCTCCCACAGATAATCCCACTCCACTCTATCAAATGCTTTCTCGGCATCCATCGCCACCACTATCTCCGATTCCCCCTCTGGTGGGGGCATCATCATTACCCCTAGCAGCCTCCGTATATTCGTATTCAGCTGTCTCCCCTTCACAAACCCAGTTTGGTCCTCATGGACCACCCTCGGGACACAATCCTCTATCCTCATTGCCATTACCTTGGCCAGAATCTTAGCGTCTACATTTAGGAGGGAAATAGGTCTATAGGACCCGCATTGCAGCGGGTCCTTTTCCTTCTTTAGGAGAAGCGATATCGTTGCCTCAGACATAGTCGGGGGCAGCTGTCCCCTTTCCTTTGCCTCATTAAAGGTCCTCATCAGTAGCGGGGCGAGCAAGTCCACATATTTCCTGTAAAATTCAACTGGGAATCCATCCGGTCCCGGAGCCTTCCCCGCCTGCATGCTCCTAATTCCTTTCACTACTTCCTCTATTTCAATCTGTGCTCCCAGTCCCACCCTTTCCTGCTCCTCCACCTTGGGAAATTCCAGCCGGTCCAGAAAGCCCATCATTCTCTCCCTCCCATCCGGGGGTTGAGCTTCGTATAATTTTTTATAAAATACCTTGAACACTCCATTCACTCTCTCCGCTCCCCGCTCCATCTCTCCTTCCTCATCCCTCACTCCCCCTATTTCCCTCGCTGCTCCCCTTTTCCTCAATTGGTGGGCCAGCAACCTGCTCGCCTTCTCCCCATATTCGTACTGTACACCCTGTGCCTTCCTCCACTGTGCCTCTGCAGTACCCGTTGTCAGCAAGTCAAATTCTACGTGTAGCCTTTGCCTTTCCCTGTACAGTCCCTCCTCCGGTGCCTCCGCATATTGCCTGTCCACCCTCAGAAGTTCTTGCAGCAACCCTCCCGTTCCCTACTCTCCTGCTTTCCTTTATGTGCCCTTATTGATATCAGCTCCCCTCTAACCACTGCCTTCAGCGCCTCCCAGGCCACTCCCACCTGGACCTCCCCATTATCATTGAGTTCCAAGTACTTTTCAATGCACCCCCTCACCCTTAGACACACCCCCTCATCTGCCATTAGTCCCATGTCCATTCTCCAGGGTGGGCACCCTTCTGTTTCCTCCCCTATCTCCAAGTCCACCCAATGTGGAGCGTGATCCGAAATGGCTATAGCCGTATACTCCGTTCCCCTCACCTTCGGGATCAACGCCCTTCCCAAAACAAAAAAGTCTCTTCGCGAATAGACTTTGTGGACATAGGAGAAAAACAAAAACTCCTTACTCCTCGGTCTGCTAAATCTCCACGGGTCTACTCCTCCCATCTGCTCCATAAAATCTTTAAGCACCTTGGCTGCTGCCGGCCTCCTTCCAGTCCTGGACCTCGACCTGTCCAGCCCTGGTTCCAACACCGTATTGAAATCTCCGCCCATTACCAACTTTCCCACCTCTAGGTCCGGGATGCGTCCTAGCATACGACTCATAAAATTGGCATCATCCCAGTTCGGGGCATATACGTTTACCAAAACCACCGTCTCCCCCTGTAGTTTGCCACTCACCATCACGTATCTGCCCCCGCTATCCGCCACTATAGTCTTTGCCTCAAACATTACCCGCTTCCCCACTAATATAGCCACCCCCCTGTTTTTCGCATCTAGCCCCGAATGGAACACCTGCCCCACCCAACCTTTGCGTAGTCTCACCTGGTCTATCAGTTTCAAGTGTGTTTCCTGTAACATAACCACGTCTGCCTTAAGTTTCTTAAGGTGTGCGAGTACCCGTGCCCTCTTTATCGGCCCGTTCAGCCCTCTTACGTTCCACGTGATCAGCCGGGTTGGGGGGCTTTTTACCCCCCCCCCCCCTTGTCGATTAGCCATCCCCTTTTTCCAGCTCCTCACCCGGTTCCCACGCAGCTGTGTCCCCCCCAGGCGGTGCTGCCCCGCCCATCCCACCCCATGCCAGCTCCCCCCTCTCCCCAGCAGCAGCAGCCCAATAATTCCCCCCTCCCACCCCCCCCCGCTAGATCACCCACTAGCGTAGTTACACCCCCCATGTTGCTCCCAGAAGTCAGCAAACTCTGGCCGACCTCGGCTTCCCCCCGTGACCTCGGCTCGCACCTCCTTCCTGCTTCCCTATTCCCGCCATGATTATCATAGCGCGGGAACCGAGCCCGCGCTTCCCCCTTGGCCCCGCCCCCAATGGCCAACGCCCCATCTCCTCCACCTCCTTTCCTCCCCCCACCACCTCCTGTGGAAGGGAGAAAAGTTACCACATCGCAGGATTAATAACATAAAACTCCTCTTTCCCCCCTTTTTACCCCCCTCTTTGCCCCCCATACACGCCCCACCACTTTGTTTCAAACGTTCTTTTTTTTTTTAAACCCGCTCATTCCAATTTTTCTTCCACGATAAAAGTCCACGCCTCATCCGCCGTCTCAAAGTAGTGGTGCCTCCCTTGATATGTGACCCACAGTCTTGCCGGTTGCAGCATTCCGAATTTTATCTTCTTTTTGTGAAGCACCGCCTTGGCCCGATTAAAGCTCGCCCTCCTTCTCGCCACCTCCGCACTCCAGTCTTGGTGTACGCGGATCACCGCATTCTCCCACTTACTGCTCCGAGTTTTCTTTGCCCATCTAAGGACCATCTCTTTGTCCTTAAAACGGAGGAATCTCACCACTATGGCTCTAGGAATTTCTCCTGCTCTCGGTCCTCGCGCCATCACTCGGTATGCTCCCTCCACCTCCAGCGGACCCGCCGGGGCCTCCGCTCCCATTAACGAGTGCAGCATCGTGCTCACATATGCCCCGACGTCCGCTCCCTCCGCACCTTCAGGAAGACCAAGAATCCTTAGGTTGTTCCTCCTCGCGTTGTTCTCCAGCACCTCCAGCCTTTCCACACATCGTTTATGGTGTGCCTCTTGCATCTCCGTCTTCACCACCAGGCCCTGTATGTCGTCCTCATTCTCGGCAGCCTTTGCCTTCACGACCCGAAGCTCCCGCTCCTGGGTCTTTTGCTCCTCCTTTAGCCCTTCAATCGCCTGTAATATCGGGGCCAACAGCTCCTTCTTCATTTCCTTTTTGACTTCTTCCACGCAGCGTTTCAAAAACACGTGTTGTTCAAGGCCCCATATTAAACTGCCACCTACCGACGCCATCTTGGTTTTTGCTTGCCTTCCTTGCCGCTGCTCTAAAAGATCCACCGCAATCCGGCCACCTTCCTCTCCTTTTTTCATCCGTATCCAGGGGGATTCCCTTCTGGTTCACCGCACAGTACTTTCAGCCGTTAAAATTGCCGTTGGGGCTCTTATTAAGAGCCCAAAAGTCCGTTCCACCGGGAGCTGCCGAAACGTGCGACTCAGCTGGTATCGCCGCACCCGGAAGTCCATATCAGCTATTTAGACTTACCATTAGCTTAATTCTATTCATGCATAAACTGATGTTTGTTTATTCATCTCCACAATGTGATTTGCCAAAACATTGTGCTGAATCAATGGAAACTGTGGAGGATAACAACTGCCTCAATGCAACAAAACTCAGGTACATTTGAGAACTTAGGTCATGGTTTCAGAACAAACCTATTCTCATAGCAAAAGTAGCATGATCGACTGGTTGGCTAATCTGAAATTATGAACTTTTATCAATAAGGTCATATGGCTGTTGTCAAAATGGGTATACATACACAACATTACATTTTAACAAGTAGGTTTAAAGAGAGGTTTCTCACTTTCATTTCAGTTCTATTCAGGAAAAAGTGTTCTTCCCCACCCTGGTTATAACAACTTCCAAGCCTGTGATCACGAGCACCTCGAAGGACAAGGTCAGGAGACCATCACATCCAGGTTCCCCTCCAAAAGACACACCATCCCACTTGGACATATATCCTCTTTCCATCATCATTACTAGATCAGAACACTGCAATGCCCTATTTAACAGCACGGTGGCAGTATCATCCCCACAAAGACTGCAGCAGTTCACGACGGCTCACTGTCTTTTCAAGGACAACTTAGGAGTGAGCAATAAATATAGGAAAAGGAGTAGACCATTCAGTCCAGTGAGCCTGCTTCACCATTCAATACGATCATGGCTGAACAATGCCTTCTATCTACATTATCCCCATAAACCCTTTACTTTATTGTTAATCAGATATCTATCAATCTCAGCCTTAAACATTCCAAAAATGTCCAATTTTATCAGGCCTAAAATCCAGGCCCTGGCGTAACTTTGTTGCACTCCCTTTACAGCAATAATGCCCTTTCTGAGGTAAAGGATCGAAAACTTCACACAGTATTCCAGGTGCGGTCTAACCAAGCTTCTGTATAATTGAAGCAAGATTTCACTACTCCTGTACTCAAAACCTCTTGTGATAAAGGCGAAATTTCCATTACCTTCCTAATTAATTATTATTATAATTGCTGCATCTGCATGTTAGCTTTCAGTGAGTGACTTATGGACAAACACACATCCGGTCAATTTGTAGATCTACACTTTCTAATTTCCTACCATTTAAGAAACATTCTGCACATAATAATGATAATCTTTATTGTTACAAGTAAGCTTACATTAACACTGCGATGAAGTTACTGTGAAAAGCCCCTAATCGCAACATTCTGGTGCCTGTTCAGGTACACAGGGATAATTCAGAATATCTAAATTACCTAATAGCCCGTCTTTCGGGACTTGTGGAAGGAAACCGGAGCACCCGGAGGAAACCCACGCAGGCACAGGGAGAATGTGCAAACTCCACACAGACAGTCACCCAAGGCTGGAATCAAACCCGGGTCCTTGGCGCTGTGAGACAGCAGTGCTAACCACTGTGCCACCCCACCAGAGGTAATTAACCTGGTGCAAGGCTAATAGGTCTGCAGTTCCCGATTTTCTCCCTCTCTCTCCCTTCTTAAATAGTGGGGTGACATTTGCTACCTTCCAATCTTCTGGAATCATTCCAGAAACTACAGAATTTTGGAAGATTATCACCATTGCATCTACTATCTCTATATCTTTTTTTCCCAATTAAGGGCCAATTTAGTGTGGCCAATCCACCTAACCTGCACATCTTTGGGCTGTGGGGGTGAAACTCACGCAGACACGGGGAGAATGTGCAAACTCCACACGGACAGTGACCCAGGGCCAGGATTCGAACCCAGGTCCTCAGCGCCGCAGTCCCAGTGCTAACCACTGCGCCACCGTGCTGCCCTTTACTATCTCTTTATCAACCTCATCCAACATTCCGGGATGCATACGGCAACAGTAATACCACCAGAGATGAACACCTGGGGGCGGGCCCCGTGTCCTGCCAAGCCGTAATTATCTAATCCATTGGGTGTTGGAACCCCCTCCCGAGGCCAAAAGCCAGAGAGGTTTCTGGAAGGCACGAGGAAGGGTATAAGAATCAAACTCACAGACTTCCCAGCAATGAAGACTCCATGCAGGGGCCATCGAGACATCTGACTAGAGGCAGAAGGAAGCAGTGTGCGAGACCCACCTTTGCAACAAAGGAAGACCCGGAGGAAATCGAGACTCAACCAAGTCCATCAATACAGGTAGTATAATGAATCTTGGAATCTTTAATATATGGTTTGGGACTAATTTAAGGGTAAACACTGTTGTTGAATAAAATTCACCTGAGGAAGGAGCAGTGCTCCGAAAGCTAGTGTTTGAAACAAACCTATTGGACTTTAACCTGGTGTTGTAAGACTTCTTACTGTGCTCACCCCAGTCCAACGCTGGCATCTCCACATCTTGAATAAAATTGGTTTGACTTTATACTTGTGTTATCCTTTGCTCTCCTCGCGAATAAAGACATCTGGGTAAAACTTTGTTTAAAATACTGGTCAAAGTATCTGAGATTTTACACATACAACACAATCTACCAGCGAGAAATTGTGGAAGCCCCATTACTGAACACGAAGAGCTGTTAAACTGTCTTTGTGGTATCTCAAAATGGAACCTCAGAGATCAATAGCAAACAATGTGCTAGTGTCAAGAATCTGGAAAACAGCAATTAGAGAAAGGCAGTTGATAAAGATTAGGGAATCCAAAGGCCTGATGTTAGTGTTGGTAATGCTTGAAAAATCATGACCACTCCAGTTGTAATGACACTGCCTCATGTTGCATGGAATTTGATATTGCAAGTACTTTGAGCTCACAAATGGGCATGAACAATAATGTATATCTGAGATCAATGAAAACCAGTTGGGTCTACAGCCAAACTTTCCCGACTGCCTTGTGCCATTACAATGTACAGTACCAACTGCTGTCTCAGACTTCATCACTTGTTCCAGGTTACAACACCTCATCAATATTCTGCCAATGTTACTCAGAGTCAAGAGTTTCCCAGAAATTTATTTATTTATTATTTCACGGTATGTGAGCACCGCTGGTAAGGCCAGTATTTGTTGCCCATCCCTAATGGCTATTTCAGGGGGCAGTTAAGAGGCAGCCACATTACTGAGAATCTGGAGTAACATGTAGACCAAATTTCCATCGCTAAAGGGTATTAGTGAATTAAATAAGTGTTTAATGACATGTGGTGATAGTTTCATGGTTACCAATTACTGAGACTAGCTTTCAATTCTAGAGTTTATTAATTGAATTAATCTAGTGTGGCCACCTGGGTTAATATAAACTGGTCAAAGTGTCTTAACATTACAGACAACACTAGGAATCCAGAAGATAGGTAGCACCCGTTTATGTGACATTAACCCATCTTCCCACAGCATTCGCCTCTTGTTTCTTAGTCCAGTGACCATTATGTCACCGCCTTCACTGAATGTGCTAATAATGTTGTGTAATCATCACCAGACATTGTCAAGTGAACTCTGCTCTTTGTAGTGCTCTCGAATGCGGTGGACATTTCAGGGATATGACAATGTTAAGATGGTGAGGCGGTACAGAATTCAGTTCAGTAAACCTTTGCAGCTGCAGATATTTATGTAGCACTGTTGAGAATTTGAAAGATATGTATATTTATGCGTAAGGAAAAAGGTCCAGAGGAGATCTTTTTGCAGTATCTAAGACCTGGCAGAAACAAATTGACCTCCAATTAGTCTCAAATTATATACGGAGGCATTGATCTAAGTAAAGAACAGAGTTTAGATTTGTTTTACAGAGAGTGGCGAACAGTGGTGGGTAGTGAAGAGATCTGCGGAGGGATTAGAGATTATTGAGAGGTATAAGCAACATTAGAGCTTGGACTTTGAGCATTTGTCTTTTAGGATTTAATATATTACGATGCAATGGTGTAAATAATTGTTTGGCAGTTGTAACAGAGATGTTAGGATCTGTTGAGGCAATGGGAGGTTGAGAGAAAAGAAAACGCCTCAAAATGTATTATTCATAAGGTCCAGGGAGAGAAATCCCACATGGTTAATGCCCCACTACTGAGACATTACCGCATCAAAATTATCATACATGAAGGATGATGGCATTAGATTTGCTACTCTTGGATGAATTGTATTTTGTTAGGTCATTTCAAAGTCTAGGCTGTCAACAATGTGCTAATTTTCAAAAATCAATGATAGGATGCTTTCAGATCCAAATTTAATAAGGCTCAACTGAATGAGAATCTTGAGTTGGAGGAGTTACTCACTCATTCAAACCAGTTCCTACAATTCTTTGAACAAAAATGTGGGAAATGAAGGGAAAGGGGGAAAATATAATGTAATTAACAGATATGCTTTATAAAATAGATATGGATGGTTAAGATTCCCTCAGTCATAAAAATATAAAGTTTTCTTGTTGCTCCGTCATGAAGCACTGACACTTGCACATTCTCCCCATGTCTTCGAGGGTTTCAACCCCACAACCCAAAGATGTGCAGATTAAGTGGATTGGCCACGCTAAATTGCCCCTTAATTTGAAAAAAATATATAGTTGGGTACTCCAAATTTATTTTTAAAAATTAAAAAATAAAGCACTGACACTAATATCTAAAGATCAAAGGATGCAAAAGTCTTTCACTGTTGACGAGACCCCAGATGTACTAGGAAATGTAGTATGTTATTTCATATAACTCCCAAGTGGACTATGGAAAGTGGAATCATTTTTTGGCAGTTGCACACTTTTGATAGAATGGCTAATCTATTGATATCACGGTGTATAGAGCGGAAGCAGAGTGTGGCTTCCATCTCTAAGCAGTCTGCAATAATAAATCTGCAATTTCATATTTTTAGTTTGTTGTCGATTTAAATATTTATACTATCACCTTGACTCTTTGAAAACACTGTGCCACAATCCATTCATCAACAACTGGTCTGGTATGGTGATATCTTAAACCACAATTTCGGGAGGGCCTAACGGTGCAGGTCAAATAGATGGGGGAAAGGGAAAATGGAGAGGACTGGTGAAAAAATTAAAACATAAGAACTGCCAAGAGATTATTCCCTTCAAGTCATCCTTTAGCAAGTTTACAGACTAGTTAAAGGAACCGTTAGATTTTTCCTGGGGCCTGTGCAACCATGGTAATTGCCTAAAACTGAAGGGACTACTATTTCCACTGAAAAATAACATTAATTGATCCATCAAGAGTAGTCTCTGGATGGTAAGGGCAGGTATGAAGAAAAAGGGATCCAACAATTACAAGTGTGATAGGTAAGCGTTCTCCAAACTGATGGAAACCTCAGAATGATAAATGTATTATCAACCTGAATTTGACAATTATGATCACAAATCATTGATACTGATTTGCATTTGTACAGGTCAGCTATTGCTCCTCACCAGAGATGTCCTAATCCCTTCATTTTGGCAGGGTGAAGGGGTGCTTGGGAGATATTCTGGCAAAATTGGGATTCACATAAATCACACTACCAATCTGTAGAAAAAAGAGCAATCGTGAGTCCTTCAGGCTACTGAATTTCAATCCAAACTAAATGACCCAAAAGTGCAAAGAATAATTAATCCCAAAAATACTTTGATTTCCCTTCAAGCAAAATCCTTACCTTGGAGAGACACCCAAGGATCAGGCCTTCACTCAGTACTTGAGTTAATTTGATGATATAGCATTATGGCTTACATACTATGATGAGGGTGTAGCTTCTTATTAATTGCCAGCCTACACTAGATCCATAAAATACAGGAATTAGATAAATGTTATCCAATTGATTAACTTTTATCTTTAATCTTTAATTAGTCCCAATTAACCCAAAAGTCTATTGCGCTGTTGACAAGGGGTCTAATGGTCAGAAGAATGTTTATCAGCAGCCTCCAGTTGATTTCTTTGTATGGAAGCAGCAGCTTTTTGGTTTATCAAACATGGATTAATCAATACCCTCAGGGCGGCCAGTATCTCGGATTGCTTCTCTAAATTACAATCCATTATGTTGTTTATTTCTTTTCCTCCTCTCATCTCTTCAAACTTCACCGATGGAAGGCCTTTTCGCAAGACTGTAAAGTGATGGATTTATTTGGAGAACTGGAAGTATTGCCAGCTGTTTGTTGCTTACACTCCACTGGTCCTTGTGACTGCATCAGATAGTCAAGAAAGGCCTGCAACTGGTGAATTGATCGGAAGAGGTGCGATTTCTCAAACTCAGCAGCTCTGTTCATGCGAGATGGTGCTGAAAACTTGGAAATTTGAACAGAAAATTGTGCTGGAGTGGTGGTGTCTCTTAGGTATTTCCATCGTGTCCTGGTGCCTTTTTTTGGTTGCCTGAAATTCCTACTGAAGTTCCAAACTAAGCCAGACTGATTGAGGCTCACTCTGGGAGGTGGCTAGTTCACGGGCACTGGCTCTCACTGAGTTAGGTCTTCAATTTGCTTTGTTCAGCTCTAGGAATGCTGGGCTTTAGTTTTGACATCAGTAAGGGCAGCACCGTGGCGCAGTGGTCAGCACTGATGCCTACGGTGCTAAGTACCTGGGTTCGATCCCAGCCCCGGGGCACTGCCCATGTGGAGTTTGCACATTTTCCCATTGTCTGCATGGTTTTCACCCCCGCAACCCAAAGATGTGCAGGTTAGGTGGACTTGCCACGCTAAATTGCTCCTTAATTGGGGGGGAAACAAATTGGGTACTCTAAATTTAAAAAAAAGAGATTAAAATAGTTTTGACGTCAGTAGCTTGTCACAAGCAACAACATTCTTTGACTTTCAAGCTGAAGGTTCCTCTCCCCTCCCCCATTATCTTCTTCCTCTCACACGGCAGACTTTAAATATCCAAACTCACCAACAACCGAGTTGTACAGGTTCCGACCCTGTCCAACCCCAGTTCTGGTCCTTCTCCAAGAAGCCTCAAATGTTGTATGCAAAGCATTTACTCGCTCTATGTATCAACAGTAACTGGGGGAGGGACTTCCGGTTGCGGCGATGCGGAGCTAAGCCGCACGTTTCGGCAGCTCCCGCGATAACGGACTTTCGGGCTCTCCAGAGGAGCCCCAACGGAACTTTTTTGATTTGATCCCATGTGGGAAGGTGCAGTAAGGTCCCCCCTTTCGGTATATGGCCGAGATCAGCGGTGGAGCGGCGAGAAAAGAGGCTCTGGAGCAGCGGCAAAAACGAGGGGGAAAAAGCAAGATGGCGGAGATCGAGCAGCATGGGGGCCGGACCAGCAGGAGTTCCTTAAGCGCTGTGTGGAGGAGCTTAAAAAGGAGGTGCTGGCGCCAATGCTGTTGGCGATCGAGGGGCTGAAGGAGACCCAGAAGACCCAGGCGGTTGAGCTTCGTGAGGTGAAAGATAAAATGAATGATAACGAGGACGAGATCCTGGGCCTGGCGGTAAAAATGGAGGTGCACGAGGCGGTGCACAGGAGGTGGGCCGAGAGAATCGAGGTCCTGGAGAACAGGTCAAGGAGGAAGAACCTCCGGATTCTGGGTCTTCCCGAAGGAGTGGAGGGAGCTGATGCCGGGGCGCATGTGAGTACGATGCTCCATTCGCTGATGGGAGCGGAGGCCTCTCCGATTCCCCTGGAGTTGCAGGGGGCTCACCGGGTCCTGGCGAGGAGACCCAAGGCTGATGAGCCACCAAGGGTGATAGTGGCAAGGTTCCATCGCTTCGCGGATAAAGAAAGTGTGCTGAGATGGACCAAGAAGGTGCAGAGCAGTAGATGGGAGAACGCGGTGATCCGAGTTTACCTGGATTGGAGAGCGGAGGTGGCAAGGTGGAGAGCTGGCTTCAACCGGGCCAAGGCGGTTCTGCATAAAAAAAAGTCAGGTTTGGCATGCTGCAGCCTGCGCGACTGTGGGTCACTTATCAGGACCGACGCCATTATTTTGAAACGCCAGAAGAGGCTTGGACCTTTATTCAGACGGAAAAACTGGACTCGAACTGAGGGGACGTGGTTGTGGGGGGAGATGTTGGTTGTATATGGGGTTGTAAATAGGGGTAAAGAATTCTTCATGGGTGGGATGATGGATGGGGATGTGGGTAGCGTTCTGGTTAAAATTCCTAAAATTCCCTTTTTTCTTTTCTGTAGACGAGATGATGGTGATGGGGAATGTGGGTGTCGGTGCTGGAGGGAGGTGAGACTTGGGGATGAGGGAACTGGGATAATGGCCGCAACAGGAGCTGCGCCACAGGGGGCGGGGCTGCGCAAAAAGGGGGGGGGGGTGGAGGAAGGTAAGGAGGAGGAGAGACCCCCACACGGGGGAGATCAACGGGAAGGTGGGGGAAGTCGGGGCCAGCAGAAGTCAGCTGACTCACGGAAGTAATATGGGGGGAGCAAAAGAGCTAGATGTGGATCTAGCGGAGGGGGGGTGGATTTTAGGGTTGCTGCTGCACTGTCCGAGGGGGAACTGAAAATGGAAGAGGTGGTCGGGACGGGGGTTCCCCGCCTGGGGGACTGGAGGGTGCGGGAGGCGCGAGCACGGGACTGGCCTAAGATAGGAGATAGATGGCTAGTCGGCGGGGGTGTGTAACCCCCCAATCCGGTTGATCACGTGGAATGTGAGAGGCCTAAATGGGCCGGTAAAGAGGGCCCGAGTGTTCGCGCACCTAAAGGGACTGAAGGCAGACGTGGTCATGCTTCAGGAGACACATCTGAATGTTGCAGATCAGGTCAGGTTAAGGAAGGGATGGGTAGGACAGGTGTTCCATTCGGGGCTGGATGCGAAGAATAGAGGGGTGGCAATACTGGTGGGAAAGCGGGTATCGTTTGAGGCCAAGAACATAGTAGCGGACAAGGGAGGCCGATACGTGATGATGAGTGGTAGGTTGCAGGGGACGGAGGTGGTACTGGTGAATGTATATGCCCCGAACTGGGACGATGCTGGATTCATGAAACGGATGTTGGGGCGTATTCCAGACCTGGAGGTAGGGAGCTTGATAATGGGTGGGGATTTTAACACGGTGCTGGACCCAGCATTAGATCGCTCCAGATCTAGGACGGGGGAGAGGCCGGCTGCGGCCAAGGTGCTTAGGGGGATTATGGATCAGATGGGGGGAGTAGATCCGTGGAGATTTGCCAGGCCTTTGACCAGAGAATTTTCTTTTTTCTCCCACGTACATAAGGCCGACTCCCGGATAGATTTTTTTGTTCTGGGCAGGGCACTGATCCCGAAAGTGGAGGGAACGGAGTATTCGGCCATAGCCATTTCAGACCATGCCCCGCATTGGGTGGAGCTAGAGCTGGAGGAGGAGAGGGACCAACGCCCGTTGTGGAGGTTGGATGTGGGACTGCTGACAGACGAGGAAGTGCGCGGGAGGGTGCATCGAAAGGTATCTGGAGGTCAACGACAAAGGGGAGGTGCAGGTGGGAGTAGTATGGGAGGCGCTGAAGGCGGTGGTCAGGGGAGAGTTAATCTCCATCAGGGCTCATAGGGTGAAGAGTGAGGGCAGGGAGAGGGAGAGGTTAGTGGGGGAGATTTTAAGGGTGGACAGGAGCTATGCAGAGGCTCCTGATGAGGGACTACTCAGGGAGAGACGAAGTCTCCAGACGGAGTTCGACCTGTTGACCACAGGGAAGGCAGAGGCACAGTGGAGGAAGGCACAGGGGGCGATATATGAATATGGGGAGAAGGCGAGTCGGATGCTGGCACATCAGCTCCGTAAGAGGATGGCAGCGAGGGAAATAGGCGGAGTCAAAGATGGCAGGGGAACTACGGTGCGGAGTGCGGGGAAAGTGAATGAGGCTTTTAAGGCCTATTACGAGGAGCTGTATAGGTCCCAGCCCCCAGGAGGAAAAGAGGGAATGCGACGATTCTTGGACCAATTGAGGTTCCCACGGGTGGAGGAGCAGGAGGTGGCTGGTTTGGGGGTGCCAATTGGGGTGGAGGAGCTGGTTAAAGGACTGGGGAGCATGCAGGCAGGGAAGACCCCGGGGCCGGATGGGTTCCCGGTGGAGTTTTATAGGAAGTATGTAGACCTGTTAGCCCCGTTGCTGGTAAGGACCTTCAATGAAGCAAGGGAGGAAGGGACCCTGCCACCGACAATGTCGGAGGCGACGATCTCTTTGATCTTGAAGCGGGATAAGGACCCACTGCAATGTGGGTCGTATAGACCGATCTCGCTCCTTAACGTAGATGCTAAGTTGCTGGCAAAAATGTTGGCCACGAGGATTGAGGACTGTGTCCCAGAGGTGATTCACGAGGACCAGACAGGATTCGTAAAGGGTAGGCAGTTAAATACTAATGTGCAAAGGCTCCTAAATGTGATAATGATGCCATCGGTGGAGGGAGAAGCGGAGATAGTGACAGCCACGGACGTGGAGAAGGCCTTTGATCGGGTAGAGTGGGAGTATCTCTGGGAAGTGTTGAGGAGGTTTGGGTTCGGGGGAGGGTTTATTAGTTGGGTTAAGCTCCTGTATAAAGCCCCGGTGGCGAGTGTGGTCACGAACCGGCGGAGGTCAGAGTATTTCCGGCTGTATCGAGGGACGAGGCAGGGGTGCCCCCTGTCCCCTCTGCTGTTTGCATTAGCAATTGAACCTTTGGCCATGGCGTTAAGGGAGTCGGGGAAATGGAAGGGGGTGGTTCGAGGGGGAGAGGAACATCGAGTGTCGCTGTACGCAGACGACCTGTCGCTGTACGTGGCGGATCCAGTGGAGGGGATGGTTGAGGTAATGCAGATCCTACGGGAGTTTGGAGACTTTTCGGGCTATAAGCTCAATGTGGGAAAGAGCGAGCTCTTTGTGATCCATCCGGGGGACCAGGAAAGAGGGATAGACGACCTACCGTTGAGGAGGGCGGAAAGGAGCTTTCGATACTTGGGGATTCAGGTAGCTAGGAGCTGGGGGGCACTGCACAAACTTAATTTGACACGGCTGGTGGAACAGATGGAGGAGGATTTTAAAAGGTGGGACATGCTGCCACTCTCACTGGCGGGTAGGGTACAGTCAGTTAAAATGGTGGTCCTCCCGAGGTTTCTTTTTGTATTCCAATGCCTCCCAATTGTGATTACTAAGGCCTTCTTTAAGAGGGTAAGCAGGAGCATTATGGGATTTGTGTGGGCGAGCAAGACCCCGAGGGTAAGGAGGGGGTTCCTGGAGCGTAGCAGAGATAGAGGAGGGTTGGTGTTGCTGAATTTGGGTGGTTACTATTGGGCAGCCAACGTGGCAATGATCCGTAAGTGGGTGATGGAGGGAGAGGGGGCGGCGTGGAAGAGGTTGGAGATGGCGTCCTGCAAAGGAACGAGCCTGGGGGCGCTGGTGACGGCACCGCTGCTGCTCTCGCCGACAAGGTACACCACGAGCCCGGTGGTGGTGGCAACGCTAAAGATCTGGGGGCAGTGGAGACGGCACAGTGGTGCGACGGGAGCCACGGTGTGGTCCCCAATTAGAGACAACCATCGATTTGTCCCAGGAAGGATGGACGGGGGGTTTCAAAGCTGGCATCGGGCAGGGATTAGAAGAATGGGGGACCTGTTCATTGACAGGACGTTTGCGAGCTTAGGGGCGCTGGAGAAGTTTGGGCTACCCCCGGGAAACACTTTCAGGTACATGCAAGTGAGGGCGCTCGTGAGGCTGCAGGTGAGGGAATTTCCGCTACTCCCGGCACAGGGGATTCAAGATAGGGTGATTTCGGGCGTATGGGTCAGAGAGGGCAAGGTGTCGTCGATATACCAGGAGATGAAAGAAGAGGGGGAGGCTTTGGTAGAGGTGCTGAAGGGTAAACGGGAAGAGGAGCTGGGAGAGGAGATTGAGGAGGGGCTATGGGCTGATGCCCTAAGTAGGGTTAATTCCTCTTCCTCGTGTGCCAGGCTTAGCCTGATACAATTTAAGATGGTTCATAGAGCACATATGACGGGGGCGAGGCTGAGTAGGTTCTTTGGGGTGGAGGACAGATGTGGGAGGTGCTCAGGAAGCCCGGCGAACCACGTCCATATGTTTTGGTCATGCCCGGCACTGGAGGGGAGTTGCGGGAACAGTATCTGAGGTGGTGAAAGTCTGGGTCAAGCCAAGCTGGAGGCTAGCACTATTTGGAGTAGTGGACGAGCCGGGGGTGCAGGAGAGGCGAAAGAGGCCAGCATTCTGGCGTTTGCATCCCTAGTAGCCCGGCGAAGGATCTTGCTAATGTGGAAGGAGGCGAAGCCCCCAGCGTGGAGGCCTGGATAAATGATATGGCACGGTTTATGAAGTTGGAGAGGATAAAGTTTGCCTTGAGAGGGTCTGCGCAGGGGTTCTACAGGCGGTGGCAACCGTTCCTGGACCATCTCGCGGAGCGTTAGATGATGGTCGGACAGCAGCAGCAGCAACCCGGGGGGGGAAACATCGTTTGTGGGAGGGGTGGGGGGAGGAGAGGAGGGAGGGAGGGTGAAGGGGGGCTTCTCTGGGGGACATTTGAGCAAGAAAACACATGAATGATCCGGAAACTGACATGTACGGGAAGAATCCAATGTACAAAGTTCTGTATTTTATTCACTTGCCACGCGAGCTTTCTTTCTTTTCTTTGTTACGGGGGGGGGGGTTTGTTGTATGGTGGAAAATATTGTTGAAAAAGTCTTAATAAAATCATATCTAAAAAAAAAAAAACAGTAACTGGGGGGGGAAGAAGAGGAGTTATCTCTCAGACAACTCAGATACTTGAAGAGACGGTTGCAGGGCTATGAGGAAAATGCATCGGAGTGGAACAAATTGGACGGCTGTGAACATACCCAAATAACCATTTTTAGAAACAGTAAATAGGCTTTTGTAAACAGCTCTGATCTGCTAGAGATTGATGGGTCTTTTTCTAGTTGGTAGAATGTAACAGGAGTGTGCCGCAGGGATTGGTGCTGGGGCCTCAACTTTTAAACATTTATGTAGTTATATCATCCACTGGATGAAGGGACTGAAGATATTGTTGCTAAATTTGCTGACAACACAAGACAGGTAGGAAAGTAAATTGTGAAGAGGTTGTCAGGAGGCTACAAAGGGACACAGATAGATTAAGTGATTGGGCAAAATAGAGTATAATGGGGGCAAATGTGAAATTGTCTATTTTGGCAGGAAATTAAAAAAGCTTAATTTCTAAGTGCTGAGGGATTGCAGAGCTCTTGAGGTGCAGGTGGATCTGGGTGGCCTAATGCATGAATCACAAATGGCTAGTTTCCAGGTACAGCAAGCAAACATTCTCATTTATTGTGAGGAGAATTGATACAAAGATTATGCTCCAATTGTACAGAGCATTGGTGAATCCACATCTGAAGTTGTGTACAGTATTGGTCTCCTTATTTAATAAAAGATGTAAATGCATTAAAAGCAGTTCAGAGAAGATTTACTGGACTAATACATGGGTGGGTTGACTTATGAGAAAAGGTTGGAGAGGTTAGGTTTGTATCCACTGGAGTTCAGAAGAGTAAGAGGCGACTTGGTCGAAACCTTGAAGATCCTGAGGGGTATTGACAGGATGGATATGGATAGGATGTTTCCTCTTGTAGGAGGTTCTAGAACTAGGGGTCACTGTTTAAAATAAGGGCTCACTCAATTAAGATGGAGTCGAGGAGAAATGCTTTCTCTCCGAGGGTTGTCAGTTTCTGGAATTCTCGTCCCCAAAATGCATTGGAAGCAGAGTCTTTGAATACTTTTAAGGTAGAACGAGATAAGATTCTTGATTAACAAGGGAGCGGTCATGATATTCAGGTAAACATCATGGTGCAAACATACATACATACTGATGGACAGATCAACGGACCAATCAATACACACACACCACAGCCAATCACAGGCAAGAGCATACACACTACAAAACGGGGAACACGACACTTCCCGCTCATTACAGCAGGAGACAGCTCAGGGCACAGAGCTCACAGCAAGCCACTCAGACATCCACCATGTACTGAATGCCACTCCAACATAGTGTTAGAGATACGTCCACAGATTCAAGGGTTATGATCGAACCTCAGTAACCAGTTTACCACTGTAAATATATGTTCGTAATAAAACTGAGTTGTACCATCCGCAACCGTGTTGGTTCGTCTGTGTAGCAGAGCACCCAACACATCAGGAGCGAAAAGTTATCCAGGGTAGAGAGGAATATGGAGTTGAAGCTACAATCAGATCAGCCATGATATTATTGAATGGCAGCGCAGACTTGACAGACAAAGTGGCCTACTATGTTTGCATGAATAAGCCACCACTGTGAACAATGTGGGGGATTGTATTAGGTTTCAAGAGGGCATAGATAAATAGATTAGGGGAATGGGTGGACACGTAACAAATTAAATGCAACGCAGGGAACTGTGAAGTGATACATTGCCTTCCTACCAAAGTGTAACATAAAGGATACAATACTAAAGGGGATGTAGGAACAAAGAGACGCAGGATGGTATATGTGCACAAGTCACTGAAAGTGGCTGGGCAGGTTAAGAAAGCAGTTAAAAAAGCATATGAGTTCCTAGGCTTTATGAATAGACAGAGTACAAAAGCAAAAAAAGTTATGAACATTTATTTATTTAAATATTTTTATTAAGGCATTTGTATATACATTGAACGCAATCAAAACCAGATCAAGAACTGAAACCTCATAACAAATACATTACAACCAGTGGCCCCGCCCTACCCCTCCGCTCATCCTGCCTCCCCCATTTTAACCCCCCAATCTCTCTCTCCCCCTGCTGGCATCTTAACTGTCCTTGAAAAAGTTGATAAACAGTTTCCACTTCCGGGCAAACCCATCCACTGATCCCTTCAAGGCAAACTTAATTTTTTCCAGCTGAAGGAGCTGCGCCAGGTCGCTCAACCACAGCCTCGGCTTCAGAGGCTCCAAGTCCCTCCACTCCTACAAAATCCATCTCCGGGCTCCCAGGAAGGCAAAGGCCGCCTCATTCGGCCCCTGGTCTCCTGGGTCTTCCGACACTCCAAATATCGCCACTTCTGGACTCGGGGTCACCTTCACCTTCAGCACCTCAAACATAACATCCTCAAACCCCTCTGTGGTGAACCACTGTATTAGAACCCCTCCCAGAACCCCTTCAGCTTTGGACATGCCCAAAACATGTGAACAGATTTTGTGGGCCACCCGTGCACTGCGCACACCTATCCTCCAGCCCCTCAAAGAATCTGCTCATCCTGGCCACTGTTATGGGCCAGGGTTTAGAGAACCCCAAAGTGTATCATGGAGTTCACCTGACCCACAACTTTTAATAGATTGTGGTATGGGGAGCACACAGCCCACTCCACAGGTGTGGTACAGCAGAAATGGAAAAGTACTTTTTAAAGCAAAACAATGTTTATTCTTTGAACTCAAGTTAACCTTTTTAAAACATAGTGAACATCTTAGCAACCATTAATTCAAATACAACCCCCAAAGAATACAACACTAAGTAATCCTTACTTTCCTTTTAACATCCATAAGACTTAAACAAAAACCTTTTAACAGAAGCACATCAGGGTTAAATTCACTACTGAGAACAGTTATAACTGAATTCACCAAATGATCAAGAGATAGTCTTTACATGGCAGAGAGAACAACATAAGACATTCTGTAGCTGACTGCAGCTCCAACACTGAAACAAAACCAAAAAAAAAGACACACGTTTTTCTCAAAGTGAAACTAAAAGCTGACAGACAGCCCAGCTCCACCCACACTCTGACATCATTCTAGTAATAAACATCCATTTCTTAAAGGTACACTCACTAGTTATTCTATAAAAAACACCCATTTCTTAAAGGTACACTCACATGACACCCACACAAGCCCCAAAATCAGGCCATTAATTTTCCTGAAGAAAGACTTTGGAATGAAGATCGGGAGATTCTGGAAAACAAATAAGAGCCTCGGGAGTACCGCCATTTTCACTGTATGCACCTGCCCAGCCAGCGACAACGAGAGCACCTCTTAAAAGTCCCCCCTCATCTGTTCCAACAGCCGTGTCAAATTCAATTTATGTAGTTGTTGCCATCCCTGCGCCACCTGGATGCCCAAATACCTAGAGCTCGCCCCCAACACTTTAAACGGCAGTTTGCCCAACGTCCTCTTCTGCCCCCTTGATTGGATCAGGACGACCTCATTCTTCACCATGTTTAACTTGTATCTGGAAAACCAGCCAAATTCCTCCAAAATATTCATAATACCAGCAATACCTCCCAGTGGATCCGATATGTAAAGCAGCAGATCGTCTGCATACAGCGAGACCCTGTGCTCCATTCCCTCCGCACTATCCCTCTCCAACTCTGATGCTCTAAGCATCATTGCAACTCACCCGATTCGTCCTAACACTCGCCACCGGTGCCCTATCCAGCAACCAGATCCAATCTACAAACCCCTACCCGAACCCGAACTGTCCTAGGATTTCCCACAGATACTCCCATTCCACCCGATTAAAATGCCTTCTCTGCATCCACAGAGATTGCCACCTCCGCCTGCCTGTCCCTCCGGGGGCATCATTATCATGTTTAAAAACCGCCTAACGTTAGTCGACAGATGCCTCCCCTTTACGAACCCCGTGTGGTCTTCCCCTATCACCCCCGACACAGAGTCCTCAATCCCCGAAGCCAAGATCTTTGCCAAGAGTTTGGCATCCACATTTTGCAGCGATATGGTAGGACTCATACTGCTCCGGGTCCTTATCCTTCTTCAAAATAAAGGATATAGAAGCCTGCGATAACATAGGTAGATGTATCCCCCTATCCCGTGCCTCATTGTATGCCCTTACTAGCAGGAGCCCCAGATTCCCAGAGAACTTCTTGTAGAATTCCACCAGGAACCCATCCGAACCTGGGGCCTTCCTGCCTGCATTGCCACATACCCTCCATTACCTCCACTAGTCCAATGGGGGCCCCCAACCCCTCCACCAGGTCCTCCTCTACCTTGGGGAACTCCAACCAGTCTAGGAATCTCTGTATCCGCCCCCCCCCCCCCCCCCCTGGCCTGGGGTTCTAATTTATAGAGCCTTTTATAAAATTCCTTGAAAACCCCATTCACTCCCAACGGGTCCAGAACCGCTATTCCCCTCCCATCTTTCACCTTTCCGATCTCCCTCGCCACCTTCTGCATCCTGAGTTGGTGTGCCATCCTTCTTCCCATACTCATATACCGCCCCCCTGGCCCTCCGCAACTGCCCCACCGCATTCCCCATTGACACCAGCCCGAACACCATCTGGAGTTTCTGCCGCTTTTTCAACAACCTTGCCTCTGGGGCCTCCACATGCCTCCCATCAAACCTGAAGACTCTCATCCAGCAACCTAGCCATTTCTGCCTGCTCCGTCTTATCCCTATGTATCCTTATCGATATATAAATTCCCCTCTGACCACTGCCTTAAGCGCCTCCCATGCGTGGTGGCCAAAACCGTGTCATTCAGTTCCGCATACTCCTGAATGTTGCCCTCACCCGCTCGCATAATCTGCTAGCAACCCCACATCCAATCTCCACTGCGGGCGTTGGGCCCCCCACACCGGTCCATTTGCAAGCCGATCCAGAGTGACGCGTGGTCCGAGACCACAATCGCCAAGTACCCCAAGTTGGTCTCCCCCACGAGCAGTCTTATCCACCAAAAGTAATCAATGCCTGAGTACACCCTGTGCACATGGGAGAAGTACAAAAATTCCTTTGCCCTCAGCCCCCCAAACCGCCATGTGTCTAACCCCCCCCCCCCCAACATGCGCTCAATGAACCCCTTCAGCTCTTTTGCCACCACCAGCACCCATCCCAACCACACACTTGACTGGTCCAACCCTGGCTCAATGACCGTATTGAAGTCATCCCCATAATCAACCAGTGCGAGTCCAGGTCCGGGATCTTTCCCCAACACCCGCCTCATGAATTTAACATCGGCCAAATTCGGTGCGCTAACATTCACCAAGATCACTGGAATCCCTATTCCCTCCAATTCCCCGCATTCCAACACAATCCCCCCCCCCCCCCCCCCCGGATCCGCCACTAATTCCCCACCTCAAACGCTATCCACTTATTTATCAGCACCGCCACCTCAGTGTCTTCATATCTAATCGTGAGTGGAAGAATTGCCCTACCCATCCTTTCCTTTGTTTAATATGGTCCCCGATCTTCAAATGCGTTTCTTGCAACAAGGCCATGTCCGCCTTCAAGCTCCTCAGATGCTTGAACACACGGGACCGTTTGACCAGCCCATTCAGCACCCTCACGTTCTACGTGATCAGCCTGGTCAGGGGGCACACCTCTCCCCTTTCCCGCCAATCAACCATATCCCTTCTTGGGCCAGCCCCAGCCGACAACCCTCACATTTCCTCCAAAGTTCAATGTCCTCCCCATCCTGCCAGTTCATTTTCTCTCAAAAAATCCAATGCCTTCTCTGGTGTCCCAAAATAACGCACACGGCCGTTATTGGTCACCCAGAGGAGGTCCAGATACAGCATCCCGAACTTCACCACCTTCCTGAAGGGGCAGCCTCGACTCGGTTGAACCCGGCTCTCCCCTTGACCAGTTCTGCACCCAGGTCTTGATAAACCTGGAGCTCATTACCTTTCCAGGTACACCACCTCGTCTGCCTGGCCCACCACAAGATCTTTACTTTATCTAAAGGAACTGATGGAGCCTCACAACCATCTCCCTCGGCAGCTCGTTCACCTGTGGCTTCCTCATCAGCACCCTATGCACCCGATTGACTTTCAGGGGCCGATCAAAGACCCCCTCCCCCATAGCTGCTCCAACATTTTGGCTACGTATGAGCCAGCGTCCGCTCCCTCGATACCCTCTGGCATCCCAACAATTCTTAAATTTTGTCTGCGGGAGCGGTTCTCCAGATCCTCCACCTTTTCTTTTAGTGCTTCTGGGTCTCACGCATCATCCCGATCTCAGCCGCCAATGAGGTAAGCTGCTCCTCGTGCTTCCCCACCGCCTTCTCCACTTTCTGGATCGCCTGGCTCAGGGTCTCCAGCCTCAGCTCCACCCGATCGATCCTCGCTTTTAGTGGGTCCACCACCTTCGCCAGGTCCTTCTCAGTCTCCCTGCTCTGCTGGCTGAACTTCTAGTTTAGGAAGTCCACCAGCTGCTCCGTCGACCATTAGGCTGGTAAGGCCGACCCTTTACCCATCTTACCCTGTGTTGCAAGAAGAGTTTATTGCTCCAGCAGCTCCTTTCTTCTCGACCCACTTCTGGTCCACGGATCCATCCACTGACTCCACCTGAGGAGTATAGCTTTCCTCCAACGCCTCTACACCTTTATCCACCAAAACATCCACCCAGCACAAGGGGAGAAGGACAAAAAAAAACCTCCTCGAGGGGGAGCTGCCAAATGTGCAACCACTCACTCCATGGCCATCACCGGAAGTCAGTTATGAACATTTATAAAATAGTGGCTCAGTCACAACTGGAGTTGTGTGTTCAATTCTGGTCACCACACTTTAGGAAGGATATGAAAGGCGGGCAGCACGGTGGGGCAGTGGACTAACCCTGCGGCCTCATGGCACCGTGGTCCCAGATTCGATCCCGGCTCTGGGTCACTGTCCGGTGGCGTTTACACATTCTCCCCGTGTTTGCGTGGGTTTTGTCCCTTAATTGGAAAAAATGAATTGGGCACTCTAAATTTTGTTTTAAAAAGGAATGATGTGGAAGGCTTGGAGAGGGTGCAGAAAAGGTTCCAGGGATGAGGAACATCAGTTACATTGACACGTTGGAGAAGCTGGTACTGTTTTCTTTAGAGCAGAGAATGTCGAGAAGAGACTTGATCAAGTTGCTCAAAATCATGAGTGGTTAAGACATTAGCGCGTACTGCTCCCGTCATGCAAGGGTCAAGAACCAGAAGGTATAGATTTAAGGGGATTGCAAACAAACCATAGAGTACATGAGGAATATCTTTTTTTCTCAAATCACAGCAAGTGGTTATGATCAGGAATGCAATTTCTCAATGGCTGGTGGAGGAAAATCCAATCGTGGCATGCAGAAGAGAAAGTACTTGAAAGAAAAACAATTTCAGGAACATGGGGAAAGGTTAGGGGAGTAAGACTTACTTTTGCAGAGAGCTGGGATGGTTTGATGGGCCGAATGGCATCCTTCTGTGCTGTAACAATTTTGTGATTCTAATGAAATGTATAAACCAACAGTGAACCTATAGTGATTTATTTTTGGAAAAACAGAAACACAAGATTTTTTAATATAAATTCTTTTGATTTTTACGTGTTTGTCTCCTGTTAAAAGATGGTGAAGTTGGCATGTCTGGCGCCATCATGCCAGCTGACACCACCTAATCATATGATCAGGAAGATCTAGTGACAAATTAAGGTAGGTATTACTGTCTAGCATAGCATGTGAGTGGTGTCTACAAACAGGACATTCGAACTGTTCTCCAACCATCAGATCTGGAAATGTACATCATTCAATCATTCCAGATGTTTCAGCTGATTTAAATAATTTATCACACTTATCAAAAGGTAGCGTAAACTGCTGTTGCCTCTCCGGTGAATCCTTCTTTCCTTTACTGCAGTGACCCAAAAGTGGACTCCTTTGGTTCACTTTTCTTCTTTAACTCTAGTCTTGATAATGTTGTAATCAAGAGAAATCAAGGAATATGGGGATAGTGCAGGATGGTGAGTTGAGGTAGAAGATCAGCCATGATCTTAGTGAATGACAGAGCAGGCTCACGGGGACGATTGCCTCATTTATTTATTATTTTATTTCCTACTTTTTTTGTTTATCCCATTGCTGCTTGTGGGACTTTGCTGTGTGCATATTGACTGTCATCTTTGTCTTCATTACAACAGTAACTACACTTCAAAAAGTACTTCATTGGCTGCGAGTGCTTTATGACCTCCTAATGATGTGAAGGCAGCGGTATGAATGCAAGTTCTTATTCTTTCTATATTGTTATTACGATGGAGAAAAAAATCCTGGAATTAAACATGGAAATAGTGGACTTCAAAAAAGACCTAAGTTTTAGATTTTAAAATGGACACAGCCCCCAGTCACCGACAGGATTGGCAGTATGGGTTTTTTTCGAACAAACAATGGAACCTCCCCGCTGTGGTTCCAGAAAGGTAATTGTAAATTACTCAAAAGACTGATTACCATCTCTGGTAAAGACAAAGGAACCAAATGGCTTCTCATCCAAAGACCCTGGTATAATTGCCTCGACGAGTGGACTCCAGTTCAAATACACAAAGACAGGGTTTAAAAGCTAACTGAGAGAGCTGCCCAGCATTTGTCTGTCGGTGTGCGCGTATGTGCACGCTGTGAGAAAAGCATCAGCAGTTTGCCACACTGAGAGAATACAGGGCCCCTGCAAACAGTCAGTTTTTTGCAGAAACATCTAAAACTCTCTCTGACTGCAAATTCAATCAGCCAGAAGGATTGCAGCTGGAAAAACTAACTGAAATCTCAACCGAACTGCAGAACACCTGAACCAAAGAATCAACTATGGAATCAACCTGTATCAGCTGCAATGCATCATCATCTACTTCTCACAACTCGAGGACTGTTCCATATAACTTTTTAGATATCGTTACTTGCTATTGGATTTGATTCTTACTTTTAATCCATATAAATGTCGAGACATGTATTTTACTATTTTGTTCTCATCTTTTTAGAAGTTGACACACTTACTCCATCTCGGCCCAAGAAAGGCTGGTTAATAGTGGGCATTAGACATTACTATCAGGCCTGGAAAAGGTATCCAGGGGGAAGGGAACATTGTTAGATTAAACCTATATTGTCACCAGCAGAAAGTGGGTTGAATAAATGAAGCACCATCCCTCCACAGCCGGGTTTATCATCATTTTGGGGGTATCCCAGACGGAGAGTGACAAATCGAGGGGTAACCCCTAGCTCAACAAATTTTGGGGAACCTCACCTGGGGCTGGTTGTAACAATGTACAGTACATGGGCAGCAGACACATGGGAACACCGCCACCTGGAAAATCCCATCTAAACCACCCACCAACCTGACTTAGATCACCATTCTTTCTCTGTCGCGGAGTCAAAATCCTGAAACTCTCTCTCTGGCAGCACAGTGGGTGTACCTACATCAGATGGATTGAGGCAGTTCAAGACAACAGCTCACACCACCACCTTCTGATGGGCGATTAGGGATGGGCAATAAATGTTGGCCTAGCCAGTGGCACCCTCAGCCCATGAATGAATTTAAAAAAAATTATAGGTATTGTTAAATCTTTTAAGTCAAGGGAAAACAGAATGTCCTAGAAAAGGGATAGTCATCATATTACTTGCCGGAGACAGGCACATGTGATCTGTAACCAAAATCTACTGAAACTCAAGTGACACAATAAAGGGACAGCTGTTTTTGTAAAAACAGAGACATGGCGACACAGAAGGATTTACTGTTGTGGGAAGCAGTCTCTTTTGCTGTGAAAAACAGTGACTCTTTGTGTTAACTAAGCAGAATGCTTGCAAAAGTTGGTTTTCTGTTCAGAAGGAAGGGAAATCCATTTCCTCCTTACGTTATTGGTCTCTACAAGGATTGTGTCCACGGGGATTGCAACAGTGTGAGTAGCTGAACACAAAATAGTCCTTTAGCTCCCACTCAGCAAAAATCTTGTTCAACCAAAACAATCTATTTTTGCAGTAGGGATTAACCCAACCCAGTCATTGCTTCCTGCTTTGTCTTTTACAAAGGACACATAAGATGAAGTCAAAGGAACATTTTTTTTTTCTTTGCAGAGGGTGGGGGTTAGGGGCAGCGAAGGGTTGGAAAGTAGGAAGAGTTACAGAGATAGGATATTATGGAGTCATGGAGGAATTAAATAATAGGTACAGGAGTAAACCATTCAGCCCATTAAGGCTGCTTCATACGGAGATAGATCATGGCTACGCTGTACCTTAACTTCATCAAGCTGGCTTGGTTCCATAACCCTTAATACCGTTGCCTTACAAAATCCATCAATCTCAGTTCTGGCATTTGCAATTCACCCAGCCGCAACATCTCTTTGAGGCAGAAGAGTTTCGACTTCCATTAACATCAGTGAGACAAACATTTCCTGACTTTCCAATGAAAGGTCTAGCTCCAAATGTAAAGTTATGTTCCCTTGTTCTTTTGACTCTGACAAGAGGAACTCGTTTTTCTTTCAAACCTATTGACTCCTTTAACATCCCAATTAGATCACCCCTTAATGTGCTATTCTTAATGAATATAATCCTAGTCTATGCAACCTTTCCTTTTCATTGAATCTTTTTAGCCCAAGAATGATCATTTTATATTGGAAATGTTCAGGGAGAGGGACCCAATGTGGGTCAGGTAGGACAGACTTGATGGGCGAGTGAGACTGGATTTAACTAAGAACACAGGCAGCAGAGTTTCGGATCCACTGCATCTTATGGTGACTGGAAGTGGGATGCTGCTCAGGAAAGTGATGAGCATGAAGGTGACAAAAGGTGTGATGAGGATTTCAGCAGTGGATAGGCTGAAGCAGGTTTAGCAGCAAGTTTACATAAATTTATGATGGAAACAATAGGATGCAAAGTACAATGTGATCAAACAGGGTGGCAACGCTGCGCACAATCTGGTTTAGCTGGAGACTTTTATACTCCACAAGTTTACTGTCTGCATGAAGCGCTGTACAAGTTACGATTCCACTTTTCCCTAATGAAATCCCCTGTTATTTCGTCCCTTCCCTACCCCACCCTGCCCTCAGTAACCATCTATTTTCCTCCCAAGGCAAAAGTGGATAGAGAACACAATGGTCAAGGAAGTTCTCCTGAACACATTTCAGATATTTTCCCCCTCCTTTCCCTTTGCTTGAACATGCCAATCTACTTAAATCTCTTTAAACTTGTTGTCCATCTCGAAAACCGTGAGGCACGAATAAACAATTCAGGATCTTTTCTTCAGCATAATTTTATCTGGGGGGAAGGGGACAATGTGTAAATTTTACATTTTGGTTTAAAAGTTAGAAAGCCAAGAGTTTAAGCATCATGTCAAAGAATATAAGAGAACAAGTGGCAAGCTCTTCACAGTCATACCGTGCTCCTTGGTTTTATCATTCTTTACAACCATATAAATTAGGAGGCGTGGGCCATTTGGCCCCTCGAGCCTTCTCTGCCATTCAATAAAATCATGGCTGAGCTGATTGTGGCCTCAACTCTACATTCCACCTAACCACGATACATTTGACTCCCTTGTTAGTCATAATCTACCTCTGTCATGACGGGGCGATATTAGGAACCTCCGTCCAGAAATGGGGTCAAAATGTAGCAGGCAATTTAGGGGCTAAACAGACTGAAAGAAAAGACTGCCAGCACCAGACTGAGGGGGATACGCCCACAGCCTGAGATACCTTGTCCCATTCAGACTTAACCTCGTTAATAGGATGCCCCCGTTCTACCAGGATGATCTATTCAAGATCCATTGTCATTTGGGACAACCTTGTTTGACAAGCCATTAACCCATTAGAGTCTGATGACCTAATTGTCCATCAATGGAAGGTAGTTGCACATGAATGGCATAGCTCTGATCTTTTGTGTAAGCGGGAGTGGGCAATCAAGCAGCCCAATTACAGTGTTGCAGTCTGGATATTCCAGAGGAGGATCTTTGCTTGAAGGGCTGGGCAGAGCTTAGCAAGAGAGAGAAAGAATGAATTTGGAACAGGCAAAGAAAGAGAAGGATATGAGCAGCCATGAGACAAGTCATGAAATCTGCTATGCATAAGAATGTGAGCAGCCATGAATTCTGCTGCCCAGAAGGAGGATGTAAGCAGCCATCGAAGAGGTCATGGAAAAAAACAGAGAGAAGGCTTTGGAAAAGGGTTCTGAAAGAATGACCCTAACAGAAAAAAGATTGTTTCTGAAATACAAGTGTTGCCTTTGCCAGTAGGTATAAGTGGAACGAGAGCTGTATTTTCATGCATAGTGTTGTTTGATTGAACTAAGGTTAAGAAACTACATGTAATAATCTGTTACTTTAAGAGGTTAAATGTTGTCTTTTGTTTTAATCGAGTTTGTTTATAAAATAACCATGCCCTATTTCTTATATTATCACTCCCTGAATGAATTGATCTTTCTGCACCGTTTTATAACCTAAAACAGTTACACACCTGGTTCAGTATCTTAGCCATTATTGAGGGCTGACCAGGTGTCCGCATCAACCTTGGCCTTAAAATTACTCAATTACCTTGCCTCCAATAATCTCAGAGGAAGAGTTCCAACAACTTAATTCTGAGCAAAAGATGTTCATCATCCCCATCCTAAATGGGAGGGCTCTTATCATCTCAATTAAATCTATCTCCTCTCAACCTTCATCTGTGACCTCTCAATCCAGATTGCCCTACAAGGGGATCATTTGGTCGAAGCTTACTTTATCAATCTCTTTTACTATTTTATATACCTCGATCAGATTCCTCTCCCATCCTTCTAAACTCCAGAGAGTATAAACTAAAATGGTTTAATCTCGCCTCATATGTCAACCTTTCCATCCCTGGAATCAATCTGGTGAATACCCTGTGAACTGCCTCCAATACCACCGCATCCTTCCTCAAATAAAGAGACAAAAATTGGACACAATACTCCAGATGTGGTCTCACCAACACCCTATACAATTGTAACAACACTTTTCTACTTTTATACTCCAGTCCTTTTGCAATAAACGCTAACATTCCATTTGCCTTTTTAATTACATGCTGTACCTGCACACCAATTTTCTGCGATTCATGAACAAATAGACCCAGATCTCTCTGCCCAGTCGCATTTCGAATCTGTTTTCCATTTAGATAAGAATTTGCCTTTCTATTCTTTTTGACAAAATGGATAATCTCATATTTATCCATATTAAACTCCATCTGCCAAATTTTGGCCCAATCTCCGAGCCCATCAATATCCATCTGTAAAACCTTCATTGCCCTTTCACTTCCTGCTTTCCCACCTATTTTAGTATTATCTGTAAATGTTGCTGTCACGCTAGGTCCCGGCTTGCAGATCATTTATATAGTGTGAACATTTGAGCTCTGAGGACTGACCCCTGTGGCACCCCGCTCGTTACAGTTTACCAGCCAGAGAAGGACGCATTTATTCCGACCTCTGCTTTCTGTCAGTCAGCCAATCCTCAATCCAATATAGTACACTACCACAATCTCCTGCGATCCCGTCTTCTGGATCAGTCTTTTATGCGGCACCTTATCAAACGCCTTCTGGAAATATAGAAATACCACATCCACAGGTTCCCCCTTATCCACCTTGCTGGTTACGTCCTCAAAGAACTGAAGCAAGTTTGTCAAGCATGACCTACCCTTTATAAAGCCATGCTCACATGGGTGGATTGAGCTTTGTCTTGTCAAGTGTTCAGTCATCTCCTCCTTAACAATTGATTCCAGCAACTTCCCCACCAGAGGTCAAACTAACCAGTCTATAGTTTCCTACTTTTTGCCTCTCTCCCCTTTTGAATAGGGATGTCACATTAGCCCGTTTCCAATTCACCGGGACACTTCCAAGGAATTCTGAAATATCATAACCATTGCATCCACTATCTCTGCTGCCACCTCCCTTAAAACCCTAGGGTGCAGGCCATCAGGTCCCAGAGACTTATCTTCCTTTAATCCCATTAGTTTATTCAATACCGTCTCCCTGGTGATGGCTTTTGCGCCATGTTCCTTTGCATTATCTACAGTTTTTAGAAAATCTTTATTATCCTCTACCATGGAGAGGCAAAATATTTGTTCAGCCATCCGTGTTCCCCATTATTACCGCACCAGTATCGTCCTCGAAAGGGACATTTACTTTAGCTAGTCTCTTCCTCTTTATGTACTTATTGAAGCTTTCCGTATCAGTGTTATGTTTTCTGCTAGTTTCCTTTTGTAGTTTATCTTAGCTCTTTTGATTTTATTTTTAGCAGCCTTAAAGTTCGCTCAATCTTCCAGCTTACCACTAGCTTTTGTTTTTATGTCTTCCTTGACTTCCTTGTTTAGCCAGGGAGTATTTTTCTCCCTTTTACAATTCCTCTTCCTCTCAGGAATATACTTTAATTGAGAGATATTTAATATCTCCCTGGATATCCACCAATTCCCCTACTGTCCTACCCTCGATTATTTGTGCCCAGTCTACTTGGGCCAACTTTTTCCTCAGGCCTGTATAATTACCTCTGCCCAAAGTTAAAACTTTAGAATGGCACTCAGTCTTCTCTCACTCAATCCGAATTTGAAATTCTAGCATGCTGTGATCACTATTTCCAAGAGGATCATTAACGACAAGACTATTTATCAACCCTTCTTCATTGCATAATACTAAATCTAAAATAGTCTGCTCCCTGGTTGGCTCCATATCATATTACTCTAAGAAACGATCCCTCATACACTATGAAATCTCCCTCGAGGCTACCCTTGCCAATTTGATTAGTCCAGTCAATATGCATATTAAAATCACCCATGATTACTGTTGTGCCCTTCTCACAAACCCTCATTGTTTCTTGGTTTATACTATGCCCCACTTTGGAAGCATAGTTCGGGGGTCTGTAAATTACTCCTCGTTTTTTATTTCCACCCAGATCAATTCAATATTTTGGCCCTCAGTGCCAATATCATTTCTTAATATAGCCTTGATGTCATCTTTAACCAATAAATCAACTCCACCTCCTGTTCCATCCGGTCTATCCATTTGGAACATGGAGTACATCTGGAGATTCAACTCCCAGTCCCGGTCCTTTTGTAACCATGTTTCAGTAATCCCCACCAGATCATACCCATTTGCCTCTCTTTGTGCTGTCAGATCATTGACATTATTCCAAATAGTGCATGTATTTAGGTTCAAGGTGTTAAAATATGTCCTACTGACTTCTCTTCCCTTTGCAGGGGTTTTCTTGTGCACTACACTTTTCACACATTGTGACCTCCTTTATTAATCTCTGATAACGCTCAACCTCACCCCCAACTCTTCACTCCCACAGTCACCTTACATTTTGATTTTTTTTTTAACGTTATCTTTCTCCCTTTTAGTTGTTAAGACTGGCCCTGTCTGTTTATTCTTTTAACCTTTACTTCTCCTCGCATGCCGACCTGCTGCTTTGGTTCCTGTTAACCATTATACAACTTGTAGCTTTATCCATCCCCCTCCCCCCCCCCCCCCCCCCCCCCCCCGGCCCCATTTGCTAGTCTAAAGTCCTTGTGACCACTATTTATCCTTTCCGCTAGAACACTGGTCCCAGATCGGTTCAGGTGGGGACCATCCCAGCGGTAAAGATCCCTCCTGCCCCAATGCTGATGCCAATGTCCCATGAAATGGAACCCTTCTTTCCCGCACCACTTCTTCAGCCATGTGTTTACTTCCCTAATTTTCTGATTCCTATGCCAATTTGCACGTGGCTCGGGTAGTAATCCAGAGATCATCTCGTGTTCAACTCTCTTCCCCTTCACGCCCCTACCCACATGACTTCAAACTCACTTCCTTTGGAGTCTCCTCCAAAATTCTGAATAATTAATACACTGGCCTCTTATGTATGTCCCAGTACTTTCATCCTACATTGGCAGTTATGCCTTAAGTCATAGAATCCCTATAGTGCAGGAGGCCATTTAGCCCATCGAGTCTGCACCGGCCCTTGGACCATGCCTCCATCCTATCCCCGTAACCCAGTAACACCACCTAACCTTTTGGTCACTAAAGGGTAATTTAGCATGGCCAATCCAACTAACTTGTACATCTTTGGACTGTGGGAAGAAATCGGAAAACCACGCAGACACGAGGAGAAAGCGCAAACTCCACAGTCACCGGAGGTGGGAATTGAACCTGGGTCCCTGGAGCTCTGAGACAGCAGTGCTAACCATTGCACCACCCCAAATCATCAGGGCCCAAGCCCTGGAATTCCATCCCTAAACCTCTGTCTCCCCACCCATCTCTCCTGTAGGACACTCCTTTAAACCTATCTCTTTGACCAAACTTTTAAGTCATCTCTCTGAATGTCTCATAGTGTTAATGTTTATCCGAGTATGCCGCACAAAGCACTTTGGAATGTTTTCCACATTAGAAGCACTACATAAACACAAGTTGCTGTTGTTCACATCCTTGGAGCAGTCTGAAGTATTTAATCATTAATGAACTATACTTTAGGCGAAGTCACTACTGTTTTGTAAGAAAATTCAGCAGCCAGTCTGCACACTGCAAGATCCCACAAAAATCAAGACGAATGACCAGTTAATGTACTTTTTGGTGCAGCGGTTAAAGGCGGAATGTTAGCCAGGACATGGGGAGAACTCCCTGCACTTGTGAATTGTGCCCTGGGATATTTTCACTTGATCAGATGAACAAATTTCAGCTTAGCTTCTCATTCAAAAGGCTGCATCTCCAATGATGCAACACTAACTCAGCAAAGCACTGAAAACTAGATTATGTGCCACGGTGTAGTCGATGCCACAACCTGATCCAAAGACTTAAAGGAATGAAAATGAATTTAAATAATACCTTTCACAACTGTAGTATCTGCAAAGCACCTCCCATCCAATTAAGAACTTTAGGTACAATCTCTATTCTTCATTGAAAGGTGGGATGAGCTATCTTATATGCACCTGAGGGGGCAGATTTTAACACTGCATTAAAAAGAGGCACTGCTTCAGCATTGCACCGAAGTGTCGGTGAAGATTTAGAGTATGAGTAGGCCTTGAACCCACAACCTTGTGACTCAGGCAAGGCTGCTATCCATGACCACGGCTGACACTATCACTAATCCATACTGTGGGGGGACGACACTTAAATGCTGACAACCAAAGACATAGAAAGGAGGCGACCATTATAATTACATCCCACAAGCACCGCCAATTTAATTTAACAAGTTATTTTGTTCACAACAGGCTGAACTAGCTTTAACCCTCAGTAGTTTATGTTTTATAAAAATGTTTGCATAGAGGAGTCTGACTTTAGTCTACTGTGATCAGCAAGATGTCTGAGTGTTTCAAAAATATCTCAAACCTTCAGGAAGTGGGTTTTTTCAGGGCGCCAGAATAAAAGCAATGAGCCACAGCCAGAACAAGAGGTCACATTGGAGCCAGGTGAAATGGGTGGCAGAGAGCCAAAGATGAGCTGAGAACTCAATTCACATTCTTTCTTTTGCAGTTCACTTTATCCCCCACTGTCATTCTTGCGTTAGTATGAGAGAGATGAAAATTGCAGAATGATATGAATAGCCTGTTTGAGCATCCTACAAGGTCGCTCTGCCTGCATCAGCAGTCAGCAATGAATCTCAGCTCGTGTAAGATTTTAAACCTGGAGACTCAGTGACGATGGGAGTGTCTTGTTCTCCCTAAAAGCCACTGTACAAGCTGCACTTGGGCTATATATTGTCTGAGTTAGAGAGGAGACACAGTGCCCATAAGACAAAGAGCAAATGTACACTTACTGTCGGCCAAGGAATATTACACTGGGCATAAACCATGCAGCCGATCCTGTTGGCAAAGGAGCAACTTCACCTTGTATGGTTTCACAATAAAGAAAAGGGACATTCAGTCCATCTAGCCTGCACTGGCACTCTCAAGGGGTAATCCACTTGAACTCTATTATCTCTTAATTTCCCCATACACCTTTACATTGTACCCACTTCCATGTTTTATGGATTCTGCTTCCACCATTGCTTTTGGAGAAAATGCTACATTCAAACAACCCAACATTTAAAAAACATTTCTCCTGACATCTCCCCTCATCTTTTTGTTGCTGATCTTACATTGAAGGCCTCTCAGTACCAATTCGCAAGTGGATTCTCTTCTGCACTCAGAATTGTCGAATGATTCTGGATTGATGACCATAACACATAGGAGAATTAGGCCGCTCGGTCCATCGAGTCTGCTCCACCCTTCAATCATGGTTGAGGCTGTGATATTATTTTATAGAGTAGTATTGTGTTACGATCCCAGCTGATGTTACTACTAGACGAGTAAGATCCCAGGATGGAGCCCAGTTTGATAGATTCTAATGTTTTTTTTGTACAGAAATGTGGAAGGATATATTAGAAGGAGAACGCAAGTTACAAAATCCATTGTATACTCTAATGTTCACAGTAAGTATACAGTTCATGTAAACCAATTGGCAAACTGCAGTCAGACACCCACCACGTTGACACAAAGTGGTAATGTCATCCAAACTTCTAAGGACTTCTCAATTACTCGTCACACTGTGAATCACTGGTCTTTCACACAAGGGTTTCCAATCTCCGCTCTCAAAAGACATACCTTGGAGTCTTGCCAAGCAACACTTTCTCTTGGATGTCTTCACCAAAGCTCCACTTCCACGATTTAAACCTCTCTTCCGGTATTCCGCTACCCTGTAGTATCAGGTACATTTGAGCGTCGCCTTCCACGTAATCTCTCAGATACCCAGCCTATCAACCAAACAGCAATGCATAACAGGCCCTACTCAGATGTTACCAACCTTTGGGTCACCGTGGATCTTTGCCGTTTTACAAGTCCACTTTACTTTCTGTCTGCTTCCTGCAGCTTGTTTTTTTTTTTTTTTTAAATCATTCTCTGCTCCACACGCAACTTCACTGAGCAGGCTCCGCTTCCAATCCCTGTCCTTGCTCCTCAACTTCACCTGTCCCATCCTCCTGATTTCTGGGATTTTTCTGTTCTTTAGTTTGGGACTTGCTTTCTGTTCCCTTGCATTGCCCTGTCTGTACTGGCAGTGTCTGTGGAATCCTATTTCCAACTTCACTGACCTTCTCTCAACTGACCTAACTGCTTTTGCTATCTCTGTGGGGCCCTAGTTGCTGGACAACAACCCAGTTTTTTGTTTTTTTACACCCGATGTTTCTTTTAGAGTTTTAAAATCCTCATAAAATGCAGGCATCTAATCAAACCATCCGACTAGACAACTTTTAAAAATGAAACTAAAATTTAAAGCTATATCTTGTGCCCAAAACACACACATACAAAATAATAATAATCACTTATTGTCACAAGTAGGCGTCAATGAAGTTACTGTGAAAAGCCTCTAGTCGCCACATTCCGGTGCCTGTTCGGGGAGGCTGAAGCCACACTGCTGGCCTGGTTCTGCTTTACAAGCCAGCTCTTTAGCCAGCTGTGCTGAACCAGCCCCTGGTTTACAAATACAAATATAAATTATATTAGACTACATCTATTTTCCAACAGGTGCAACACTTAGTTCACAGGAGTATTATCGTGGGCAGCATGGTAGCACAGTGGTTAGCATAGTTGCTTCACAGCTCCAGGGTCCCAGGTTCGATTCCCAGCTTGGGTCACTGTCTGTGTGGAGTCTGCACGTTCTCCGTGTCTACGTGGGTTTCCTCCGGGTGCTCCGGTTTCCTCCCACAGTCCAAAGATGTGCAGGTTAGGTGGATTGGCCATGTTAAATTGCCCTTAGTGTCTAAAAAAGGTTAAGTGGGGTTACTGGGTTACAGTTGTGGGCTTAAGTGAGGTGCTAATTCCAAGGGCCGGTGCAGACTTGGTGGGCCGAATGGCCTCCTTCTGCACTGTAAATTCTATGATTCTATTTGACAATCACTAGATTAGGTGTCATTCTGTTATGGTTAATCTTCGTTCAAATTTTCTTTAAAAGGGAAAACATTAAACTTAGAACAACAACCCTCAAATAAACACATAAAAGGGTTTAGGCCTCCTTAAAACCATGAAAAGTCAAAATATCCAGTTCAACACCCACATTGAAATCACAACTCATAATCTCAATGCTCCATCTGCAGGAGTTGTGCAATGACTGTATATAAATTGGAACACTTCTCACTGATAATCTGCATGCATATGAGGCAAGTGCTTCTCCTATTTATTTAAAAGATTTCAAGAGCAGTAAATTTTTTACCCATTGCATAAATCATCTTCTTGTCATGTTGCTACACTTGTCCTCGCCATTGTTCCACACAAGCTAATGGTAAAGTGCTTTGAAGTGTGGATGAGCAGAGGGATCTAGGTGTCCATGTACATAGATCCCTGAAAGTTGCCACCCAGGTTGATAGGGTTGTGAAGAAGGCCTATGGAGTGTTGGCCTTTATTGGTAGAGGGATTGAGTTCCGGAGTCAGGAGGTCATGTTGCAGCTGTACAGAACTCTGGTACGGCCGCATTTGGAGTATTGCGTACAGTTCTGGTCACCGCATTATAGGAAGGACGTGGAGGCTTTGGAGCGGGTGCAGAGATTTACCAGGATGTTGCCTGGTATGGAGGGAAAATCTTATGAGGAAAGGCTGATGGACTTGAGGTTGTTTTCGTTGGAGAGAAGAAGGTTAAGAGGAGACTTAATAGAGGCATACAAAATGATCAGGGGGTTAGATAGGGTGGACAGTGCGAGCCTTCTCCCGCGGATGGAAATGGCTGGCACGAGGGGACATAGCTTTAAACTGAGGGGTAATAGATATAGGACAGAGGTCAGAGGTAGGTTCTTTACGCAAAGAGTAGTGAGGCCGTGGAATGCCCTATCTGCAACAGTAGTGAACTCGCCAACACTGAGGGCATTTAAAAGTTTATTGGATAAACACATGGATGATAATGGCATAGTGTAGGTTAGATGGCTTTTGTTTCGGTGCAACTTTGTGGGCCGAAGGGCCTGTACTGCGCTGTATCGTTCTATGTTCTATGTTCTAAGCTCTCGCTCAAGGGTTGAAGACAGTGCTACATGGCTCTAGAAGTAGAGGGCTTTCAGTGTTTGGGATGCCTCTTCACAGTTTGATTGTCTCTCCATTTCTGCACAAGGATCCTTGCAGCAGCCGACACCAACCGGAGACAATTGAGACACAGCCCAGGGGGGCCATGTTTCACTGGCTCCTGATGGGAGTGATTCATCTGGCTCCTGATGGGAGTGATTCATCTGGGTCATTAGACCAGGCATTTTCAAAGTGGGGGTCGCGACCCATGGTGGGTTGCGGGCGGGTCGTGGAGCCAACCATCGCGGCTTTCCCGATCACGAGAACTCACGTGCAAGATTCGCAGCAGCTGGCTGTTAACAATGTCGGCTGCAGGCGGCTTTAAAAATGGCTACCGCGACCATCTAAAAAAATGAGCACACTGTACATGCATGCCTGCTCATCAGTGCGCATGCAACCCAGGAATGTTGGGACCTGAACCCCAGCCCAGGTGTGTTAGGACCTGAACCCAGGGTCAAAGTGCGATCGCGGCATGGCAACGGCTGACTACGTGGTGATTACCGATTATGAATAAGACTATGACCTCGATCTATTTTGCATCGCTAAACATTACTGTAATGAGTATATATTCCTCATGGTTTAACCATGGACAGAACTGAACATCACCCTCTGTGTACTGAAGGGTGGCTATAAGTGTTTTGCTGACCTTTTAGACTACATTAAAGCATTGAATCAAAACAGTGACCAGTCAACCCCAATGATGGTGGACTTCATCCGCTTGAAGAGTTACTGTAATGATCAGTCAACAGGGGAGCTATTCAGAGTTTACAAGCTGAGGTAGGAAATCCATGCTTTCCTCCTGCGACCCTGATTGGAGTGAGATCATGAGGACCAAGAAGAAATGGTGTGTCGCGAAGGTCGGCCGGCGTGGGTCGCGAAGGTTTGCCAGTTGGTAAAAATGGGTCCCCGGAAAAAAAGTTTGAAAAGCACTGCATTAGACAACCCTCTCCAGAAATAACATTCCTGAGAATGCCAGATAAACTATATACTGAGTCTATCAAAGGATGTTGAAGACCTCTGCGAAGCATATTCCAACAATTTCCAGGCAGATGTTTGGAAATGCCACTCTGGAAGCTGGAGAAAGGCATGTCGATGTGATGTCAGAGGAGAGATAAAAGAAGTGGCAGGAACTGATTAAATCCACAGATTGCAAATAGAGAAAAATGTGATTTAGGGAATTTGTACTTATAAAGTAGCTTACATGGCTACAGGACATCCTAAAGCATATTAAACTAATTAAGAACTTCGTTAAGTACTGTCACTTTGGTAGCATAGGAAAATGTGGCAGCTAATTTGCATACAACAAGTCCCAAATACAATTAAACACAACCAGATAATCTGTCTTTTAAATATGTTAATTGAAGGATAAATATTAGCTGGGTCACGGTAGAGAATTCCCCTACTCTTCTTCAGATAGTGCCATGATTCTTTTACAGCCACCCAAGGGGGAATACAGGGCCTCCATTTATCATCTTATTTGAAAGACAGCACCTCCAACAGTGCCAACATCGTATGCTTAGGTTTCGATGCTCAAGTCTATGGACTTGGACTCACAACCTACCAACTCCATTATAAGGTCAGAGGTAGGGATGTTTGCGGATGACTACACAATGTTCAGCACCATTCACAACTCCTCAGATAATGAAGCAGCCAATGTCCAAATGCAGCAAGACCTGGACAATATCCAAGCTTGGGCTGACAAGTGGCAAGGTATATCCACGCCACACAAATGCCAGGCAATAACCATCTCCTACAAGAGATGATCTAACCATCGCCCCTTGCCATTCAATGGCATTACCATCGCTGAATCCCCACAATCAACAACCTGGGAGTTTACCATTGATCAGAAACTGAACTGGATGAGCATATTAATACTGTAGCTACCAGGACAGGTCAAAGGCTAGGAATCCTATGGCAAATAACTCACCTCCTGACCCCCAAAGCCTGTCCATCATCTACAAGGCACAAGTAAGGAGTGTAAGGGAATACTCTCCACTTGCCTGGATGAGTGCAGTTCTAACAGCATTCAAGAAGCTCGACAACCATCCAGGATAAAGCAGCTCCCCTTTCCACAAACATTCAAACCATCCACCACCAGTGGCAGCCATACGTACCATCGACACAATGCACTGCAGTAACTTACCAAGGTTCCTCACAGCACCTTCCAAACCCACTACCATCCGGAAGGACAAGAGCGACAGGTACCTGGGAACCCTACCACCTGGAGGTTCCCCTCCAAGTCCACAGGGCTGAAGAGCTGGCTTTTAAAATAGACCAAGGCAGGCCAGCAGCACGGTTCAATTTCCGTACCAGCCTCCCCGAACAGGCGCCGGAATGTGGCGACGAGCGGCTTTTCACAGTAACTTCATTTGAAGCCTATTTGTGACAATAAGTGATTTTCATTTCATTTCATTTCAAGTCACTCGTCACTCTGACTTGGAAACATACCGCCGTTCCTTCACTGTCGCTGGGGCAACATCCTGGAACACCCTCCCTAACAGCACAGTGGGTGTACCTACACGACTGCAGCGGTTCAAGGCGGCAACTCACCACCACCTTCTGACGGGCAACGAGGGATGGGCAATAAATGCCGGCCTAACCAGCGACGCCCACATCCCGTAAATGAATTTAATTGTCATGGACAGAAGGGGGATTCATTTAAACAGGCCAGATCTCTCTTCTCACTACCCGTCCGTAATCAAAAGTGTTTTTTCATTTCCCCCTTTATACATGGTGCCGTATTTTCTCCACCCCTTCAATTTGAAGCGACCCAATACTCTGATAATAACCCCACAGCAATCTCGAGATGAGGCAAAATAAGAGGGTTGGTTTATTTTAAACACACAAAACACATGGAAGGGGTTTCGCAGTATCCCTCCCTTTTGCCCTTACACAGTAATAGAGGGATAAAGGAAAGAAAGGGGGACAGGACAAGTCTATGATAAAAACAAGAAGTATGGTTTCACGCGAGTGCAGAATCAAAAGTCGAATATGTATTCCTTCAGAGGTTAGCAGGCTGAAACTATTGCAGGGTGATCCATCTCTCCAGAAGTGGGGATATCCACGATGGAAGAAGGCACGTAGAAATTAATTTGTCTTATTCTCCCCGTGTCTGCATGGGTCTCACCCCCACAACCCAAAAATATGTGCAGGGTACGTGAATTGGCCACGCTAAATTGCCCCTTAATTGGAACTTGGGTACTCAAAATTTTTAAAAAGAAAGAAGTTAATAAGTCTTATAGGTGCTGACACAGGAGTTCTGATGTTCCAGTCGTTCACAGTGTAGCTGAGGACCAGATAAATTACCCGGACGGAGATCTTTCTGCTGCTACCTGTTGGAAGGCAAAATGGTAGGCTACCCACTTCAGTTCCACGTGGCAATATTAGATTCTAGCAACAAGGGAAAGTAATGTGACATGCCTCCCGCTTCCCCTGGGTTTTGGATGTAGAATGTATTATTCCAGGACTGGAAATAGTTTAATAGCAGGTCCAATTATGCTTTTGTTCTTGCAAACATACTGTCAAGAGCTCTGCCAATAGAAATGGCTATTGGTTCATTTCTTGGGAATTTGACTTTCTGCAGTCACATATTTAAAGGTCCCTGCTGGTTTCTGAAGGTTAGAAATTCCTCTGGTGTGAGTCATAACGGGCTCCAGACAAATATACACTCCAGAATTTGTGAATTTGATTAGATCTACTGACATCATCCCAAACCTGTTCCATCTTGGAACGTGAATTTTTATGTTCAGAACATGCATATTCTTCCCAAGCAGCTAAACTTCAGTGTGGCTCAAACTTTGTCTTGTGAATGATGAGGATGGTCAGGCCAGAGAAATACATGGATATACAGATATTACAGCACAGTAACAAGCCATACGGTCCAACCAGGCCATGTTGGCTACATCATTCATGTTATTCTTTTCTGATCCTTGAAAGAAATGACCCCGATGAAGTCTTCTCATCAGTATCACATCTATGGCAATGTTTTTCAAAATTCTTTTCCCTGGACCCACTTTTGGCAGCTGGCCGACCTTGGTGACCCACATTTGCTTATCTTTTAATGTGAAAGGGGAGCCTGCTTTGTCCTCACAATCTCTCTTGAATCCAATTCAGAGAAGAAGGCAATGGGCATATCAGGTGCAAACTTCAGCAAATTTCTTTGTGCGGTCTTCATCTTTATTAGAAACGGAAAATCCAACCTCCACATGTAGGTCGTTGTGAAAGGCAATAGCAACGAAATGCGTGTTTTACTCAGCACTGGATACTCCTGGGAGATGCTACACAAGAATGCTGACAGCCTCGTGGGCTTTAGCGCGTTTTTGTGTGGTATTACAGGTCAGCTGCAGCAGCGTGGTCTTTTAATTTGGAGTCAGCTCTAAGTTAATAACTGACTCTAGGGTCTCAACCGGAAAAGGAATTTTTCACACACCATGTCTTTCAAAATCTGAAACTTCTCCCATTTGCCAGTACCTCCCTGCATATAACACACATGGGCTTTGCCTCCTTATTTGCATTGTCACAATTGACAAAACGATACCTCAAGAAAACATCTTTATACTTCTTTGTTCCAAGTTAAGTTTCTTTTCAGGGCTATTAAGGAGGCCCTGGAGCTCTTAACAGTACCACTGCTCTGTCTGTCCTGGACTTTCCTGAGCAGCTCTCAATCCCGTCCAATAGGTAAATTGCCTATTTCAGCATCTGGCCATCTCTTTATTTAAAAAAACAACTCTTCAGTTCACTTACCTTGCTTGCCAGCAGTCTCAAAATCGAAGCAACTCTGCTCTCTGCTTTGGCGCCAAAAGCATGTCCCTGGACGGTTATTCATGTCAACTCTACGTGTAAGGCATGTGACCTACTCTCTGCTGCCACTTCTGGCCGGAAGAGTCCATGCAGCCTAATCTGTATCTCCATTTAAAAGGCATCAGTGGCCACAATTTCCCACGTAAAAGCCGGTAGCAGCTATTCAGCGCTTCTCCCGCTATCGGGACCACCGCAGGAACAATCGCTTCGCAACCCTCCCGACACCCACCCACGACCCACCCACAGGTTGCGACACTGACTTTGAAAAACCCTGTTCTATGGGATACTTAACAGACTACATGAAAAGACTCCATCAGTAGAAATGTTATATCCCACACAAATAGTTCTAATCAGATTTACCCAACCTGTTCCCACATCCCTTTCTTTTATTCATGGTGTTGATGAGATAATAGTTTTCTTCCTAACCAATGCTCTGTATTCAAAGGATTCAGAATGGAGGATCCAGGGGTAAATGATTGACATCTGTTGATAGTATCTGAAAGGTAGGAAATTGACAAATTTGGTGATCAATGAATAGCAATCAAGTGGACTCACCTCTCCTTGAAAGATGCTGCTACATAAAAGCATCCAGTTTATAGGCAACTCTATCATTATCTGTAGTTCAACTGAAAGGTCTTAACTCGAGATGGATAAATTATTCACCACAGAGCATTAACAATCGTTTATCATTAGATAGCGAGTGTCGAGGCTGTCAGAGGCGACAATAGCAGATAAAGACAGGAAATGTTGGAAATGATAGAGAGACGCAAGCTATGTTTGCAATCTTAATGCATAAATTGATAGGTCAACCATGTCACATGAGACTGTACAGAGCAAGGAGCCTTCCCCTTCTCAGCGATCAGCCCACTGTAATTCTGGGTAGCCCTCGCCACACTTCACCTTCCTGTACATGTATTAATTAAATATTCGCCATCCTTCTTCTGCAACCACAAGCTTCATGATCATGTTGTCACATCTGGCTCAAACATACTTGCCTGTAACTGCCACAAATATTGAAATCTGAAAAGGCTGATCAGTGAATTGGTCTATCAGTGTTTGAAACTACTCAGTTTATAATCCGTGCTACGCTTTGGAATTGGCCTGTTTTTTGCTTTTGCATCTTCACACACTTTCTTGGAGAAGAAAGCAAAACCATAGAGGTGTTCACAGGCCCAATGGCAGTGTGGTGTGAATGCTCTTTCCATGGTGTGTGTGTTGGGCTCTCAATGCAGGCAGGATGGCACCAGGGACCTTGGGCGACTGTCTGCGTGGGTTTCCTCCGAGTGCCCGGTTTCTTCCCACAGTCGAAAGAAGTGCAGGTTAGGTGGATTGGCCATGCTAAATTGCCCCTATGGAGATAGGATGGGGGGATTGGGTCTAGGTAGGGTACTATTTCAGAGGGTCGGTGCAGACTTGATGAGCCGAATGGCCTCCCTGTGCGCTGTGGGGATTCTATGATTCTATAAAATGATTGTCATCTCACTGAATGTCAGCCCAGAATTAAAAACTGGAGCTCTGGTCTCCACTTCGCAGGCTGGGCTGAGGTCAAACCTATTGACAGAGTTAGAATATGCGAACCACTATCCTGAAAGTTTCCCCCTTCACGTATTCACCCAATTCTTTTTAAGTTATTATTCAGTCTTCTTCCACCACCTTTTCAGACATTGCATTCCAAATCACAACTTGCTGCTTGAAGAAATTTCTTATAACTCCTCTAGTTCTTTGGCTAATTACCTTAAGTCTGTGTCCTGCGCTTATGATCCCTCTGCCTCTGAAAACACTTTCTCCTGAATTTGCTCTATCATAACGTGTCATAATTTCAAACATCTCGGGCAGTACGGTGGCGCAGTGGATTAGCCCCGTTACCTCATGGCGCCGAGGTCCCAGGTTCGACCCCGGCTCTGGGTCACTGTCTGTGTGGAGTTTGCATATTCTCCCCGTGTTTGCATGGGTTTCACCCCCACAACCCAAAGATGTGCAGACTACGTGGATTGGCCATGCTAAATTGCCCCTTAATTGGAAAAAATGAATTGGGTACTCTAAATTTAATTTTTTTTTAAAATTTCAAACATCTTTATCACATCTCCCCTTCATCGTATCTAGTCTCGCCATATAACTGAAGTCCTTCCCCCAGGTACTAGGGAATAAAAATAAAATACTGCAGATGCTGGAAGTCAGAAATAAAAACAGAAAATGCTAGAAATGCACAGCAGGCCAGGCTGCATCTGTGGAGGGAGAAAGAGAGTCAATGTTTCAGATGTGTGAACATAGGCTTCAGATCCGAAACATGGGGCGGGATTTTCCCCTACCCGGCGGGGCGGGGGGTCCCGGCGTGATGGAGTGGCAGGAACCACTCCGGCGTCGGGCTGCCCCAAAGGTGCGGAAGTCTCCGCACCTTTAGGGGCCAAGCCCTCACCTTGAGGGGCTAGGCTCGCGCCGGAGCTGATTCCGCTCCACCGGCTGGCGGGAAAGGCCTTTGGCGCCACGCCAGCCGGGACCGAAAGGTCTTCGCCGGGCGACGCGGATCCGCGCATGCGCGGGAGCGTCAGCGGCTGATAGTGAAGACCATGGCGAAGGCGGAAGAAAAAGGGTGCCCCCACGGCACAGGCCCGCCCGTGGATCGGTGGGCCCCGATCGCGGGCCAGGCCACCATGGGGGCACCCCCCCAGGGCCAGATGGCCCCGCGCCCCCCCCCCCCCCCCAGGACCCCCGAGCCCGCCCGCGCCGCCTTGTCCCGCCGTTCAAAAGGTGGTTTAATCCACGCTGGCGGGACAGGCATTCCAGCTGTGGGACTCCGGCGCATCGCGGGCCGGAGAATCGGCAGGGGTGGGCCCACCGACCGGCGTGGCGCGATTCCCGCCCCCGCCGAATCTCTGGTGGCAAAGACTTCGGGACACGGCGGGGGCGGGATTCACGCCAGCCCCCGGCGATTCTCCGACCCGTCCGGTGGGGGGGGGGGGGGGGTTCGGAGAATCCCGCCCCTTATCTTTTTTTCTCTCCACAGTTGCGGCCTGACCTACTGACCACTGTAGTAAATCTGCTCCACACTCTGCCTATGACCTAGACATCCTTCCTTAATAGTGCCCAGAATTGGACATAATAGTTCAGTTGGGCCTAGTATTATAAAGCTTTGACATAACTTGTTAATGTACACTCCAAGGTCTTTTTGTTCCTGCAGCTCCCTTAAATTTATCCCATTTGGATTATATTGCCTCTCCTCATTTGTTCTACCAAAATATAATACCTCAAGGTTCTCTGCATTAAATTTTATCTCTCATTTGTCTACCCACTTCATCAATTTCTATGGTCCTCCTGAAGCTTGTTCACGCTTTCACGTGTTATGTCATCTGAAAACTTTGACATTTTTGTCTGTGTATTTAAGACAAAGTCATTAATATTGATCAAAAAGTGCATTCGTCCTAATAACGGTCACGAGAGCAAAACCATCTTTTTTCTTCCAGACTCACTAAAATAACTGTTCGCCACTACTCCCTGGTTTCTGCTTCTTTGCCAATTTTATATTCACACTGCCAGGGAATTCAATGGTGCTTTAAAAAATCTATTGTATGATATTCTATTATACTCCTTTTAAAAAGGTAGCTGCACTGTTGCTTCATGGCGCTGAGGTCCCAGGTTCGATCCCGGCTCTGGGTCACTGTCCGTGTGGAGTTTGCACATTCTCCCCGTGTTTGTGTGGGTTTCGCCCCCGCAACCCAAAGATGTGCAGGGTAGGTGGATTGGCCATGCTAAATTGCCCAATTGGAAAAAATTAATTGAGCGCTCTAAATTTATTTTTTTTAAATACTCCTTTTAACAGTACATATACACAACATCAACCATTGAGGAGTCTCAATGGTGCTGAACATCTCCACTTCTGAGCTTATAATGGAGGGAAGATCATTGATTACACAGCTGAAGATTGAGCCTCGGACACGACCCTGAGAAACTCTTGTGCTAATGTCCTGGGACTGAGGTGATTGGTGTCCAACAATCACAACCATCTTTCTTTTTGCCAGATATGAGTCCAACTAATGGGGCGTTTTCCTCCCGTTTCCCATTGACTTTAATTTTACCAGGGCTGCTCGATACCTCTCAGTCAAATACTGCAACCATGTCAAAGGCAGTTATTCTCACTTGCCCTTCGTTATAGGCAAATTTTGCTTGACTAACTTACTTGAGATCTGTGATGTAGTAGTAACTTTCGTACCGCATAAGTGCCAGGCAATGACCATCGCCAGTAAGAGAGAATCCAACCATTGGGAATTGAGAAGACAGGAGTGTGCTGGAATCCTCTCCATTTTCCTCGATGAGTGCAGCTTCAACAACACAGGAAACTCGACACAATCCAGGAGGAAGCAGCCTGCTTGACTGGCACAAACTTTTAACTTTCACTCTCTCCACCACCAATGCACCCTGATATTATGCACAAAATGCACAGGAACAATTTGCCAAGCCTCATTCGACAACACCTTCCAAACACATGATCTCTATCATCTAGAAAGAGGAGGACAGCAGACACATGGGACCTTCAAGACCGGCAAGTTCCCCATCAAGCCCGACACTATCCTGACATGGAACTATACCACCATTCCTTCACTACTGCAAAATCAAAATCCTGGAACTTTCTTCCCAGCAGGACTGGTGCACCTGCACGTGATCGACTGCAGTGGATCAAGGTGGCGACTCACTATCATCTTCTCAAGGGCAATTAGGGATGGACAATAAATATAGGCCTTGCCAGTGATGACAACATCCCACAAAAGAATTTAGAAAAAAATCTGTGATGCCTTCCATTTGTCAATCCATTTTTCCAAGAGACAATTTTGTCTTGAATTATTGTCTCAAAGGTCCTCCACCGCGCCAGTCATATCTAGCTCTAGCTTTGGATGCCCTTCCTCTCTCCTGTCCCAATCCCAGCTGATGTTACTACTGGACAGAAAGGTCCCAGAATGGAATCCTGGCTCAATAGACCATAACTTTTATCTTTTTCTTTTAGAAACGTGGATGAACAGAGTCACAGGACTAATTAGCATTTTGCAATAGAATAAAACATTTATTAAACATGGAAAGATTGACAAAGCCAGCCACACCAACAGAACACCACTGCTTCACAGGCCAACCAAAAGTCTCTCTCAGCCCCTTTAACTTCAGGGAATAGTACCTTATTCAAATTCCATTTCCTTTTGACTTCAGTCTTCCTGGGACTTCTCTTTTCATTCCGACTTCTAGAACTACCTATTCTTTCACTTCTGGGACTTGCTTTCTTCCCATTACTCCACTGTTCTGTCTCTCTGCTTCTGGCTGTGTCTATGAGAGATGCTTCCTCGCCGGCTACCTAGTTCCAACTGACTTGGGTCCAGCTTAAAAAACTAAACTCAAAAATTCTAACTTACAGTAGCCCCTGGTTGCTAAGCAACACCCTAGTCTTTCTTTAAGCTCTGTTTATTTTAAAGTCATAAACTCTCTAATCACAAAGCCAGCAGTTTGAAATTAAACCAAACCCCCTGTATGTGCACACACCTAAAGTTTTAACCCTTTCTTACACAAACAGAACATTAAACTCACTTAAATTGATACCTTAATTCTAATATCCAACAATACAATATAGATTACTTAAAACTACTGCTGGTTCCTGATACCCCTTGTGGAATGTATCTTGTCTGTACACAAGCAATCCCCTTGATGAAAGCCTTCCATTGCTTATTTACTGCTATACCTGGCAATTTTTGATTCCAATCCACTTGAACAAGATCCCCCATCGACTCACTGAAACTAGCATTCCTGCAGTTGAATACTTTCAAATTTGATTGTTCGAAATGGTGGTATGGTGGCACAGTGGTTAGCACTGCTGCATCACATTGCCAGGGATCCAGGTTCAATTCCAGCCAAGGGTAACTGTGCGGAGTTTGCATGTTCTCCCTGTGTCTGCGCGGGTTTCCTCCCACAGTCCAAAGATGTGCGGGTTAGATGGATTAGAACATAGAACATAACAGCGCAGTACAGGCGGTTGCTCTTTTTAGCCTTAGTTTTATTAGCTCTGATAATCTCACCTTTGCTCACGAGTCGCCAGGTATCTTTCTGATACCGCCACGTGGTTCAAGCTCGAGTTATGATTAATAAGTCAGCACACCGCTTAGTAAGATTGAAATCAACGGTCATTTATTATGTACAGCAATAGATACTTACACAATAATCCTACTATCTATATCAAAACCTACTACTACTGGCCAATACTTAACTTTTGGGGATGGCCCACCAGGTCAGGGAAACAAATGGTTTATCGAATTGGATCTGGCCTGCGGGATTCAAAAGGCTAATACGGGTCGATGGCTAGGAGTCTCTATCGGGTAGCGATCGCTGGAGTCAAACTTACAGTTTCTGGTCGATGTTCTTGCGAAGGTTGCGAGCAGAAGAAGGGAGAGAGAGCGATCTGAACTTGGCCCCTCAATTTATAGGGCCCAGGGGCTTCCCGCCTCTCGGGGCGGCCCTTGACCCTGAGTCCCAAGTGATTGGACTTGTTCCCAATCACTGGGTTCGATATGCTCCAATAATGGGGCGATTCCTTGATCGGGGGGTGGTCGTTCACCTGTCTTTGTTTCGGCCACTGCTGGCGCCGAGAGGTCTGGCCCAGCATTCAATATGTTGCAATTGTTCCCAGGGATAGCCGATTAAACTGCAGATGGCTGTGTTGATGCGCTGCTAATAGTCGTAGGTATCGATCTGGGCCGACTTCCCCAGAGCCGAATACGCTATTCTGTCTGCAGCTGTCCGTTTGTGTCCTGTTGGCTGCTTTTCCCATCAGCCTTTTCGGTTAGCCATTTTGTATCGGGTTTTGGCCAAATTAATAGGGAATCAGCCATTTTAGGTGGCTACAAGGCCCTTCGCCCTCGATGTTGCGCCGACCTGTGAAACCACTCTAAAGCCCATCTACACTATTCCCTTATCGTCCATATGTCTATCCAATGACCATTTGAATGTCCTTAGTGTTGGCGAGTCCACTACTGTTGCAGGCAGGGCATTCCACACCCTTACTACTCTCTGAGTAAAGAACCTACCTCTGACATCTGTCCTATATCTATCTCCCCTCAATTTAAAGCTATGTCCCCTCATGCTAGACATCACCATCCGAGGAAAAAGGCTCTCACAGTCCACCCTATCCAATCCTCTGATCATCTTGTATGCCTCAATTAAGTCACCTCTTAACCTTCTTCTCTCTAATGAAAACATCCTCAAGTCCCTCAGCCTTTCCTCATAAGATCTTCCCTCCATACCAGGCAACATTCTGGTAAATCTCCTCTGCACCCTTTCCAATGCTTCTACATCCTTCCATAATGCGGCGACCAGAATTGCACGCAATACTCCAAATGCGGCCGCACCAGAGTTTTGTACAGCTGCAACATAACCTCATGGCTCCGAAACTCAATCCCTCTACCAATAAAAGCTAACACACCATACGCCTTCTTAACAACCCTCTCAACCTAGGTGGCAACTTTCAGGGATCTATGTACATGGACACCGAGATCTCTCTGCTCATCCACACTGCCAAGAATCTTACCATTAGCCCAGTACTCTGTCTTCCTGTTATTCCTTCCAAAATGAATCACCTCACACTTTTCTGCATTAAATTCCATTTGCCACCTCTCAGCCCAGTGCTGCAGCTTATCCATGTCCCTCTGTAACTTGTAACATCCTTCCGCATTGTCCACAACTCCACCGACTTTAGTGTCGTCTGCAAATTTACTCACCCATCCTTCTACGCCCTCCTCCAGGTCATTTATAAAAATGACAAACAGCAGTGGCCCCAAAACAGATCCTTGTGGTACACCACTAGTAACTGGACTCCAGTCTGAACATTTCCCATCAACCACAGGCAAGGCAGCACATTCCAAATCCTAACCACCTTTTCCTCATGTTACCATTGCTTCTTTCACCAATTGCCATAAATTTGTGCCGTTCTGCTTCTCAATCCCTCCACTAATGGGATCTGTTTCTCCCCATCTACTCTGTCTAGACCCCTCATGATCTTGAAAACCTCTATCAAATCTCTTTCAAACTTTTCTTTTCCGAGAACAGTCACTGTGCCAACTTCTTCAATCTCTAACATAAGTTCTTCATCCCTGGAACCATACTTGTGAATCTTTTCAGCACCCTCTCTAATGTCTTCAGATCCTTCCTAAAGCGCAGTGCGCAGAACTGGTCTTCAGTTATGGCTGGACCAGTATTTTATACCGGTTTATTGTGACTTGCTTGCTTTTGTGCTCTATGCCATTATTTATAAAGCTCAAGACACTATGTTTTATTAACCCGTCTCTCAACCTGTCCTTCAACCTTCAATGATATATACACAAAGGTCCCTCTGCTCCTGCAACCCTTTTAGAATTGTAACCTTTATTGTATATTGTCTGTCTGTGATCACACTTTTCTGCATTAAATTTCATCAGCCACTTGTCCACTCATTCCACCAACCAACCTATGTCGTTTTGAAGTTCGACACTATTCATGGTTTACAATACTTTCAAGTTTTGTATCATCTGTAAATTTTGAAATTCTGCCAAGGTCCAGGTGATTAATATATATCAGGTGTTAACACTGAGAAACTCCACAAGAAACGTTCCTCCAGTCCGAAACGCAACCATTGATCACTACTCTTTGTTTCCTGTCACCGAGCCAACTTTGTATCCATGTTGCATCTGCCCCTCCTTCAGCTTGAATATTGCTCACAGGTCAAATTGAAGACGCCATCCCCATTACCACTGCTCTATAATTATTGGATCCATCTGTAATTTGCCTGCTTTTGGGGGGGGGGGCATTTTCACACAGGGGGGGGGTCACTCTCACACTGGGGTGGGGGGGGTCACTCTCACACTGGGGTGGGGGGGGGGTCACTCTCACACTGGGGTGGGGGGGGGGTCACTCTCACACTGGGGTGGGGGGGGGTCACTCTCACACTGGGGTGGGGGGGGTCACTCTCACACTGGGGTGGGGGGGGGTCACTCTCACACTGGGGTGGGGGGGGTCACTCTCACACTGGGGTGGGGGGGGTCACTCTCACACTGGGGTGGGGGGGGTCACTCTCACACTGGGGTGGGGGGGGGTCACTCTCACACTGGGGTGGGGGGGGGTCACTCTCACACTGGGGTGGGGGGGGTCACTCTCACACTGGGGTGGGGGGGGTCACTCTCACACTGGGGTGGGGGGGGTCACTCTCACACTGGGGTGGGGGGGGTCACTCTCACACTGGGGTGGGGGGGGTCACTCTCACACTGGGGTGGGGGGGGGTCACTCTCACACTGGGGTGGGGGGGTCACTCTCACACTGGGGTGGGGGGGTCACTCTCACACTGGGGTGGGGGGGTCACTCTCACACTGGGGTGGGGGGGTCACTCTCACACTGGGGTGGGGGGGTCACTCTCACACTGGGGTGGGGGGGTCACTCTCACACTGGGGTGGGGGGGTCACTCTCACACTGGGGTGGGGGGGTCACTCTCACACTGGGGTGGGGGGGTCACTCTCACACTGGGGTGGGGGGGTCACTCTCACACTGGGGTGGGGGGGTCACTCTCACACTGGGGTGGGGGGGTCACTCTCACACTGGGGTGGGGGGGGTCACTCTCACACTGGGGTTGGGGGGGTCACCCTCACACTGGGGTGGGGGGGGGTCACCCTCACACTGGGGTGGGGGGGGGGTCACCCTCACACTGGGGTGGGGGGGGTCACCCTCACACTGTGGGGGGGGGGGTCACCCTCACACTGTGGGGGGGGGGGGTCACCCTCACACTGTGGGGGGGGGGGTCACCCTCACACTGTGGGGGGGGGGGGTCACCCTCACACTGTGGGGGGGGGGGGTCACCCTCACACTGTGGGGGGGGGGGTCACCCTCACACTGTGGGGGGGGGGTCACCCTCACACTGTGGGGGGGGGTCACCCTCACACTGTGGGGGGGGGTCACCCTCACACTGTGGGGGGGGGTCACCCTCACACTGTGGGGGGGGGTCACCCTCACACTGTGGGGGGGGTCACCCTCACACTGTTGGGGGGGTCACCCTCACACTGTGGGGGGGGTCACCCTCACACTGGGGGGGGGTCACCCTCACACTGGGGGGGGGGGGGTCACCCTCACACTGAGGGGGGGGGGTCACCCTCACACTGAGGGGGGGGGTCACCCTCACACTGAGGGGGGGGGTCACCCTCACACTGAGGGGGGGGGGGTCACCCTCACACTGAGGGGGGGGTCACCCTCACACTGAGGGGGGGTCACCCTCACACTGAGGGGGGGTCACCCTCACACTGAGGGGGGGGTCACCCTCACACTGAGGAGGGGGTCACCCTCACACTGGGGGGGGGAGGGGGTCACCCTCACACTGGGGGGGGGGGAGGGGGTCACCCTCACACTGTGGGGGGGGGGGGGGGGGGTCACCCTCACACTGTGGGGGGGGGGTCACTCTCACACTGTGGGGGGGGGGGGGGTCACCCTCACACTGTGGGGGGGGGGGGGGGGTCACTCTCACCACGATCGGTGCCGGTCCGCGGCCGCTGTCCGCCGGGCTCCCCCCGCCACCCCTACCTGTCCCGGTTCCGCTCAGCTTGCGGCAGCCTCGAACCGCCGCCAGACGCAACATTTTCTGTCCGGAAATGAGTCACAAATATTCCCATCCCGGGATAACCGGAAAGGTGCAGCAACCAAAACAGCCCGGGGGGGGGGGGGGGGGCAGAAGAGGAGGGGAGTTGATGGGGGGCCTGATGAGCGAGGGAGGTGGACGAGGGGGAGGGTCGCTGAGAGGGGTTGGTGAAAGGGGAGGAGGGGTGTTGATGGTGTGGAGGCGCGAATGATGAGGGGGAGGGAGGTGATGAGGAGGTCAGGGGTTTGATGAGTGGAGGGGGTTGATAGGTTGAGAGGGATTGGAGCTTGGTGAGGGAGGGGGATTGGTGGGGGGAAGGAGGTTGATGGGGAGGGGGGTTGATGAGGTTGAGTTGAGTGGGAACAGGGTGTTGCTGGGAGGGGTTGATGGAGAGGTCGGAGTTTGAAGGGGCTGATATGGGGACAGGGTTGATGGGGGCGATGAGTTTATTAGGGGTTGATGGGGAGGGGTGAGTTGATGAGGGAGGGGGGTTGGTGGTGAGGGGAGGGGGTTTGATGGATGAAGGGGGTTGTTGGGTGCTGGGAATGAAGGGGAGGCAGTTTGAGTGGGTGGGATTGTGGGGAGGGGAAGGTCGATTGGGGGGGGGGGTTAATGGGAGGAGGGATGGATTGATGGGGGTGGTTGATGAGTGAGGCTGGTTGATCAAGGGGGCAGGTTTGGATTGATGAGAGGGGGCGGTTGTTGGAGAGGGGGTGTTGAACGGGGAGTGTGTGGTTGCTGGAGGGGAGAGGCTGATGGGGAGGGCTGATGGAATGGGAAGGTGAGAGGGGAAATTGGTTCCTGATGGATGGGTTGGGGATATTGATGGAAGGTGAGGGGGTGGTTGATGGATGGGGCTTGTTGCACTGGGGGGTTTTGAGGGGGTTTGATGAGGAGGGGAGAGTGTTGATGGAGGGTGGAGAGGGTTTGATGGAAGGGAGGGGTTGATGATGGGGAAGAAGGTTAATGGAGGGGAGGATTAGGAGGGAGAGGGTTGATAGAGGAGGGAAAGGAGAGAGCTGATCAAGGGAGGATGGGGATGGTTGATGGAGTAGGAGGGTTGATGGAGGGATAGGGTTGGGTTAAAGGAGGGTGAAGACGAGGGTTGATGGAAGGGTGAGAGGTTGATGGAGAGGGGAGTGGGTGTGATGGAGGGGAAGGGGTTGATGGAGGGATGAGTGGGTTGATTGAGAGGGAGGAGAGTTTTGGTGATTGGGGGTTGATGCTGAAGGATTGATGGAGGGGGAAAAGGGGTGTTGATGGAGGGAAAGGTTTGATGGGGTGCATTATGGGATAGAGTCGAGGAGGAGTGGAGGGTTGATGGAGTGGTGTTTATGGAGGGAGAGTGGGGGGATGACAGAGCGGGAGAGGAGAGGGTTGATGGAAAGAGAGAAAGTTGATGGAGGGGGTTGATCGGAGAGCAAATGGGCCTGATTTGGGGGGAATGAGGAGTTGATGGAGGAGGGTTGTTAGCGGGGAAGGAGAGGGTTGATGCGGAGGCTGTGTTGATGGGGGGCGCGGGAAATTGCTGGAAGAGCAAGGGGGATTGATGGATAGGTAGGGGGTTGATGGAGAGGCGGTCGACCAAAGTGAATAATTTCAGACTTCCCTATGTTAAGTCGTGAATATAGATTGTAAATAGCTGAATCCTTGCGGCACTCCCATTATATGTTGCCTGTCAACTTGGCAAAAGTCCTGCTTCTGCCCCTCTCTGCTTTCTACCTGTTAACTAATCCTCTATCTATGCTGATATATTACCCCCAACTTCATTACCTTTATCTTGTCTACTAACCTTTTGTGCAGCACCTTATTAAATGCCTCTTGGATAGCCAGGTATACTGCATCTACTGGTTCTGGCTTTACGTTACTAGTTACATCATCAAATAACAGGGCTTCCCTTTGATAAAACTATGTTGACTTGTCCTAATCATACTTTTTCAGGTGCATTGCTAAGACTTCCTTTAGTTCCTGGGGGCAGCACGGTAGCCTAGTGGTTAGCACTGTTGTTTCACAGCTCCAGGGTCCCAGGTTGATTCCCGGCTTGGGTCACGTATCTGCGTGGGTTTCCTCCAGGTGCTCCAGTTTCCTCCCACAGTCTAAAGATGCAGTTTAGGTGGATTGACCATGCTAAATTGCCTTTGGTGTCCAAAAAGGTTAGGTGGGGTTTACTGGGTTACGTGATAAGGTGGAGGTGTGGGCTTAAGTGAGGTGCTCTTGTAATAAAATACTTTTTTTTTTAAAGTGAGGTGCTCTTTTCAAGGACCGGTGCTGACTTGATGGGCCGAATGGCCTTCTTCACTGTAAATTCTATGAAAGGAATCCAGCATATTTTCAAAAACTGATATTAAGCTAACTGGTCTGTAGTCCACTGTGTTCTCTCTCCATTTCTGGAATAGTGGTTAACATCTGCCAACTTCCAATCTACCGGGACCATTCCTGAATCCAACGAATTTTGGAAAATCATAGCCAGCACAACCTCTTTGGAACCTTAGGGTGTAGGCCATCAGGGCCTGGGGATTTGTCAGGTTTTGGCCCCTAGAATATTTCACCTCTGTGGCTGCAGTGCTAACAACTATGCCATGCTCTTCATGTTACTGACGTGTTGGGAAAAGTGCTGGGATATGGTCTTCAGGATTTCACAGCGGTTTCACAAACTGGTACGTGGACATGAGTATCGCACCAATTCAAAGAGGGAACATTACTGCCGTTTTGATTCCGCAACACTGGGATTCCTCAAGTGCAGACATGTTGATTTTAGTTTGTTTGGAGGGCCATTAGCTTCCCCGCCGGTGCTGATGTGTTGCGTGACAAGAATGCTGATCCATTGCCACCTGGATCACTGGCCAAAACTCTTAAGGATCTCTACTCTAACCATCACATAGTCCACTGCAGAATACTGTGCGTCAGAATGGTATCTGCCCACACTAAACTTACCGAAATGCAACTCAACAATGCACATCATCACCAGACACTCTTCGACCAACTTACTCCCCCTGGCTCCAAATCCTGGGCAACATTGAAGTCAGCAGTGCAGTCTTCCCCTCCTCAGTAGGTGTTGCATCTGTACATGTGTTTCTGGATATATTGCTGTTACTGTCATGCTGCAGAATTGCCTCTGTTATTATCACCTTAGATGCAAAAGCTATGGTTCTGGTGCCACCTGGTGGTTAGCCCTGCATTACCAGCAGCCCACACAGTTCATACATCCGCAAAATAAATAAACAGAAAGAGTTTGTGTTTATACAGCAGCGACACAAACTCAGGATGCCCCAAATTACTTTACAGCCAATGATAGTCAAGTTGGTGGTGGTGGGGGGGGGGGGGGGGGGGGGGGTAGTGGGGTCAAGTCCGGTGGTAGTTGGGTGATCAGGGTTGTGGGATAGTCAGGTATGGTCAAGGGGGATTGGTGGGATGTGGAGGGGGTATTCAGGTGGTTTTGTCATGGAGAGAGGGTACTCAGGTGTTTAGACTAGGTTTAACCTGCCAAACATTTTCTGGGTACCCATTCAGGTGAGTCCCATGACTTTTTGTTTGTGGGGGTGTGGGATCTCGGGGAGTAAGGGAATTGCCCATCAGATGATGGAACATCCAATGCAATTCTTATGTAGGTCTGAGCGTCAGGGCTTCCACAGGGTCGTGACATGCATCTTCAGCCATATGTCCAGTCTCTGATGATCGGAAGACTGGTGTTTGGCCCACATTGTTGGGGGCAGACACACCAATACCATAGTCTCATTAAGCAGGAGACAAACTCTTAAAAATCAAGAGACATTGTTTGTAAATAATCTTTTGGTTTAGTCTCTCATATGAAAGATGACACCTTGGACAGTGCAGCACGATTATTCCTGAAGACTAGTGTTTATTTAGTGGGGCACTATTCTCATGGTATATGTTTGTATGGTAAGTGAGGAGTTTCACCACATCCCGATTTGTATCTAACTATGAGATGGCTGTGTCACTTTAAATAACTCAACATACAAAGTGCTCCTTGAAAACAAGAAAGAATTGTGCCTTCTGATATGCCATCAATGAACACACGACGAGCAGTGAACGTAACTGAGGCTTTAATAAACTAAACAGAAATCCTGCTGGCCTCTGATCCCGAACTGGATCAGAGGCGGAGACCAGCCACCTTTATACCGGGCCCGAGGGGAGGCGGAGCCATTGGGCAGTGGTTTACCACATTACATATAATACAGTAGCTATTTACCACAATACACATATTATACACTAGTGGTTTACCACATTCACCCCCTGTTAAAAAAAGTCCAGCGGGGGTGAGGTGGACTTAAAGATCACGTCTGTCGGGGGCCTTGAGCTTCCGCCGTGATCGCCTCAGTCCCGGCTGTGGTGTGGGCACCGGTGTCGAGACCTGCGTGTCCGGGAGCGTGTAGTCCTCTTCTTCACCCAGTTGTTGAGTCGGCGGAGAGGAGGGCGGTGTATGGGTGGGGGTGGTGGTGATGGTCGGCGGTGGGCCTGCGGATGCCAGTTCTTGAAGTAGGTGGGTTGAGGTGGGGGGGAGACGGTGTAGGGTCGGGGGTGGTGGTGATGGTCGCTGGGTAACCTGCAGGTGCCAAATCCCAGAGGGAGACTGTGTCCTGTCGTCCGTCATGATGTGCCACGTAGGCATATTGTGGGTTGGCATGGAGGAGCAGGACCTTCTCGACGAGGGGATCTGATTCATGACTCCTCGCATGCTTCAGGAGGAGGACGGGCCCTGGGACTGTCAGCCAGGATGGGAGCGAGACCCCGGAGGTGGACTTCCTGGGGAAGGTAAACATACATTCGTGGAGGGTCTCGTTGGTGGCAGTGCACAGGAGCGACCGAATGGAGTGGAGCGCATCGGGAAGGACCTCCTGCCAGCGGGAGACTGGGAGACTTCTAGAACGTAGGGCCAGGAGGACGGCCTTCCAGACCATTGCGTTCTCCCTCTCCACCTGTCCGTTGCCCCGGGGGTTGTATGTAGCAGGAGCTGACGCAACTCGTCGCTCATGGAGGAGGAACCCCGATCGCTATGGATGTAGGTGGGGAACCCGAACAGGGTGAAGAGACTGCGGAGGGCCTTGATGATGGTGACAGAGGTCATGTCAGGGCATGGGATGGCAAAGGGGAATCGTGAGTACTCATCAACAATGTTGAGGAAGTGCACGTTACGATCAGTGGACGGAAGGGGCCCTTTGAAGTCGATGCTAAGGCGCTCAAAGGGGCGAGAGGCCTCTACCAGTTGCGCTCTGTCTGGCCAATAGAAGTGCGGTTTGCACTCCGCGCAGACCTGGCAATCCCGGGTCACGGTCCTGACCTCCTCGATGGAGTAAGGCAGGTTGCGAGCCTTGATAAAGTGAAAAAAACGGGTGACCCCCAGGTGATAGAGGTCATTGTGGAGGGCCCGAAGTCGGTCTACTTGTGCGCTGGCACATGTACCATGGGATACAGCATCTGGGGGCTCATTCAGCTTCCCAGGTCGATACAAGATATCATAGCTGTCGGTGGAGAGCTCGATCCTCCACCTCAGAATCTTGTCGTCCTTGATCTTGCCCCGCTGTGTATTATTAAACATGAAGGCAACCGACCATTGGTCAGTGGGGAGAGTGAATCGCCTGCCGGCCAGGTAATGCCTCCAATGTCGCACAGCTTATACAATGGCTTGAGCTTCCTTTTCAATGGAGGAGTGTCGAATTTCGGAGGCATGGAGGGTGCGGGAGAAGAAAGCCACGGGCCTACCCGCCTGGTTGAGGGTAGTGGCCAGGGCAAAGTCCGATGCATCGCTCTCCACCTGGAACGGAATGGACTTGTCCACAGCGTGCATCGCGTCTTTGCCAATATCTGCCTTGGTGCGGTTGAAGGCCAGGCGGGCCTCAGCCGTCAGAGGAAAAATGGTGGATTTAATAAGTGGACGGGCCTTGTCCACATAATTGGGGACACACTGGGCATAGTAAGAGAAGAACCCCAGGCATCTCTTCAGGGCCTTGGGGCAGTGCAGGAGGGGAAGTTCCAGGAGGGGGCACATGCGGTCGGGGTCGGGCCCTAGGACTCCGTTTTCCACAACGTAGCCAAGGATGGCTAGGCGGGTTGTGCGGAAAACGTATTTTTCCTTATTGTAGATGAGGTTCAGGAGTTTAGCGATGTGGAGGTATGTCGGAGGTATTCGTCATGGTCCTGCTGGTCATGGCTGCAGATGGTGACATTATTTAAGTGCGGGAACGTGGCCCGCAGCCCATATTGCTCAACCATTCAGTCCATTTCTCGTTGGAAGACCAAGACCCCATTGGTGACGCCGAAGGGGACCCTGAGGAAGTGGTGGAGGCGGCCATCTGCCTCGAACGCAGTGTATTGTCGGTCCTCCGGGCGGACAGGGAGCTGGTGGTACGCGGACGTCAAGTCAACTGTGGAGAAGACTCGATACTGTGCGATCTGGTTGACCATGTCAGATGTCAGATATGCGGGGGAGGGGATACTGTTGCTCTTATTAGCCTTAGTTTTATTCGCTCTAATTCTGTCACCTTTGCTCATGAGTCGGCAGGTATCTTTCTGATACCGCCGTGTGGTTCAAGCTCTAGTTATGATTAATAAGACAGCACACCGCTTAGTAAGATTGAAATCAACGGTCATTTATTATGTACAGCAATAAATACTTACACAATAATCCTACTTTCTATATCACTACCTACCACTACAGGCCAATACTTAACTTTTGGGAATGGCCCACCAGGTCAGGGAAACGAATGGTTTATCGAATTGAGTCTGCCCTGCGGGATTCAAAAGGCTGATACAGGTCGATGGCTAGGAGTCTCTATCAGGTAGCGATCGTTGGAGTCAACCTTACGGTTGCTGGTCGATGGTTCTTGCGAAGGTTGCGAGCAGGAGAAGAAGTGAGAGAAGGGTCAATCTGAACTTGGCCCCTATTTTTATAGGTCCCAGGGGCTTCCCGCCTCTCGGGGCGGACCTTGACCCTGGTCCCAAGTGATTGGACTTGTTCCCAATCACTGGGTTCGATATGCTCCAATAATGGGGCGATTCCTTGATCGGGGGGTGGTCGTTCACCTGTCTTTGTCTCGGCCACTGCTGGCACCGAGAGGTCTGGCCTGGCATTCAATTGCTAATATGTTGTAATTGTTCCCGGGGATAGCCGATTAAACTGCAGATGTCTGGGTTGGTGTGCTGCTAATGGTCGCAGGTATCGATCTGGGCCGACTTCCCCAGAGCCGAATACGCTATTCTGTCTGCAGCTGTCCGTTTGTGCCCTGTTGGCTGCTTTTCCCATCAGCCTTTTCGGTTAGCCATTTTACATCGGGTTTTGGCCAAATTAATCGGAAATCAGCCATTTTAGGTGGCTACATTCCCTACTTGTGATCTTAACGCGAAGCGTGAAGGATCACCTATATTTTGTCCTTTCCGTTCCCTGGGGGGACACCTACATGGCCGCTACTCTGACCCTAGCTATGCACAAAAATTTTACCTAAACAATTCTAAGGGGCAATGCACCTACAAAATAAAAACTCGGAACCTCTAATTTTACCTAAATACACTATACTCATCAAACATTGCATTATCCTATCTTTCTAAAACATACAACAACAATCATAACATTCAATATACTCTTTCCTGGCTTGGCAGTCAAGCTCAGGATCAGACATTTTTTTGAATATTGAGGTTTTGTACATTTTTTTATTTACAGAAAAACGCAAGTGCATGTTCTTTATTATTGTATTATAGGTCGTGGGGGTCGGGGGTCTGGTCATACCCGAATATAGGGGATCGGATCCGATATACCGGGGTTCGAGCGCGGTACGTTCTCCTTCTCCATTTGCGGAGGCGCATAGTCTGCACTGCACAGCAGAGTATCGCCAACGCTAACAGTGCTTCAATCACGTAGGACAGGGAGTACCAGGTTATGAACCTGGCACACCAGGAAGATGCAGTGTCGCTGGTGACTGGGCTTTGGGTACTGCGGGACAGTGAAACATTAACGGCAGGGGGGTTTGGGGTAATGGGGTCCGCGTTCCCGTGCAACCAAATGTCCAAAAGGAAGATTTTGATCACGATGAAAGAAGTCCTCATGGCTGTCCTGGCTGTCCTCTTTCCTTTTCCTTCTCGTGTTCTTGTGTTTTCTCCGGTCCTGGAGCTTTTGGAGTTCTGTAAAACAAGCATAGTATCCGTAACTACCTTGGTATAATATCCGGTATGTTAGTGTGTCTGTCCTTTTTGGGGCCAATTATACCCTTATAATTGGTCACTATGTGTGACTCCCTCATTTTTTTTTTCAAAACAAATTTTAGGACACGGTACACTTCCCAGTGAGGGACCAGTGCTGATTTACCATCCAAATGTTCCAGGATGTAAATAGCATGAGGCAGCAACCTAAAGGTCGCCAAAAAAAATAAAACTTTTTGAAATGAAAATGTCAAATGAGGTGCGTATGGGCCGCGACGGGCAAGATTTGGATGGAGTCCCCGGGTAGGACGGCTACCAATGCCGTATCTCCCCTACCCGAGCGTGTTTGACCAACAGGGGGTCCCCAGGCAGGGCGGGTCTCACGCCGTTTCTCCACTGCCTGAGCAACCGACAAGAACGGGCAAAAATGTAGTCATCATGGTGAGGTTGCTGCTGTGATTCTACCCTCGAATCAGAACGGGCGTCTGATACCCGAACCAGTACCAGCTGAAAAGCTAGTTCCTCTGAACGAGCGTGTGGTCTGCTGACCAGGTATCTGCAGATAAGCTAGTTCCGCTGAACAAGCATCTGGTCTGTTGACCAGGTATCTGTGGACAAGTTGGTACCGCTGAACAAGCGTCTGGCCGCGGTGGGTGTCTGTGGGAAAGAGCTGAGAAGTTTCAGGTGAATGGGTGTGTGACAGTGAGAAACATTCTCCTGTCGGACGAACAACACTTAAACAAACGTACAAACAACATAAAACATCCTGGCATATGTGAGCATGATGCTCAACTCGCTGATGGGTGCGGGGGCCCCTCCGAGTCCCCTGGAGGTAGAAGGGGCTCATCGGGTCCTGGCGAGGAGACCCAAGGCCAACGAGCCGCCAAGGGCGCTAGTGGTGAGGTTTCGCCGTTTCATGGATAGAGAGTGTGTCTTGAGATGGGCCAAGAAAGAGCGGAGCAGCAGGTAGCAGGTGGGAGAACACGGAGATCCAAATCTATCAGGACTGGATGCAGAGGTGGCAAAGAAGAGAGCTGGCTTTAATCGGGCCAAGGCGGTGCTCCATCAGAAGGGGGTGAGGTTCGGAATGCTGCAGCCAGCGCGATTGTGGGTCACATTTCAGGATCGACACCACTACTTCGAAACACCTGAGGAGGCTTGGACCTTTATACAAACTGAAAAGTTGGACTCAAACTGAGGGTTTGTGGTTGTGGGGGGGATGTCAGTTGTATACAGGGTTTTAGCTATGCGTAGGGAATGTTCCACGGGTTGGGTGATGGATGGGGATGGGGGAAGAGATCTGATGGAGAGACTGTGAGAGAGTGTGGGCGCCGGTGCTGGAGGGAGGGGAGGCCCGGGGATGGAGGAATTGGGATAAGGCCACAACAGGAGCGGCGCCAGAGGGGGCGGGGCCGGCTCAGGAAAGTGCGGGCTTTTTCCCGCGCTAGGGAAGGTTGGGGGGGGGTGGAGGAGCGCACACTGATTGCTGGGGAGGGGGGATTCATTCCCACACGGGGGGGGGGGGGGGGGGGTCAATGGGACGGCGGGGGAGGCCGGGGTCAGCAGGAGTCAGCTGACTTACGGGAGTGTTATGGGGGGAGCAAAAGAGCTAGATACGGATCTAGCGGGGGGGCGGGGGAGGGGGGGGGGAAATGGGTTGCTGCTGCATTGGCTGATGGGGAACTGCAAACAGAAGAGGTGGTCGGGGCGGGAGGCCCCCGTCTGGGGGACTGGAGGGTGCGGGAGGCGCGGGCACTGGACTGGCCGAGAAAAGGAGATGGCTAGTCGGCAGGGGGGGTGGGGTGGTGGGAAGCCCCCCAATCCAGCTGAAAACTTGAAATGTGAGGGGCCTGACTGGGCCGGTTAAGAGGGCCCGAGTGTTCGCCGCTTAAAGGGACTGAAGGCAGACGTGGTCATGCTTCAGGAGACACATTTGAAGGTGGCAGACCAGGTCAGGTTAAGAAAGGGATGGGTAGGACAGGTATTCCATTCGGGGCTGGATGCGAAGAACAGAGGGGTGGCAATACTGGTGGGGAAGCGGGTGTCGTTTGAGGCCAAGAATATTGTAGTGGACAATGGAGGTCGATACGTGATGGTGAGCGGTAGGTTGCAGGGGGCGTGGGTGGTATTGGTGAATGTATACGCCCCGTACTGGGATGGTGCTGGCTTTATGAAGCGCATGTTGGGGCGGATTCCGGATCTGGAGGCAGGAAACTTGATAATGGGTAGGGATTTCAACACGGTGTTGGACCCAGCATTTGATCGCTCCAGATCTAGGACGGGGAAGAGGCCAGCTGCGGCCAAGGTGCTAAGGGGGTTTATGGACCAGATGGGGGGAGTAGATCCATGGAGAATTGCTAGGCCCCTGGCCAGGGAATTTTCTTTTTTTTCTCACGTACACAGAGCCTACTCCCGGATAGATTTTTTTGTTTAGAGTAGGGCGCTGATCCCGAAAGTGGAGGGAACGGAGTACTCGGCCATAGCCATCTCAGACCACGCCCCGCACTGGGTGGAGCTGGAGTTAGGAGAGAAGAGGGACCAACGCCCGCTGTGGCGTCTGGATGTGGGATTACTGGCGGATGAGGAGGTGTGCAGGAGGGTGCGGGGGTGCATTGAAAGGCATTTGGAGGCCAACGACAACAGGGAGGCGTAGGTGGGGGTATTATGGGAGGCGCTGAAGGCGATGGTCAGGGGAGAGTTAATCTCCATCAGGGCTTACAGGAAGAAGGGAGAGGGCAGGGAAAGGGAGAGGTTAGTGGGGGAGATCCTAAGGGTAGACAGGAGATATGCAGAGGCCCCCGAGGAGAGACTACTTAGGGAGCGGCGAAGTCTCCAGACGGAATTCGACTTGTTGACCACAGGGAAGGCAGAGGCACAGTGGAGGAAAGCACAGGGGGCGACGTACGAGTATGGGGAGAAGGCGAGCCGGATGCTGGCACATCAGCTCCGTAAGAGGATGGCAGCGAGGGACATAGGTGGAGTTAAGGATAGCAGGGGAACTACGGTGCGGAGTGCGGTGAAAGTAAATGAGGCATTTAAGGACTTTTATGAGGAGCTGTACAGATCTCAGCCCCCAGCGGGGGAAGCGGGAATGCAATGATTTCTAGATCAACTGAGGTTCCCGAGGGTGGAGGTGCAGGAGGTGGCTGGTTTGGGGGCGCCAATTGGGCTGGAGGAGCTGGTTAAAGGACTGGAGAGCATGCAGGCGGGGAAGGCCCCGGGGCCAGATGGGTTCCCGGTTGAGTTTTACAGGAAGTATGCGGACCTGTTAGCGCCGTTGCTAGTGAGGAGTTTCAATGAGGCAATATGACCCTGCCCCAACAATGTCCGGGGCGCTGATCTCTCTGATCCTGAAGCGGGCCAAGGACCCACTGCAATGTTGGTCGTATAGACCGATCTCGCTCCTCAATGTGGATGCTAAGTTGCTGGCAAGAGCGCTGGCTACGAGAATTGAGGACTGTCCCGGGGGTGATTCATGAGGACCAGACGGGATTTGTAAAGGGCAGGCAGCTAAACACGAATGTGCGGAAGCTCCTCAATGTGATTATGATGTCCTCGGTGGAGGGAGAGGCGGAGATAGTGGCAGCTATGGACGCGGAGAAGGCCTTTGACCGGGTGGAGTGGGAGTATCTCTGGGAAGTGTTGCGCAGGTTTGGGTTTGGGGAAGGGTTTATCAGGTGGGTTAAGCTCCTATATAGAGCCCGATGGCGAGTGTGGCTACGAATCGGCGGAGGTCGGAGTATTTTCGGCTGTATCGAGGGACGAGGCAAGGGTGCCCCCTGTCCCCCCTGTTGTTTGCATTAGCAATTGAGCCTTTGGCCATGGCATTAAGGGAGTCCAGGAAATGGAGGGGGGTGGTCCGAGGGGGAGAGGAGCATCGGGTGTCGCTGTATGCGGACGTCCTGTTGCTGTACGTGGCAGATCCAGTGGAGGGGATGGTGGAGGTCATGCGGATCCTAAGGGAGTGTGGGGACCTCTCGGGCTATAAGCTCAATGTAGGGAAAAGTGAGCTCTTTGTGGTGCATCCAGGGGACCAGGGAAGAGGGATAGACGACCTACCGTCGAGGAGGGCGTAAAGGAGCTTTCGGTACTTGGGGATCCAGGTAGCTAGGAGTTGGGGGGCCCTGCACAAACTTAATTTGACGCAGCTGGTGGAGCAGATGGAGGAGGACTTCAAAAGATGGGATGTGTTGCCACTCTCGCTAGTGGGCAGGGTACAGTCGATTAAAATGATGGTCCTCCCAAGGTTTCTTTTTGTGTTCCAGTGCTTTCCTATTATGATTACCAAGGCCTTTTTTAAGCGGGTAGGTAGGAGCATCATGAGTTTTGTGTGGGCAAACAAGACCCCGGGGGTAAGGAGGGGGTTTCTGGAGCGTAGTCGGGACAGGGAGGGCTGGCGTTGCCGAATCTGGGTGACTATTATTGGGCAGCCAACGTGGCGATGATCCGTAAGTGGGTAATAGAGGGAGAGGGGGCAGCATGGAAGAGGTTGCAGGTGGCGTCCTGCAAAGGAACGAGCCTGAGGGCGCTGGTGACGGCACCGCTGCCGCGCTCGCCGACAAGGTACACCATGAGTCCGGTGGTGGCGGCAACGCTAAAGATCTGGTGGCAGTGGAGATGACATAGGGGTGAGATGGGAGCCTTGGTGTGGTCCCTGATCCGGGAGAACCATCAATTCGTCCCAGGAAGGATGGACGGGGAGTTTCGGAGCTGGCATCAGGCAGCGATCAGAAGGATGGGCGACCTGTTTATAGACGTGGCGTTTGCGAGCCTAGGGGCGCTGGAGGAGAAGTTTGGGTTACCCCCGGGAAATGCGTTCAGGTATATGCAAGTGAGGGCGTTTGTAAGGCGGCAGGTGAGGGGATTCCCGTTGCTCCCGACACAGGGGATTCAGGACAGGGTGATTTTGGGTGTATGGGTCGGAGAAGGCAAGGTTTCGGCGATATATCAGGAGATGAAAGAAGAGGGGGAGGCTTCGGTAGAGGAGTTGAAGGGCAAGTGGGAGGAGGAGTTGGGGGAGGAGATTGAAGAGGGTATGTGGGCTGATGCCCTGAGTAGGGTTAATTCCTCTTCCTCATGTGCCAGGCTCAGTCTGATACTGTTTAAGGTCATTCACAGAGCGCATATGACAGGGGCGAGGCTGAGTAGGTTCTTTGGGATGGAGGATAGATGCGGGAGGTGCTCGGGAAGCCCGGCGAATCATGCCCACATGTTCTGGTCGTGCCCGGCACTGGATGGGTTCTGGAGGGGTTTCGCGAAGACTATGTCCAAGGTGGTGAAAGTCCAGGTCAAGCCAAGTTGGGGGCTGGCATTATTTGGGGTGGCGGACGAGCCGGGAGTGCAGGAGGCGAAAGAGGCCGGTATTCTGGCCTTTGCGTCCCTGGTAGCCCGGCGGAGGATCTTGTTCATGTGGAAGGACGTGAAGCCCCCCAGTGTGGAAGCCTGGATAAATGACATGGCAGAGTTCATTAAGCTGGAGAGAATAACGTTTGCCTTGAAAGGGTCTGCGCAAAGGTTCTTCAGGCGGTGGCAACTGTTCCGAGACTATCTCGCGGAGCGTTAGAATGAGGTCGGTCAACAGCAGCAGCAACCCAGGGAGAGGGGGGGAGGGGGGTTTTCTTTCGGGGGGGGGGTATTTGGGCGGGCGGGGGAGTGGGTTTTTCCGAGGGGTACTTGTAAAAAAGCATATGGGAGGGTTATTATGTGCGGGAGAAACCCATTGTATAGGTTTTGTAGTATGTTTGATTGATATGTTTATGTTCTGTTCTGTTCTTTTCTCTTTCTCTTTTCTGTTACGGGGGGGGGGTTTAATTGGCTGAAAATTTTGTTGGAAAAACTTTGAATAAACATTTTTTTTAAAAAGATGGCGGCCCCCATGGGTGACACATGGCGGGCGAAATCGAAGATGGCGGCGCCCACGGGTCGCACGTGGTGGGTGGCGCAGCAGCTGGGGGCGGCCCCGACAGGCAGCAGGCAGCGCTGCTGGGCCTAGGGGTTTTAGGGAGAGATCGGGCCTGGCAGGCTTTCGCAAAGTGGCCCTTCCTCCCACACCCGTTGCAAGTCGCGTTCCGTGCAGGGCAGCGTTGTCTGGGATGATTACCCTGGCCGCAAAAGTAGCACTTCGGACTTCCGGCGTTGGCGAGCTGCTGCGCGGCACAGGCTTGCGCCGCACTCGAGTCGGATGATGGCAGCGCCCACGAGGTCCACGAGGGTGCCGCGCGGTCGGAGGTGTCGGCCCCCATGTTCTGGAAGGCCACCTCCAGCGAGTTTGAGAGCTGCACTGTCTCTGGGAGGCCGAGTGTACACCCTTCTAGCAATCGCTGGATGTAGTTCGATTTCATGCTCGTGACATAAGCGTCCCTGATCAACAGCTCCGCGTGTTGGGTAGCCGATACCGCCTGGCAATCACAGTTCCGGCTGAGTACCCGCAAGGCACGCAGGAATTCTGCTACTGATTCCCCAGGGCGTTGTCATCTCGTGGCAAGAAGGTGCCTAGCATACATCTCATTTAACATACTTTACATATTGTCCCTTCAGCAGCATTATCGCCTCCGTATACGAGGGGGCATCCCTGATGAGAAGGAAGACTTGCAGGCTCATCCGTGCATTGAGGATCTGCTTCTTTTGAAGGTCGGTGAAGTCTTCAGTGGAGGATCCGAGGTACGCTTCGAAGCAGCTTAGCCAGTGCTCGAATGTTGCAGTGGCGCCGGCTGCCTGTGGGTCCAGCTCCAGGTGATCAGGCTTGAGCGATGAATTCATCTTAGATGTTTAGTTTATTAAATTGATATGCCATCAATGAACACACGACGAGTAGTGAACGTAACTGAGGCTTTAATAAACTAAACTGAAAGCCTCCTGGCCTCTGAACCCGAACTGGATCAGAGGGGGAGACTAGCCACCTTTATACCGGGCCCGAGGGGAGGCGGAGCCATCGGGCAGTGGTTTACTGCATTACATATAATACAGTAGCCGTTTACCACAATACACATATTATACACTACAGTGATTTACTACACCTTCCACGCCTCAGAATGTTCCAAAGCATTTTACAGCCAATGAAGAATTTTTCAAGTGCACTCACTTGTAATGTAGGAAACACATGAACCAATTTGCACATAGCAATGTCTTTCAATACTACTGAGATAATCAACAGATAACTTATTTTAACGATGTTGGGTGTGTAATGTTCTTTGATTGGGCTGATGTGGAATCTCGATATGGCCATGTGAACAAAGAACATTGGGCGAGATTCTCTCAGCTCAGGGCCGGGCCAGAGAATCCCCGCGACCGGCGCGAATCGCACCATGCCGCCCGATGCCGGGACGTGATTCTCCGCAGAGTGGCGAATCGTCGCCATTGGCGCCGGCATGGTCGGCACGCCGCCGGTCGGGGAGTGCTCTACGTGACACCCCCGACGATTCTCGGCCTGGGATGGGCCGAGCAGCCGTCACAGAAAACCCCTGTCCCGCCGACGCCATTCTAACCTGCTCCTAGCTGGCGGGACCTCACCGTGGAAGTGTCCGGGGGCGGCATGTGGGGGGGGACAGGGGGATCGACCCAGGGGGGGCCTCAGTTGTGGCCTGGCCCGTGATCGGGGCCCACCGATTGGCGGGATGGCCTCTCGTGCTGGGGCCTCCTTTCTTCCGCGCCGGCCCCTGTAGCCGTATGCCATGTTGCGTCGGGGCCAGTGCGGAGAAGGGAGTCACTGCTCATGCGTGCGTTGGCGCCGGTGCCACTGCGCATGTGCGTGTTGGCGCTAGTGCCACTGCGCATGCATGGACCCTGCGGTGGTCAGTTGACACCGGGATCAGCAGCCAGAGCAGCGTGGGCCGCTCCAGTCCCAGGGGCCAGAATTGCTGACCCTGAGGCCTTGTTGACACCGTCGAGAAACGCGACAGCGTTTCGGACGGCGTCAACACTTAGCCTCAGGATCATAGAATCCACCCATTAGACTTTGTTTTAAAACCAAAGTTATTTATTACTAACACTACACTAATGAATAACTAAAATGTCTAAGATGAATACAGTTAGAAATAATTGTCTAACATTAACTTACACTAAGATATTACGAGCTACCCTAATATGCGACTGCTATCAACTCCTAACAAATACCTTCTGATGGAACACATGGTACATCCAGGACTGCATACCGCCTCACCTGCTGGTCGGATGCTAGAACTACAACAGTAAAACATATAGCGTAGAATACACCTGCAGATCATGATGAACTACTGTTATGGGCCAGGGGTTAGAGAACCCCAAAGTGTATCATGGAGTTCACCTGACCCACAACTTTTAATAGATTGTGGTATGGGGAGCACACGGCCCACTCCACAGGTGTGGTACAGCAGAAATGGAAAAGTATTTTTTAAAGCAAATCAATGTTTATTCTATGAACTCAAGTTAACCTTTTCATAGATTATCATAGAATTTACAGTGCAGAAGGAGGCCATTCGGCCCATCGAGTCTGCACCGGCTCTTGGAAAGAGCACCCGACCCAAATAGTGAACATCTTAGCAACCATTAATTCAAATACAACCTCCAAAGAATACAACACTAAGTAATCTGTAAGCTGTCCTTTAACACCCAGAAGACTTTAAAAAAAACCTTTAAACAGAAGCACATTAGGTTTACATTCACTACTGCGAACATTTATAATTCTGAATTCACCAAATGATCAAGAGATAGTCTTTTGATGGCATAGAGAACAGCAGTACACGTGCTTGGTCTGGCTTCAGCTCCAACACTGAAAACGAAACTAAAACACACCCTGCAGCAAACAGTCTAAAACTAAAGTAAAAAGCTGACAGACAGCCCAGCTCCACCCACACTCTGATATCACTGATAAACACTCATTTCTTAAAGGTACATTTCTTAAACACCCATTTCTTAAAGGTACTCTCACATGACACCTCCCCCCAAGAAAAAAAAAAAACCATCAACTTCAAGATGGTTTCATTTTTCACCTTTTCACTATCCTTTAAGAAATGCACACAGTAAATATACTTTATTGTTTCAAAAAACAACACACGCAAACAGGTATAATAATACAGTCCATTTTTTTTTCTTGTTCCTCCAACTGGAATCCTTCTCGATTGACAGTCTCTTTCAACAAGAAGGTCTCTGCACGATCGTCCATTTCTCTATGCCTCAGCATTTCTCTTTAAAGTCAGATACTTTAGTTGAATCTGATCACAGAGTCCCTTGTAATTCTCCAACACAAGAGCATTGGTTATCACAGCTTTCAGGCAGTCAAATGCCTGTTGAAAGTCTGCTGTCCACTGAAATTTTCGACGTTTCCTCAGCAAGTCCATCAGTGGAGCAATCACGCTACAAAGATTTTTCACCAATGTTCGATCAAATCCACTCATGCCAAGAAATCGCATTATTTCCCGTCATGTCGAGGGTCGGAACCTCCTCAAGGAAAGTGACTTGGGCTTTTCCAAATTTACTTTTGGCTAGGTTTATCACCAACCCCGCCTCCTGAAGTCGATCTACTAACTCCATCAGATGTTTTAAATGTTCTTTCCATGTCTGGCTGAAAATTACCAGATCGTCGATGTATACCGCACAATTGGGTAATCCTGAAACAACTTTGTTAGTTAACCGTTGAAATGTGGCTGGGGCATTTTTCATGTCAAATGGCATAACTTTGAATATACCATCTGAAGTCACAAAAGATGAAATCTCCTTCGCCCTTTCGGATAAAGGTACCTGCTAGTAACCTTTAAGTAAATCCAATTTGGAAATAAAAGCTGATTGATTTCTCAATGCAATCCTCCAAACGTGGGATAGGATAAGAGTCCGTTCTTGTAACTGCATTAACCTTTCTATAGTCCACACATAACCGTTGGGTACCATCTGGTTTAGGTACCTTCACTATGGGTGAGCTCCATTGACTGCAACGCACTTCAATTATGCCATTTTTAAGCATACTCTCAATCTCTTTGTTAACCTGTGCCAATTTTAAAGGGTTAAGTCTGTATGGATGTTGTTTGATTGGAACAGCATTTCCCACATCTACATCATGTATAGCCATTTGAGTACTTCCCAATTTATCTCCACAAATATGCCCATGTGATATCAATAACTCTTTCAGGTCAGTCTGTTTTTCGTCTGGAAGGTAATTCAACAATTTATCCCAATTTTTAAGAACATCCTCGACTTCCAATTTAATTTGAGGTTTGTCAAATTCACAGTCATCTGGATTTGGTTCGTCACTTTGAGTTAGAATCATTAAAACCTCCTCCTTTTTCTCTCCTTCCTTTTCAAAGTACCTTTTAAGCATATTCACATGACACACTCGGTGAGTCTTCCTTCCATCTGGTGTGTTTACCATATAATTCACCTCACTTAATTTCCTTTCAATCTGATAAGGTCCACAAAACTTTGCTTTTAAAAGTTCACCTACCACCGGTAACAACACTAAAACTTTATCTCCACTGGCAAAACTACGAACTTTGGATTTCTTGTCCGCTATCGGTTTCATCACATTTTGTGCAACTTTTAAATGTTGTCTAGCCAGTTCACCTCCTCTATTTAATCGTTCCCTAAAATTTGACACATAATCCAATAATGTAATTTCCGATTTCTCACTCAACAATTTTTCCTTAATCAATTTAAGTGGTCCTCTTACCTCATGACCAAAAATTAGTTCAATAGGACTAAATTTGGTTGACTCATTAAGTGCATCCTTAATTGCAAACAGTACGAATGGAATTCCGTTATCCCAATCCTCTGGATAATCGTGACAATAAGCCCTCAACATTGTCTTTAATGTCTGATGCCACCTTTCTAACGTTCCCTGCGATTCTGGATGGTACGCAGTTGATTTAAATTGTTTCATTCCTAAGCTATCCATAACTTCTTTGAATAACCTTGAGGTAAAATTCGATCCTTGATCTGATTGTATTTCTGTGGGTAGTCCATATCTAGTAAAGAATTTAAGTAACTCCTCCAAAATCTTTTTAGCTGTAATATTATGGACTGGAATGGCCTCTGGAAACCTAGTAGACACATCCATTATAGTCAAAAGATATTGATTCCCACTTTTCGTTTTAGGAAGCGGTCCTACGCAATCAATTAGGACACTTGTAAAAGGTTCCTCAAATGCTGGAATGGGTATTAAGCACGCTGGTTTTATCACTGCTTGAGGTTTCCCTATCACTTGACATGTGTGACATGATTGACAAAATTTAACTACATCTTTATGTAGTCCAGGCCAATAAAAATGTTTCTGGAGCTTGAGTTTTCCTTATTCCCAAATGACCTCCCACTGGTACCTCATGTGCAACTTACAACACCTTCTTTCTATACACTACCGGCAATATTACTTGATGAACTTCTGCTCACTTTTCATCCGCCTGCATATGTAAAGGTCTCCATTTTCTCATCAAGACATTAATTTTACGGTAATAACACTCTGGTATACACTCAGATTCCTCTTCCGTATATACTTTCTGATACATCTGTTTTATTTCTACGTCTTTCTGTTGTAACTCCGCCACTTTTCCTGAACTAAAAATATCTGCCTCATCTTCCACCTCTTCTTGTTCTTTTTCAACCATCTGATCAAAAATCGTTTCTGATAATTGCACTTCAACTTCATCTTCACTCTTTGATTTCTCATCTTGTCTTAACCTGTGACTTTGCGACCTTGTTACTACACAATCCGGAAAAATCCCAGGATATTCGTCCTTCAACACTTCACTTGTCTGATTTTCCACTGGCTTATCAACCACAGTAGGCATCACTCCCACCTGCGATCCAGCTATACCATTACCCAAGATAAACTGTATTCCTGAACAAGATAGTTTCTCAATTACCCCTACTACCATTTCACCACTCTTCACTGGACTTTCCAATCTTACCTTATTTTATGGAACACTACTCCTCTCACCCTGAATTCCACATATTACCACCTTTTCTGGCAACATTCTTCCCAAACTACATAACTCCTCATCTCTTACCATTAAATATTGACTAGCTCCTGTATCTCTTAAAATTGTGACTTCTTTACCTGCTCCTCCTGATACACATGAGTAAACTTTACCCACACAAGTAAATTCTTTAAAGAGATCTGGAACCTTCTTATGAATCACCTTTTGATCAGGCTGTACAATCTTTTGCACCTCCTTCACTTCACTTGGGCTTTCCTTTACCACTTTAACAAACCCCACTGTCTTATCCTGTTTTACCACATCAGCCTTCCCAGTGCTTTTCTTCAACCACCAACACTGACTTTACATGGCCTAGTTTATGACAGTGAAAACATTTGAAACTTTTCATTTCTTTTCCACCATCCTGGATATCTTTTTTAGTCTGAGGTACACTCTCCTTATCATCTCCCGTCAGATCACCTTTACCTTTACCACTTGAGTATTTCTCATATCCCCAATTTCTATCCCTCACAGGCTGAAACTGATGTCGGAAACCAAGCTTTGATTTATGAACTAATTCATAATCATCTGCCATTTCTGCTGCTAACCTCGCAGTTTTAACCCTCTGTTCTTCCACATGAATTCTCACTGCATCAGGAATTGAATTTTTAACTCCTCCAAAAGTATAATTTCTCTGAGAGCTTCATACGTTTTGTCTATTTTCAAAGCCCTTATCCACCTATCAAAATTACTCTGTTTGATCCTTTCAAACTCCATGTATGTTTGACCAGGTTCTTTCCTTAAATTTCTAAACCTTTGTCTGTAGGCTTCAGGCACTAGTTCATATGCACCTAAGATGGATTTTTTTCACCTCCTCATACGTCCCAGATACCTCCTCCGGTAGTGATGCAAACACTTCACTTGCCCTACCCATCAGCTTTGTTTGAATCAGTAATACCCACATGTCCTGTGGCCATTTCATTTGTTTAGCCACCTTCTCAAATGAAATGAAAATGGCTTCTACCTCCTTTTCGTCAAACCTCGGCAATGCTTGGACATATTTAAATAGATTCCCACCAAGCCTTCGACTTTGACACTCTTTCTCTTTATCCTCATCACTATCATCCAACTGTTTCCCTTTATGCCTGCCAATTTTAACTGACTGTCATTTTTCATGCCCATTTTCTGAAGTTCAAATTCTCTGGGCGCGATTCTCCGCTCCCGCGACTAAGTGCCCACGCCGTCGTGAACGCCGTCGAGGTTCACGACGGCGCGAAACGGCCCCGATCTCGACCGATTCAGGGCCCGAAAATGGGCTAGGATCGGGGCCGCGAGAAACTCGGGGGGGAGTGTCGCGAAAGCCGCGTCGTCACCGCGCGACGCCCGAATGACGTGGCGCTGCGTCATAAATGGCGTGATCCACGCACAGAAGGACGGAGTAGAAGAAAGAAGAAGAGATGGCTGAGCCCCGACGAGCCTCACCGAGGTTCCGGGACACGGACCTGGACACCCTGCTGGATGAGGTGGAGCACAGAAGGGACACCCTCTGCCCAAGACGTGGGCATCGCCAGCCATCCAGCGCAGTGAGGCGCGGTTGGCGTGAGGTTGGCACCACTGTCAGTGCTGTGGGGAAGACTCCCCGGACCGGGGAGCAGTGTCGAAAGAAGCTGCATGACCTGACTCGGGCTGCCAGGGTAAGTGCCATGAGGGTGCCCCCAGGCCCCCCCCCCCGGCACGAGGGGGGGAAGTGGGGTGGGGGGGTGGTGGGGGGGGGGGGTCAGGGGGGGTTGGGGCATCGGGGGGTGGTGGGGGGTTGGGGGTCGGGGGGGGTGGGGGGAGTCAGGGGGTGTTGGGGGTCGGGGGGGGTTGGGGCATCAGGGGGGGTGGTGGGGGGTCGGGGGGGTTGGGACATCAGGGGGGAGTCAGGGGGGGATTGAGGGGGTCAGGGTGCACAACAATTTACTCGACCCACATGAGCCCCGGGACCCCCCCTGGTTGGTGGGGGGTCGGGGGGGGTTGGGGCATCAGGGGGGTGGTGGGGGGTTGGGGGGTCAGGGGGTGGGGGGGAGTCAGTGGGTGCTGGGGGGTTGGGGGGGTTGGGGCATCAGGTGGGGTGGTGGGGGGTCAGGGGGGTTGGGGCATCAGGGGGGGGGAGTCAGGGGGGGTTTGGGCGGGGGTCAGGGTGCACACGATTTACTCGACCCACATGAGCCCCGGGACCCCCCCTGGAGCGATGCCATGGCGTGCTGCCTCCTGAACCAGCATAAATGTAGTTTATATCTGCACGCCTTGATGATACCCGCCTCATGGTGATGCTTTATCCAACCTCCCCCCCCCCCCACCCCGGACAAGACAGCTCACAACCAGCGTGAGCGTTTGAGAACCGGAGGGGGTTCCCCTGTGCTGCACCCCCTAAATGTCCACGAGCAGAGGGCCCTGGACCTCGCTGGGGGATCCGCCACCCGGGAGGTCGCGACATGCCAGCTCGGAGGCGCAGAAACAAGTGAGACAACCCTGCATGTCCTCACCCCCGCCCCCCCCAACCCGTCATCGCCCCCCTCACACTCTGGCCACTGCACCCTCAATCCCCTCCCCCCTCACACTCATGCCACTGCACCCTCGCTCCCCTCCCCCCCTCACACTGTGCACCCACCACCACCATACACCCGGGTCACCGTGTCTAACGAACCCCGAATCTTTATGTTCCCCAGAGCCAGCCGCCGAACGTCCAGGGGCGTCTTGGCCAAGAGACAGCGGAACATCGCCAACGTCAAGCGCACCCAGGGACGCACGCCAGAGGTCGGCAGTCGGTTGGCCAGGAGGGCCATCCTCTCAGTATGGGACGCAGGACCGGGACGCTCACACCACAGAGAGACAATACTGAGGGGCACAGGGCGGACATTGATGAAGAAGCGCACATCACGGCCACACACTCCGTGGATTCACCTGGAGGTCAACACGACATGGGCCGCATGCAGCTTGCGCCGGGCCATGAGGGGGAGGAGAACACACAAGACTTCGTAATGGACGATGACCTCGAGCTTGCGGCACTGCTGTCTCCCACACCATCCACCATCGCAGAGCCATTCACCTCGGTTGGGCATATAAGTGATGAGGTTCCCGGGTCACGGTCTGGTGCGCACCCCACATCCGACCCGGTACCGCAGGTGGAGTTTGGAGCAGCCGAGGGGTTGGACGATCGGAGGGCAGCCCAGACCCAGCAAATAGCTGCCGCCCAGATGGTTCCCGGGTTCCTGGATGTACTTGACCCACCCGGACACCCGATGCATGAGGACACCGAGGGACTGAATAACGGGATGAGGGCCATCTTCCATGACCTGCACACGCAGTTGGAGGAGTCCATCCGCGTTCAGGAGCAGGGAGTGGTGCCGCTCATCGCAGCCACCCAGGCCGACACCGCACGGGTGGCGTCCGCGGTGGAGGCAATGGGTGAAACGGTTTCGGCCATGGGTCAGGTTCTGCAAGGCATTGGGCATAACGTGAACGCATCATCCATGGCCCAGGAGAGGGCTGCCCTCTCACAGGTAGCCATGCGCCAGAGCCAACACGACATTGCCGCCGCTCTCCGGGCCCTGGCCGAGTCTCACCATGCTATGGCCCGGTCCCAACAAGCGATGGCACAGTCCCAGCAGTCGGTTGCGGAGAGCATTGACCGCCTGGCACACGTGATGGATGGCGTCGCGCACTCATAGGTTGAGATAGCACAGTCCCTGGCAGGAATGTCGCACTCCCTGGGCTCCGTCTCTGCGAACATTTGGACCGTGGTCGATCCCGCTGCAGGCCTCCAGGACTGGCAGCGCCAGGTGTCGGTGGTGCGACAGGGCATGTCTCCGATCGCATCTCCGTCCCACAGTGAGGCCCAGGGGTCACCGGGCTCCCCGAGGGAGGAGGAGGTTCTGGGGCCCGTTCCGGTAGCTCCAGCAAGGGACGTTCCGGTACACTCGGCCTCCCTCCGTTCCGTCCCTGCCGCATCTGGTGGGCAGCGGGCAGGTCAGGGTGGCACAACGCCATCCAGCACGCATGCCGAGCAGCCTGGCCCATCGAAGCCGGGCCGCACCAGGAAACACGTGCCGACGGGGAGCCATGTCAAAGGGCGTGATTCACAGCAGTCCGCCTCCACTCCTGCTGTATCATCTGGGGAGACACCTAGACGTAGTGGTAGGGCCCGTAAGGCCAAGAAGTTAGGCACATAAGAAGTTGGCACGGGTGCAGGGCACAGTTTAGTTGTAGTGGGTAGGGTATCTATGTTAATCACACAAATAAACTCACTGTTGAATTTGACTTGTAAGGCTCTGTGCTATGTCCGGTGCCAGGGGGCTCGTGAGGGTGCCCGATTGGCTCAGTGGTATACGAGCCGTTCAAGGTCTGTTCCGGATGTGCTGACCCTTTCCCCCCTGCCTTCCATAATCGGACACCGTTGTCCTCGGCACACCAACGCCAGCCACCCCACGGGCATGTGGTGAAATATCCGTCACGAAGGCTCTGACCACCAGAGTTCATGGTTCAGCTATAGCCGTGAGTCAGACCTTGGCTGGCGAATCTGAGCACACAGCTCATCGCAGACATCATTCAGCATGGCATTGATCACACCCGCTTACCCAATCATCAATGTTGTGCAATCCCGTAGTGCCGCAATGGTACGGTGATGTGGAATTGGTGCCGTGAACGCGGTGCGGGGGGGGGGGGGTTGCTGTGTGGTGCCCGTGTGCAGGAGTGATGGTGCAAGTGGCAGTGTTCAGTGAATCCCACCCCCACGGTGCGTGAACCGTGCGGCCACCAACGCGTCGCGTGCGCGCTGTCCGCGGCGGTGCCGTCGTTCAGCCTCCTGGACATAACAAGCACCCGAGCAGTGTCTGTTTGTCCTGCGCCCCTCCCCCCACCCTGATGCGCGCCATCATCCTCCTCCTCCGCATCCTCGTCTTCCCCATCCCCCTCGTTTGCGTGGGCGTCGGTGCCGTCAGGTCCTCCCTCTGACTCCTCCACCAGTGCATCTACCCTCTGCATGGCTATGTTGTGCAGCGCACAGCAGACCACAACCATGCGACTGACCCTGACGGGATGGTACTGCAGGGCCCCTCCGGATCGGTCCAGGCATCTAAAGCGCATCTTCAGCAGGCCGAAGCACCACTCCACCACACCCCTGGTTGCTGCATGGGCCTCGTTGTATAGGCTCTCCGCGTTGGTCTCAGGCCTCCGCATTGGTGTCATCAGCCATGACCTCACCGGATAGCCCTTGTCGTCCAGCAACCAGCCCCTCAGCCGGGGCGGGGGGGCATCCATCGAACATTGTGGGGATGAACGACTGTGCCAGAATGTAGGCGTCATGCACACTGCCGGGGTACTTTGCACACACGTGCATGATCTTCATGTGAGGGTCGCACACCACCTGAATGTTCATGGAGTACGCGCCCTTCCTGTTCATGAACACGCCCCTGCTGTCTGCAGGCGGGCGCATGAGGACGTGCACGCCATCGATGACACCCTGGACCATCGGTATCCCGGCCACCTTGGCGAATCCACGTGCTTCCTGATGTCTTCGGTCATCGGGGAATTTTATGTACCTGTCCGCAATGGCGTACAAGGCGTCGGTCACGGCCCTGATGCACCTGTGGACCGATGCCTGTGATATCCCGGATAGGTCCCCGCTCGGCGCCTGGAAGGAACCGGTCGCATAAAAGTTTAGGGCCACCGTCACCTTGACGGAGACTGGTATCGCGTGTCCTCCACCAGTTCCAAGTGGTGCGAGGTGCGCCACAAGGTGGCATATATGTGCGACCGTCTCCCTGCTAAACCGTAGTCTCCTCCTGCATGTGATGTCCGTTAGGGCCTCGAACGACATTCTGTCACGGTACACCCTCGGCCTTGCTGGACACCTGTGGCGCGCTGGCACCACCATCAGTAGATACTCGTGCTCCACCTGCTCCTCCTCCTCCTCCTGCTCCCCCCAAGCACTTCCTGTGCATTCCTCGCCGTCGGGGGGTCAATGTTCCCCTTGGCATCCCCCTGTACATTCGGGTCCTGAGCGCCTGCGGCCTGCGCGGCGACGACGGGCCACTCCGCGGCCATCCCCTCTGCTGCACCGGCAACCGCTGCATCTGCAGCCACTGTGGGCCGTCCGACTCTACGCTGCCGGATGGCAAACTCCAGAGCTGCGGCTCCAACCACGGCAGTGAACGTCGCTGTCTGGTTGGAATACATGATGACCTGCAGGAGGGTGGTGGGGGGCAGAGAAGCAACATGTTACACGGAGGTTCTTCCACACCTCGCCAGCCGGGTTGCATGGGATCCCTGTGCGCCCTGGTGGTCTGGTCGTGCTGCAGATACGCAGCCAGCCTAACACCTGGTCACTGTCTGCGTCCAACGGTCAGTTCACACCGTCCTCCTCACCAGTGTGCCAGTCGCCTGTGCCCTTCAGCCACACGACAACCTGCGGCCGTGTCCTCGTCACCGTCCTGCCATATCAGGGCGGCTGACATGTGGCATCCGCGGATGGACAACACCCTCCACACTCTCCCTCACCCCCCCTCCCACCTCCATTCCCTCCCTCACCCCACCCCACCTCCACTCCCTCCCTCACCCCCCTCCCACCTCCACTCCCTCCCTCACCCCCCCTCCCACCTCCACACTCTCCCTCACCCCCCTCCCACCTGCACTCCGCTCCATCACCCCCCTCCCACCTGTACTCTGCTCCCTCACCCCCCTCCCACCTCCACACTCTCCCTCACCCCCCTCCCACCTGTACTCTGCTCCCTCACCCCCCTCCCACCTGCACTCTGCTCCCTCACCCCCCTCCCACCTGTACTCTGCTCCCTCACCCCCCTCCCACCTGCACTCTGCTCCCTCACCCCCCTCCCACCTGTACTCTGATCCCTCACCCCCCTCCCACCTGCACTTTGCTCCCTCACCCCCCCTCCCACCTGCACTCCGCTCCCTCACCCATCTCCCACCTGCACTCCGCTCCCTCACCCCCACCCCACCCACCTGCACTCTGCTCCCACACCCCCCTCCCACCTGCACTCCGCTCCCTCACCCCCCCTCCCACCTGCACTCCGCTCCCTCACCCACCTCCCACCTGCACTCCGCTCCCTCACCCACCTCCCACCTGCACTCCGCTCCCTCACCCCCCCCCTCCCACCTGCACTCTGCTCCCTCACCCCCTCCCACCTGCACCCTGCTCCCTCACCCCCCTCCCACCTGCACTCCGCTCCCTCACCCCCCTCCCACCTGCACACTCTCCCTCACACCCCTCCCACCTGCACTCCGCTCCCTCACCCCCCCTCCCACCTGCACTCTGCTCCCTCACCCCCCTCCCACCTGCACTCTGCTCCCTCACCCCCCTCCCACCTGTACTCTGCTCCCTCACCCCCCTCCCACCTGCACTCCGCTCCCTCACCCCCCCCTCCCACCTGCACTCTGCTCCCTCACCCCCCTCCCACCTGTACTCTGCTCCCTCACCCCCCTCCCACCTGCACACTCTCCCTCACACCCCTCCCACCTGCACTCCGCTCCCTCACCCCCCTCCCACCTGCACTCCGCTCCCTCACCCCCCTCCCACCTGCACTCTGCTCCCTCACCCCCCTCCCACCTGCACACTCTCCCTCACACCCCTCCCACCTGCACTCCGCTCCCTCACCCCCCCTCCCACCTGCACTCTGCTCCCTCACCCCCCTCCCACCTGCACTCCGCTCCCTCACCCCCCTCCCACCTGCACACTCTCCCTCACACCCCTCCCACCTGCACTCCGCTCCCTCACCCCCCTCCCACCTGCACACTCTCCCTCACCCCCCTTCCACCTGCACTCTGCTCCCTCACCCCCCTCCCACATGCACTCCGCTCCCTCACCCCCCTCCCACCTGCACTCTGCTCCCTCACCCCCCTCCCACCTGCACACTCTCCCTCACCCCCCTCCCACCTGCACTCCGCTCCCTCACCCCCCTCCCACCTGCACTCCGCTCCCTCACCCCCTCCCACCTGCACTCTGCTCCCTCACCCCCCCTCCCACCTGTACTCTGCTCCCTCACCCCCCTCCCACCTGCACTCCGCTCCCTCACCCCCCTCCCACCTGCACTCCGCTCCCTCACCCCCCTCCCACCTGCACTCTGCTCCCTCACCCCCCCCCACCTGCACTCCGCTCCCTCACCCCCCTCCCACCTGCACTCCGCTCCCTCACCCCCCTCCCACCTGCACTCTGCTCCCTCACCCCCCTCCCACCTGTACTCTGCTCCCTCACCCCCCTCCCACCTGCACTCCGCTCCCTCACCCCCCCTCCCACCTGCACTCTGCTCCCTCACCCCCCCTCCCACCTGTACTCTGCTCCCTCACCCCCCTCCCACCTGCACTCCGCTCCCTCACCCCCCTCCCACCTGCACTCTGCTCCCTCAGCCCCCTCCCACCTGCACTCCGCTCCCTCACCCCCCTCCCACCTGCACTCCGCCCCCTCACCCCCCTCCCACCTGCACACTCTCCCTCACCCCCCTCCCACCTGCACTCTGCTCCCTCACCCCCTCCCACCTGCACACTCTCCCTCAGACCCCTCCCACCTGCACACCGCTCCCTCACTCCCCTCCCACCTGCACTCCGCTCCCTCACCCCCTCCCACCTGCACACTCTCCCTCACACCCCTCCCACCTGCACTCCGCTCCCTCACCCCCCTCCCACCTGCACTCCGCTCCCTCACCCCCCTCCCACCTGTACTCTGCTCCCTCACCCCCCTCCCACCTGCACACTCTCCCTCACACCCCTCCCACCTGCACTCCGCTCCCTCACCCCCCTCCCACCTGCACACTCTCCCTCACCCCCCTCCCACCTGCACTCTGCTCCCTCACCCCCCTCCCACCTGCACTCCGCTCCCTCACCCCCCCTCCCACCTGCACTCTGCTCCCTCACCCCCCTCCCACATGCACTCCGCTCCCTCACCCCCCATCCCATCTGCACTCTGCTCCCTCACCCCCCTCCCACCTGCACTCCGCTCTCTCACCCCCCTCCCACATGCACTCCGCTCCCTCACCCCCCATCCCATCTGCACTCTGCTCCCTCAACCCCCTCCCACCTGCACTTTCTCCCTCACCCCCCTCCCACCTGCACTCCGCTCTCTCACCCCCCATCCCATCTGCACTCCGCTCTCTCACCCCCCTCCCACCTGCACTCCGCTCCCTCACCCCCCTCCCACCTGCACACTCTCCCTCACACCCCTCCCACATGCACTCCGCTCCCTCACCCCCCATCCCATCTGCACTCTGCTCCCTCACCCCCCTCCCACCTGCACTCCGCTCCCTCACCCCCCTCCCACCTGCACACTCTCCCTCACACCCCTCCCACCTGCACTCCGCTCCCCCACCCCCTCCCACCTGTACTCTGCTCCCTCACCCCCCTCCCACCTGCACACTCTCCTTCACACCCCTCCCACCTGCACTCCGCTCCCTCACCCCCCTCCCACCTGCACACTCTCCCTCACCCCCCTCCCACCTGCACTCCGCTCCCTCACCACCCTCCCACCTGCACACTCTCCCTCACCCCCCTCCCACCTGCACTCTGCTCCCTCACCCCCCTCCCACCTGCACTCCGCTCCCTCACCCCCCTCCCACCTGCACACTCTCCCTCACCCCCCTCCCACCTGCACTCTGCTCCCTCACCCCCCTCCCACCTGCACTCCGCTCCCTCACCCCCCTCCCACCTGCACTCCGCTCCCTCACCCCCCTCCCACATGCACTCCGCTCCCTCACCCCCCTCCCACCTGCACACTCTCCCTCACCCCCCTCCCACCTGCACTCCGCTCCCTCACCCCCCTCCCACCTGCACTCCGCTCCCTCACCCCCCTCCCACCTGCACTCCGCTCCCTCACCCCCCTCCCACATGCACTCCGCTCCCTCACCCCCCTCCCACCTGCACACTCACCCTCACCCCCCTCCCACCTGCACTCCGCTCCCTCACCCCCCTCCCACATGCACTCCGCTCCCTCACCCCCCTCCCACCTGCACACTCTCCCTCACCCCCCTCCCACCTGCACTCCGCTCCCTCACCCCCCTCCCACCTGCACTCCGCTCCCTCACCCACCTCCCACCTGCACTCCGCTCCCTCACCCCCCTCCCACCTGTACTCCGCTCCCTCACCCCCCTCCCACCTGTACTCTGCTCCCTCATCCCCCTCCCACCTGCACTCTGCTCCCTCACCCCCCTCCCACCTGCACTCCGCTCCCTCATCCTCCTCCCACCTGCACTCTGCTCCCTCACCCCCCTCCCACCTGCACTCTGCTCCCTCACCCCCCTCCCACCTGCACTCCGCTCCCTCACTCCCCTCCCACCTGTACTCCGCTCCCTCACCCCCCCCCACCCACCTGCACTCTGCTCCCTCACTCCCCTCCCACCTGCACTCCGCTCCCTCACCCCCCCTCCCACCTGCACTCTGCTCCCTCACCCCCCTCCCACCTGCACACTGCTCCCTCACCCCCCTCCCACCTGCACTCTGCTCCCTCACCCCCCTCCCACTTGCACACTCTCCCTCACCCCCCCCCACCTGCACTCCGCTCCCTCACCCCCCTCCCACCTGCACTCCGCTCCCTCACCCCCCTCCCACATGCACTCCGCTCCCTCACCCCCCATCCCATCTGCACTCTGCTCCCTCACCCCCCTCCCACCTGCACTCCGCTCCCTCACCCCCCTCCCATTGCACTCTGCTCCCTCACCCCCCTCCCACCTGCACTCCGCTCCCTCACCCCCTCCCACCTGCACACTCTCCCTCACACCCCTCCCACCTGCACTCCGCTCCCTCACCCCCCTCCCACCTGCACTCCGCTCCCTCACCCGCCTCCCACCTGCACTCCGCTCCCTCACCCCCCTCCCACCTGCACACTCTCCCTCACACCCCTCCCACCTGCACTCCGCTCCCTCACCCCCTCCCACCTGTACTCTGCTCCCTCACCCCCCTCCCACCTGCACACTTTCCCTCACACTCCTCCCACCTGCACTCCGCTCCCTCACCCCCCTCCCACCTGCACTCCGCTCCCTCACCCCCCTCTCATCTGCACTCCGCTCCCTCACCCCCCCTCCCACCTGCACTCCGCTCCCTCACCCCCCTCCCACCTTCACTCCGCTCCCTCACCCCCCTCCCACCTGCACTCCGCTCACTCACCCCCCTCCCACCTTCACTCCGCTCCCTCACCCCACTCCCACCTGCACTTTCTCCCTCACACCCCTCACACCTGCACTCCGCTCACTCACCCCCCTCCCACCTTCACTCCGCTCCCTCACCCCCCTTCCACCTGCTCTCCGCTCACTCACCCCCTTCCCACCTTCACTCCGCTCCCTCACCCCACTCCCACCTGCACTTTCTCCCTCACACCCCTCACACCTGCACTCCGCTCACTCACCCCCCTCCCACCTTCACTCCGCTCCCTCACACCCCTCCCACCTGCACTCCGCTCACTCACCCCCCTCCCACCTTCACTCCGCTCCCTCACCCCACTCCCACCTGCACTTTCTCCCTCACACCGCTCACACCTGCACTCCGCTCACTCACCCCCCTCCCACCTTCACTCCGCTCCCTCACCCCACTCCCACCTGCACTTTCTCCCTCACACCCCTCACACTTGCACTCCGCTCACTCACCCCCCTCCCACCTTCACTCCGCTCCCTCACACCCCTCCCACCTGCACTCCGCTCCCTCACCCCCTTCCCACCTGTACTCTGCTCCCTCACCCCCCTCCCACCTGCACACTCTGCCTCACACCCCTCCCACATGCACTCCGCTCCCTCACCCCCCTCCCACCTGCACACTCTCCCTCACACCCCTCCCACCTGCACTCCGCTCCCTCACCCCCCTCCCACCTGCACTCCGCTCCCTCACCCCCCCCACCTGCACTCCGCTCCCTCACCCCCCTCCCACCTGCACTCCGCTCCCTCACCCCCCTCCCATCTGCACTCCGCTCCCTCACCCCCCCTCCCACCTGCAGTCCGCTCCCTCACCCCCCTCCCACCTTCACTCCGCTCCCTCACCCCCCTCCCACCTGCACTCCACTCCCTCACCCCCCTCCCACCTGCACTCTGCTCCCTCACCCCCCTCCCACCTGCAGACTCTCCCTCACACCCCTCCCACCTGCACTCCGCTCCCTCACCCCCTCCCACCTGCACACTCTCCCTCACCCCCCTCCCACCTTCACTCCGCTCCCTCACCCCCCTCCCACCTGCACTCCGCTCCCTCACACCCCTCCCACCTGCACTCCGCTCCCTCACCCCCCTCCCACCTGCACTCCGCTCCCTCACCCCCCTCCCACCTGCACTCCGCTCGCTCACCCCCCTCCCACCTGCACTCTGCTCCCTCACCCCCCTCCCACCTGCACTCCACTCCCTCACCCCCTCCCACCTGCACACTCTCCCTCACACCCCTCCCACCTGCACTCCGCTCCCTCACCCCCCTCCCACCTGCACTCCGCTCCCTCACCCCCCTCCCACCTGTACTCTGCTCCCTCACCCCCCTCCCACCTGCACTCCGCTCCCTCACCCCCCTCCCACCTGCACACTCTCCCTCACCCCCCTCCCACCTGCACTCCGCTCCCTCACCCCCCTCCCACCTGCACTCCGCTCCCTCACCCCCCTCCCACCTGCACTCCGCTCCCTCACCCCCCTCCCACCTGCACTCCGCTCCCTCACCCCCCTCCCACCTGCACACTCTCCCTCACCCCCCTCCCACCTGCACTCTGCTCCCTCACCCCCCATCCCATCTGCACTCTGCTCCCTCACCCCCCTCCCATCTGCACTCTGCTCCCTCAACCCCCTCCCACCTGCACTCCGCTCCCTCACCCCCCTCCCACCTGCACACTCTCCCTCACACCCCTCCCACATGCACTCCGCTCCCTCACCCCCCATCCCATCTGCACACTGCTCCCACCCCCCTCCCACCTGCACTCCGCTCCCTCACCCCCCTCCCACCTGCACTCTCTCCCTCACACCCCTCCCACATGCACTCCGCTCCCTCACCCCCCTCCCACCTGCACTCCGCTCCCTCACCCCCCACCCACCTGCACTCCGCTCCCTCACCCCCCTCCCAACTGCACTCCGCTCCCTCACCCCCCTCCCACCTGCACACTCTCCCTCACACCCCTCCCACCTGCACTCCGCTCCCTCACCCCCTCCCACCTGTACTCCGCTCCCTCACCCCTCTCCCACCGACACACTCTCCCTCACACCCCTCCCACCTGCACTCCGCTCCCTCACCCCCCTCCCACCTGCACTCCGCTCCCTCACCCCTCTCCCACCTGCACTCCGCTCCCTCACCCCCCTCCCACCTGCACACTCTCCCTCACCCCCCTCCCACCTTCACTCCGCTCCCTCACCCCCCTCCCACCTGCACACTCTCCCTCACACCCCTCCCACCTGCACTCCGCTCCCTCACCCCCCTCCCACCTGCACTTTCTCCCTCACACCCCTCACACTTGCACTCCGCTCACTCACCCCCCTCCCACCTTCACTCCGCTCCCTCACACCCCTCCCACCTGCACTCCGCTCCCTCACCCCCTTCCCACCTGTACTCTGCTCCCTCACCCCCCTCCCACCTGCACACTCTGCCTCACACCCCTCCCACATGCACTCCGCTCCCTCACCCCCCTCCCACCTGCACACTCTCCCTCACACCCCTCCCACCTGCACTCCGCTCCCTCACCCCCCTCCCACCTGCACTCCGCTCCCTCACCCCCCCCACCTGCACTCCGCTCCCTCACCCCCCTCCCACCTGCACTCCGCTCCCTCACCCCCCTCCCATCTGCACTCCGCTCCCTCACCCCCCCTCCCACCTGCAGTCCGCTCCCTCACCCCCCTCCCACCTTCACTCCGCTCCCTCACCCCCCTCCCACCTGCACTCCGCTCCCTCACCCCCCTCCCACCTGCACTCTGCTCCCTCACCCCCCTCCCACCTGCAGACTCTCCCTCACACCCCTCCCACCTGCACTCCGCTCCCTCACCCCCTCCCACCTGCACACTCTCCCTCACCCCCCTCCCACCTTCACTCCGCTCCCTCACCCCCCTCCCACCTGCACTCCGCTCCCTCACACCCCTCCCACCTGCACTCCGCTCCCTCACCCCCCTCCCACCTGCACTCCGCTCCCTCACCCCCCTCCCACCTGCACTCCGCTCGCTCACCCCCCTCCCACCTGCACTCTGCTCCCTCACCCCCCTCCCACCTGCACTCCACTCCCTCACCCCCTCCCACCTGCACACTCTCCCTCACACCCCTCCCACCTGCACTCCGCTCCCTCACCCCCCTCCCACCTGCACTCCGCTCCCTCACCCCCCTCCCACCTGTACTCTGCTCCCTCACCCCCCTCCCACCTGCACTCCGCTCCCTCACCCCCCTCCCACCTGCACACTCTCCCTCACCCCCCTCCCACCTGCACTCCGCTCCCTCACCCCCCTCCCACCTGCACTCCGCTCCCTCACCCCCCTCCCACCTGCACTCCGCTCCCTCACCCCCCTCCCACCTGCACTCCGCTCCCTCACCCCCCTCCCACCTGCACACTCTCCCTCACCCCCCTCCCACCTGCACTCTGCTCCCTCACCCCCCATCCCATCTGCACTCTGCTCCCTCACCCCCCTCCCATCTGCACTCTGCTCCCTCAACCCCCTCCCACCTGCACTCCGCTCCCTCACCCCCCTCCCACCTGCACACTCTCCCTCACACCCCTCCCACATGCACTCCGCTCCCTCACCCCCCATCCCATCTGCACACTGCTCCCACCCCCCTCCCACCTGCACTCCGCTCCCTCACCCCCCTCCCACCTGCACACTCTCCCTCACACCCCTCCCACATGCACTCCGCTCCCTCACCCCCCTCCCACCTGCACTCCGCTCCCTCACCCCCCACCCACCTGCACTCCGCTCCCTCACCCCCCTCCCAACTGCACTCCGCTCCCTCACCCCCTCCCACCTGCACACTCTCCCTCACACCCCTCCCACCTGCACTCCGCTCCCTCACCCCCTCCCACCTGTACTCCGCTCCCTCACCCCTCTCCCACCTACACACTCTCCCTCACACCCCTCCCACCTGCACTCCGCTCCCTCACCCCCCTCCCACCTGCACTCCGCTCCCTCACCCCTCTCCCACCTGCACTCCGCTCCCTCACCCCCCTCCCACCTGCACACTCTCCCTCACCCCCCGCCCACCTTCACTCCGCTCCCTCACCCCCCTCCCACCTGCACACTCTCCCTCACACCCCTCCCACCTGCACTCCGCTCCCTCTCCCCCCTCCCACCTGCACTCCGCTCCCTCACCCCCCTCCCACCTGCACTCCGCTCCCTCACCCCCCTCCCACCTGCACACTCTCCCTCACCCCCCTCCCACCTGCACTCCGCTCCCTCACCCCCCTCCCATTGCACTCTGCTCCCTCACCCCCCTCCCACCTGCACTCCGCTCCCTCACCCCCTCCCACCTGCACACTCTCCCTCACACCCCTCCCACCTGCACTCCGCTCCCTCACCCCCCCTCCCACCTGCACTCCGCTCCCTCACCCCCCTCCCACCTGCACTCCGCTCCCTCACCCCCCTCCCACCTGCACACTCTCCCTCACACCCCTCCCACCTGCACTCCGCTCCCTCACCCCCTCCCACCTGTACTCTGCTCCCTCACCCCCCTCCCACCTGCACACTTTCCCTCACACCCCTCCCACCTGCACTCCGCTCCCTCACCCCCCTCCCACCTGCACTCCGCTCCCTCACCCCCCTCTCATCTGCACTCCGCTCCCTCACCCCCCCTCCCACCTGCACTCCGCTCCCTCACCCCCCTCCCACCTTCATTCCGCTCCCTCACCCCCCTCCCACCTGCACTCCGCTCACTCACCCCCCTCCCACCTTCACTCCGCTCCCTCACCCCACTCCCACCTGCACTTTCTCCCTCACACCCCTCACACCTGCACTCCGCTCACTCACCCCCCTCCCACCTTCACTCCGCTCCCTCACCCCACTCCCACCTGCACTTTCTCCCTCACACCCCTCACACTTGCACTCCGCTCACTCACCCCCCTCCCACCTTCACTCCGCTCCCTCACACCCCTCCCACCTGCACTCCGCTCCCTCACCCCCTTCCCACCTGTACTCTGCTCCCTCACCCCCCTCCCACCTGCACACTCTGCCTCACACCCCTCCCACATGCACTCCGCTCCCTCACCCCCCTCCCACCTGCACACTCTCCCTCACACCCCTCCCACCTGCACTCCGCTCCCTCACCCCCCTCCCACCTGCACTCCGCTCCCTCACCCCCCCCACCTGCACTCCGCTCCCTCACCCCCCTCCCACCTGCACTCCGCTCCCTCACCCCCCTCCCATCTGCACTCCGCTCCCTCACCCCCCCTCCCACCTGCAGTCCGCTCCCTCACCCCCCTCCCACCTTCACTCCGCTCCCTCACCCCCCTCCCACCTGCACTCCGCTCCCTCACCCCCCTCCCACCTGCACTCTGCTCCCTCACCCCCCTCCCACCTGCAGACTCTCCCTCACACCCCTCCCACCTGCACTCCGCTCCCTCACCCCCTCCCACCTGCACACTCTCCCTCACCCCCCTCCCACCTTCACTCCGCTCCCTCACCCCCCTCCCACCTGCACCGCTCCCTCACACCCCTCCCACCTGCACTCCGCTCCCTCACCCCCCTCCCACCTGCACTCCGCTCCCTCACCCCCCTCCCACCTGCACTCCGCTCGCTCACCCCCCTCCCACCTGCACTCTGCTCCCTCACCCCCCTCCCACCTGCACTCCACTCCCTCACCCCCTCCCACCTGCACACTCTCCCTCACACCCCTCCCATCTGCACTCCGCTCCCTCACCCCCCTCCCACCTGCACTCCGCTCCCTCACCCCCCTCCCACCTGTACTCTGCTCCCTCACCCCCCTCGCACCTGCACTCCGCTCCCTCACCCCCCTCCCACCTGCACACTCTCCCTCACCCCCCTCCCACCTGCACTCCGCTCCCTCACCCCCCTCCCACCTGCACTCCGCTCCCTCACCCCCCTCCCACCTGCACTCCGCTCCCTCACCCCCCTCCCACCTGCACTCCGCTCCCTCACCCCCCTCCCACCTGCACACTCTCCCTCACCCCCCTCCCACCTGCACTCTGCTCCCTCACCCCCCATCCCATCTGCACTCTGCTCCCTCACCCCCCTCCCATCTGCACTCTGCTCCCTCAACCCCCTCCCACCTGCACTCCGCTCCCTCACCCCCCTCCCACCTGCACACTCTCCCTCACACCCCTCCCACATGCACTCCGCTCCCTCACCCCCCATCCCATCTGCACACTGCTCCCACCCCCCTCCCACCTGCACTCCGCTCCCTCACCCCCCTCCCACCTGCACACTCTCCCTCACACCCCTCCCACATGCACTCCGCTCCCTCACCCCCCTCCCACCTGCACTCCGCTCCCTCACCCCCCACCCACCTGCACTCCGCTCCCTCACCCCCCTCCCACCTGCACTCCGCTCCCTCACCCCCCTCCCACCTGCACACTCTCCCTCACACCCCTCCCACCTGCACTCCGCTCCCTCACCCCCTCCCACCTGTACTCCGCTCCCTCACCCCTCTCCCACCTACACACTCTCCCTCACACCCCTCCCACCTGCACTCCGCTCCCTCACCCCCCTCCCACCTGCACTCCGCTCCCTCACCCCTCTCCCACCTGCACTCCGCTCCCTCACCCCCCTCCCACCTGCACACTCTCCCTCACCCCCCTCCCACCTTCACTCCGCTCCCTCACACCCCTCCCACCTGCACTCCGCTCCCTCACCCCCCTCCCACCTGCACTCCGCTGCCTCACCCCCCTCCCACCTGCACTCCGCTCCCTCACCCCCCTCCCACCTGCACACTCTCCCTCACCCCCCTCCCACCTGCACACTCTCCCTCACCCCCCTCCCACCTGCACTCCGCTCCCTCACCCCCCTCCCACCTGCACTCCGCTCCCTCACCCCCCTCCCACCTGTACTCTGCTCCCTCATCCCCCTCCCACCTGCACTCTGCTCCCTCACCCCCCTCCCACCTGCACTCCGCTCCCTCATCCCCCTCCCACCTGCACTCTGCTCCCTCACCCCCCTCCCACCTGTACTCTGCTCCCTCACCCCCCTCCCACCTGCACTCCGCTCCCTCACTCCCCTCCCACCTGTACTCCGCTCCCTCACCCCCCCTCCAACCTGCACTCTGCTCCCTCACCCCCCTCCCACCTGCACACTGCTCCCTCACCCCCTCCCACCTGCACTCCGCTCCCTCACCCCCCTCCCACCTGCACTCTGCTCCCTCACCCCCCTCCCACTTGCACACTCTCCCTCACCCCCCCCCACCTGCACTCCGCTCCCTCACCCCCCTCCCACCTGCACTCCGCTCCCTCACCCCCCTCCCACATGCACTCCGCTCCCTCACGCCCATCCCATCTGCACTCTGCTCCCTCACCCCCCTCCCACCTGCACTCCGCTCCCTCACCCCCCTCCCACCTGCACACTCTCCCTCACACCCTCCCACCTGCACTCCGCTCCCTCACCCCCCACCCACCTGCACTCCGCTCCCTCACCCCCCTCCCACCTGCACTCCGCTCCCTCACCCCCCTCCCACCTGCACTCCGCTCCCTCACCCCCCTCCCACCTGCACACTCTCCCTCACACCCCTCCCACCTGCACTCCGCTCCCTCACCCCCTCCCACCTGTACTCTGCTCCCTCACCCCCTCCCACCTGTACTCTGCTCCCTCACCCCCCTCCCACCTGCACACTGTCCCTCACACCCCTCCCACCTGCACTCCGCTCCCTCACCCCCTCCCACCTGCACTCCGCTCCCTCACCCCCCTCCCATCTGCACTCCGCTCCCTCACCCCCCTCCCACCTGCACTCCGCTCCCTCACCCCCCTCCCACCTGCACTCTGCTCCCTCACCCCCCTCCCACCTGCACACTCTCCCTCACACCCCTCCCACCTGCACTCCGCTCCCTCACCCCCTCCCACCTGCACACTCTCCCTCACCCCCCTCCCACCTGCACTCCGCTCCCTCACACCCCTCCCACCTGCACTCCGCTCCCTCACCCCCCTCCCACCTGCACTCCGCTCCCTCACCCCCCTCCCACCTGCACTCCGCTCGCTCACCCCCCTCCCACCTGCACTCTGCTCCCTCACCCCCCTCCCACCTGCACTCCGCTCCCTCACCCCCTCCCACCTGCACACTCTCCCTCACACACCTCCCACCTGCACTCCGCTCCCTCACCCCCCTCCCACCTGTACTCTGCTCGCTCACCCCCCTCCCACCTGCACACTCTCCCTCACACCCCTCCCACCTGCACTCCGCTCCCTCACCCCCCTCCCACCTGCACACTCTCCCTCACCCCCCTCCCACCTGCACTCTGCTCCCTCACCCCCCTCCCACCTGCATTCTGCTCCCTCACCCCCCTCCCACCTGCACTCTGCTCCCTCACCACCCTCCCACCTGCACTCCGCTCCCTCACCCCCCTCCCACCTGCACTCTGCTCCCTCACCCCCCATCCCATCTGCACTCTGCTCCCTCACCCCCCTCCCACCTGCACTCCGCTCTCTCACCCCCCTCCCATCTGCACTCTGCTCCCTCAACCCCCTCCCACATGCACTCCGCTCCCTCACCCCCCATCCCATCTGCACTCCGCTCCCTCACCCCCCTCCCACCTGCACTCCGCTCCCTCACCCCCCTCCCACCTGCACAATCTCCCTCACACCCCTCCCACCTGCACTCCGCTCCCTCACCCCCCACCCACCTGCACTCCGCTCCCTCACCCCCCTCCCACCTGCACTCCGCTCCCTCACCCCCCTCCCACCTGCACACTCTCCCTCACACCCCTCCCACCTGCACTCCGCTCCCTCACCCCCTCCCACCTGTACTCTGCTCCCTCACCCCCCCTCCCACCTGCACACTCTCCCTCACACCCCTCCCACCTGCACTCCGCTCCCTCACCCCCCTCCCACCTGCACTCCGCTCCCTCACCCCCCTCCCACCTGCACTCCGCTCCCTCACCCCCCTCCCACCTGCACTCCGCTCCCTCACCCCCCTCCCACCTGCACACTCTCCCTCACCCCCCTCCCACCTGCACTCCGCTCCCTCACCCCCCTCCCACATGCACTGCGCTCCCTCACCCCCGTCCCACCTGCACACTCTCCCTCACCCCCCTCCCACATGCACTCTGCTCCCTCACCCCCCTCCCGCTTGCACACTCTCCCTCACCCCCCCCACCTGCACTCCGCTCCCTCACCCCCCTCCCACCTGCACTCCGCTCCCTCACCCCCCTCCCACATGCACTCCGCTCCCTCACCCCCCTCCCACATGCACACCGCTCCCTCACCCCCATCCCATCTGCACTCTGCTCCCTCACCCCCCTCCCACCTGCACTCCGCTCCCTCACCCCCCTCCCACCTGCACTCCGCTCCCTCACCCCCCTCCCACCTGCACTCCGCTCCCTCACCCCCCTCCCACCTGCACTCCGCTCCCTCACCCCCCTCCCACCTGCACACTCTCCCTCACACCCCTCCCACCTGCACTCCGCTCCCTCACCCCCTCCCACCTGCACACTCTCCCTCACACCCCTCCCACCTGCACTCCGCTCCCTCACCCCCCTCCCACCTGCACTCCGCTCCCTCACCCCCCTCCCACCTGCACTCCGCTCCCTCACCCCCCTCCCACCTGCACACTCTCCCTCACCCCCCTCCCACCTGCACTCCGCTCCCTCACCGCCCTCCCACCTGCACTCCGCTCCCTCACCCCCCTCCCACCTGTACTCTGCTCCCTCATCCCCCTCCCACCTGCACTCTGCTCCCTCACCCCCCTCCCACCTGCACTCCGCTCCCTCATCCCCCTCCCACCTGCACTCTGCTCCCTCACCCCCCTCCCACCTGTACTCTGCTCCCTCACCCCCCTCCCACCTGCACTCCGCTCCCTCACTCCCCTCCCACCTGTACTCCGCTCCCTCACCCCCCCTCCAACCTGCACTCTGCTCCCTCACCCCCCTCCCACCTGCACACTGCTCCCTCACCCCCCTCCCACCTGCACTCCGCTCCCTCACCCCCCTCCCACCTGCACTCTGCTCCCTCACCCCCCTCCCACTTGCACACTCTCCCTCACCCCCCCCCACCTGCACTCCGCTCCCTCACCCCCCTCCCACCTGCACTCCGCTCCCTCACCCCCCTCCCACATGCACTCCGCTCCCTCACCCCCATCCCATCTGCACTCTGCTCCCTCACCCCCCTCCCATCTGCACTCCGCTCCCTCACCCCCCTCCCACCTGCACACTCTCCCTCACACCCCTCCCACTTGCACTCCGCTCCCTCACCCCCCACCCACCTGCACTCCGCTCCCTCACCCCCCTCCCACCTGCACTCCGCTCCCTCACCCCCCTCCCACCTGCACTCCGCTCCCTCACCCCCCTCCCACCTGCACACTCTCCCTCACACCCCTCCCACCTGCAGTCCGCTCCCTCACCCCCTCCCACCTGTACTCTGCTCCCTCACCCCCTCCCACCTGTACTCTGCTCCCTCACCCCCCTCCCACCTGTACACTGTCCCTCACACCCCTCCCACCTGCACTCCGCTCCCTCACCCCCCTCCCACCTGCACTCCGCTCCCTCACCCCCCTCCCATCTGCACTCCGCTCCCTCACCCCCCTCCCACCTGCACTCTGCTCCCTCACCCCCCTCCCACCTGCACTCTGCTCCCTCACCCCCCTCCCACCTGCACACTCTCCCTCACACCCCTCCCACCTGCACTCCGCTCCCTCACCCCCTCCCACCTGCACACTCTCCCTCACCCCCCTCCCACCTGCACTCCGCTCCCTCACACCCCTCCCACCTGCACTCCGCTCCCTCACCCCCCTCCCACCTGCACTCCGCTCCCTCACCCCCCTCCCACCTGCACTCCGCTCGCTCACCCCCCTCCCACCTGCACTCTGCTCCCTCACCCCCCTCCCACCTGCACTCCGCTCCCTCACCCCCTCCCACCTGCACACTCTCCCTCACACACCTCCCACCTGCACTCCGCTCCCTCACCCCCCTCCCACCTGTACTCTGCTCCCTCACCCCCCTCCCAACTGCACACTCTCCCTCACACCCCTCCCACCTGCACTCCGCTCCCTCACCCCCCTCCCACCTGCACACTCTCCCTCACCCCCCTCCCACCTGCACTCTGCTCCCTCACCCCCCTCCCACCTGCACTCTGCTCCCTCACCCCCCTCCCACCTGCACTCTGCTCCCTCAGCCCCCTCCCACCTGCACTCCGCTCCCTCACCCCCCTCCCACCTGCACTCTCTCCCTCACCCCCCTCCCACCTGCACTCTGCTCCCTCACCCCCCATCCCATCTGCACTCTGCTCCCTCACCCCCCTCCCACCTGCACTCCGCTCTCTCACCCCCCTCCCATCTGCACTCTGCTCCCTCAACCCCCTCCCACATGCACTCCGCTCCCTCACCCCCCATCCCATCTGCACTCCGCTCCCTCACCCCCCTCCCACCTGCACTCCGCTCCCTCACCCCCCTCCCACCTGCACACTCTCCCTCACACCCCTCCCACCTGCACTCCGCTCCCTCACCCCCCACCCACCTGCACTCCGCTCCCTCACCCCCCTCCCACCTGCACTCCGCTCCCTCACCCCCCTCCCACCTGCACACTCTCCCTCACACCCCTCCCACCTGCACTCCGCTCCCTCACCCCCTCCCACCTGTACTCTGCTCCCTCACCCCCCTCCCACCTGCACACTCTCCCTCACACCCCTCCCACCTGCACTCCGCTCCCTCACCCCCCTCCCACCTGCACTCCGCTCCCTCACCCCCCTCCCACCTGCACTCCGCTCCCTCACCCCCCCTCCCACCTGCACTCCGCTCCCTCACCCCCCTCCCACCTGCACACTCTCCCTCACCCCCCTCCCACCTGCACTCCGCTCCCTCACCCCCCTCCCACATGCACTCCGCTCCCTCACCCCCCTCCCACCTGCACACTCTCCCTCACCCCCCTCCCACATGCACTCTGCTCCCTCACCCCCCTCCCACTTGCACACTCTCCCTCACCCCCCCCACCTGCACTCCGCTCCCTCACCCCCCTCCCACCTGCACTCCGCTCCCTCACCCCCCTCCCACATGCACTCCGCTCCCTCACCCCCCTCCCACATGCACACCGCTCCCTCACCCCCATCCCATCTGCACTCTGCTCCCTCACCCCCCTCCCACCTGCACTCCGCTCCCTCACCCCCTCCCACCTGCACTCCGCTCCCTCACCCCCCTCCCACCTGCACTCCGCTCCCTCACCCCCCTCCCACCTGCACTCCGCTCCCTCACCCCCCTCCCACCTGCACACTCTCCCTCACACCCCTCCCACCTGCACTCCGCTCCCTCACCCCCTCCCACCTGTACTCTGCTCCCTCACCCCCTCCCACCTGTACTCTGCTCCCTCACCCCCTCCCACCTGTACTCTGCTCCCTCACCCCCCTCCCACCTGCACTCTGCTCCCTCACCCCCCTCCCACCTGCACACTCTCCCTCACCCCCTCCCACCTGTACTCTGCTCCCTCACCCCCCTCCCACCTGCACTCCGCTCCCTCATCCCCCTCCCACCTGCACACTCTCCCTCACACCCCTCCCACCTGCACTCCGCTCCCTCACCCCCCTCCCACCTGCACTCCGCTCCCTCACCCCCCTCCCATCTGCACACTCTCCCTCACACCCCTCCCACCTGCACTCCGCTCCCTCACCCCCTCCCGCCTGTACTCTGCTCCCTCACCCCCTCCCACCTGTACCCTGCTCCCTCACCCCCTCCCACCTGTACTCTGCTCCCTCACCCCCCTCCCACCTGCACTCTGCTCCCTCACCCCCCTCCCACCTGCACACTCTCCCTCACACCCCTCCCACCTGCACTCCGCTCCCTCACCCCCCTCCCACCTGCACTCCGCTCCCTCACCCCCCTCCCATCTGCACTCCTCTCCCTCACCCCCCCTCCCACCTGCACTCCGCTCCCTCACCCCCCTCCCACCTTCACTCCGCTCCCTCACCCCCCTCCCACCTGCACTCCGCTCACTCACCCCCCTCCCACCTTCACTCCGCTCCCTCACCCCACTCCCACCTGCACTTTCTCACTCACACCCCTCACACCTGCACTCCGCTCACTCACCCCCCTCCCACCTTCACTCCGCTCCCTCACCCCCCTCCCACCTGCTCTCCGCTCACTCACCCCCCTCCCACCTTCACTCCGCTCCCTCACCCCACTCCCACCTGCACTTTCTCCCTCACACCCCTCACACCTGCACTCCGCTCACTCACCCCCCTCCCACCTTCACTCCGCTCCCTCACACCCCTCCCACCTGCACTCCGCTCACTCACCCCCCTCCCACCTTCACTCCGCTCCCTCACCCCACTCCCACCTGCACTTTCTCCCTCACACCCCTCACCTGCACTCCGCTCACTCACCCCCCTCCCACCTTCACTCCGCTCACTCACACCCCTCCCACCTTCACTCCGCTCCCTCACCCCACTCCCACCTGCACTTTCTCCCTCACACCCCTCACACCTGCACTCCGCTCACTCACACCCCTCCCACCTGCACTCCGCTCCCTCACCCCTCTTCCACCTACACACTCTCCCTCACACCCCTCCCACCTGCACTCCGCTCCCTCACCCCCCTCCCACCTGTACTCTGCTCCCTCACCCCCCTCCCACCTGCACACTCTCCCTCACACCCCTCACACCTGCACTCCGCTCCCTCACCCCCCCCACCTGCACTCCGCTCCCTCACCCCCCTCCCACCTGCACTCCGCTCCCTCACCCCCCTCCCATCTGCACTCCGCTCCCTCACACCCCCTCCCACCTGCACTCCGCTCCCTCACCCCCCTCCCACCTTCACTCCGCTCCCTCACCCCCCTTCCACCTGCACTCCGCTCCCTCACCCCCCTCCCACCTTCACTCCGCTCCCTCACCCCACTCCCACCTGCACACTCTGCCTCACACCCCTCCCACCTGCACTCCGCTCCCTCACCCCTCTCCCACCTACACACTCTCCCTCACACCCCCCCACCTGCACTCCGCTCCCTCACCCCCCTCCCACCTGCACTCCGCTCCCTCACCCCCCTCCCACCTGCACTCCGCTCCCTCACCCCCCTCCCACCTGCACTCCGCTCCCCCACCCCCCTCCCACCTTCACTCCGCTCCCTCACCCCCCTCCCACCTTCACTCCACTCCCTCACCCCCTCCCACCTTCACTCCGCTCCCTCACCCCACTCCCACCTGCACACTCTCCCTCACACCCCTCCCACCTGCACTCCGCTCCCTCACCCCCCTCCCACCTGCACACTCTCCCTCACACCCCTCCCACCTGCACTCTGCTCCCTCACACCCCTCCCACCTGCACTTTCTCCCTCACCCCCCACCCACATGCACACGCTCCCTCACACCCCTCCCACCTGCACTCCGCTCCCTCACACCCCTCCCACCTGCACTTTCTCCCTCACACCCCTCCCACCTGCACTCCGCTCCCTCACCCCCCTCCCACCTGCACTCCGCTCCCTCACCCCCCTCCCACCTTCACTCCGCTCCCTCACCCCCCTCCCACCTTCACTCCGCTCCCTCACCCCACTCCCACCTGCACTTTCTCCCTCACACCCCTCCCACCTGCACTCCGCTCCCTCACCCCCCTCCCATCTGCACTCTGCTCTCTCACCCCCCTCCCACCTGCACACTCTCCCTCACACCCCTCCCACCTGCACTCCGCTCCCTCACCCCCCTCCCACCTGCACTCCGCTCCCTCACCCCCCTCCCACCTTCACTCCGCTCCCTCACCCCCCTCCCACCTGCACTTTCTCCCACACCCCCCTCCCACCTTCACTCTGCTCCCTCACCCCCTCCCACCTGCACTTTCTCCCACACCCCCCTCCCACCTTCACTCTGCTCCCACACCCCCCTCCCACCTTCACTCTGCTCCCTCACCCCCCCTCCCACCTGCACTTTCTCCCTCACACCCCTCCCACCTGCCCTCCGCTCCCTCACCCCCCTCCCACCTGCACTCTGCTCCCTCACCCCCCTCCCACCTGCACACTCTCCCTCACCCCCCTCCCACCTGCACTCCGCTCCCTCACCCCCCTCCCACCTCTACTCTGCTCCCTCACCCCCCTCCCACCTGCACACTCTCCCTCACACCCCTCCCACCTGCACTCTGCTCCCTCACCCCCCTCCCACCTGCACACTCTCCCTCACCCCCCTCCCACCTGCACTCCGCTCCCTCACCCCCCTCCCACCTGCACACTCTCCCTCACACCCCTCCCACCTGCACTCTGCTCCCTCACACCCCTCCCACCTGCACTCCGCTCCCTCACCCCCCTCCCACCTGCACTCTGTTCCCTCACCCCCCTCCCACCTGCACACTCTCCCTCACACCCCTCCCACCTGCACTCTGCTCCCTCACACCCCTCCCACCTGCACTCCGCTCCCTCACCCCCCTCCCACCTGCACTCTGTTCCCTCACCCCCCTCCCACCTGCACACTCTCCCTCACACCCCTCCCACCTGCACTCCGCTCCCTCACCCCCCTCCCATCTGCACTCCGCTCCCTCACCCCCCTCCCACCTGCACTCCGCTCCCTCAACCCCCTCCCACCTGCACTCCGCTCCCTCACCCCCCTCCCACCTGCACTCCGCTCCCTCACCCGCCTCCCACCTGCACTCCGCTCCCTCACCCCCCTCCCACCTTCACTCCGCTCCCTCACCCCCCTCCCACCTGCACTCCGCTCCCTCACCCCCCTCCCACCTTCACTCCGCTCCCTCACCCCCCTCCCACCTACACACTCTCCCTCACACCCCCCCACCTGCACTCCGCTCCCTCACACCCCTCCCACCTGCACTCCGCTCCCTCACCCCCCCCCCACCTGCACTCCGCTCCCTCACCCCCCTCCCACCTTCACTCCGCTCCCTCACCCCACTCCCACCTGCACTTTCTCCCTCACCCCCCTCCCACCTGCACAACGCTCCCTCACCCCCCCTCCCACCTGCACTCCGCTCCCTCACCCCCCTCCCACCTTCACTCCGCTCCCTCACGCCCCTCCCACCTGCACTCCGCTCCCTCACCCCCCTCCCACCTGCACTCTGCTCCCTCACCCCCCTCCCACCTGCAGACTCTCCCTCACACCCCTCCCACCTGCACTCCGCTCCCTCACCCCCTCCCACCTGCACACTCTCCCTCACCCCCCTCCCACCTTCACTCCGCTCCCTCACCCCCCTCCCACCTGCACTCCGCTCCCTCACACCCCTCCCACCTGCACTCCGCTCCCTCACCCCCCTCCCACCTGCACTCCGCTCCCTCACCCCCCTCCCACCTGCACTCCGCTCGCTCACCCCCCTCCCACCTGCACTCTGCTCCCTCACCCCCCTCCCACCTGCACTCCGCTCCCTCACCCCCTCCCACCTGCACACTCTCCCTCACACCCCTCCCACCTGCACTCCGCTCCCTCACCCCCCTCCCACCTGCACTCCGCTCCCTCACCCCCCTCCCACCTGTACTCTGCTCCCTCACCCCCCTCCCACCTGCACTCCGCTCCCTCACCCCCCTCCCACCTGCACACTCTCCCTCACCCCCCTCCCACCTGCAATACGCTCCCTCACCCCCCTCCCACCTGCACTCCGCTCCCTCACCCCCCTCCCACCTGCACTCCGCTCCCTCACCCCCCTCCCACCTGCACTCCGCTCCCTCACCCCCCTCCCACCTGCACACTCTCCCTCACCCCCCTCCCACCTGCACTCTGCTCCCTCACCCCCCATCCCATCTGCACTCTGCTCCCTCACACCCCTCCCATCTGCACTCTGCTCCCTCAACCCCCTCCCACCTGCACTCCGCTCCCTCACCCCCTCCCAACTGCACACTCTCCCTCACACCCCTCCCACATGCACTCCGCTCCCTCACCCCCCATCCCATCTGCACACTGCTCCCACCCCCCTCCCACCTGCACTCCGCTCCCTCACCCCCCTCCCACCTGCACACTCTCCCTCACACCCCTCCCACCTGCACTCCGCTCCCTCACCCCCTCCCACCTGTACTCCGCTCCCTCACCCCTCTCCCACCTACACACTCTCCCTCACACCCCTCCCACCTGCACCCCGCTCCCTCACCCCCCTCCCACCTGCACTCCGCTCCCTCACCCCCCTCCCACCTGCACTCCGCTCCCTCACCCCCCTCCCACCTGCACACTCTCCCTCACCCCCTCCCACCTTCACTCCGCTCCCTCACCCCCCTCCCACCTGCACACTCTCCCTCACACCCCTCCCACCTGCACTCCGCTCCCTCACCCCCCTCGCACCTGCACTCCGCTCCCTCACCCCCCTCCCACCTGCACTCCGCTCCCTCACCCCCCTCCCACCTGCACACTCTCCCTCACCCCCCTCCCACCTGCACTCCGCTCCCTCACCCCCCTCCCACCTGCACTCCGCTCCCTCACCCCCCTCCCACCTGTACTCTGCTCCCTCATCCCCCTCCCACCTGCACTCTGCTCCCTCACCCCCCTCCCACCTGCACTCCGCTCCCTCATCCCACTCCCACCTGCACTCTGCTCCCTCACCCCCCTCCCACCTGTACTCTGCTCCCTCACCCCCCTCCCACCTGCACTCCGCTCCCTCACTCCCCTACCACCTGTACTCCGCTCCCTCACCCCCCCTCCAACCTGCACTCTGCTCCCTCACCCCCCTCCCACCTGCACACTGCTCCCTCACCCCCCTCCCACCTGCACTCCGCTCCCTCACCCCCCTCCCACCTGCACTCTGCTCCCTCACCCCCCTCCCACTTGCACACTCTCCCTCACCCCCCCCCCACCTGCACTCCGCTCCCTCACCCCCCTCCCACCTGCACTCCGCTCCCTCACCCCCCTCCCACATGCACTCCGCTCCCTCACCCCCATCCCATCTGCACTCTGCTCCCTCACCCCCCTCCCACCTGCACTCCGCTCCCTCACCCCCCTCCCACCTGCACACTCTACCTCACACCCCTCCCACCTGCACTCCGCTCCCTCACCCCCCTCCCACCTGCTCTCCGCTCACTCACCCCCCTCCCACCTTCACTCCGCTCCCTCACCCCACTCCCACCTGCACTTTCTCCCTCACACCCCTCACACCTGCACTCCGCTCACTCACCCCCCTCCCACCTTCACTCCGCTCCCTCACACCCCTCCCACCTGCACTCCGCTCACTCACCCCCCTCCCACCTTCACTCCGCTCCCTCACCCCACTCCCACCTGCACTTTCTCCCTCACACCCCTCACCTGCACTCCGCTCACTCACCCCCCTCCCACCTTCACTCCGCTCACTCACACCCCTCCCACCTTCACTCCGCTCCCTCACCCCACTCCCACCTGCACTTTCTCCCTCACACCCCTCACACCTGCACTCCGCTCACTCACACCCCTCCCACCTGCACTCCGCTCCCTCACCCCTCTTCCACCTACACACTCTCCCTCACACCCCTCCCACCTGCACTCCGCTCCCTCACCCCCCTCCCACCTGTACTCTGCTCCCTCACCCCCCTCCCACCTGCACACTCTCCCTCACACCCCTCAAACCTGCACTCCGCTCCCTCACCCCCCCCACCTGCACTCCGCTCCCTCACCCCCCTCCCACCTGCACTCCGCTCCCTCACCCCCCTCCCATCTGCACTCCGCTCCCTCACACCCCCTCCCACCTGCACTCCGCTCCCTCACCCCCCTCCCACCTTCACTCCGCTCCCTCACCCCCCTTCCACCTGCACTCCGCTCCCTCACCCCCCTCCCACCTTCACTCCGCTCCCTCACCCCACTCCCACCTGCACACTCTGCCTCACACCCCTCCCACCTGCACTCCGCTCCCTCACCCCTCTCCCACCTACACACTCTCCCTCACACCCCCCCACCTGCACTCCGCTCCCTCACCCCCCTCCCACCTGCACTCCGCTCCCTCACCCCCCTCCCACCTGCACTCCGCTCCCTCACCCCCCTCCCACCTGCACTCCGCTCCCCCACCCCCCTCCCACCTTCACTCCGCTCCCTCACCCCCCTCCCACCTTCACTCCACTCCCTCACCCCCTCCCACCTTCCCTCCGCTCCCTCACCCCACTCCCACCTGCACACTCTCCCTCACACCCCTCCCACCTGCACTCCGCTCCCTCACCCCCCTCCCACCTGCACACTCTCCCTCACACCCCTCCCACCTGCACTCTGCTCCCTCACACCCCTCCCACCTGCACTTTCTCCCTCACCCCCCACCCACATGCACACGCTCCCTCACACCCCTCCCACCTGCACTCCGCTCCCTCACACCCCTCCCACCTGCACTTTCTCCCTCACACCCCTCCCACCTGCACTCCGCTCCCTCACCCCCCTCCCACCTGCACTCCGCTCCCTCACCCCCCTCCCACCTTCACTCCGCTCCCTCACCCCCCTCCCACCTTCACTCCGCTCCCTCACCCCACTCCCACCTGCACTTTCTCCCTCACACCCCTCCCACCTGCACTCCGCTCCCTCACCCCCCTCCCATCTGCACTCTGCTCTCTCACCCCCCTCCCACCTGCACACTCTCCCTCACACCCCTCCCACCTGCACTCCGCTCCCTCACCCCCCTCCCACCTGCACTCCGCTCCCTCACCCCCCTCCCACCTTCACTCCGCTCCCTCACCCCCCTCCCACCTGCACTTTCTCCCACACCCCCCTCCCACCTTCACTCTGCTCCCTCACCCCCTCCCACCTGCACTTTCTCCCACACCCCCCTCCCACCTTCACTCTGCTCCCACACCCCCCTCCCACCTTCACTCTGCTCCCTCACCCCCCCTCCCACCTGCACTTTCTCCCTCACACCCCTCCCACCTGCCCTCCGCTCCCTCACCCCCCTCCCACCTGCACTCTGCTCCCTCACCCCCCTCCCACCTGCACACTCTCCCTCACCCCCCTCCCACCTGCACTCCGCTCCCTCACCCCCCTCCCACCTCTACTCTGCTCCCTCACCCCCCTCCCACCTGCACACTCTCCCTCACACCCCTCCCACCTGCACTCTGCTCCCTCACCCCCCTCCCACCTGCACACTCTCCCTCACCCCCCTCCCACCTGCACTCCGCTCCCTCACCCCCCTCCCACCTGCACACTCTCCCTCACACCCCTCCCACCTGCACTCTGCTCCCTCACACCCCTCCCACCTGCACTCCGCTCCCTCACCCCCCTCCCACCTGCACTCTGTTCCCTCACCCCCCTCCCACCTGCACACTCTCCCTCACACCCCTCCCACCTGCACTCCGCTCCCTCACCCCCCTCCCATCTGCACTCCGCTCCCTCACCCCCCTCCCACCTGCACTCCGCTCCCTCAACCCCCTCCCACCTGCACTCCGCTCCCTCACCCCCCTCCCACCTGCACTCCGCTCCCTCACCCGCCTCCCACCTGCACTCCGCTCCCTCACCCCCCTCCCACCTTCACTCCGCTCCCTCACCCCCCTCCCACCTGCACTCCGCTCCCTCACCCCCCTCCCACCTTCACTCCGCTCCCTCACCCCCCTCCCACCTACACACTCTCCCTCACACCCCCCCACCTGCACTCCGCTCCCTCACACCCCTCCCACCTGCACTCCGCTCCCTCACCCCCCCCCCACCTGCACTCCGCTCCCTCACCCCCCTCCCACCTTCACTCCGCTCCCTCACCCCACTCCCACCTGCACTTTCTCCCTCACCCCCCTCCCACCTGCACAACGCTCCCTCACCCCCCCTCCCACCTGCACTCCGCTCCCTCACCCCCCTCCCACCTTCACTCCGCTCCCTCACGCCCCTCCCACCTGCACTCCGCTCCCTCACCCCCCTCCCACCTGCACTCTGCTCCCTCACCCCCCTCCCACCTGCAGACTCTCCCTCACACCCCTCCCACCTGCACTCCGCTCCCTCACCCCCTCCCACCTGCACACTCTCCCTCACCCCCCTCCCACCTTCACTCCGCTCCCTCACCCCCCTCCCACCTGCACTCCGCTCCCTCACACCCCTCCCACCTGCACTCCGCTCCCTCACCCCCCTCCCACCTGCACTCCGCTCCCTCACCCCCCTCCCACCTGCACTCCGCTCGCTCACCCCCCTCCCACCTGCACTCTGCTCCCTCACCCCCCTCCCACCTGCACTCCGCTCCCTCACCCCCTCCCACCTGCACACTCTCCCTCACACCCCTCCCACCTGCACTCCGCTCCCTCACCCCCCTCCCACCTGCACTCCGCTCCCTCACCCCCCTCCCACCTGTACTCTGCTCCCTCACCCCCCTCCCACCTGCACTCCGCTCCCTCACCCCCCTCCCACCTGCACACTCTCCCTCACCCCCCTCCCACCTGCACTCCGCTCCCTCACCCCCCTCCCACCTGCACTCCGCTCCCTCACCCCCCTCCCACCTGCACTCCGCTCCCTCACCCCCCTCCCACCTGCACTCCGCTCCCTCACCCCCCTCCCACCTGCACACTCTCCCTCACCCCCCTCCCACCTGCACTCTGCTCCCTCACCCCCCATCCCATCTGCACTCTGCTCCCTCACACCCCTCCCATCTGCACTCTGCTCCCTCAACCCCCTCCCACCTGCACTCCGCTCCCTCACCCCCCTCCCAACTGCACACTCTCCCTCACACCCCTCCCACATGCACTCCGCTCCCTCACCCCCCATCCCATCTGCACACTGCTCCCACCCCCCTCCCACCTGCACTCCGCTCCCTCACCCCCCTCCCACCTGCACACTCTCCCTCACACCCCTCCCACATGCACTCCGCTCCCTCACCCCCCTCCCACCTGCACTCCGCTCCCTCACCCCCCACCCACCTGCACTCCGCTCCCTCACCCCCCTCCCACCTGCACTCCGCTCCCTCACCCCCCTCCCACCTGCACACTCTCCCTCACACCCCTCCCACCTGCACTCCGCTCCCTCACCCCCTCCCACCTGTACTCCGCTCCCTCACCCCTCTCCCACCTACACACTCTCCCTCACACCCCTCCCACCTGCACCCCGCTCCCTCACCCCCCTCCCACCTGCACTCCGCTCCCTCACCCCCCTCCCACCTGCACTCCGCTCCCTCACCCCCCTCCCACCTGCACACTCTCCCTCACCCCCTCCCACCTTCACTCCGCTCCCTCACCCCCCTCCCACCTGCACACTCTCCCTCACACCCCTCCCACCTGCACTCCGCTCCCTCACCCCCCTCGCACCTGCACTCCGCTCCCTCACCCCCCTCCCACCTGCACTCCGCTCCCTCACCCCCCTCCCACCTGCACACTCTCCCTCACCCCCCTCCCACCTGCACTCCGCTCCCTCACCCCCCTCCCACCTGCACTCCGCTCCCTCACCCCCCTCCCACCTGTACTCTGCTCCCTCATCCCCCTCCCACCTGCACTCTGCTCCCTCACCCCCCTCCCACCTGCACTCCGCTCCCTCATCCCCCTCCCACCTGCACTCTGCTCCCTCACCCCCCTCCCACCTGTACTCTGCTCCCACACCCCCCTCCCACCTGCACTCCGCTCCCTCACTCCCCTACCACCTGTACTCCGCTCCCTCACCCCCCCTCCAACCTGCACTCTGCTCCCTCACCCCCCTCCCACCTGCACACTGCTCCCTCACCCCCCTCCCACCTGCACTCCGCTCCCTCACCCCCCTCCCACCTGCACTCTGCTCCCTCACCCCCCTCCCACTTGCACACTCTCCCTCACCCCCCCCCCACCTGCACTCCGCTCCCTCACCCCCCTCCCACCTGCACTCCGCTCCCTCACCCCCCTCCCACATGCACTCCGCTCCCTCACCCCCATCCCATCTGCACTCTGCTCCCTCACCCCCCTCCCACCTGCACTCCGCTCCCTCACCCCCCTCCCACCTGCACACTCTACCTCACACCCCTCCCACCTGCACTCCGCTCCCTCACCCCCCACCCACCTGCACTCCGCTCCCTCACCCCCCTCCCACCTGCACTCCGCTCCCTCACCCCCCTCCCACCTGCACTCCGCTCCCTCACCCCCCTCCCACCTGCACACTCTCCCTCACACCCCTCCCACCTGCACTCCGCTCCCTCACCCCCTCCCACCTGTACTCTGCTCCCTCACCCCCTCCCACCTGTACTCTGCTCCCTCACCCCCCTCCCACCTGCACACTGTCCCTCACACCCCTCCCACCTGCACTCCGCTCCCTCACCCCCCTCCCACCTGCACTCCGCTCCCTCACCCCCCTCCCATCTGCACTCCGCTCCCTCACCCCCCTCCCACCTGCACTCCGCTCCCTCACCCCCCTCCCACCTGCACTCTGCTCCCTCACCCCCCTCCCACCTGCACACTCTCCCTCACCCCCCTCCCACCTGCACTCCGCTCCCTCACACCCCTCCCACCTGCACTCCGCTCCCTCACCCCCCTCCCACCTGCACTCCGCTCCCTCATCCCCCTCCCACCTGCACTCCGCTCGCTCACCCCCCTCCCACCTGCACTCTGCTCCCTCACCCCCTCCCTCCTGCACTCCGCTCCCTCACCCCCTCCCACCTGCACACTCTCCCTCACACACCTCCCACCTGCACTCCGCTCCCTCACCCCCCTCCCACCTGTACTCTGCTCCCTCACCCCCCTCCCACCTGCACACTCTCCCTCACACCCCTCCCACCTGCACTCCGCTCCCTCACCCCCCTCCCACCTGCACACTCTCCCTCACCCCCCTCCCACCTGCACTCTGCTCCCTCACCCCCCTCCCACCTGCACTCTGCTCCCTCACCCCCCTCCCACCTGCACTCTGCTCCCTCACCCCCCTCCCACCTGCACTCCGCTCCCTCACCCCCCTCCCACCTGCACTCTCTCCCTCACCCCCCTCCCACCTGCACTCTGCTCCCTCACCCCCCATCCCATCTGCACTCTGCTCCCTCACCCCCCTCCCACCTGCACTCCGCTCTCTCACCCCCCTCCCATCTGCACTCTGCTCCCTCAACCCCCTCCCACATGCACTCCGCTCCCTCACCCCCCATCCCATCTGCACTCTGCTCCCTCACCCCCCTCCCACCTGCACTCCGCTCCCTCACCCCCCTCCCACCTGCACACTCTCCCTCACACCCCTCCCACCTGCACTCCGCTCCCTCACCCCCCCACCCACCTGCACTCCGCTCCCTCACCCCCCTCCCACCTGCACTCCGCTCCCTCACCCCCCTCCCACCTGCACACTCTCCCTCACACCCCTCCCACCTGCACTCCGCTCCCTCACCCCCTCCCACCTGTACTCTGCTCCCTCACCCCCCTCCCACCTGCACACTCTCCCTCACACCCCTCCCACCTGCACTCCGCTCCCTCACCCCCCTCCCACCTGCACTCCGCTCCCTCACCCCCCTCCCACCTGCACTCCGCTCCCTCACCCCCCTCCCACCTGCACTCCGCTCCCTCACCCCCCTCCCACCTGCACACTCTCCCTCACCCCCCTCCCACCTGCACTCCGCTCCCTCACCCCCCTCCCACATGCACTCCGCTCCCTCACCCCCCTCCCACCTGCACACTCTCCCCCACCCCCCTCCCACATGCACTCTGCTCCCTCACCCCCCTCCCACTTGCACACTCTCCCTCACCCCCCCCACCTGCACTCCGCTCCCTCACCCCCCTCCCACCTGCACTCCGCTCCCTCACCCCCCTCCCACATGCACTCCGCTCCCTCACCCCCCTCCCACATGCACACCGCTCCCTCACCCCCATCCCATCTGCACTCTGCTCCCTCACCCCCCTCCCACCTGCACTCCTCTCCCTCACCCCCCTCCCACCTGCACTCCGCTCCCTCACCCCCCTCCCACCTGCACTCCGCTCCCTCACCCCCCTCCCACCTGCACTCCGCTCCCTCACCCCCCTCCCACCTGCACACTCTCCCTCACACCCCTCCCACCTGCACTCCGCTCCCTCACCCCCTCCCACCTGTACTCTGCTCCCTCACCCCCTCCCACCTGTACTCTGCTCCTCACCCCCTCCCACCTGTACTCTGCTCCCTCACCCCCCTCCCACCTGCACTCTGCTCCTTCACCCCCCTCCCACCTGCACACTCTCCCTCACCCCCTCCCACCTGTACTCTGCTCCCTCACCCCCTCCCACCTGCACTCCGCTCCCTCATCCCCCTCCCACCTGCACACTCTCCCTCACACCCCTCCCACCTGCACTCCGCTCCCTCACCCCCCTCCCACCTGCACTCCACTCCCTCACCCCCCTCCCACCTGCACACTCTCCCTCACACCCCTCCCACCTGCACTCCGCTCCCTCACCCCCTCCCGCCTGTACTCTGCTCCCTCACCCCCTCCCACCTGTACCCTGCTCCCTCACCCCCTCCCACCTGTACTCTGCTCCCTCACCCCACTCCCACCTGCACTCTGCTCCCTCACCCCCCTCCCACCTGCACACTCTCCCTCACACCCCTCCCACCTGCACTCCGCTCCCTCACCCCCTCCCCACCTGCACTCCGCTCCCTCACCCCCCTCCCATCTGCACTCCTCTCCCTCACCCCCCTCCCACCTGCACTCCGCTCCCTCACCCCCTCCCACCTTCACTCCGCTCCCTCACCCCCCTCCCACCTGCACTCCGCTCACTCACCCCCCTCCCACCTTCACTCCGCTCCCTCACCCCACTCCCACCTGCACTTTCTCCCTCACACCCCTCACACCTGCACTCCGCTCACTCACCCCCCTCCCACCTTCACTCCGCTCCCTCACCCCCCTCCCACCTGCTCTCCGCTCACTCACCCCCCTCCACCTTCACTCCGCTCCTCACCCCACTCCCACCTGCACTTTCTCCCTCACACCCCTCACCTGCACTCCGCTCACTCACCCCCCTCCCACCTTCACTCCGCTCACTCACCCCCCTCCCTCCTTCACTCCGCTCCCTCACCCCACTCCCACCTGCACTTTCTCCCTCACACCCCTCACACCTGCACTCCGCTCACTCACACCCCTCCCACCTGCACTCCGCTCCCTCACCCCTCTCCCACCTACACACTCTCCCTCACACCCCTCCCACCTGCACTCCGCTCCCTCACCCCCCTCCCACCTGTACTCTGCTCCCTCACCCCCCTCCCACCTGCACACTCTCCCTCACACCCCTCACACCTGCACTCCGCTCCCTCACCCCCCCCACCTGCACTCCGCTCCCTCACCCCCCTCCCACCTGCACTCCGCTCCCTCACCCCCCTCCCATCTGCACTCCGCTCCCTCACCCCCCCCTCCCACCTGCACTCCGCTCCCTCACCCCCCTCCCACCTTCACTCCGCTACCTCACCCCCCTCCCACCTGCACTCCGCTCCCTCACCCCCCTCCCACCTTCACTCCGCTCCCTCACCCCACTCCCACCTGCACACTCTCCCTCACACCCCTCCCACCTGCACTCCGCTCCCTCACCCCTCTCCCACCTACACACTCTCCCTCACACCCCCCCACCTGCACTCCGCTCCCTCACCCCCCTCCCACCTGCACTCCGCTCCCTCACCCCCCTCCCACCTGCACTCCGCTCCCTCACCCCCCTCCCACCTGCACTCCGCTCCCCCACCCCCCTCCCACCTTCACTCCGCTCCCTCACCCCCCTCCCACCTTCACTCCACTCCCTCACCCCCCTCCCACCTTCACTCCGCTCCCTCACCCCCCTCCCACCTGCACTTTCTCCCACACCCCCCTCCCACCTTCACTCTGCTCCCTCACCCCCCTCCCACCTGCACTTTCTCCAACACCCCCCTCCCACCTTCACTCTGCTCCCACACCCCCCTCCCACCTTCACTCTGCTCCCTCACCCCCCCTCCCACCTGCACTTTCTCCCTCACACCCCTCCCACCTGCACTCCGCTCCCTCACCCCCCTCCCACCTGCACTCTGCTCCCTCACCCCCCTCCCACCTGCACACTCTCCCTCACCCCCCTCCCACCTGCACTCCGCTCCCTCACCCCCCTCCCACCTCTACTCTGCTCCCTCACCCCCCTCCCACCTGCACACTCTCCCTCACACCCCTCCCACCTGCACTCTGCTCCCTCACCCCCCTCCCACCTGCACACTCTCCCTCACCCCCCTCCCACCTGCACTCCGCTCCCTCACCCCCCTCCCACCTGCACACTCTCCCTCACACCCCTCCCACCTGCACTCTGCTCCCTCACACCCCTCCCACCTGCACTCCGCTCCCTCACCCCCCTCCCACCTGCACTCTGTTCCCTCACCCCCCTCCCACCTGCACACTCTCCCTCACACCCCTCCCACCTGCACTCCGCTCCCTCACCCCCCTCCCATCTGCACTCCGCTCCCTCACCCCCCTCCCACCTGCACTCCGCTCCCTCACCCCCCTCCCACCTGCACTCCGCTCCCTCACCCCCCTCCCACCTGCACTCCGCTCCCTCACCCCCCTCCCACCTGCACTCCGCTCCCTCACCCCCCTCCCACCTTCACTCCGCTCCCTCACCCCCCCACCTGCACTCCGCTCCCTCACCCCCCCTCCCACCTTCACTCCGCTCCCTCACCCCCCCTCCCACCTACACACTCTCCCTCACACCCCCCCACCTGCACTCCGCTCCCTCACACCCCTCCCACCTGCACTCCGCTCCCTCACCCCCCCCACCTGCACTCCGCTCCCTCACCCCCCTCCCACCTTCACTCCGCTCCCTCACCCCACTCCCACCTGCACTTTCTCCCTCACCCCCCTCCCACCTGCACTCCGCTCCCTCACCCCCCTCCCATCTGCACTCCGCTCCCTCACCCCCCCTCCCACCTGCACTCCGCTCCCTCACCCCCCTCCCACCTTCACTCCGCTCCCTCACCCCCCTCCCACCTGCACTCCGCTCCCTCACCCCCCTCCCACCTTCACTCCGCTCCCTCACCCCACTCCCACCTGCACTTTCTCCCTCGCACCCCTCCCACCTGCACACTCTCCCTCACACCCCTCCCACCTGCACTCCGCTCCCTCACCCCCCCTCCCACCTGCACTCCGCTCCCTCACCCCCCTGCCACCTGCGCTCCGCTCCCTCACCCCCCTCCCATCTGCACTCCGCCCCCTCACCACCCCTCCCACCTGCACTCCGCTCCCTCACCCCCCTCCCACCTTCACTCCGCTCCCTCACCCCCCTCCCACCTTCACTCCGCTCCCTCACCCCACTCCCACCTGCACTTTCTCCCTCACACCCCTCCCACCTGCACACACTCCCTCACCCCCCTCCCACCTTCACTCCGCTCCCTCACCCCCCTCCCACCTGCACTCCGCTCCCTCACCCCCCTCCCATCTGCACTCTGCTCTCTCAACCCCCTCCCACCTGCACTCCGCTCCCTCACCCCCCATCCCACCTTCACTCCGCTCCCTCACCCCACTCCCACCTGCACTTTCTCCCTCACCCCCCTCCCACCTTCACTCTGCTCCCTCACCCCCCTCCCACCTTCACTCCGCTCCCTCATCCCACTCCCACCTGCACTTTCTCCCTCACCCCCCTCCCACCTTCACTCTGCTCCCTCACCCCACTCCCACCTGCACACTCTCCCTCACACCCCTCCCACCTGCACTTTCTCCCTCACACCCCTCCCACCTGCACACTCTCCCTCACACCCCTCCCACCTGCACTCCGATCCCTCACACCCCTCCCACCTGCATTCCGCTCCCTCACCCCCCCTCCCACCCCCCCGTTGGCCGAAGCCTTCTCGGGGAAGCCGACCTGGTCTCCAGGAGCTGCGGAACAGTCCGTTCACCTCCTCACCGCTCAGCGTCGGCCAGCACGACTTTATTTTTTGTATTTATTTTTTTTAAATATATTTTATTGAAAAAAAAATTTTCCCTGAGCAACATTTTTCCCGCTTACAAAACAAACGAAACGATAACAATAACAAAACAGAAATTTTTAACTTTTTAACAATAATAATAATAATAATAATACACAAGTAACAAAACCTCATATTCTATTGACCTATACTCAACTAAACCTCCTCCCCCCTCCCCCCCCCTGGGTTGCTGCTGCTGGTCATCTGTCTTCCCTCTAACGTTCCCCTAGGTAGTCGAGAAATGGCTGCCACCGCCTGGTGAACCCTTGAGCCGATCCTCTCAGGGCAAACTTTATCTGCTCCAGTTTAATGAACCCCGTCATATCGTTTACCCAGGCCTCCAGTCCGGGGGGTTTCGCCTCCTTCCACATGAGTAGGATCCTGCGCCGGGCTACGAGGGACGCAAAGGCCACGATATCGGCCTCTTTCGCCTCCTGCACTCCCAGCTCTTCCGCAACTCCAAATAGAGCTAGCCCCCAGCCTGGTTTGACCCGGGCATTCACCACCTGCGAGATCACTCCCGTCACTCCCTTCCAATGTCCTACCAGTGCCGGGCACGCCCAAAACATATGTGCGTGGTTTGCCGGGCTCCCGCCACACCTCCCACATCTATTCTCCATTCCAAAGAACCTGCTCAATCTTGCCCCCGTTATGTGTGCTCTATGTAGCACCTTAAATTGAATCAGGCTAAGCCTGGCGCATGAGGAAGAGGAGTTTACCCTGCTTAGGGCATCAGCCCACATACCCTCCTCTATCTCCTCCCCTAGTTCTTCTTCCCACTTTCCTTTTAGTTCGCCCACCGACTCCTCCCCCTCTTCCCTCATCTCTCTGTAAATCTCTGACACCTTGCCCTCTCCGACCACACCCCTGAAAGCACCCTGTCCTGTATCCCCTGTGTCGGGAGCCGCGGAAATTCCCTCACCTGTTGTCTAGTAAACGCCCTCACCTGCATATATCTCAAGAAATTTCCCCGGGGTAACTTATACTTTTCCTCCAGTGCTCCAAAGCTCGCAAAAGTCCCATCTATGAATAAATCTCCCACCTTCCTTATTCCCAACTGGTACCAGCTCTGAAATCCTCCATCCATTCTTCCTGGGGCGAACCTATGGTTGTTCCTGATAGGGGACCCCACATGCACGACTTTAAATAGCAGATGTGAACGGCGACGGCGTGAACTGGGGTCACGCCATCGGGACTTCGGCCCATCCGGGCCTGAGAATAGCGGGGGTGGTGGAGAATCGCCATTTTGGGTGTCTCGGGCGATTCACTGGACTGTGCCGTGCAGAATTAGATAGGGCCGATCTCGCCGCTTGGGAGGGCGTCGGACCGGCGTCGCGGGAAAAAATGGCGCCCCAGGTGATTCTCCCAAACGGTGTGGCATCGGAGAATCGCGCCCTCTCTCTTTATCTTTTTCCCTGATCTGTATCTCCCTTTCTCTTTCTTTTTCCTCTCTATCTCTTTCGTATTCAAGCTGCTTAAATTCTTTCTCATGTTCCATTTGTTTAATTTACAACTCAATTTTTGCCATTTCTAATGAGTCAAACAGTATCTCAGGCAACTTTAAATGTTTAGCCACCACCATAATGACCTCATCTTTTCGCATATTGTCAGGTAATGTTAACTGCAATGTTTTTGCCAAATCTACCAGTCTGCTTTTAGTCTCTGTCCGTAAGGTACTGCGTGTGACCGTCTCCACCCCCATAACTTCTGAGCCTCTGAAAGAGCCATTGTCCACAACACACTCCCTACTTAAACTAAAATACCACACCTGAAAATCAACCACAATATGCTCACCCCTCACTGTCTTTAAGTTCACTATGCCAACCCAATAGATAGACTTTTATCCCCCTCAAACCCCCAATTTGTCATGGACCAGGGTTTAGAGAACACCAAAGTGTATCATGGACTTCACCTGACCCACAACTTTTAATAGATTGTGGTATGGGGCGCATACGGCCCACTCTACAGGTGTGGTACAGCAGAAATGGAAAAGTATTTTTTAAAGCAAAACAATGTTTATTCTATGAACTCAAGTTAACCTTTTTGAAACAAACAGTGAACATCTTAGCAACCATTAATTCAAATACAACCCCAAAGAATACAACACAAAGTAATCCGTAAGCTGGCCTTTTAACATCCAGAAGACTTTTTTTTAAAAATCTTTAAACAGAAGCACATTAGGTTTGCATTCACGACTGAGAACATTTATAATTCTGAATTCACCCAATTATCAAAAGATAGTCTTTTGATGGCAGAGAGAACAGCAGTACACCTGCTTGGTCTGGCTTCAGCTCCAACACTGAAAACAAAACGCCTAAAACGAAAGTAAAAAGCTGACAGACAGCCCAGCTCCACCCACACTCTGACATCACTGATAAACACCCATTTCTTCAAGGTACATTTCTTAAACACCCATTTCTTAAAGGTACTCTCACGTGACACTACTCATATTATATACAGATGATAGTCTACCTGTCATCACATCCTCCTTTCTTTTGAAATGATTTTGAATCATAATCATGTACATTCAAGCTATACACATATACATAGAAAGAAGTCTTACAACACCAGGTTAAAGTCCAACAGGTTTGTTTCGCTGTCACTAGCTTTCGGAGCACTGCTCCTTCCTCACCTGAGGAAGGAGCTGTGCTCCGAAAGCTAGTGATTTGAAACAAACCTGTTGGACTTTAACCTGGTGTTGTAAGGCTTCTTACTGTGCTCACCCCAGTCCAACGCCGGCATCTCCACATCACATATACATAGAGTTTAGTCATGTAAAACGGCATGTATGCAAAAGTGACATTTCATCAGTTCAATTGATCAGGCTGTTGATGTTCATAAATTGAGTCGATCTGGTCATCTTTGAACCCTGGTGGATCATCACCGTGCTTGAGGTGAAGACGAGGTAGTCTGATTATTTTCCAGTAAACTATCTTGCCCATTGGTCGCTTCAATGTTTGGCGTTTCTACAGCCGTGTGCGTCGTCTGAGGCATACAAGGAGGAGGAACCCCATCATCCAGTCTTGATTGAAGAGTAAATGGGCGATTCGCCTTGTGCTTGAGCAACGCTCTGCGATTGCGTCTCAATATTGAACATTGATCCGTGAGAACGACAAAGGAGTTGGGACCTGCCAATCTTATGACTTTGGCAGTCATGGACCATCCTTGTGGTCTCTCAACCCTGACGGTATCATCTGGTCCTAAACCATCCAACATTCTGCTGGAGCAGTTGTAGTATTGTGCTTGTCTCTGCTTCTGAGTAGCAATTTTTGGCACCATGGGCTTTTTTCAGGAATGCTGGGAAGTGTTGCCTGCAGCTTCCTACCCATTAGCAGTTGAGCTGGAGCTAATCCATTACTCAGTGGTGTGGTGCGGTACGCCAACAGGGCTAGATACGGGTTACTGTGTGAAGGAAAGGGCTTCTTGAGCAGAGTCTTAGCGATGTGGACCCCTTTTTCTGCTTGCCCATTTGATTGAGGGTAGTGCGGACTGGAGATGATGTGCTTGAAATCATATCTCCGAGTGAAATCTTGCCACTCCCAACTATCAAAGCAGGGGCCGTTGTTGCTCGTAACAAAAGCAGGGGCCGTTGTTGCTCGTAACAATGTGCGGTATGCCATGACGTGCAAAAATTTCTTTTGCAGCTCGGATCACGCTGGCACTGCTGGAGTTCGGTAGTTTCATTACCTCCGGGTAGTTGGAGTAGTAATCAATTAGCAGCATGTATTTCATGCCATCCAGATACAAATGATCAACCCCAACCTTCATCCATGGTTTGTAGATTAACTCACTTTCAGTCATGGGTTCCTTGGAAGACTTCCGGTTGCGACGAGATCTTGGGCCTGGCGGTGAAGGTGGAGGCGCACGAGGCGCTGCACAAGAGGTAGCAGGAAAAATGTGAGGACCTGGAGAATAGGTCGAGGAGGAAGAATCTTCGGATTCTAGGTCTTCCTGAAGGAGTGGAGGGGCCCGATGCCGGGGCATATATGTGCACGGTGCTCAATTCGCTGATGGGCGCGGGAGCTTTCCCGAGGCCCCTGGAGCTGGATGGGGCTCATCGGGTCCTGGCAAGGAGACCCAAAGCCAACGAGCCGCCAAGGGCTGGAGTGGTGAGGTTCCACCGCTTTATGGACAGTGTGTCCTGAGATGGGCCAAAAAAGAGCGGAGCAGCAGGTGGGAGAACACGGAGATCCGAATCTACCAGGACTGGAGTGCGGAGGTGGCTAAGAAGAGGGCTGGTTTCAACCGGGCTAAGGCAGTTCTCCATCGAAAGGGGGTGAAGTTCGGGATGCTGCAGCCAGCGCGATTGTGGGTCATGTTCCAAGATTGGCACCACTATTTTGAGACGCCCGATGAGGCATGGAACTTTATCCAGTCTGAAAAGTTGGACTCAAACTGAGGGTTTGTCGTGGTGGCGGCGGGGGGGGGGGGGGGGGGGGGGGGGGGGGGGGGAGGTATTTACTGCTTTTGGGGAATGGTCTTTTTGTTTTGGTGGGGATGGGTGAATGGATTTGATTTGGGGGCTGTGGGAGAGTGTGGGCGTTGGTGTTGGAGGGGCAGGGCCCGCGGAGCAAGAGGGGAGGTGGAGGCCCGGGGATGGGGAGTTGGGGCAAGGCCGCAAAAAAGGCGCCAGAGGCTCAGATGGAAATCACGGGCTTTTTCCCGCGTTAGGGAAGGATGGGGGTGGGGCCGGGGGGAAGGGCGGTGCTAGAGAGGAAGCGCGCACTGACTGCCAAGGGGTGGGGGGGATTCTCACACTGGGGGGTCGATGGAATGGAGGGAGAGGCCCGGGGTCAGCAGGAGTCAGCTGACTTACGGGAGTGTCATGGGGGGAGCAAAATGGCTAGATGAGGATCCAGCGGGGGGGAGGGGGGAAGAGAGGGAGGGGGGGAAACTGGGTTGCTGCTGCATTGGCCAAAGGGGAGCTGGAAGTAGGTGAGGGTTGTCGGTGCGGGGGACCGCTGCCTTGGGGGACTGGAGGGTGCGTGAGGCACGGGCACGTGACTAGCCTAGAAAAGGAGATGGCTAGTCAGTGGGGGGGGGGGGGGGGGGGGGGGGGGGGGCGGTGGGGGGGGGGGGGGGGGGGGGGGGGGTGCGAGTAGCCCCCTGATCCGGCTGATAGCTTTGAATGTGAGGGGCCTGAACGGGCCGGTCAAGAGGGCCGGGTGTTCGCGCACTTAAAGGGAATGAAGGCAGACGTGGTTATGCTCCAGGAAACGCATCTGAAGGTGGCAGATCAGGTTGGGCTGAGAAAGGGATGGGTAGGGCAGGGTCTTTCACTCAGGGCTGGATGCAAAGAACAGAGGGGTTGCAATACTGGTGGGGAAGCGGGTGTCGTTCGAGGCACTGAATATTGTAGTGGATAATGGAGATCGATATGTGATGGTGAGTGGTAGGTTGCAGGGGGTGCGGGTGGTACTGGTGAACGTATATGCCCCGAATTGGGATGATGCCGTATTTATGAAACGCATGCTGGGTCGGATTCCGGATCTGGAGGTAGGAAGCTTGATAATGGGGGGGGACTTCAACACGGTGCTGGACCCAGCACTGCACCGCTCTACGTCCAGGACGGGTAAGAGGCCGGCTGCGGCCAAGGTGCTCAGGGGGTTTATGGACCAGATGGGGGGAGTGGATCCATGGAGGTTTGCCAGGCCGCTGGCCAGGGAATTTTCCTTTTTTTCCCACGTCCATAGAGCCTACTTCCGGATAGACTCTTTCATCTTGAGTAGGGCGCTAATCCCGAAAGTGGAGGGAATGGAATATTCGGCCATTGCCATCTCGGAGCACGCCCGCATTGGGTGGAGCTGGAGTTGGGGGAGGAGAGGGACCAGCGCCTGCTGTGGCGCCTCGATGTGGGACTGTTGGCAGATGAGGAGGTGTGTGGGCGGGTGCGGGGGTGCATTGAAAGATACTTGGAGGACAATGGGGAGGTGCAGGTGGGGGTGGTTCGAGAGGCGTTGAAGGCGGTGGTCAGGAGAGAGCTAATCTCCATTAGGGCCCACAGGGAGAAGAGAGAGAGGAGGGAGAGGGAGAGGTTGGTGGGGGAGATTTTAAGGTGGACAGGAGTTATGCAGAGGCCCCCGAGGAGGGGCTCTTAGGGAGCGACGGAACCTCCAGACGGAATTCGACCTGATGACCACGGGGAAAGCAGAGGCACAGTGGAGGAAAGCGCAAGGGGCGGCATATGAGTATGGGGAGAAGGCGAGTCGGATGCTGGCACATCAGCTTCGTAAGAGGGAGGCAGCGAGGGAGATTGGTGGAGTTAGGGATAGAGGGGGGAATACGGTGCGGAGTGCGGTGAGAATAAACGAGGTATTTAGGGACTTCTATGGGGATCTGTACAGGTCTGAGCCCCCAGCGGGGAGGAGGGGATGCGACGATTCCTAGATCAACTGTGTTTCCCAAGGGTGGAAGAGGAGCAGGTGGCTGGTTTGGGGGCGGCGATTGGGCTGGGGGAGCTGGCTAACGGATTGGGGAGCATGCAGGCGGGGAAGGCCCCGGGGCCGGATGGGTTCCCGGTTGAATTTTACAGGAAATACGTGGACCTGCTGGGCCCGTTGCTAGTGAGGACTTTTAATAAGGCGAGGGGGGGGGGGGGACCTTGCCCCCGACAATGTCCAAGGCGCTGATTTCTTTGATTTTGAAGCGGGACAAGGATCCATTGCAATGTGGGTTGTATAGACCGACCTCGCTCCTCAATGTTGACGCTAAGTTGCTGGCGAAGGTGCTGGCTACGAGAATTGAGGACTGTGTCCCGGGGGTGATTCATGAAGACCAGACGGGATTTGTGAAGGGTAGGCAGCTGAATACTAATGTGCGGAGGCTCCTCAATGTGATTATGATGCCCTCGGTGGAGGGGGAAGCGGAGGTAGTGGCAGCTATGGACGCGGAGAAGGCCTTTAATCGGGTGGAGTGGGAGTATCTTTGGGAAGTGTTGCGGAGGTTTGGGGAGGGGCTCATCAGTTGGGTCAGGCTGCTATATAGAGCCCCAGTGGCGAGTGTGGCTAAGAACCGGCGGAGGTCGGAGTACTTTCGGCTGTACCGGGGGATGAGGTAGGGGTGCCCCTTATCTCCCTTGTTGTTTGCACTGGCAATTGAGCCGCTGGCCATGGCACTGAGGGAGTCCAGGAAATGGAGGGGATTGGTTCGGGGGGAGAGGAACACCGGGTGTCGTTGTATGCCGATGACCTGTTGTTGTATGTTGCGGATCCAGTGGAGTTTGGGGACTTTTCAGGGTATAAACTCAACGTAGGGAAGAGTGAGCTCTTCGTGGTGCATTCAGGGGAAGGGGGATAGATGAGCTACCGCTGAAGAGGGCGGAAAGGATCTTTCGGTACCTAGGGATCCAAGTAGCTAGGAGTTGGGGGCCCTGCACAAGCTCAATTTGATGCGGTTGGTGGAGCAGATGGAGAGGGATTTTAAAAAGATGGGATATGCTGCCACTCTCACTAGCGGGTAGGGTGCAGTCGGTCAAAATGACGGTCCTCCCGATCCTGGTAGTTTTCATTTTACAGCTGATTTTCTTTTTCCAAGTCTCTGCTTGTTCACTTGTGTCTTGTCGACATATCTAACTTTCCTTAACTGTTCTCTTTTGACATCCACTCCAAGGTACCATGTGTCATAATATGTACCTATGCACATCATGAGGTAAAAGCAGGCAGTGACAGACACCCAGGTGAGTCAATCAACATAAAGAACAGAACACAACCAATCACCAGACAGGACACCAGAGGGTGGTCTCCCACTATAAAACACACGAGGCATCAGCACTCTGCCTCTTTCCACTGGTGACAACTGTAGCGACAGTCAGGGTGTACAAATCATTCAACACCTTCTACAGAGATCAATCACCTTCAGAGATAGCCTGGTCTAGATAGTTAGAGTTAGTTTACTGAGAGTAGTAGAGAGTCAACCCACAGACAGCTGTGTGCTTCGTTACTGAAGTTCAATAAATCTTATTGAACCAATGCCTACGTTTGGTGTATGCTTTCTCGTTCATCTGCATCGTGTTGCAGTCCGTGTTACCCCAGGGTGAATAACACGACACCATGTAATGTTCTTTGATTGGGCTGATGTGGAATCTCTATATGCGGTGTGAACAAAGAACATTAGACTATGTTTTATAAACAAAGTTATTTATTACTAACACTACACTAACAAATAATTAAGATGTCTCAGTTGAATACAGTTGGAAATAATTGTCTAACTCTAACTTACTTTAAGAGCTTAACTTACAGAGCTACTCTAATATGCGACTGCTATCAACTCCTTACTAACACCTTCTGATGGAATACATGGTATATCCGGATCCCGGGACTCGCCCCATCTGCTGGTCGGATGCTAGAACTACAACAATAAAACATATAACTTGTAATACACATGCAGATGATGATGATGAACTACTCATATTATTTACAGATGATAGTCTACCTAAAATAATAATCTTTATTATTGTCACAAGTAACATTGTCACATTCACACTGCAATGGCGTTACTGTGAAAATCCCCAAGTCGCCACACTCCGGTGCCGGTTTGGGTACACTGAGGGAGAATTCAGAATGTCCAATTCACCTAACAAGCACGCCTTTGGGACTTGTGGGAGGAAACCGGAGCACCTGGAGGAATCCCAAGCAGACACGGGGAGAACGTGCCGACTCCGCACAGACAGTGACCAAAGCCGAGAAATAAACCCTGGTCCCTGTGTGCTGTGAAGGAACAGTGCTAACCTTGTCATTTAAGTGATTGTTTGTGGCATAAATACTGTACAACCCTACTCCTCACTCTGTCAGTTTGGATTCAACTCCACCCTTATGACATCACTGTTTTCCATTCTAACTGAAATGAGTTCTCTTTCCTGCTCATGTATTTGCTCAGGACTTCCGGTTGCGGCTATGCAGAGCTAGGTCGTATGTTCGGTAACTCCCGCTTGGAACGGACTTTTGGGCTCTTTACAGGGCCCCCACAGCGTTTGTTTGACATTTCCCGGTGTGGGAAGAAGACTGCAACATTCCCCCGACAGTGTCCCCCAGGAATGGTATGTCTCTTGGTTACCAGACCAGGCAGAAACAGTAAAAGATTTGGCTTCAACTGAAGGGGAGAGAGGGGCCTCTTCCAGCATGCAGGCTGGGGAAGGGCAAGCTTAGAGGCTGCAATCTGACTTGAGGGCCTCTATTAAAGGTGAATTCTAGCAGCAGAGGGAACAACTGTGAAAAGATCTACCAAGGTCATTGAAGAAGTGGGGACGAGGCTTCCGGTGGCGGCCATGGAGGAGTATGTTGCGCATTCGGCAGCTCCCGTCTGGAACGGACTCTCAGACCTTTTTCAGGAGTTTCCACAGACTTTTTGGGGCAGATTGGTGAAGCGAGCACTGCCAAAAGGATTCCCTCTCGAGACTTCCGGTTGTGGCTCTGCGGAGCTAAGTCGCACATACGGCGGCTCCCGCAAAAACTGATTTTTGGGCTCTTTTCAGGGCTCCCAAGGGCACTTTTTTGACATTTCCCGGTGTGAAAAGGAGTTAATAATAGCTCCCCGCCAGTGGGGCAGCACGGTAGCATGGTGGTTAGCACAATTGCTTCACAGCTCCAGGATCCCAGGTTCGATTCCCGGCTTGGGTCACTGTCTGTGCGGAGTCTGCACATCCTCCCCGTGTGTGCGTGGGTTTCCTCCGGGTGCTCCAGTTTCCTCCCACAGTCCAAAGATGTGCGGGTTAGGTGGATTGGCCATGCTAAATTGCCCATAGTGTCCAAAATTGCCCTTAGTGTAGGGTGGGGTTACTGGGTTATGGGGATCAGGTGGGGTTACTGGGTTATGGGGATAGGGTGGAGGTTTGGACCTTGGGTAGGGTGCTCTTTCCAAGAGCCGGTGCAGACTCGATGGGCCAATTGGCCTCCTTCTGCACTGTAAATTCTATGTCTATGTCTATGTCTATGTCTATATGGCTTTAACTAGGAGCGCGGCGACAAAAAAGGTGGTGGTGGACCAGAAGAAGGAAGGGAAGAAGGACAAAATGGCGGCAGGCGGAGACCAGGCAGCGTGGAGGCAGTGGGCAGAGGAGCAACAGGAGGGTATCCAGCGCTGCCTCTGAGAGATTAAAACGGACCTGCTAAAGCCGATGAAGGCTTCTATTGATAAGCTGCTGGAGACACAGACGGCCCAGGGGGTGGCGACCCGAGAGGCACAACAAAAGATCTCTGACAATGAGGACGAGATCTTAGTCCTGGCGGTAAAGGTGGAGGCGCAGGAGGCGCTTCACAAGAAATGGCAGGAGCGGTTCGAGGAGATGGAGAATCGGTCGAGGCGGAAGAATCTGCGGATTCTGGGCCTCCCGGAGGGGCTGGAGGGGCCGGACGTGGGGGCCTATGTGGTCACCATGTTGAACTCGCTGATGGGAGCGGGGTCCTTCCAGGGGCCCCTGGAGCTGGAAGGGGCCCAGAGAGTGTTGGCAAGGAGGCCCAAGGCTAACGAGCCTCTGCGGGCGGCGCTGGTGCGGTTCCATCGGTTCGTTGATCGGGAGTGTGTGCTCAGGTGGGCCAAGAAGGAGAGGACCAGGAGGTGGGAAAACGTGGAGGTTCAGATATACCAGGACTGGAGTGCGGAGGTGGTGAAGAGGAGGGCCGGGTACAATCGAGCGAAGGCGGTGCTGCACAGGAAGGGGGTGAAGTTTGGCATGTTGCAGCCGGCGCGACTGTGGGTTACCTACAAGGACCGGCACCATTATTTTGAGTCTCCAGAGGAGGCGTGGGCCTTTGTTCAGGCCGAGAAGCTGGACACTGACTGAGGGTCGGGATGGGCAATTGGGGACTGCGGTGGATATGTTATGACTATTTTTGGTTTTTGGGGGCGGGGGGGGTTTGCATTGTTTTGGGTTTCTTTTTCTCTGTGTTTTTCTCTTTCGGGTTGGGGAGGGTGGATGGGGCGGGTTGGGCATTGTTTTGGTTGGTGGCGGGACCTGGTAGGTGGAGAGCGCGGGCTTTTTTCCCGCGCCGAAGACTGGGGGGGGGCGGGGCCGGGGCGAGGAAGCGAGGATTGTTTCCCGCGCTTAGAACGGAGGGGGGAGGGGGAGAGCCTGTGGATGGGGAGCGGGAGAGGAGGGTGTGCCACACAATGGGAGGAGTCGAAGGGGAGGCGGGAGTGGCCGGGGTCAGCAGGAGTCAGCTGACTTGCGGAAGTACAATGGGGGGAGTAACCCGGCTAGGGGTGAGGGGTGGGGGGGTGGGTGGGGGGGAATCGAGTTGCTGCTGCTAAGGTCAAGGAGGAGCTGGAGAGAGTGGTGGGGGGGTCGAGATGGGAGGGTGCCGCTGTGGGGAACGGGCCGGGTGTGGGGTGCGGGCGCGTGGCTGGCTGTGGGGGGTCATGGCTAGTCGGCGGGGGAGGGGGGCGGGTAGCCCCCTGATCCGGCTGATAACCTGGAATGTAAGGGGACTGAATGGGCCGGTTAAGCGGGCCCGCGTGTTCGCGCACCTGAAGGGGCTCAAGGCGGATGTGGTTATGCTCCAGGAGACACACCTGAAGGTGGCAGACCAGGTAAGACTGAGGAAAGGGTGGGTAGGTCAGGTGTTTCACTCGGAGCTAGATGCCAAAAATCGAGGGGTGACGATCTTGGTGGGAAAGAAGGTGTCATTCGAGGCGTCGAGCATTGTGGCAGATAATGGCGGTAGGTACAAATGGTAAGTGGTAAGTTGCAGGGAGAGAGGGTGCTACTGGTCAATGTGTATGCTCCGAACTGGGACGATGCGGGTTTTATGCAGTGTATGTTGGGTCGGATCCCAGATTTGGAAGTGGGGGGCCTGATAACGGGGGGAGACTTTAACACGGTGTTGGATCCGGCACTGGATCGCTCCAGGTCTTGGACGGGTAGGAAGCCGACACGGCTAGAGTGTGAGGGGGTTTATGGACCAAATGGGAGGGGTGGACCCTTGGAGATTTGCAAGGCCGGTGGCTAGGGAATTTTCATTCTTCTCACATGTCCATAAGGCTTATTCTCGAATCGACTTTTTCATTTTGAGTAGGGCGCTGATAGTGAGAGTGGAGGATACCGCAATAGCCATTTCGGACCACGCCCCGCATTGGGTGGACTTGGAGATGGGGGAGGAGAGGGACCAGCGCCCGCTGTGGCGCATGGAGGTGGGCCTGTTGGCAGACGAGGAGGTGAGCGAGCGGGTCCGAGGAAGTATAGAGAGGTACTTGGAGACCAACGACAACAGGGAGGTCCGTGTGGGGATGGTATGGGAGGCACTGAAGGCGGTGGTGAGGGGAGAGCTGATCTCCATCAGGGCCCACAAGGAGCGGAGGGAGCGGGGGGAGAGGGAGAGGCTAGTGGGGGAGATGGTGAGGGTAGACAGGAGGTATGCGGAAGAGCCTGAGGAAGGATTGTTGAGGAAGAGGCACAGCCTCCAGGCCGAATTCGACCTGGTGACCACCAGGAAGGCGGAGGTCTACGACTATGGGGAAAAGGCAAGCAGGATGCTGGCGCATCAGCTTCGGAAGCGGGACGCAGCTAGGGAGATCGGGGGAGTTAAGGACAGGGGAGGGAGTGTGGTGCGGAGTGGGATTGGCATCAATGGGGTCTTCAGGGACTTCTTCGAGGAATTGTACCGATCCGAGCCCCCACGGGAGGAGGGAGGGATGGGCCGTTTCCTGGACCAATTGAGGTTTCCAAAGGTGGAAGAGGGACTAGTGGCGGGACTGGGGGCCCCGATTGGGCTGGAGGAGCTGATCAAAGGGATAGAGAGCATGCAGGCGGGGAAGGCACCGGGGCCGGACAGTTTCCCTAAAATATATGGGCCTGTTGGGCCCGCTGTTAGTTAGGACCTTTAATGAGGCAAGGGAGGGGGGGGGGGGCTTTACCCCTGATGATGTCCCGGGCACTGATCTCCTTGATCCTGAAGCGGGACAAGGATCCCCTGCAATGTGGGTCTTACAGACCGATTTCCTTGCTAAATGTAGATGCCAAGGTGCTGGCGAAGGTCTTAGCCACGAGGATTGAGGATTGTGTGCCGCAGATCAGCCATGAAGACCAGACGGGGTTTGTGAAGGGGAGACAGTTGAACGCGAATGTGCGGAGGCTTTTGAACGTTATCATGATGCCAGCGAGGGAGGGGGAGGCGGAGATAGTGGTGGCGATGGACGCTGAGAAAGCCTTCGATAGGGTAGAGTGGGGGTACCTGTGGGAGATGCTGAAGAGGTTCGGGTTTGGGGAGGGGTTTGTCAGGTGGGTTAGGCAGTTGTATGAGGTCCTGATGGCGAGTGTGGCCACAAATAGGAGGAGGTCCGAGTACTTTCGGTTGCGCCGAGGGACGAGACAGGGGTGTCCCCTGTCCCCCCTGCTCTTCGCACTGGCGATTGAACCCCTGGCTATGGCACTGAGAGAGTCGAGGAACTGGAGGGGGTTGGTGCGGGGTGGGGAGCAGCATAGGGTGTCGCTCTATGCGGACGACCTGCTGCTGTATGTGGCGGACCAGGTGGGAGGAATGCCGGAGGTAATGAGGATCCTTAGGGAATTCGGGGACTTTTCGGGGTACAAGCTCAATATGGGGAAGAGCGAGCTGTTCGTAGTTCAGCTAGGGGACCAGGAGAGGGGGATTGGCGAGCTCCCACTAAAAAGGGCGGAGAGGAGCTTCAGATATTTGGGGGTCCAGGTGGCCAGGAGCTGGGGGGCCCTGCATTGGCTTAACTTTACAAGGCTGGTGGAGCAAATGGAGGAGGAGTTTCATAGATTATCATAGAATTTACAGTGCAGAAGGAGGCCATTCGGCCCATCGAGTCTGCACCAGCTCTTGGAAAGAGCACCCTACCCAAGATCCACACCTCCACCCTATCCCCATAACCCAGTAACCCCACCCTACACAAAGGGCAATTTTGGACACTATGGGCAATTTAGCATGGCCAATCCACCTAACCCGCACATCTTTGGACTGTGGGAGGAAACCGGAGCACCCGGAGGAAACCCACGCACGCACGGGGAGAACGTGCAGACTCCGCACAGACAGTGACCCAAGCCGGAATCGAACCTGGGACCCTGGAGCTGTGAAGCATTTGTGCTATCCACAATGCTACCGTGCTGCCCTAAGTTGCCGCTGTCCTTGGCGGGTAGGGTGCAGTCAATCAAAATGACGGTGCTCCCAAGGTTTTTGTTCCTGTTCCAGTGCCTCCCCGTGTTTATCCCGAAGGCTTTTTTCAGGCGGGTTAACAGGAGTATAATGGGGTTTGTGTGGGCGCGAGGGACTCCGAGGGTGAGAAGGGTGTTCCTGGAGCGGAGTAGAGATAGGGGGGGGCTGGCGCTGCCCATCCTCTGTGGGTACTCCTGGGCCGCCAATGAGACGATAGTGCGCAAGTGGGTGATGGAGGGGGAGGGGGCTGCATGGAAGAGGCTGGAGATGGCGTCCTGTGTGGTTACGAGTCTGGGGGAGCTGGCAACGGCGCCGCTGCCGCTCCCTCCAAGGAGGTATACCACGAGCCCGGTGGTGGTGGTGGCCCTCGACATTTGGGGGCAGTGGAGGCGGCATAGGGGGGAAGTTGGGGCCTCGGTGTGGACCCCATTACGGGGGAACCACCGGTTCGCCCCAGGAAGAACAGGTGGACGTTTTTCAGGGTGGCACAGGGCAGGGATACGAAAGTTGGGGGACCTGTTTGTGGACGGGAAGTTCGCGAGCTTGGGTGAGCTGGAGGAGAAGTACGGGCTCCCCCACGGGAACACCTACAGATACTTACAGGTAAGGGCGTTTGCCAAACGGCAGGTGGTGGAATTCCCGCAGCTACTGCCACACACAGTACAGGACAGGGTGCTCTCGGGGGGGTGGGTGGGAGTGGGGAAGATCTCGGAAACTTACCAGGTGATGCAGGAGGAGGAGGAGGCCTTGGTGGTGGAGTTGAAAGGTAAGTGGGAGGAGGAGTTGGGAGAGGAGATCGAAGAGGGGATGTGGGCAGATGCCCTAGGGAGGGTGAACTCTTCCTCTTCATGCGCGAGGCTCAGCCTCATACAGTTTAAGGTGCTGCACAGGGCACACATGACCAGGACAAGGATGAGCAGGTTCTTTGGGGGTGAGGACAGGTGTGTTAGGTGCTCAGGGAGCCCAGCAAATCACACCCATATGTTCTGGGCATGCCCAGCACTGGAGGAATTTTGGAAGGGCGTAGCGAGGACGGTGTCGAGGGTGGTAGGATCCAGGATCAGACCGGGCTGGGGGCTCGCAATATTTGGGGTGGCAGAGGAGCCGGGAGTGCAGGAGGCGAAAGAGGCCGGAATTTTGGCCTTTGCGTCCCTGGTAGCCCGGCGAAGGATTCTTCTTCAGTGGAAAGATGCGAGGCCCCCAAGCGTGGAATCCTGGATCAGCGATATGGCAGGGTTCATTAAATTGGAGAGGGTGAAATTCGCCTTGAGAGGGTCGGGACAAGGGTTCTTTAGGCGGTGGCAACCGTTCTTAGACTTTCTGGCAGAACGATAGACATTGGTCAATGGCAACAGCAGCGCGGGGGAGGAGGGGTTACTTTATTTTTGTTTATGTTATTTACACTGGAGGGTCTGAGGGGGTGTATACACCTGTTGTGTTAAGTCGGGGTGTTAATGTTAATTTATTATTTATGTACAGGGGGGAGGGGTTTGGGGGGTTGCATTTTTAGATTGTGTTTTGTATTTAACCCTGTTGGGTTCTTTTTTCTTTCTCATTTTGTTCTTGATATTTTATGAAAACCTTTAATAAAAATTATTTTTAAAAAAAGTATTTGCTCAGCAAGGGGTTGTAAATTGGCCTTCCTTTTGGCAACTAAAGCCTAGCATTTCTCTACTGACACATGTTGTCATTGCAGTGATAACCGCTATCATTAGCACTCTTCTGACCATTTTAGGTTTAATGGAAGCTGTCTGACTGTGGACAGAAGCTGTACAAGTCACATGCATAAGTCAAATTCCTGAGCATTAATTTTTATGATATCTGCATGGAAAGAGCAATCTCAGAGGATATAGCCCAAATGGAAGATCCTGAGCACGATTTAACTAAAATTGTTAAATCGTTCTGGGCAGGGTCAGCGGGGTCATTCCCAGCGTTCCCCTGAGGCGACACTTTAGTGGCGAGCGGAGCTCCTCTTTGCTGGAAGAGATCGGGGCACCATTCTCGCACCCCAACCCCCCCCACCCCCCACCGATGCGTCTCCTGGACCTGCCCAATGCCCCATTGCAACTGTTGTGGGGTCCTTGAGGCCCCCCCACACCCCACCACATACAATCAGGGCACCCCTGGCCTATCCCCAGTGTGGGCAAAATGCCAGCGCGCCAGTGCAGCCTGGTAACCTGACAGTGCCACCAGAGCATTCTGGCAGTGCCAGATAGGCACCCAGGTGGTACTGCCAGTGTGCCATGCTGACAGTGCCAAGGTGCCCGAGTGGCACCAGCTGTGCCAGGGTGCCAGTCTGGACTGAGGCCGACCACGCGGAGGCCTCCAAACATCTGGGAGACCACCCGAACTGCCGTTTCGCCCGGCCCCCATTTTGTGGGGACCAGTTATAAACAGCACCCTGCTGGGGTCTCCTTCGTGAGGCCGGTAGATGTCAGGTGCCAGTTAGATCTTTTAGCTATGTGAGTCTGAGTCCCGCCCATTGTGGGCGGAATTCAGGTTGTGATGTCTCGCGAGATCTCATTAGACCTCGTGAGGCGTAATGACCACCGAGAATACTGGCAGAGTCCTCTCCTGGGATAACTGGACTCATCCCATCCCGATTCCTGTTGGACCCGGTTGGAAAATCACACCCCATGTGCATTCAGTAACTTTTATTGGTTTCTTTTGTCCACCAATCCACACAGAATTCCGTCTCGTAACGCACGGTCTCAGAATGCACCAAAGTTGCAATGTCATCATATATTGTTCAGTGCCACAATGTACCCAATAACTGTCCCACAACTTTTCTGATTCCTGGGTCCAACATTTTAGCCCTCTGCTATCTCTCGTGACTTAGGGTTAAAGTGTTCTTTTAATCTGGTGATGATTATTTTGAATGGCATATCATTTGCCTTGTTGAAAGCAAGAATGCTTGTTAGTATGGCATAACTTCCAGACCAATTTGTGGTTACAAAATTGCTTGCTTGAACTCAAGAATTGCCTTATTCTGAGTTTTGACCTCTTCACTTTCAGCCTCAAGTTCTAAAATGTTACTACCTCTGAAAAACATGCTCAGTCTTTCAATGTATGAACTGAACGACTCTCAAGCCCTCCCATGTATTCCGAGCCTTCCAATATATGAAAATCGCTTATTGTCACGAGTAGGCTTCAATGAAGTTACTGTGAAAAGCCCCTAGTTGCCACACTCCGGCGCCTGTTCGGGGAGGCTGGTACGGGAATCGAACTGTGCTGCTGGCCTGCCTTGGTCTGCTTTCAAAGCCAGCGACTTAGCCCAGTGAGCTAAACCAGCCCTTATCCCATGGGCGCACCCATATTGCCCATTTTCAAATTCCACAGTGTCCCCTGCAGCCATTCATAGCAGTGAAACATATTACCATGTGAATATTCCTTCTAGGCCCACTGACACAAATGCTACTTCAACTAAAGCTCCTCACACCAGCACTTCTCAAAGTTTTTCCTGATGTGATCCCATTTTGAACCTTTAAAATTGGTGTGACCCCAGAGTGAGTTGTGAGGTCATTGGGGGGGGGGGGTTTGAGAGTGGAGACAGAGTGGGCAGAGCAAAGGGGGGGGGGAGGGGCTGTCGGAATGGGGGAGAGTTATGAGGGCAGAGGGGAGGAGCTGAGAGAAAGGGGAGCGTGTTGAGACTGTGGAGAGGAGAGTTGTGGGAGTGGGAGGGAAAGTGGTGGGAACGGAACGGAGAGTTGTGGGAGCGGGGGAGGGGCAGTTGTGAGAGAGGAGGGAAGAGTTGGAAGTGTGGGGAAGACTTATGGGAAAGGGGGAAAGTTGTGGCAGCAAGGGGAGAGTTATGAGGCTGAGGGGAGAGTTGTGAGCGCGGGGGAGAAAATGGTGGGAGCTGAGGAAAGTTGTGAGAGCAGAGGGGCAATAATGTTTTTATAAAACCTTTGGCATGTTCTAATTCAGGCAGTGTTGCGGCTTCAGAGTTCATTCCCTGAACTCATGTCCACCAAGCAATGGCAAAAGCAAATTATACCAGTGTGACAGGCGCTTCAGAACAGCAGTGTTCTTTCCAAAGTTATCTTCCTTATCCTTCAACAGAGGATGCCTCACCATCATAATTAACAATGCTCTCAACAGTTCTGCTCTTACCTTGCCCCCTTCAGCCCAGAATCTTGATAGGGTTCCACTTTTCTTCAATTTACACCCACCAGTCTCCATATTCAATAGATCATCCTCTGTCATTCCTGCCACCGCAAACGCCATGCCATTGCCAAACACACCTTTCCCTGCCCTCCCTGGCATTCCTAAAGGATTGTTCCCTCGATGACACCCTGGTCCACTCCTCAATCACCCCAGTACCCTTTCCCTTCAGCACCTTTCCATTCAAGAGTAGGAAGTGTAATACTTGCCCTCTTAGCTCCTCCCTCCTCACTCTCTAAGACCCCCAAACACCGTTTCCAAGTGAAACAATAATTTACTTGTGCTTCTTTCAATTTAGTACATTGGCTCCACTGGTCATAACGTGCTATTGTCTACATTAGGGAGACCAAACACAGATTTGGTGATCACTTTGTGGAACACTTCCCCAAGCATCCAGAATGCTGTCATTTTAATTCTCCACCATGCCCCCATTCTGTTCTCTCTGTTCTCAGCCTGCTGCCGAGTTTCAATGAAGCTCAACTCATTTCCAACTCTACCCAGTTCTGATGAAAGGTTATCAACCTCGAGCATTAACTCTGTTTCTCTGTCCACAGGTGCTGTCTGACCTGCTGAGCATTTCCAAGCGGCCGGTTTAGCTCAGTTCGCTGGACAGGCGGGTCGTGATGTGGAGCGACGTCAACAGCACAGGTTTAATTCCTGTACCGGCTGAGGTTATTCATGAATGCTGTAGCCACCTGAATTGGCCAAGTCCCGATTCAAAATGGCGAACGGCAAAAGCTGAAGGGAAATTCAGCCAACACAGTCAGCAACCAGTAGGTGCATGTTGCTGTGTATTTAACTCTGCAAAGGCCCAGACAGCATCGATTCTAGCAGCCATCTGCATAATAATGTAGCAGCCATTTACATACTAATAAGCAATCCCCGGGAACAATCGCAACATTTGGGACAAACAAAACTAAGCCAGACTCCCCGGCGCCAGCAGGAGCCAACACAAAAGAGGTTAACGGACACCTCAAGACCGCCCATCGATCAGGGAACCGCTCCAGTATTGGAAAAATCGAACCAAGCGATTGGAACAAAGTCCAATCACCTAGAACCAGGTACAGGGTCCGCCCCGAAAGGCGGGAAGCCCCTGGGGACTATAAAGTTAAGCCCCAAGTTCAAATCGTCCCTCTTCTTGACTGGGTCACCCAGCAACGCGAACCAATATTGACCGTGACCGGTCCAACGGCCGCCGAGAGATCGTACGTCTTAAGTCAACGCTCGCTACGAGATAGGCGCTCCTAGCTATCAATCCGTACCAACTTCGAATCCCGCAGACTCAGAACCCGAACGAAAGGCCATTTGTTCCCCTGACCTGGTGGGCCAGCCCGAAGTTAAGTACAGGCCTGTTAGTCGTAGAAGTAGCTTAGACATAGAATTTTTGCATGAGTAGCGATTACTGTGTATAATAAATGTGCTTTGATTTAAGTCTTACTAATCGGTGTATTGAGTTATTGGTCATTACTCGAACTTGAACCTCGTGGCGGTATCATAAAGATACCTGGCGACTCGAGAGCAAAGGTTATAAAACAGAGCCAAGTGAACCAACCAAAAGTTAGCAACATATTACTGGCGACATCTGACGGGACCCGAACTAGAAGTGGCTTCACCACTCCGGGAGATCCCAAAAATTTGAATTTGAGATCCAATTGGGAACAGAAAACCACAAGTGTTCAAGCAGTTCTGACCAATCCTCATAATTCGGAAGTGTGTGTATGCATGCGTAACTAACAGGGCTATAAGATAAACTGATAGATTATTTGTTGCGGCAAAACTATCGGGAGTTTGTACTTTGGAAATTAGCGAAAGTCGTACCCGTAGTTACAGCACCGCCTTAGCTCCCCTGTTCCAAATTTAAAAGAGGCACCCAGACAAGAAGGATGGCAATGCAGCGCCTCATGAACCCAGAGGAATTTGCGGTCGCAGCGACCAGCCGCAGTAGAGTAGGACAGTGTCCCGTATGGGAGGAAGAAATTAGGAAGTACTTCAAAGGGAAAGGATGGTCCCTTTGGAGCGAATTCTGTAACAACGAGGAAACAGGTCCCGGGAGTATAGGTCATACTTGGGGGGAGAACATGAGCGAGATTCACAAGAAGAGCTTAGGGAAAGTTCGCAAGCCGATGGCAATCGTGTCCTGCTTGGCACAGTTGCGAGGCACAGAGGAGGTCATTAGGACGCTTCGGAAAGAGGTAGAAGGCATACATCGAATGAGCAAGGTTGATGTAAGTGAGGTAGAACGAGTGAACTTAGAGTTAAGGAGGAAGTTGGCAGCAAAAGACGGAGAGGTGGATAATGCCAAGAGGGCACACCAGTCTTGTCTGGCGCACTTAAGCAGCTTCCAGTCCCACTATGAAAAGGCCTATCGGGACACGCAACGTGCAGTCCTGGTACGTGAAGAAACCGAGAAGCAGGTAGAAGCATTGCAGAGGCAGTGCAATGACCTGAAGGCAGCGTTAAGAGCACTCCATGCTGCCACCACGGAGCAAAGACAAAGCTCACTAGACCACGCAAAGTGCCGGAAGCAGATTGCAGAACTGCAATCGCTGCTTTCAGTCCAAAAAGGATTCCAGGAAACCTTTGGAGCAAAATTAGATGAGGAAGACGGCCCTGATTGGGACGAGTTGAATGAGACAGCGCAGAGATATGTTCAGGGAACATGTGCGCAGGGAAAGACCCAAAAGAGAAAAGCGCCCCAACCCCCCACAGAGCAGATAGTTCAGGCTCCAATGAAACGCAAAGCCACATCGGACGATACGGAATTTTTGTATACCACCCCCTTAACAGTGACCCAATTACGGGACGCGTGCGATAAAATCAAACCGTTCCTCCCCACCTCAGACCCCCACCATTTCTTTGCCAGAGTAAAGCAGCAGGCGACCATGTATGGCCTGGATGAGCGAGAGCATGTAAAGCACATAGTTTTGAGTCTAGACCCTTCGGTAGCAGCCATTCCCGACCCACAGAATGTAGGAGGAGGCACCCTTGCAGAAATGCATACCACGGTCCTAGATGCGATCGGGTATAACCGGGGTGACCCCGTAGATGGCCTCAATAAATGCAGGCAAAAGAAAACCGAGCACCCCACAGCGTTTGCTGGACGCCTGTGGATCCACTTTGCAGCAGTTTTTGGAGACATAGACCGTGCCCATTTGTCCCCAGACAACGTGGTCAAATGGACCCGCATCCTTATCTCCCATGCCACAGAAATAGGACAAAAAACTTGCACAAATTATGATCCCTCAGAGGAGGCTCTAATGAAAAATGGGTAGTAAAAAGATTGTCCCGCACCTGGGAGCAGTCTGTACAAAGCAAACCCACAGTTAAAAATCCCGAAGAAAAGCAGGCCGACGCAGATATACAGGCAGTTAAAACACACCAGAATCCCGCATGGGTAAATGAAGGAAAGAACAGCCCCCCACAAAAGTCACAGTAGTGTTACAACTGTGGACAATTGGGACACTTTGCAAGGGAATGCAATGCCCCACGAAAGCCACAGAGAGCCCAGCAGACGGGCACTCTAAGTAGGAATAAGACAGAGCCCATTCATAGTGTTAGCACCCGTTCAGATCAGACGGACCTGAACGGAACGGACTGACGGTGTTCGGGCTCCCCCAGTTGGGTCTGCAACACCCTTTGGGATAGGTCCGGACGACCGGTAGTCGCAGCGAAAATACGGGGACAGCCCATCGAGTTTATCTGGGACACAGGAGGGTCCCGCACCACAATAAATTCCTCCACCATGTTCCAAAAGGACACGTGGCCCACGACAGCCACTATCACCCTCAGCGGCTTTACAGGCCACTCGCAGCAGGGACACATCACAGCCGCTGTACCCATTCAAATCGGCAACATCACCACCAAGCACCCTGTAGTTTTAGTTGACCTGCCCCACACAGCAGAACACATTCTGGGAATAGACTTCATGAATTCCCACAATCTATCATTTGATCCAGTCAACCAATGTGTCTGGAAAATGGCAAAGTCTGCAAGAGCCCCCGCAACGCTCACAATAGGTGAATACGCCAACAAAATCAGCGCAGTAGGCGAATTTTGGTTTAACCCGACGACAATTAGCATGGACAAGCAGGTTAGGGCAGTTCTGCAGAAGCACAGGACAGCATTCACGACCCACAAACACGACTGTGGCCGGATGACTGGTTCCGTTCAAATCACAGGATCTGATCCTAGACTCCAAAAGCAATACGGATTTCCCTAAGAGGCAGAGGGAGAAATCGCAAAAGTAATCAAAAGCTTATTAGAGCAGGGCGTACTTAGATCAGTAGCCTCCACTAATAATGCCCCGATTTGGCGAGTGAGAAAGCCCGATGGATCATGGCGGCTGACTATCGATTACTGGGAACTCAACAAAATCACCCCCGCAGCAGCCCCCACAGTAGCAACAAGTCCCGAGACCTTGATCAAGCAGGGACTCAATTCCCGATTCTTTACGGTTTTGGATGTCAGTGATGGATTCTGGTCCATTCCATTGGCAAAGGCGTGCCAGTACAAATTCGTCTTCACCTTTAAAAACCAACAGTACACGTGGACATGCCTTCCACAAGGATTCCACAACTCCCCCTCCATTTTCCACGGACAGCTGGCAAATGGTTTAGCCAAATTTTCTCTCCCCGAATGTCTGGTCCAGTACGTAGACGACCTACTACTGCAGACAGACACCAAGGAAGAGCACATTGAGCTTCTGTCCGAACTCCTGGAACTCTTACACTCAATTGGTTGTAAAGTTAACCCCAAAAAGGCCCAGATTTTGGAAGATAAGGTAATATATTTGGGTACAATTATCACACATGGTAAACGTGAGATCGAGCATAAAAGGATTGACTAGATCGCCAAATTGCCCCTTCCCCAGAACGCTTTCGCCCTCCGGTCGTTTTTAGGACTGGTTGGCTACTGCCGAAACCACATTGACGGTTTCGCCAGCAAGGCAGCGCCCCTCTCAGACCTCCTGAAGAAAGGAGCCCCTTGGGAATGGCTTCCGCAGCATACAGATGCTGTGGATGCGTTGAAACAAGCACTCACAGCAGCCCCCGCGCTACAAGTTCCAGACCCGCTTTCCCCCTACGCGATAGAGGTAGCAAGCACAGACCGCACCCTTTCGGCCGTGCTCCTTCAGGAACGGCATGAACAGTTAAAGCCTCCAGAGTTTTAGATGCTGTGGAGAAGGGATTTTCAACCTGTGAGAGGCACCTGCTCACAGTATTCTGGGCAGTACAGTATTTTTTGTACATTACCGGACTCAACCCCATCACCATCCTCACGGAACACACACCCACCCAACTTTTACTGGATGGACGACTCAAGGACGGTACAGTTAGTCAGATAAGAGCAGCCAGATGGACCCTTCTTTTGCAGGGACGGACATCACTGTTAAAAGGACAAAGACCCACACTTTTTGAGCCGACAACTTACAGTACCCTGGAACCCCCCATGAATGTGAAATTATCTCTCCACACCACAACACAGGCCCCTTGATTGCTAAAACACCCCCCAGAAAGATAGGTAGTTCAACGCAGAGCCCCAAGCACACAGACATGTGCGAACCCATAAAGATATATGTGGATGGATTTTCCACAATATTAGAAGGAAAGCGCATAACAGGATGCGGTATTTATGTCGAGGACGCGCAGGGATGCGCCCTAGAAGAAATAGCAATAAAACTTCCAGGACACTTAGGCGCGCAGGCGGCAGAACTTGCGGCCATCGCATACATAGTGGAACACCCAGATTCCTTCCCCAGCCCAGCAGACATATACTCGGACAGCCTCTATGTCTGCAACAGCCTTACGGAATTCCTACCCCTGTGGAAAGCAAGAGGATTTGTTTCCGCAGATGGAAAACCCCTCCCCTCAGCCCCATTACTCCGTGACATCTTAGAGAGAGCACAGAACAGGACTTTTGGGATAGTCAAAGTTCGAAGTCACCATCGTTCCTCCCCCCTGGAAATGTAAAGGCCGACGTACTGGCTAAAGCAGGTTCCAGGCACGGATATTTTTGGACACCCCCCGAAAGCGCACCAGTGAATGCAGTTCAGGTCTCGCAGACTAAGATCGAGGATCTAGTGCAGGCCCAGAAGCAGGACAGCAATCTCAGGCAGATTTTAAAAGGAAACTATCCAGCACCCTATGAGAGGTTTAAAAATGCTCTGACCACACATGACGGTGTGGTGTTAAAAGACACCCTTTATGTGGTTCCTGAACAGGACAGGAATCAACTGATTTGTTTATTCCATGACGGTCATGGACATCAGGGAATCGATCCCACTACAGCCCACCTCAGGCAGCTCTGCTGGTGGCCAAGTTTAAAAGACGATGTAAATCATTACATTGAGAATTGCCTTATCTGTGCCCAGAACAACCCGGACAGATATGCAAAAAAAGCTCAACTCAGTCACAGCCGACCTGTTAATGGCCTCTGGACTAACCTCCAGATTGATTATATAGGACCATTGCCCCCTTGCAGGAATGGTTATAAATATGTACTCGTGGTGATAGACACGTTTACAAAATGGGTAGAGGCATTCCCATCCAGAACGAACACGGCAAAGACCACAGCCAAGATTTTAAACCACCACATCTTTACAAGATGGGGACTCCCCCGCAGCATTGAATCCAACCAAGGTTCCCATTTTACGGGACGTGTCATGAAGAACGTCCTCACAATATTTGGCATTACCCAAATATTCCACATTGCATACCACCCCCAATCACGTGGTATCGTGGAGCGCATGAATCGGACCCTAAAATCCACCCTCAGAAAAATGGTCCAGCAAAACAATACCACTTGGGACTCAGTCCTCCCTTTTGCGCTGATGTTTTTGCAAAATACAGTTTCAACTTCTACAGGTTACACCCCACACACCCTCATGACCGGACGCCCCATGAAAGGCACAGAACTTTTATTCAGCTTAGACTTGACCAGCCCCGAAGTGACGGCCCTCACACATGAGAAAGCAGTAGAACAATTGGTGGCGAATGTTAAAACGGCTCAGCTAGCAGCCGCAGTGAAATTGGGCACAAGAAAGAAACAGAGCAAGGCCGTTTCGATAAGACAGTGCATGCGACTGAGTTCAGTGTAGGACAGCAAGTCATGCTCTCCGTATACAACCGCAGCACATTCCTGTTACCAAAGTACTCGGGTCCGTACTCCATTGTGGACAAAGTAAGCCCTTCCGTCTACAAAATAAAGTACCCCAATGGAAGGACTGCGTGGTTCCATATCAACCAGCTGAAGGTATATGGAACACAGTCTAACCACGCACATCACGTCATGCTCGACGCAGCACACCACACCCCGCCCACAGCCAACGCTACCCTACTATCCCCCAACACGTCCAGCCCAGCCACGGACTCAACCTCGACTCCACCCCCAAAATATACACTCCGCCCCGGAACGCCCACTGACTGCAGCAGCAGCGGCAGCGACTGTGACTCGGACAATAGCCACAGCACGCCTCCCTACTATCCCCATGCAACAGGACCCACACCCAGCGAATCTGACCACAATTCGAGTGATCCCTTCACGATCACTTTCCCAAACAAACCCCACCACCGACCACCGACCTACAATGACGAGCCCGATTCCGTCCCCACAGAACTAGACCCACCTATTGGCACCGAGATAATTCGTACAGACTCGTCCGGAACGACGAGAGCGACCCCAAATCACACTATGCAGCCCTATCAGCCCCGATACACTCGAGAGTTTGGCATCCGGGAGACGATGACGACCTTGAGTCTGACTCCCAAAACGAGAACCCCTTTGCGACCCCGTTCGCAACCGATAACTGAGGTGTCCAGATGATGTTTTAAAAGGAACCGCTAGGGAGAAACGGTATCCTTTCTGATGGAACCTGCAGCATGTTTTATGTTGTTTGTAGTGTATTGCTAAATGTTGTGTTAGACCGGAAAAACATTTTTCCACGGCCCACGCCTTTTTGGCCGAAACCTCTGAGAATTTGCCTGCAGAGACTTGTAAATGTCCCAGACGCCAGTTCAGCGGAACTCGTCTTGACAACAGATACATAGACCCCCGTTCATAACTGCCCTTCTGGTTCGAGGGAAGAGCCAATACGGCAGCCCCCCACGATGACTACATTTCTTGCCCGTCGGTTGCTCAGGCTGTGGAGAAACGGCATTGGGACCCGCCCTGCCTGGGAACCCCCACTCTGGTCAGCTACGCTCAGGTGGGGCACATATGGCATTGGTCGCCGTCCTACCCGGGGACTCCATCCAACTCTTACCCGTCGCGGCCTATACACACCTCATTTCGGAAAATTTGGTTCAAAAAGTTGTGTTTTGTTTCAGGTAACCCTTCCAACCCTCTGCTATTTACATCCTGAAACATTGGGATGGTAAACTGCACAGTCTGCGAGACGGCTCGCACTGGTTCATTATCTGTATGTGTGTCTTGTCCTGAAATTCGGTATTTGACAATAAAAATGAGGGAGTCACACATAGTGACCAATTATAAAGGGAGTAATTGGCACTAAAGGACAGACAGGCTATCGTATGAGATATTAACACAAGGTAGTAACAGACACTATGCTTGATCACACAGAACGCCAGAAGCTCCAGGACCGGCGAAGAGAAGAGAAGTGAAAGAAGAACCATGAGGACATCCTCCGGGTGGCTCATCACCCTAATGGACATTTGGCTGCGCGCGAACGCGAACCCCCTGACCTCAACTCCCCCAGCCGTGAATGATTCCCTCCCCAGACCCCCGACCCCCGCGATCTATAATAAAGAGCATTCATTTGCGTTTTGTTGTAAATAAAGAAATGTTCAGGAGCAATTGTACAATCCTGAGCTTGACTGCCAAGCTCACAATATGTGTATAAAACTGCTATGATTTTGTGTGTATTGTTTAGGAAGTTAGTGTGATGAAATATCTGAGTGAGTGTAGTTTATTAAGGATAGTTAGAGGTTCCCATTTTCTTGTTTTGTAATGTATGTCCCTGTTTGACATAGCGCCCCTCAGAATATCAGTTAAAATTTTCTTGCATAGTTATGGTCAGCGGAGAGGCCATCGAAGAGTGCTCGCCGGGTCAGGGAATGGAAAGCAACGCAGTTATGTGATCCTTCACTCTTCGCGTTAGGATCACAAGGAGGGAGTGTAGCCTGAGTTGGCCAAGTCCCGATTTAAAATGGCGAACGGCAAAGTCTGAAGGGAAATTCAGCCAACACATGCAGAAACCAGCAGGTGCAAGTTTGCTGTGTATTTAACTCTGCAAAGGCCCAGACAGCATCGATACTAGCAGCCATCTGCATAATAATGTAGCAACCATCTACATACTAATAAGCAATCCCCGGGAACAATAGCAACATTTGGGACAAACAAAACTAAGCCAGACTCCCCGGCGCCAGCAGGAGCCAACACAAAAGAGGTTAACGGACACCTCAAGACCGCCCATCGATCAGGGAACCGCTCCAGTATTGGAGAAATCGAACCAAGCGATTGGAACGAAGTCCAATCACCTAGAAACAGGTACAGGGTCCGTCCTGAAAGGCGGGAATCCCCTGGGGACTATAAAGTTAAGCCCCAAGTTCAAATCGTCCCTCTTCTTGACCAGGTCACCCAGCAACCCGAACCAACATTGATTGTGACCAGTCCAACGGCCGCCGAGAGATCGTAAGTCTTAAGTCAATGCTCGCTACGAGATAGGCGCTCCTAGCTATCAATCCGTACTAACTTCGAATCCCGCAGACTCAGAACCCGAATGAAAGGCCATTTGTTCCCCTGACCTGGTGGGCCAGCCCGAAGTTAAGTACAGGCCTGTTAGTCGTAGAAGTAGCTTAGACGTAGAATTTGTGCATGAGTAGCGATTACTCTGTATAATAAATGTGCTTTGATTTAAATATTACTAATCGGTGTATTGAGTTATTGGTTATCACTTGAACTTGAACCTCGTGGCGGTATCATAAAGATACCTGGCGACTCGAGAGCAAAGGTTATAAAACAGAGCCAAGTGAACCAACCAAAAGTTAGCAACAATGCCCTGCCTTCTCAACGTTGCCCCTCACCTGAGGTGTGGTGATCCTCAGGTTAAATCACCACCAGTTACCTCTGCCCCTCAAAGGGGACATCTGTGACTATGGTGACTTTACTTACTATTTCCAAGCAGTTTCTGTTCCTATTCCTTGGTGGAATGGTGTCTTTGATTTACTTTTTCTTGGAAGCAGCTGGAAAATTTGAACTCAATTATCCCAGGAATAAAGTCCCATAGCGTTGGCTCTGGGGGAAAGTGGTTGATTAACAACACTCCACATAAAACTGACACCTCTCTGCCCAGTCCATTAGCACGTCCACCATGTCCTCCCTCTTGCAATATCCATCACAACTTGCCATCTCTCTAACTTGGTATTAATAAACTTCAAGATCATTTATCTTGTGCTCAAGGCTAAATTATTTATATAGATTGGGTAAGCAAAAGAGATGTCAAATCCCTGGGGTATAATGCAACCCATATCCAGAAAATCTATATTAAAAAACCTTTCACTCCCATTCTCCATTTTCTATTGTTTAGATCTGTCAATCAATGTGGCTACATTCCCTTTAATCCTATGGATCTTCGGCAAAATGAAAAGTCAGCACCAGAAATTCTTTGATGTTTTGTTGTCCTGTTCTGACACCACAATTTCAGCAGAAGATCAGTGGTTACCCCGGATACATTGGGCTAGATTCTCCGGGGGGCCGCATTGGGTACAGGGAATCCCAATGCATCAATGGGGTTGGTGCTGAACTTAAGTGGCTGATTGAGGGAATCCCCACCATGGATATTAGCCTAGGTTTACTACATACAGCATTGAATTTTCAAAATAGAATCTCAATTAGTCTCAGGCACTGGAAAACCATCAAAGTTTACATTACTGTACAAATCTAGGTCATTCAATCCTTCATACCAGTGCTAGCATTTTGTTGCAGCTGCCCTGAATCCATCCCATTTCCCTCTCCCCATAACCTAATATCTTTCATTTTAAATATTGATCTCTTTCCCCTGAAAGAATCCCACAGTCCCTGGCTCAAATACAACACAAATCATTCCCTACTCAAAACCCTTCTTTAAAATGATGGCAACACAATTAAACGTTTGCTATTCACTTCTTCAAAGGCCTGCATCATTTTTTAAAAACTTTGTTTAAATGTCCTCTTAGATTTCTCTGTGCCAGTGGAAATAGTCCCAATATCACAAGTCTCTCCTCACTATAATTTACCAACTTTCATAAAACTAGAAATTGGAAGAGGTGTAAAATGGTCTACCAGTTTTCTATTCCCCATTTTCTAGTGCTACTTGGTCCAATTTACCCCAAGTGTCTTTTCATGAAGTCTATTTGTTTTCTCCCAAAATGTGTTACCACACACTTCTCCACATTAAATTGCATCTGCCATCTTTCTGCTGACCTTGTCTCCCAATGTCTTCACAGTCCTCATTTCTGTTGGTCGAATGCCTTTTTTTTGCCTCTTCAATAACTTCGAACACAATGCTTTCTGTGCTGTAGTTCAAATCATTTTGACACATCTTGCCTCGTCAGCGAAACAGTCTTATCCAGCAAATCTTACTTTCTAGCTTTTGGTCTGTCACCCTTAAGGTAAAAGGCTTCAAATGCATCCTCAAGTATTTTGAGAAATGCAATGAGGACTTCTGCCTCTATCACCCTTTCAACGCAATGAGTTCTAGACACCCATCACCCACTGTAGGAAATGTTATTGCTTATCTCTCCCCCAACCCTCTGTCAATTACTTTAAATGTATGCCCCCTGGTCATTGATCTCCCTGTCATAAGGAAATACCCAGATCCCTCAATTTTATACACGTCAATTAAATGTTCCCTCAGCGCCTCTGTTACAAAGACAATAATCACAGCTGATCCAATCTTTCTTTGTAGCTAAAATTTGCCATTTCTGGAAGCAGTGTCATAAATCTGCTTTGCCTTTCTCCAGTGTAATCATATTCTTCCTGCAATCTGATGATCAGAACAATATGCAGTAGTCCAGCAGTACCAGCATAACCTCCCTGCGCCTTGGCTGATAAAGGAGAACATACTGCATGCCTTCCTAACCAACTTATCTATCTGCCCTGCTACCTTCAGGGATCTATTGACATGCACACTCCAAGGTCTCTGTTCTACGACACTTCTCAGTATTCTTTTTTTAAATTTTAGAGTACCCAATTCTTTTCTTTTCCAATTAAGGGGCAATTTAGCGTGGCCAATTCACCTACCAGACACATCTTTGGGTTGTGGGGGTGAGACCCACACAGACATGGGGAGAATGTACAAAATCCACACGGACAGTGACCCAGGGCCAGGATCGTACCAGTGTCCTCGGCACCGTGAGGCAACAGTGCTAACCACTGTGCCGCCTCACTTCTCAATAGTCTACCATTTATGGTGTTCCCTTGCCTTGTTCGTCCTCCCCAAATACATTACTACTCTGGATTGAATTCTATTTGCCACTTTCCTGGCCACCTAACTAGTCCATTGTTATCTTCCTGCAGTCTGCAACTTTCTTCCTATCAGCTGATGTTTGTACCATCTGCAAACATTTTAATCATGCTCTCTGCATTTAAATCTAAATCATTGATATATATTATGAAAGCAACTCAGTACTGAGACCTCTGGACAGCCACTGGAAACTCCTAGACACAAAAACCTCTTGACCGTTGCTACACTTTGCTCCTTGACACTGAACCATTTTAGGATCCAACTGACCACTTCCACTTAGGTCCCATGTGCTTTACATTTTCTGACCAGTCTGCCATGTGGGACCGTGTCAAAAACCTTGCTAGAATCTATGTAGGGCACATCAATGTGCTACCCTCCTTGTTACTTCCTCAAATAAACCAGTCTCGTCAGATATGTTCTCCCCTTAAGAAATCTATGCTAATTGTCTTTGATTAATCCGTGCCTTTCCAAACAACTCTGTCACAGAACTTTCTTTTGAATAATTTGCACAACGCGGAGGTTAGGCTGACTATCCTTTAATTACTCGGGCTATCACTTCCATTTTAAACAACTGGATGTCAGGAGTCCTCCAGTCCTCTGGAACCATGTTTGTAGTCAGAGAGGATTGGAAAAAGATTGTCAGAGCCTCCACTATTTATTTCCTTGCATGCCTTAGCCTCTTATATATTTGGCCCAGACCTGATAATTTATCTATTTTCAAGGATTGTTTAAAAATGTATTTCAGACTGTGGGCATCCCCGACAAGGCCAGCGTTTATAGCCCATCCCTAATTGCCGTTCAGAAGGTGGTGATGAACCACCTTCTTGAATCACTCCAGCCCATGTGCAGTCGGTACACCTACACTGCTGTTAGGGAGTTCCAGATATTTGACACACCAATATTAATAATAATAATAATCGCTTATTGTCACAAGTAGGCTTCAATGAAGTTACTGTGAAAAGCCCCTCGTCGCCACATTCCGGCGCCAGTTCGGGGAGGCCGGTACGGGAATATTGAAGGAACAACGATTGGAAGGGACCTTACTGGTGGTAGTGTTGTTCCCATGTATCTGCTGCCCTTGTTCTCCTAGATCTTTAATAATAATATCCTTTCCATGTGGAGTTTGCACATTCTCCCTATTTTTGCGTGGGTTTCGCCCCCACAACCCAGATGTGCAGGGTAGGTGGATTGGCCACGCTAAATTGCCCCTTAATTGGAAAAAATGAATTGGGTACTCTAAATTTTAAAAAAATAATAATAATAATATCCTTTAATAATCTTCATTAGTGTCACAAATAAGCTTACATTAACAGTGCAATGAAGTTGCTGTGAAAATTCCCTAGTCGCCACACTCCAGCGCCTGTTCGGGTACACGGAGGGAGAATTCAGAATGACCAATTCCCCTAACAAGCACGCCTTTTGGGACTTGTGGGAGGAAACCAGAGCAGCCGCAGGAAACCCACACAGACACAGGGACAGAGGGAGTGAATGTTTTTTTAAAAAAAAAATTTATTCTCCTCCTTTTTCACATTTTCTCCCAAATTTACACCCAACAATAAACAATAATCAGTAACGAATGCAATGTCAATCCCCATATCAATAACGACGATCGCATCCTTCCACCAAACCCCAAACATTAGCCCGCACGTTAACATAAACAAATGACAAAAAGAATCAGGAATCACCCATAGTCACCATTAACACATACAGTCCCCCTCCCCCCAACACTCCAAGCCCCCAAACTTCCCTGGCTCAACCTTATGTTCGATGTGATCCAATTCTCGAAAGTGCATAATGAATAACGCCCATGAATTGTAGAACCCCTCCATCCTTCCCATCAGTTCAAATTTGACCTTTTCAAGCGTCAAGAATTCCAGCAGGTCCCCCCGCCACACCAGGGCACAGGGTGGAGAGGTTGATCTCCACCCTAACAGGATCCGCCTTTGGGCGATTAATGATGCGAAGGCTACAACATCTGCCTCTGCGCCTGTTTCCAACCCTGGCTGGTCCGACACTCCGAATATGGCTTCCCGAGGGCCCGGGTTCACTTTCACGTGCACCACTTTAGAGATTACCCTAAAAACCTCCTGCCAGTAATCCTCCAGCTTTGGACAGGACCAAATCATATGAACATGGTTTGCGCCCCCTCCCCCCGCCGCAGCGTTCACATACATTGTCTAACCCCTCAAAGAGCCGGCTCAACCTCGCCCTTGTAAGGTGCGCTCTATACATCACGTTCAGCTGTATCAGCCCCAACCTTGTGCACGACGTGGTGGCGTTCACCCTCCGGAGCACCTCACACCAGAACCCCTCCTCCATACCCTCTCCCAACTCTTCCTCCCACTTTGCCTTGATCCCTTCCAGCGGTGCCTTCTCCTCCTCCTCCTATTTTAGCCCCGTAAACCACCAATACTACCCCCTTCTACAGTCCCCCTGTCGTCAGCTCCAGCAATGTGGAAGCCAGCTCTACTGGGAAGGTCTGCATCTCCTTTCTGGCAAAGTCTCAAACCTGCATGTATCTAAATATTTCACCCTGCTCCAGCTCATACTTCGCTCCCAGCTCCTTCAATCCCACAAAACGACCCCCAAGAAACAAATCTTTTAGTGTCCTAATTCCTTTCTCCTCCCATCTCCGAAAATTTCCATCCCACTTCCCTGGCTCAATCTATGATTCCCCTGAATCGGCATTTCCCTTGATCCTGCCCCCAACCCGAAGTGCTGGCGAAAGTGCCTCCAAATTCTCAACGAAACTATTACTACCGGACTCCCCGAGTATCTCCCCAGAGCCCTCGGGAGCGCCACTGTCACAGGCGCCTTCAATCCCGAACCCCTACCCAAACTCTCCTCCATTCTGACCCTTTGGGAGTCAACCCCTCTGACCCAGCTCCGTACCTTCTCCACATTCGCCGCCCAGTAATAATACATCAGGTTCGGAAGACCCAAACCCCAGCCTGCCTTCCTCTCTGTAGAAGCACCTTTTTAATTCTGGTCGCCTTCCCTCCCCATATGAATGAGGTAATCATCCCTTCGATCTCTCTAATAAATGCTGTTGGCAGGAAAATCGGCAGGCATTGGAAAATAAACAATGATCGCGGCAACTCATTAATTTTAACCGCCTGTACCCGACCCGCCAGAGGGACACCATCCCACCTTGCCAGATCAGCTTTCACCCTCCCCACCAAACTAGAAATGTTATACCTACGGAGCCCCCCCAAACCCGAGGAACCTGCACCCCCAGGTATCTAAAGTGAGTCCCCGCCATACGGAATGGCAACCCCCCCACCTGTCCGAGGCACCACAAAATATTCACTCGTCTAGATTTAATTTGTACCCTGAGTGAGGGAGTGAATGTTGAAAGGGTGGAAGGGGGTCCCACTCAAGTGGGCTGCTTTCTCCTGGATGGTGTCAAGCTTCTTGTTTTTTAGGAACTGGGCACACCAAGACAAGTGGTGAGTATTCCATTACACTCCTGACCTGTGCCTTGTAGATGATAGACGAGGGGCTGGATTCTCTGCAGCCCCGCGGTGAAACCGCTTTTGGCACGGGGGCGGAGAATCGATGTACACCCGGGAATCGTGGCCGGCGCTATCCCCGGAGAATCGCTCGTGGATTACACGAGGCGTCTGGGGGGGGGGGGGGGGGGGGGGGGCAGTGATGAGGCCCCGCTAGCGATTCTCCGGGCAAACTGGCCGAGTTCCCGACGGCGCGGTTCTAATCACGTACGCCGGTTGGGAACGTCGGGTGGCAGCTGCGGACTCAGTCCGCGACTGCCCTGGTGGGGGGCGGGGGGATTGAGCCCGGGAAGGGAGGGGGGAAAAAGAGAGAGCCTCATGGGCGGCCGAGGCAGCGATCGGGCGGCTCAGTTTCGCGGGCGCGCGCCATCTCGGGGGGGCCTACATTGTCGATGTCGGTCTGCAGTCCGAGTCCGCGATGGCGCACGCTGTGGCCGCTGCAGGCCGTGGCCGTGCGCGTGTGCGGAATCCCGACCAGAAGTGTGGGGGCCCCTATCCACAGCCAGAGCTGCAAGGAGCATTCCAGAGCCACTGCCAGCCCCCTGCAGGTGGGGAATCACTCTTGACTTTTTAAAGTAAGGTCAAGAGTAAAATGCCAGTGTTTTTAGGCCGGTGTGGGGACAGCCCCATTTTTGGAGAATCCAGCCCAGGTTTTGGGAGTCAGGTGGTGAGTTACTCACCATAGCAGTCCTAGCTTCTGACCTGCTCTTGTAGGCAATATTTATGTGGTTGGCCCAGTTTATGGTCAATGGTAATCTCCCAGGGTGTTGATAATGGGGAACTCAGCGATGGTAATGCCATTGAATAGCAAGGGACAATGTTTAGGTTCTCACTTGTTGGAGATGGTCATTGCCTGTCATCGTGTGACATCAGCCCAAGCTTGAATGTTGTCCAGGTCATGCTGCTATTAAACACCTTAATATTTCCTCCCTATTTCTATCCAATCCAATATTTTACACTCCTCTACAGGAGATAAGGCTGCTGGTTGGCAAATCAACTCTGCTTGGCTAAGATGTTGACATGAAACAGGCAATGGGAAACGAAAGGCTCCCTAAACCCCCAGGTAATTCAAAAAAAGTGCAAGGGTTGATCATAATCCTTTTGTTTTTGGTGAAAAACTAGCGATCAATTTTAGATTATATCATAGAATTTACAGTGCAGAAGGAGGCCATTCAGCCCATCGAGTCTGCACCGGCTCTTGGAAAGAGCACCCTACCCAATGTCAACACCTCCACCCTATTCCCATAACCCAGTAACCCCACCCAACACTAAGGGCAATTTTGGACACTAAGGGCAATTTATCATGGCCAATCCACCTAACCTGCTCATCTTTGGACTGTGGGAGGAAACCGGAGGAAACCCACGCACACAGGGGGAGGATGTGCAGACTCCGCACAGACAGTGACTCAAGCCGGAATCGAACCTGGGATTCTGGAGCTGTGAAGCAATTGTGCTAACCACTGTGCTACCGTGCTGCCCCCACTGTGCTACCGTGCTGCCCAGTTGACCAAGATAACCAGTTGAACTTGCAATGTGGCTCATTTCCACTTGAGAAGCGACATACATTCATACGTGGGGATGCGTTCTCTGCAGGCCAAGGAAATATTTTGCGTCTTTTTAAAATTAACCTGCAGCTTGGGTAGCCTGTAGTTCACTGTTGCTTTCTCTATGGTATTGCCTCAGCCAGTCAAAGAGTCGAATTGCCAAGAGTACTCTTTCTCCTTTTGTATAAATTGTGCTTGTTTGAAATGTGGCACTCTTGCATTTGTCCTAATGAATGCAAGATGAAATGCTTTGGCAACATGTCTCTCTTTTCAGTAATAGTTATGTTTTGTACTACCAAGTGACTATAAACATTATATTCTGATGAAATTTAAATGCCTTAAGTTTCATCAGGGAACCAGTTTTTCTGCTTTGGGTTATTGAGAGGGTTGTAGAGAACCTTTACCCTGACAACATGTAATAAAGGTCAGCTTATTGATTTAAACTTTAATTTATAAAGCTTATTGCAGGACAACGGCTGCTGTCCATTTGTCTAGTTCCAAAAGCTAATACTCGGGTCCTCAATCTTTTATTCAATTGTTCCATGAATCTGCGTTCACTGCCCCTTTTGACAATTTTTCAAATCATTTACCACATTCTGTGTCCCTAAAATTCCTGCAAAACCTCTCTTATTGAGGTTTGAGCCACTTTCCAATCATTTAATGATCTTAAATGTTATCGATAAAACCTTTCCTGGACGTATAATAAATTGTTACAGCACAACTAGAGCAGATTTAAACTGCTGGTTGCTATTTAGCTCCATATTTAACAGACTGACATCCAAAGGATTCCAACATCCATAGGTATTGTAGACAAACAGAGGCTCTGCAGAAATTAATCTCCATCTTTATTTACAGATCCATACAAAATTACAATGCCAGAATTCAATCTTTTAACAAATTGCGCGAAACTCTTTGAAAAGGCCATAGTATTCATAAAACATATTACAGTATAAATAGTTTTTTCTTTTTTTGAATTCTTCTGAAGTGGAGATGAAATAAGTCAATAGAAGACATCCTGAAAATGTGAAAATAAAACAACTGATTTAGCTTGGGAGGCCAAACATTTCACACCTGGGTTTGCGTTAAAATATGAATGTGTCCATTTATCCCCGAGTATATTACAATTTTGGAATGATGTCTAACCTGTGCCTTCAATGCATGACAGTGAAACTTAAACAAAAAAATACAGGTCTCAATTTATACAAATGTGTCAAGGTTTCCTGCACTGGACAGCATTATTTCACCACAATAGATATGGATGTCCTGTAATGTTTGGGCACCTGAGGTCTTTTATCATACTGTAAGCATAAAAGTCAGGACTGCAAAGCACAGGAAATGGAGCAATACAAAATAAACTTGAAATGTACATTTATTATTTCAATCAACAAAATGTTCAGCAGAGTACAGAAATTGTAACTGATTCATAACAGGATTGTGTCAGTGGAGAAAATAATGCTTCAAAAACTGGAAAATCTGCAACTCAGCACACACACACCAATTTTCTCCCACCAAAGGGCAATTAATATCCTTGCGTATTTGAACTGCACTTTGAGATCAATAGGGTGATAATTTTAGATATCCATGCCAGATTAGTTCACGGTTGGAAATTTGCTCAACACAAATAGACTAGATTTGTAAGTTTGCTGATCATATCATTTGAAATTCTGCAGCGTGAAGTATTAATTTTGGCATTCATTTTCACTGGTGTATTGGTCATTGACACGCTTTTGATGGGATTGAACCAATACAAAATATGCATGTTTGTAAAGTCAAGCATGCCAGCGGAACACACAGCAGCTATTTCACTGTAACGATACGTAGTGCGGATTGGGCAAAGTAGGAGCTGGTGCTTGAATAAATTATGTTGAGCAGATCAGTGAACCAGGACCAGGAGCATCTTGTCCTACAATGATCCTGTCTACCAAAAACATACAATTTTTAACTTCCATATAAATTGAACGGCAGGAATTCTTGACAGTTCAATACATCTGCAAAACGTTAACCTCATGAGGAGTATTGGCTGCAATTCATGTTACGGTCTTTTATGGTCCAAAGGCAAAACAAAACTTTAGAAACAAAAAGTCCATTATATATTGGCTTTTTTCAAATGGAATCGGTTCCTTCTTTAGTGGCAGAAGCACAGTTAAAAGAAATGCCTAGAACAAGTGTAAACCGAAGTAAGTAATACTTCTTTTGTTACAGGTTGCCTCTTGACTATTTTGGATTATTTTTAACAGATAATGAATGCTTCTAAATAAACAAGGTCTCAGGACCTCGTTAAAAAAACAACCACGGTGCAACTAAAGTGAGTTTATGAACTTGGTTAGTGATTGAATTACAAAGTCCTCCTTTATAAGTTATCACATACATGAAGTTTTACTTCAAATTGTAACTACCAATGCAAAGGACATCGCCATATTTTGTGATGTAAGAATTACCTTGTACCACGAATTGTTGGGATAAGTTCACCAAATGTGCATAGATCTCCATTGAAGATGACCCCTTTTCCAAACCTAGCTTGTGTTTACTAGACAGCATTATGAATGTAAATCATTTTTTACAACAGGCAGACGTAAATTGCCCAAATGAATGAATAGAAAGACCCACAGAAAATACTGATGCAACCAGTTGTTTGCTGCTTTTTATTTTTGTATTTCTTATTTTAGTAAGTATTGTCCGAAAAAAAAGTAGAATTACAAAACAAGGCAACAATTCAGTTTCTATGGACTTTACTCAAAGCTTCGGACGACTTTTTTTTTTAAAAAAGGACCACATATCTGCTGTCCTTCTATAAATAGGGTAAACCAAATTGGTGTTTTTAGCTCAGATACAATGTGAATTCATCACATTTGCTTCAATAATGCCAAGCTTAAGAACTGACAGTTACCTGCCAATAATAAGATTTTTTTTAATAAAAGCACACTACTTAAGAGCCTTGCAGAGTCTAGCAGCTCACAGATAGTAGACAGTTGGTCCAAATTCATAGAAGCAATTAATGTACAGAATTCTTGCCAATGTTATGACCATGGTCTTGCTAGGTTTTAGCCAAAAGTACCTCAAATGTCAGCCAGCCTAGAAACACCATTCTCTTCAAAACTGCTATAATACAAACGGGTATAACTGGTCAAAAGGGGAAAAGTGATGTACAATCATAAAAATAATCTTTTAAAAAACAGAATTGCAGAACGGAGGAGAAGAAAAATATTGCAGTTCATGAGAGAAGCCTAGTGTTTTCTTCATTACTTCTCCGCATGTACAAACTGGTTTTGCAATGGAATACTTCAAATTTGTCAAATCTAATAACTTTTGTATTCAAATGTACATTTTACATTTTTAAAAAATCCCTGGTACAAACCACAGCTATGCAGAGGACTTCCCAGCTGTTTATCAGTGTATCATTCATGTATACTATATAAAGTCTGGTTTGGAAATCAATATGGTAAACCTCTGCCTCGTCCTCCTATTGTTGATGTGCTAATACGGCCACTGTAGGCATGAGAATAACCTGCTCCACGCCCAGGGGATCCCCAGTTCTGTCCATGAAGAGGGCCACTGGCGGCTAGGTTATCTTGTCTGTTGGCAACATACCCATAATTCTGCAGTTTTGTGGCAAGAGGCACATTTGCATTGTTAGTACTTTCAGGTATTGCTGCTGGATTACTTCCACTACTGCCCAACGGGGGCATAGCACTGCGGCTGTATTCAAATCGGTGGTCTTTATCGCCTGTAAACTGCATAGCACTGCTGCTGAGATAACTAATCCCTTCTCCATAACCTGTGACTGAGCTAGAAAAGGCCTCTGAATAGCCAGAATGCAAGTGCGCACTACTAGCATGAGATGATGGAGCACTGAATGCAGATGATACATTATCCAGAAGCGAGTGACTAGGGGCATCCGCACTACCCAGGAAGGTGGCCCTTCCCCCACTGCTGCCAAGTCTGCTGGTGTACCCATCACTATTGAAGTTATTGGACGAACAGGATGCCCCAAATCCATCCCCGTAATCTGCAGCACTTCTAAGGTTACCACTTGATCGATAGTCAACAGTTGTCTGTCCCAGTTCCTGGGCTTGGTGATGAGCTAAAAGCTCTAAAAGGGCTGCCTTCACACCTGCAGTTGGATCACTCGTGGAGCAAGGAATGGCACTGTGCTGCTCCTCAGCCTGAAAGTTCCCATCTGATGAAGCAGGCGGTGGCTCTGGTGGCTCCGGAGGTCTCTGGTCTGGAGGCAGGATTCGAGGATGTTCATGGACAGGTGATTGGTCTGGGATGCTAAGGTCCGACTGTCTAGTAGAGTCATCGTTGAAATCTGAAACTACATACATTGGCATTTTGACAATTACATATATAAAAAGGTTCAACTTAAACCTAGGAATTAAGCCGATAGATTCTAAACCATACACAAGTGCATTAACCTCACTTTATACCCAAATTGGTCAAAAGCTCAAAACACTGAATTCCGTACTTTCTTTGCAATAAGCTCAGAGAAAATTTCGAATTATAGTTCTCTGAACGTTCTACTACTGGTCGCCATCTCTAGCTCACAACAGAATTGTCTCCATAAGCAGACAGACTCATCAATGCATCGTGCCTCTGTCCTTATAACTGCTGTACTCAAAATGAACTATTATCCTTTTCAGAAGTTCACAAAACAATTACAGGTGAAGACGGCCATTTCTTCAGTGATTTCTTGGCTTTTGTTTCCACCACTTCACCCAGCATGTATTTACTGATTGTGTTTGTATTCATGCTTTTAGTTGTAAATTTATCTTTTATTAGTTGGAACCATAGCACCTTGGCCTTGGTGGAATTTAGTTTGTGCTAAAATTTCTGAATCTACCTTTTCTAGAGTTTACCATCTTGCGTTTAAGATTGCCTCTCATGCACTTCTTTACAAGGCTCAAAAGCTAAAGTTTCTCCTTGTAACATGATGGGGATCAGTATCATGGCTCTTGGCTGAACTGCCTCCAAGGCTCAAATAACTCTCATGTCCCAGTGAATACGAATGACATGGTACCAGAGTACTGTATGGATTGGCCATGCTAAAATTGTCACTTCGTGTCCAAAGATGTGCAGGTTAGGTGGAGTTATGAGGATAGGTCGGGGGAGTGGGCCGAGAGTGCTCTTTCAGAGGGTCGCTGCAGATTCGATGCGTCAAATGGCCTCGTTCTGCACTGTAGGGATTCTATGAACTTCCATACAGTTTTACTTTAATGTTGCAATATCAGGCATCCGAGATCAGGTGGACTGATCTCCACATTCTCCAATCACCTTCGGAAGATGTTCAATGGTATATTATCAAACAAATGTGTACAGACTAAATTAACAGTTAAGAGATTACATTTAATACACAAACAATAAAACACAGAGATCCTAATTTTAAGTGCTGTACTTTTACAAATAGAATCAGTGGTAAAGAGGTTTAAAAAATCATTTCCTAGGAACTATGCCTTATGCAATGAAGATGAAAGCTAAAATTTTAAGCAGGTTTTCGGAACAGTGAACCTGGAAGCCTACTCACAGAAATCTTTAGAGATTGGAGGGCAAGTTGGTAAAACTATATCCGAAAAAAGCAGACAGGTCCCCGGGTTTTATATATGGAGGTACGAGTACAAAAACGAATAAACTTTTATAAGCCTCATATGGAGTATTATGTCCAAGTTTGGGTGCCACACTTTAGAAAGGGTGCAGAGGAGATTTACTAAAATGGTACTTGCATGAGAGGCATTCAAAATTGTTTGGTTAGCCAGAGGGCCCGATCTACTGGCCGCTCCCGGGGCACGACGTGGCCAGTAGATGCTGGGAGAGGCCGCTTCCAGGATTTACCTGGCTCACCACGCCTCATGAGATCGAAAGGGATCTCGTGAGAAGTCGTGAACTGGATCCCGCCCATTTTGGGCTGATCGGTATTTGTCAAATTTCCAAATTAGAGTGAACAACTAGTCTCACTCTAATATTCGCTCGGCAGATCTACCCGAGGCTTTGGGAGCTAACCCCCTTTGCCTTGAAAAATCATAGAAATTATAATGCAGAAGGAGGCCATTCAGCCCAACGAGTCTGCATTGGCACTTGGAAAGAGCACCCTACCTAAGCCCCGACCCTCCACCCTATCCCCACCTAACCTTTTTTTGGATACAAAGGGTAATTTAGCATGGCCAATCCACTTAACCTGCACATCTTTGGACTGTGGGAGGAAAACGGAGCACCCAGAGGAAACCCACGCAGACACAGGGAGAACGTGCAAACTCTGCACAGACAGTGACCCAAGCCAGGAATCGAACGTGGGATCCTGGAGCTGTGAAGCAACTGTGCTAACCACTGTGCTACCGTGCCCACCATTCGCCCAGAACTTAGGCGAGCGCTGTTCAGAACTGGTCCACACAAACGGGGACTAGGCGGGACGGCACTTGGTGGGGGCGCGCACTCCAGATCTCCCAGGGGACTGGAGGCCTGCGGGTGGTTAGCCTCTGGGGAGGGTGACACGCTGGCATTGCTGGTCCCACATAGGCACCATCACTTGGGTACCCTGGCGGTGCCACCTGCAAGCCAGCCTGGCAAGGCCAGTGCACCAGGCTGGCATTTTGTCCACACAAGGATTGCGCCTGGGGGTGCCCTGCCCATGTGAGGCGCAGTATCCGGGGGTGGGGGGGGGGGGCAGCAGACCCATTATTGGTGAGTTTGGGGGGGTGGGGGGGGTCGAGAGATCGGGGTGCCATTTAAAAGTGGCACCTGATCTCCCCCTGCACTATGGAGTTCCAGTTTCAGAGAGCGGAGCTCCTCAGTGCAGGAAGTGCGACTGAGTTTGGCCACTGGGGCCATTCCCTGCTGAGCCACCAAACAATAAAGTGTTGTTAGATCGTGGGGCCGTTTCCACCGCTTGTATCGCCGTGAATGACCCCTTTATTCCTGCCCAGAACAGACTCTGTTTTTTTTTTTGTTAGATTGTGCCCAGAGTGTTTAAGCAGAAACTGATTCCACTACCAGGAAGGTCACAACTAGAGGACGCAGATTGAAGGAACTGACAAAAGAGCCAGAGAAGATACGAGGAGGCAATTTGTAAAGAACTACCTGGAAGGGTGGTTTAAGCAGATGCACCAATAACTGCCAAAAGGGAACAGGATATATACTTAAAAAGGAAAAACTTGCAGCGTTATGGAAAAAGTGAAAGGGAGTGGGAATAACTGAACTGTTTTTTCATGATGTGGAGATGCCGGCCTTGGACTGGGGTGAGCACAGTAAGAAGTCTACAACACCAGGTTAAAGTCCAACAGGTTTGTTTCAAACACTAGCTTTCGGAGCACTGCTCCGAACCTGAGGAAGGAGCAGGGCTCCGAAAGCTAGTGTTTGAAACAAACCTGTTGGACTTTAACCTGGTGTTGTAAGACTTCTGACTGTTTTTTCCTAAGAGCTAGCATGGGTATAATGGATCGAATGGTCTTCTGTGCTGTATGATTCTAATTCATTATTTTTTTGAATAAAATGTACTTTGAGATACTTGCTAGTCATAGAATCCATACAGTGCAGAAGGAGGTCATTTGACCCATCGAGTCTGCACTGACCCTCTGAAAGAGCACTCCACCTAGGTCCAATCCCCCACCCTAACCCTGTAACCCCACCTAGGGGCAATTTAGCATAGCCAATCCATCTAACCTGCACATCTTTGCACTGTGGGAAGGAACAGGAGCACCATATAAGCACTAAATACAAGAAACGGGAAGAAGTTGCAAACTCAGTCACCCGAGTCGGAATCGAACCTGGGTCCCTGACACCGTGAGGCAGCAGTGCTAACCACTGTGTCACCCATGATTAGATTCCTAATCAACCTCAAATTTGTATCACAAAAGCCCATTCATTGCAGAGACTGCCTTCCTTTATGACATGTCACTGAAGGTTTGGCCAAATGATAACAAATTGGTATGTTCTGCTGTTTCACTCTAGCTGCTGTTGAGTTAAATACTCTTGTAACGCTAGCGAAGCCCTTTGACCTGGTTAACTTCCAAATACAAGCAGCATGCACAACCAAAACCCTGTACCCAAGCATGTTGATGGATCTAGTCAGTTTGTACTGGCTCCCCTAGTCAGTTTATGCATTTGCCCTGCCCTCTTCACAGAGCCAATAGACATTCCTCTAAAGCTGCAGCTGACTGAAGCCGGTTTTGAATCAGATTAACTCTATCTGAAGTCTCAAGGACTTTTAAAAATTCTTTACTGGGATGTAGTGCCACTGGCACAGTCAGCATTTGTTTTCATCCCTAACTGCCCTCGAGACGTTGGTGGTGAATTCAAACTGATGCAGTACATGCACAGTGCTGCTGGAAAGGGAGTTCTAGGTTTTTGACCCAGCAACAAGTGAAGGAATTGCAGTACAGTTACAAGTCAGGATGATGTGGAGCTTGGAGGGAAACTTGCAGGTGGTGGTTTTCCTATGCATCTATGTCCATGACCTTCTAGGTGGTCGAGGTCACAAATTTGTACGGTGTTGTCGAAGAAGCTTTGGTGAATTGCTGCAGTGCACCTTGCATATGGCACACACTGCTGCCACTGTGTGTTGGTTGTCGACGGAGCAAATCTTTAAACTGTTTGATTGTGCCCCTGGACAAATGCACTGCTTTGTCTTTGATGGTGTCAAGCTTCTCGAGTGTTGCTGGAACTGCACTCATCCAAGTACGTGAAGACTATTCTATCACACTCAGACTTATACCTTGTAGATGGAGAGGCTTTGGGGAGTCAGGTGGTGAGTTACAACCCTCAAAATCCTCTAACCTATTCTTGTAGCTAGTGCTTATATGGTTAGCATAGTTCAGTTTCTGGTCAACTATAACTCCCAGGACAGTGATAGTGGGAGATTCAGTGATGGCAATGTCACTGAATTTCAAAGGGGGCTGGTTAGATTCTCTTATTGGAGGTGGTCATTGTTTGGCAATTGTGTGGTTATTTGACACTTATTAGTTCAAGCCTGAGTGCTGTCCATGCCTTGCTGCACATGGACACGGACTGCTTCAGTATCTGATGAGCTGCGAATCGTACTAGACATTGCGCAATTATCAGTAAACATCCCTATTTTTGACCTTATGAAGAACAGAAGGTCATTGATTAAGCATGGTTGGGTTTGGGACACTACCCTGGATCAATATCCTGATACTATGATAGTTGGCCCCCCAAAACCATCTTCCTTTGTACTAGGTATGACTCCAACTAGTGGAGGGCTTGCCCCTGATTCCTATTGGCTTCAATTTTGCCAGGGCTCTTTGTCAAATACTACCTTGATGTCAAGGGTAATCACTTTCATCTCCCCTATTATACAGAAGTCTCATTTTGGGACAGTCAATGTCCTACCGACTCAAATGGTGAAAACATTTGGTGGTGCTGCACGGCTTCATATAGACAGGAAAGTCGCTCATTTGTTCTGATTACATTGTTGTCATCTAGGCAGCAGGTGAGATTGCTTTGGTCTTCACTAAAAAGTGTGCAAACGGATTCAAAATCTTTGCTGCAGTTATTATTCAGCAACCCCATTAGAAAAACATACCAAAAGACAGGCAAGGATGGGGGTACGCTCAGCTGTGGTACTTCACAAGTCAAATTAAACGTACTAGTTAAACTTGCACATTGATGGGAACATGGGAAGAGGGTGGAGGCAAGAGGCAGGAGGGAAGAAGAGAATCGAACCATTAGGATGGGCTTTGCTGGCGGCATGTGGCGCGCAGTGGTTCGCACTGGGACTGCGGCGCTGAGGACCCGGGTTTGAATCCCGGCCAGGGGTCACTGTCCGTGTGGAGTTTGCACATTCTCCCCATGTCTGCGTGGGTTTCACCCCCACAACCCAAAGATGTGCAGGTTAGGTGGATTGGCAATGCTAAATTGCCCCTTAATTGGAAAAAAAAAATAATTGAGTACTCTAAATTTATATTTAAAAAAGGATGGGCTTTGCTTGTATACAATGTGTGTGAAGAGAACTGCCACAAATGTTATCATTGGTAGTAACATCTAAAACAAATTCCTCCAAAGTGAAAGAGATCACATGCTCACATACCAGCGATAGCAGCGACAGGCTCAGGAGGATCCGGGGGTTCTGGTGGTTGAGCGGGTATCTCGATATCAGTGGCAGTAGTCTCTGTGACAATTTCTTTTTCTTTTGGCTGCGGTGTCTTAATCAGCTGAGCTAGTAAAACAGCAAGTGCGCTCTGGATGGCTGCCTGAGCAGCATCAGGCTCACTTTTCGGTGCTGGCTGTGTCACAGGTGGCGGGGGTTGAGCTGTCACAGATGGTGTTACCAGTGCGGGTTTTTCTACCTCCTGTTGCTGTTTAGCAGCTGCCACTAGGACTCCGGCTGGAAGGTTAACTGTGCTGAGTTGCTGCTGGGTCTCAGGATTCACTTTAATATTCAGGATTTGAGCCAGATGTGCCAAACTAAGACTGTTCTTGGATCTCAACAGATTCAGCAGGATGGCCAGGTCAGTCTGGTTCAGTGGCTGTCCAGTGCTTTTACTCCCTGCAGAAAAAAAATCAAATCGCATTAACTGCCCAGCAAATAGAAAGGCTTTAACAGCAGTGACTTGTAAATTAAGCCTTAAAACAAAATTGAAACAACCTTCAAACATGCAAAGCATGTTAGTAAATACGGCAACGGTTAAATATTACAAAGATTGATATATATGACAACTGCACTGGCTAATTATGTTATGCACATCAAGCAATTATAACCATACTGGATAATAATGTTAAACAAATCAAGTAAATATGGTATCCTCAGCAAGTCATGATGGCAAATGCATTTGGCAAACATTCCTTCAGGCGTGTGGCATTCAGAAAATGGTATTCAGCATTAATTATTGGTGAAAAATCCTTGAAAGACAGCAATCTCAAACCTGGTTACATAATGCATGGCATGGGGAGGTGGGGACAGCAAAGCATAGGACCACGTAGTAACTGGAGATTAGATAGTGGGAACTAACAGGCAAGTTCTACGTCCATGGACACCTTCCCCAGAGCTCTGAGGGCAGCGATTAGAGTTAGAAATAACAATTATGTGGGATCACAGAAATTATGAGGAGGTCGAAATTAGGTTTGAAATGGATATTTGCAAACGTATAAAGCGTGGTTAATAAGGTTGGTGATCCACAGATGCAAACACAGACATGTGGAAATATAATATAGTGATAATGGAGGACAGGCACAAAAAAGGGAGGTTTGGCCACGTAGTATTCCTCAAGGCAAGGTATTCAGGGACGACGGGGAAAGAAGAGTTTGATTAAGGATATTATAGAGAAAAAGAAAACGCCCTTGAGGAAGCAAGGACAGAATCTACTTGGTTAAAGTTGAGAAACATTGGAAGAAGCCATTATGCTACTTGATATTGTAGCCACGTGGGTTGGCCACTTCCCGACTTAAAATGGAGATCCGCAAAGACTACAGGGAAATTCAGCCAACACAGGCAAAAACTAGCAAGTGCAAAAATCCTGCGTATTAGAACTTGCAAAAGCCCAGACAGCACTGAAACTCACAGACATCTGCACACAAATGAGCGATCCCCGGGTACAATGGAAACATTTAAGGTGAATAAGGCCAAGCCAGACTCCTCGACGCCAGCAGGAGCCAAGGCAAAGGAAGGCCAACGGACACTCAGGGACAGCCCAGCGATCAGGGAATAATTCCAGTATTGGAGATATCGATCCAAGTGATCGAAATGTAGTCCAATCACTTGGAACCAGGTACGGGTTCCGCCCCAAAGGGGGGTGAAGCCCCTGGGGACTATAAAATAGAGTCCCCAAGTTCAAATCGTCCTTCTTGGCAGGGTCACTCAGCAGATCGAACCAAACCTGGACAGTGAACTGCCTAAGTTGCTGCACCAACCAAGTAAGTCTCCAGCCAACACACGCTACGAGATAGGCGCTCCTAGCTATTAGTCTGTACCAGCTTTGAAGCCTGCAGGTTCAGAACCCGAACGAAAGGCCATTTGTTCCCCTGAACTGGTGGGCCAGTCCAAAGCTAAATATATGCCTATAGAATAGAGATAGTCTAGAAAGTAGACTTTTATGCATGAGTAGTGATTGACTGTGTATAATAAATGTGTTTTGATTTGAATCTTACTAATTGGTGTGTTGAGTTATTGATCTGTACTTGAACTTGAACCTCGTGGTGGTATCATAAAGATACCTGGCGACTCTAGAGCAAAGGTTATAGAAACAGAGCAAATTAAGCAAAGATACAACGGGCAACATTTAAGAGCCAACCAAAAGTTAGCAACAATATACTTTATAGGCTACCAAAAAGTGAGATAGAGGAGCGGATATGCTTAAAAATCAGAGGTGCATGAACTGTCGGGTTAATAGGTACCTTAAACGACTCCAATATTGAATGGGGCAGTGTTTGTGTTAATGACAAAGAGTGGAATGAATTTCTGATATGTCTTTACACAAATTTCTTGATCAGTATTATTATTTAAAAATACATTTAGTGTACCGCATTCATTTTCTCCCATTAAGGGGTCATTTAGCGTGGTCAATCCACCTACCTGCACATCTTTGGGTTGTGGGGGCGAAGCCCACGCAAACACGGGGAGAATGTAAAAACTCCACACAGACAGTGACCCAGAGCCGGGATCAAACCTGGGACCTCGGCATCGTGAGGCAGCAATTTGATCAGTATTATTCTTGCCCAATGAGGGAATATTGGAGGGTCTAGTTCTAAGGAACGAAGTGAAGAATGCAACAGTGGAGGAGCATCTGAGAAACAGAGATCAAACCACCATATTACACCAATGTAATAGGTTAGGTGGATTGGCCATGATAAATTGCCCTTAGTGTCCAAAATTGCCCTTCGTGTTGGGTGGGGTTACTGGGTTATGGGGATAGGGTGGAGGTGTTGACCTTGGATAGGGTGCTCTTTCCAGGAGCCGGTGCAGACTCGATGGGCCGAATGGCCTCCTTCTGCACTGTAAATTCTATGAATTCTATGATGAGGTACCGATCGGTTATGGACAAGGTGCAATCTCAAATAAAACTACTTTAGATGAAGGGTAATTAAACAGGAGGCGATGGCGCAGTGGTATTGTCACTGGACTAGAAATGGACCCCAGAGTACCCAGGTTCAAGTCCCACCACTGTAGATGGTGAAATTTTAATTCAATAAAAGTCTGGAATTAAATGTCGAGTGATGACCATGAAACCATTGTTGATTGTCATAAAAACCCATCTGGTTCACTAATGTCCACTAATGGGCAATTAGGGATGGACAATAAATGCCCATCTTGCCCATCTGGCACAGCCTGCAAGGCCCATGTCCCATGAACGAATAAAAAAGAAAATTCAAATGGTGTTGGACCTGGCCTTGGTAAATTGAAATCAAAAACTTGCAGTCAGCAATGTAATAGAGCAATACGTGGCCTTTAAAGAAGAGATTGTTTGGGTATAGCCTAGGTACATTCTCACAAGGTGAAAAAGGTGGTCAACCAAAGTCAGAGCTCTGTGGGTGATGAAGAGATTACGGAGTAAAAAGAAGAAAAGGGGGGTTTTAACATCTGTTGGCGTGTAAATACAAGGAAAATCAGGCTAAATATAAAAGGTAAGAGAGTAGAAGTGGGGGAGAAAAATGAGGGATAAAGAGACAGTATGAATAAATTGGCAGATAACATAAAAGGGAGCCCAGATGCTATCTATAGACATTTTCTTTTTCATTCACGGGATGTGGGCATCGCTGGCTGGGTCAGCATTTATTGCCCTTCCCTGACGGCATTTAAGAGTCAACCACATTGTTGTAGGTCTGGAGTCATATGTAGGCCAGACCAGGTAAGGATGACAGCCTTCCTTCCCTAAAGGGCATTAGTGAAACAGGTGGCTTTTACGACAATGGTTTTATGGTCATCATTAGAGCTTTAATACCAATTATGTTTTATTGAATTCAAATTTCATCATCTGCCCAGGTGGGATTTGAACTCGGGTCCCCAGAGCATTACCCAGAGTCTCTGAATTATTCGTCCAATGACAATACCACTATGCCACTGCATCCCCTTAAAAGAGCTATCAAAGGATCGGTGGGATTAATTAGTGGCTAAAATGTAGATCAATGTTTAGTGGCTGCTTCCTCTTGTGGGACATTCTAGAATGAGAGGTCGCAGTTACAGGATAAGGGGCAGCAAATTTAAAACAGAAAATGAGGAGAAACTACTTCTCCCAAAAGGTTGTGAATCTGTGGAATTCGCTTCCCCAGAGGATGCTGGGACAGTGAGTAAATTTGAAGAGAAAGACAGATTCTTAATCAGTAACGGGTTGAAGGGTTATGGAGAATGGACAGGGCAGTGGAGTTGAGGCCAAGATGAGATCATCCATGATCATATTGAACGGTGGAGCAGGCTTCAAAATTGCCTCCACCTAGTTCTTATGTTCTAAGAAAGAACTATACTGTCTAATTCCACCTTCCAGCCCTTGGCCTGCAGCTCTATAGGTAACAGCACCTCAAGCACACATCTGGTGTTCTTGTTTAATAAGGGGATCAGGGGTTATAGGAAGATGGCAAGCGAATGAGGATGTGGAACATATCAGCCATGAGGGAATGCCGGACAAGACCCGATGGGCCGAATGGCCTAATTATGCTCCTTAACACATGCTTTAATTGGTGGAGATAACGGCATGATTGAGCTTTACCAAAGAGGTGTTTTCCAGTGATACGGCAAACAAGACGTTTTTCAGGATACTGGATGAGGTAAATGTAGAGGCACTTTTAGAAAGATTGGAAATTCACCCCACCTTGATGGGATACATCTGAGGTTGCCGAGGGAAGTCAAGATTGTGTTACAATCCTTGCAGAGACCACTAACATTTTAAGAGAAATCTTGAAATCCTTGTTGCTTACTGAAAGAGCGAAGCCACAAGACTTCACTGTTTAAACAAATAATGTTGCTTGATACAGAGGATTGGACGTCTACGGATTTTGTACCATTATTTAAAAAGGGCGGAAGGGATAGGTCAGAAAATTATAGGGCAGTCAGCCTGATTTTGGTGGTGGACAAATTATTGGAAGCAATTCTGAGAGACAGGTTAAATTGTCACTTAGAAAAGCACAGACAGGGGTGGCACGGTGGCTAGCACTGCTGCCTCACAGCGCTGAGGACCCGGGTTTGATTCTGGCCCGGGCCACTGTCCATGTGGAGTTTGCACATTCTCCCAGTGTCTGCGTGGGTCTCACCCCTACAACCTAAAGATGAGCAGCGTGGGTGGATTGGCCACACTAAATTGCCCCTTAATTGGAAAACAAAATTGGGAGCTCAAAATTTATATTAAAAAAAAGAAAGGCACAGATAGATTAATCAAAGATGTTTTTTGTTCGGGGATGATCGTGTCTTAGTAATTTAATAGATTTTTTTGAGTAACAAAGGATTGATGACGGGAATGCAGTGAATATTGTCTACATGAATTTAACTGAAGTATTTGACAAGGTCTCACATGGGAGGCTAGTTGGAAAGTGCGATCTCGTCGGATACAAGGGAGGGTGACAGGTTGGATCCAAAATTGGCTTAGTGACAAGAAACAAGGATAATGGCCGATGGGTGATTTTGCGAATGGAAAGCGGTTTCCAGTGGTGTTCCACAGGGCTGTGTTGGGGCCCTTGCAGTTTGTTGTATATATTAATAATTTAGACTGTAATGCAGGAGGCATAATCGGGAAATTCTCAAATGACACAAAAATTGGCGGTGTAGTTTATCATGAAGAGGATAGCTAGGGCAGCATGGTGGCGCAGTGGTTAGCACTGCTGCCTCACGGCACTGAGGACAAGAGCTCGACCCCGGCTTTGGGTCACTGTCCATGTGGAGTTTGCACATTCTCCCCGCGTCTGCGTGAGTCTCGCCCCCATAACCCCAAAAGGTGTGCTAGATGGATTTGCCACGCTAAAATTGCCCCTTAATTAGAAAAAAATAATTGTGTACTCTAAATTTATTTTTAAAATCGAAGAGGAAAGCTGTCAGCTCACAAATTATATCAATGGTTTGGCTGGGTGGGCAGAAAAGTGGCAAATGAAATTCAATGTGAAAAAGTGTGAAGTAATGTATTTGGTGAGGGCAAACAAAGAAAGGGAATCCTCAATAACAGGAAGATATTGAGAGGGATTGAGGAAGTGAGACATGTCGGTGTGCATGCCCACAGGTTCCTGAAGGTGGCAGGACAGGGGATAAGGTAGTAAAGAAAGCATATGGAATTATTTCCTTTATTGGTTGAGGTATTAAATACAAAAGCAAGGATATAAATGCCGGAACTGTATAAAATACTGGTTTGACCATAGCTGGAACTTTGTGTACAGTTCTGGTCACTGCATGACAGGAAGAACATACTTGCTCTGGAGAGAGTGCAGAGATTTACAAGAATATTGCCAGCGTTTGAAAATTGCAGCTATGGGGAAAGATTAAATAGGCCAAGGTTGTTTTCCTTAGAACAGAGGAGGCTGTGGCGTGACCTAATTGAGGTATGACATTTTGAGGGGCAAAGATAGGGTAGACAGGAAAGATATGTTTCCTCTAGCTGAGGGATTGAAGGTGAGGAAAAGCTTTTTCACCCAGAGGGTGGTGTGCATCTGAAATTCACTGTCTGAATTACTGGTTGAGGCTGTAATATTTAACTCATTTAAAAGGTATCTGGATCCAGGGGCAGCACAGTGGCTCACACTGCTGCCTCACGGCGCCAAGGCCCTGGGTTCGATCCCAGACCCGGATCACTGTCCATGTGGAGTATGCACATTCTCCCAGTGTCTGCGTGGGTCTCACCCCCACAACCCAATGATGTACAGGGTAAGTGAATTGGTCACACTAAATTGCCCCTTAATTAGAATTTTTTTTTAAAAAGGTATCTGGATCTGCATCCGAAGTACTGCAACTTGCAAGGCAAAGGACCAGGTGCTGGACAGTGGGATTAAAATGAGCTAGTTTATTTTATTCTCTTTTTTTGCCGGTGCAGACATGATGGGCTGAATGGTCTCTTTTTGCACTATGTGGTTCTAGTAGCCTGGATGCAAAATTTGCCGTGGTATAGAAAAAAGAGCTGTGGATAATGGCTGTTTCTTGGACTGGAGTGAGGTATACAGAGGTGGTCCATACCAAAACCACTGCTGTTTTTGATATTCTTTTAAGACTTGGAACTGGAGTACAGGGACAATTTTAAAATATGCAGCTGTCATAAAACTTGAAAGCTCAGTGAACAATGATTCTATCAGGTATGTATGGATTGAAATGAGCATCAATGTTTAAAAATGCACTCTGAGGAGATTACAATTGTGGTCCCAATATTCAAAAAAACTATTCTAATTTCCACTTAATCATTCTGAATTGTTCTAGCTTCTTACCCTTTGTCACTATAAAATGTCTAATTTCATACAGCGCATTATCCCTAATCATTGCATGACATCTTTATTTATGCCTATTCTAATCAATGTAAGCAGCAATCTTCCATTAGAACATAGCCCAGCAGTTAACTCTTTGCTTACCAAAAGCCACACAATTATAAAATTTATAATACAAAGGAAAATTTATAAAAACCCATATTTCTTACACATTGCAAGTTTCTGCAGCGAGAAACCTGCCATTCATTATTGACAAAAAGCAGTGAATTGTAACATAACTAATGGATTGGAGTTTAAGGTGAATCCTCTGGGTATAGAAATACTGTCTGGCAGGATGTGTGGCAGAATGTCAATTAAATTATTTCAAGAAAACTAAGCTTGCATGGCAGAACATGAGTAATCTAACTAGATTGGTCCTGAAGTTTCCCATTTCTGATGCTCATAAAGTCCTTGTTGTTTAGGATTAACCACCGCTTTGACTGGCATAATGGTTATAGCCATGGAAGCAACATAAATAAGAAATAGCCCCCTCAAATCTATTCTGCTATACAATAAGGTTATGGCCAATCTTCTATCTCAGTTCCACTTTCCCGCCATAACAAATGATTCCCTTACTGGCCAAAAACATATCTAACTTCATCTTGAATATATTCAATGACTCAGCATCCACGACATTTCCAGGACTGTGTTATGAATGGTATGAGTCAACTGCCTTTATAAATTTGGAGAAATGATGGATAAGAGAGCTAGAGGGGGATTAGGGTACTGTACACAGATATACAAGTTCAAAGAAGATAGGAGAAGAAACAAAAGAAAGAAATCAGACCAGATTAGTAGTGTCGACCTGTCCAAGCTGCTTTGGAGTAAAGTGTGTGACTTGCAAAATATACCTGGTTGTAAAGTATTGCTTTATTATGTAACATCTTCTTAATTTGTTACACCTGCCAACTTTTTTTCATCAAGAACCCAAATAAAAGTTAAAGAATTGACAGAACCATAAAAACAAATGCATTACATTGTTAAAGCAGAGAGATGGCCATTAATCACACGCCAGCTCCATCGAAGCCTGCGTTCACCATGAAAACAGACAAATAAAAGGCATAAAGCTAAGCCAAATCTCTAGCATCCTACAGTATACTTATGCATCATAAAATGATGACTACACAGGAGCTATTTACAGACTGTAAACTCATTTTGCTGCACACCACTCAAAATATTTAAATTCTTTGAGTACATAGCTGAAAGCTTAAGCCTTTTGTTTTCACAGGCCACTTGGGAGTACACCATGGATTCTGGCATGACACCTACAAAGGTCAAATCTTGCTTCTCATTAACATGAAAATATCAGTGGTTAGCCCTTCTGCCTCACCGCACCAGGTACCCAGGTTAAATTCCAGCCTTGGGTGACTGTTTGTGTGGAGTTTGCATGTTCTCCCCATGTCTGCGTGGGTTTCCTCCGGGTGCTCTGGTTTCCACCCACAGTCCAAAGATGTGCAGGTTAGGTGGTATAGCCATGATCAATGCATGGGGTTGCGGGGATAGGGTGGGGGACTGGGCCTGGCTTAGATCAACAAGGTTTTTGTGTCAAATGGATCAATGGTACAGACCTGCCTTGATCTAACTGAGCAGTGAAACACGATCAAGGGGTTGAATGGCCTTCCTTGGGAGTTCTGATTTAGGATTTATCTCCCAATGAGGCATTAAAAAAAGAGATCTTTGGAAATCTCCAGTCACCAAAACCTGTAGTAAGAAATAAAGCATAAACAGGGTTGTGTTTCACAGGCCAAGGCTGTAGTTTGAACACCCCTGATGGGCAAAAAAATTAAAATGAGTCAATGCAATTCATGTGGTTTGCAATTCATGTGCTTTAGTAATTGAAGCTAAAATTTTAGCACCTTCAACAAAGCACACTAGACAGACACTACCTCCATTCCCCAAATTAAGTGCACATAGAATGAAGCTATTCATTTCAACATGCCTGTGTTAGCTCATTGAAAGAGCTATCCAATGGTTACAGCGTCTTGATCTTTTCCCATAGTCCTGCAAATTTCCTCCTCCACTTATTTATCCAAAACTCCCTTTAACATTTTGTATTGAATCTGCTTTAATCAACCTTTAACACAATGTATTATCATACCTCGTTGCATACATTTTTTCATGTCACCTCTGGTTCGTTTGCCAATCATTGTAAATCTGTGTCTTGTTCCTGATGATTCTTCCAGTAGAAAGTTGCTTCTTATTTATTCAATCAAAACCTTCTGCAATCTTGAACACTATCAAATCACCCCTAACCATTTCTGCTCTATATAGAGCAACCTAGTTTCTCCATTCTCTCCATGCAACTGAAGTCATTCTAGTAATCCTGTTCTGCACTCACTCTCCCCGGCCTTGACACCCTTCCTAAAGTTCCAGAATTGATCTAACAATAGTTTAGCTCAGCCTAGGCAAGGTTTTATAAAGATTTACATCAACTCCCTTGTCCTTGGATGCTTATATTTCTAAAGCCAACAATTCTATATGTCTCCATAATGGCCCTCTAAATTTGTCATTATGTAATGACTTAGACGAGGCCTTTGAGATTGCCCAATTGAAATAAGAGTTCCCTGATTAGTGGGCCAATCAGGGTAACTCTTCTTTGCATATAACGGAGTGTCAGATCCTCTGCACTCCCAGTGTAGACAGCAAGCTGAATGTACATGGTCGTACTGCTGTTGGTTTTGTTATTAAAAGGGATTCTGGTGAAGGGACTTCTGCCTCCGTGGACTTATTACACCTTCAAAGTTTTTGTGTACATAAACTTCCAGGTCTCTCTGCATCCTGTTAAAAAATGCAGAATGTAGTTTATAGTACTTCTCATTTCTGCAAAGCAACTCACCCTTTCACTATGCTCTCCTGCTACATTTCCAAGTTATGTGTCATCTACAACTTTGAAATTATGCGCTGTATATCAAGGTCATTAATATGAAAAGGAGCAAGGTCCTGTTGCCACACATGCATCCACAAAGCCAGTAGCCCCTTAATTCCATGGGTTTTTATTTTACCAACATGGTACTTCAGCACATGCTTTTTGAAAGTCCATATGCACATCAACCACATACTGTTCGCCTCTTTGTTGTTTCAAAGAATTCAATCAAGTTAGTCAAACACTTGCCTTTAACAAATCTGTGCTGCTTTCACTTATCAACCCAGATCTTTCCAAGTGACAATTTATTTTGTCGCCAATGGCTGTCTCAATATTTTTCCACCACTGGTGTTATGAAGATTGGTCTGTTTTCAGGTTCATCCCCCCCCCCCCTCCCCCTTTTTGTACGAGTGTAAACATTTTTAACCTTCCAGTTTTCTGGCCTATTCCCATATCTAAGGAAGATTGGAAGATTGTGGACAGAGCCTCCACAATTTCCATCCTTGCTTTCATCAGTAATCGAAGATGCATTCCGTCCGGACTGGGTGACTGTTCTACTTTTTGAGGACTGCCAACTTTTCAGTACCTCCTTTTCAATTTCTTTACTACCTCCTCCTTTACTGTAACATTGGTAGCATTCCCTCCTTTAGTGAAGACAGATGCAGAGTGCTTATTTAGTACCTCGGCCATGCCCTCTGCCTCCAAAGATCGATCTCATTTTTGCTGCCTGAAAGGCTCTGCCCTTCCTCTGACCATTTACTATTTATGGGTTTATAAAAGGTTATGACAAAAGCTAGTGACAACTAAAGATATCGAGATTAAAACAAAACGGAGGTGGTTTTGATAAGTACCGGGTTCATAATTCTCCCATGCTCTTTTTGCCCCTCAAATTTCCTTTCTCTCCCATTTACATTCAGCTTGGAACTCTCCTGAATTATGAACCCGGTACTTAACCACCTCAGTTTTCTTTTAATCTCGATATCTTTAGTTGTCACTAGCTTTGGGGAGTGTCTCACCTGCACTGCTACATCCTTGATGAAGCCCTCACATTTCTCATTTACTGTTTATCTGCCAATATGATTCCAGTCCATTTTGATGTCACTGAAATTATCCCTATTCCAGTTGAGTAATTTGACTCGTTCCTCCACCTTTTCTATATCTACTGCAAATCAAACAATATTTTAATTACTGATCCTCCCCCTTATACACTATTTGGTAATTGATGATATACCACTGCTGTGTAATGTGTTTTCTATTGTTATAGTCCTGCTTTTGAATAAAGGTTTAAACTGAAGATCAATTCCCTGCTTGTCCTACTCAACATGCCTTTCTCAATCAACAGTCCAAAAAACAATTAATTTGTTTTTTGCGGATCTTGCTATGTGCACATATTAACTGCCACGTTTGCCAATGTAACAGTATCTGCACCACAAACCCAATGCCTAGGTTGTAGTGGCTTAGGATATACTTCAGACTCCAGACTGAGTTGTCTCTGCCACTTACTCTCCCTGCATTCACTCTCCAAACTCAACTTGCCCAATAGATCCATTAGATCTCACCACCCAACGCCTAACATTCAGCCACCACTCCTGGCTCCTGTGCTAGCTGACATAATAATGTTTCCTCAGCGTGTCTCCCTGATTCAAAATCACATCATCAATCCCCTTGCATCAATTCTTTATTTCCAACCTTACATTCCTTGCTGTGGCACTTGAACATGCCACGTCTCATTTCCACCACAGATACCAACTTCCCATTCACCAATCATGCTTGAGCTTACTGACAAAAAAGGCTTCCACATCAGACAGCACAGTGGTGCAGTGGTTAGCACTGCTGCCTCACTGCACCGAGGTCCCAGGCTCGATCCCGGCTCTGGGTCACTGTCCGTGTGGAGTTTGCACATTCTCCCCGTGTTTGCATGGGTTTCTCCCCCACAACCCAAAGATGTGCAGGGTAGGTGGATTAGCCCTTAATTGGAAAAAATGAATTGGACTCTAAATTTATAAAAATAAAGGCTTCCAGTTCACCAAATATTCAATTTTGAAATCATTGCACCCAAATCACTTCATGGCCTCACTCTTCCATATCTCCGATTTCCTCCAGCATTCACGTCCTCCAGAACTGGTCCCTTTACTCCCTTCACCCCACCAATGGCAGCCACGCCTTCAGCCAAGTAAGTTCCAAACTCTGAATATCAATGCTCTCCCTTCCCCCACCTCCCATAAACCTCTCCACGGTTAATTCTGTCCTTTGACCAAGTTTTTAAATCACCCACTCTAATATGCCCTTGGGCATGGTGTCATTTTTTTATCCACTTGTCGATCGTGGCTCTGTTGGTAGCATTTGCCCTTCTGAGTCAGAAGGTTATGGGTTCAAGTTCTGTGCCAGAGACATAAGCACAAAAATAACTAGACGAGCACTTGAATGCAGTACTGAGAATGTTCTGGTGCGAGGGCAGTCTTTCCGGTGAAATGTTAAATCAAGGCCTCGTCTGCTCTCTCAGGTGGACATAAAAAATCTCATTCCACAATATCAAAGAGTAGCAGGGAATTATCCTCAATACCCTAGCCAATATTTATCCCTCAATCAACATGACCAAACCTCCTGGTCATTATCACATTTGCAGGAACTTGCCCGTGCTCAAATTAGTCACTGTGCTTCCCGCATTACAACAGTGACTACACTTCAAAGGTGCCTGATCAGTGATGAAGCATTTAGGAATCCTGAGATCATCAAAGACATCATACACATTTTTTTAATATTCCTGTGAAGCATCCTAGGTCATTTTCCTAGGGTTCACCACTTAGATCAACCTGGTCAAATTAATGAATGATCCCTCCTCCGCTTCCCCTAGTATTTGACATGATTGATGCTCCAGTCTCTCCACACAATCAATCTCTGAGGAATGAGTGATATCACTTCAAAGGACCTAGCACAGGTTGCGCATTTGAAGAAAGTATTTCTTTTTTCATATTGAATACCAAAGTTCCCTCATGGACTACTCCTGGTTTCTTCGCTTTTCCTCATCTGCATCACATCACCAAAGTTACTTTGGTTAACATCCACATTTTTGGTTTCATGGGATGCGAGCGTCGTTGGCAAGGCCAGAATTTGCTGCCTGTCCCGAATTTCTCTCGAGAACGTGGTGGTCAGCTGTTTTCTTGAGCTGCTGCAGTCCATCTGGTGTAGGTACACCAATTCTGATACACCTTCACGTCTTTTAAATCCACACATCACATCCATACTTTCGGACATTAAGTCATGGATGAATCTCTCAGGAAGAACTAAAATCATCTTTCTTGGTCCCCACCATAAAATGTACTTAATTATCACAGACTCCGTCCATTTTCCTATCCATCTGCTCAGAATTGAAATGTTTTTTTATTCGTTCATGGGATATGTGCATTACGGCTGAGCCAGCATTCATTGTGCATCCCTGGGGGTAATTAAGAGTCAACCACATTGCTGTGGATCTGGAGTCACTTGAAGGTCAGACCGAGTAAGGACGACAGATTTATTTCCCTAAAGGGCATTAGTGATCCAGGTGGGGTTTTTATGAAAGTCGACAATGGTTTCATACTCACCATTAGACTTATAATTCCAGATTTTTTATTGAATTCAAATTTTACCATCTGCTGTGGTGGGATTCGAACTTGGGTCCCCAAAGCATTACCATGGGTCTTTGGATTACTAGTCAAATGACAATACTATTACACCACTGCAAAATTCTGTTGTCCAACTTGACCCAGAACAGAGCTTCAAACTCCCCATTCTTTTGATCAGCAGTGGCTAATTAAAATCTCCACAGCATTGATTGCATCCACCCCTATTTTAGTCCAGTGCCAATGTAACATTATCTGCTTCTGTCACCTCTTAATCCAAATATGCCAAAGTTCTCGTTCGCCATTCATTTTGCACTGTCCACAAAGCCCAACCTGGTCCATAACCTGTTCCGCACAAAGTCCTATCCATGCATCATTTCTATTATCACAGCCCTAGACTTGTTCTCGGTTCAACAAATCAATGATAAAGCGGCATGGTGGCGAACTGGTTAGCACTGCTGCCTCACAGCGCCAAGGACCCAGGTTCAATTCTGGCCCCGGGTCACTGTTCGTGTGGAGTTTGCATATTCTCCCCGTGTCTGCATGGGTCTCACTCCCATAATCCAAAGATGTGCAGGGTAGGTGGATTGGCCACGTTAAATTGCCCCACGTTAAATTGGCAAAAAAAATTAATTTGGTACTTTAAATTTATTTTTAAAATCAATGATAAAATTCTTCCCCTCATCTTTAAATCCTCATGACCGCACCCCATCCTACCGCCATAATTACCCACAAACTTGCTATCTTTCCTGCACCCTTTGTCAGAAACGATTTGCAAAGATGTTCAGTTAATGCTGGGCATTTAGAAAGAAACGTGTATTCTTATATTCAAAACGCTTCCCACGTGTATCTATTGAACGGGAAGTTGTTTCTCCACGGGCACTAAACAATAAATGATCTGTTAGTCAGTCTGGGTTATTGGAACCCCATTGGAAAATTCTTTGATGTGTGTTTATCCATGAAATGGTTATTAAAGAGGAAATCACCCAAAAGACATCCAGTGTTTGCTGGAGAAGAAGCTGCATGGTTGGAAGGCCCAGAAAAAGCAGACTCTATGAAAATTTGGAGCAGTTAGATTAGTCTACTAAAGAGGGGTAGCATTGTATGTTTTATAATTTTTACATGGAAATTAGTTGTGTGGATTGAACATAGTGAACCTGATCACAACCACTGCTTGAGATGTTCATGTTGTTGTCGCATAAAGTACCTTAAACTTTCAAACCAAGGCTCACCTCATCTAGTGGTAACTCGACCCACCTTCAGAGATTGAAGATATACATATTCAAAGGCCCAGATGTCCAGCTCAGGTCACAATGGGGTTCCACTGCTGCACCTTCAGTTCACACTATCGTACACGACGATAGACCACTGAGTCAACTTTCATAACAATGAGATACTCACTGTTCATCAGTGTGACTGATGCCACTGCTCGACAAGGTTTCTACAACAGACCTGACTCAATTTTTGGGCCAATCCTAAATTCATCTGTTTCTTTTCAATCTATTCTACATTACACAATATTACAATTACAGCACAGGAACGGACAATTTGGCCGAACAGAGCGATACAATTTTTGTGCTCCACGTAAGCCTTCGCCCATTCTTTTTCAATGTGCAACATAGTGGCACGGTGGTTAGCACTGCTGCTTTACAGCGCCAGAGACCCCGGCCTTCGGTGACCGGCTGCGTGGAGTTTTCACTTTCTCCGTGTCTGCGTGGGTTTCATCTGGGTACTCCGGTTTCCTCCCACGGTCCAGAGATGTATAGGTTAGTGGGGTTACGTGGATAGGGCATCGATCGGGTGCCCTTTAAGAGGGTATGTACAGACTCAATGGGCCAATAGCCTCCTTCTGCACTGTAGGAATTCTATTTTTTAACTAACCCTGTCAACTTATTCATGCATTACTTTCTCCCTCATGTTCATCTAGTATCCCTATCTATAGTATCCATCTCAATTTCACCCTGTGGTAGCGAGTCCCAAATTGTAACAATGCTCTGATTAAAGAGGTTCTCTTGAATTTCCCTTATGATTTATTAGTGACTACCTTAGATTTTGGTTCCTAGTTCTCGTCACCCCTGCAAGTGGACTCTTCTCTATCAAATCCTTCCATAATCTTAATGACCTTATATCAGATCACCCCTCAAGTCTTCTTTTCTAGAGAAAGGAGTCGCAGCTTGTTTAATTTTTCATGATGGGCATAATGTCTTAGTTCTAGTATCATCGTAATAACTTTTTTTTTTACACCTTCTCTAATCCCTCTATAACATTTTTAAAATACAGAGACCAGAACTGTCCACAGTACTCCAAGTGTGGTCTAACCGAGGTATTATACATGTTTAACTGTGCTTCTTGGCAATTCTATCCCTCTATAAATGAGCCCAGGATTATTTTTTAATGGCCCTTTTAACCTACATTACTACTGTACCCCCAGATCCCTCTCCACTATTCAGACTTATTTTCCCAGAAGTATGTTTTCCTTATTCTTCCTACCAAAATATACCACCATGTAATTATCTATATTATAATTCCTTTGCAACAATATGGCCATTCTGCGAGTTTATTACACTTGTCTACCCTTTCAAAGAATCCAATAAGATTGGTAGAGTATGAGCTTACCTTTTTCAAATCTGTGCTGACTACTCTGATTTTAAATGTTTTTCTATTACATCTTTGAACAAGGATTCCATTATCTTTTCTACCATTTATGGCAAGTTTTCTAAACTTGTTCTATAGTTAATAGCACTATAAATGTATGCCGCTATTGTTCTACACATAAAAAGATTTTCCTCTATGGAGCGATGGACGCTTCATCTCCCGATCAATTGTAACACTGAACATTTCACACCTGTAATTTATATGCCATGAGAAAATCCTGACTGGATACTATTTTTTTCACATTTGTATAATTCGTAAGCCTGGTTGTGCAATCACCTCTCATGATAATGATTCAAGTAGGGGCAAAAGAGAAAATACAGAAACGTGTCTAAACTGCAAAAGCATCTATAAATTGCTTAGAAATTCCAATGAGAATTACTACTTTTACAAGTACAGATATGTAGCCTACAATCATTTTTAAAATTGCCAAGTGAAAATCCAAGGTTAAAGGCTACATACATGATTATGCTTTCAATCAGTCTCAACCATCTACTACAGGTTTGCAGTTTTGTTTTAAATAGGAAAATAAATCATATTTGGTTTCTTTACAAGGTAGGCAGATTAGGTGTGTACACTTTTAACTCAAGTTTGCATTCAACATTTTATGATGATCCTGGCAACACAAAGACTAGATTTTCTGATCTGTTAGCTTACCACTATTACATTTATCTTAATCTGGTTGATACCAGGGTAAAATAAAGTTTGGAAAACTCATGCCAGAATCTAAATGTTTTGAACACTTTAAATTCACAGAAGCAAACTTTTTTTTGGCCTTTATTCGAACATGGCATATGTTCTAAGACAGAACCAGCACAACCATGGTTTCAATTCTTCATTGACATCCATCAGCAAAGGTGGCTGTAGTGGATAATATTTTATGACTAACCACATATGTTGCGAAATCAGAACTTAGGCTCAAACCTACAGGATATATTCCTTGCATAGCTACACAGAAAAGACTAAAAACTTTATTGCAGAAGAATATTAGCATCTGGCTCATTATGAAAAGTGCAGCCATAAGCTCCAAAGAGAGAAGTAGTGTGTAGATGGCACATACCATTAGGAACATCAGTTATTAGTGAAACCAAGAGCATTTGAATAACCCAAAACCTAATGAAGCTTTTCTTTCACTGTGTAATGTAGACTGTACATAAACGTACAACATTTTTGTAGGATAGGAAAAGACAACATATTCGGATAACTTTCTACGGCATGTATACATTTAGCTCAGTACAGCCTCACATTAGCTCTCCATCGAAAATAACTACTTAAAAGTGGTCAACTTAGTTGTTGTGTTCACTGGTACATCTTATGGGAGAATGAGCTGCAGCTTAGCTCTGTGATGTAACAAGCAAAAGCTAGAACCAGATAAATTTGAACATGATATTGCTGGATGCTCAGACATTGAAAATAGGCCTATACAATAATCCTTAATTGAATTTATGAATAAACATACCCTTTACCTTAGTACTTCCAGTACAAGTGCATGAGCTGCAATCTGTGACCTGGTGGCACGAGTACAAGGCAGCAAAAGTTTTTCAATTCAAAACTAAAATAGTGTTCCCATTTACTCAGCAGACAACTTAAGAGGGGTTGAAAACGCAAGTTGGAATCCAAATATGTGAGCAGCTTCCTGAATTTCTGGGCAGTCAAATCAGCAAGACAAAATGTGTACACACAGTGACTGTAAAGCAGGACTTAAAAATGTGTCATCACTTAGTGGAAGTGTGGCTTTGTAAAATATCACTGGTTCAAACAATAAAGAAAGCAATTGAGTGCATCATCTACAACATAAAACAAACAATATGCTTAAGACACTCGTTAAACGAACATTTTTAAAAGTACCCAGTGAACGACTAGCTAATTGTTTTGATGGTGTTAGCTGAGGGAGAATATTAGTTAGATACCAAGTGAACCTCACAATTCTTCTCTTAATAGTGCAGATGATCTTTAATGCCACCCGGAACACAGAAGTGACCTTGATTTAATGTCTGATTCAAAAGGCAGCAGTTCTGACAATGTAGCACCCACTTATGTGTCTGCCCAGATTGTGTGTTCAAGTTCTGAAGTGGAGCTTGAACCTACAACTTCCTAGTTCAGAGTTGAGAGCATTATCAAGGTAAATTAAGCACAGAAAAAGTTTGCTAAGAGACATGTTGGGGAGATTTAAATGTCCGTGCCCAGAAAGCAGAGGTTAAGTATGGCACATGCAGGGAGAAACAATGGGAGGGAGAAGTGAGTCAGAGGTAATGACTAAGACAGCAACTGGGGTAAGGGACAAAATAACCAAGAAAGAGGAAAACAGTGTTAAAGGGATACAAGTGGAGACACTCACATATCTGAACAAAGAACAAAGAAAATTACAGCACAGGAACAGGCCCTTTGGCCCTCCCAGCCTGCGCCGATCCAGATCCTTTATCTAAACCCGTCTTCTATTTTCCAAGGATCTACTTCCCTCTGTTCCCCGCCCTGTCTAGATGCATCTTAAATGAGGATATTGTGCCCGCCTCTACCACCTCCGCTGGCAAAGCGTTCCAGGCACCCACCATCCTCTGCGTAAAAAACTTTCCACGCACATCTCCCTTAAACTTTCCCCCTCACCTTGAAATCGTGACCACTTGTAATTGACACCCCCACTCTTGGAAAAAGCTTGTTGCTTCCACCCTGCCCATACCTCTCAGAATTTTGTAGACCTCAATCAGGTCCCCCCTCAACCTCCGTCTTTCCAACAAAAACAATCCTAATCTACTCAACCTTTCTTCATAGCTAGCACCCTCCATACCAGGCAACATCCTGATGAACCTCCTCTGCACCCTCTCGAAAGCATCCACATCCTTCTGGTAATGTGGCGACCAGAACTGCATGCAGTATTCCAAATGTGGCCTAACCAAAGTCCTATACAACTGTAACATGACCTGCCGACTTTTGTACTCAATACCCCGTCCGATGAAGGCAAGCATGCTGTATGCCTTCTTGACCACTCTATCGACCTGCGTTGCCACCTTCAGGGTACAAAAGACCTGAACTCCCAGATCTCTCTGTACATCAATTTTCCCCAGGACTCTTCCATTGACTGTATAGTCCGCTCTTGAATTAGATCTTCCAAAATGCATCACCTCGCATTTGCCTGGATTGAACTCCATCTGCCATTTCTCTGCCCAACTCTCCAATCTATCTATATTTTGCTGTATTCTCTGACAGTACTCCTCGCTATCTGCAACTCCACCAATTTTAGTATCATCTGCAAACTTGTTAATCAGACCACCTATACCTTCGTCCAGATCATTTATGTATATCACAAACAACAGTGGTCCGAGCACGGATCCCTGTGGAACACCACTAGTCACCTTTGTCCATTTTGAGACACTCCCTTCCACCACTACTCTCTGTCTCCTGTTGCCCAGCCAGTTCTTTATCCATATAGCTAGTACACCCTGAACCCCATACAACTTCACTTTTTCCATCAACCTGCCATGGGAAACTTGATCAAACGCCTTACTGAAGTCCATGTATATGACATCTACAGCCCTTCCCTCATCAATTAATGTTGTCACTTCCTCAAAGAATTCTATTAGGTTTGTAAGACATGACCTTCCCTGCACAAAACCATGCTGCCTATCACTGATAAGTCTATTTTCTTCCAAATGTGAATAGATCCTATCCCTCAGTATCTTCTCCAACAGTTTGCCTAGCACTGACATCAAACTCAGTCTATAATTCCCTGGATTATCCCTGCTACCCTTCTTAAACAAAGGGACATTAGCAATTCTCCAGTCCTCCGGGACCTCACCCGTGCTCAAGGATGCTGCAAAGATATCTGTTAAGGCCCCAGCTATTTCGTCCCTCTCTTCCCTCAGTAACCTGGGATAGATCCCATCCGGACCTGGGGACTTGTCCACCGTAACGCCTTTTAGAATACCCAAAACTTCCCCCTTCCTTATGCGGACTTGACGTAGAGTATTTAAACATCCATCCCTAGCCTCAACATCCGTCATGTCCCTCTCCTTGGTGAATACCGATGCAAAGTACTCATTAAGAATCTCACCCATTTCCTCTGACTCCACGCATAACTTCCCTCTTTTGTCTTTGGGTGGGCCAATCCTTTCTCTAGTTACCCTCTTGCTCCTTATATATGAATAAAAGGCTTTGGGATTTTCCTTAACCCTGTTAGCCAAAGATATTTCATCTAGGGAAAAGAGAAACAGCTCTAGAGCATTTGAAAGTGAGCGAGAGCGTGCAAGGGTGAGTGCGGGAGAGCAAAGGAACATGAGAGGGGGAGAAAGAGAGCAGGAGTTAGAGAAAAGAGTGAAAGGAAAGAAAATCAGGTAGGAAAGGAAAAAATACAATTCTGAAGATGAAGCTGGAATAGAGGATAAAGCATGCAGGCCCAACAACTAAGCAAGGTGTTAATATATGCAACCTAGTGATGAGATACTTTATTGATTGAATATTTGACTTAGCAGACCACTTGTCTTGGGTGAAAATTGAAGTGTATGCAGGTTGGCCTTTTTATTCTTTATCAACGTTCTCAATTTGAACACATTGGCCCACAACTTCCTCAACAGTGGCAATCTCCGGTGGATTGCCACACTGAATGAATTTATCTTTGCTGCAATCCCAAAGCCGCCGTCTTGCCCAGCCTTCCTTTCTCAAGCTGGTGAGATAGGAGCAGTGAAGCGCACCTCTGGTTGTAGCAGCGTGGAGCAAAAGGGGCGCAGGGAAGTAAGACATGCGGGACGGACCAGATGGGGAGGGGCCGGATTGTCCGGAGGGAGAGGGGAAGGAGAGGGGCACGCCAGAGGGAGAGGGGTAGGGGAGGGGCGCGTCGGAGAAAGAAGAAGGGGTGTTTCGGAGGGAGAGGGGAGGAGAGGGGCGCGCCGGAGGGAGAGGGGAAGCACAGGGAGGCACCAGCGGGAGAGGGGCGGGAGGCACCAGCGGGAGAGGGGCGGGAGGCACCAGCGGGGGAGGGGCGGGAGGCACCTGCGGGGGAGGGGCGGGAGGCACCTGCGGGGGAGGGGCGGGAGGCACCAGCGCGGGAGGAGAGGGTGGCACCAGGGGGGGGGAGGGGCGGGAGGCACCGGCGGGGGAGGGGCGGGAGGCAGCGGCGGGGGAGGGGCGGGAGGCAGCGGCGGGGGAGGGGCGGGAGGCACCGGCGGGGGAGGGGCGGGAGGCACCGGCGGGGAGGGGCGGGAGGCACCGGCGGGGGAGGGGCGGGAAGCACCAGCGCGGGAGGAGAGGGTGGCACCAAGGGGGGGGGGGGGGGGAGAGGGAGGCAGCGGCGGGGGAGGGGCGGGAGGCACTGGCGGGGAGGGGCAGGAGGCACCGGCGGGGGAGGGGCAGGAGGCACTGGCGGGGGAGGAGAGGGTGGCACCAGGGGGGGGGGGAGAGGGGGGGGAGGCAGCGGCGGGGGAGGGGCGGGAGGCACCGGCGGGGGAGGGGCTCGAGGCACCAGCAGGGGAGGGGCTCGAGGCACCAGCAGGGGAGGGGCTCGAGGCACCAGCAGGGGAGGGGCTCGAGGCACCAGCAGGGGAGGGGCTCGAGGCACCAGCAGGGGAGGGGCTCGAGGCACCAGCAGGGGAGGGGCTCGAGGCACCAGCAGGGGAGGGGCTCGAGGCACCAGCAGGGGAGGGGCTCGAGGCACCAGCAGGGGAGGGGCTCGAGGCACCAGCAGGGGAGGGGCTCGAGGCACCAGCAGGGGAGGGGCTCGAGGCACCAGCAGGGGAGGGGCTCGAGGCACCAGCAGGGGAGGGGCTCGAGGCACCAGCAGAGGAGGGTCTAGAGGCACCAGCGGGGGATGGACAGGGGGCACCAGCGGGGGATGGACAGGGGGCACCAGCGGGGGATGGACGGGGGCACCAGCGGGGGATGGACAGGGGGCACCAGTGGGGGAAGGACGGGGGCACCAGCGGGGGAAGGACGGGAGGCATGAGAGGGGGAGAGGGTTGGATGTAACTCTTTCTGAGCAACTGTCAGCGTAAATCTGGCGGAATCATACCAAGTTAATGATTGAAATTGCTTATTTTGATGATCCCCAGAACAGTTATCGAGAGGATGTTATCTGATCTGGGCAATTGCCAGATAAACCCTGAAGTGGGAAATTCCTCGAGATTCCATACTTCCTAAATGCGATGTTGGGGGGGGGAGGGAGCAGGAAGTTATGGGCCATTATGTTTTAGGGAACTACAGGCCAAGTTGAGTTCTGAAGTACAGAATATAGAGACAAGCTGAAGGTACATGTACAGCAGACCCTTTTATTATTGAACATGCAGCACAAACAAGAAAATGGGAGAAACCAACAGAAAGCAGTTATCACTGACCTATTCCTATACTGGAATTGCCCTGAGTTTTATGTTGAGAGAGTTGCAAGCCTTGAGGCGTGCTGTTCCTGCTATCATCCATACATAAAGCAGAATCCTTACGAGGAACTTTAGGCGCTGCATCATCGCTAATTCCGGACTGTTTCTGTCTTCGCCGCTTTTTGCTCCATAATTCATGACAATCTTGCCAGTGTGGCAGGCTATAAAGAGAAAACATTCATATAGTTGGTACAATAAGCATTGCCAGCTACATTCTACCTTCAGCAGCTCAACCCAACCACTATAATCTGATTTCTGCTCCCAATTCTATTACTTCAGCAGCAACTTCCAGGTAATTACCACATTGCACAACAATGTTCTTCATTTCCTCATTCCCCCAGCATTTCTTGCCAACGGTGATGCAACTGTATCCCCTCGGACAGTGGTTCCCAATCCTTTCTTACATCATGGTACACTTTTATATTATAAAAGATTTTGAGGTGCACCTCCTATTTTCTCCAACTGAACTGCCCTCTTGCAGAAGTGTTTGATAAATCTCCAAAATGTCATAAAAACATGTCAAGCCACCATTTCATACAATCCTTCATTAGTTGAAATTTATAATGAAAGCCTTAGCTTTCTTAACTTGCATGTCAAATACAATATTGGAGCATGTATATCTCATCTTTATTGGTTCCTGTTGTGATGAATGTAGGAATTTCAGATATGTATATGTATTTGGTGCAGTAAAGGTTAAAAGTCTAGATTAGTATGCAAGTCATGTTTTTTAAAATCCTGGTTTGAAAGGCATTTTTTGGAGACAGAGGTACAATTAAAACATCCTAAAAGATCATAATTCATTCCAGCCAGCGTTATTATTTGTTGAAGTTGGGTTAATGGAATTTTGCTTATATTAAGAATTAGAGACAGTGTGTTCAGGTAAGGGAAATTATGTAGTTAATGGGAGGAGCCAGGGGCTGAAGCAGTCAACTGTTGGGTTTTGGAGTTTCAGATCAGTTAAAGGTTTGACTGGGCACAGGACAGCACGGTAGCACAAGTGGATAGCACTGCGGCTTCACAGCGCCAGGGTTCCAGGTTCGATTCCCCGCTGGGTCACTGTCTGTGCGGAGTCTGCACGTTCTCCCCGTGCCTCTGTGGGTTTCCTCCCACAATCCAAAGACGTGCAGGTTAGGTGGATTGGCCATGACAAATTGCCCTTAGTGACCAAAAAGGTTAGAAGGGGTTATTGGGTTCTGGGGATAGGGTGGAAGTGAGGGCTTAAGTGGGTCGGTGCAGACTCAATGGGCCGAATGGCCTCCTTCTGCACTGTATGGTCTATCTATGTATGTAAAGTGCAATTTCTCAGGCAGGCAGTTTAAACAGTACTTTGAGACAGGCTAGAATCTGAAAGCTGGGCCCTGAAGGATATTGTTTTCTCAAAGTGGAGTATCCAAGACATCTCTATTAAGGAAGTATGCCTGGGTCTGCTAACTGTATTTAAATGGATTTTGACCCGAGATGGGGTTTGTTTGAGTGGAGATAGAGATAGCAGTTAAGGGTTGTTGTGTCATCGTATTATTAAGCATTGTTCAATCAGTAATTGCAAGCTACTTTTCTTTACGATGCTAGTTAGTAACACCGTGTTCGTAATAAAGTTTGTTTTAATATACCATATCCCCATTTGTGCATGGAACCACACCTGGAGCGGAATATCCTTTCCTCACAGTCCTACAAATTATTATTGGGGTTTCAGTCCAGTATCCCTGTTTCGGGATCATAATACTCTAGTCTTCATCCTTACTGGGAATGTTGATTTTTAAAAATTTAACTTTCCTGTCTTCTCTCCTTTCTTCAACCTCTCTCTCGCTTCTCCCAGGTTTTTGCATCCTTGTTGCGCAGGGACATGGGGCCATTTTCTTTAACTCTGTGGTCCGATTTAATAATTGGAGATGAGGAAATGGCTGAGGAACTGAACAGGTTTTTTGGGTTGGTCTTCACAGTGGAAGACACAAATACCATGCCAGTGACTGATGGAAATGAGGCTATGACAGGTGAGGACCTTCAGAGGATTGTTATCACAAAGGAGGTAGTGATGGGCAAGCTAATGGGGCTAAAGGTAGACAAGTCTCCTGGACCTGATGGAATGCATCCCAGAGTGCTAAAAGAGATAGCTAGGGAAATTGCAAATGCACTAGTGATAATTTACCAAAATTCACGAGACTCTGGGGTGGTCCCGGCGGATTGGAAATTAGCAAACGTGACACCACTGTTTAAAAAAGGAGGTAGGCAGAAAGCGGGTAATTATAGGCCAGTGAGCTTAACTTCGGTAGTAGGGAAGATGCTGGAATCTATCATCAAGGAAGAAATAGCGAGGCATCTGGATGGAAATTGTCCCATTGGGCAGACGCAGCATGGGTTCATAAAGGGCAGGTCGTGCCTCACTAATTTAGTGGAATTTTTTGAGGACATTAACAGTGCGGTAGATAACGGGGAGCCAATGGATGTGGTATATCTGGATTTCCAGAAAGCCTTTGACAAGGTGCCACACAAAAGGTTACTGCATAAGATAAAGATGCATGGCATTAAGGGGAAAGTAGTAGCATGGATAGAGGATTGGTTAATTAATAGAAAGCAAAGAGTGGGGATTAATGGGTGTTTCTCTGGTTGGCAATCAGTAGCTAGTGGTGTCCCTCAGGGATCAGTGTTAGGCCCACAACTGTTCACAATTTACATAGATGATTTGGAGTTGGGGACCAAGGGCAATGTGTCCAAGTTTGCCGACGACACTAAGATAAGTGGTAAAGCAAAAAGTGCAGAGGATACTGGAAGTCTGCAGAGGGATTTGGATAGGCTAAGTGAATGGGCTAGGGTCTGGCAAATGGAATACAATGTTGACAAATGTGAGATTATCCATTTTGGTAGGAATAACAGCAAAAGGGATTATTATTTAAATGATAAAATATTAAAACATGCTGCTGTGCAGAGAGACCTGGGTGTGCTAGTGCATGAGTCGCAAAAAGTTGGTTTACAGGTGCAACAGGTGATTAAGAAGGCAAATGGAATTTTGTCCTTCATTGCTAGAGGGATGGAGTTTAAGACTAGGGAGGTTATGCTGCAATTGTATAAGGTGTTAGTGAGGCCACACCTGGAGTATTGTGTTCAGTTTTGGTCTCCTTACTTGAGAAAGGACGTACTGGCACTGGAGAGTGTGCAGAGGAGATTCACTAGGTTAATCCCAGAGCTGAAGGGGTTGGATTACGAGGAGAGGTTGAGTAGACTGGGACTGTACTCATTGGAATTTAGAAGGATGAGGGGGGATCTTATAGAAACATATAAGATTATGAAGGGAATAGATAGGATAGATGCGGGCAGGTTGTTTCCACTGGCGGGTGAAAGCAGAACTAGGGGGCACAGCCTCAAAATAAGGGGAAGTAGATTTAGGACTGAGTTTAGGAGAAACTTCTTCACCCAAAGGGTTGTGAATCTATGGAATTCCTTGCCCAGTGAAGCAGTAGAGGCTCCTTCATTAAATGTTTTTAAGATAAAGATAGATAATTTTTTGAAGAATAAAGGGATTAAGGGTTATGGTGTTCGGGCCGGAAAGTGGAGCTGAGTCCACAAAAGATCAGCCATGATCTCAGTGAATGGTGGAGCAGGCCCGAGGGGCCAGATGGCCTACTCCTGTTCCTAGTTCTTATGTCAGCATCTCCAATTTCCAAAGAACCTGGGATATCCTGTGCACCCGCTGCCAGGGAAGGGCTGGATATGCAGGGTTCAGAATGTTTTATGTTGGTAATCTGAACCGTGCATGTGCTGGTCCGAAAGGGCCATGCAGCGCAATTCATGGGCCTAACCAATGTTAAAAATTCTGAACTGCGCACGTGCAGACAATTCCCAGCTGGCGCATATGTGCCCCCCCCCCCCCCCCGCCCCCACCCCCACTATCCGAGGTTCACTGGGATTTGGAGATGCCGACCATGAAGTATAAAACAAAGATTAGATTTAGTTTAACGTATAATTATTTTGAATCTTACTTTGCAACACACTTGTGGGGTCTTCCCGGCACAGGAACTTCTGCCCTAGTCCTTGCACCACCAGCTACCTTATCCAAGCCCATCATAAGCATAGAATACCTACAGTGCAGAAGAAGGCCATTCAGCCCATCGAGTCTGCACCAACCGTTTTGAATGAGCTACCCATTTACACTTCGCCCGCCCACTCTGCCCTATCCCCGTAACCCCATAGCCTAATCTGCACATCAAGGGGCAATGCATTTCTTTTTATAAATGAAGAGTACTCAATTCTTTTTCCAATTGAAGGGCAAATTCGCGTGGCCAACTCACCTACCCTGCACATCTTTTTGGGCTGTGGGGGTGAGACCCACGCAGACATGGGGAGAATGTGCAAACTCTACACGGACAGTGACCTGGGATCGAACCAGGGTCCTTGGCGCTGTGAGGCAGCAGTGCTAACTATTGCGCCACTGTGCTCCCCCACCAAGGGGCAATTTAGCATGGCCAATCCACCTAACCCACACATCTTTGGACTGTGGAAGGAAACCGGAGCACCCGGAGGAAATCCATGCAGACACAGGGAGAAAGTGAAAACTAAACACAGACAGTGACCCAAGGTGGGGATTGAAACCAGGTCCCTCATTCTATGTGGCAACAGTGCTAACCGCAGTGCCACCCATAAACTTGTACACCTCTATCAAATCTCCCCTCAATATCCTTTGCTCCAAGGAGAACGAACCCCAGCTATTCCAACCTAACCTTGCAACTAAAAATCCTCAATTCTCAAACTATTCTGGCAATTGTCTTCAGCATTCTGGGAAGGAGCCTCATATCCTTCCTAAAGTGCGATAACCAGAACTGGGTGTAATACTACAGTTGTGGCCTAACCAGAGCTTTATAAAGGTTTGGCACAACTCCCTGCTTTTGTACTTCATGCCTTTATTCATGAAACACAACATCCCATACGATTTGCTAACCACTTTCTCACAACATATCTTGCAAAGATCAAAGCACACCCCCTCTGTTCCTACATAATCTTTAGAATATTGCTGAAAAGACAGACACATTGCCAAAGCTTTTGTCGCCTTGCACTTATCAGGATAAAAGCAAGAACGTCAAATTTCAAACGATCATAACTTATAAGAGAGAAAAGGGTGCTAATTGGCAAAGGCATTGCTAGCAATGCGGAACACTTTGATCAATCCAAGTCAACTAGCTAATCAATCAACATCTCTTCTCCTGGAGTAAAACATCTTGTGATCATTTGACATTTAGCATTCTTACATTTGCCCTGATGGGTACAAAACAATTCCCCTTGGTTTCTGAGGCCATTAGCACCCGGTTTCCCTGGGTTTCTGTGGCTATGATTCATCTTTCATTTTCACTCCACAGTATAAATATTTCCCACTTTCTGTCTGTTAGCTTTGACAAAGAGTCATCGGACTAAAAACTTTAGCTCTTTTCTCTCCCTACAGATGCTGCTAGACTTGCTGAGATTTTCCAGCATTTTCTCTTTCATTTTGGGTACAAAACAACTTTGGCAACATGTTCCTCTTTTCACCAATATTCAAGTTCCATCCAATCTTTAGAATAGTGTCATTGATGTCACCTCAGTTCTCTATTAAATTCCATCTGCCTATTGTCTGCCCATTCTGCTAGCCTATGCCCTGCTTTAGCTGATTAATATCATCCTCATCGTTAGCCCACACCTCCAACTTTGGTATCACTTTCAAATTTGGAATTTTACATTATATTCCAATATTCAAGTAATTTAGAGATAGCAACAAAAAGTGGTCCAAGCACTGACCCTTGGAGAAGATCAGTTTACCATCCACCAATCTTAAAATTAACATTTATCATGACTCGCTATTTTCTGTCCTTAAGTCAATTATCATAGATTATCATAGAATTTACAGTGCAGAAGGAGGCCATTCGGCACATCGAGTCTGCACCGGCTCTTGGAAAGAGCACCCTACCCAAGGTCAACCATAACCCAGTAACCCCACCCAACACTAAGGGCAATTTTGGAAACTAAGGGCAATTTATCATGGCCAATCCACCTAACCTGCACATCTTTGGACTGTGGGAGGAAACCGGAGCACCCGGAGGAAACCCATGCACACACAAGGAGGATGTGCAGACTCCGCACAGACAGTGATCCAAGCCGGAATCGAACCTGGGACCCTGGAGCTGTGAAGCAATTGTGCTATCCACAATGCTACCGTGCTGCCCCTCGCTTTGGGGGTGAGATTAACATAGAATTTACAGTGCAGAAGGAGGCCATTTGGCCCATCGAGTCTGCACCGGCTCTTGGAAAGAGCACCCTACCCAAGTTCAACATCTCCGCCCTATCCCTATAACCCAGTAACCCCACCCAACACTAAGGGCAATTTTGGTCACTAAGGGCAATTTATCATGGCCAATCCACCTAACCATCCAGTTATAATCCAGTTGGACATGAACCCTCCTATTCCATAAGAATCAATTTTGTCAACCAACCTTTCATACGGCACATATCAAATGCTTTAAGATTAAGACAACATCCCCTCCATCAATCGTCTGTTACTTCATCAAAAAAATCAATTACATTACACAAGCACAATCTCTGTCTTTACAAATCAATGCTGACACTCCTTAATGAACTAAGACTTTACCAAGTACTTGGCGATTCTCCCCCCCCCCCCCTCCCCTCCCCCCCCCTCCACCCAGAGTATTATGCAAAACTTTAACCACCGCTGTTGTTAAATGAACTGGCCTGTAGCTGTTAGGACTGTCCTTACACCACGCTTTTTGAGTATGGGTGTCCAACTTGTCACTCTCCAATCCAGTTCAGTTGTATGCAAGTAAAATTGCAATTAAATCTTAGAGCAGCACTGTAGCACTGTGGCTTCACAGCGGCAGGGTCCCAGGTTCGATTCCCCGCTGGGTCACTGTCTGTGCGGAGTCTGCACGTTCTCCCAGTGTCTGCGTGGGTTTCCTCCGGGTGCTCCGGTTTCCTCCCACAGTCCAAAGACGTGCAGGTTAGGTGGATTGGCCATGATAAATTGCCCTTAGTGTCCAAAAAGGTTAGGAGGGGTTATTGGGTTATGGGGTCGGTACAGACTCGCTGGGCCGAATGGCCTCCTTCTGCACTGTATGTTCTATGTATTTATGTATTCCACTAAAAACAGTGGAAATAATTAAAATACAAAAATATTTCACTTGAGACCATTTCAAAGAAAAAAAAAACACAACAAATTGGGAAATATGAAAAACTGATCTTCTCACTGGGATTATCCACGTTCCAGTTGGAGAAATTAGAGTTAAGGTTTCTGGGCATCTTCCTGTCTGCCCCTTGACCCCGCCAAGCCCAATGATCAGTTTCCTGAATTGGGGAGCAATACCCATGCACAGCAGAGCGGTCTCTCTCTCCCCATTTCCAGGAGAAATGGTAACGCTGCAATGGAATTGCTGCAACATCACAAAGTGGGGAAAACAAACTTCGACTGGGGACACCTCGTCCAAATAAAGTTCAACAGTCAAAGGGAAGAGATTCTCACTGCTAAGCTTTCTCCCTAAATATGGACATTAATTGTCCTTCTACTTTCAAAGTACTACCACTACCATCATTCTATTACTCTGCAATCGGCAATACCTGCAGTGGAAGGCAGAGCAATCAGGGCCAACATTTACAAGCTGTGGGTAGCAGGTTAGGGGGTAAAATCTAATCAGTATGGGGAGCAGTAGCAGGCATCCCTTTGACCAAACTTTTGTCTATATCAACCATTTATCTGCTTGACAGTTAAACCAAATCTACAGCTATTATAAGTGAAGCACACTGCGTGATCCACTTAGTGAAAATCAGAAACAGTCATCTGTTCTAAGTTGTAGTTTAAGTTAGGGTGAATGGAACTTATCATCTGGCACTGCTCAATACAGTATTAGTGTAAAATAGTATAATGGTAAACGGCAAACTATCTATTTCCCATCTTAACAATTCTTAACTAAGACCATTAATGTGGTCAGCAGTTTGAAGGCCGACTTACTCAGGTGGAGGCATTTTTGTCGGATCCACTTCTCTCAGGAAATCTGACTGAAGAGCATGTTCAGCAGTGCAGCGTTTGATAGGATCCAAAGCTAACATGTGATCAAAGAGATCCAGAGCAGTTGATGGAATACTGGAAGAAAAAACAATTTTCAACTGAAAAACTAACTAAACCTCAGAAACTTCACAAGTCACAGACACACTAAACTCATAACTATATACATTTTATTGAATTCAGTTAAATAAAACACTGAAGATGCCCTCTTCCACAACTTATGACAGCACTGAAAATTTTAAAAGATGGTAGAAATCTTGGACTCCGAGGCAACTGAAATGGGTTTCAAACTCTGATTTAAAAATGAACCTTAATAACAGAGTAACGGATCACTAAAGCAACATTTATGCAGTCATACTAGGGTTGAAGGCAGGATAAAGAAAGCACATGGGATCCAGGGTGACGTGGGAAGTTGGATCCAAGGTTGGCTTAGTGATAGGAGACACAGGGTATTGGTAGAAGGCTGTTCGTGTGACTGGAGGCACCCGGTGTCCAGTAGCGTACCCAGGGGTCAGTGCAGGTCACACGACGAGGGAGTATTCAATGAATAGCTGGTCAGGAGGAAGCTCAGAGGAACAGAGGATTTTGAGATGCTTGTCCACAGATCCTAGGCGGCAGGACAGGTTAATAGGGTAGTTAAGAAGGCATACGGGACACTTGACTTTATCAGTCGTTCCATAGATTATAAGAGAAGGGAGGTGTTGGAGCTGTACAGGACTTTGGTGAGGCCACAGCTGGGGTGCTACGTGCAGTCCTGGATGCCTCACTATAGGAAGAATGTGACTGCACTAGAGAGGGTGCAGAGGAGATTCATCAGGATGTTGTCTGGGATGCAGCATGTTAGCTATGAAGAGAGGCTGGATAAGCTTGGGTTATTTTCTCTGGAGCAGAGAAGGCCGAGAGAGGACCTGATTGAGATGTATAAGATTATGAGGAACAGGAACAGGATGGATAGAAAGCAGCTATTCCTCTTAGTTGAAAGATCAATAACAAGGGGGCATAATTCAAAGGTGACAGGCAGGTGGTTTGGAGGGGATTTGAGGAAAATGTTTTTCACCCAGAGGGTGGTAGGAATCTGGAATGCACTGCCTTGGGAGAGTAGTTAAGGCAAGAAACCTCACAATCTTTAAAAGTACTTGAAATGTCATAACATTCAATGCTATGGACTCATTGCTGGGAAGTGGAATTAGTGAAGATTAGAGTGTACGTACAGATTTGATGGACCAAAGGGCCTCTTCTGTATTGCCACACGATCACATTCTCTCGGTGGATAAGAATGCTAAAGGAGCTCAAAAGGCAACAGCAGATGGTACTGCAAGAGTCCAATGACACTGGTTCAAGTGAATACTTTTGTCTTCTTGATTATTTGTGAATATACATGAACATGGAAAGGCAGCAGCCCCGAGGATGTCGGAAGTCCAGTGGCAGCCATGAACTGATCGGTCGCCCACAAAGTGGCTCCCGCTTGGAGCTTAGGTTTTGGCTCTTTCTACCCGGTTAATGGGCTATTAGTGGGAAACAGGCAGGTTATAATACCAGGCTTAAATCAAATAAAGCCCTCACTCAAGAGTTGGAGACCCTCATGGCGCAGCGAAGTGTGGCAGAACGTGCCTCTTCGTCGTCCCCCTCTCCAATGCCGATGGAGCAGTTAATAGAGTTTATTACTGGAGAATTTAAGAAGCAGCGGCAGAAAATGTAGGAGGACCTTACCAGGGCGATTGAGGCAGCAGTAGTTCCTCTTTGCATGCTTTTGAGAGGGTGGAGAAGCGAATGGAGTTGCAGCGCATGCCAATTCGGGAGGTGGAAGCATTCGGTCACGGAAGCAGTGTGGGGGAGCGGGCTGCAGCAGGCAGCCAGGGAGGATGATTAGGCTTGAGGGGGAGGCAGGGTATCGGGGGGTGGGTTGGTTTCCTTTGTTTGGGCGAAGGGTGTATTTTGGAGGTGGCTGGTTGGACGGAGCATTCGAAAGGGAGGGCAGTATGCGGGGGCGCAGGGTTCTTTGTGGATCCGGGAGGGCGGTATGTGATGGTGAGTGAGCTTTTGGCAGGGGCATCGGTAGTCTTAGTAACATTTAATTGCATGCATTTAATTGGGATGACACGGAATTTATTATGATGTTGGCGGCCATCCCGGATCTTGACTCACAACTGGGGGTATTCATGGAATAGATGGAGGAGGTGTGGTGGATCCGTGGAGGTTTAGGCATCTGGGAGAGAGGGAGCTTTCCTTCTTCTCCCACGTGCAATGAGTATACCTCCCGAATAAGACATTTTCATGGTGGAGAAATCGATACTCCTGGGGACTGTGGGGGCGGAATATAGTGCGATAGCGATATCGGACCACACTCAACATTATGTGGACGTGAGGTTAGAAATAGGCCGAGCCCATTGGCTCCCCGTGGAGGTTAAGATTCGGCGCTCTGGACGTCCGGTGGCGTGGGTGAGCAGGGCGGCCGCAGCAACAAGAGCTCCCGCCGGTGGCCGCGATTCGCGGCGATTTCGAGGAAATCCCCGAGTCTTCACGCACCCCCCCCGACTATCGTCGGTCTTTGGGGCCGTCACGAGCAGCCAGCAGGGCCGGTTTAAAAACCGGCGAAGAACCCCACGCGGGTGTCGGGCGGCAGGGGCTGAGGCGTGGGGCCCGGCGCGGCGTCATGGTCAGAGCAGCGGGGGCGAAGCTACGAGGAGGCCGAGGCGGCAGGCCCGAGGCCAGGGCACCATGTAGGGAGGGTACTCCACGTCGGATGGCTCCCACCTAGGAGGAAGAAAGAAGGCTGAAGCCTGGTCCCAGGGGAGCTCTGGGTGAATGCAGAGAAGAAAGAAGGTTTAATGAAGTTTGGTAAAAGTTTTTTTTTTCTCTGCCCTTTTTTTTCAATAAAAGAATAAGTCAGATTGATGAAGGACAGGAGGGTGAAGGGGGAGAGAGAAAAGAAAGAAGATAAAAAACAATAAGCCGCTAAAGGATGCGAAGAGCAGCGTCGAAGGAGGAAACGCGGGTTCGCCGCTGAAGGAGAAGACGTGCAAAAGTGTTGACAGGATGGCGGAAGCCGAATTGCAAGGCGGGGCCGCACTACTTACGGTGGAGAATGACCGAGGTGATGGCGGTGGAGCTGGAAAAACAGTTTGTGAGGCACATGGAGGCCTTGAGGAAGGAAACTGCGGTCGTGTTGAAGTCATTGGTGGAGGAGGCAATCGGCCCGATGAGGGTGGAGGTGGCAAAAGCAACGGCCGAGTGAGAGAGCAGGGCGAGAAGATGAAGTAGGTGGAGGAGGCCGTGTCACGACACAGCGACCAGGTCACCTCGATGGGGGACGAGCTGCAGAGGGTGGTGGAGGTTAACAGAGGACTCCGAGCAAAGCTGGAAGACTTGGAAAACCGCTCAAGGCGGCACAATTTGAGAATTGTGGGCTTGCCCGAAGGGACAGAGGGCCCAAGGCCAATGCAATACTTCGCTAAGAAGTTGGCGGAGCTGATGGGAGAGGGTGAGAGCCCCACCCTGTACGAGCTAGACCGAGCTCATCGGTCATTAAGGCCGAAGCCCAAAGTGAACGAGCCGCCAAGGGCTGTAATTACCTGCTTCCATAAGTTTTGCATGAAGGAGAAGGTATTAAGCTGGGCCAAGCAGAAGTGTGAGGTGCTGTGGGATGGTACTGCGGTTCAGATCTACCAGGACTTGACGGTGGAGTTGGCAAAAAGACGAGCGGCGTTTGGGCGAGTGAAGGCGGGTTTGCACAAGAAGGGGGTGCGATTTGGTGTGGGGACCCGGCGAAGTTGAGAGTAACATATAACGCCAAAGACTTTTATTTTGAGACAGCGGAGACGGCTGAGGTGTTCGTGAGGGCAGAAGGCTTGGGACAGACGTGAAGAGCGGAACTGGAAGAGAGACTGTGGACTGTGTTTGAGCAGATGGAAAATGTATAAATGTTACAACTTTCTTTTTACTGATTTGTATTGAAATTTACTTCCCTTTGCGTTGTTACAGAGTTCAAGTTAATGGCTTTCTGTGTTGCGACGGTTAAATGTTATGTTAGTGAATTGTAGGAGTTGGATTGTTGGGTATGTTTTGGTGTTTCTTTCTCTGGGACTGTGTGGAAGAGGGCGAGAGGTCTTGGCGGGGGGAGCCACCTGCGCTAGCTAACTAAAGTCAGTTAGTGAACAGGGGTGAGGTGAGAGGAGGGCTGCAGACGTTGGAGCCTGGCTAGCAGGCTTCAATGGACCTACAAGGCGAGCGATTGGGGGGGGGGGATGCTTGCACATCTTAAAAGTTTGAAAGCCGATGTAGCAATGCTGCAGGAGACTCACTTGAGGGTGAAGGACCAGGTGAGACTTAAAAAGGGCTGGGTTAGCCAAGTGTTTCACTCCGGATTTGATGGAAGGGATCGAGGGGTAGCGGTGTGAACGGGACTGGAACTTGGTGCAGGAGCCAAGGTTGGACAGATCACGGCCGCGCTCGCTGATCCCATCAGGGGGGGCGAAGGCGCTGGCTGGGCTAATGGTGGAAATGGGAGGGGAGGACCTCGGGAATATCACAGCTGTACTGCGAGAGGACACCTCAGAGGGCAGTGAGGCTATATGGGTAGAGATCAGGAATAAGAAGGGTGCAGTCACAATGTTGGGGGTATACTACAGGCCTCCCAACAGCCAGCGGGAGATAGAGGAGCAGATAGGTAGACAGATTTTGGAAAAGAGTAAAAACAACAGGGTTGTGGTGATGGGAGACTTCAACTTCCCCAATATTGACTGGGACTCACTTAGTGCCAGGGGCTTAGACGGGGCAGAGTTTGTAAGGAGCATCCAGGAGGGCTTCTTAAAACAATATGTAAACAGTCCAACTAGGGAAGGGGCGGTACTGGACCTGGTATTGGGGAATGAGCCCGGCCAGGTGGTAGATGTTTCAGTAGGGGAGCATTTCGGTAACAGTGACCACAATTCAGTAAGCTTTAAAGTACTGGTGGACAAGGATAAGAGTGGTCCGAGGATGAATGTGCTAAATTGGGGGAAGGCTAATTATAACAATATTAGGCGGGAACTGAAGAACATAGATTGGGGGCGGATGTTTGAGGGCAAATCAACATCTGACATGTGGGAGGCTTTCAAGTGTCAGTTGAAAGGAATACAGGACCGGCATGTTCCTGTGAGGAAGAAAGATAAATACGGCAATTTTCGGGAACCTTGGATGACGAGTGATATTGTAGGCCTCGTCAAAAAGAAAAAGGAGGCATTTGTCAGGGCTAAAAGGCTGGGAACAGACGAAGCCTGTGTGGCATATAAGGAAAGTAGGAAGGAACTTAAGCAAGGAGTCAGGAGGGCTAGAAGGGGTCACGAAAAGTCATTGGCAAATAGGGTTAAGGAAAATCCCAAGGCTTTTTACACGTACATAAAAAGCAAGAGGGTAGCCAGGGAAAGGGTTGGCCCACTGAAGGATAGGCAAGGGAATCTATGTGTGGAGCCAGAGGAAATGGGTGAGGTACTAAATGAATACTTTGCATCAGTATTCACCAAAGAGAAGGAATTGGTAGATGTTGAGTCTGGAGAAGGGGGTGTAGATAGCCTGGGTCACATTGTGATCCAAAAAGATGGTGTTGGGTGTCTTAAAAAATATTAAGGTAGATAAGTCCCCAGGGCCTGATGGGATCTACCCCAGAATACTGAAGGAGGCTGGAGAGGAAATTGCTGAGGCCTTGACAGAAATCTTTGGATCCTCGCTGTCTTCAGGGGATGTCCCAGAGGACTGGAGAATAGCCAATGTTGTTCCTCTGTTTAAGAAGGGTAGCAAGGATAATCCCGGGAACTACAGGCCGGTGAGCCTTACTTCAGTGGTAGGGAAATTACTGGAGAGAATTCTTAGAGACAGGATCTACTCCCATTTGGAAGCAAATGGACGTATTAGTGAGAGGCAGCACGGTTTTGTGAAGGGGAGGTCGTGTCTCACTAACTTGATAGAGTTTTTCGAGGAGGTCACTAAGATGATTGATGCAGGTAGGGCAGTAGATGTTGTCTATATGGACTTCAGTAAGGTCTTTGACAAGGTCCCTCATGGTAGACTAGTACAAAAGGTGAAGTCACACGGGATCAGGGGTGAACTGGCAAGGTGGATACAGAACTGGCTAGGCCATAGAAGGCAGAGGGTAGCAATGGAGGGATGCTTTTCTAATTGGAGGGCTGTGACCAGTGGTGTTCCACAGGGATCAGTGCTGGGACCTTTGCTCTTTGTAGTATATATAAATGATTTGGAGGAAAATGTAACTGGTCTGATTAGTAAGTTTGCAGATGACACAAAGGTTGGTGGAATTGCGGATAGCGATGAGGACTGTCTGAGGATACAGAAGGATTTAGATTGTCTGGAGACTTGGGCGGAGAGATGGCAGATGGAGTTTAATCCGGACAAATGTGAGGTAATGCATTTTGGAAGGTCTAATGCAGGTAGGGAATATACAGTGAATGGTAGAACCCTCAAGAGTATTGAAAGTCAAAGAGATCTAGTACAGGTCCACAGGTCATTGAAAGGGGCAACACAGATGGAGAAGGTAGTCAAGAAGGCATACGGCATGCTTGCCTTCATTGGCCGGGGCACTGAGTATAAGAATTGGCAAGTCATGTTGCAGCTGTATAGAACCTTAGTTAGGCCACACTTGGAGTATAGTGTTCAATTCTGGTCGCCACACTACCAGAAGGATGTGGAGGCTTTAGAGAGGGTGCAGAAGAGATTTACCAGAATGTTGCCTGGTATGGAGGGCATAAGCTATGAGGAGCGATTGAATAAACTCGGTTTGTTCTCACTGGAACGAAGGAGGTTGAGGGGAGACCTGATAGAGGTCTACAAAATTATGAGGGGCATAGACAGAGTGGATAGTCAGAGGCTTTTCCCCAGGGTAGAGGGGTCAATTACTAGGGGGCATAGGTTTAAGGTGAGAGGGGCAAGGTTTAGAGTAGATGTACGAGGCAAGTTTTTTACGCAGAGGGTAGTGGGTACCTGGAACTCGCTACCGGAGGAGGTAGTGGAAGCAGGGACGATAGGGACATTTAAGGGGCATCTTGACAAATATATGAATAGGATGGGAATAGAAGGATACGGACCCAGGAAGTGTAGAAGATTGTAGTTTAGTCAGGCAGTATGGTCGGCGCTAGCTTGGAGGGCCGAAGGGCCTGTTCCTGTGCTGTACATTTCTTTGTTCTTTTGTTCTTTTGACCCTTGGAGGTTCCTGCACCCAAGGGAACGGGAGTACTCGTTTTTCTCAGCGGTCCATAAGGTATACTCGGGGATCGACCTTTTTGGGGTGGGGAAGGCTTTGCTGGCTGGAGTCAAGGGGTCGGAATGCTCTGCAATTGCAGTGTCAGATCACGCTCCACATTGGGTGGATGTGGTGCTGGAGAAGGGGGTAACGCAGAGACGGGGGTGGAAACTGGATGTGGGGCTTTTGGGGAACAAAGTGTTCTGTGAGAAAATAGAAAAGGTAATTACGGAATATGTAGGTTTCAATTGTACGGGTGAGGTGTCGAAGGCAGTCATCTGGGAGGCTCTAAAGGCGGTGGTGAGGGATGAGGTAATTTTGTTTACGGCCAGGGTGGACAAAGAGGAGAGGTTGGAGCGGCAGAGGGTAATAGATGAGATGTTGGAGGTAGATAGGAGATATGCAGAGGATGGGGACCCGGTGAAGCTGGAAAAGAGGAAGGAACTACAGGCGAGCTTCGACCGACTGTCCACCAGGAAGGCGATACGCCAACTGAGACGAGCAAGGGGTGCAGTTTATGAACATGTTGATACGGCAGGTATGTTAGCAGGTCAGTTCCGGAGGGAGGCAGCGGCAAGGGAAATTCTTCAGGTGAGGGATAGGGCAGGGAAGTTGATGGTGGCTCCAGTGCTGATTAACAAGGTTTTTGAGGAGTTTTATGAGAGGTTGTACAAGTCAGAGCCACCCGGGGGAGACCGTGAGATGCAGGAATTTCTAGATGGATTGGAGGACCCGAGGCCAAGGGATGGGGACAGGACTATATTAGAAGGAGCAATAGTGGAGCAGGAGATAAAGGTTGCGATTGGGAGGATGCAGTCGGGGAAGGTGGCAGGGCCAGATGGGTTTCCGGTGGAATATTATAAAAAATTCAAGGACAGATTGGCACGCCTGATGGTGGGGATGTTTGAGGAGGCGATAGGGAAGGGGGTGTTGGCGCAAACCTTGGGGCAGGCATCGATTTCACTGTTGCTAAAAAAAGATAAGGATCCGACGGAGTGTGGGTCGTATCGGCCCATATCACTTCTGAATGTGGACGCAAAAGTGTTGGCGAAGGTACTGGCGGGTAGGCTGGAGGAGTACCTCCCGAAGGTGATAGGGGAGGATCAGACGGGGTTCATGAAAGGGAAGAGGCTGTTTTCGAACATTAAGAGGGTTTTGAACGTTGTTATGGCACCGGTGGAAGGGAAGGAAACAGAGGTAGTTGTGGCATTGGACGCCGAGAAGGCATTTGATCGGGTAAAATGGGGGTACCTGATGGCAGTGCTGGAGCGGTTTGGGATCGGACCAAGGTTTGTGAACTGGATAAAGCTATTATATAAGGAGCCGAAGGCGAGTGCCCGCACAAATAATATCAGTTCGAGATACTTTTCTCTCCACCGTGGGATGAGACAGGGATGTCCTATGTCCCCCGCTGCTGTTTGCACTTGTGATTGAGCCGTTGGCCATCGCATTGAGAAATTCGGGAGCATGGTAAGGAATAGTGCGGGGGGGGGGGGGGGGGGGGGGGGGGGGGGGAGGAGAAGAGAGCATAGGGTGTCCTTATATGCCGACGACTTGCTGCTGTATGTGTCGGAACCAAATGCGTCGATAGGAGGAATATTGGAGCCACTGCGGGTATTTGGGTCTTTCTCGGGGTACAAGCTGAACCTGGACAAGAGTGAGTATTTATGGTGCCTCGGCCGGGGGTGAGGGCAGGGGTGGGGGGGCTGCCATTCCGTAGGGCAGGGACTCATTTTAGGTATCTGGGGGTGCAGGTTGCCCGGGAGTGGGAGAGGCTTCGCAGGTACAACATCACTAGTTTGGTGGGGAGAGTGAAAGCTGATCTGGCAAGGTGGGATAGCCTGCCTCTGTCACTGGCGGGTCGGGTACAGGCGGTTAAAATGAATGTGTTGCCATGATTCCTGTTTATTTTTCAATGCCTACCGATTATCCTGCCAGTCTTTTTTCAGGGAGATTGAGGGAAGGATTGCCTCATTCATATGGGGAGGGAAGGTGGCCAGAGTGAGAAAGGTGCTGCTACAGAGGGGAAGGCAGGCAGGGGGTTTGTGTCTCCCAAACCTGTTGTACTACTACTGGGCGGCGAATGTGGAGAAGGTGCGGAGCTGGGTCAGAGGTGTTGATTCTCAGTGGGTCAGAATGGAGGAGAGTTTGTGCAGGGGGTCGGGCTGAAGGCACTAGCAACAAAGGCGCTCCCGATAGTGCCGGTGAAATATTCAGGGAGTCCGGTAATAACAGCTTCATTGAAAATCTGGAGGCAGTTTCGCCAACACTTCGGGTTGGGGAAAGGTCAAGGGAAAAGCCGATTCGGGGGAACCACAGATTTGAGCCAGGGAGGTGGGATGGAAGCTTTCGGAAGTGGGAAGAGAGGGGGGATTAAGACGCTAAAAGATTTGTTTCTTCGGGGTCGGTTTGCAGGATTGAGGGAGCTGGAAGCGAAGTATGGGCTAGAGCAGGGAGAAGTGTTTAGGTACATGCAGGTTCGGGATTTTGCCAGGCAGGAGATACAGAGCTTCCCAGAAGAACCGGCCTCCACATTGCTGGAGGTGTTGACGACAAGGGGACTGGAGAAGGGGGCAGTGTCAGTGGTGTACAGAGCTATTTTGGAAGAGGATAAGACACCACTGGAAGGGGATCACAGCAAAGTGGGAGGAAGAGCTGGGAGAGGTTATAGAGGAGGGGGTCTGGTGTGAGGTGCTCTGGAGAGTGAATGCCTCCACCTCATGTGCGAGGTTGGGGCTGATACAGCTGAAGGTGGTATATAGAGCGCACCTCACGACGGCGCGGATGAGCCGATTTTGTTGAAGGAGTAGAGGATGTGTGTGCGTGCCCAGTGCACTGGAGTGGCGGGGGGACCTGTTGGAATACTTGACCCTTGAGAAGGTCAAGTTCAAACTGAGGGGAATCTCAGAGGGGTTCTACAAGTCATGGGCACTATTTATTATGCACTTTCAAGAACTGGATAACATCGAACATTAGTTTTTGGGGGGGGGGGGGGGGAGAAGAGAGAGAGAGAGAGAGAGAGAGAGAGAGAGAGAGAGAGAGAGAGAGAGAGAGAGAGAGAGAGAGAGAGAGAGAGAGAGAGGGGGGCTGTGTAGATTAAGGGTGACTATGGGTAATCCCTGATTCCTTTTTGTCATTTGTTTATGTGAACATGGGGGCTGATGTTTGGGGGTTGGTGGGCGGATGGGATCGTTGTTATTGTTAATGGGATTGACATATCTTGCTGATTATTGTTTATTGTTGATGGGTGTAAATGCGGGAGAAAATGTGAAAAAGGAGATTAAAAATATTTTTAAAAAAAGATTCAGCGCTTCTGGCAGACAAGAAGTTTTGCGAGAAGGTAGCCTCAGCCATAGAGAGCTATGTGGAGTTTTCCCAGAATGGGAAGGTTTCGCCCTTCACATTTTGGGAAGCTCTGAAGGCGGTGATTAGAGGGGAGATAATTTCATACAAGGTCCACAGTGATAAGTTTGGGAGGGCAGAGGTTGGTCAATGCCATTTTGGAAATGGACCAGCAGTACTTAGCAGCCCAAACAAAAGAGCTGTTAGCGGAGAGAATGAGGCTGAAGATGGAGGTTGATTTAGTATCAGTAGGGAAGACAATGAACCAGCTGCAACACTCACGGGGTGTATTCTACAAGTATGGGGAGAAGGCCATCATCTGTTAGCTCACCAGTTGAGGCGACAGGCGGCTACATGAGAGATAGCACAAGTTAGGGGGGAGGGCTCGTGATGGTTCCGGATAAAATCAACGGAGCATTTTTGAGGCATTTTATCGGGGGCTGTGTAGGTCCGAGCTCCTGGTGGAAGATTCAGAGATAGAGCGATTCTTAGATGGGCTGGACTTTCCAGTCGTGTAGGGGACAGGGATTGGAGATGCCATTGAGACTGCAGGAGATATGGAGTGCATTGGCTCTATGCAGTCGGAGATGGCACCAGGACCAGCTTTCCAGTGGAATTCTATAAGCAATTTGCAGCATCGCTGGCATCACATCTATTGGGGGTGTATGATGATTCTTTGTCACGAGGGAATTACTGGCCATGCTGGCCCATTTCCCTGACCCCAAAGAAGGATAAGGATCCAGTGGAATGTGTGTTATATAGGCCCATTTTCTTGTTGCTGGCGAAGCGGCTGGAGGGGTGTTTTACAGAGTTGGTCTCAGAGGATCTGATTGGCGTTGTTGCCAACCAACATTAGACAGTTTTTGAACGTGGTCATGACCACATCTAGTGGAAGGTGCCAGAAGTAATTATTTCTATGGACGCAGAGAGTGCTTTCGGTCGGGTGGAATGTAGGTACCTTTTTGAAGTCATGGGACTGTTCGGGTTTGGGCCAATGTTTATCTCTGGATGAGTTTGTTATGTACTGTCCCCACGGCGAGTGTTAGGGTGAAGACGGTGAGCTCAGGCTACTTCGGCTGCACAGGAGCACGAGACGGGGATGCCTGTTGTCCCGGTTCCTGTTTGCACTAGCTATCGAACCCCTGGCTTAGGTCATGGATGGAATAGAGAGGCACTGAAAAAGGGGGGGGTTAAAGAGAGCATAGGGTGTCCCTTTATGGGGACTATTTGTTGCTGTATGTTTCGGATCCTCTTTCATGAATGGGGATGATAATGGGGTGGTTAAGGAAATTTGGATCCTTCTCAGGGTATACTTAGCATGTCCAAGAGCGAGGTTGTCCCGTAAGCTCCCTGGGTAGGTGCGCAGACTTGGGAACCTTGCCATTCAAAGTTGCCCAAACGAGATTCAGCTATCTTGGTATTCATGTGACTCATAAGTGGGCCATGATGCACAAATTGAACTTGGCCAAACTGGTGGAAGGGATGAGGAGAGACCTGGAGAAGAGGGATGCTCTCCCGCTTTTCTTGGCAGGCAGAGTACAGACGATAAAAATGAACATTCTCCCAAGGTTCCTGTTCGTGTTCCAGTCTCGCCCGATTTTCTTCCCCAAAGCGTTTTTTGTGAGAATGGATAAGTTATGTTTGGCTTTTGGCAGGCAAGACACCCAGGATCCTGAGAGCCTTCCTGCAGAGGGGTTTCGAATTGGTCTTGTTGCCAATCTGTGAAAAGATATGCACCGGCAGGGATAGACACAATCTACAATGAATGAATGAATGAAAATCGCTGTCAGGGAGGGAGGGGGTCAAGAGGATCAGGGATCCGATTGTGGAGGGTAGGTTCGGGGAGTTGAAGGAGAGATACCAGCTTCTGAGGGGGAGCAAATTTAGGTATATGCAGGTGTGGGAGTAGATCTCAAAGTTTGTTCTCTCAACTGCTGGGTCATACGCTGATGGATAGATTGTCATCATGCGAAGAGCTGGGGGAAGGGAGTTTCTTGGATATATATGGGTGGCTGCAGGAGATGGGGACGGCCCCATTAGAAGTGTATGCAGGTGTGGGAGTAGATCTCAAAGTTTGTTCTCTCAACTGCTGGGTCATACGCTGATGGATGGATTGTCATCATGCGAAGAGCTGGGGGAAGGGAGTTTCTTGGATATATATGGGTGGCTGCAGGAGATGGGGAAGGCCCCATTAGAAGAGTATATTAGGGATCATTTAGGAAGACAGGAATGTACAAGACTGGAAAAGACCAATCCAACAATCTCCCAAGTTCTACAATTTGAGTTCAATAGTACTTACAAAGAATATTCTTCTCTTAATCTCCTGCGATACTGCTTCTTTGGTTTCATGGTATGGAAATAAGGTAATTTAATCACATCGGGCCACACTGCTGGACATGGGCTACCACAGATGCGGCTATTGAAAAAATATAAAACAAGGTGAAAGATCACAACTCCTTTTCAGTACATAGTATGTTTTTACCCAGCAAGTTCCCTCCTTTGGCTTATCTAAAGTTAACATTTGCATTTCAATGCTAAGTACAACATCGCTGCCTCCCCCAGCCCCTCCCAAAAAAGCTGACAAGCAGAACCTTTTCCATTTTGTCTCCCTAAGATAGATTATAATTACAGCATGTCTGGGAAGATCAAATTATGGTGCCTGTCACTTGGTGCATGAGACCACTGAAGAAACAGACTGTGAACCACAATGTCTACAAGTTCAAGTGCACTATATGGGCAACTAATAATGTCATTCCTTGAAGGAGAAGCTAGGTTGTTCTCTCAGCATGTTGCTTTGAAATGGCTGCTGAACAAATCATTATTTGTCATGTGCTTATTTACTTGGCAATATTGCTGAGGGACTGCATCTGCCTCCACTACTTGAATCCTCCTCCCCAGAGAGAACATGTCGAGGTCCCAGTAGGAGGAGCTCCAAAGAAAGTGGTACAGATGGGAATTCTATTCCAACCGGAACCACCCACCCCCTACCATGTGTATGGTTCATTTAGAACTATTTTCTTAGCCACTAATTTAGTAGGCCTCTGCATTTCCTATAGGAGGATATCCACAATTTGTATTGAGCAGTAATCAAGCATTTCGCCTGATGCAGATTGAAATGGTAGTTAATGGCGCTAGTTAGTTGTCATAAGGTAAGAAAGACTTGCAGAATTACATGGTGCCATTGATGTTACATAACTTACGGATTCCAGGAAGTGAATGGCATTGACTGATATCCTAGCACCAACTCGACCCTGAAATGGTGCTGGGATGAATTCATCTTCTAACTGCCTGTAGCTAGAGTTCTCGGGTTTACCGTGTTGTGTTATCTTGTTCTGAATAATGTTGGAAATATGTGCAACCTATACCTACAGGTTAATTTTATGAACCATATGCTAATCCGATAAATTACTGTATTATATAGGTGACAATTACATCTTGGGTATAAGCATGTGTAATTGTAATGATCTCCTGAACACTACAGTATTTGAAAAGCTTTTGGCAATTTTGAAGACTGATCCAAATATAAAGAACACATTTGGCAGGACGTTTTCATATGCACCTTTAGATTCTGATGTAATGATGTATTACTAAGTTAACACAAAACGGCAGCTGAGGAATTTTAATACGCCATGTGACGCAACAAAAAACTTGATCAGGATGTGGACATCAAGATTGAATTTTAAGGGACAAGTAAATAATAAGAGCACCTACCTGATCAATTCCAATTGGGCAAGCTCTTGATTTGCTTGAAAGATGGGTTTTTTAGTAAAAAGCTCACCCAGAATACATCTGTATGAAATAAAATATGAATTTTAAGTGCCTACATGCTCAACTATTTATAAGTCGACAGAACACTTCTCTGTATGAATTTTCTGACAGCTAGCACATATGAATAACTTACCCACAACTCCATACATCTATGGCTGGCGTATAACGTTCCTCCCCAAGCAAGAGTTCAGGTGGCCGATACCAGAGAGTAATAACCTTATTGGTATATGGCCGGCTAAAATAACAAATGGGAGAACAGTTACATTTGCGCCACATAAGTGCAAGGCAATGACAGTCTCTTGCAAGAGAGGATCTAACCATCGCCCCTTGACATTCAATGACATTACCTTCGCTGAATCCCCCACAATCAACATCCTGGGGGGTTACCATTGATCAGAAACTCACTTGGACTAGCGATGTTAACAGGGTAGCTACAGAGCAGGTGAAAGGCTAGGAAATCCTATGGCAAATAACTCACCTCCTGATCCCCCAAAGCCTGTCCACCATCTATAAGTCAGGAGTGTAATAGAATACTCTCCACTTGCCTGGATTAGTGCAGCTCCAACAACACTCAACAATCTCAACCCCATCCAGGACAAAGAAACCCGTTTGATTGCTCCCTCTTCCACAAAAATTTAAATCCGCCACCATCTACGAACAGTGGCAGCCATGTGTACCACCTACAAGATGCACTGCAGTAACTCACCAAGATTCCTGAGACTGTACTTTCCAAACCCACGATCACTACCATCTAGAAGGGCAAGAACCCCACCACCTGGAGGTTCCCCTCCAAATCACTCACCACCCGGACTTGGAAAAATATTGCCGCTCTTTCACTGATGCTAGGGCAGCATCCTGGAACTCCCTAAAGGCACAGTGGGTGTACCTACACCTCAAGGACTGCAGCGGTTCAAGAAGGCAACTCACCACTACCTTCTGAAGGGCAACTAGGGATGGGCAGTAAATGCTGGCCTAACCAACGACACCAACATCCCGTAAATTAATTTTTAAAAACAATTTTTAAAAACAGAAAATTAAGACTCAGTGCCGCAAAAATCTAAGGAACTTTGAGTGAAGCAAAACAAATAAAGGGTTACAAGGGCAAAGAGAAACACACCCGATCGATGACATAAAATGGATTTTCTTTCAACATCTATCAACACAAGTATAACCTGAAGATTCACAATTTATCAGGACTTCTCACGACAGCAATAAAATATACCCAAATTTGCTTCTTCCTGTATTTCTGAAACAATTGTGGTCTTTGTGAATCTTGGTTGCATCAATTTTCATCTGGTGTCCCACTGGTTCTCTCCAGAGCCCATGATTTTCCACTGCTAAAATTACCTCTAATAAAGTTGTTTCTTTTTTTCTGTCTCCATAAATTTTAACTATATAAACATTCAAATCCATTGAAAACCTTATTATCCAACATCTGGAGAAGATATTTTACTACACACGCCTTAGCAGGATGCAAGAATCCTCCCGTCCAATACATAATTCACCTCGTGCATGTCTAGCCTCCACTGCTATTGCTCTTTTCACATCCAGTGTCATTTTTATTTGTACCAACACTATAAACAGTATTCACAATTTTTTCTTTTTAGTTCTATCTAAATTCCAAATATAGTGCCCCATGTAGTCTCCACCTTGCACCATCTCCAGTGTTTATGTGAAGACGGGTTCCACCACCTCCTGTGCTAAATCATACTTTCTCAGGGACTGCAGACTTTAAAACTCAACAACGGCATTATGTAATCACCACTTCTTGACATGCCTCGTCATTCCTTTCAACCGTGGTCGTATCCTACACTCAAGACCGTAGCACTTCACCTTGACTTCTCAAATAGAAAACCACTCTTAATTTTTTCTCTTGCAAAAGCTACACAAGTTAGGGTTTGTAAATACTGAAAATTACACTCTGAATTTAAGAGTACTGCTGTGGATGAAAATAATGGGCAATTAACTGGTACAACAGCATATCCATTTTGTTCAGCATTATAACAGTAAATTATTAGATATGGTGAATATTTACAATTGCAAGACAAGAAAAAGTATGGGTAAGCACATTATTACTAATAGCACCCAAACAAGATGAACAACTCTGGGGTGCATTTATACTGTAGGTTTAATGAAATTACTTTGGAAAGAAGCAGAGGATACTATGGGCCAATTAGCCTAATGTCTGTCATTGGGAAAATGTTAGATCCATTATTAAGGAGGTAATGACAGGACATTTAGAAAATTATAACACAATCAGGCAGGTCAACATGGTTTTGTGGAAGTGAAATCATGTGTTTGATTAGTTTATTAGAGTCCTTTGAGGAAGTAACAAGCAAGGGGAATAAAATGGGACTTCTAGATGTGATGTATATGGATTTCCAAAAGGCATTTAATAAAGTGTCACATCAAAGGTTACTACAAAAAATAAGAGGTGTAGGGGGTAACATATTAGAATGGATAGAGGATTAGTTAGATAACAGGAAATGGAGAGTAGGAGATAAATGGGTGATTTTTGGGTTGGGAAGCTGCAACTAATAGAATGCCACAGGGATCAGTGTTGAGGCCTCAAATATTTATAAATTAAAACAATGATTTGGATGAAGCGACTGAATCCATGGGAGCTAAATTTGCTGATGACAATAGGTAGGAAAGTAAGTTACCAAGAGGACGTAGAGTGTCTACAGAGGAATCTACATAAATTAAGTGAATGGGCAAAAATTTGGAAATTGGAGTATAATGTGGGAAAATGTGGACTCGCCCACGTTGGCAGGAAGAATAAAAAATCAATACATTATTTAAATAGAGAGATTGCAGAACTCTTAAAGTACACAGGATCTGGGTGTCCTGGTCCATGAATCACAAAACGTTGGCATGCAGATGCAGCATGTTATTCGGACGGTGAATGGAATGTTGGTTTTTACTGTAAGGGGAATAGAGTACAAAAGAAAGGAAACGTTGCTGCAGCTGCACAGGACCTAAGCTAGACCACATCTGGAGTACAGTTTCGTCCCGTTACTTAAAAAAGGATATAATTAAATTAAAAACAAGTTCACTCAACCGATTCCTGGGACAACGGGATTATTTTATGAGGAAAGGTTGAGCAGGTTGGGCCTATCCCTACTGGGGTTTAGAAGAATGAGAGATGATCTCATCCCGAGGGAACCCGACAGGGTGGATGCTGACAGGATATTTAGCCTTGCAGAGAAGTCTAAAACTAGGGACACAGCTTAAAAATTAGGGGTCACCTATTTACGACTGAGATCAGAGAATCTTTCTCTCTCAGGAGAATCTGTGGAATTCCCTTCCCTAGGGAGCAATGGAGTTAGGTCACTGAATAAATCCAAGGCTGAGTTTGATTTTTGATATTAGGGAGTCGAGGTTTATGGAAGCAGGCAGGAAAGTGGAGTTGAGGCCACAATCAGATCAGCAGTGATCTCATTGAATGGTGTAGACTCGAGGTCTACCCTTGCTCATAATTTTTATGCTCCCTTATTGGCAGTATCTCAATCTTTAGTGAAAACCAATACAAAGTATTGATTTTGCACCTCAATCATACCTAAGATTTCCCTTTTTGCCCCTCCCAATCAGCCCTCTATCCTTTGACAACCCTTTTACTATTTACATGTTAAAAGACTTTGTGGTTTCCTTTGTCAGCTAATAATCTATTCTCATATTCTTTTTCCCATCAATTTCCTTTTTCAGATTTTCCAGAATGTATTGTCTACATTCACCTTGGTTCTCTAGTTTGTGAATTGTATCTTCATCATAAGCCTGCTTTTCCATTTTAAACGCGATACCTTTAGTTATGTAGAGTTTTAGCTTTGGATACCATTTGTTTTCCCCTCTTGGCAATGTATCTATTCACTATCTAAACCACCTCCCCACTGAAAGTCGTCCTACATTAAATTACTGCTTTGTCTAATAATCTTTGCTCCAATACACCTCACATTTCTAACTCGAGATTCCCTCTTCCCCAGTTAAGTATTTTTACACGTGATTGTTTCCGGAAATCTTTACTGCAATATGTGGACTTCTGAACGCGAGAATGTTAACATTCCACATTTTTGCAAACTATAAAGGAAATATGCCAGCTTGCATCGACAATCACACCTTTAAAAAGCAGTGAACTCACATCTGTTGAGACAAACTTCAAAGCAAATAGAATGCAGTTGATATTCGAAAAGCAAGATTTGCAGTGTTGATGGCACATTTGACAAGTTCCTCATCTACAAAATTGGTGATAATTTTCTTTATAAATTGCATTTTGAAGACAATCTATGGTGTAACATGCTCAAGCGGGTCGAATGGCCTACTCTTGCTCCTAATTTTTATGTATATAATGTGAAAACATTGACAAATAATACCTAAAGTTCACTGCATTACAGTGATGAATTTAAAGGAGATAAATTTTCCTGTATTAATGCTTTATTAATGATTGTACCTTTCAACTGACCAAAATTCTTTGAAACTGGAGTGAATCATTAGGTACGGTATCAAGGAATATGAAATAAAAGTTCGCAATTGCAATTGGGATTCAGATCAACTATAATCTAAACAACTGGTGAAACGGGCTTGAAGGACCTAACTTCAGATGGTTCAGCATTTTAAAGCCAATATAAAATGTTACACTTTATATTGCCACGTACCTTTCCTCTGAATTGTACAGGCGAGCCAGTCCAAAATCAGCAAGCTTTATCTGCCCCCTGGCGGCAAAGAAAATTACATTCAATTAAAATGCTCTTAAACCTCAGCTTTTAATCAACATTTATTTTGGTGATTTGAACACTGCATTTGGTACTAGTATCAATATTTTAAACACACCAACAAAGCACTACAATTTTTTTAAATGGGCAAATTAGTTAACATTTTATAACCTTAAATACAATAAACTTTACAACACATCAAATTAGAGAAAACTCTAAAAATTGTTATTCTAGACACTGTTAAGAGTTTATGATTTGACGTCTCCTGAAATGAGAATGAGATATATAATTTTTTTTTTAAATTAATAGATAAATTCAACAGATCTGGAGATATAAAGGCCTTTAATTGCATTTCCAGCACCATGTAGGGGAGCCCTGCGCGTTGGTGCAAATGACAAGGCTGCAGGATTTAGAACCATCTTCAACCTCATCCTGAGGTCCCTAGAATCACTGATGCCAGTCTTCAGACAATCTACATGATATTAAGAAACTAATGGCACTAGATATAGCAACGGCTATGGACCCTGACAACATCCTAACTGTAGTACTGAAGGCTTGCGCTCCCGAACTAGCCATGCCCCTAATCAAGCTGTTCCAATACAGCTGCAACACTGGGACTGGCATCTAACTGATAATGTGGAAAATTGCAGTTATTCTGTCCACAAACAAACAGAATAAATTTGATTTGGCCAATTACCAATCATCAATATACTCTTGACCATCAGCAAAGTTAGGGAAGGAGTCACCGACAATGCTATCAAGCTGCATTTAGTCGGCAATAACCTACTCACCATGACTTCTGCCAGAGGCACTCAGCTCCAGATCCCATTACAGCCTTGGTCCAGCTGGTTTGTGACGCAGAGTGAGGCCAGCAGCGCAGGCTCAAATCCCATATCTGCTGAGGTTATTCTTTTTTTTTTTTTTTAATAAATATTTTTATTGAAGCATTTGCAAAATTTTTATAACAATAACAAACAAAACAATGACATAAACATCAACATGGTATTTCATAGAATTTTTTTTATTTCATAGAATTTACAGTGCAGAAGGAGGCCATTCGGCCCATCCAGTCTGCACCAGCTCTTGGAAAGAGCACCCTACCGAAGGTCCACACCTTATCCCCATAACCCAGTAACCCCACCCAACACTAAGGGCAATTTTGGACACTAAGGGCAATTTATCATGGCCAATCCACCTAACCTGCACATCTTTGGACTGTGGGAGGAAACCGGAGCACCCCGAGGAAACCCACGCACACACGGGGAGGATGTGCAGACTCCACACAGACAAGTGACCCAAGCCGGAATTGAACCTGGGACCCTGGAGCTGTGAAGCAATTGTGCTATCCACAATGCTACCGTGCTGCCCTCTAGACATTTCTCACCCAACCCCTTCTGTACATCCCGTAACCATATTGCACCTACCCGCCCCCCCCTCCTTCAGAATGCTGCTTCTGCTGACATTTTAATTTTCCCCGAGAAAGTCAACGAATGGCTGCCATCTCCGATAGAATCCCAGTAAGCACTGACCCCCTCAAGGCAAACTTTATTTTCTCCAGCTTGAGAAACCCAGCCATGTCCCTGACCCAAGTCTCCACACTCGGGGCTTCGAGTCCCTCCACATTAAAAGGATCCATCTCCGGGCTACTAGGGAGGCAAAGGCCAGAACGTTGGCCTCTTTCACTCCCTGAACTCCCGGGTCTACTGACACTCCAACGATAGCTATCTCTGGACTCGGCACCACCCGCGTACCTAGCACCTTGGACATTGGCCTTGGCAAACCCCTGCCAGAATCCACCAAGCTTCGGGTATGCCCAAAACATATGGACATGGTTTGCTGAGCTTCCCGCACATCTATCGTCCACCCCGAAAAACTTGCTCATCCTCGCCGCCGTCATGTGTGCCCGGTGTACCATCTTAAACTGTATTAGACTGAGCCTGGCACATGATGAGGAGGAATCAACCCTGCTTAGGAGAACTCCCCACCTTGCTCCTCCTCCCACTTGCCCTTCAGTTCCTCCACCGGGGCCTCCTCCGCCTCCAACAACTCCCGATAGATATCTGACACTTTCCCCTCCCCCACCCAGGTACCGGACACTACTCCGTCCTGTATCCCCCGTGGCGGGATCAGTGGGAAAGCCAACACCCGTTTCCTCAGAAAGTCCCGGACTTGTAAATATCTGAAACCATTCCCCGGTGGCAGCTTGAACTTGTCCTCCAGCGCCTTCAGACTGGGAAAGCTCCCGTCTATGAAAAGATCTCCCATCCGTCGAATTCCTGCTCTCTGCCAACTTCAGAACCCGCTATCTATGCTGCCCGTCGCGAACCTGTGGTTATTGCAAATTGGGGTGCAGACTGACGCACCCTCCACCTTCTTATACCTCCTCCATTGCCCCCAGATCTTCAGTGCCACCACCACCGCCGGGCTAGTGGAGTAACGGGCCAGCGTGAACGACAGAGTTACCGTTACCAGTGCTCCCAAACTGGCGCCTTTGCATGACGCCACCTCCATCCGCTCCCATGCCGACCCCTCCCCCATTACCCACTTCCTAATCATCGCTATATTCGCCGCCCAGTAGTAGTTGCAGAAGTTTGGCAGCGCCAACCCACCCTCCCCCCGACTGCACTCCAACAACATTTTCTTCACCCGCGGGGTCTTATTCGCCTATACAAAGCCCAAAATAATCTTGTTTACCCGCTTGAAAAAGGCCTTAGGGATCAAGATGGAGGGGCACTGGGGAAGACAAACAAAAATCTGGAGAGCACCGTCATTTTCACGGTCTGCACCCTCCCCGCCTGCGATAGCGGGAGCATATCCCATCTTTTAAAGCCCTCTTCCATTTGCTCCACCAGCCGGGTTAGGTTGAGCCTGAGTAATGCCTCCCATTACCGAGCCACCTGTATTCCCAGGTAGCGAAAGCTCCTCTCTACCATCCTGAGTGGCAGTTCCTGCAGTCTCCGCTCCTGCCCCCTTGCCTGGATCACGAACAACTCACTTTTTCCCATGTTCAATTTGTACCCAGAGAACCTGCCAAATTCCCCCAAGATCTGCATAACTTCCCCCATCCCCTCCACCGGGTCCGAGATGTACAAGAGCAGATCGTCCGCGTACAACAAAACCCGGTGCTCCAATCCACCCCGAACCAGCCCCCGCCACTTCCTTGATGTTCTCAGCGCCATGGCCAGCGGCTTATAGCCAGAGCGAACAGCAACAGGGAGAGGGGGCACCCCTGCCTCATCCTTCGGTGTAGCTTAAAGTACCCCGACCTCAGCCGGTCCGTGCACACACTCGCTACCGGCGCCTGGTAGAGTCGATGAAGCCCTCACCAAACCCAAACCTTCCCAGCGTCTCCCAGATACTCCCACTTCACCCGATCAAAAGCCTTCTCCGCGTCCATCGCAACCACCACCTCCTCTCCTTCTGAGGGCATCATATTTACATTCAAAAGCCTCCGAACGTTAGCATTGAGCTGTCTACCCTAAACGAATTCGGTTTGGTCCTCCCGTATCACCCCCTGGACACAGTCTTCTACCCTAGTGGCCAAAACCTTAGCCAGCAGCTTGGCATCTACATTCAAAAGCGAGGTTGGCCTATATGACCCACATTGCTCCGGGTCTTTTTCTCATTTAAGGGTGAGCAAAATAGAGGCCTGCGACATCGTTGGGGGGAGGATTCCCCTCTCTTTAGCCTCATTAAAAGTACTCATCAGCAGCGGGCACAACACCTCTGAGAACTTCTTATAGAATTTTACCGGGTAACCGTCCGGCCCCGGAGCCTTGCCCGACTGCATGCCCTCCAGTCCTTTAACAATTTCCTCTGCTTCAATCGGGGTCCCCAGCCCCTCGACCAGGTCCTCCTCCACCCTCGGAAACCTCAACTGATCCAGGAACTGCCTCATCCCTTCAACACCAGGCGGGGGTTCCGACTCATATAGTTTGCTATAAAATTCTTTAAAAACGTCGTTCACCCTCCCTGGGTCCAAGACCATGTTACCCTCCCTATTCCTTACTCACCCAATCTCCCTGGCCGCTTCTCTCTTCCTAAGCTGGTGCGCCAACATCCTGCTCGCCTTTTACCCATATTCGTAGACCGCCCTCCTCAACTGCTCCACCGCCCTCCCTGTGGTCAACAACTCAAACTCTGCGTGTAGTTTCCGACGCTCCCTCAAGAGCCCCGTGTCCGGGGCCTCCGCATATCTCCTATCCACTCGAAGTATCTCCTCCACTAATCTCTCCCTCTCTACTCGTTCCACCTGTTCTCTGTGGTACCAAATCGAAATTAGTTCCCCTCTTACAACTGCTTTCAGAGCCTCCCAAACCACCCCTGCTGATACCTCACCCGTATCGTTTGTATCCAGGTAATTTGCAGGCCTCCTTCCAGTCCTGGATTTTGACCGGTCCAGATCGGGATCAATGACCGTGTTAAAGTCCCCCCCCATGATCAAGCCATGAGACTCTAGGTCCGGGATCTTGCCTAACACCCGTCTCATAAATCCCATATCGTCCCAGTTATGAGCGTATACATTTACAAGCACCACCCGTACACCCTCCAGCTTCCCCCCTTATCTGCCACAATTCTTCCAGCCTCAAACGCCACCCGCTTGCTGATCAGTATCGCTACCCCCCTGGTCTTTGAGTCCAACCCAGAATGAAACACCCGACCAACCCACCCCTTTCTCAATCTCGTCTGATCAATAATCTTTAGATGTGTCTCCTGAAGCATTGCTACGCCTGCCCTCAGCCCCTTTAAATGCGCGAAAACGCGAGCCCTTTTCACCGGCCCATTCAAACCCCTCTCACATTCGACGTAATTAGCCTGGACCTTTTTTTGGCCAGCCCAGAGCCCACGCCCCCCGCTTCCACGAGCTCCCCCACAAGCAGAAACCGCCCCCGACTTTTTTGTTCCTCGATAATAGTTCCTCCCCTGTCAGTGAAGCAGCCACCCCCTTCCCACCCCCCCCCCCAAACAACAGCCCCCGAAACCTAATCCCCCAGGGCAAGCGCCATCTTAGCACATGTGCACCCCCCACCACGCTTGAGAGTCAGCTGACCCCGACAGCCCCCGCCCTTGGTGCCAAACAGTCTGGCTCCCTATTGTTCGAACCCCTCTCCTGACATGCATAAACCATTAAAAAACTTCGCAGTCCCCAGTAAGTTAGTAAGTAAACAACCTCAAGTAAAAGAAATTAACATAAACCAATGCAGAAACAACCGCTTGAAACCAGACCCAACCTCCCACCGAATCGGTGGCTGCTCCGCATCCAATCTCTGCAAAAATAAAGCACCCTCAAACCACCACCCCAGCCCAATATTTAACCCAGAACCCCATACAGTCTTATTTGAACCGATACTAGAATTACAAAAATTACAAACCGCCGTCACATAACTCCTTCAAGACTTAAGTGTCCTTTAAGACGCTTCCAACTTCTTTTCCTTGATAAAAGACCATACATCGTCCAGTGCCTCAAAGTAAAAGTGCCGGTCTTCGTGCGTAACCCACAAACGCGCTGGATACAGCATCCCGAATTTCACCCCCTTCTTGAAGAGGATCGCCTTCACCGGGTTAAACTTAGCACGTCTCTTGGCCAGCCCCGCTCCCAGGTCCTGGTAGATGAACAGCTCGCTGTTCTCCCATCTGCTGCTCCGCTCCTTCTTGGCCCATCGCAAGACAAGTTCTTTGTCCAAAAAACAGTGGAAATGCGCCACCATGGCCCTCGGCGGGTCATTTGCCTTAGGCTTCCTTGAGAGGGCTCAGTGCGCTCCGTCCACTTCCAGGGGCCGAGAAAACGCCCCGGGCCCCATCAGCATACTCGCCACATATGCTTTCGCATTCGACCCCTTAATTCCTTCGGGGAGGCCAACGATCCTTAAATTCTGCCTCCTGGACCTGTTCTCCAGGTCCTGCATTCTCTTGTGTCGCTCATCCAACACCTCCACCTTATGTTCCAGCACAGTTAGATAGTCCTCCTGGCTGGACAACTTCTGCTCAATTTCTTGTATCGCTTTCCCTTGGGCCGCCTGGTTCAAAATCACTTGATCGATTGCAGCCTTGATCGGGTCCAGCGTTTCCTTTTTCAGCTCAGCCAAACAGTCCTTAAAGAACTTCATCTGTTGCTCCTTAGACCACTGAGCCACTGCTCCCTGGTCCTGACCCTCCGCCATGCTGTGCCGCGATACCAGCTCCAACTGCTTCACTCTACCAGGGCTGAGTCTTATCACACGGCCACTTCTAGTCTAATTAGCCATACATCGGAAAGGGAATCCTTCTTAATATTGTCCACTTCACCGATCTATCCCATAAAGTCCGAGAAAAGCCGAGAAAAAAGGTCCGAAAGTCCGTTTCAGGCGGGAGCTATCAAATGTGCGACCTACTCCTCCATGGTCGCCACCGGAAGTGCTGAGGTTATTCATGACGGGCCACCTTCTCAACCTTGCCCCTCGCCTGAAGTGTGGTGATCCTCGGATTAAATCACCACCAGTCAGCTCTCCCCCTCAAAGGGAAAAGCAGCCTATGGTCACCTTTCAAATCCACAACCTCTTCCACCTGGAGGGTCAAGGGGCAGCAGGCGTTTTGGAACATCACCACCTGCAAGTTCCCTTCCAGGTCGTACGCCATCCTGACTTGGAAGTATTCTTACTGTTTCTTCACTGCCGCTGGTCAAAATTCTGGACCCCAGCCCATACAAAACCACTGTGGGTGTACCAGCACCACATGGACTTCATCACCACCTCCTTCTCAAGGGAAATTACAGATGGGCAACAAATGCTGGCCTTATCAGCAACAGTTGCTTCCTGTGAACAAATTAAAAACAAGCCCTTTAGAGAAGGAAACTGCTATACTTACCTGGTCTATATATAACTACATGATGTCCCACAGCAGCATTGTACACCTTTATCAATAGAGTGCCTCTCAACACATTCACAGGATTACATAAGGTATATGGCTCAAACAGGCCATTACACCCAAATAGTCCATTGCCCTTTTTTATGCTCAACTTGAGCTTCCTATAATCTCCCCTCATTGTAACAGCCATTCCTGCTGATTGCCATTTTCCCCCCTTTCTTTAGTTTTGCTTATCATTTTGATCCTTGGGTGCACAATGGACATATATCTTTAAGCCAAGCAGGGGAAACGAGGAACTTGAAAGTAGCAACATAGTACAGTGTTAGTTTTGGACAGCAAAACTCAGACTTTTCGGCACCCAAGAGATCAGTGGGACCCAGAGTAATGCTCTGGGAACACAGGTTCAAATCGCACCACTGCAGATCGTGAAATGTGTGTTCAATACAAATCCGGAATTAAATGTCTAATGGCGACCATGAAACCATTGTCGATTGTCGTAAAAACCCATCTGGTTCGCTAATGTCCTTTAGGAAAGGAAATCTGTCGACCTTGCTTGGTCTGGCCTACATGTGACCTCCTGTCCCACAGCAATGTGGTTGACTCTTAACAGCCCTCTCAAGGGCATTAGGGATGGCAATAAATGCTGGTACAGCCTGCGACACCCAGATCCCATGAACAAAAAATAAAAAACAAAAATCTTTGGATTGTGGGGGTGAGACCAATGCAATGGACCAACAATTCATATATTCCAATATTTTCTATTCCAAAAGAGTAATTTAAATGATTAATGTCCAAGCAGCAAATTTCCTAAGAATGAGGGATGTCTCAATTCAAATAAAGGCCAGTCTCGCCATACATATCCCTCTTCCAATAGGCCAAACTTGCAAAAATGCTGTCAATTAACGAAGGTCAACTTCAAAGGTGGTCTGTTAAATCATGTACTCAACCCACAGTAAGGCAATTAAATGATGGTAGGATCCTAGTGTAAAATTACCATGATGGAAACAGACAAGTATACGGTCACCAAAAATAAATCAATATTTAGTATTTTGTATCTTTAGCTCAAGATTTCCTGGCCGCTACAACAGATCCTTTTCATCCATCACCCATGCTCGCTGACCTACACTGGTCTCTGGTTAAACAATGTCTCAATTTAAAAATTCTCATCCTAGTTTTCAAATCCCCCCATGGCCTCTCCCACCCTATCTCTATAACCACCATCAGCTCCACATCCCTCCAAAATATCTGTGCTCCTTAATTTCTGGCTTCTTGAGCATTGCTGATTTTAATCATTCTACCATCTCTGGAATTCCCTCCCTAAACTTCTTCGCCTCTCTACCCCACTTTGTTCCTTTAAGACACTCTTTAAAATCTACCTCTTTGACTAAGTTTTTGGTCGTATCACCTAATATCTCCTTAAGTGACTCAGCATCATACTGGTCATGTGTGAAGCACCTTGAGACATTTTCTTACATTATTAAGGCCCTTTATAACTACAAATTGCTGTTTGGTATGCAAGAACTTCGAATTGCTAACTGATTTCTCCAAACATATAGTGGCAGTCACAAATTCCAAACTAATTTAAGCTACTTTCTAAATTTGTATTTTTTGCCTCATTTTGCAAGGTTTTCTAACAAAATTACAAATTAAATGCTCAGTGTCTTCTGACAATGCAATTGTTGGATGCAAATTTTCAACGGTGCAGTTGTGTTCAATTTTTCTTGCCGGTTAATAAGGCTTTCGAGAATACAGAGATTATAGTTCAAGTAGTGGAAAAGTGCTTTATAACCAAGAAACCAAAAGTTCAGCAGAAGTTTGAGAGAAAGAGACCTTCAGGCCAAGGCTGCACAACAATCAAGAAAGGAAACTTTCACCAATTGGTGCCGTCATAGAGTTTGGGGTTATTAGGAAGAGAAACAAAAATGTTTGTCCACAGCAGATGCCATTAGCAAGGGGAAATAAAAGCTTGTACCTCTGCATGGTGCTTAGGAATTACGCTCTCTTAAGTTGGTTACCAGCTGCATGATTTCTTCCTGGTCAGCAACCAAACTCAAGGATGTTCAAGGCCACATTCGATTTTGGAACCATCCCCAGAATCCACACTTTATGATGTTCGATTCTTCCTCACTGAGGAGCACATATTTGGGCACCACGTCTGACAGTCACATGTCAACATGCTGCACAGGTAGCTGGGCATACACACTACAAGCACAAATCGCTCTCTGCCAAAATCTGTAGCAAGTCCACTCTCTTTCTGTTGTTGCTTGCATAAGCTCAAAGTCACGCGATCTTATTCAAATGTTTAAAGTGCAATATATTTCAAATACATCTCTGCCATAACTACCAAGAGGGGGAGGCAGAGGTTGGAACAACAGGTCAACGGGCAACGTTCCAGAATCAAAAAGTTAGAATTTTGTCAAAACAGGATAAGTGGAAAAGGAGCACAAATAGTTAACATATTGAATTATTATTTCTTTAAAATATTCACTGAAGGCATATCCTACATTATTGGAGATAGTCCATTATTGGTTTAGTGACTGACAAACAAGTAGGATGTGACCCGTGAAGGGCTGATATCATCCTGAGAATTGATGGATGACAGAATAATTCCACTAAATTGAAAGTAAACCAATAAGGCTCATATTCACAAAGCAATTAAGTATGACAACTACAGCCTCAAGTTAATGAAAAAGAATTACATGGCAGAAACCTGAGGATCACCTATATAACTAGATAGAACTGGAGCCTTCATAGCTTCAGAAGTGCTAAATCCTGCCCATTAGCTTCTTTTTATAAAATGACACCCGACGTGGATGGTGGAAAGCAATATGATGGGTGGTCCTAGACTTTCAGAGATGAAGGTCTTCAAGAAACACTGTTAAGCAAGCTTAAAGTGGTGGGATTCAAGATAAAACCTGAAAATGGATGAAAAGTTAGCTGAAGGAAAGAAAGCAGCTGGTACTTGTTAGGAGAGTGATACAGAGGTGGAGAAATCCTTAGTGGAGTTTCCCAAGTGTTGGTGCAGGGCCCCTATTTTTTCTAATTTACAGAAAAGGCCTGGATTTAAAAACTCAAAATATAAATTGGCCAGATTGTAAACTAGAGACAGGGAAAGCAGTTAAGTCTGGTAAGGTTCCCAAGAAGCCATCAAAATAAGCTACATAACATTGTTACCTTTTAGGAGTCATGGCCCATTTGGGCAGTGGTATAGCCTACTGTATTTTGACAAATAAAAAAAGTGATACATTACGACGATGCCAACATTTCTAAATTGTGCCCTACAATGCACCATGGTGCAAAAAGTTTTTTTAAAATGAGAAAGCACAGTGAATCTCTGTAGGTTGGTGTCTGAAATGAGTCTAGTTCCGTCAGGTGTTAGATTTCAATTATTTGCTTAGTTCTCATCCTCCTTCATGTACTCCAAAAATATTGTCTTGCTGTACAATGGGTTGAGATGACCTGACAAGATGCAGCTTGCATCAAATTCACTTACATGGGTTTGAAACTTCATAAATTGAAGATCTCCAACTTCAAAGCAATTTCAATTTATGAGCATCTCTCATTTAAAGACAGTGCTAATCAATACCTGTTATTAAGTAAAATATTGGAGCATTTGATGTCGCGATGCAAAAAATTCTTCTTATGGCAGTAGTCCAGACCTTCCATTAGTTGTCTCATGAAGGATTTGATATGGTTTTCAGTGAAATGCACTAATCCTGATTCCAAGAGTCCCATTAAGTCATGGTCCATATATTCAAACACCAAATAAAATGCACCTATGAGAGACAAGTTGAAAACATTGTAAAATAACAAAGACAGATAAACTACACTCTTATGAGTCAGCTTTTATGGTGCCTTTAAAAAAAGAATTTGGTTACAGACTAGACATACTCGCAAAGGGGAAAGAAACGGCATCAAAAGCAAGTTTGCACTAGATGATTACATATATAGAGATTCAAGTGACACAGAAAAAGAAAGCTTAAGATAAATGTAAGATTCATAATTTAGCATTAAGATCCAAGCTGAAAAGAAAAATACAGACAACCGAGAAAGGAAATGAAAGGTACAAAGAATGTATATGAGAATAGATTAGCATGTAACATAAAATCTGCTATGGCAGATGAATTGAGCAGGTATTTTGCATCAGTCTTCACTATAGATGACACAAGTATATTCTTGAAATAACTATAAAAAAAACTATAAATAACTATAAATGGGAGGGAGAACGTATGAAAATCACCAAGGAAGTGGCATTGAGCAATTTGTTGGGTCTGCCAACTGACAAATCCCCAGGTCTAGATGGATTTCACCCTTAGGTCTTGAAAGAAGGGCGGCAAGATGGCACAGTAGCTAGCACTGCTGCCCAACAGCGCCAGGGACCCGGGTTTGATTCTGCCCTTGGATGACTATGTGGAGTTTGCACGTTCACCAGTGTCTGTAGGTTTCCTCCGGGTGATCTGGTTTCCTCAGTCAAAAGATGTGCAGATTAGGTGGATTGGTCATAATCAATGTGCAGCATTGCGGGGATGGGGCTGGGGAATGGGCCTAGGTAGAGTGCTCTTTTGGAGGGTTGATGCAGACTCTACCATGGCCTCCTTCTGCATGGTGGTGGTTCTATGGATAATGAGATAGTTGATGCATTGGTTGTAATTTTCCAAATTTCCCTAGATTCGGGGAAGATACCAGTAGATTGGAAGAGAGCAAATGTAATTCCTTTATTCAAAAAGGGAGACAGAATTTCATAGATAGAATTTTCATAGAATTTACAGTGCAGAAGGAGGCCATTCGGCCATCGAGTCTGCACCGGCTCTTGGAAAGAGCACCCTACCCAAGGTCAACACCTCCACCCTATCCCCATAACCCAGTAGCCCCACCCAACACTAAGGGCAATTTTGGACACTAAGGGCAATTTATCATGGCCAATCCACCTAACCTGCACATCTTTGGACTGCGGGAGGAAACCGGAGCACCCGGAGGAAACCCACGCACACACGGGATGTGCAGACTCCACACAGACAGTGACCCAAGCCGGAATCGAACCAGGGACCCTGGAGCTGTGAAGCAATTGTGCTATCCACAATGCTACCGTGCTGCCCACGGTAGAAAGCAGGAAACCTTAGGTTAGCTAGCCTAACATCTGCCATTAGAAAAATGTTAGACGCCATTATTAAAGATGTTACAGCAGGATTATTGAACAATTCAAGGGAATCTGTCACCTTATCCAAACTAGACATAAATGTGTTAGAAACTATTCAGGGAAGGTTTACGAAACTAACACCAGGAATGAGCGGGTTGTCTTATGAGGAAAGGTTGGAGAGGTTAGGTTTGTATCCACTGGAGTCTAGAAGGGTAAGAAGTGATTTGATCAAAACCGTTAAGATCCTGAGTGGTATTGACAGGGTGGATGTGGGGTGGATGTTTCCTCTCGTCAGAGAATCTATAACTGGGGGTCGTTTAAAAATATGGGGTCGCTCATTTAAGACAGAGATGAGGGAAAACAAATTATCTCAGAGGGTCATGAGTCTCTGGAACTTTCTTCCTCAAAAGGCAGTGTAAGCAGAATCTTTGAGTATTTTTATGCCAGAGATAGATAAGATTCTTGATTAACAAGGAGGTGAAAGGTATTTGAGGGTAGGCAGGAATGTGGGGTTGCGGTTAGCCATGATCTTATTGAATGGCAGAGCAGGCTTGGGGAAGGGACATAAAATGTAAGAGGGGACATAAAAGTCTCTTACAAATAATAAATAGTAAAATAGTCATCTAAAGCAAAAGTGGGGTTAATTAGGGACCAAAAAGGAGATGATTTTGTGGAAGCAAGAGCATGGCTGAGATACAAATGATTACCCTGCGGTCTTTGGTAATGATGGTGCCAATGTCTCAGTAAAGGAGAACATAGCAATGAATTTGGACAGGACAAAAATAGAGGAAGCACAAAAAAGGTCAGCAGCATATAAAATTCACCCGGTTCGGTGCACCCTACATTGCTGAGGGGAGGGTGGAAAGTGCAACAGCTCTAGTCACAATCTTCCAGTCGTTCTCAGATATGGGAATGTTGCCAGAGGCCTTGAGGATTGCAAATGTATTACCCATATCTATAAAGGGAAGGTGATAAACTAAAGGCCAATTAGCCTAACAGTGATGGTATGTAAACTTTGAGGCAATAATCCAAGAAAAAAATTAATTGTTACTTCATTAATTGAGTTAGTCAATCATGATATACTTGTAACAAATCAGTGCTGGTTACAAGAGTACGGTTGATCTTGCCTATACAAACTTTCAAAAGCTTTGATAAAGTATTGCACAATAGGCTTGTTTGAAAAATTGAAGCCTGTGGGATTAAAGGGGCAGTGACTCCATGGTTATGGAAATGTACACGGTACAGAAAATAGAGTGGAAACCAGTGTTTTTCAAACAGTAGGGAAGTCTGCAGCTGTGCACCCTCTCAGGGGTATTGGGACCACTACTCTTTTGAAATATATTAATGACCTGGGCTACAGCGTACAGGGCATAATTTCAAAGTTTTCAGATGATAACAAAATTGGAAATGTAGTAAGCAGTGAGGAAGATAGTACCAAATTTCAGGATGGCAGACCGAATAGCAGGCACATGAAATAAATGCAAAGTATGGAGGATTATATTTTGGAAGGAAGGGTTGAAGCAACATAAACTAAATGGTACAATTTTAAAAGGGGTAAAGGAACAGGGCTGTACATACACAAGTGTTTGAAAATGGCAAGGCAGGTTGAAACAGCTTTTAAAAAAGGCAGAAGGAGCCTGTTGCTTTATAAATGAAGACTGCGCACAAAAGGAAGCATGTTATGTTAAACCTTGATAAAACACTGGTCAGGCCCCTATTCTGGGCACCACATTTATGGAAGGATATCTTAGAAACGGTGCAGAGAAGGTTCACTGGAAAGTTACCAGGGAAGAAAGACTTCAATTACAGAGAATCTGGGTTTATTCATCTCATAGAAGAGGTGATTCAGGGGAGGTTTGATAGGTGTTCAAAGTCATGAAGGATTTTGATGGAAGAAAGAAGACTTGAGTGGCAGAATAATAGGTAACCAAAGGATAGAGATTTAAGGTGACTGTGAAAAAAAAGAGGCGACATGAGAGAAGAAAAAAAAATTACACAGCAAATTGTTATGATCTGGAATGCAATGGCTGAAAGATTCGTAGAAGCTAATGTAACAGTAACAAAGAAAAAGGGAATGGATAAATACTTTAGAAAAAAATGGAGGACTATGGGGAAAGAATATGGGAATGGGACTAATTGGGTAGCTCTTTCAAAGAGGCACGGGCATGGTGAATCGAATGCTCTTCTACTGTGTTGTATCATGACACAGTAACTCAAGAATTCCTTGCTATGGCTTGATATTCAAGTGGCTGTATGTATATTTGAAACCTACTACAAGTGGCCGATATCCTAAATAAACTACCTGTGGAGAAACACATCTCATTTATAAAAATTTAAAAAAGCAAATTCCTGAAATCAGAAGATAAACTTGCAAAGTAGCTTATTGCTACAATGGCATTGCATCAATCTATTTTAAACCCAGCATGAGACTCGTGCTGCATTCATTCAGATCAAATGCAATTGAAGGAATGTGGGCTTATGGGATCAGTCAGTATCCAACTGAACCAAAGAAAGTGGCATTAAAGACAGAAAGAAGCGAGTCTTGATCGATGTGATTTTTTTTGGATGGGAGGGTGGGTCAGTGATAGAACATACAGTGCAGAAGGAGGCCATTCGGCCCATCGAGTCTGCACCGATCCACTTAAGCCCTCACTTCCACCCTATCCCCATAATCCAATAACCCTTCCTAACCTTTTTGGACACTAAGGGCAATTTATCATGGCCAGTCCATCTAACTTGCACGTCTTTGGACTGTGGGAGGAAACCGGAGCACCCGGAGGAAACCCACGCAAACACGGGGAGAACGTGCAGACTCCGCACACAGTGACCCAGCGGGGAATCGAACCTGGGGCCCTGGCGCTGTGAAACCACAGTGCTAGCCACTTGTGCTACCATGCTGCCCAGGGACCACTGCTTTCTCATTATATATAAATATATATATTATATATATATATATATATATATATTATATATAAATATAGGACCACTGCTTTCTCATTATATATAAATATATATATATATATATATATATATATAAATATAGGACCACTGCTTTCTCATTATATATAAATGCCATCGATCTTTGCCGATTATACCGAACTTGGGTGGCTAACAAATGGGCATACTGAATTTAATACAAGTGCGATGTGATGCATTTTGACAGAAGAGATAGGGAGAGGTAATGCAGACTTAACAGACAAATCTGGAATTGACGTGCACTGATCTTTGGGAGAACATATTGAGATAATGGTTAGGAGAACTTTGGCTTCATAACTGAAAACGTCAAGAATACAAAAGCAGGGACTGGGACTGTACTCTTTGAAGCAAAGGAAATCGAAGGGAGATTTGATACAGGTGCACGAGATTATGACAGGCTTAGATATGACAGACCAGGAATAACTCTTCCCATCAGCTGATGGTACAAGGACTAGGGGACACAGATTTAAAATTTTGGGCAAGAGATGCAGGGATAATGTGAGGAGGAACATTTTTACACAGCGAGTGGCAATGACCTGGAACACACTGAACATGCAGGTGGTGAAAGTGGAAACAATCGATGATTTCAAAAAGAATTTCTATGCATGGTTGAAAGCAATAAACACACAGGGCTAAATGGATCAAGTGAGGAACTGGGGCTGCCTGGATTGCTCTGCGGGAAGCCAACATGAACTCAATGGACCAAAAAGCCTGCCTCTATGCCATAAATTACTAGGAATGATGGGGTTGGATTCAGTTTTAAGACAGTATTCCAACGAACCATACCAACCGGTCCCCCAAATATTTACAAATCCTAAACAATGAAAGTGCCAGATACCTTTATCCTTTTTAAAATCTAATGCATCTTCCTTGTCCGTTACAATTTCCTTCATGTTTATGATGCTGGAGTGGTGCAATTGCCGTAGTATCTTAATCTCTCGAATAGCAGTTATAGGGAAACCCTCCTTTTCATTATCCAAGCGGACTTTTTTTAAAGCAACCATGTCACCTGAAAACAAATGTAGAACAATTAGAAGATTAATCCATAAACTTTCAGCACAACCCCATCAAAGCACCAAGGTATTTTCTAATTTAAAACTGATAAGTTCAAAACTGGTGAGTAAATATGCAACATGTGCAAAGATTCTGCCCTCAATGCAATACTGCCCATTAAGCAAAAATTGCTGTTTTACAAAATTGATTTAATTTACTCTTGCTCAAGTTAATTCTTTCCCATCATTTTCTCCTCTCTAGTTTACTAACATACAATAGTGCATCTGGAGTAATGAATAGTTATGGTCGCAGGTTCGCATTCCAGAGCTTGCAAATTATAATTCCATGATGGCAAGCTGTGAAGCTGAATCCAATATATGTTCTTTTTTGGGCTGGTATCAGATAAACTGATAATAAAGCTTTCTGATTTTTTTGTAATAAAAGTCCAATGTCCACCCTGTGCTCCAGGAAAGTGAATCTTTGACTACCGAAGGCTCTTTATGACTCAGTTCATATGATTGACGGTCAGTTATGACTGGGGATGAACAATAAATGCGGCCAAGTCAGTAGTGCCAACATCCTATAAACAGGCGTTTTTAAAACCTAACAAACAGCAGTCATTGTAATTTGGCACATATACAGGTGAATATGGCAAAGAGTAAAGTTGTATGCTTGTAATTGGGTTATCCTACCAAGACCGTAGGAATTATCCATTGGCTTAGCAATAATATTCACACTGGAGTCAGGAGAAGGAACTGAGCTGCACTCCAGACAGCCCCAGCAGGTGGAGTGTAAAATCTGTCTAAATACAGGGTTGTACACATCTGCATGGAGTGGCCAAAGGTTTTATGGTAGAATTCCCAAAACCCAGAGAAACTGGTGTAGCTATGGGTACCCACATGGGCCCAAGTTATGCCCATCTTTTTGTGGGGTGTGTGGAACATTCCTTATTCCAGTCCTTCTCTGTCCCACTCTCACAACATTTATTCTGTTGCATTGATAACTGTAACGGTGTCACTTCTTACCCTCATCGAGACCTGGCAAAATTGATCAATTTTGCTTCCAATTTCTGCCCTTCGCTCCCTTCCTTGATCTCTCTATTTACATTTCTGGTGATAAAAGACATAGGAACAGGGGTCGTTCAATCAACCCCTCGGGCCTGCTCCGCCATTCAATGATATCATAGAATTTAGAGTGCAGAAGGAGGCCATTCGGCCCATCGAGTCTGCACCGGCTCTTGGAAAGAGCACCCTACCCAAGGTCAACACCTCCACCCTATCCCCATAACCCAGTAACCCCACCCAACACTAAGGGCAATTTTGGACACTGAGGGCAATTTATCATGGCCAATCCACCTAACCTGCACATCTTTGGACTGTGGGAGGAAACCGGAGCACCCGGAGGAAACCCACGCACACACAGGGAGGATGTGCAGACTCCACACAGACAGTGACCCAAGCCGGAATCGAACCTGGGACCCTTAAGCTGTTAAGCGATTGTGCTATCCACAATGCTACCGTGCTGCCCCTGCTATCACGGTGATCTGTGGCCTAACGCGATATAGCTGCCTTTGGCCCATATTCCTTTGGTGAACAAAAAATTATCTATCTCAGATTTAAAATTAACAACTGATCTAGCATCAAATGCCATTTGTGGAAAAGAGTTCCAAACCTCTCCCAACCTTTGTGTGTCAAAGTGCTTCCTAACATCTCTCCTGAATGGTCTGGCCCTAATTTTTAGACGATGCCCCTGGTTCTAGAATCTTTAAAAAATAAATTTAGAGTACCCAATTAATTTTCTTCCAATTAAGGGGCAATTTAGCATGGCCAATCCACTTAACCAGCACATCTTTGTGTTGTGGTGGTGAAACCCACGCAGACAAGGGGAGAATGTGCAAACTCCACACGGACAGTGACCCAGGGCCGGGATTCGAACCCAGGTAGCGCCGTAGTCCCAGTGCAAACCACTGCGCCACCATGCTGCCTTGGTTCTAGAATCTTTAACCAGTGGAAACAATTTATCTTTATCGACTCTTTTCCTGTTAATATCTTGAAAACTTTGGTCAGATCACCCTTTAACCTCCTGAATTCTGAGAAAATAAGCCTAATTTGTATAATCGTTCCTCATAATCTCTCCTGAAGTCCAGGCATCATTCTTGTAAACCTACGTTGCACTCCCGCCAAGGCCAAAATATCCTTCCTAAGGTGTGGTGCCCAGATCTGCTCATAGTACTCCAAGTGGGGTCTAACCAGGGTTTTTGTAAAGCTTTAGCATAACCTCTGCATCCTTATACTCCAGTCCTCCAAAGGCCAGCACTCCATTAACATTCTTGATTACTTTCTGCACTGGAATTTGTGGAATTTTAAAGATCTATCCACCTGAACCCTCAGGTGACATCCACTGAATTTAGCTTCATACTATAACCGGATCTATACTTTTTTGGTCAAAAATGGATAACCTCCCACTTGCTTACATTCGTAATTTAATGTCATCATCTACACTGTCTACAATGCCACCCAAGGGCAGCAGGTTGTGCAATGGTTAACACTGCATCAGGGCGCCGAGGATCCGGGTTCAATCAGCAATTTGCCCTCAATTCCACCTTAGTTAACAGTCTCTTATGTGTGACTTTACCAAATGCCTTCTGGAAGTCCATATAAAAAGCATCCATTGACATTTCCCATGTCCACTACCTTAATAATAATAATCGCTTATTGTCACAAGTAGCCTTCAAAGAAGTTACTGTGAAAAGCCCCTAGTCGTCACATTCCAGCGCCTGTTCGTGGTGGCCGGTACGGGAATTGAACCCGTGCTGCTGGCATTGTACTGCATTACAAGTCAGCTGTTTAGCCCACTGTTAAACCAGCCCCTGACCCGTAGCCACCTCTTTAAAAAAATTCAATGAGGTTTGTCAGGCATGACCTACCTGTCATGAATCTATGCTGGCCCTCGTATTCGAGGTGTTCAGTTACCCTGTCCTTGATTATAGACTCCAAAAATGTCCCCACCACAGATAGGCTAACTGGTCTGTAATTCCCTGGATTTCCTCTTTCGCCCTTCTTTAAAAGCAGAGTGAAGTGAGCAATTTTCCAATCCAGAGGGACAACTCCTGAGTTTAAGGAACTCTGAAGGATTATAGTTAGGACATCCATAGTGTACTACCCTACTTCCTTACAGACCCTCAGGAGGGAAGCTGTTAGGTCCTGGAGATTTGGCACTATTTAGTTCCATTAATTTCCTCATTATCAATATTTTGATTGTGTTAATTTTATTTAGACCTTGCCCATGATCTACTATTAATTTTTTTGAGACTTCGCAAGCTATCGTTTTCTACTTTAAATACTGAGGCAAAGTAACTATTCAACATGTATGCCATGTCCCCATAGTCACTGACAATATCTCCATTTTCAGTCTTTAACAGGCCAACATTACTTCTGACCACCCACTTTCCCTTTAAGTAACTATAAACATTTGTGTTGATTTTTATGCCCCTTGCAAGCTTCCTTTCATAATCCCTTTTAGTAGCTCTCATAAGCTGCTATATGGCCCTTTGGTGGTCTTTGCATCTTTCCCATTTGGTAGATCTTTACTGTTTTTTGCAAGTTCTTTCTTTTAGTTTTATACTGTCCCTCATTCTCTTTTGCTGTTGTCCTTGGCTGTTTATTCTGTGAAGTGGAGCTTTTCTCTCTCAGGGGTATGAACTGGTTGTGTGTTGCATTAAAATGCTCCTTTAAACATCTTCCACTGTTCTTCAGTTGTTTTACCGATTAGCAGATTTTCCTAGTTTACTGTGGAAGGTCTCCGTCTCATCTCATTAAATTCGGCATCACCTAAATCTAAAGTTCTAGTCGCTGATTTGTGCTTTTCACTTTCAAACATTACATTGAACTTGATCATGTTATGATCACCATTTGATAAATGTTCACTCACGATTAGGTTACTAATTAAATCCGGCTCATTACACATTACTAAATCCAATATTGCTTGTCCCTGGTTGCATCCAGGATATATTGATGTATTAATTATTCTTAACACACTGCAGAAATTCACTACCTTTCTGACAGGTGTTTGACTGCCTCTCCCAATCTATGTTAAAATTAAAATCGTCCATGAATACTATGCCTTTGCGACACACTTGCCCAATTTCTGAATTTATACAATCTAGTACTTCCAAGCTGCTGGCAGGGGGTCTATACACAACACCTATCATTTTCCCTATCCGTCCTGTAAACCTTCTAACCTGGTATATTAAGTTCCCAGTCCTGACCATCCCACAGCCATGTCTCACTAATGGCTACTATATCATAATCTCCAATTTGAATTTGTGTCTGCAGCTCATTTAGTTTATTCCTTACACTCCGTGCATTTGTATATAGAACTCTTATGTGGCCATACACTTTAACCTGTCCCTCAGTGCTGATGCTTTATTCAACGTATACTATTTCTCTCTTCTGGTTTAATCAATATATGGTGCTGCCATTCCTGACTGCTTCTTTACTCTCAGTCCTGTGACTTGTTTTTGAAACTGTGACTGACCTCCAATATTCATTGCAAGCCCATTCACTCCCATAGTACACCTCCTCACACACGGCTCCATTCCAGTTTCTCCATCTCCGCTACATCTGTTCTGATGATGCCACCGTTGAAAACCGGGCTTCTGACGTGTCTGCCTTAACAGAGAATCCCTACCCCAACCACACCAGTGGTCAACAGGTCACTCAACTGTGTCTCTGGCATGTTGCCACCACGAAACACATCTTCCCCATATCCACCGTCAGCATTCCACAAGGACCGGTTCCTCCATGACACATTGGCCCACTCTTACATCACCCCCAACTCCTCATCCCCTTCCCACGACAACCTCCCTTGCAATTGTAGGTCCTCTTCATGGTTCCCCAAACACATCTTTCTGGAGAAGCAACATTTCACTTGCACCTCCTTTAATTTGGTCTACTGTATTTACTATTCCCAATGCAGCCCCCTATACACTGGGGAGACTAAACACAGACTGGGTGACCACTTTGTGGAACACTTTTGCTCAGTCCGCAAGCATGACGCCAACCTCTCTGTAGCTTGCCATTTCAACCTGGTATCTTGTTCTTATGGACACATGTCCGCCCTTGGCCTGCTGCAATGTTCCAGTGAAGATCAATGCAAACTGGAGGAGCAGCAGCACTTCATCTTCCGATTCGGCTCATTATAGCCCCCGGTACTAAGCACCGAGTTCAACAACTTCAGGTTAGGATCTTTCTCCTCCACCTTGACCCCTTTTCTCTATTCCAAAAAATGTTTTGTCCCAATGCAAAGGACTATTTATCCTTGGTCGCAGTACACCTAGCAGAGATTATTCTAAAGATAAAAACTGTGAGATGGCAATAGGAAACTACTCTTCCACTTACTAAGTGGTTCAAGAATTTTTACATGAGAGACTTGGGACTGCCTCGAGGTAAAATTCACCAGGCAGATGGACCAAAATTGACAATTTTTAGGTATGGTTTACATTTCATTTGTAAGAAATGACCGGATGAACCAGCAAACTATTTTGTTCTTATAATAAAATTGTATCAATAAACATGCGGTAATATTACCTCTCAAGGCAAATCAAACATGTTCCTTCCAACAAAAATTGACATTCTAAAGTCTGCCTTTAGTCACAGATCTTAAAGTCAGAACCAGAACAACTGAGTCATATGAAAGCATGACACCAAGATGTCCATTATTTCTTGGAAACTAAACGTAAATCAGTATTTTTGACAGTCTTGATCCATTTGTCCATTGCCCCAAAGTAAGTAAAGAATGTTAAGAGAGAACACGGTTAAGTTAAATAAAAGTCGAGCAACATTAAGTTAATTTACACACTTCATTACAGGACTATGACTGCTGTAGTATTGAACACAGTCAATGGTAAAGAATAAATGTTTACATGGAGCAGTGTGTTAAACTGACAATAGGTGAAAACGACTTGTAGACTGATTAATGTGTTATGCACAATAACTACTTCTTTCCACAGACCATCACCTGTTATATGTTACTAAGCAGATGCAAAGAATCAGAAAAAAAGGCTGAATTACTTTTTAAGGTGCACAGTAATACAAAAAGAAATCTAAAAATCAGAAACCGGAGAAAAAGTGATACAGAAGGACTGATTGCCTCTCACTCGGATAGACATGGAAAACTCAGTACATACAAAAACACAAAACATCACTCCTTGGTACACTGAAAAAACACAGAACCAAAGCAGTAAAAGTATTAATCAAGCCTACTGGACTCTTGCTTTTAAATCCTCTAAATATAGATGGACTAGTAAAAAAGTGTAAACTAACACCAGTGTCATTTATATAACATGTACAAACATGGGGCAATATAGGCAGTCCCAAAATTGTGCTGTACAGTTATACGAATTGGTTTGCATCTTCTTACGCTAACATAGCAAGTTCCAGGTTTTGTACATATCAACAAGATGAAGAAATACAGATCAAAACAGGACCTGTCTTTCAATCTGTGCCACATTTGCAATCTGCCTGCTGCAGAATGGAACTGGCCGAGGCCTCAGGATAGTTTTGCATGCTGCTCTCTTGTCTATGTATGAGAAGGCCAGAATGGAAGAATGACCATGGAGAGATACAGCTGTAGGTACTGGCAGAGAGGAAAATGAAATGTTCAAGCTTGTAACATTCAAGGTCAAAATGCTTATGAATGACTTCTTGGACAGTACTATGTAACATAGGATGGAGTGGAACAGAATACTACGCTAACCACTATAAAAATTAAACAAAAAAGTGCTAACTGATCTTTACATGAACAGAATAAAACCAAGCTACTGCAGATGCTGTAAATTTAAATTAAAACAGAAAAGTGCTGGAAACCGTCAGCAGTTCAGGGAGCATTTTTGAAAAGGTGTAGGGGTGGGTTGAAGCTCCAGGTTGACGACAAATGGTCAGTGACTTGAAATATTAACCCTGTTTCCTTCCTTCATAAGAACATTCTCATTTTAAAAACATAATTTAAAATTTTAGTAAATGAACCACTGCAAAGACTATCCTTTTACCTGCATCTTTATCCTTAGCTTTGTAGACTTGTCCATAAGTTCCTTCCCCGATTATTCCAATTATGTCAAATTTGTCAACACAGCGTTTACCCCAGTCAATTTCTGTTATGACAGTCTCACCATGTCGAGGACCACAGATTCTGAAAATAAAACATTTCAGTTACAAACTTCAACGTGACTGTAAGCCAACGAGCAGACAATTGGGTAACACTAGTCGAATGGAAGTAATGCTGCAAGTCAGGATAGTTAAAAACAATTAGCCGATTGATACAGAACAGTAGATTAAATAACTCAGCTGGTCATTTGGCACACTAGCATCTCTCTCTTCCTCTTCCCCAGTCACATGCCCTGTGGGTGACTAATGCACCTTTCTCCCTTGTATTTCTCTCTCTCATTCTTTCATTTCTATATCTTTCCAATACATTTTTCTTTCCTTTCATTCAAACTTGTTATTTTTCTATTTCCATTTCACTTGTCCTCTCTGTAACTGATGAGAGAGGAAATAGTATCAGGTGAAAACACAACAGTAGGTGGAAGAAACAAACGCATCAGTGTGCAGATGCATGGACAGGAAAGCTGGAGCGGACTGCCATTTCTGAGGTGGGAAGTGATGCAAGCAACAATATCCTGGGGCTGAGTCCAAGAGTTTATTTGGTTGGGGGTAAAAAAGCAAGTCCTCCAGATCAGCTAAAAGCATTTGCTTGTTTAAAAATGAAAATCAGTACAAATAGCGGATTTCCTGATGAATTAGTGGGAAGTTATATTAAAACAATCCATGGATAGCTGTACCAGCTTTGTCAGGAGTGTACAGAAATGGCCTGCAGCTCCAGCTTCCAGCAGCACTCCTCTCCTTCTTCAGAGTTGTGGATTCCTAGCACAACTCTCGACTGAAAGTGGAAGCACCTCAATCCAGTCCACTCCTGTGAACAACAATGGCAGATTTCCTTTTTAATTGCTAGAAACCTAACAGTAGACCAGTTGTTCCAATCAGTAGAAGTCATCAAAAGGCAAAGTTTCATAGCTCAGGTGGGATCAGAAAGTTACATTTAGGCCTGCAGCTGGAGTTCCCAGCTCTAAGAAATAAGCTATCTGGCCAAGGCGACCGGTTAAGCTTTCAACCCTTTTCATATCAAGTATTTTCCCCTGACTGAATTTCAGAATGTCGAGTGACATCCATCAATATACCTCTCATACCTTATTTAACCCGTTTTAATATCGGCTTTATTCATGTCAAACATGGTCTGCTACATCAGATGTATAATTGCTAATATATTGGACTCAACATCTCTTGAACACAAATGGTTCCCACACTAAAATTATTATTGCCTTAAATATGTTTATATTTATTATTTAGAAGATTAAGCTTTATAGTTTAAGCTTTAAATATATTTCATAATTTAAAAAACTCCTGACCATCTTTCACCAAACGCAAAAGTGCAAGGGAGTGAACTTAAATTGGAGATACGGCTCTGCAACAGGACATGAATACGCTCACCAAATATTCAGAGGCAGAGGATTGAAATGTACTGGAAATGTGTAAATGATTTGTGAGTACGTTTCATAATCAAATGTGGAAACGTGTCTGCAGAGTTAATGAAACTCTGGAGTGGGTAAAAGAAAACAATTATTAAACCAGATTTATGGGGAAGTAAACATGAGATAACTTATGCTAAAATGCCAAAATAATTTGAAGTGGAGAGAGGAGAAGATTTCCCAATACTGTAGCTATTCACAGAATTTGTTGGTATAATCATGGACTATAAATGTGACAAAGGGAATCAACAAGAGCAGTCTGGTCGGAAGAATGAAGAAGCTGAACATTATTTAAATGGAGAAAGGCTGCAGAAAGCTGCAGCACAAGAGGGATTTGGAGGCCCCCGTGCATAAATCACAAAATGCTAGCATGCAAGTTCAGCAGGTAATAGGGAAGGAAAATGGAATGTTGGCCTTTATTTCAAAGGAAATGGGAGTGTAAGAATCATGGGAAATCTTGCTAAAACTATGCAAGACACTAGTTAGAACACACCTGAAATACTGTGAACAGTTTTCATCTCCTTGTCCAAGGAAAGATATACTGGCCTTGGAGGCAGCCCAGAGCAGGTTCAGTATGTTGATCCTGCTTGCGAAGGGATTTTCTTATGCGGAGAGGTGGAGTAGGTTGGGCCTATACTCATTGCAGTTTAGAAGAATGAGGGACTTGATAGGATAGATGCTGAGTGGTTGTTTCCCTTTGTGGGAGAGTCGAGAACCAGACGATATAATCTCAGAGTAAGGGGACGCCAATTTAAGACATAGACGAGGAATTTCTTCTCTCAGAGGGTAGTGAATCTGTGGAATTATTTACAGCAGAAGGCTGTAGAGGGTGGGTTAAGTATGTTCAAGACTGAAAGACAGATTTTTAGTCAGTGAGGGAATGAAGGGTTATGGAAATAAGGTGCCCAATCATCTTCAGCTGCTTCATCAATTACCTTCCTTTCATCATAAGACCAGAGATGGGGATGTCTGCTGATGATTGCATAATGTTCAAGAACATTAGCGACTCCTCAGATACTGAAGCAATCCATGTCCAAAAGGAGCAAGACCCGGAAAGATCCAGGCTTGGGCTGACACATAACGTTTGAGCCACACAAGTGCCAGGCAATGGTCATCTCCAAGAGAGTCTAATCATCACCCCCTTGAGATTAGAACTCTTGAATCCCCCACTATCAACATCCTAGGGCTTACCATTGATCAGAAACTGAACTTCCTCCACCACCAACACACAGTAGCAGCAGTGCGTACCATCTACAAGATGCACTGACCAAGGCTCCTAAGACAGCACCTTCCAAACTTACGACCACTACCATCTGGAAGGGCAGGTGGTACATAGGAACACCATCACCTGCAAGTTCGCCTCCAGATCACTCACCATCATGACTTGGGACATATCTTGCCGTTCCTTTAGTATCACTGGGGAAAAATACTGGAACTCCCTCCCTAACAGCGCTGTGTGTACACCTACACCACAGGGACTACAATGGTTCAAGAAGGCAGCTCACCACCACCTTCTCAAAGGCAATTAAGAATGGGCAATAAAGCACTCAACACCCTGCATAAGAGGTGGCAGGAGAGGCTGGAAGACCTAGAAAACAGGTCCAGGAGTCAAAACCTGCGCATTCTGGGCCTACACGAGGGTGCGGAGGGGTCGGACGCGAACGCATTCGTGACCACGTTGCTGGGGACCCTGATGGGGTCAGGAGCATTTCCTCGGCCACTGGTACAGAGTCCTTGCAAGGAAGCCCAAAACAAATGAACCGCCGAGGGCCATGGTAGTACGGTTCCACCGCTTCTCAGATAAGGAACGAGTCCTGCGATGGGCTAAAAAGGAGCGGAGCAGCAGGTGGGAGAACAGCGTAATCTGCATTTTCCAGGACCTGCGAGCAGAACTGGCCAAGAGGTGTGCTGGATTCAACCGTGCGAAGGCAGCCCTCCACAGCAAAGGGGTGAAGTTTGGGCTGTTGCATCCGTGAGGCTGTGGGTCACGTATCAAGATCGCCACCATTACTTTGATACACCGGACGAGGCGTGGAACTTTATCAAGCAAGAAAAATTGGACTCGACCTAAAGGACACTGGGACGTTACTCTGGTGGGGTTGTTAATTGCCGGGTAGCTGGAGGGAACGACATTATGTTGTTCCTTCTTATTTTTGTTTGTTCCCTGTTTCTTTGGCCATGTTTTGGGCTTTTGTAGAGCTCGGCCGCAGAGGGAGTAGAGGGGCCCTACACGTAGGGCGGCTCTCCTGGCAGCTGAAGCCGTTTCTTTTGAGGGGCCGGGTTTGAGCCCGGGGTTTGTTGTTCATTTTGTTTGGGGGGGAGGGATGTTCTTTGGTGGCCGGTGAAGCAGATAAGGTGGGCTTTTCACAGGGAGGGAGGGGCCCGAAAAATGAGACATCTGAATAATCGGAGACAGAGGCGGGAGCGGCCGGGGTCAGCTGACTCACGGAAGCGTAACGGGGGGGAGAGCCAGTGTCAAGCGGGTGCTTGACTTGGGGATTTGGGATCACGGGGCTGTGCTGGGGGGGGGCTGCTTTGCTGACAGAAAAGGAGCCAACATGGGGGAAACAGAAGGAGAGTCGGGGGGCGGGACCTCCAATGGGAGGGCTCGAGTAAGCGGGGGACGCGGGTTCGTGGCTGGCCGAAAAAGGGAGACGGCTAGTCGGCAGGGGGGGGCTAGCCCCCCATCCAAGCTGATCACGTGGAATGTGCGGGGCCTGAATGGGACGGTCAAAAGGGCTCACGTGTTCTCACACCTAAAGGGGTTTAAAGGCAGACGTAGCCATGCTACAGGAGACGCACCTAAAACTTGCAGACCAAACAAGATTGAGAAAAGGGTGGGTGGGTCAGGTGTTCCATTCGGGGCTGGATTCAAAGACCAGAGGAGTAGCAATCCTGGTCAGCAAACGGGTGGCTTTTGAGGCAGGGAATATTGTGGCTGACAAGGGGGGCAGAGACATAATGGTTAGCAGAAAGCTGCAGGGGACTCTGGTGGTGCTAGTGAACGTTTACGCCCCGAACTGGAACGACATGGAATTCATGAGACGCATGTTGGGTAAAATTCCGTACTTAAATCTGATTATGCGGAGTGACTTTAACACAGTTATAGACCCTGTATTGGACCGGTCAAACCCCAGGTCGGGGAAGCGACCAGCGGCGGCTAAAGAACTGAGGGTATTCATGGATCAGGTGGGGGGGCGTAGGCCAGTGGAGATTCGCCCGACCGAGGGCAAAGGAGTTCCCTTTCTTTTCCCAAGTCCACAAAGTTTACTCCCGTATAGACTTCTTTGTGATGAGCAGGGCGTTAATCCCTAGGGTGGAGGGGACCGAATACTCGGTCATTGCAGTCTCCGATCATGCTCCACACTGGGTGGATTTGCGTCTTGGAGAGGAGAGAGGTCAGCCCCACTATGGAGGCTAGATGTGGGGCTGCTAGCAGACGACGAGGTTTGTGGGCGGATAAGGAGGAACATTAAAAATTACCTGGAAACTAATGATACGGGGGAGGTAGCGGCGTCCACGGTGTGGGAGGCCCTGAAGGCAGTTATCAGATGGGAGTTAATCTCTATCAGATCCCATAGAGAGAAGAAAGAAAGAGCAGAGATAACGGCTAGTAAAGGAGATACTCAGAGTAGACAGGAGTTGCGCGGAGACTTCCGAGACGGGGCTACTGAAAGAGCACCGGAGGCTGCAGGCGGAATTCGACCTGCTGACCGCTGGGAAGGCAGTAGCACAGCTGAGGAAGGCCAAAGGGGCTGTCAACGAATACGGGGAGAAAGCGAGGAGAATGTTGGCGCACCAACTTCTCAAGAGGGAGGCAGCCAGGGAAATTGGAGAAGTACGGGATAAGGAGGGGAACACGGTCATGGACCCAGAGGGGGTGAACAAAGTCTTTAGGGTGTTTTACGGTAAATTGTATGAGTCAGTACCCCCCACCGGGAGGGGAAGGGATGAAGCAATTCATGGACCAGCTGAGGTTCCCAAAGGTGGAAGAGGATCTGGTGGAGGGACTGGGGGCCCCGATAGAGCTGGAGGAGATGGTAAAGGGGCTAGGGAACATGCAGTCGGGCAAGGCCCCGGGGCTACCCTGTAGAATTCTACAAGAAATCTTCGGAGCTGCTGTGCCCACTCCTGCTAAGGACCTTTAATGAGGCCAAAGGGAGAGGGACCCTCCCCCCAACAATGTCACAGGCTTCGATTTCACTCATCCTCAAACGAGAGAAAGATCCGCTACAGTGTGGATCATATAGACCGATATCGCTCCTGAACGTGGACGCCAAACTGCTGGCCAAGATCTTGGCTGCTAGAATTGAGGACTGTGTCCCTCGGTGATAAGGGAGGATCAGACAGGCTTCGTCAAGGGCAGGCAATTGAACTCCAATGTACGGAGGTTCCTAAACATCATCATGATGCCCTCAGAGGGAGGGGAGGCAGAAGTAGTGATGGCGTTGGACGCAGAGAAAGCCTTTGACCGGGTGGAATGGGAGTGTCTGTGGGAAGCACTAAGAAGGTTCGGATTCGGTGAGGGGTTCATAGGTTGGGTCCAGCTTCTCTGCCAGGCCCCCGTGGCAAGTGTGTGCACCAACAGGGTGAGGTCGGAATACTTTAGCCTCCACCGGGGGACGAGGCAGGGGTGCCCCCTCTCCCCGTTATTATTCGCCCTTACGATAGAGCCGCTGGCTATTGCGCTGCGGACTTCAAAGAACTGGCAGGGGTTGGTTCGTGGGGAGGAACATCGGATCTCGCTTTATGTGGATGATCTGCTCCTGTACATCTCGGACCCACTAGAGGGGATGGGGGAGGTCATGCAGATTCTGAGGGACTTTGGCAATTTCTCGGGGTACAAACTATCGAGAAGAAAAGTGAGATGTTCGTGATCCAAGCTAAGGGGCAGGAAAAGAGACTGGGAGAGCTTCCGCTGAAGATGATCGAGAAGAGCTTTCGGTACCGAGGGATACAGGTGGCTCGAAAGTGGGATGCCCTCTGCAAGCTTAATCTAGCTGGTAGAGCAGATGGAGGGGGACTTCAAAAGGTGGGACATGCTCCCGCTACCTCCAGCGGGGAAGGTGCAGATCGTTAAGATGACGGTTCTCCCCAGATTTCTGTTCGTCTTCCAGTGCCTTCCTATCTTTATCCCCAAGTCCTTCTTTAAAGCAGGTGAACAAGATCATCTCGGGATTTGTATGGGCAAATAAGACCCCGCGAGTGTTAGAGGCGGCCCCATGCAAAGGTACCAGCCTTGGGGCACTTGTAACGGCACCTCTGCCTTTCTAGCCAGCCCGCCTCCTCCAGTCCGGTGGTGGTGGCGGCTTTAAAGATCTGGGGTCAGTGGAGAAGACACAGGGGGGTGGAGGGAGCCTCAGTTTGGACCCCGATACGCAACAATCACAGATTTGTCCCGGGCAAGATAGACGGAGGGTTTCAAAGCTGGCATAGGGCAGGCATTAAAAGGATGGGGGACCTGTTCATAGGCAGGACCTTTCCCAGCCTGAAAACGCTTGAAGAGAAATTCAGTTTGCCCCCTGGAAATGCTTTCAGATACCTTCAGGTACACGCCTTTCTCAAAAAACAGGGGGTGTCATTTCCGCTCTTACTCCCACATAGGATACAGGATAGGGTGGTCTCCGGCACCTGGGTAGGGGAGGGGAAGGTGTCGGACATCTACCAGGAACTTCAGGAGGCGGAGGAAGCCCCAGTGGAGGAACTTAAGGGCAAATGGGAGGAGGAGCTAGGCAGGGAGCTGGATGCGGGCCTGTGGGCGAACGCCCTAAACAGGGTCAATTCCTCTTCTTCATGTGCCAGGCTTAGCTTAATCCAGTTTAAGGTAGTCCACCGGGCACACATGACGGCAACCAGGATGAGCAAGCTCTTTGGGGTTGTGGATAAATGTGCGAGGTGTGCGGGAAGCCATATGTTCTGGGCATGCCCGTCTCTTAAGGAATTCTGGCAGGGATTTGCTAAGGCAATGTCCAAGATCTTGGCCACGCGGGTAGCGATCTTTGGTGTGTCAGACGATCCGGGAGTTCAGGAAGCGAAAGAGGCCGACGTATTGGTCTTTGCCTCCCTGGTAGCCCTGAGACGGATCCTTTTAATGTGGAGGGACTCAAAGCCCCCGGGGGTAGAGACCTGGATTGGTGACATGACTGGGTTTCTCAGTCTCGAGAAAATAAAGTTTGCCTTGAGAGGGTCCATGACGGGTTTCTCTTGGAGGTGGCAGCCATTCCTCGACTTTCTAGGAGAGCAGTAAAGGTCAGCAGCAGCATCCGGGGGGGGAGGGGGGGGGGGGGGTTAACATTTATTTTGTTTTGTTAAATGTTGCGAACGGTTATGCAAAAATGATGTTTTGATAAAAATTTGAAATAAAATATTTTTTAAAAAAAGAATGGGCAATAAATGCTGGCCTACCCAGCGACGCCCATATCCCGTAAATCGGTTTGAAAAAACCCATCCAGAACAAAGCTACCCACTTTATGGACACCCCATCCATTACCTTCAACACTGACTATTTCCTCCACCACCAATGCAGTGGCAGAAGTGTGTGCCATGTACAAGACGTACTGCAGGAACTCACAAAGGTCCTTCGACAGCATCTTCCAAACCCACAACCTCCACCACTTAAAAGGACACAGGTGGCATATGCATGGGAACATTACCACCTGCAAGTTCCCTTCAAAATCAAAGCATGGATTTCCTTCGGGTGCTCCGGTTTCCTCCCACAGGTCCCGAGAGACGCGCTCTTCGGTAATTTGGACATTCTGAATTCTCCCTCTGTGTACCCGAACAGACGCCCGAGTGTAGCGACTAGGGGATTTTCACAGTAACTTTATTGTTGTGTTAATGCAAGCCTACTTATGATAATAAAGATTATTATTATTAAATCACGCACCATCCTGACTTGGAACTACACTGGTGTACATTCACTGCCACTGGCTCAAAACCATAGAATCCCTATAGTGCAGGAGACCAGTCGGCCCAACGGGTCTGCACCGATCCTCTGAAAGAGCACCCTATCTCGGCCCACACCGCACCCTATCCCCCAAACCCCGTAACCCCACCTAACCTTTTGAACACTAAGGGACAATTTAGCATGGCTAATCCACCTAACCTGTACATCTTTGGACTATGGGAGGAAAGCGGGGTACCTAGAGGAAACCCATGCAGACACGGTGAGAATGTACTAACTCCACATAGCCACCCAAGGCTGCAATTGAACCCGGGTCCCTAGTGCTGTGAGGTAGCAGTGCTAACCACTGTACCACCCCTCCGCCCCAAATCTTGGAATTCACTTCTTAACAGCACTGTAGGTGTACCTACGCCACATGGACTACAGCGGTCCACGTTGGTGGTTCATCACCACCTTTTTAAGGGCAATTAGGGGAGGGCAATAAATGCTGGTCAAGCCTGTGACACTCAATACCGTGGTGTAGGTACACCCACAATGCCAGATGGGAGAACTTATAGATAGATGGTGGCATTCTCACCCATCCACTACCCTTGTCTTTTTAGTCGGTAGTGCTCACGGAAGATGCTTTCAAAGGAGCCTTAGTGAGCTGCTGCATTGCATTTTGTATATGGTACACACTGCTGCCACTGTGTTGGTGGTGGAGGGATTGAATGTTTAACATGGTGGATGGGGGTGCTGATCAAGCAGGCTTTTAATTTTGGATTGTGTCAACCCTCTTGAGTGTTGGAGCCTCACTCATTAAGACAGGTGGAGAGTATTCCATCACACTCTTGACTTGTACCTTGTAGATGGCAGACAGGCTTTGGAAGCCAAAGAAATCCAGGCCTCTAATCTGCATTTGCACTCAGTATATTTATATGGTTATTTCTGCTACGTTTCTGGTCAATGGTAACTCTAAGTATACTGATGGTGGGGGATTTAGCAATGGTATTGCTGTTGAATGTCACGGGAAGATGGTTAGATTCTCTTTTGTTGGGGACAGTCATTGACTGCCACTTGAATGGTCTGAATGTTGTCAAGGCACTGCTGCAGTATCTGAGTCCTACATCTCAAACTCTGATGATCTGGTTGACTTTTCCAAGTTTTGCCAAGTAACTCAGCAGGTCAATTCTCGAACCACAGGTCTTCAGGTAGAAAGGGTGGGCATTTTCCCAGAGTACGAGTTTCTCAAGCCAGGGTTCTACCTCCTCTCCTTCCTCTTTTGTTGCTTCTCTGCAGCAGAATTCATGTGGTCAGTTTTTGACTGTTAAGCTTGTTGGGTGAGGCAATGTCACATGGTGTGGTGTATAGCAAGTACCAATGTCAATATTTCCCCTTTTCAAAGAACCTTCTTAAAAATATTCTCTCTGCCCCCATGAGATTAAATACCATCCTTAGTTTGTGTTGATGAAAAGAGGATCTGCTTCAGAAGTCGATTATTTAGGATATGGAAACAGTGTCAAGACTAGCGGAGTTGATTTCACATGATCATGGTTCTGATGCTGGGGAAATTGGCTTTGATGAGGATGCTGGAGTCTATTCACCTGTCTTCCCACTTGATTTCAGAGACACCATTGGTGGAAATTCTCCACTCCCTGGAGGTGCAAACGTCTCCACCTCAATAATAGCGGAGGTCTTGGTGATTTTGTGGGCAGCGGGGAAGGAGAGAGAGGTTGCTGATTAAAGGCTTTGGTCTTGTTGATGTTGAGCGAAAAACGAAGCCTTTTTTATGTGGAGTTAGAGGTTGAGGGTGGTCTGAATGTCACTTGCACTGTGGACCACAGCTGCATAGTCAACATACTATCGTTGTGCATATGTTGGAAGGCCACCGTAGACTTGTGTCTCAGTCTGTTGAGGTTGAAACGTCAGGTTCAATCATGGCCCCTTGTGGAACATGGTCATGAATGAGCTTCATGACTAGGTTGAGGTAGATAGTGAAGAGAGTTGGTGCAATCACACAGCCTTGATATGGATATGAAAGGACTTGGTCTCCAATCCATTGCAAAGGACTTTTGCTGTCACGTCATGCAGGAGTCACAGAACGGTAACAAGTTTTGCTGGACAACAAAGTTTCTGGGGGACTTTCCAAATGGTCTCCAAAAGTTGATGGAATCAAAGACTTTTGACAGATCAATACATGCCACGAGTTCTTTGCATTATTGCAGGCACTTTTCTTGGATTTGACAAGGGTTAAACATCATGGCTGTGGTTCCATTGCATGGATGGAAAACACATTGGGTCGCTGGAAGTACATCTTTCCTAATATGTAGGAGGCAGTTCAGGAGGATTAATGTGAGACTCTTCTTCACAGTGGACAGAAAGGATATTCCTCTTTAGTTCCCACACATTGTTTCACTTTTCAAATGGGTAATAAATGAATGATAGCATAGAGGTACCACTTCCTTTTACTGAGGAATGGTGAATATTCCATTACACTCCTGATGTGTGTACGGCAAAATTGGAGAAGCCAGTCGAACTCTTGCAACCATAATATTGATATGGCTGGTCAAGATATGTTTCTAATGAATCCTCAGAAAGCTGGTAGCTTAGGCAGGAGCAAAGGGGAATGGCTATGGTGGTACGGTTGATGTTTGTGGAGTTGGTTAGTGCCTGGCACTTCATATGATAGTGAAAGTTCCTCATCAGTGAAAGGCTGGATGCTCTTCAGGTCTTGCAGTAAGCTAACACGGGCTGGATCATTATCAGAGGATTTTGAACAGAGCCAAACACTGTGAAACAGTAGAAAAACAGCCCCTATTCTGACCAAATGAAAAGAGATCAAAGTTTATAGCAGCAAGGATGCTTACTTGAGGAAAATCACAATTTAAGCAGATCTTGATTACTAGAGTAATACATTTTCTGACACCAGCTCTGCACACAGTAAACAAAACTTGAAATTAAGCCAAGACATTCCACAGACATTTGATTCAAAGTCATAAGGGTTTGTATACACAACCTTCAAAAAGACATTGTAACGTAAGAAATGGGAACAGCAGTAGGCCATATTGCCCTTTGAGCCTGCTCTGCAATTCAGTAAGATCATGGCTGATCCAACAGTGGCTTTAACTACACTTTCTTGACTATGCCTCAACTCATTTGTAGATCATGAATCTGTCTAACTCGGCCTTTAATGCTGGCAATGACCTAAACCACCGATGCTTGAGGCCTTGATTCCAAAGAAATCCACTGAACGGGTACATGAAGATCAAAAACTCTGCTCCCTCCCACCGCCCTCACAGGTCTCTCCCCCTACATCCTGACAGCTCCCACTGAGTAGTTACGATGACTTCAGAGCTACAATATTGGGTCACAGTGAGAAATAGTTTGGGAAGCACTGCTTTCATCCCGTTATATTTCCTAGTTCTTTCTCTAGAGATAATGAATGTTTTAAGTTTATCTCTTCCTTTTGCCCCTTGATTTTCTCCTATCATTATTGGAAAGATTTTTTGTGTCTTATACCAAAAATGGAAATTTACTGCAGAATAAAAATTCAATGTCTATTCATAATAATAATCTTAATTGTCACAAGTAGGCTTACATTAACACTGCAATGAAGTTACTATGAAAAGCCCCCAGTCGCCACATTCCGGCGTCTGTTCGGATACGCAGAGGGAGAATTCAGAATGCCCAAATTACCTAATAGCACGTCTTCCGGGACTTGTGGGAGGAAACCAGAGTACTCGGAGGAAACCCACGCAGACATGGGGCGAACGTGCAGACTCCGCAGACAGTGACCCAAGCCGGGACCCTGGCATTGTGAGGCAACAGTGCTAACCACTCACATTGCTTTATTGAAACTCTAGTGACAGCATTGTAGCAATATTCACTACTCTGCTAATGATTCCATCCCTTGGTTCATCTCAGTTCAAGGTCAAATGTGACAGTATACACTACAAATACAACGGTAAATTATGTGCAGCAAAGGTCTTGTGCATTGTGTGCCTATTCTACAAGTGGCGCACTTATTGTCACATTACATTACAGCTGTTGCTGAACAACTCACCATGGTCAATGCTGGAGATCCACAAGTATGTGTAAAAAAATCAGTTTTCCTGAAACAATTTTTCAGTTTAATTTACTGGCAAAACTGAAACGAACATGGTGAAAACACAAAACTGGTCTTGTGCTCCAGCATACAAAATAATGCAAGCTCAAAACAGCACAAAAAAGAACCATCTGACCCAAATTTCTAAGGCATTTCAGTGTTCATTTCCTGCACACATAGATGCCATGCCTCAAATGTCTGGAATGATCTACTATAACATAGAAAAGGTTGATCTTTAGCACCAAACAAATACTTTCACTCACTTGGGTCGCTTTTTAATCTGTGACTGAACAGGTGCTTTCTTCTCTTCAGGAGTTTTAGGTGAAGGTGAATCAGATCCTGGAAGCTCGGGTGGCAATGGAAGATCTGTTAATAAGTGCCGAGTCTTTCGTTCAGTGTCCTTCTTTACGGTCTTTGTTACAAGACCATCCTTTGGACTGTAATCAGAACATATATAAACTTAAGAGAGCAGAACCAAATATCATTAGTACTTTTGTCCACCATTCAAATGAACCCCAAGAGAATCAAGGTCAACAGTCTCTTTACAACCACAGTCATTCAAAAGCATCTTCCCTTCTACACTGATGCATTAGCATATCAGTTACAGTGTCTGTGATCGTAAATTCAACTCCGTCCTCTCAGGCATTCACTGAACATGAATTGCTCGAGTAGTCCTACAAATGGTAATCTAAAAGTATAACAACTCCAAAACTAGCCCATCGGTTCATATGCACATAGACTGAGGATTGATTAACGGACAGAACAAGGTAGGAATAAACAGGCAATTTTTGAATTCACAAGGGGTACTGCAAGGATCAGCAATTTACAATCTGTATCAATTACTTAAGATGAGATGATTGAGTATAATGTATCCAAGCTTGTGGTGACACAAGCGGAGGTGGGAATGCAGGCTGTTAGCCAACAGAAAAATAGCCTGCATAAGGAGTTAAACAGATTAAATGAGCGACAGCTGGAATATAATATAGAGAATTGAGAAGCAATCCACTTTTGTAGGAAAAATAGAAAAGCAAAATATTTTTCTAAATGGGGAATGCTGGTGTTCAGAGTGGTCTGGATGTCCTCATAAATGAAAAAACAGGATTGCTTGCTGTACTTGCACTACTTCAAAATAGCAAATTGTATGTTAGCCTTTGTTTCAAAATAGTGGAGTACAAAAATGAAGACTTACCGCAATTGTATAGGGCCTTGGTGAAACCACACCTGGAGTACTCCCTACTTGGGTGGGGGTGTAGCGTAGATTTACCAGAATGATATGCGGACTCCCTTCAAGGGTTAAAGTACAGGAGATATCACACAAACTATGCTGCATTCCCTGGAATTCCGGAGACCATGGGGCGAATTGATCCCAGTTTTCAAGATATTAAGAACAGATACAGTAGACTGGCAAGTTCAGGACTAGGGAGCATAGTCAAAAATTAGAGTCACACCTTTCAGAAGTGAAGTAAGGAAACACGTCTTTGTGCAAAGGGTGGTGGAAGTTTGGTATATGGAGTTAAGTCATTTATCAGCCATGATCTAATTCAACAGAATAGGCTCAAGCGACCATTAAGCACACCCTGTTCCTATGTACAGGTTTGGTCTCCTTCCACAAGAACATAATTGCCATTGGAGGGAAGGCAACAAAGGTTCACTAAATTGATCCCTTGGATAAAGAGACTGCTGCCTGAGAAGAGATTGAATGGACTGGGTCAACCATACATTCCCTCAAGGCGAGAAAAATGAAAGAAGATCGCATTGAAACACTCTTCTGAAGGGACTCAGCAAAGTATGTGTTAGGAGAATGTTTATTTTGGCTGGCAAATCCAGAACTAAGCTAAGGGTCACAGTCTCAGAAAAAGGAGTCTGCCATTTAGGACTGAGATGAGGAAACATTTCTTCACTTAAACATTGTAAATCTGTGGAATTATATACCACAAACGAATGCTCAGTTGTCAAGTAGATTAAAGTGTGAGACTAACAGATTTTTGGATACTAAAGGAATCAAGTGATATCGAGAATGTGTGGGAGGGTGTAGCTAAGTTAGATGATCAGCCATGGTCTTACTGAATTCATGGCAGAGCTGGTTTGAAGGGCTGAATGGCCTACTCATGCTATTATTCTTTATGACCTTGGGTTCATATTGGATTGCAAGTAATGCATCATTTTCTCCATCCTCATTCTATCCACCCTTCAATCTAATATAGGTGGTGGTGCCTTGAGTCACCTCAGCTCCATGTTCTGAAATTCCCTCATGAAACACCTAATTTTCTTCTTTTAAGGCCTGATTAAAAGTAACCTCTGTCAGCTCTTTTAATATCCCCTTCTTTGGTTTGGCTTTTACTTTTGTCCAATTATGCCTCTGACATACTGGGGTAATTTTAAAGATTGAAGTACCTTTGTAAAAGCATGTTTTTGTTATTTTTCTTTTGTGGAGGCTGTTAAGTTCATTAGGCCCAAGTGTCAGCAAATATTCAAGTAAAACCTGGAGGAGATAGTTCAGCAAGTGGTGGTGAAGTAACAGGCGGCAGATGTTCAAAAATATACAGCACTCCGAGTTTGCTGATTTTTGTCAAAATGATTGAGAGCACCATCTCTTCAAATGGCATGAGAAGACCCAAGCATTCAGCTGTCTACAATGTTGACAGTGACGGTCAGTACATGCTAGCCATTTTCACTTTGCTCTTGCAGCTGTCCTTATACGGTGTATAATGCCACCATGGCGCAAAAGATTTGGTCTGAGCAGCAAATTTAACACTGCATCCAATCGTGCCTTTTAATGTTGTCTTTTTATCCATCACATACTAGTGTAGAATTCTGAACATCTGCCCAGCAGTACTGAGGCAGAGAATGGTAAAATTAAAAGTTTGCTTTGGTCTCAGGTGAACGGACATACAAATTAAAACCATACTTTGTGCTGCCTCTGTATTCGGTACTCTTCCTTGTAGTCAGCAACATGACCGCTTGATTATCTCCCAAAAAACCCAAACCTCTCCCTAGCCCAGCTAATTTCTGGTGTTCCATGGAGTTGTTTGAATTTAGTTGGGTTTCAATATGAAGTCCACTAATATTATAGAAATGCAGAAGAAATGTGTCAACATTTCAGCTGCTTTTACAAATTGTTTCACTTTACCACCTCAGCATCTCCTTGAACCAAAACAATCAAACTGAGAAAACATGCAAAGCCAACAAATTGTCTGTGTTGTGTCAGTTCCTCACGATGTAAGGATCATCATTATGTTCCTTAGCTACTGAGTCACCTGCTCACCGATGCCAATTACATTACATCTGTACACTTACTCGTACACGTACCATTTCTATCTTCTAACTTCTAAACTAGCATAAAGCTGCAATACATTGGTGTATTGTCATTTAGACCATCTTCAGAGTTGGGAACAACTAATATTAATCATCAAATCTGTAATAGTGTTTTAGTCATATGCCCGACAAAGCAATACCAAGGGTGGTTGAAGCCTCCATTCGTTTTTGTTTTTACAAGCAATGTTCCCAAAACACCTTCCGCAAGATAAAGTACACTGACCCAGAGTTTGTATCGGCAACAAAGTGATGGTTGCTGCCACTGAATGCAGCATCGCTTAATAGAGGTGTCCAGCGTGAAGGTGCTGGGATATCACCAAGCAGCCAATCACAGTAAAGAAATCTGGCAAACAACCGACCAGGAAATGAAAAGCACTGCTTAAAAATTCTAAAGCAAAATGAAGATTTAAGATAGACATCAGGTGGAAGCTGAGATATCATGATAAATATTTCATATTTAAAAATCTACTGGCTGTTTAGCACACTGGGCTAAATCGCTGGCTTTGAAAGCAGACCAAGGCAGGCCAGTAGCACGGTTCAATTCCCGTACCAGCCTCCCCGAACAGGCGCCGGAATGTGGCGACTAGGGACTTTTCACAGTAACTTCATTGAAGCCTACTTGTGACAATAAGCAATTTTCATTCATTCATTAACCATAATGGAGGTATTTAACACCACTCACAAATATAAAATTATTTATTTCAGGGACAACATACGCTGCTTTACAACTGTTATTAAACTGCCAATAAAACCCCAGCTGTAACTTTCTAATGTGGTTTTGAACAGTGAGGTGAGCATACAAAAGGGGAAGTTCCCATCACTGATTTCACCGATTGCTGCTTTAGTGATGCAGCCCAGTGCAGGCTGTGATGGAACTGTCAATAACACACCTCACGTTTAATCTGCCCTTGTGCTAAATACAAGTTGCAGTCAGCTTCAGAGAGCTAATGACAATGAATGGTGGCGGTTTGCTGTAAAAAAAAAATACAAAATCCAGGCAATTGTTTTAGCAGGCTGCTTTGATTTCATTGGATCACTACACCGTGTTTCTTAAAATAGATTATAAAATGAGCTTAAATGAGGGTCCAGAATCCTTGGTCATTATGAACAGATTTACCAGTTGCAAGCCTAAAACAAGGGTTTTAAATATGAATGAATTGCTAAAACATTTTTCCTCCACAATGTGGGCAAACAGTATCTGCCTAACAAAGCACAAGCAGAATGTAATCAGTTTATTTCCAAAAGAAAACGTGATTGAAACATTGAGAATACAGCTAACATTTGTCTTTCAATGCAGGCAGAATTCAATGAGTGTGGGAAGGATAATAGATATTGAAGATACCACTGCATCAAATTTTAAATTCTATATCAGAAGCAATTAGCCATTTTTCTCTCTCCTTCTTTAATATGTTGTTTCACTAGCAGTAAAATATAATCATTTGTGAGCATTTGACCGCAAAGATATGCTCTTGCCCTCGTCTACTAGGAACTGGTTTCAATTTGCATTTCCTTCTGTTATAGTTTTCTCCCAAGAACTAACATTTTCTGAGGTACAGTTCGAAGGACTCGAGAATGTTGAGTCAGTTCTCCAAGCAGCCATTCTTTATACATAAGCTAGGATAGCAGTGATTGGCAAGGCATGCAGCCATGGTGGTATCACAGAAAATCAAACAGTGTTCTAATCTGATATCTCCGCACATGCACAACGACAAACAAGAAGCCTTGGTCCTGGTCGAATTTCTCGCTCCATAACCCAGAGCACTGAACAGCTACTTGGCGGAGATCAGAAATCAAATTTCGACCTGCTGGCTTGTATACCTCACTGGCACAGGTGGTGCATTTATTCCGTAAGTTGCTTGGAGCGTTTTAATATCCTATTTATAGAGGAATTAATTAAGTCTGTCCTGGATGAAAACAAGAACACCCAACTTCACATAACGTACACAGAAAAGCAAAATAACTGGGGAAAAGATGGTGTGATTGGCAATTTCTGACAGCACAAATGTCAGGGACCAACTAACTTAACCAAGTCTCCAAGAAACAGTAAGGCTTTTGGGATAAAGGTTTGGGAAAAGATGATACCCAAATAAAATGTCATTTCATTAGAATCTTTATTCAACATTTGCACTTCTTCCACTTCAACCACACCGCTCCCTCCCTCCCACAAAGGAACTTAGGCTAACACTCTCCCACTTTGAGGAGGATAGATGGAACTGTTCAAAAGGTGCCAGAATCTGCAGCAATTTGAAATGTAGCCAGCAGTGTATTTTCTATTTCTAAAGCTATTTCAACAAGCCCTGAGTTTTGTCAGATGCTTGAAGATTAAAATCTTTGAAAATAGGACCAGCTCCTTCGGTCTGCCAGTATACATGCTCAGAGCCACCAAGGTTCTATCCAGGATGGCTGGACTGCCTCAGCATGTGGAACAAATCAAATTCTGCTTCAACAACACCCAACAACCAATATCAAGCAGCATGGTCTATACAAAGTTCCCCGAACAGAATCTTGAACCAAAACATGATACAGACCTGACTTCTTCAACTGAAATTATCCCAATCCAAACGAAAAACTATAAGCCGTGTCTCACAATATAGCTTTTATGGGGTGCATGGATAACGGTAATAAAGGACTTCACAATTACAAGGACATAAAAATAATTAACCTAATCTCTTAACCCACCGCACTAGAGAACACAAAAGTATCACAGTACCAAGAAACGACTTGAGAGAAACTGAAGCATTTCACCCGACATCGGTCATCAGCAAATTATTTTTGGTTTTCTCATTAAGGTACGTTACAAATATATTAAGTAATAAGAATCAGTTTTTAACCACACCAACTAAACTAAATCAGACCCTCAGTCATTCCAGAACTTAACTCAAAAAGATGCAAATCAAGTCCAAAGAAGTGGTTAGGGTGCTCTTTCCAAGGTCTGGTGCAGGCTCGATGGGCCAAATGGCCTCCTTCTGCACTGTAGGGATTCTATGACCTGACTTTGTCCTATGGACATGTGGTTGCATTGCCTAAATGTCAAAGTCAGCAGCGGGAGATTAAACACAGCAGATCTGTAGAAAAGCTGACGCAGATTTATGGAATTCCCCTGGATTAAGAGTGTCATTTTAGGCCCAATAGAAATAATCCTAATGCCTACCACATTGCCAAATATCCAAGAAACAGTAAGGCTTTGGCAGAATAAAGGTTTGAAAAATAAGATACCCAAGTAAAATACCAAAATCTTTGGTCAACATTTTCACTTCCCTCACCGCCCACTCCCTCTCGCCAACAAGACACTTAGCCTAATACTTTCGCACTTTGAGGAGGATACAAAGAACTGCTTAAAAAGTGACAAGAATCTGCTGGGCCATGCTCTGCAGCAATGTGAAATGTAGATGTCAGTCTCTGCTCAAAGCTATTACTACAAGCTCAAGTGCTGAATCAGATGCTTGGAGACTAAAACATTTGAAAATAGGACCAGCTCCTTAGGCCTCCCAGTGTGCACGCTCAGTCATCAAGATTCTATCCAGAAAGGTTGGACATCCTCAGTCTGTGGAACAAATCAACTTAAGTTTCAACAACCACAAGACTACTTAATATTAAACAGCATGGTCCATACAAAGTTGCCAACATAGCGAAACAAAAGAAACATAGAAATGGCAGTTAGTAAACTCTACTCAAAGTTACACACTGCTGTACATTATTTCCCAGACTACGAATATGTTCATCTGCTTATGCTGTAGAATTTCCTGCATCGTGCTGTGCATGAATAGGCTAAACAGCAACATCTGGGGGAATGAGACAAAGCCCATTAGACATGGCTTGCAACAGCCAGAATCCAGAGCACAGCGAGGGCTCAGGGTGGCAGAAAAGGTGGTCCAGCAGTGAACAGAGTGCAATAAAGAGAGCTGTTGAGAGAGCAACACCACCAATTAGCAAGCACAAACCAGCACTAGTTGACTGGCACATACACCACTGACGCAAGCAGTGGGAGAAACCACACATGCACCGGTAGATATCGGGGAAGACAAGTGTGCCTGTTCCGGTCATCTGGCCAATCAGCGTCAGGGATTAGACTTTCCCTTTACTTATGCAAATTTCCTTACTCACATTGCCAACATTTGATGTTTTTATTTCAATATATGATGGTTCGTGTAGCTTTTCACTATTTACTAGCAATTATAAAGGTTGAGTGTTTTCCAGAAAGTAGTTTACAAAATCAAACCAGGTGTAGTCTATCAGGTGAGACGTTAAGTTCTGTGCACTCTCCGGTGGACGCAAAAGACTTGATAGTGCCATTTTGAAGAGGAGCCCCAGTCAATATTCATCACTCGACAAACATCACTAAGACAGTAAATTAACTGCCATATTTCCTACACTATAGTGGTTCCATTTTAGTGTTACTTTATTGGCTGCAAAGCACTTTATACATACATTTACATAGCATATTTCAGCACCTCAGTAAGTCCGCCTTTGAATAAAGGGGCAGAATCTGGGGCAGCACGGTAGCATTGTGGATAGCACAATTGATTCACAGCTCCAGGGTCCCGGGTTCGATTCCGGCTTGGGTCACTGTCTGTGCGGAGTCTGCACATCCTCCCCGTGTGTGCGTGGGTTTCCTCCGGGTGCTCCGGTTTCCTCCCACAGTCCAAAGATGTGCAGGTTAGGTGGATTGGCCATGATAAATTGCCCTTAGTGTCCAAAATTGCCCTTAGTGTTGGGTGGGGTTACTGGGTTATGGGGATAGGGTGGAGGTGTGGACCTTGGGTAGGGTGCTCTTTCCAAGAGCCGGTGCAGACTCGATGGGCTGAACGGCCTCCCTCTGCACTGTAAATTCTATGATAAATGAGAGCCCCAACATAGCAGATACAAGTGATCTTGTGGTGCAGTGGTAGTGTCCCTACCTCTCAGCCAGAAGCTCCTGGTTCGAGGCTTGATGGCCAAGGAAGGTGCATTCATAACACGGTCAACAGGTTGAGTATAAACTTGCAAAATCCTTCCAACACGCCAATGGCAGAGATTGCGAGCGGGAGAGGCTCCTGGTCAGCTATGCTTCGTGGGGAGTGGCACCCCTAAAAGCTATAAGCGTCTGACAAAAGACTAGCGAACTGTTCCAGGTTTTTAAAAAACTCACTATGGAATCACATGAATATTTGCCTTGTGCGCCACTTAAGACCATAAGACATAGGAGCTGAATTAGGCCACTCGGCCCATCGAGTCTGCTCCGCCTTTCAATCATAACTAATGTTTCTCATCACCATTTTCCTGCCTTCTCCCCAAACCCCTGATTAATCAAGAACCTATCTACCTCTGTATTAAAGACAGTCAGTGATTTGGTCTCCACAGCCATTTTGGCAAAGAGTTCCACAGTTTCACCACCCTCTGGCTGAAGAAATTCCTCCTCATCTCTGCTATAAAGGATTGTCCCTTCAGTCCGAGGCTGTGCCCTCTGGTTCTAATTTTTCCTACTAGTGGAAACATCTTCTCCACATCCACTCTATCTAGGCATTCAGTATCCTGTAAATTTCAATAGCATCGTCTCCTCATCCTTCTGAACTCCGAGTACAGACCCAGAGTCCTCAACCACTGCTCAAGCGGCAAGCTCTTCATTCCAAGGACCATTCTTGTGAACCTCCTCTGGATCCTTTCCATGGCCAGCACATCCTTCTTTAGATACGGGGCCCAAAACTGCTCACAATACTCCAAATGGGGTTTGACCAGAGCCTTATACAACCTCAAAAGAACACCCCTGCTCTTGTATTCTAGTCCTCGCGACATGAATGCTAACATTGCATTTGCCTTCCTAACTGCCGACTGAACCTGCACATTAATCTTGAGAATCTTGAACTAGGATTCCCAAGTCCCTTTCTGATTCTGATTTCCAAAGCCTTTTCCAATTTAGAAAATAGTCAATGCTTCCATTCTTCCTACCAAAGTGCATAACCTCACACCGTTCCACAATATATTCTATCTGCCACTTCACTGTCCACTCTCCTAGCCTGTTCACGTCCTTCTGCAGCTCCCCTGCTTCCTCAATGCTACCTGTCCTTCTGCACATCTTAGTCTCATCTGCAAACTTAGCAACAGTGCCCTCAGTTCCTTCTTCCAGATAGTTAATGTATATCGTGAAAACTGACCCGAGGCACACCACTAGTCACCGATGGCCATCCTGAAAAAGACCACCTAATCCCCACTCTCTGCCTTCTGCCAGTCAGCCAATGTTCTATCCATGCTAGTATCTTACCCTCAACACCATGGGCTCTTAACTTATTTATGGCGAGGCCATTTTGGATTTGGTACTGGGTAATGAACCAGGACAGGTGTTAGATTTGGAGGTAGGTGAGCACTTTGGTGATAGTGACCACAATTCGATTACGTTTACTTTAGTGATGGAATGGGATAGGTATATACCGCAGGGCAAGAGTTATATCTGGGGGAAAGGCAATTATGATGCGATGAGGCAAGACTTAGGATGCATTGGATGGAGAGGAAAACTGCAGAGGATGGGCACAATGGAAATGTGGAGCTTGTTCAAGGAACAGTTACTGCGTGTCCTTGATAAGTATGTACCTGTCAGGCAGGGAGGAAGTGGTAGAGCAAGGGAACCGTGGTTTACTAAATCAGTCGAAACACTTGTCAAGAGGAAGAAGGAGGCTTATGTAAAGAGGAGACATGAAGGTTCAATTAGGGCGCTCGAGAGTTACAAGTTAGCTAGGAAGGACCTAAAGAGAGAGATAAGAAGAGCGACGAGGGGACATGAGAAGTCTTTGGCAGGTAGGATCAAGGATAACCCGAAAGCTTTCTATAGATATGTCAGGAATAAAAGAATGACTAGGGTAAGTGTAGGGCCAGTCAAGGACAGTAGCGGGAGGTTGTGCGTGGAGTCCGAGGAGATAGGAGAGGTGCTAAATGAATATTTTTCGTCAGTATTCACACAGGAAAAATAGTGTTGTCGAGGAGAATACTGAGATTCAGGCTACTAGACTAGAAGGGCTTGAGGTTCATAAGGAGGTGGTGGTAGCAATTCTGGAAAGTGTGAAAATAGATAAATCCCCTGGGACGGATGGGATTTATCCTAGGATTCTCTGGGAAGCTCGGGAGGAGATTGCTGAGTCTTTGGCTTTGATCTTTAAGTCATCTTTGACTACAGAATAGTGCCAGAAGACTGGAGGATAGCAAATGTTGTCCCCTTGTTCAAGAAGGGGAGTAGAGGTAACCCCGGTAACTATAGACCAGTGAGCCTTACTTCTGTTGTGGGAAAAATCTTGGAAAGGTTTATAAGAGATAGGATGTATAATCATCTGGAAAGGAATAATTTGATTAGAGATAGTCAACACGGCTTTGTGAAGGGTAGGTCGTGCCTCACAAACCTTACTGAGTTCTTTGAGAAGGTGACCAAACAGGTGGATGAGAGTAAAGCAGTTGATGTGGTGTATATGGATTTCAGTAAAGCGTTTGATAAGGTTCCCCACAGTAGGCTACTGCAGAAAGTACGGAGGCATGGGATTCAGGGTGATTTAGCAGTTTGGATCAGAAATTGGCTAACTGGAAGAAGACAAAGGATGGTGGTTGATGGGAAATGTTCAGACTGGAGTCCAGTTACTAGTGGTGTACCACAAGGATCTGTTTTGGGGCCTCTGCTGTTTGTCATTTTTATAAATGATCTGGAGGGCGTAGAAGGATGGGTGAGTAAATTTGCAGATGACACTAAAGTCCGTGGAGTTGTGGACAGTGCGGAAGGATGTTACAAGTTACAGAGGGACATAGATAAGCTGCAGCGCTGGGCTGAGAGGTGGCAAATGGAGTTTAATGCAGAAAAGTGTGAGGTGATTCATTTTGGAAGGAATAACGGGAAGACAGATTACTGGGCTAATGGTAAGATTCTTGGCAGTGTGGATGAGCAGAGAGATCTTGGTGTCCATGTACATAGATCCCTGAAAGTTGCCACCCAGGTTGAGAGGGTTGTTAAGAAGGCGTATGGTGTGTTAGCTTTTTATTGGTAGAGGGATTGAGTTTCGGAGCCATGAGGTCATGTTGTAGCTGTACAAAACTCTGGTGCGGCCGCATTTGGAGTATTCCGTGCAATTCTGGTCGCCACATTATAGGAAGGATGTGGAAGCATTGGAAAGGGTGCAGAGGAGATTTACCAGAATGTTGCCTGGTATGGAGGGAAGATCTTATGAGGAAAGGCGGAGGGACTTGAGGCTGTTTTCATTAGAGAGGTGGTGGTTAAGAGGTGACTTAATTGAGGCATACAAGATGATCAGAGGATTGGATAGGGTGGACAGTGAGAGCCTTTTTCCTCGGATGGTGATGTCTAGCACGAGGGGACATAGCTTTAAATTGAGGGGAGATAGATATAGGACAGATGTCAGAGGTAGGTTCTTTACTCAGAGAGTAGCAAGGGCGTGGAATGCCCTGCCTGCAACAGTAGTGGATTCGCCAATACTAAGGGCATTCAAATGGTCATTGGATAGACATATGGATGATAAGGGAATAGTGTAGATGGGCTTTAGAGTGTTTTCACAGGTCGGCGCAACATCGAAGGCCGAAGGGCCTGTACTGCGCTGTAATGTTCTATGTTAACAGCCTCTTATAGTGCACCTTGTCAAAGGCCTTCTGGAAATCTAAATAGATAACGTACTCTGGCTCTCCTTTGTCTAACTTCCTCGCTACCTCCTCAAAGAACTCCAACAGATTTGTCAGACATAACCTCTCCTTGACAAAGCCGTGCTGACTCAATCCTATTTTATCATGCACTTCCAAGTACTTCGCAATCTCATCTTTAATAATGGACTTTAAAATCTTACCAATGATTGAAGTCAGGCTAACCCACCTGTAATTTCCCGTCTTCTGCCTCCCTCCCTTCTTAAACTGGGGTGTTACATTTGCCATCCTCTGGGACCAGACCCTCCCTGCCTCCAGATGATCCTGAAAGATCACTAATGCCTCCTCAATCTCCTCAGCCATGTCCTTTAGATAAGAGAAACAACAACACGCAACATAGAAGAATTCACTAGGCCAGTGTGGCCTCGTGAGAGGTAGGCTGGTCCCTTGTCCTGTAGAATATCTCGCCTAGCCAATTGAGTTTTACATGAAAATGTCACCTTTCTTGTCATTTTTCTACTGTTACATGATCAGAGTGCTAAGGCAGAGAAATGGCTAATATTAATGACTAATATTATGCCATGAGATATGATAAAAGAGACGAGCAGTCGTGTGTAAAATGTTTCAACTCAGCAAAATGCGTTTCGTGGGAAAAGGATGAACAGCAACTTGCGCATCTGGACTCTTCGCTTGTTGAAAGAGCAAAAAAAAAAAGGCTCTCCAAGGGCAACTGATGCTTGCATAGTAGAGGATTGCTTATAGGAGCTAAAACATTATAAAAAGGAGCTTCCGAGATTTCAACAGCAATAACCCCGGGAATCAGCATTCGCGGAGAGTAGACCTGGGTTTGGAAATCAGAGAATGACAAACCCTCCAGAGCGGGCCTGGCCAGTTCTATCGGGTAGTATTTTGAATTCAGGTTGAGAGTGTTGAAATTTATGTAACTGTTCAAATAAGCGCATAACTAAAGCCTAGAGTTAAATAAAGTTGTATTAAATAAAGTTCGTATTGAGTATAATCCAAATTCCGACTGATTTGTCTGTTTCGTCAGTTAAAGCCAGTAGAGGTGACAACATGTTTTTGTGGAATTCAACTTCACAGCGGGCACTGGACTTATAGCCAGAACCTCTGCTTCTATCCCAGTACTGTATGCTCTATGCTATGACTATGATGTTGGGATAGAGAACATGACATAGTGGACATTGCAAAACACTTTCTTACTGCTATATTGCCTGTTGACAGAAAATAAAGAACTCCAGCATGTGCAAGGCAGTCAACAATGCAGGTCAAATTATTTATAAACACAATTTTGGTGCAATAAGTTAACCAGACTGAGGAACACGAGAACAGGAGCACCTAAAGCCTGCTCCACCATTCAATGAGATCATGGCTGATCTGTAGCTAAATGGCTGAACTCTAAATAACCATCTTTGCCCAATATCCCTTAATATATTTAATTAACAAAGCTCTACCAATCACAAGATGTAAAATTTACAATTGGTGAAGTACCAATTGCCACTCATAGAAGAGGGTCCCAAATTTCTACCATTGTTTGTGCGTCAAACTGCTTCTTAATTTCACTTCTGAAATGTCTGGCTTTGTAGTGTGTGCTTATGACATTTTAATGACCTATTCATATTGACCGCAAAGCATCTTTGGATCTCTGCTATTTCTAGTTTTTCACCACTGAGAAAGTATTCTGGTTTCTCGTTTTAGGTGCAAGATGGATGATTTCACATTTGGCTACATTGAAATGCATTTCCCAGTCTCCCTTTCAACTAATCTATTAATATATTTTTATAATATGCTTCCACCTAGACAGCTTACAATGCTGTTTATCTTGGTTACTAACTAGCTTGGATATGTGGTTTTATATCTGTCAGCTTGGTTGCTCTTCAAAATGTTCAATCAGCTTCATCAGGCATGACCTGCAATTTATAAATCCATGCTAACTCTGATCAGGTCATTCATTCAACCTTTCCTTCATTACAGGCACTTATAATTTTCTGGCAATGTATGTTAGACTAACTTGGCCCTGGTTCCCCTCTCTCACCTTTCTTAAATAGTGGAATGCAGTGCACACATTTTGAACAGAATAGTTCTTGAAATCAAGTGAACTTTGGAAAATACGACATCTGCCATGTTCTCACCTACTTCTTTTAAAACCTTAGAATGGAAACCATCTGATCCTGGGGATTTGGGACTGTGCCATTAGTTTCTACATCTGTGATTTTGCATGTGTTCATTTTGTCCCCATCCCTACTATTTTAACATTAATTTCCTTAGGACGTTCACCAGGCTCCCTCTACTGCACATACTGAAACAAAATAATTATTCAACATTCACACCCGACCCAAGCACACATTTTTCTGTCTCACCTGCCAAAGCACCAAGAAACCCTCAAGCAATGGCTTACCTTATTGAGCAACAGCTTACTCCATTTGGTATCATTCTCTTTCCTAAGTCAGAGGTTTGCGGCTTCGAGTTTCACTCCAGAATCAATTTTACATATTCCTGGGCTATGAAAGTCGCTGACTAGGCCTGTATTTATTGATCATCTACAACTGCCCCGAGAAGGCAAATGCAGCAGTTTTGTTTTTAAAAACTGAATCCAAATTTCCAATCTGTCATGGTGGGATTGGAACTCATGTTCTGGACTACTCATCCAGTAACAAAACCACTGCACTATCACATTTTAAAAGAATAATCTAGCTTAATGGAGTGCAGTACTCCATTTCTGATCAAATGTTGAACCAAAACCCCCACATATCCTCTCAGTTAGGTATAAAAAGTCCATGGCATGATTGGAAGAATAGGAAGCTTCCTTGGATCCTGGTCAACATTTATTCTGCAACCAACATCACTGAAACCAATCAACTTGTCATTTATTTAATTGCTGTTGGTGCAATCGAGGTCAGAATAAACTGTGTTTACACAGTTTCACTTCAGAAGTCAATCACTGGACCTGGAGCACTTCATAAAGTAGAATATAAAAAAGTTGCTCTATAAATGCAATCGATTGATCTTAAAGGCCTGCACTTTTAAAGAACATTCGACTATGGTCAAAACAAATGCATTCGCAAGTAGAAATGCGAGATAATGGCAGCATGCTGGCACAGTGGTTAGCACTGCTGCTTTACGGTACCAAGGACCCGGGTTCGATCCCGGCCCCCGTCTCCCAGTGTCTGCATGGGTCTTACCCCCTCAACTCAAAGCTGTGCAGGGTGGGTGGATTGGCTATACAAAATTGTCCCTTAATTGGAAAAATTTAAAGAAAGAAAAGTGAGAATAAAATTCAGAAAGCAACAAGTTTCAAAAGCTAATCAACTCTTCATCACTTCCTGTCCCAACTCATATGACCGTTTCACCAAGTTATACAGCAACTCTCACCTGCTCACATCTTCATGCTCCTCCTTGGTCAACACTGGGAGCGGAGGTAATGGTGGCAGCGTTGCTATTTGTGGAGTTATGTTCTTTTCTTTCTCCTTTGCAGCTTCACTTGCCACAGCTTGCTTGAGCTTCTCTTTTGATGTAATTGACTCCACTTTCACTGTTAGAATTTTGGGAACTTTTGCCCCCGAGTTTGTCTGCGCTGCCTCTTTTTTTTCCACGTTCGAGTCAAAGTCTATTTTTACCTCCTGAGTAATCACCTTGGCTTTCGGTTTCTCATTTTTAACTGCTGCCTGGATTCCAGTGTCTAATGGGGAAACTGTTAGTCGCTCAGTTTTGAGCTTATTTGCCTCTCTTATATCCTTTGTTTGAGATGCATGTGTTGTCGTTGAACTAGCATTGCTACTTGCTTTGGCAGTAGTTACATTAAGTGCATTAGAGGCTTTTGCATTATTTTTAGCGGCCTCAAAAGCTCTTGCTTTTTTGTGCTTACTCAGCTCAGCTGCAAGACTAGTTTTATAAGTTAAACTGTTTGGTGAAATGCTTGACTGACGACTGCGAGACCTTGACACGCGGTGCTTGCTGCGAGATCTTGAGCGTCTAGAATAATATGGACTTCTACTCCGTGACTTAGGCCTCCTGAAAGTGCAAATCATGCAATCAATAAAAGCCCAAATATTAGACCTAATACACAAATCACTTAATTTGAATGCAAAGTCTGAATCAATTAATGTATGTAAATGCCATATATTAATAAATAACTAAAATTTGCATTATTTGCCTTCAGCAGAGGTATTCAAACTGCAGGCTCATTTTTTGGTTTGCTCTACATCATGCAGCTCCTGAAAAGAAGAAACCTGGACATTCCTGCTCTAGCATATAACAAGGAGAATAATGAATGCACTCTCCATAATATGAGCTCTCAGCCTGCTCACTTGTTAAGATTATGTAGGGCTACACATTTTTCACAGAATTTTGGCCAAATATCAGAGGTTAAACACAAACTTTGAAATATAATAAATTAAAGCCAAATAAAGAGTTTGTTTGGTCTTAGCACCACAGGTTCAATTTGAGCAATATGAGTGCTGGAAAGATAACATACACAATGTTACTCAAGATAACCCAATCAGCTGATATGCAAGACCACTTTTCACTGTTAACAGAACACGGGTGAATCCAAACAATAGCTAGTGGGTTACTCTGAACCCCCAGCAATCCTGATCTCCATGCATAGGTCCTATTAGGTTCTTGTGTTTCTTTCTTACATTTTAGTCCTGTCCAAATTTTGTGGGTCAGGTTATTTCAAATAGATTTTCTTCCTAAGCATTGTTGACTTATAACTCCTAATTCAGAGCACCAAGGCACTTGGTATTAGCAACTTGAGATTTTTTGCAATTAATGACAAACACTACAAGTCCCTAAGGCTCCATTGTTCCAATGAAGACAAAGAGCTCTGACACCACTGCCACAGACAAATCATAAATACATGCAGGTTTTTTTCTTTACTAACAACATTATAAGCAACTTGGGAGGGTTTGATTGTTAAAGAAACAGTTGCTTAAAAAGTCACTAAACTGGACAACTACAACCAGCTATTGAAATCTGCCATACAATACCATGAGGGACAGAGCAATGCTCAAACAAGAAAGATCACTTATGTTAAGACTCATTCTTACTTGGATCCTCACATTTTATACAGACTTCCAGTAACTTAAGTGTTAAACTTCCACAAATTATTACAAAATCTGTCATAAAAACATACATTGTCAACCTAACAAACAAGAATGTAATACTTTAACTACAGCGCTTCAGTTCCCAAAGTATTTTAAAATTAAGACAAACAAAACCATTTGATTACACATTAGCAAAATGCCAGCTGAAATATCACAGTACTTCATAGTGTCACACCCATTAGAGGATCTTTTGCTGCCACCACTAAGAACTGGTAGAGAATTAAAGCACATCCAGAATGACAAACGACAAAACAAGGCCGTGATTTCACAAGAGGGTACTGTAAGTTACCTATTTTTTTTCTCTCTAACATACACAAAAGCCACAAGTGCACAAATTACATTAATATTAAGATCACGTTAGAGTCTTTCATTTGCAAACTTGTTCCTTCACAAAGAATATGCATACCCTTCAAGAGCTTCAGGATATTAGCAGATCAATTAGTTTTATACAACCCAAACAAACACTACATAACTTTCCCCTTTTAGATATTAGAACAATTTGAAACCATGATTATTCTGCTACAAACTTTAAAAACATACTTTATAAAACGTACAAACAATATATAACATACTGGACATATTTTACATAAACTAAATGACCTTTCTGACGGTTATGTGATATTATCTACTCAGCATCCACAATGTAATGTATGGCAGAAGTATTTGACATAAAATAGGTATGTATAAACAGTGTAATATGTGTACTGTTTATTTCAGGCTTAAAAGTATATTTGATATATGGATACATTGTTGTTCAGACTGCAATATTTGATATGTGAATGTATTATACTTGAAACTTTATAGCATGTTTCATGAATGAATGCAAATATTTCAGGTCTCTTGGTAAATATTATATCCCAGGATTTATGGTACATTTGATGCATGAAAAATGTATTATTTCAGGCTAATTTTTAATCTCTTTGTGGAAATGGAATGACATTATAACGATGGCACTTGGGACGTTCACAGACTGACAGCTGCCTTACCTAAGCTCCGGGCTCCGGCTAAAGGGGCTGGATGAGCGTCGCCGGCTGCTGCTGGAGTAGGGAGTGGGGGACAGGCCGCCATACTCGTAGGGACTGAGGTGCCGGGAGAAGCTGGGCGAGCGGCGGCGGGAAGAAGCAGAGTACGGGCTGGGAGAACGGCCGGTGTATCCGGGGTGTAAGGCCGACTCCCGCGAGCTGTACAGCGGCTTGAAAGAGAAGAGGGGCGGCGGGGGGCTGCGGCCGTACAGCTCGAAGGTGGCGGGCCTGCTAGGGCTGTGGCTGGAGCCGGCTCCGTAAGCCTGTGGGTAGCAGGACAGGGCCGTCCCGTACGGGCTGGGCTCCCGGTAAGGCGAACTGCGGGGCCCAGGCGAGGCCGAGGTGCGGTAGGCCCGCGGAGCCTCCCAGTCGGCCTCCCGGTAGGCCCGCGGCGGAGGTTCCCTGTAAGCCGCGGGCGTCTCTTTGTCACTGCGGTGCGAAGCACGGCCTCCTCGGGCCTCCTTGTCGCCTTGGACCGGCTGCTCTGCCGCTTTGTTCCGGCTCCGGCTCTTACTCTTGGCCTTGCCGTCGGGCCGGGACCGGGAGCTCTCTTTGCCTCTGTCCCGTCTCCGCCTCTCCTTGTCCCGGGAGCGCTCGGGCCGGCGCCCGGCGGAAGACGCCGGGCTGAAGCCAAAATTCTCCGACTGCGAGCTCACGTCGTCGTACTCGACCAGGCCGCGCAGCGAGAGCGGGATGGCGGAGGGGCCCGAGGTCGAACAGGCGGCGGCGGCCGCCGCGGCGGTGACCGGGTATTTGCCGTCCCTCCGCTGGGCCCGGCTCTCGGCTGAGCGCTTCCTGCGGTTTTTCCTGCGCCGCGAACTCGAGGGAGGACGCGGAGGAGCGGCTGCGGTGGTGGTGGCGGCGGCCGTTGCGCAGCGGCCTTTCTCCCGGGCCTGAGCCGGGCCGCTCTCACTCTGGCGTCTCCTCCCGCTGGGGCTGCGACCCCGGCTGCCGCCGCGCGTATCCGAACTCGGCATTGAGTTCCGCGACTCCCCGGTGCCGCTCACTCCATCCGATCGGAGCTGCCGCACATTCCACTCTTCAGAACCGGGGTCGTGGTGAAGGAGACGGGGGGGGGGTGCGCGGTGGAAGGCTGTGATTTTAGGGCTGGGCCTGTGCCTCGGACCAACACCTGGAGTCGCTGCTGTTGGCCTGGGGGACGCCGCCGCCTTTCGCACTAACAGCGTCCGCTCATCCGGGCCCCGCGGCGCGCGCAACACTCGCCGCTTCTGCGCCGACTCACAAAATGGCCGCCTCCCTGAGCCAGCCAGCAACTGAGGCTGACCTCTCGGATTTACTTCCGGGACGCTGCGCATGCGTGTTCCCTCTGACCTGGGGTGGGGGGAGACTTGGAGCTGTTGTTTTGCCTTGGAATCCACTTTTGAAAATGGATCACACAAAGTTCATAGAACATGGGAGGGACATAGACAGGGAGGATTTTGCTTTTTGGTAGAATTATGTCAACGTTTCTCTACCCTAAGAGCATCACGGTAGCACAGTTGCTTCACAGCACCAGGTTCGATTCCCACTTGAGTCACTGTCTTACGGTGGGTTTCCACCAGGTGCTCAAGTTTCCTCCCACATCGAAAGATATGCAGGTTAGGTGGATTGCTTATGCTAAATTGCCCTTCGTGTCCAACAAACGATTAGGTGCGGTTACTGGGATAGGGTGGAGGTGGGGGTTGAGGCAGGGTGCCTTTCCAAGGGCTGATGCAGACTTGAAGAGCCAAATGGCCTTTTTGTGCACTGTAAATTCTATGATGATTCCAAGCAGGATATGGCACAACTGGTCGATGGCTGCTTATGCTTCACACCAGCCCCCTAATACATTATTGGTTCATTGAAATTGATTATAAACTACAAGTTGGCTCAGATCAAGGATTCATAATTTGTAACCAACGTCAGTGATCGTGTTAAACTTGTTTTCTGCTTTTGAGTTTTGCATTCTTGAATGCTCTCTGCAGTTACAGGTGCTCACTCTCCTCTCTTGTTCTGGAATTGAGTGTTAAAAGATTAATCCCAAAGCACCTGCAAGGAGAAAGAGGCCCAATTTCCCCCAAGTCCTGACTATTCTCAGTTGCCAATGATATTCTGTACAACCTTGACTTCAGCACTGTTGATCACATCTTCCACTAATAATGCCTTCCAACTGTCACCCAGCAAACACTCCGTTCCATCTTACTTATAAAATTGAAAGCGGACAAGCTCCAGCAATAGCTTTTTTCCTTTGCACGATGACCTCTCCTAACACACATCTATTCTTGGCTTCCCCCTATTAATCTATATACTGCTCCTCAGGAAATCATTCAAAAACAAATTTAGTTATGTGCACTGAAGAAAGGCAGCTCTGCCTCACTATAACCTCTCTCTGTGATATGCAGTACCGATAGAAGTGGAAAAGGTAGTATGTGGTGTGAAAACTGAAATTCAGAATTTTATTCGATAGAGTTGTGACAGCAGAACTAACCCGAACTGATGTTATTGCTGAGCAAAACAACCCCCAGCGTGGGGCCTGTCTCGTTGATCAAGGGCTACCGACCTCAAAAGCATAAGACTCCAATAACACCTTTAGAATTTTAAAAATTGAAGGATTTGTTAATAAGAAAACTTAGCACACAAGATAAAGTTACACAGTTAAAACAGTGTTACAGGATAAACCCCAAATCAAGGTTAATTGAAAGAACACAATTAAAATACCTTTTTTGTTAACAACCCCTTATAGAGTTTAACCACAAAATTCCATAATTACCACCCAAGTCAAGGGACTGTTGTCAAGTTACACCTCAATTTCTCAGACACGTCCACTCCAATATGGAATTCCAAAAGAAGGTTCATAAAGAAATTGTTTCCTAAAACAAAGACTCCCCTTGCTTAACATTGGGTGGCTGCCTCTAAGTCAACACCTTTAATAACTGAGACACAAAGGAGCTGGTCTTTTCAGGGCTCTCCCCCACAGCCACTCAGTTAAATATCCCTTTGCTGAAATATCTTTTTCCCTCTTTTCATCTCAGGATCTATTCGTCCTTAAAGACCTATTTGAACTCAACTTCTCCAAATATAAAACTCAATCATGTTTTCTATGTTACCTTTACTTTTGGGTCAAAAAAATTAATATACCTACCTTATTCACTCGTAAGATGCAAATGTTGTCGTCATCTCTGAAATCCCTTTTGAAATTCAACAGTTGAAGAAACAAACTGGATGAGGCTTAACCTCGCAAATGACGGGGACACATTCATCCCCCGCAAGGCCTCTGCCCACATCTCAGCTCCCCTCCTAGCTCCTCCTCCCATTTGTAATTAATATCCCCCACCAGGGGCTGGTTTAGCACACTAGGCTAAATCGCTGGCTTTTAAAGCAGACCAAGGCAGGCCAGCAGCATGGTTCGATTCCCGTACCAGCCTCCATGAACAGGCGCTGGAATGTGGCGACTAGGGGCTTTTCACTAACTTCATTGAAGCCTACTCGTGACAATAAGCGATTTTCATTTCATTTCATTTCAGGGCTCCCTCCCACTTCATCAACTCCTCAAAGACACCCAACACCTTCCCCTCCCCTATTTCATCTTTTAACAGCACCTTGTCCTGCAACTCCAGAGGCGGCAGCCCAGAAAGGAAGGCACCTCTCTCCTTACAAAGTCCCTAACCTGCAGGTACCTAAAGCCATTTCCCCATGGCAACTCATACACTTCCTCCAGGTCCTCCAGCCATGCAAATGTGCTCCCTGTAAACAAGTTGCTGAAGCATCAATTCCTGCCTTCCGCCACCCCCTAAACCTCACATCCAACCCCGCCGGCGCTAACCTATGGTTATTACACATCAGCACCTACACCAAGGCACCCTCCAACCCCAAATGCAGTCTCCACCTGCCCCCACACCGACCCCGCCCCAACTGCCCATTTCCTTACCAAAGCAATGTTCGCTGCTCAGTAATAGTTCATCATGTTAGGCAATGCCAGACCACCCTCCCTCCATGAAAGCCTGCCACACCAACAGGGTGTGTCCACCCACACAAACCCAGAAATCAGCCCATTGACCTTCCTAAAAAAACGACTTGGGAACAAAGATTAGGAGGTTCTGAAATACAAACAAAAACCTCGGCAGCACTGTCATTTTCACTGTCTGCACCCATCCTGTCAGTGACAGCGGTAGCACACCCCCACCTCTTTTTAAAAAAAAAATATATATTTATTAAAGTTTTTTAACACAATTTTTCTCCCTTACAAACAATAACCCCCCCCCCCCCCCCCTCGTAACAAAAAAAAAAACGAGAAATCGCGCAGAGCAAGATACAAACATGGCAAAATGATATATTTACACAGCTTTGTACACTGGCCCTCACCCGTACATGCCAGTTTCCCCAACCCTTCATGTTATCTCTTGCTCATCCACCATCCCAGGCAGTCCCCCCAAGGTTGCTGCTGCTGCTGAACGACCTTCCTCTAACGCTCCGCGAGATAGTCTAGGAACGGTTGCCACCGCCTGTATAACCCCTGCGCAGACCCTCTCAAGGCGAACTTTATCCTCTCCAACTTTATGAACCCAGCCATATCATTTCTCCAGGCTGGGGGGCTTCGCCTCCTTCCACATTAGCAAGATCCTTCGCCGGGCTAGTAGGGACGCAAAGGCCAGAATGCCGGCCTCTTTCGCCTCCTGCACTCCCGGTTCGTCCACTACTCAAAATATTGCTAGCCCCCAGCTTGGCTTGACCCGGACTTTCACCACCTGATATATTGCTCCCGCCACTCCTCTCCAGAACCCCTCCAGTGCCGGGCATGACCAAAACATATGGACATGGTTCGCCGGGCTCTCTGAGCACCTTCCACATCTGTCCTCCACCCCAAAGAACCTACTCAACCTCGCCCCCGTCAAGTGCGCTCTGTGGACCACCTTAAATTGTATCAGGCTGAGCCTGGCACACGAGGAGGAGCAATTAACCCTACCTAGGGCATCAGCCCACAGACCTTCCTCAATCTCCTCCCCCAGCTCCTCCTCCCATTTACCCTTCAACTCTTCTACCAGCGCTTCCCCCTCGTCTTTCAACTCCTGCTGTATTTCCGACACCTTGCCCTCCCCGACCCATACACCCGAGATCACCCCATCTTGAACGTCATGTGCCGGGAGCAATGGGAATTCCCTCACCCGTCGCCTCACAAAAACCCTCACCTGCATATATCTAAAGGCATTTCCCAGGGGTAACTCGAACTTCTCCTCCAGTGCCCCTAGGCTCGCAAACGTCCCGTCGATGAACAGGTCCCCCATTCTTCCAATCCCCGCCCGATGCCAGCTCTGGAACCCCCCCGTCCATCGTCCCCGGGACAAACCGGTGGTTACCCCTGATCGGGGACCACACCGATGCTCCCATTGCACCCCGGTGCCGTCTCCACTGGCCCCAGATCCTTAGCGTTGCCGCCACCACCGGGCTCGTGGTATACTTTGTCGGCGAGAGTGGCACCGTCACCAACGCCCCCAGGCTCGTTCCTTTACAGGACGCCATCTCCATCCTCTTCCACGCCATCCCCTCTCCCTCCATAACCCACTTGCGGATCATCGCTACATTTGCTGCCCAGTAATAGCTCCCTAGGTTTGGCAGCGCCAACCCTCCTCGGTCCCTACTGCGTTCCAGGAACCCTCTCCTTACTCTCGGGGTCTTATTCGCCCACACAAACCCCATAATGCTCCTGCCTACTCTCTTAAAAAAGGCCTTAGTGATCACGATGGGAAGGCACTGAAACACAAACAGAAACCTCGGAAGGACCACCATTTTGACCGACTGCACTCTACCCGCCAGCGAGAGCGGTAACATGTCCCATCTTTTGAAATCCTCCGCCATTTGCTCCACCAACCTTGTCAGATTCAGTTTATGTAGGGTCCCCCAACTCCTGGCTATCTGGATCCCCAGATACCGAAAGCTCCCCTCCGCCCTCCTCAGCAGTAGGTCCCCTATCCCTCTTTCTTGGTCCCCCACCTGTAATACAAAGAGCTCACTCTTCCCTACATTGAGCTTATAGCCCGAAAACTCCCCAAACTCCCTTAGAGTCTGCATGACCTCCACCATCCCCTCCATTGGATCCGCCACGTACAGCAACAGGTCATCCGCATATAGCGACACCGATGCTCTTCTCCCCCTCGGACCCCCCCCCCTCCATTTATTAGGCTCCCTCAATGACATGGCCAATGATTCGATCGCCAATGCGAACAACAGGGGGGACAGGGGGCACCCCTGCCTCGTCCCTCGGTACAGTCGAAAGTACTCCGACCTCCGCCGGTTCGTCACTACACGCGCCATCGGGGCTCTGTAAAGGAGCTTAACCCAATTGATAAACCCTACCCCGAACCCAAACCTACGCAGCACCTCCCAGAGGTACTCCCACTCTACTCGGTCAAAGGCCTTCTCCACGTCCATAGCTGCCACTATCTCCGCCTCTCCCTCCTCCGATGGCATCATTATCATGTTTAAGAGCCGCCGCACATTGGTGTTTAGTTGCCTGCCCTTTACAAATCCCGTGTGGTCCTCGTGGATTACCCCCGGGACACAGTCCTCGATCCTCATGGCCAGCACTTTTGCCAGCATCTTTGCATCCACATTGAGGAGCGAGATCGGCCTGTACGATCCACATTGCAGTGGGTCCTTGTCCCGCTTTAGGATCAAAGAAATTGTCGCTTCCGACATTGTCGGGGGCAGGGTCCCCTCCTCTCTTGCCTCATTAAAGGTCCTCACCAGTAGCAGGGCCAACAGGTCTGCGTACTTCCTGTAGAACTCCACCGGGAATCCATCCGGTCCCGGGGCCTTCCCCGCCTGCATGCTCCCCAAACCCTTGCTCAGCTCCTCCAACCCAATTGGTGCCCCCAAACCAGCCACCTCTTGCTCCTCCACCCTCGGGAATCTCAGCTGATCTAGGAATCGTCTCATCCCCTCTTCCCCCACTGGGGGCTGGGATCTGTACAGCTCTTCATAAAAGGCCTTGAATACCTTGTTTATTTTCGTCGCACTCCGAACCGTGGCTCCCCTTCCATCTTTGACTCCCCCTATTTCCCTCGCTGTCATCCTCTTACGGAGCTGGTGTGCCAGCATCCGACTAGCCTTTTAGCACACCCCCACCTCAAACTCCCGCTTCATCTGCTCCACCAGCCGAGCCAAGTTCAGTTTATGCAACTGCACCCAATTCTACACCACCTGGATACCCAAATACCTGGCACATCCCCACCCTAGTCTCCTTTTCTGACCTCTTATCAGAAACACCTCGCTCTTTCCCATATTCAGTTTGTATACCGAAAACCGACCAAATTCGCCTAGGATTTCCATGATGCCTCCGATGCTACCCACCAGGTCTGAAATATGTAATAGCGGGTTGTCCGCATACAATGAGGCTCTGAGCTCGATGCCGCCCCCCCCCCCCCCCACCCATTCAATCCCTCTACACCTGAGCACCATTGTCAAGGCAAAGAGCAACGGGGAATGCAGGCACCTCTGCCTCGTCCCACGATGCAGCACAAGTACCCCAAACTCATTCGGTTTGTCAGTACGCTTTCACCCAATGTCTTGTATAGCAGCCAGACCCAATTCACAAACCCCTGCCTGAACCGCCTCAGCACCTCCAACAAATACACCCACTCCACCCGATCAAACGCCTTCTCCGGGTCCATCGTCACCACTACCTCCACCTCCTGCCCTCCATAGGCAACATGATCACATTGACTTGCCTCCTCACATTGGCCGGCAACTGCCTCCCCTTCAGAAAACCCGTCTGATCCACCCCAGCACACAGTCCTCAGTTCGTGATGCCAACACCTTCGCCAATAACTTGACGTCCACATTCAATAGTGATATCGGTATGACCAATACTGCTCCAGGTCCTTATCCCCCGTCAAAATCAGGGAAATAGAAGCCTGCGACAATGTAGGTGGGGTATTCCCCCACCCTCTCCCTTGCTTCATTATACACCCTCACCAGCAGTGGCCCCCGGTCCCCCCCTCTACCAGGGTCCCGTCTGGCTCCAGAGCTTTCCCTGCCTGCATCATCGTCCCTCAGCCCAATTGTATCCCTCAGCCCAATTGGATCCCCCAGTCCCTGAAACCAGCCCCTCCGCCATTTTGGGAAACTCTAACCCATCCAGGAACCGCCGCATCCCCTCCTCCCTGGTTGGGGACTCCTACTCGTAGTACCGCCTATAAAACGCATCAAGCACCTCATTCACCCCCTCTGGATCCATCTCCACCCAAGTACATTTCTTGGTCTGCCTCGCCCATCGAAGGATCTTCTTGTACACTCAGCGGTTCAACCACCTGCAGCCTCCTCCTCAGCGTCCTGTGCACTCGGTCCACTTCCAGAGACCATCAATTGCTCCAGCAACCTTGTCAATACACAGTGGCCTCCGGACCTTCAGTGCTTTCCGGCATCCCAACAATCTTTAAATTTTGCCTCCTGGAAAGATTTTCCAAATCCTCCACGTTCTCCCTCAGCCTCTTCTGGCTCTCCCGCATCACTCCCACCTCCGCCACCAAAGAAGCAAACTGCTCCTCGTGCTCCCCCACCGCCTCCTCCACTTTCTGGATCACCAGGCCCTGGGACTCCAGCCTCTGCTCCACTCGCTCGATCCCAGATCTCAGCGGTTCTGCCACCTTGGCTAGGTCTTCCAGGGCCTCTTTCCTCTGCTGCCAAAACTTATTGTTCAGGAACTCTACCAACAGCTCTGTCTACCACTGTGCAGACAGCATGCCCCCCTTGTCCTCTGCCATCCTGGTCCACCACAAAGATTCCCTGCAACGCTGCTCTTTCTTGCATAACGCCTTGTCCGCGGAACCATCCACACCAGAGTATTACCTTCCCCAGGCACTTCTGTACCCGTTACCCTTTGGGCAGGAAAAGACCAAAAAAAATCCACCTTGAGGAGGAGCCACCAAATGTGCGACCACTCACTCCAAGGCCACCAGTGGAAGTCTCAGAAGTTTTCAGTTTCTTAACCCCACTACTTACTGTATTCACCCATGTAAAATACTATTGCACTATAGTGTACATCAACTATGCACAAGTCTTTGTAAGAATAAAGTACATTCCAACCCATTTTTTCAATTTCCAACATCCAAGTCCTTCTGCATTTAAGCTCTTGACAATGCAATGATATTCTCCCGTGCAGCCACATATATAATTTCCAAATTGAATGGTTGTTATAATAAATTCCACCGAAATAGTCTGGAGTTTTTAAATCCTGGAATTTCTACAGAAATTTCAAAGGATTATGGTCAGTACATATACCATTGCCTCTGAAGAGTTACCTGCAACATATACTTCAAAATGCTGCAGAACCAAACCAAACTTAAAGCCTCTTTTTCTACAGCCAAATATTTCTTCTGATTCAACTCTCATGAAAAAATATCCAACTGGTTTTTCAAGCCCTGTTTCATCTTCCTGCAACAAAACAGCACCAATGGCCACATCATTGGCATCAATAGCCATTTGAAATGGTTTCATTTAATCAGGGGCTGCAGGTGTAGTAATCGGTACAGCGTTTTATGCTGTCAAACACAGTCTGACACTCCTGCATCCATTCAAATGTTCTGTTATTCTTTGACAACACAGTTTATGTAGTTGGTTGCTGAAATTTGGCACCAATAAATCACAAAACCTCCCGTTTCGTTATAGATGCTGGGAATTGCACAATAGCTTTTCCTTTTGCATCCCTTGGGGTCACTTGACCATGTCCAACATCGTGGCCTAAATATGTAACTTTTGCCTTTGTAAATTCACTTTTAGCCAAATGTTTAACCAAATTGGCTTCTTGTAGTCGGTCAAATAGTTTCTTCCATAAACAGTCTTCCCAGGTCTCACTGAATACCACTAAGTCATCATACCACTTCACAATTGCTCAGCTCTTATTTACTTTGCTTGTCAGTCTCTAAAATGGTGCTGCTGCGTTTTCCTTTGAGACCATTGATACAAACCGTCCGGAGTCCTAGAGTCATAAAGCCAACATCTCTTTTGCCCTTTCCGATAATTGTACTTGCCAGTATCACCAAAGGAAATCAATTTTTGTACTAAATAGTGACAGGCCAACTCTCTCGATGCAATCCTCCAACCTTGGAATAGGATAGGAATCCACCTTGGTTACTGCATTTACTTTAGAGTAATCAATACAGTCTTTGCGATCCATCCAGTTTTGGAACCATTACAATGGGTGAACTAAGAATACCATAACTGGACTCATGTCATTTTGAAGCACAAATTCACTCTTTCTCCACACTTGAGCCAATTTACTGGATTTAACATCATGCATAGCCAATGCATAGTGATCCAGGAATCTAAAACTCTCCCTCCGGCACCAACTCTAAGCCACGCATTCACCTGCATTATTATCCCATATCTGTGCTTAGCATGTGGCACTGGGGGTAATCCAGAGATTACAACCAGAGAGGTCCTAATATTTAGTCTACTGCCTAATGCCCTGAATTCTTGATGCAAGACCTCATCCCTCTTTCTGCCTATGTCACTGGTACCAACATGTACCATGACCTCTGCCTCATCACCCTCCCCCTTCAGGATGCCCTGCAGCCGTTCAGTGACTACTTCAGTGATTGTATTTCTTTTGGTAATCCATATCTTGTAAAGAATTTGGTTAACTCTTCGACAATCACCTTTGCTGTGATTCTCCTCAAAGGAGTTGTTTCCAGAAATCTCGTGGACACATCCATGATTGTCAGTAAATACTGAATCTCACTTTTAGTCTTATGGAGGTGTCCTACATAATCAAGACCCTGCTAAAAGATTCCTCAAATGCTGGAGTAGGAAGTAAAGGTGCAGGTTTAATCACTGCTTGAAGGTTTCCTACCACTTGACACGTGGCATTTCTGACAAAATTTAACTACATCTTTATGTCGTCCAGCCCAATAGAAATGCTTTTATACCTTAGTTCGCAGTTTCCGGATTCCAAAACATCCAGCCACTGGGATTTTGTGAGCCACAAATTTCATTGATGTCCAGATGGATTTACTACTTGGTGAACTATAGCCAACCTTTCATCTGTAAGAATAAGAGGCGATCTCCATTTTCACATTATTATCTTAGATATTAAACACTGGAACATGTTCTACTACCTCAGTTTCACAATAAGTGTCTCATATCGCAGTTTTAATTCTGGATCCTTCTGCTAGGACTCCACTAAATGTGATGAGCTAAACCCCTCAGCCTCATTTTTTAAAAAAAATCACTATGGGATTTGGTGACACTGTCTATCCCCAATTGCCCTTGAATTTAGTGGCATTTCAGAGGGCATTTAAGAGTAGACCTAGCCAATGGAGGTTTGGCATCGTCTGCCTGTCTTTGTTTGTGTACCTGCGATCTTGTCACCACACAGGCTGGAAACAACTCAGGATGATATTTTTGAAAAAGCCTCCATTGATTGTAATTCAATAGGTTTTTCTATCACTTTAGAAAATATTCGCCAATATTTGAGATACAGCAATATAATTTCCTAAAATGAATTGAACTCCTGCAATTGGCATTTTCTCTACCATTCCAACAATTACCTCTCCCGTTTTCAAATCACTTTTCAAATGTATTCCTTGGAGAGAGATGGTTTTAAACGCTCCATGTATTCCACAAACAATTTCCCCTGCAGTAACCATTCTGGACAGCAGATGGCACTATCCATTATCCCTGTATCCCTCAAAAGTTTGACAGATTTTCTTTCTTTTCCCAAATGCCAAAGATATACTTTTCCCCTCACATACAGCATCTTTGAACATCTCTGTAACTTGCCCTTCAGAATTTCCTTAGGTAGGTTGAGAACACATTTAATCTCTGGCGAATCCGGATTCGCTCTCTTTCTCCCTACCCCCCCACCACCCCAGTGTACAAATACTACTCACTCACCTAAGTATCTCTCACTTGGGACTCAGAGCCCAAAACACTTAATACTGAATTCCTATCACTGCAATTGGCCTTCAATTTAACTTCCATCAATTCAACTTATGATCAACTCGTTGCAATAATAACATATTACTTTTTTTCCTTCACCTTGGCCTTCTACATTTTCATCTTTAGTAGACTGGAGTCCTTCAGTTTGCTCTTATTACGAGCACTTTTTCTATCATTAGGTTTTCTATATCTCCAGTTTTCTTGCTGACTCCCATCTGACCCTTTTTCCACTACTCAACGGTGAAATGTGGGGGGGCACCACGGTGGCACAGTGGTTAGCACTGCTGCTTCACGCCACCGAGGTCCCAGGGTCGATCCCGGCTCTGGGTCACTACGTGTGGAGTTTGCACATTCTCCCAGTGTTTGCGTGGGTTTCGACCCCACAACCCAAAGATGTGCAGGGTAGGTGGATTGGCCACACTAAATTAATTTTTTTTAAACTTGTGAAATGTGTGAAACTCTGAAATCTCATAAGTATCGGCCAACATCGAAGCTTCATAGAACCTGCCACTAATCTTTGAGCAAGTTCTTTAGTTAGTCACGGATGGTAGTCCTTCCCCTAGAGTCTCTCTCACTGGAATGTATATTAGCTGAGCGTTACAAAATATTTCCTTAAATGTCTGCCACTGCATCTCTACAGAATTATCCCTCAACTTAATTTCCCAGTCCACTTAAGCACCTCTACCTTCACACTCTCATAATTGCCCTCAAGTTCAAAGCACTAGTCTTACACCCACTCCTCTCCCTCTAATTGAATCCAAAATTCAAATCATGTTACAGTCACTGTTACCTAGGGGAGCCTTTACCATGGGGTTATTAATGAATCCTGTCTCACTGCACATTACCAGGTCTAGAATAGCCTGTTCTCTGGTTGGCTGCAGCACATGCTTTTCTCACAAGCCCCCATTATTTCTTCCTGCATTCTCTATCCTACAGTGTGACTGCTATTAGGGGGCCTATAAACTACTCCCACAAGTGACTTCCTACCTTTACTATCTCTGATCTCGACCCAAGATTATATATCTGCACCTTTAGAACGAAGGTCATCTCTATCGCGCTGTCATTCTGAATTAACAGAACTGCCCCTCCACCATTTCCTAGATTCCTGGCCTTCCTAAATGTCTTGTACTCTTGAAAATTCAGGTGTCACCTTGCAGCTTTGTCTCTCGTGATGCTCACTATATTTGTTTCTACTTGCGCTTTCAATTCATCTGCTTTATTATGAATGCTACATGTATTAAGATACAAGGCCTTTAACATTTTTACCATTTAGCAGTGTCAGGCCTTATCTGCTGACACACACTTCGCACTGTCCCTTTCCTGCCATGCTCTGCTTATTTATTCTCTTATTCTGACCTTGCTCTTTTGCCTTATTTTCTCTCTTTAATTAATCATGTCTTCCCAATCTTGATCCCTTGCCCCACTATTTAATTTAAAACCCTGTCTACCAACCTAGTTATACGGCTCACCAGAACACTTTGCTTTACATGATGCCTGTGTCTATGTATTTACATTGTGTATTTATGTATGTCCTATGTTTTTTTCATGTATGGAACAATCTGGAGTACGCAGAACAAAAATTTTCACTGTACCTCAGTATTCATGACAATAAATCAAATTCAAATTCAGTTATAGTTCAGGTGAAGACCATCCCAACTATACAGCTCCAACTTTTCCCAGTACAGATGCCAGTGAGTCATGAATCAAAATGCATTTCTCCATCACCAATCTTTGAGCCATGCTTCCAACTCCCTAATCTTATTTACCAATTTGCCTGTGCCTCTGGTAATAACGCAGAGATTGCCACCTTTGAGGTTCTGCTTTTTAATTTAGCCCATAGCTGCTCATGCTCCTCAAGCAGAACCTCTTTCCTAGGTCTGCCTATGTCGTTGGTCCCGATGAGGACTACAACCACTGGATCCTTTGCCTCCCACTGCAAGTCTTTCTCCAGCCCTGATCAGGTGTCCTGAACTCGGACACCAGGCAGGCAACCAGCCTTGGTTGTAGTGAACAGTGTCCATCTCTCGAACTGTACTGTCCCCGACTATCACTACTTTCCTATTTACTCCTCCTGCTTGAATGCCCTCCTATACCAGTGACCCTTCAGCCACCGCTTTCATCCATACAGGCTGCAATCAACTCTAACCTGTTGGACAATTGCAAAGGCCGAGGTTCCTCCATTTCTATCTTCTGGGTCCCCATACCTGCCTCTGTTGCAGTCACACCCTCCTGTCCCTGACAAAATCAGAAGACCCTATCCTAAGAGGTGCGATTGCCTCCTGGAACAAAGTGCCAGAGTAACCTACCTCCTGAAGTGACACAGTGTCTGCAGCTTGACCCCCAGCTCAATGTCTGAGCCGAAGCTCCTCAAGCTGCAGACATGTACTATGTATGGATGGATCACACCGGCTTCCCGGAGTTCCCACCTTCTGCAGTTGCAACACCTCAACCTGCCCGGTGTTAATTTATCTATTTTTACGACCCGGTAGCACAGTGGTTAGCACTGTTGCCTCACAGCGCCAGGGACCTAGGTTCAATTCCTGGCTTGGGTCACTGTCTGTGCGGAGTCTGCACATTCTCCGTGTCTGCATGGGTTTCCTCCGGGTGCTCCGGTTTCCTCCCACAGTCCAAAGATGTGCAGGTTAGGTGGATTGGCCATGCTAAATTGCACTTAGTGTCCAAAAAAAAGGTTAGGTGGGTTTACTGGGATAGGGTGGAGGTGTGGGCTTGGTTAGGGTGCTCTTTCCAAGGGCCGGTGCAGACTCAATGGGCCGAATGGCCTCCTCCTGCTCTGTAGATTCTATGATTCTAATAAACAGTTCTACTCCCAATAGCTTTTACTACTGCTAGTATTATAAATAAAATCTTATAATTTCTATTTATATGAATGTTGAAGAGAAAGCAGCAAAATATTTACCAATCATGATGCTCTCCGAATCTGGTCACTTCACTCTGGAGCCACTTATTGGATTGGACTGGACAGCTCTTCCAGGGTCTGCTGACCACCTCCAGATCCTCCATTCATCTGCTCTTCTAGGTGCTGGTTTTCCCAAAAATATTGTAAAAGGTACATAAACATTCCAGCTTGAAAATTACAGATGGTGCCAACAAATTTGACTAGTCTCCACACAGTATGTTCAACACTGAGGTGCCTCCATGTAATTGTTATTCTCTTAACAGTTTAGAATATACGTTCCACGTCAGGCTTGCAGCATGGGGTCAAAACATCTCAAATTGAAAATTTACAGAAAATGCAATAGAATTCAACTTTCCTTTATATTACATATTCCTCTCAGGTGGTGCCTCACTACAGTTTCAATACTCTTGTATTTGGAAAGTACATTCAATGTCGGGCAGTAAGCCCAAAGGGTTCTGCAGATTTTCCTGCCCGGTGGTACACCATGGCTGAAAGGCCTGACTCAGCAACCTTCCCCCGTTGCACCTCTGCAGTAGCTGCCTCAGACTTTAATGTCCCTCAGTAGGTGGTCCTGGATCTTGAATGTTCCAGTTGCAATACTCGGTTGAGGCCAACTCTTTGCACTGTGATAGGGCAAATGTTAGGAGCTATTATTAAATAAGCTATAGCAGGGCACTTGGCGATGTTCAAAGCAATCAGGCAGAGTCAACATGGTTTTGTGAAAGGGAAATAATTTCAATTAATTTATTGGAGTTCATGTGCAGTGGGTGAAGGGGATCTGGTGGATGTACTGATTCCCAGAAGGCATTTGATGTGCCACAAGATTATTGCGGAAAATAAAAGCTCATGGCGTGGGGAGTAACATATTGGCATGAATAGAAGATGGGCTAGCTAACAAGCAGAGTGTGGCAAAAATGGGTCTTGAGGTGGGCAAGATGTAACAAGTGGTGTGCCACCGTCACCAGGGTTGGGATCTCAATTGTTTACAATTTATATAAATGACTTGGATAATGGGATGGATGGGATGGTTGCCAAATTTGCTGATGACAAGAAAAATTGCAAAGAGGACACAACAAGGCTGCAAAAATACGATAGGTTAAGTGAGTGGGCAAAGATCTGGCAAATGAAGTTTAATGTGGGAAAATGTAAAATTGTTCATTTTGGCAGAAAGAATAAAAATAGTACATTATCTAAATGGAGAGAGATTGTGGACTTCGGAGATGCGGAGATATCTGGGTGTCTGGAATCACAAAAGGCTGTATACACAGGTACAGCAAATAGTTAGGAAAGTTAATAGAATGTTATAGAATGAGGGGAATTAAATGCAAAAGTAGGGAGGTTATGCTTCAGTTATACAGAGCACTAGTGTGACCACATCTGGAGTACGGTTTACAGTATTGGTCACCTTATTTAAGGAATGATGTAAATGCATTGCAAGTAGTTCAGAGAAGATTGACCAGACAAATTCCTGGAATGGGTGGGTTGTCTCACGAGCAAAGGTTGGAAAGGCTAGCTTTGTATCTGCTGAATTTTGGAAGAGAAAAGCAACTCGATTGAAACACAAGATCCTCAAGGGTCTTGACAGGGTGGATATGGATATGATGTTTCTGCTTGTGGGAGAACCTAGACTTAGAAGTCACTGTTTAGAAATAAGTGGTCACCTAATTAAAACAGAGGTGAGGTGAACTTTGAGAGTCATGAGCCTCTGGAACTCTCTTGAAAATGTGGTGGAAGCAGTCTTTGATGTCAGAAGTGGATAGATTCTTGGTAGACAAGGAGCTGTAGTCAGAATGCAGATTTGAGGTTATAATCAGATCAACCATGATCTTACTAAATGGCAAAACAGGCTCAAGGGGCTGAATGGCCAACTCTTGCTCCTTGTTCGTATGCAAGACCAGCAAGTTTCAGGTAGACCAAAGTACATCTGCATTTTTCAGGAAGTTGATGATCCTCCAACCGCAATCAATATTTATCTCAGTGTGCATCCTTGGGAAGAGCCTGTAGAGCAGAGTCCGGAGTAGCAGAGCTACTCGGGATGTACTTTGCAAAGGAGATCTGGAGGGAGATGCAGTGATTATTTTGTCAGGCATATTACAAAGGAGGCGAACAATGGTTTCTTCCCTACCATAGCAACCAAGGGTAATTTGCAGACGAGTTGAGATTCCAGGTGAATTGGAAGGTTCTGATGGAGAGGTCTTTCCCACCACCTGCCAAGCCAAGTCTTTGAGAGTGTTTCAAAATTCTGGTGATGAGGCATTCGGCCAAATGACATTGATAGTCTGCTCAGTGAACCATCCTACTGCATCTCCTTTTCCAGCAGGGCCTCTAGGATATTGCACACATATCACTGCCTGATTGGTGTGTGGTCAAAGGTGCTTTTCTGCATAAACCTTTCCACACATGATACGGCATGGTCCAATTACTTGCAGCATTCCACAGCAACATGGTCAGGCCCATTCTTTGCAAACTGGGGACAGCTAGAACCTCAGCATGTGATGACATTTGGTGTTGGCATATGGAGGGGCTACACACAGCTTGATGCAATGCACACAGTGGCCATCAGTGAGGGGGTGATGTTGGGCACATTGTTCCCACTTTATCTAGAGGTTTGTATATTGTGACCCTATGAACATGATCCATTTCCGATCTCCAGATAAAGCAGAAGCTGGCTCGGGTGATTGCCATAGCACAAGAGTGAGGAATATGCCAGACCTGTGTTGCACAGAGTAATACAGTGCCTCTCACCTGATCACTAGGTTCTAGTGTCATTCCCACATGCCTAGTTTTTGTTTAGCCATAGCTACTCCCTCCTTCCAGTTTTTAGCACATGTCCTGGTCCCTCTGAACCTGTCTGTCTGAGCGGACAGTGAGGGGAACAAGGAATAGATAGGCCCACTTCCCAAAGTACATGACCTCGCTCTTGCTGTGATTTACCTTGGCTCCTGAGTTCAGTTCGACCTGGTCACAGATGCTCATCAGTCTGTGCACTGACAGTGGATCAGAACAGAAGACAGCAAGGTTGTCATTTACAGGGGGGAAGGGGGCTTTAATCCGAGTGCCTCCACTGTCGGGTATCGTCACTCATCTTGTGCCCAAATCCTTCCTTCAATGCAACACATGAACAGGATAGGGGAGAGAGGGGAACACTGGCTGAATCCAAATGTGATCAGAAAACTTTACGATTCCCATCTATTGATTAAAACTGCACTATTGATATTTTTGTAGAGCGGTTGGATCTAATTCCAATGCAAAGGGTTGGGGTGGGCGGGTGATTCAGTTGTATAGAAAATGAGGAAAACAAAATTAAAAGAGAAGGTGAGAGTGCAGGTGAAGGATTAGGACTTTAAACAAGTTTAAGTGGTCGAGGGCTCAGGTGAGGTTAGTAAAAGTTTCCAGAACACATAATAGAGCAGAGAGTAGAAATCGGCAGGAATCAAACTTCAGGGGACAACTATGAGAAGGGGGGTGGTCAACGCAGGACTGAGGGTGTTGTACCTAAATGTGCAGCAGTATACAAAACAAAGTAAATTAGCTTGTTGCGGACATTGAAATTGGCCGGTACGCTGTGGGCATCACAGAGTCGTGGCTGCAAGGGGATCAGGGCTGGGATCTAAATAGCCAAGGATATGTCCTATCGAAAGGTCTGGCAGATGGGGCATAGTTAGTAAGGAATGAACATAAATCGATAGCAAGATGCGATATCAGCATAGAATCTGTGGGGGAAGAGTCGAGGAATCGCAAAGGTAAAAAGACCCTGATGGGAGTTATGTACAGGCCCCCTAGCAGTAGTCAGGATGAGGGGCAGAAAATAATTCAGGCGATAGAAAAGGCATACAAGAAAGACAATATTACAATAATCATAGGGGACTTCAATATGAAGGTGGACTGGGAAATTCAGGTTGGTAGCGGATCCCAAGAAAAGGAATTTGTGTAATGTGTACAAGATTTTTTTGGGGAGCAGCTTGTGGTAGAGCCTACTAGGGCGCAGGCAATTCTAGATTTGGTGATGTGTAATGATGCAGACGTGATTAGGGAACTTAAGGTGATGGAACCCTTAGGGAGCAGTGACCACAAAATTTACCCTGCAGTTTGAGATGAAGCTGGAATCAGATGTAACGGTATTGGAATTAAATAAGGGCAACTACAAAGACACGAGGAAGGAGCTGGCCAGAGTTGACTGGAAAGGGAGCCTGGTAGGGAAGACAGTGGAACAGCAATGGCAGGAGATTTGGGGGGTTATTCAGGAGGTGCAACAGAAATTCATCCCAAGGAGGAGGAAGCATGCTAAGGGGAGGACGAGGCATCCATGGCTGCCGAGAGATGTCAAAGACCGCATAAAAGCAAACAAAAAAGTATTCAAAGTGGCAAGGATTAGTGGGAAGCCGGAGGATTGGGAAGCCTTTAAAAGCAAGCAGAGGACAACTAAATAAGCAATAAGGGGGGGGGGGGGGGGGGGGGGGGGGGGGAGAAAGAGAGAAGATGAAATAAAGTGTAAGGTAACAAGTAATACAAGAGAAGATTGCAAGAGGTTTTTTCCAATGTACAAAAAGTTAAGTGAGAGGCAAGAATAGACATTGGACCACTGGAAAATGAGGCTGGAGAAGTAGTAATACGGAACGAAGAAATGGAATAGGTACTTTGCATCAGTCTTCGCGGTGGAAGACACCAGTGCCATACTAAAACATAAAGGAGAGCCAGGGGGCAGAGGTGAGTGAAGTGCCCATCACGAAGGGGAAAGTGGATAAATCACCCAGACTGGACAGGCTACACCCTTGGGTTCGGAAGGAGACAGCTAAGGGGATGAATGTGGAGGCATTGGTAGTGATCTTTCCGGAATTACTGGAGGGAGGGAGGATCCCAGAGGATTTGAAAATGGCTAACGTAACACCCCTGTTTAAGGAGGGAAGGAGGCAGAAGACAGGAAATTATAGGCTGGTTAGTCGGACTTCGGTTGTTGGCGAGATTGGAGTGTATTATTAAGGATGAGACTGCAGAGTATGTAGAAGTGCATGGTAAAACAGAACCTAGTCAGCACAGATTCATCAAGGGGAGGTCATGCCTGACAAATCAGTTAGAATTCTTTGAGGAGGTAACAATTAAGTTAGACAAAGAGAACCAATGGATGTAATCGATTTGGATTTCCAGAAGGCCTTTTACAAGGTGCCATACAGGAGGCTGCTGAATAAGATAAGAGCCCATGGTATTAGGGGCAAGGTACTGACATGGATAGAGGATTGCCTGACTGGCAGAAGGCAAGAGAGTGGGGATAAAGGGCTCCTTTTCAGGATGGCAGTCTGTGACTTGTGGTGTGCCTCAGGGGTCAGTGTTGGAACCACAGCTATCAACGATATATATTTATGATCTGGAAGAAGGAACTGAGGGCATTGTTGCTAAGTTTGTAGCTCATACAAAGATATGTAGAGGGGCAGGTTGTGTTGAGGAAACAGAGAGACTGCAGAAGGACCTGGGCAGGCTAGGCGAATGGGCAAGTGGAAGATGGAATACAATGTAGTAAAGTGTGAGGTTATGCATTTTGGTAGGAGGAATGGAGGGATAGACTATTTTCTAAATGGGAAATGGCGTTGGAAATCAGAAGCGCAAAGGGACTTGGGAGTCCTTGTTCAGGATTCGCATAACATGCAGGTTCAGTTTGCATTTGACTTCCGAACTGCCATGTTAGCATTCATGTCGAGAGGGCCAGAATAAAAGAGCAGGGATGTACTTCTGAGGCTATATAAGGCTCTGGTCAGACCCCATTTGAAACATTGTGAGCAGTTTTGGGCCACATATCTAAGGAAGGATGTGCTGGCCTTGGAAAGGGTCCAAAGGACGTTCACAAGAATGATCCCCGGAATGAAGGACTTTGTCATGAGGAGTTGTTGAAGACCTCGATGGAGTTTAGAAGGATGAGGGGGGGTGGGCTCATTGAAACTTACAGAATTCGGAGAGCCCTGGATAGAGTGAAAATGGAGAGGATGTTTCCACCAGTGGGAGAAACTAGAACCCACTTGCACATCCTCAGACTGAAGGGACGATCCTTTAAAACGGAGATGAGGAAGAATTTCTCCAGCCAGAGGGTGGTGAATCTGTGGAACTCATTGCCTCAGAAGACTGTGGAGGCCAAATAGAGTGTCTTTAATCATAGATAGATAAATTCTTGATTAATAAAGGAGACCAGGGATTATGGGGAGAAAGCAGGAGAATGGGGATGAGAAACATACCAACATTGACTGGCAGAGCCAGCTCGATGGACCAAATGGCTCCTATGTCTTATGGTCTTATGATGTGGAGATGCCGGCGTTGGACTGGGGTGAGCACAGTACGAAGTCTTACAACACCAGGTTAAAGTCCAACAGGTTTGTTTCGATGTCACTAGCTTTCGGAGCGCTGCTCCTTCCTCAGGTGAATGAAGAGGTCTGTTCCAGAAACACATATATAGACAAATTCAAAGATGCCAAACAATGCTAGGAATGTGAGCATTAGCAGGTGATTAAATCTTTACAGATCCAGAGATGGGGGTAACCCCAGGTTAAAGAGGTGTGAATTGTATCAAGCCAGGACAGTTGGTAGGATTTCGCAGGCCAGATGTTGGGGGATGAATGTAATGCGACATGAATCCCAGGTCCCGGTTGAGGCCGCACTCATGTGTGCGGAACTTGGCTATAAGTTTCTGCTCGGCGATTCTGCGTTGTCGCGCGTCCTGAAGGCCGCCTTGGAGAACGCTTACCCGGAGATCAGAGGCTGAATGGCCTTGACTGCTGAAGTGTTCCCCGACTGGAAGGGAACATTCCTGCCTGGTGATTGTTGCGCGATGTCCGTTCATTCGTTGTCGCAGCGTCTGCATGGTCTCGCCAATGTACCACGCTTCGGGACATCCTTTCCTGCAGCGTGAGGTAGACAACGTTGGCCGAGTCGCACGAGTATGTACCGCGTACCTGGTGGGTGGTGTTCTCACGTGTAATAGTGATATCCATGTCGATGATCTGGCACGTCTTGCAGAGATTGCCATGGCAGGGTTGTGTGGTGTCGTGGTCACGGTTCTGAAGACTGGGTAGTTTGCTGCAAACAATGGTTCGTTTGAGGTTGCGCGGTTGTTTGAAGGCAAGTAGTGGGGGTGTGGGGATGACCTTGGCAAGATGTTCATCATCATCAATGACGTGTTGAAGGCTGTGAAGAAGATGACCTAGTTTCTCCGCTCCGGGGAAGTACTGGACGGCGAAGGGTATCCTGTCGGTTGTGTCCCATGTTTGTCTTCTGAGGAGGTCGGTGCGGTTTTTCGCTGTGGCGCGTTGGAACTGTCGATCGATGAGTCGAGTGCCATATCCCGTTCGTACGAGGGCATCTTTCAACGTCTGTAGATGTCTGTTACGCTCCTCCTCGTCTGAGCAGATCCTGTGCATACGGAGCGCTTGTCCATAGGGGATGGCTTCTTTAATGTGTTTAGGGTGGAAGCTGGAGAAGTGGAGCATCGTGAGGTTATCCGTGGGTTTGCGGTAAAGCGAAGTGCTGAGGTGACCGTCCTTGATGGAGACGAGTGTGTCCAAGAATGCAACTGATTTTGGAGAGTAGTCCATGGTGAGTCTGATGGTTGGATGGAACTTATTAATGTCATCGTGTAGTCGTTTCAGTGATTCTTCGCCGTGGGTCCAAAGGTAAAAAAATGTCATCGATATATCTGGTGTATAACGTCGGTTGAAGGTCCTGTGCTGTGAGTAGGACCTGTTCAAACTTGTGCATGAAGATGTTGGCGTATTGGGGTGCGAATTTGGTCCACATGGCTGTCCAGTGCGTCTGGATGAAGAACTTGTTGTCGAAGGTGAAGACGTTGTGATCCAGAATGAAGCGGATGAGTTGCAGAATTGCGTCTGGAGATTGGCAGGTGTCGGTGTTGAGTACTGAGGCTGTTGCAGCAATGCCGTCGTCATGGGGGATGCTGGTGTAGAGTGCCGAGACGTCCATTGTGACGAGGAATGTTCCTGGTTCAACTGGTCCATGGGTGCTGAGTTTCTGTAGGAAGTCCGTTGTGTCGCGACAGAAGCTGGGCGTACCTTGTACGATGGGTTTCAGGATGCCCTCGATGTAGCCAGAGAGGTTCTCACACAAGGTCCCATTGCCTGAAACGATAGGGTGGCCTGGTGTGTTGGCCTAGTGTATTTTCGGGAGGCAGTAGAGATCTCCAATGCGGGGAGTACGTGGGATGAGAGCACGTAGGGTGCTCTGAAGATCTGGATCCAAGGTCTTGATCAGTCTGTTAAGTTGGCGGATGTGTTCCTTGGTCGGATCTGCGGGTATCTGTCTGTAGTGTTCTTGGTTGTTCAGTTGTCGGTATACTTCTTTGCAGTAGTCCGTTCTGTTCAGTACGACAGTGGCCTCTCCTTTGTCTGCTGGTTTGGTGACGATGCTGCGGTTGGTCTTGAGAGCGCGGGTGGCATTGCGTTGTGCTTGGGTGACGTTCGGGGCTGTCTTGTGAATGCGACTGATGAATCTGGCATTGTCGCGACTCCGGACGGCTTGAGCATACATGTCGAGTCTAAGGCAGCGGCCTTCTGGAGGGGTCCAATTCGACTCTTTCCTCTTCGGTTGCCGCACCGCAGATCTCTCGGTCTGCTGTTCCGGTTCATTGATAGTCTGCTTGGGTTCGCTGTTGGCCTCTTGGGGTCTGTGGAAGAATTCCCGGAGCCTCATTCGCCTGATGAATTCCTCCGTGTCTGCCGCGAGACTGATGGGGTCCATTTTGGTGGTGGTACAGAAATTGAGCCCTCTGCTGAGGACTTCGATTTCGTCTGGTTGAAGGGTGTAGTCTGACAAGTTGACAATAGATTTCCCTGTATTGTTTTCTACTGTGGCACCGGGGGTGGCTTGGTTGCTGCCGGTGCTGATGCCAAGTTTCTCAAGCTTTCTGTTCTTGGTGTGAATATAGATGGCATAGTATTGTTGTCTCATCTGTTTGGCGGTGTTCCGCAGCTGGTGTGCTGCAACCTGAGCGCAAGTTGAGAATATGGCCTCTATCTTGGTTTCCAGGTTGCGTCGTCTGCTGTAGAGCTGGCGGACGAGGTGGTTGAAGAGTGTGAGAGAGGTGCGACGGCAGAGTCTCTCAGCGTAGTCTGTGTTGTAGGTCGACTTGAGTGGGTTTGTGATCTGTAGCCCTTTCAGGATCTTGTCTGCTTTCTTGCATCTTTGTAGAAACTTAATGTCAGTGTCTATATGCGCGATCTTCCTGGAGATCCTCTCCACTTTCATAGAATTTACAGTGCAGAAGGAGGCCATTCGGCCCATCGAGTCTGCACCGGCTCTTGGAAAGAGCACCCTACCGAGGCCCACACCTCCACCCTATCCCCATAACCCCTTAACCCAGTAACCACACCCAATACTAAGGGCAATTTTGGACACCAAGGACAATTTAACATGGCCAATCCACCTAACCTGCACATCTTTCCCATCTCTAGGTCTGGAATGCATCCTAGCATCCGCCTCATAAAATTGGCATCATCCCAGTTCGGGGCATATACGTTTACCAAAACCACCGTCTCCCCCTGTAGTTTGCCACTCACCATCACGTATCTGCCCCCGTTATCCGCCACTATAGTCTTTGCCTCGAACATTACCCGCTTCCCCACTAATATAGCCACCCCCCTGTTTTTCGCATCTAGCCCCGAATGGAACACCTGCCCCACCCATCCTTTGCGTAGCCTAACCTGGTCTATCAGTTTCAGGTGCGTTTCCTGTAACATAACCACATCTGCCTTAAGTTTCTTAAGGTGTGCGAGTACCCGTGCCCTCTTTATCGGCCCGTTCAGCCCTCTCACGTTCCACGTGATCAGCCGAGTTGGGGGGCTTCCTACCCCCCCCCCCCCCTTGTCGATTAGCCATCCCCTTTTTCCAGCTCCTCACCCGGTTCCCACGCAGCTGTATCTCCCCCAGGCGGTGCCCCCCCGCCCATCCCCTCCCATACCAGCTCCCCCCTCTCCCCAGCAGCAGCAACCCAGTAATTCCCCCCTCCCACCCCCCCCCCGCTAGATCCCCCGCTAGCGTAATTACTCCCCCCATGTTGCTCCCAGAAGTCAGCAAACTCTGGCCGACCTCGGCTTCCCCCCCGTGACCTCGGCTCGCACCGTGCGACGCCCCCTGTGCGACGCCCCCTCCTTCCTGCTTCTCTATTCCCGCCATGATTATCATAGCGCGGGAACCAAGCCCGCGCTTCTCCCTTGGCCCCGCCCCCAATGGCCAACGCCCCATCTCCTCCACCTCCCCTCCTCCCCCCATCACCACCTGTGGAAGAGAGAAAAGTTACCACATCGCAGGATTAGTACGTAAAACTCATCTTTCCCCCCTTTTTAACCCCCCTCTTCGCCCCCCACATTCGCCCCACCACTTTGTTCAAACGTTCTTTTTAATAACCCGCTCATTCCAGTTTTTCTTCCACAATAAAAGTCCACGCTTCATCCGCTGTCTCAAAGTAGTGGTGCCTCCCTCGATATGTGACCCACAGTCTTGCCGGTTGCAGCATTCCAAATTTTATCTTCTTTTTATGAAGCACCGCCTTGGCCCGATTAAAGCTCGCCCTCCTTCTCGCCACCTCCGCACTCCAGTCTTGATAAACGCGGATCACCGCGTTCTCCCATTTACTGCTCCGAGTTTTCTTCGCCCATCTAAGGACCATTTCTCTATCCTTAAAACGGAGGAATCTCACCACTATGGCTCTGGGAATTTCTCCTGCTCTCGGTCCTCGCGCCATCACTCGGTATGCTCCCTCCACCTCCAACGGACCCGCCGGGGCCTCCGCTCCCATTAACGAGTGCAGCATCGTGCTCACATATGCCCCGACGTCCGCTCCCTCCACACCTTCAGGAAGACCAAGAATCCTCAGGTTGTTCCTCGTTGCGTTGTTTTCCAGTGCCTCCAACCTTTCCACACATCGTTTCTGATGTGCCTCCTGCGTCTCCGTCTTCACCACCAGGCCCTGTAGGTCGTCCTCATTCTCAGCTGCCTTTGCCTTCACGACCCGAAGCTCCCGCTCCTGGGTCTTTTGTTCCTCCTTTAGCCCTTCGATCGCCTGTAGTATCGGGGCCAACAGCTCTTTCTTCATTTCCTTTTTGAGCTCTTCCACACAGCATTTCAAGAACTCTTGTTGTTCAGGGCCCCATGTTAAACTGCCACCTTCCGACGCCATCTTGGTTTTTGCTTGCCTTCCTTGCCGCTGTTCTAAAGGATCCACTGCAATCCGGCCACTTTCTCCTCCTTTTTTCATCCGTATCCAGGGGGGATTCCCTTCTGGTTTACCGCACAGTGTTTTTAGCCGTCAAAATTGCCGTTGGGGCTCCTATCAAGAGCCCAAAAGTCCGTTTCACCGGGAGCTGCTGAAACGTGCGACTCAGCTGGTCATTGCCGCACCCGGAAGTTCTAACCTGCACATCTTTGGACTGTGGGAGGAAACCCGAGCACCCGGAGGAAACCCACGCACACACGGGGAGGACGTGCAGACTCCGCACAGACAGTGACCCAAGCCAGGAATCGAACCTGGGACCCTGGAGCTGTGAAGCAATTGTGCTATCCACTTTGCTACCGCGCTTTGAGCCGGCAGTTTGTGGTGTCGATGGTAGCCATGATGTGGAGTTGCCGGCGTTGGACTGGGGGGAGCAATGGCCTTGATAAGAAGCCTTACAACACCAGGTTAAAGTCCAACAGGTTTGTTTCGAATCACTAGCTTTCGGAGCGCTGCTCCTTCCTCAGGTGAATGAAGAGGTATGTTCCAGAAACACATATATAGACAAATTCAAAGATGCCAAACAATGCTTGGAATGCGAGCATTAGCAGGTGATTAAATCTTTACAGATCCAGAGATGGGGTAACCCCAGGTTAAAGAGGTGTGAATTGTATCAAGCCAGGACAGTTGGTAGGATTTCGCAGGCCAGATGGTGGGGGATGAATGTAATGCGACATGAATCCCAGGTCCCGGTTGAGGCCGCACTCATGTGTGCGGAACTTGGCTATTCTGCGTTGTCGCGCGTCCTGAAGGCCGCCTTGGAGAACGCTTACCTGGACGCGCGACAACGCAGAATCGCCGAGCAGAAACGTATAGCCAAGTTCCGCACACGAGTGCGGCCTCAACCGGGATTCATGTTGCATTACATTCATCCCCCACCATCTGGCCTGCAAAATCCTACCAACTGTCCTGGCTTGACACAATTCACACCTCTTTAACCTGGGGTTACCCCATCTCTGGATCTGTAAAGATTTAATCACCTGCTAATGCTCACATTCCAAGCATTGTTTGGCATCTTTGAATTTGTCTATATATGTGTTTCTGGAACATACCTCTTCATTCACCTGAGGAAGGAGCAGCGCTCCGAAAGCTAGTGACATCAAAACAAACATGTTGGACTTTAACCTGGTGTTGTAAGACTTCGTATTATGGTCTTAATTGTAGGTTCTCTCCCCAAATCCTATTTTGGAGAGCACATCCATCTTGCAGATGTGCAATATTCTGTCAAAGGCCTTTTCCTGGTTCAGGCTGATGAGGCAGGTGCCCATATCTCTGCCCAGTACATGGTGATCATATCTCTATGTAGCACAAGGATATCGGAGATCTTTCTGCCAAGCACAATGCTGGTCTGGCCAGGGTGGAGTATCAACTCTAAGCAGACTTGACCTGATTGGCAATGGCCTTGGACAGAACTTTGTACCCCACATCCAGCAGTGAAATGGGTTGCCAATTTCTAATTTCATCCTGCTGCTTGCAACGGAGGGTACTGATATCTTTCCTCATGGATTCGGACATCCTCCTGGCCAGAATCATACTCTTGTGCACTCCAGCAGTCTTGGCTGACTCAGTCCAACAGAGCCAAAAACAATTGATGCTTCTGGGAGTTTTATGACTCAAAGGTCTCTATCAGCTTGCCCACACGCTCCTGGCAGCACACTGGATTGACACTGCTGCCTCAGTGCCAGGGACCAGACCTTAATTCTGGTCTTGGGTGCCAGTCTACGTGGAGTATGCACTTTCTTCTTCCCCCTTGTCTGTGTGGGTTTCCTCTGGGTTCTCCGGTTTCCTCCCAAACTCCAAAGATGTGCAGGTTAGGTGGCTTGGCCATGACAAATTTCTTCTCAAGTGTCCAAACATGTGCAGTTTAGGTTGGGTTACAGGAATAAGGTGGGGGAAATAGGTAGGGTGCTCTTTCAGAGGGTCGGTGCAGACTTGATGGGCTACATGGCCTCCTTCTGCATTGTAGGGGTTGTGTGGTGTACCAAGACCTCAGTCATAGAGGATAGGAAGGACTGGGAGGCCATGCTGTCAGAGAGTTTTACGTCATACAGTCTGGAATAAAAGGAAGGATTCGCTAATCCTCAAAATGTCAACCATGATGAGCCATCAGCTTCCCTCAGGTTGCTGATTAAAGACCTCTGTACATTTTGGAAGGTGAAACACTGGCATGTCTTTATCCTGCTCCATAGAGCTGACCCTGGGCCAGAAGATAATTTGAAGCCTCCAAGGCAAAGAATCAAGCTTCTATAGGCTTTTCGCCTACTTGCGACATCAGCCGGAGTATATCCTGCATGTTTTTCTGGCATCGGGACATTTCCCCCTTTCTTTCTAGCGTTTTGTACACCTTGGGAGGATGAAAAATCTCAAATGTTGTCCTTGATCATGTCCCCTTGGGGGCACTGTTGCTCCTGGCTTCCCGAAGATGGAGCACTGGAGTGCTGTTCTTGGCGTCCTGGAGCTGTGGTGCGCTAGCCTCTTTGCTGTTTCCAATGTTCTGGAGCTAATGTGTCTTCATCTACTCCAGGAGCTTTGTCGCATCTTCTGTTGGTGCTGCCTTTGTCCTCTTTCATTTGAAGAGCAGCAGCCCCCGTCATCCATGTCTGATGGGGACCACGTCTTACAGCTCTGCAAAGTGGTTTGGTCCATTCTTGGCCCTTGTTTTGCCAATTGTCAATCCTCTGGTTGATCCTCCATTGATCTGATGTGATGAGTAGGAGGTTCGAGGAACAGTGCTGGTGTTTGGCAGTCTGCTACCTCACCCTTCTCCTTTTGTCAAAGCATATCCTGTACCAACCACTGCTTTAGCCCATCTGCTGCCAAAACCATCATTCATGCCTTGTCAAATCAATAGTCTCCTGGACGACTCTCATTTTCCACAAACGTCAGCTCAAAAAAAAGAGTGCTCTGCCTATCCCAAACAAAGTCCCACTGACCCACCCTTGCTGACCAATGATGGCTCCTGGTCAACCACTGCCCAATTAAAAATTCTCATCCTTGGGTGGCACAGTGGTTAGCACAGCTTCTTCATGCTGCTGAGGTTCAGGGTTCGAACCCGGTCCTGGGTCACTGTCCATGTGGAGTTTGCACATTCTCCCTGTGTGTGCGTGGGTCTCACCCCCACAACCCAAAGATGTGCAGGGTAGGTGAATTGGCCACGCTAAATTGTCCCTTAATTGGGGAAGAAAATAATTGGGCACTCTAAATTTTTTTATTTAAAAAGATTAGACATTTTCCTGCAGCAGGTCTGTGATGTGTCCTATTGCAGCATCAAGCTTGCATGGTAAGCAAATAGCTCGGCCTTTTTTAAAAAAAAAATATAAAGGTCCACATGCCAATCAGCACTCACTTCTGATACTGTATAAAGTTGTTGTTTCCTGCGATATTGGTATTCTTGCAATTATTCTGATGAGTCAAGACAAAAAGCTTTGACAAAATGTCTATCGCAGCAATTCTCAAATTTTGTTTTATCGATTGGCTAATAATATATTGAAATCAGAGAGCACCATCTTACCATGCATCTAACAGATAATGATGGCTCACAATTTCATTATAATAGCAACTCCTGAACAGACTAATTTTGTTTCTCAGCTGTGAGTAAAATTGAGGGGCATGGACAGAATGGATGGATAGTCAGAAGCTTTTTCCCCCAGAGTGGAAGAATTAATAGCTAAGGGACATAGATTTAAGGTGTGAGGGGCAAAGTTTAAAAGGAGATGAGAGGAAAGTTTTTTATTTTTTAAAAATTTAAATTTTTATTTTTTTTATTACACAGAAGGTAGTGGGTGCCTGGAACTGCCAGAGTACGTGGTGGAAGCAGGTACAATAGTGAGGTTCAAGGGATGTCTGATAAATACATGAATAGGATGGAAATAGAGATACATGGTCCCTGGGGCCAGAGAAGGTTTTAGGTTAGATGGGCAAGCACGGTCGGCGCAGGCTTGGAGGGCCAAAAGGCCTGTTCCTGTGCTGATATGCAGGCCACACATCCAAAAGACTGGTTGATCATGTCAACAGCATGCCCCTTCCAGGCAAGATACAGATCGTACCCAACAACTCATGCTTGCAAAACTCAAATGGTGCAGAGAATTCCAAAGATTTACGACCCTAAGAATTTCCACATCTCAGTCTTAAAATGGGAGATTTCTTATTCTGTGGCCCCAAGTTCTAGATTTCCACGTAAGGCAAAGTATTCTCTTAAGCTTTCACCCTGTCAGGTTCTGTCAGAATTTGCGATATTGCTCATTCTTCTAAACTCCAAGAGTATAGGTCCAAGCTTTCCACATAAGGCAGACCCTCCAGTGCAGGAAGTAACATGGAAAACCTTTTCTAATCTGCCATCAACGAAAATATATCCCTCCTTAAAAGAGACCAAAACTAGAATGGTTTCACCAATCCCCTGTACAATACTGACAGTTCTGTACTACATCTCCCTTGCGGAGGTCAACATTTCATTTGCCTTCCTAATTACTTGTCTTAGCTGCACACTAACTTTGTGATTCTTATACAAAGGCACCAACCAAAATAGGAACCTGGTAGCGATCTACTGGGTAGTGTAAATATTGTGTGTAAATAAAACTATGTTACTTTATTTTACTCAGTCTGGAGTCCCAGTGTCCTTACTAAACTGGCAACAAGGGAGTAAACGGGCTTGCCGTCGACACTGCAACCTATTCGGCTGAGTCACGTCCCCAATTACGCCAAGATTACATGCAATTGACACCGGTGCTGAAGACTGGAATTAGTACTCAAAAAGAATGCATTGCTTCTTCTGGGCCAACATAACAGAGAACCAGCACCAGATGGTCATATTGTTGACGGCCTATAGAGTGCACACATTCCGGGTGATCCGGAGTCTCACGTGCCCGGTGGCGCCAGATAACCAATTGATCGACCAACTCGTGGCACAACACTTTAACCCAACCTAGTCAGTAATCATTCAAAAATATTGGTTTAATACAGCTGAGAGATCCCTCTATGAGTCCATCACAGAGTTCGTATTACAGCTACAGAAGATAGCAGAGTTGAGAGAGTATGGAACTGCTTTATCCGATGAGCTCAGTGATCGTTTGGTCTGCGGTATGAACAATATGGAAACACAATTAAAAAAAAACTTAATTGGGCAAAGTTTCCCTGACCTTTCAGCAGGCACCTCCCAGGAAAGCGTGGAATATGGCATCCAGGAGATAAGGGATGGAGTTGAACGTTTTGGGCATAGCTCCTCATGTGGTGACCCCACAGCCCAGACCAATTTCCTCGGCGACTCTGACCTCCTGGCGAAGAGTCGGTCGGCGAGACATGCAACATCACCGGACCCAGCTGAAGGCTATTCCAGTTCATGTGGAATGTGGGTGCCGGTCTCGCTGTACTCACAGGTAGTAGGGCCAAGGTGCTAGGCACCCTGGAGGCGGAGGATGAGGCCGAGATGCAGCGTAATCGTTTGGCATCGCTCCACATGGCCTCTATTTGTGTTCCAATACAGGTGAATGGCCATATGTTACAAATGGATATGGGAACTGCCATTTCTGTGGTGGCGCAGAGCACCTTTGATCTTATTAAGCGGGGTGTGCATACCTGGCTTTGACCGACACAACGGCTCATTTGGCCACTTAGGAGAACGGCTGAATAATGTGGGATCTAACTTGCTCCGGTAGTTTATGGGTAACAATCAGTGCCTTCCGCTCATTGTTGTGCAAGGTAGAACCCTCAAGAGTATTGAAAGTCAAAGAGATCTAGGAGTACAGGTCCACAGGTCATTGAAAGGGGCAACACAGGTGGAGAAGGTAGTCAAGAAGGCATACGGCATGCTTGCCTTCATTGGCCGGGGCATTGAGTATAAGAATTGGCAAGTCATGTTGCAGCTGTATAGAACCTTAGTTAGGCCACACTTGGAGTATAGTGTTCAATTCTGGTCGCCACACTACCAGAAGGATGTGGAGGCTTTAGAGAGGGTGCAGAAGAGATTTACCAGAATGTTGCCTGGTATGGAGGGCATAAGCTATGAGGGGCGATTGAATAAACTCGGTTTGTTCTCACTGGAACGAAGGAGGTTGAGGGGCGACCTGATAGAGGTATACAAAATTATGAGGGGCATAGACAGAGTGGATAGTCAGAGGCTTTTCCCCAGGGTAGAGGGGTCAATTACTAGGGGGCATAGGTTTAAGGTGAGAGGGGCAAGGTTTAGAGTAGATGTACGAGGCAAGTTTTTTACGCAGAGGGTAGTGGGTGCCTGGAACTCACTACCGGAGGAGGTAGTGGAAGCAGGGACGATAGGGACATTTAAGGGGCATCTTGACAAATATATGAATAGGATGGGAATAGAAGGATACGGACCCAGGAAGTGTAGAAGATTGTAGTTTAGTCGGGCAGTATGGTCGGCACGGGCTTGGAGGGCCGAAGGGCCTGTTCCTGTGCTGTACATTTCTTTGTTGTTCTTTGTTCTTTGTTGACATAGCCCTAACCTGTTGGGTCACAACGAACTACACCAGCTGCAGTTGGATTGGCAACATATGCTTTAAGTCTGATCTAGTGGCCTGTGTGCGTACTGAGCAAGTTCTGAGGTTTTCTAGCCTGGCATGGGTACAATTGAAGGGGCCGTGGCCAAGATCCAGGTGGACCAGGAGGCCCAACCGGTTCCCTACACTTAGTGGAGAAAGTAATGACTGAACTGGTCATTTGGACATCAGAAATCAGAAGGCTGATTGTGCACTTCGTTGAGTGGCCGATGCCGGTGGTCCCAATAATGAAGCCACATAAGGCAGTCTACCTCTGGGGAGACTATAAATTGACAGCTAATGCAGCTTAAGAGATTAGACCGTTATTCTTTACCACACATTGAGGATTTGTATGCAACATTGGTTTCCGGCTGTACATTTACAAAACTGGACATGAGCAACGCCTATCGACAGCTGGAGCTTGATAAATCATCACACCAGTACATCACAATCAATACACATAAGGACTCAGAGTACATCCAGCTTTTGTTCAGAGTACCCATCATTGAGAACATCCTACATGGATTGCCATGTGTTGCGGTTCACTTACACGTGCTGGTCACAGGGACCTCAGAGCAAGAACATTTGCAGAACCTTGAGGCTGGCGCGCAAAGTGCAAGTTTCACGTGAAGGAAGTAGTATATATTTGGGGTGTCAGGTGGGCCAAGAGGACCTGTACCCAGGCACCGATAAAGTAAGAGCCATCAAAATGGCCCCACCTTACGAGACACCATGGTGCTCTGCTCTTTTCTTGAACTAGTAAATTACTATGGTTGAGTTATTCCACATTTGGCAACCACCATGGCCCGCTCCCCTTGCTCAAGAAGCATCAGGCTTGGGAATGGAACAGGCCCAGGAGGTGCTTCAGGTGAAATGATGGCTGTCCTCTTGGGGTGGGGGGGCGGGGGGGTGGTGTTGACACATGTTGGGGCGTTGGCACATTTTGACCCTTTGAATCCATTATATATGTCACGTGCGAGTCTCATCACGAGCGATGGCCGTGAACTTCTGATCACTGGCTGCAACTACGAGGAAAATGTGCCAAAATAGACAAGCAAGGCCTGTCAGTCGTGTTTGGTTAAACACATTCATCAGTTTGTCTATGGTTGCCATTGCTTTATCGTCACAGATCACAAACCATTGCTGGTTTCTTCTGTGAAGACAAGGCAATCTCACCAATTCCGTCTGCAAGGATTCAGCGCTGGGACTCATGCTGTTATAAATACTCTTAGAGTACAGCTCAGGGACCCAGATCACACATGCTGATGCGTTGAGACGTCTTCCCCTGCAGACAGAATCAGCAAATCCCCTGCAGTGGACAAAGCAGTCGCTGTCCTGCATTTTAGGTATGATGTGGGGATGCCGGCGTTAGACTGGACTGTTAAAGTCCAACAGGTTTGTTTTGAAGCACTAGCTTTCAGAGCACAGCTCCTTCCTCAGGTGAATGAGGAAGGAGCTGTGCTCTGAAAGCTAGTGATTCGAAACAAACTTGTTGGACTTTAACCTGGTGTTGTAAGACTTCTTACTGCATTTTAGGAACTCCTTACCCATCACTATATCGTATATTCATGACCGAACCATTATTGCCAAGGTGCATCTGGCGCTATAGAGTGGGCAGCGTCGACAGCTACCAGGGGAGTCAAAGCTTTCTCCTCAAGTTCTTGGAGCAGACCGTGGGAAATGGTATCTGCCTGTGGGGCATGAGGGTTGTTGCTCTGGTCAAGGGCCAGGCAATCATGTTGAAGGACCTTGTCTAACGGAGTGTCTAAAATGAAGATGCTGGGAAGTAGCTACATCTGGTGGCTGGGTTTAGACAGTGTCGTTGTCCAACAGTGCTCGGTCAGGAGCATCAGAAGCTCCCTGCAGTGGCACCCCTCCATCCTTGGGAGTGGCCAGGACGCCCCGGGCTTGCGTGCATGCTGATTTCGCCAGTCCATTCCTGGGGTCGCTGTCAGTCGTCCTGGTGGACGCCCACTCAAGTGGCTGGAGGTTAGCTGGGTGGCGATCACTTCCTGGGTAATTCAGGGAAGGCACAGTTCTTTTTCCACCCACTGAATCCCGGAGGTGCTCGTGACAGATAATGGGGCCTCTTTGTTGCTTATAAAAAGCAAATGGGATTTGCCATGTCTGCACTGATCCATATCATCTGGCGTCATTTGGCAGAGAGGACCATGCGAACGGTTAAATGGGGGACTAAAGAAACAGACTTTGGGCTCGATGAAAATCAGGTGGCAAAAATGTTGTTCTCGCACAAGATCATGTTGCAAGCAGTAACTGGGATGGCCCCCGCTGAGATGTTAATGGGTCGTAGGCTTCATACACGACTGATTTTGATTATCCTGGACATCAGTGAAGGTGTGCCTTAATCAAGGTTTTCAAGGGCATTGCCCAGTTCGATGTCGGCCTCTTCGACGGTTCGCACCCGACAACGTGGTGTTCGTTCGTAACTTCAACAACAGTGAGCTACACATGTTGCAGGCACAGGCTATTTAAAACATTTTTTTTTTTAATAAAAAGAGTACCCAGTTATTTTTTTCCCCCCAATTAAGAGGCAATTTAGTGTGGCCAATCCACCTGCCCTGCACATGTTTGGGTTGTGGGGGTGAAACCCACGCAGACACTGGGAGAATGCCTGAGGAAGCTGGAAAACCCCAGGTCTGGCAGCATCTGGAAGGACAGCACTTCTGGTGAAGAGTCAATTGACTCGAAATGTTAACTCTGCTTCATCTCCTTCTGGATGCTGCCAGACCTGCTGAGTGTTTCCAGCTTCTTCGGCTCCATTTTCACAAAATGCCCTCCCCATATTTTGATTTCACTGCCATCCGTGTTTGACAAAATGTTTCCATTAAATTCTGCCATTCAAAAGTCTCTGCCAGAAATTCCTGTAAGGCACACCTGATCAATCCAAAAGCTGCTTTAGTATATAAAACAATTAGAAACAATGATCCAGGTGTGTGGAATTCAATACCGGTAGACATATGAACCAACTGAACAAAACTTGTGTTCCAAATGAAAAAAAATTTGTTTGATACTCATAGTAGGATAGTGCAAAATATCTGACCATTGGTTTCTAATATCAATCACTTCTCTTAATGGTCTCAGGTAATCTTAAGTACTGCTCTTAACTCATTCTTCTGATTCTCCTTTTTGGATCAGCACTGTTCCATTGTAAAGATGTAAACTAGTGTGGCAATTGACTTTAATTAACAATGTGTAAGATGAGGATTCAGCTTTGACTTTTTTTTCTTTATTGAAAAGTCATGACTCTTTGTCCCTCAAGGTGAGTCAGCCTTTAAGCAAATGCTTATGATCACCTCCTCCCGCGACAGATACACATTTAGATTAACAGATGCACTTGAATATCACAAAAGCCATAAATGTTGTTATGGTGTGTTATGTTTCAAGGAGTTTTGCTTTTACTTCACAATAGAGACAAAACCTTTGTCCAGTCGTTCGTTTGTCTTTTCAGTAGTTGTCGACTTCCATTATTATTTCAGGCTATTTGGAATGTGCATCCAGTGGGAGAAGAAACGTATATCCTTCAATTGGTCCGGTGAAATAGATATGTAGTCTTTGCTATGGTTGTTTTGGCCAGTCCCAAGGGTGAAGTGGTTAAGAGCGGGAGTATTTCATATTCTAGCACAAGACTGACATTGGCCTACTCTTTCGTCGACCTGAGAGCCTAGTCCCAGCCACCAAAAATAACTCCTTGCGGGTTCTTTCATCGATACGATTCCTAGATGTCCTTTGTGGAGTTGATCGGCAAGCATGGAGGAATGATAACTCTGATTTCCCCCATAAGAATACTCCATTTTGATTCCCCCATCGGAATACTCCATTTTGTACCTGTAGCCACCTGGGTTGGCCGCTTCCCGACTTAAAATGGAGGTCCGCAAAGAATGCAGGGAAATTCAGCCAAGCCAGGAAAAACTAGCAGGTGCAAAGTTTCCTGTGTATTAGAACTTGCAGAAACCCAGACAGCACTGCAACTAGCAACCATCAGCATACTAATGAACGAGCCCCAGGAACAATTGAAACATTTAAGGTGAATAAGGCCAAGCCAGACTCCTCGGCGCCAGCAGGAGCCAAGACAAAGGAAGGCCAACGGACACTCAGGGACCGCCCAGCGTTCAGGGAATGGCTCCAGTACTGGAGAAATCGATCCAAGTGATCGGAACGTAGTCCAATCACTTGGAACCAGATACGGGGTCCGCCCAAAAGGGCGTGAAGCCCCTGGGGACTATAAAGTTCAATTCGTCCTTCTTGGCAGGGTCACTCAGCAGCGAGAAACAACCCTCGACAGTTACCTGCCTAGCTGCCGCATCAACCAAGTAAGTCTCCAGTCAACGCACACTACGAGATAGGCGCTCCTAGCTACTAGTCCATACCAGCTTTTGAATCCTGCAGACTCAGAATCGAACAAAGGGCCATTTGTTCCCTTGACCTGGTGGGCCAGTTCCGAAGCTAAGTATAGGCCTTAGAGACAGTCTAGCAAGTAGAGTTTTATGCATGAGTAGTGATTGACTGTGTATAATAAATGTGTTTTGATTTGAATCTTACTAATTGGTGTGTCGAGTTATTGATCAGTACTTGAACTTGAACCTTATGGCGGTATCATAAAGATACCTGGCGACTCTAGAGCAAAGGTTATAGAAACAGAGCAAATTAAGTAAAGACAACGAGCACCAAATTAAGAGCCGACCAAAGTTAGCAACATACCGTTAATTCAAATTCCCTTTGCTTGGTAAGAATTGAATTTCAGGTTCTTCCTCTGTTTATCCACTGGCATATCCTTCAAAATCATGCCCGCGATCTTCCCCATCATCACCGAATCTGATCTAGTGTGATCCAAGCATATGATTCCCCCCATTTTGTACCGTTAATTCAAATTCCCTTACTCGGTAAGGATTTAATTCCAGGTTCCTCCTCCGTTTATCCAGTGGTATACCCTTCAAAATCATGCCCACGACCTTCTCCATCACCGAATCTGACCTACTGTGTTCCAAGCATGATAGAGCATCAGCATTCACATTTGGCTCAGATAGTCTATATTTTTCCTATTTTAATGTGTTCTTTCCATCAACCAATTGGTTCACAGCTTGCCAATTCTGTGGGGAACCTGGGTACACCTATTGCATGCAGAGAGATCTTCAAAATTCATTGTTTATATTGGCGCCAGCTCCAATTTGCGAAGCTTCTTTAGCGGCCAACTCCATAGACACTTATTTCAACAGCAAGTTTGTGTGTTAGAACTTTCTGTCAGCAATAGTCTCTGGATTGTCGCAATTCTAAATCTCAACACCAGTCTCAAGTGTGTACTTGGGAGTCAATCCAAACTTTCAATTCTTTGCTAGCCTCCGTAGTACTGCTACAAATGGTGGAATATGGTCACCCTCTTCTTGACTACATTGGTGAAATTGAAAAATACTGCTATGGGCGACAAGAGTTCTTTAAGGGTCTTAGTCAATTCCTCCAAGTTATTGTACCAGGCTTTTCAGGATGGAGAATACTTTGTAATAGGGTGAAGCTTTTCCACCTTATTACACTCAAATTGCTTCTTTAATTTAATCTGGTATCCGCTTTGCAGCAAGGTTATGCTGGAACCTCTTCATAAGAACTCCATGGTTCCACACAGCAAATGGTTTCATAGCATCACCTTTTCCCAGTTACTTGTTCTTAAATTGTACTTTCTTTAACGTTTTCGCTCTAATTTTTTTGTTCTTCCAATTTAAGTTGCATCACTTCTTTTGTTGTTTGAAAAAAATAAAAATTCTTAGTTGGATTGTGACTTTAAGAAAAAAATGTTTATTTTTGCAAACACCAATCAGTTTAAAAAAAAAAGCAGATTGCAGCTTTAATCCAGCTTAATGTTGGTTACTTTCGATGTGTTTTTCCTTTTTGGACAGTTAATTCCCAAAGCAGGTCTTTTTCTTTCCTCCCAGGGTTTGATGCAGCTCAGACACCTGAAGGTGTACAGCTGGAATAACTCCCCAGCTTGGTAATTTAAAAAAAAAAAAACAGCCTGCTCCCTTAATTCCGGCCTCTTTTCTAGGAGTTTTTTTTTCTTCTTAGCCTACCGATTGTGCCAGTCGATTTGCACAGCAGTCTATGCTCCGGCTCAAAAAAAATCCTTTTTCACGTCTCCGACTGAGAGCACTCCCCCAGGTCACGGCCACGTAGAAAAATAACTTAAGGAATGGCACGAGTGCTTCCTAGCACTTCTAAGTACTCTTAGCGAGGCTAAAACTCCCGTTCCAAATGGCCAGTTTTACTGCACGTTTATGGATAGTCTCCTGAAAATCGATCCACACATCAAAGTTCAGGTCGGAGTTGTTTCTTCCGACTACTTTACTGGAAAAACATCCGAGTCGCCAGCTTTGTCTTTTTCTGTTATGTTTGAAGGGGTCTTTCTATTACTTCACAGCAGAGAGAAAGAACAACAGGTTGCCACACCATAGGTTACTTAACTAGTTGTCAGTTTATTTAGCGAGGTGTTGCTTGCTCAGTCTAAGATGGAAGAGAGAGTAAATCGCAAGTGCCTCTGGTGATGTCACTACATAATCATGTGACACCGTGGGGTCTTGGTTTCAATTGTATGGAAATAAAATAAATGTGAAATTCTATTATGTTTTGATCATTCTTCACTGGCTGATCCTTTACCAGGAGGCAATTAATTAATCCAGTCTCTATTAAGTATCCTTCCTGAATACACTATAAACCCATTGTCCCGGTTACCTTTGTCAATTTGATTTGTCCAATCTAGATGATGATTAAAATCCCTCACGTTAATGCAGCACTTTCCTACAAGCCCTATTTGTAGACTTAAATTCTGTGGTATAGTATAACGAAGGTGAAATATTAGATACATAAAACGTAGGAGAGGAAGTGCTGGAGGGACTGACATCCTGAAGGTGGATAAATCACCAGGGCCAGATGGATTGTATCCCAAGCAGTTGCACAAAGCCTGGAAGAAATAGCATATACTCCAAGGGTAATTTTCCAATCCTCACTAGATACAGGCGAGGTTCCAGAGGATTAGGTGCGCAAATATTGTACCATTATTTCATAAAGGTGCAAGGGATAGAAAATATAGCCTGGACAGTCTGACTTCAGAGGTGGACAAATTATTGGAAGCAATTTTGAGACCGGAAAAACTGTCATTTATAAATGTACAGATTGATCAGAGATAAGTCAGCATGGTTTTGTTTGGGGAAGATGTGTCTTAGTAATTTATTAGCATTTTTTGAAGTAACAAGGAGGATTGATTATCCAGTGTAATAGATGTTTAATCCAAAATTGGCTCAGTAACAGGGAACAAAGGGTAATGACCAATGGATGTCTTTGCAAATGGAAAATGGTTTCTGGTGGTGTTCCACAGTGCTCAGCTTTGGGCGGCCCTTGCGGTTTGTTGTACATATTGATGATTTAGACTTAAATGTGCGAGGAATGATTGGGAAATTTACAAGTGACAAAATCTGGCTGTGTAGTTGATAGTGAAGAGGATAGCTGTTGACTCCAGAATATTATAAATGGTTTGGTCGAGTGGGCAGAGAAGTGGCAAATCCAGAGAAGTGTGAGGTAATGCATTAGGAGAGGGCAAACAAAGTAAGGGGTTATTCAATAAATTGGAAGAGAGGGTATGAGGAAGTGAGAGACATTGGCGTGCGTGTCCACAGGTCCTTGAAGGTGGTTAAGAAAACATATGGAATGCTTAACTAAGGCAGGGCCGTAATGATGGAACTGTACAAAATATTGGTTAGGCCACAGCTGGGATTAGAATATAGAACATGTAAGGAGGCCACTCGGCCCATCAAGTCTGCACCAACCCACTTAAGGCCTCACTTCCACCCTATCCCCGTAACCCAATTACCCCATCTAACCTTTTTGGACACCAAGGGCAATTTAGCATGGCCAATCCACCCAACCTGCACGTCTTGTGTACAGTTCTGGTCATCACATTACAGGAAGGACATAATTGCTCAAACAGTGCAGAGGAAATTTACAAGAATGTTGCCAGTCTAGTGCTTGAAAATTGCAGCTATGAGGACAGAGGCTAGTGTTGTTTTCCTTAGAATAGAGGCAGCTAAGGGTCACCTAATTCAGGTGCCCAAAATTTTGAGGGTCTAGATAGGATAGACAGGAAAGACTTGTTTCCCCTTGTAAAGGGATCAATTGCCAGGGGACACAGGTTGAAGATGACTGGCAAAGGATTAGAGGGGACAAGAGGAAACCCAGAGGACGGTGGGCATCTGGAATTCACTACCTAAGTTGATGGTTGAGGCTAAAATGCACAACTCATTTAAAAGGTACTGGGATCTGCATCTAACGTACTGCAACCTGCAAGGCTACAGACCAGATGGTGGAAAGTGGGATTAAAATGAGCAGTTAATTCTCTGTCCTGGCCAATGTGGAACACAATGGGCTGAATGGTCTCTTTCTTCATTGTAACGTTTGTATGGTTCCATGATAACGACAGTTAGGGGGCATATAAATTACCCCCAGCAGAGATTTATTTCCCTTGCTATTCCTTACCAAAACCGATTTTACATAGTGATCTTACAAATCAAGATAATTTCTCATGACTTATCTGATCTAATTCCCTGCTAATGGAGCTGGAGTCGATTTGTTTTCTGCTGGGAGGAGCTACCTTTTGGTTTTGGGAGACTCCTTAGACCTAAAGATTTAACCAAACTACTGTAGAATAAGGAATTTGCAAAGTCACTCTGTACCTGCATTAAGGATATTTTTTAAAAAACAAGAGACTCTGTGCTGGCAAGGCAATGACGAATCCAACAACAATTTAACAGCTTTCTTTCATTCACCCAACAGACCCCTGCAAACCCATCATTGTCCTCCAGTGGCTGATATTAATGCAAACTTGAGGCCTGGTCAGGCTTGCCTGGTCTGAATGAACTCCCAACTATTTCTGCAAAAAAACTAAACAGCCAAAAGAAAAACTTGTATCCAGGCGCTTCTGTAGCAGAAACGTTTAAAGAAAAATCTAAGGGGAACAGAAAAAATACGATCTTTCCTCCACAATATTTCTTTAAACTACCCACTCCAAAAATAATTAATTGGGCAGCTATAAAAGATGAGGCAAACCACTGAAAAAGGATTGAACTATTTCCAGTTTGGCTGTCTTTGTTCAGATTGTCTTCCACATCTTGTTGAGAGCTGGAAAATAGTGCAAAGTGATTGGAGGAGCAGCAAACGTATTTTGCTGCTTTCAACAAGATGCCCAAGCCTGCAACTGTTCCGCCTTCAATCATGAAGGAGCCATAATGTAAGGCAATATTGTACACGGGCAGTCATTCTAATTTGCGCACCAGTCTTTGTTTTTCACTGGCTTCTCTTGACATTAAAGGGATCATTCTTCCACCTCCCATATATTTTGAACCTGTGAGCAACCCCACCTTTTCCTTCATATCAAAATGTCAAATACCCTTGAATATTAATTTCACAGCCTGTGTAATGGCTGTTGTGTCATACCCATTTATTTCTATTTGTGCCAAAGCATTTATCTTTCAAATGATGTGCATTGTCATACACTACACTGGTTATTACTTATTGATACCCTGCAGTACTACCTTGGAATTGCTCTACCTTTCAAAAAAAAACCCTCACCTGAACTCTTCCCCCTCCCCCAGAATTTAGTTTAAAGCCATTGCTAGAACAATAATTACTCTGTTCACCATGACATTGGTCCCAATGCAGTTCAAGTGAAACCTGTCCCAACCAAAGTTCCCATTTCCCCACTATTTTGTGTCAAAGCTCCATGAATTGAAACACAATCCTCCTCCTCCTCCTCCAATCTTTCACACACTACTTCCAATGTCAATTTGCTCATGGCTTGGGTAATAACCTAGATGTTCACTGACATGCAGTTTGGGTACTGCCCAGGCTACTCAGCTCCTGCACTCATTACAGCCTTGGTCCAAACATGGACAGAAGAGCTGAACTGGAGAGGTGAGGTGCGTGATTGACCTTAACATCAAAGCAGCATTTGACTATTTGTGGCATCAAGGAGCCACATCAAAACTGAAGTCAATTGGATTAAAAGAGGGAAAACCTTCCACTGCTTGGAGTCAAGCTTAGCATAAAAGGAAGATGGTTGTGGTTGTTGGAGGTGAATCATCACAATCCCAGGATGATGCAAGAGTTCCTCAGGATTAGTGTCCTAGGCCTAACCAATTAAAAATAAAATAAAAACATTTTCAATTAAGGGGCAATTTTTCGTAGCCAATCCAGCATCTTTGGGTTGTGGGGGTGAAACGCATGCAGACACGGGGAAAATGTGCGAACTCCACATGGACAGGACCTGGTGCCGGGATCGAACCCAGGTTCTCAGTGCTGTGAGGCAGCAGTGCAAACCACTGCACCACCATGCTGCCCCCGGCCTAACCATTTTCCACAGCTTCAAATGACCTTCCCTCCATCATAAGGTCAGAAATGGGGATGCTCGCTGATTGCACCATTGCGCTATGTTGTTCACGATACATGACTTCTCAGATACTGAAGCAGTCTGTTCATATGCAGCAAGACGTGGACAACATTTCGGTTTGGGCTGATAAGTGGCAAGTAACCTTTGTGCCACAAGTACCAGGCAATGACTATCTCCCCTTGACATGCAATGGCATTACCATCACTGAACCGCCCCATCATCCTGGAGCTTACCATTGACCAGAAACTGGACTGGACCAGCTATATAAATACTATGGTTACAGGAGTTTAGAGGCTGGGAATTCTGCAGAAATAACTTGCCTCCTGATTCCCCAAAGTCTCTCCATCATCTACTAGGCACAAGTCACAAGTGTGACCTATTACGGGCCAGGGTTTAGAGAACCCCAAAGTGTATCATGGAATTCACCTGACCCACAACTTTTAATAGATTTTGGTTATGGGGAGCACAAGGGCCCACTCTTCAGGTGTGATGCAACAGAGATCTAAAGTACTTTTAAAACAAAACAATGTTTATTATATGAATCCAGTTAACATTTTATAAACACACAATAAACATCTGAGCAACTATCAACTCAAATACTTCTCCCAAAGAATACAGTACTTTTTAAGTAACCCTTAATCTTTCCTAGCAACATCCATAAGACAAATACCCTCTTTAACAAAGACAGCAGGTTTCAATTCTCTACTGAGGGCAGTTATCACTTTTAAATTAGCAAGTGATCTGAAGACAGTCTTTTCATAGAGAGAGAAAAATCAGAATTACATGTTTTGCTGGATACAGCTGCAACTCTGAAAACGAAACTAAACACACTGTAACTGCCAGCTCAAAAACAAAGTAAAAAGACAGCCCAGCTCCACCCATACTCTACACCCATTTCTTAAAGGTACACCCACTACAGCTATTCGATAACCACCCATTTCTTACAGGTACTCCCACATGACAAATGGAATACTCCGCACTTGCCTGGATGTGTGCAGCTCCAACACAAAGCTTGACAACACCAAAAACAAAGCAGCCCTTTAACTGGGGCTCTACCCACCTACTTAAAAAAAAAACATTCACTCCCTCCACCACCGATGCACAGTGGCAGCAGTGTGTACCATTTACAAAATGCACTAGAGCAATTCACCAAGGTTCCTTCGGCAGCACCTTCAAAGCCTGCAACCTGTCACCAGGAATAGATAGGAACACCACCACCTGCAAATTCCCCTTCTTTTTGGCTGTTCCTTCACTGTCACTGGGTCAAAATCCATTCCCAGCAGCACAGTGGGTTTTCTTACAGCGCGACTGCAGCAATTCAAGGCGGCAGCTCATCACCACCAGTTCCTTGCCCTAACCACCTTAATTGAAAATGGCTTTGAAAATAACTTCCAAGCAGGTGTGGCTTTGAAAATAACTTCCAAGCAGGTGCCATCTTCTTGATCTCACTGCAGCATTTGCTACGATGTCACACTGGTCTCCTAGACAACATCACAACAGCCCTCCCTCTGTGGGTTACTGATGTCAAACTATTACTCCAAAATAGATGGTTCAGGATGTACATGGGTGATGATACAGTGCAGAGGAAACAGTCCAACACTGTTCTAACCCCCAACCCTTTTCAATCTCTATTAGCGATCTGCCTCCAACCTGATCTTGGCAGTTGATCTATGCGGACTATATCTGCTGTGCCTCTCGGGCTCGGATATTTTCCATCAGTAAAACAACAATACTGCAAAGCTCAACAATACCACAAAATTGACAAACTACTGGAAGACATTTCGTTTTCAGCCCAGTAGCAAGTCTCAAATCTATTCTATCACCAAAATGACAATGTCCAGTGGGAACTCAACATCCCTTGAATGGAAAGAGACACTGAATCACAACCAACCTCCCATTTATATTGGTGTTACCCTTGACAGAGTATACGGACATCCAAAAACAAACATCTAAGACAGCAGCAAAGATCAAAACACAAAACCACCTCCTCAGCAAACGTGCTCTTCGTAGGGTACAGATGCTCAAATCTTAAGGACTTCAGCTATTGCCATTGCCCACTCAACTGCAGTACAGCACAATTCTTGCCATTGCCCATTCAACTGCAGTACAGCACAACTCACCTTATAACAGTCTTGTAGATACCCATCTCAACACAACAATGCACATCATCTTTGGCAGTCATTTTGAAATTCTGGGTCACGACGCGCGGTGGGTTGCATGCGGGTGTTGAGGCCATCGGTCGCTGTGTGCCTGATCGCACGCGGAAAGTAGTACCCAACAGCGGCAACTGTTTTTTAAAAAATGGCAGCAACCAGTTTTCAGAATGCCAATTGTCCCGCACGTGTGTCGCCTCAGCGGTGCGTAGGCCCAGAGCCCAGTGAGCCAGGCCACCTCCTCCTGATGTCAGCCCGCTGACCCAGGGGCAGATTCTTTGAAAATCAATGGAGTCTTCTCTACAGAAGCGGTGGCAGGGAGGTCATGCGCCTTGCACACTGACGTTACGTGCTCTGGGCTAGAGACATTCCTCCATTTTGCAGATGCCAGCAGTGTGTGTGAACTCGAGCTGAAATCAGGAGCAAAGTACTATGAAGTTGTTGAGGTATGGGTTTATTAATTGTGCCAGTGCAAATCAGGATGCAAAGCCCATATGGTGTTATATGCAGGGAAGTACTGGCAAAAGAAAGATTAAATCCCTCAAAATTTCAAAGGCATTTGAAGACTAGGCATGGTGAGTTGAGGACAAACCTCTGATTTTTTTCCACGGATGCAGTGTGAACTTAAATCAGAGCTAAAGTCCTTACAGAAATGTAACATTGAATATCAAAGCAAATCGTGAGGACTAAGCCGGCGCAGCTGTCACATTAAAGGTAAGCAAAAATGGTGGGTCGTGAAGGTGGCTGGCGTGGGTCGCAAAGGAGGGTTGGCTGGTAAAAATGATGCCAAGGGAAAAAGGTTTGAAAAACACTGATCTTGGGTACCCTACGATGAACTCAACTCCCCCGTCTTGGACAACATCCCACCTCTTCACAAGATGGAGAAAGCTCCTGGAGAAGGTTTACATGAACCCAAGCTTGCTGCTACACAAGGACCTTGCCAATCCACCTGATCATCTCCTATTACGCCAGCCTGCATGGCTAAGACCACTGTGCCAACAAGCCCTATGGCAGCAGGAATGGACCCAACACATCACCACTAAAAAACACCAACTCAAAGAGCCTACCCGACTTCAACCTGTCACATCAGCATTTGGCACTCTGGTGCAAGTGGGACCAACACCTCACATGTTCCACTATAAGCCCAAACATCCTGGACCAGTGCTACACAAATATCAAACATGCCAACCGCTCTATCGCCTGCCCACACTTTGGCAAATCTGACCACAAGGCTGTGCTCCTCCTTATAAGCAAAAACTGAATCCGTCAAAGAAAGTAGTGCAATGTTGGTCTGAGGAATTGGATGATCTCCTACGGGACTGCTTAGAGTCAGTGGACTGGTCAGTATTTAAAAACTCTGCGACCAGCCTGAACGAGTACGCCATTACAGTAACTGACTTCATTAGTAAGTGTGGAGAAGACTGTGTGCCAAAGAAGCAAATCCACATGTTTCCCAACCGGAAACCCTGGATGAACAGGGATATCCATTGCTTGCTGAAGTCTAGATCAGAGGCGTTCAAGTCAGGCGGCCCTGACCTATACAAGAAAGTCAGATATGATCCAAGAGGGCAGCACGGTGGCACAGTAGTTAGCATTGTTGCCTACGGCGCCGAGGACCCGGGTTTGAATCTCGGCCCTGGGTCACTGTCCGTGTGGAGTTTGCACATTCTCCCAGTGTCTGCATGGGTTTCGCCCCCACAACCCAAAAGATGTGCAGGATAGGTGAATTGGCCATGCTAAATTGCCCCTTAATTGAAAAAAATAATTGGGTACTCTAAATTTTTTTTTTTAAGTTATGACCCAAGGAGATCCAAAGATGCCAAAAGACAGTACCAGACCAAACTCGAGTCCCAGGCTAGCCACAGGATCCCCGCTGACTATGGCAAGGTCTGCAAGACATAAAGGCCTACAGGATGAAGGCATGCAAAATCACCGGTTCCAACCTGCGATGCGCTCAACGCATTCTATGCCCGCCTTGAGCAAGAGGTCAGCGAGAGCATGCACTCCACCCTGGAAGCCTCGGATGAACTTGTATCTGAGGTCACCATTACAAATGTCAGAGCAGCCTTCTCGAAGGTCAACCCACAGAAAACCACTGGCCTGGACGGGGTACCCAGACGAGCACCCGGGTCTTGCACAGATCAACTGGCAGCAGTATTCGCAGACATCTTCAACCTCTCTTTACAACAATCGGAGGTCCCTATCTGCTTCCAGAAGATGACCATCATCCCTGTACCAAAGAAAAGCAAAGCAGCATGCCTGAATGACTATCGTCCAGTGGCTCCGACATCCAACATCATAGAATGTACAGTGCAGAAGGAGGCCGATCGGCCCAGAGTCTGCACCGGCCCTTATAAAGAGCACCGTACTCAAGCCCACGTCTCTATCCAATCCCCGTAACTCCCACTTGACCTTTTTTTTTGGACACCAAGGGCAATTTCAGCATGGCCAACCCACCTATCCTACACATCTTTGGACTGTGGGAGGAAGCCGGAGCACCCGGATTAAACCCACGCAGACAAGGGGAGAACGTGCAGACTCCGCACAAGACAGCGACCCAAGCCGGGAATCGAACCTGGGATTGTGAAGCAACTGTGCTAACCACATTATGAAGTGCTTCAAAAAGTTAGTCATGGCACAAATCAACTCCAGCCTCCTGGATTGCCTTGATCCACTACAGTTTGCCTACTGCTGCAACAGCAGACACCAACTCCCTGGCCCTGCACTCAACATGGAGATAACAAAGACATCTATGTCAGACTCCTATTTATTGACCACAGCTCAGCCTTCAACATCATTATTCCTACAAAACTCATCTCCAAACTCCGTGGCCTGGGCCTCGGCTCCTCTCTCTGCGACTGGATCCTGAACTTCCTAACCCTCAGGACACAATCAGCAAGGATAGGCAACAACGCCCCCACCACGCGCCCCACAAGGATGTGTCCTCAGCCCCCTACTTTGGCACGTCATCTACAACTCTCACCAACTTTTACAGATGCACCATAGAAAGCATTCTTTCTGGTTGTATCGCAGTTTGGTATGGATCCTGCACTGCCCAAAATCGCAAGAAACTACAATAGGTTGTGAATGTAGCCCAATCCATCACGAAAACTGCCGCCCATCCAGTAACTCGGTCTACAATTCCCACTGCCTCGGAAAGGCAGCCAGCATAAAATAAGGAACCCACGCACTCCGGACGTACTCACTTCCATCAGTAAAAAGATACAAAGTTTGAGGTCACGTACCAACCGACTCAAGAACAGCTTCTTCCCTGCTGCCATTGGACTTTTGAATGGACCTACCTCGTGTTAGGTTGATCTTTTCTCTGCACCTTAGCTATGACTGTAACATTACATTCTGCAGTCTCTCCTTCCTTCCCTATGTACGGTATGCATCGTCGGCATAGCATGCAAGAAACAATACTTTTCACCGTCTACTAATATATATGTGACAATAATAAATCAAATCAAAACCACCAACAATAATCTGCCATTACCAGCTGCTCCCTTGGGTTCTTGCACGATTGAATATTTTCCACCCACCATGAGAGAACTTTTTCCCCTTACCACCCTCCCATTTTCTATCCATTACTCCCCAGGATCCCATAGAAGGAAGTTGCTAAAGTCAAGAGCTTTTTACCCGTGACTCAAATCCCTCACCTTAACTACCCTTGCTCCCTTTCCAACTGATAAGTCTCGTCCTAGTATGGCTAGTTCCAACAGTTTCCTTATGCATTTCCGTTTTCACACCTATCTCTACTCCCGCCACCTTTATAGCACTGTACTCCCCAAACTCTTGTAATGATCACAGGTGGCACAGTGGTTAGCACTGCTGCTTCATGGCGCCGTGGGTCTCACCCCCACAACCCAAATGTGAGCAGGATAGGTGGATTGGCCATACTAAATTTCCCCTTAATTGGAAAATAAAATAGGCCCTTATTGAAAAAAAATGATCACATCCTCTATACCACATTAATTTCACCTCAGTGCTCATCTCCTCAGCTGCCTTGGGAGACTTAGATTTCCCTGACCCGTTACATAATCTGTAGGCAGCCAGCTCTACCCATCACTTTCTCTTAGCCACATAATTGTCCCAGCATACAGCCAAGCAGCATGTAGCGATAGGCCAGAATTTCCTTCAATAAGACTAAAAAAAAAAAAAAAATCACTAGTTCCTCACACAGGTTAAATCAAGTCTCACAAATGTCACCTGCATAACATTGCTTGCTTGTATTCTCACTTTATTCTCACCATCAGGGAAAACCCTACCCTGCCTTTATCATGTGTACTTTTTCCTCCTCCAGCTTGCCATTTCCCTTCCCTTTTCACCTACAAGTCATTAGCTACCTCCATCCTGCCCAAAATCCCTCCCAATTTTCTACTTCGCTCTTCCCCTCACTTTTCTCAAACCATATCTTTGTAGAGGAATTAGAGATTGATACATATAGCTTGATCACAGGCTCAGCATGTTTCCTTACACGTTAATTACACTAGAGGCACTTCAGAAGTTGTTGGCTATGCTTGAAGCGCAGTTACACTGGGAAACATTTAATTTAATAATTGATCAAACCAGATCACTCCCAATTTATTTCCTCAATGGCCAGTTTAAATATGACGACTCACTATTTATTCTCCAAGCAGTCAAAATCACTTCCCCCCCCCCCATTTGCTACCAAAATGCAATTGTAACAACTGCTAAAATTCTCCTTCGCCTTCCTTGCTTATGGGAATAGACCAATTAACCACCAGCAATTCCTGCCATACAATTACAATTAGAACATGACGGATCTGTATCTGGACTCTTATTAATTCAGCTTGATGCAATAACTCTTACATAATCCTACTTTACAACAGTAAGTACAACCAATGACGTACAAGTGCTTTCAGACATCTGCTGATTGCGAAAGGCACGAGATAAATCTCTTTTCCTGGCCCAACAGAAATCCACCAAGTTCAGTTTTGAAAATTTAATTTGACAGTTGTGTGTACATATAGGTGCGTGCGCTCACACGTGCGGGATGATGAATTTGTGCTGCATCCCCACCAAGACCAAAAGCCTCGAGTGGTTATGGTGGCCAGAACTGAATGCAGTTTTACAGATGGGATCCAACTGGAGCTGTTCACAGCTCTTGATGTATCTTCCACATTTTTATCACCCACTGTTCAAGCAGAAATTCTCAGCCTCTCAAATTCCTTTATAAATCTAAACTTCACATTCTCTACAGGGTTATTGTCCTTTCCATAATGGAAAAGGGCAAAACAGCAAAGGCAAGCCCTGCCTAATATTTTGTTTATTTTTGCTTACATTTGTACTCTTACATTGGGGCGGCATGGTGACTAGCACCATTGCCTCACAGCACCAGGGACCCAGGTTCAATTCTAGCCTTGGGCAACTGTCTGTATGGCATTTGCACATTCTCCCGTGTCTGTGTGAGTTTCCTCCAGGTGCTCCAGTTTCTCTTCCCTCCCCCCCCCGGTCCAAAAATGTGCCGGTTAGGTGGATCGGCTGTGCTAAATTGCCCCCTTAAGTGACCAGGCATGTGCGGGTTAGGTGGGATTGAGGTTGCAGGGATAGGGCGGGAGCCTGGTTAGGGTGCTCCTTCAGAGGGTAGGTGCAGGCTCGATGGGCCAAATGGCCTCCTTCTGCACTCTTGCTTCCATCTCCACTTATAAAACTGTTATTGAGCCTTGTAACGTAATCTACATGACATTTGCATCCAAGGAATCATGAATTTGAACCCCCTAAATCACTCATGTTTTTCCATTGAAGCATCTCATTCCTTGTTCATTCAGCCCAAGGTGCATTACTTTAAATTCCTCAACAATAAACTGCAACACTACTTGTGCAAGTAGTTTACAATCTGCTTGTTTGCTACTTCCTATATATAAAAATATAAGTGCACACATACTAGGGACAATAAAAGTGGATCCACTAATGACCAGAGGTACACTGCTTTCAATTCTTCCCCAATCCAACCCAAGTAACATCAGCTAGCTCTAATCTTTGCTTTCCACTGTCAACTAACCATACACTGGCTGTCCTCCATCTCATGCATCTCTAAATGCTCAGCATTTTCTGTTGTGTTTTTATAATGATTTAAATGGAATCACTCATAAGAGGTTGGGTAAACACATTACTGCTTCATTTATTAGGACCAGGCACATGAGAATAGATATACATGGACAGTAACTAATCTTGGAAGGCACCAGCTGTATACCTGTGTGCACACACTGTCTCTGCTGAAAAAACAAAGTGAAACTAAAACAAGATCACAACACTTCCCTTCTCAACAAGCTGCTATCCCTTACAGGCATATTACAACAATTTCCTCATATTGATCTTAGATTTAACTTATTACATTTCCATAGAGTGAAGAATTCTGGGAGGGTGGGGGGGGGGGGGGGAGGGGGAAATGCCAATCTGCATTATTAAACTTATGCCAGATGTTGGAATTGCTTGCTAGAGGTTCTCCAAATACTAACACATGAAGTAAATTTAACCTACCTCATTTTCCATTTTGGGCTCTTGTATCCAGGTACTAGTGGCTTTGCAGGATGCTCAACCCATATTTTTACTTTCCATCTCTTTTCAGCGTCAATGTTTTTGAAGTGACAATGGTGAAGGGTATTTTTGGTGCAGTGTCATCTGGTGGCCATTTCAGGCGTTACAACAATTTGCATTTATAGAACACTCCACATCTGTATTAATGAAGAAGTTGATCACTGTTCTCAGCATTTTTGCTTACAATGGTTACAGCAATCTTTTACCCTGAACAATTTAGCAAGCCAAGGCAACCGTCATTTCAGGAAGTTCAACCCATTTCCTTTAGATTACTTGCCAAAAATTGAATACAGGAGTTGGGACGTCTTGTTGAAGTTGTACAAGACATTGGTACGGCCACACTTGGAATACTGTGTGCAGTTCTGGTCACCCTATTATAGGAAGGATATTATTAAACTGGAAAGAGTGAAGAAAAGATTTACTAGGATGTTGCCGGGACTTGATGGTTTGAGTTATAAGAAGGGGCTGGATAGACTGGGACTTTTTTCCTTGGAGCGTAGGAGGCTTAGGGGTGATCTTATAGAGGTCTATAAAATAATGAGGGGCATAGATAAGGTAGATAGTCAACATCTTTTCCCAAAGGTAGGGGAGTCTAAAACTAGAGGGCATAGGTTTAAGGTGAGAGATTCAGAAGGGCCCAGAGGGGCAATTTCTTCACTCAGAGGGTAGTGAGTGTCTGGAATGGGCTGCCAGAGGTAGTAGTAGAGGCGGGTACAATTGTGTCTTTTAAAAAACATTTAGATAGTTACATGGGTAAGATGGGTATAGAGGGTTATGGGCCAAGTGCAGGCAACCGGGACTAGCTTAATGGTAAAAACTGGGCGGCATGGACTGGTTGGGCCGAAGGGCCTGTTTCCATGCTGTAAACTTCTATGATTCTATCCTGAAAGAGATGGGGCCCATATATCATTCCCAATAATAGTTATGGTCAAGTTGAATGATTTTAAGGCTACATGTTTTCTGGCGAGTTCAGACATGGAGAAGCTCTACAGGCTTAGAAGATATCTACACAAATTCGACCAACACTTTGCAATGTTATATTCAGAACACACTGCAAAGACTCAGTATAATTAGCAATGTAGAGTGCGATTTTCAATTTTGACTTAAGAAAAAAGTGCATTACAAGGCAACAAAAAACTGGTCGGAATATAAAGGTTGTGGTATTTATGAGGAAAGATTTGAGATGTTGGAAGTTCAAATTTAAGGGATAGAACCTCAAGCGAGAGAAATTAATTGGTGGAGTTTATGAGGGAACCCCCAATTTAGATAACCCTATTGTTTTGTCCCCATTACCTTCCTTAGTTGATTTAAAATTCCTCACATCTACTTGAAATTTATTTTTCACAACTCTCCATGTTCTATTTTTGTGCATTTCCAAGTGCTAAATTGGCATTTAACATTTGAAAAGCGATTTATATCCATTCTCTGGACACTTCGATGTACATTTATCTTGGCCTGCGAAGAATATTTCACATTGGTTGACGCAAACTGCCAAAAACCAAATAATCTGTTGCAGCTTTAGTCTCTTCTGCTTCCAAACACAAATGTCACAATTGGTTTGCTATGTATTGGAATCAACTACAGCACTCATTAAATTACATTTTCTGGAAAAAAAGTTCAACATTCAGGAATTTAAAAGGAGGCATACATTTTGCATTGAAAACTTTAATATTTCAGGATACCTACTTCATAAAAAAATCATTGCTACAGTAAACAATTAGCATTTTAAAACTAGTCACTTGATAGTACAGAACTATTGCTGAAAGAGATTATGCTCTTGAACCAATCAGGGCAGATTCACAAGAAAACCAAATTTCAAAGGGAACAATTTGTACCGCACGAGTGCTGATCGGTTGAGGCGTCATCATGGGGAATGCACCAGGGAAAAGCTATTCCTAGGTTTTTATTAATTGAAAATGGTGTAAGCTTGGATATGCTCTTTCAACTGCACTATTGTTTTGGAAGATACCTGCAAGAATTTCTATGGTCCCTTTTACGATATCTCATGTGCTTGGCAGCTAATGAAGATTTGAGGAAGAGTATAGTCACCACTGTAATGTAGGAAACATGGCAGGCAACTTGTGCACATCAAGGATAATCTGTTTTAGTGATGTTAGTTAGTTGAGCAACATGGGAGAATAAGCCTGTTCGTCCATGAAAATAATGCGGTGGGATCTTATGTCCATCCAAGGGGGCTGATTCAGTGTCATCCAAAAGATAGAAACTTTGATGATGCAGTCAGCCTAGATTATGCGGTCAAATTTTTGGAACGAAAATCAAATTCACAACCTGACTCAATGGCAAGAGTAATACCAACTGAGCCATGATTGATGCCACTTTAGTTTTAAAAATTGACAGCCAGTACCATCGCACAAATAAGTTACCTTCATTTATCTAGCCAGGCACAAAGTGGCAAATGTAGAGCAAAGAAGCAGCCAATTACATTAAATAATTTTCAAATAGCAAACTGCACCCATTATCTTTTGCTTTTTAGAAATTGCAGAGCAAAATACATTTTAGCACATACACATTAAAAAAACGAATGAAAAAAAATTGACCGTACACAAATAGGTTTAAGTTTTCAGGGCCAGTGGCTCCCCACCAGTAAATACAGCTTTGTATGCTGCTGAAAACCCAACTACACCTCATTAACAAGGCAGCACTTTTCAGTAATTTCTGACATGAGCGGAAGCCATCAGTTGAGCGATTTAATAATAATTTTTATTGTCACAAGTAGGCTTACATGAACACTGCAATGAAGTTACTGTGAAACGAACGATTGCTATATATGGGGACTTCAACAATACACCCTGAGCAGGTGGGAATTATTGACCAGCAACTTCTGAATTTCTGCATTTAACTCCGCATGTGTTGATGCCACAAGTTATCAGTTGACAGAATAGTTAAGGTGTCGGATAGGGGAAGGACTCTGGATCGAGACACGGCACAGTCAACTCCACCTACTACTGTGGCGGGCTAAGCCTGATGCAGCTCAAGGTAGTGCATAGAACACACCTTACCAAGATACGCACGAGCGGGTTCTTCCCAGAGGTAGAGGACAAGTGAGAGAAGTGCAGGGGGATGGGGTTCCAGCCAACCACACCTACATGGTCCTGCCCCAGACTTGGGGAATTCTGGAGGCCTTCTTCGAGGCTATGTCCAAGGTGGCAGGGATCGAGATGGAACCATGCCCATCTGTGGTGGTCTTTGTGGGGTCTAGACAGGAAAAGAGGCTGATGCTCTGGCCTTCCCTTCACTGATCGCCAGGCGGAGACTTCTGCTCGGATGGACTGCACTGGGCCTCGGAATGGCTCTCCGATCCGGCTGTATTTCAGAGGCTAGAAAAACTCAATTTGAAATAAGAGGGTCCGAACAGACATTCCACACCACTTGGAGCAAATTCACAAGCCTATTCCCAGACCTACTTGCCACCAGCAGTCAGCTATCTTGTCAATCTGTAATCTCAATGCTCCAGAACTGTAATTCCATTCTGTTCTTCTACACTCGCTGTGTAGTTTTATTCCCAAATATGTTCGTTCCTCTGCTTTAGACTTCAACTTTATAGTATCCTATCGGACTAGGATCCCAAATCTAAATAAAAGGAAACTACGAGGTGCATGTTGGCTATGATGAATTCAAAGATCACATGGGTGAACTGCAACAATTGTTCATTCCTGCCTGGTGCAAAAAACAGGAAAGGTGGCTAAACCATGATTTACAAGGGAAATTTAGAATAGTATTAAATCCAAGGAAGAGGTAAAAAATTGGCCAGAAAAAAAAACCAAAAACAGCAAACAGGAGGATTGGAAGCAGTTTAGAATTCAGCAATGGAAGACAAAAGGATTGATTAAGAAGGGGAAAATAGGAGTACAAGAGTAAGCTTGCAGGGAACAAACTGACCATGAAAGCTTCTATTGGTATGCGAGGAGGAAAAGAGTCAGAAACAGGAGAATTTATAATGAGGAACTAAGGAATGGTTGACCAACTAAATACATACTTTGGCTCTGCCTTCACCAAAAAGGACACAAAAAGCATACCAGAAAGGTTGGGGAATACATGACTTAGAGAGAAGGAATGAAGAGATCAGAATCAGTATAGAAATGGTCTTGGGGAAACGGATGGGATTGAAGGTCAATAAATCCCCAGGGTCTGATAATCTACGTCCGTGGTTTTAGGAATAGTGGGTGCATTGGTGGTCATCTTCGAAGAATCGATTGACTCTAAAACAGTTCCTACAGGTTGATCGTAGCTAATGCAGCCAAACTATTTAAGAAAGGAGGTAGAGAGGAAACAGGGAATTATAGACCAGTCAGCCAGATGTCAATAGTGGATAAAAAGTTGATTATAGAAGGTTTAATAACCACCACTTGGAAAACAGTGGCAGGTTTGGACAGAGTCAGCATGGATTTATGAAAGGCGGAATCATGCTTTACAAATTCATTGAGGATGTAACTAGCAGAGTTGATGAGGGGGAGCCAGTGGATGTGGTTTATTTGGACTTTCAGAAGGCTTTTGACAAAGTCCCACAAGAAATTAGCATGTTAAATTAAATTAAAGCCCATGGGATAGCGTAGAGATAGTTAGAAAACGGATTGGCAGACAGGAAACAGCGGGAATAAATGGGTCTTTGACCAGCCGGGGAAAGGTGCAGCAGGTGGTTAAAATAAAGCAGATGGTATGTTGGCCTTCACAGCGAGAAGATTAGGGTACAGGAGCAGGAATGTCTTGCTGCTTGGGAGAGACCACACCCAGAATAGTGCGTGTAGTTTTAGACTCTTTATCCAGGGAAGTTTTTGCTATAGAGGAACTGCAGCAAAGGTTTACCAGACTGATTCCTGGGATGGCGGGACTGATGTATGACGAAAGATCGAGTCGGTTAGGATTATATTCATTGAGTTAAGAAAGAGGGGGGGGGGGGGGGGGGGGGGGGGGGGGGGGGGGGGGGGGGGGGGGGGGGGGGGGGGGGGGGGGGGCGGGGGGATCGCGCGTGAAGAGACACTTCATAGAAACTCATGAAATTCTAACATGACTGGACAGGGTAGATGCAGGATGCATGTTTCAGATGGCAGGGGAGGCCCAAAGGGCTGAATGGTCTCCTCCTGCTCACAGTTCTTTACCCCTCAAATTCCACTGTCACAATCTCCAAAGCCTTTGGATATGGTCTTGGGTTACATTTTTAATTACCTCCAACCACAGCCATGTGGACATTTATCTAGTTCTTCCACAAATCATTTTATTTGGTGGGTGATGGCTCATCCAAATGCTCTGGACTTTTCCCATTCCTTCACTTCATCGGTGACCTCCACTTACCATTCAACCTTATTTGGCATCTTACTCCAGATTCTATGATTTGAATTCTCACCACCCAGTCACAATAATAACTGAATCTGGATTTCATGCTCTTCAGTACAGGAAATCAGAACTCTGGTCAAAATTCCTGCCGTGATCAATTTTTACAGGACGGCATTTTGTGGATGTCAAGTTTGAAAATAGTTATTGTATTATGATATTAAAAAAGTGCTGTTCATCCTAAATAAGTTTAACTTATAACACAATGCTGTAAAAATGTTATTTTATTTTTAATGGTTCAACATACAATTAAAATGTTTTATGGGCAAGGGCATCAGCCGTTAACACTCGTGTTTTTCAGCTTCATATCACCAAAACACCCAAGCTTCACATATACTGCAAGTCTAATGTTAGTGGTTAGAATCATTTTCATATAATTCATACTGCCATACAAATTTCACAGCTATGCACTGCTCGCACAAAATGTAAAAAAAAAACTGTCTAAACTGCTTATGCCCAGATAAGGTTTATATATTTTGCAGCAACTCTTCATAGTATCCCTCAATTCTATACAGTGCAAATACTCCTACTTTGAAATACACAACATTAAAAGTTTAAAACATGACAAAATGCAAACATTGCATCTAAATTTTAAAAAAAAGGACAGAACAAATTATATATTTTATACTATACATTCCAGGTTGCCAGCACTCCAGACTTAGTGATATCATCCTGACGTTCTTGTTGAAACTGTTAAAGAATTCAAAAGCATCAGTTAATTTGTGCCGTGCCTGCAATCCTGGTCAGCAAACCTCAGCCAATAGAGAGCGAGTAGATTGGCTGGCTGGGTGGTGCAGGTTTCTGAATCAAACAGTTCAACCTTCATTCTTCCACTTTCCCACTAAATCTCTCTGCAGGGCTGGGGACTGTAACATGAAGGACAATACATATACTGTTGTTTTTTTACAAAAAAAATGTTAACTGCTATTTGAACCAAAATGCATTATTAAATTCTGAAGATGGTAGCCCCAAATATCAAGTCAACCAAATTAAGTTCTGGGCCATCAGGACCCAAATATGGCACATTTTACAGGATTAGTAAGAGGTTCTTAGCAGTTATAGTCTGCATAATTCATTTGCCACACTCCTGATGGATGTAACCTGTAAAGATTTCAAATTAAGGCATTTTCAGATAAGTTTCTATTTACAAGTTTTACACTGCTTTTCTACAGTATAGCCCAGCTTGATTATATGCATATGTATCTTCTATTGTGCATTTGTGCCTCATTTGAAAAGCCAGAATCTGCCTCAAAATGCCACTGACATTACTCTGATATGACAAGTGCGGCAAATCTGTATACATGCAAATTAGATAACATAAAACCAAGAGTCTCAATTTGTCCCCGACTTAGTACAGATACAAATCAAACCTTTTTGCATCTAAGTAACTCATGTCCATCCCAACTTATCATAAATGACAGGATTCCTGTGCTGAGAGCATACCTTCTGTTCCCTCATTGTTATTGAGAAATTCATTAAAGTCTAACTCGCCACGTAGGAAACCCATAGTATCAGATGGAACTGTAGTTTTGAGCCTTTTCCACCACCACTCTCCATTCAATTTAATTGGGAGGGAGTAAAACCAATGTTGCAGTCAATTTTCCAGTGGGCTGGTTGGATAAAAATTGCCCCGAGTGTGAACCATGTATAGGTTATCACAGCAGGTGCAAGCTTCTCAAGAGGCCATATATAGCAGGAAGCTCATTGAAATCAAACTATGATAAAATCCCATTGGTGACTAAAGAAAATTATATTAATTCACTCGTGCAGATATAACATACAGCTCTATTTGCAGTTTCAAAATTGGAGACCATAATTAAACCCAGGCAATTGCAAAATCAAGCTACCCAATCTTCTCTCGCAAGACCAAAACTGGTTTCTTAAATTTCAAGGGGCTGAATAACTAGAAGACAAGTGCTCAATCTGCCAATTGCAAAACAAAAACACTTGACTACTGCTCCAGTAACCCAATATGGAGACATAAATTTCTCAACAAGATTAGAATGCCAGTTTTGCTCCAATTAACCTGCTAACAAAATCGCACACTTAAACCACAAGTGTTCTTATTTAATTAGGTCAATTATGACAGGAAAAAGGAGTAATACCCCATTTATCAGTGGAATTAGGCCCAATGATTTAAATGTTCCATGTCTTTTTACTCCCATTAGCAACTTGTTTAAAATTATTGTAATATATTGTAGAAAGAAAAATAAATGATAACTCATGCATGTGCAAAATCTCCCTATTAATTGCAATATGCCAAACGTCAAAGTGTGATACTGCGACATAAACAAGCTGCTGTGCACTCTACTGATGGAAACAGCTGGTCTTCTAACCCGTAACATTAGAACCCAGATGAATAATCTCAATGGATTAGTAGCATTCATAAGAGGCAAAACAAATGCCAAATGGCTAAGTGGATCCGCCAAAAACCCAATTTAAGCTCTTTTCAAAGAAAAACACTTCACAGGTTACTCCCCTTAATACTTAGTGAAGATTTTCAACCATCATGCAGCAAGTTATGTCTTAGCTTGTAACAGGTCAAAAGTGAATGAGTAAAATTAACATCAAGTGTTTTGGTTCGAAAATTCAATGGTGAAAAACCAGTGCTACCAACTAAATTGGACAGTATTGGACCTTGTTAAAAAACACAGCAAATCTGGCAAGATATGGTTCTGCTCAAAACAAACTATTTCTCTCCCAAAATAGCAATACTTAAGCATCAGTGCCAGAGAAAATAAAAAGCTATTGTATAGAATCTACAAATGCTAATAGTTCAGATTCAAAAGGCGATTTAACAAAGTGCTTTGCCTTGTGAGAGAAGTGAGTCACCATTTTCATTTTGTAATATAAATGACTGAATGATTAACCACCCCCACGAGACCCACCCAAAGAAACCTTCCCAATGGTATTTTGTAAAAAAGGAACCCGAAGCCCAGATACCAATTGACAATCACAAAAAGTAGCGCTTCGATTGATATTCTCCTGATCAATTGTGTCCTAAAGTTGGCTCCAATTCATGCTTTCCGAAACCTGAATGTAAAACATTAGTGTACCTTCAATCACTCTGAAGGAACAGTGAATGAAATGAGATACTTAGTATGTTTAGACGTCTCAAATGGTTTAGTCTGCAGTTTATAAAATGCAACATCTGTCCCGAATCCTTTTAGCTATGCTTTTCCTTTTCTTCTTTCCATTCTTCTCTTTACTATCTTCCATTTTTCTTGCGCGTATTTCCCTCATCAAGTCAAAGAAAACCTTCAAGGAAAGAAATAATATAAGAGGGATATACATTGCACATGAGGGTCACACACAGCATGCTAACACATTCAAATGGTGACTTGGAGTGGAGGTTGCACTAAATAGGCAAATAAATCGAGGGAGTGATGCACAGCTGCAGCAGAAATGGTCTGACAATGCACATAGCACACATACTGGGAAGAACTCCATGTGGAATTTTCTACAGCACATTTGCTAAAAATTTAAAGCACATATCTGGACAGCATAGTCAGTGTATCAGGAGAGTCACATCCATAATTCCTCAGGACATCGGAGTGCCATTGGGAGAGGCAAGAAACAAAGTTTCAGCACGAGGAAGAAAAGTTGGCAGTTTAAACATTTGCCACCATCGATGTTTAAGAAGGCATTTTGCAAATGCACATACTAGATTACTGACATGTTGGGAATTACTTTGGCAGATATTTGAAATATTTTTATTGGTATTTTCCAGTTTTTACATAGTAACAGCACAAGTGACCTGGTATTTACAAAATAAAGTTGTTTCTTATTTACAGAGATTTTTTACATGTAGTCTGATATCCCGAAGACTGCCACTCTCGAGCATGGCTCCACACTCACCCCCACAACCTTGGACATCGCATTAAAAAAGGCAGTCTCGAACCCGACAAGTCTGGGGCAGGCCCAAAACATGTGGGCATGGTTGGCCGGGCCTCCCTTGCACCTTTCACATTTATCCTCTACCTCTGGAAAGAACCTGCTTATTTGGGTTCTGGTTAGGTGGGCTCTGTGCACTACTTTGAGCTGCATGAGGCTGAACCTAGCACAGGAGGAAATGGAGTTGGCCCTTAGTGCTTCACTCCCAAGTCCCCAATCCACTTCTGCCCCCAACTTTCATCTGGCTTCGTCCAGTGGTAGTCTTGCCCTATCCAGCAACTGTCCGTATATGCTCCCACAGTTTTCCCCCTCCTTATTATCTCGTTGTTTACTAGTTCCTCTAATAGTCTCTCTCTCGGGGCCCTGGGATATATTGCCGTCTCCTTACGGAGAAAGTGCTTAATTTGGAGGTACCGAAGTTCCATCCCCTCACCCTCTCGGCTGTGGCTGCCCAGTGGTGGTATTGTAGATTCGATAGGGCCAGACGATCCATATATTTTCTCCTTTGCAGTGTTGACTTGGGGTTCTTGCCCCACAACACAAAACGGCAGGATCATTTTGTCGAACTAGTGGAAAAAGGCAGAGGCTGAAGACTGGTATGGATCTAAACAGAAAGAGGAACCACTGCAGTAAGTTCAGTTTGATCATCTGCACTCTCCCCACCAGGGAAAGCGGGAGTGCATTCCATCGCTGTAAGTCCTTTTGAAACTTCCTCTGCCAGACTGGATCTGGATTCCAAGGTAGCAGAATTTGTCTTGGGCTAGTTTGAATGGTAGCCCCTCCAGCTCCGTCCCTCCCCCTTTCAGGTTCACCGGGAATGCCTCGCTCTTGCCCAGGTTGAGTTTGTAACCCCAGGAAGCTCGGAACTCCTCCAGAAATTGCATGATTGCTTTCAGGCCATTAGTTTGCCCGAGATGTAAAGGAGCGGGTCATCCTTTACAGGGGGCAGCACGGTAGCCTTGTGGATAGCACAATTGCTTCACAGCTCCAGGGTCCCAGGTTCGATTCTGGCTTGGGTCACTGTCTGTGCGGAGTCTGCACATCCTCCCAGTGTGCGCGTGGGTTTCCTCCGGGTGCTCCGGTTTCCTCCCACAGTCCAAAGATGTGCGGGTTAGGTGGATTGGCCATGATAAATTGCCCTTAGTGTCCAAAATTGCCCGTGGGGTTACTGGGTTATGGGGATAGGGTGGCGGTGTTGACCTTGGGTAGGGTGCTCTTTCCAAGAACCGGTGCAGACTCGATGGGCTGAATGGCCTCCTTCTGCTCTGTAAATTCTATGGTAATCCGCATAGAGTGAAACTCTGTGCTCTCTACCCCCTCTTTGGATGCCCTTTCAACTTTTCGCATCTCATGGGGCGATCGCCAGGTGTTCAATTGTCAGGGCAAACAGGAGAGGGATAGTGGGCATCCCTGTCTTGTGCCTTTGTTAACTGGAAGTACTGAGCTGGTGGTGTTGGTCTGAATGCGCGCCTTGGGGGCATGGTACAGGAGCTTCACCCATGAGGTGAACCCCATCTCTAGTCCAAACCATTCCAGTACCTCAAGGAGGTACTGCCACTTGACTCTTTCGAAGGCCTTTTCTGCTTCCAGGGAGACAATCACCTCTGGTGTGTTCTCCCCGGATAGGGTCATTATAACATTTAGCAACCACCTGATGTTTCCAGTCAGCTGTCTAACCTTGACAAAGCCCATCTGGTCCTCGCGACTACCTCCGATACGCAGTTCTCCAGTCTCTTGGCCAGGACTTACACGAGTATCTTTGCATCCACGTCGAGAGGAGAAATGGGTCTGTATGATGTGCATTCCGTCAGGCCTTTGTCTTTTTTGTCGATCAGTGATATCATGGCCTGTGTTAGCATTGGAGGCAGGGTGCCCCTTACTAACAAGTCTGCGAGCATGTTCTGTAGGTGTAGGGCCAGGGCTGGTGCGAATTATTTATAGAAGTCCGCCAGATTCCAGCGCCTTCCCCGCCTGCATGGAGCCGATGCTCTATTATCTCTTTAGTCCTACTGATGCTTCCAGTTCTCCACGCTGGCCATCCCCCACGACTGGCATCATAGATTATCATAGAATTTACAGTGCAGAAGGAGGCCATTCAGCCCATCGAGTCTGCACCGGCTCTTGGAAAGAGCACCCTACCCAAGGTCAACACCGCCACGCTAACCCCATAACCCAGTAACCCCACCCAACACTAAGGGCAATTTTGGACACTAAGGGCAATTTATCATGGCCAATCCACCTAACCTGCACATCTTTGGACTGTGGGAGGAAACCCACACACACACGGGGAGGATGTGCAGACTCCGCACAGACAGTGACCCAAGCCGGAATCGAACCCGGGACCCTGGAGCTGTGAAGCAATTGTGCTATCCACAAGGCTACCGTGCATGCCCTGTGCCAGCTCAGGAACCCTCCATCCATTCTCCCCAGGACGAACCGATGGTTCTCCCGGATCGGGGACCAAACCGAAGCCTCAACCTCGCCCTTGTGGCGTCTCCACTGCCCCCAAATTTTCAAAGTCGCCGCCACCACCGGACCCGTGGTGTACCTAGTTGGCAGGAGTGGCAGCGGTGCTGTCACCAGCGCTCCCAGACTTGTGCCCACACAGGACGCCATTTCCAGCCTCTTCCATGCCACCCCCTCCCCCTCCATTACCCACTAGAACATAAAACATTACAGCGCAGTACAGGCCCTTTGGCCCTCGATGTTGCGCCGACCTGTGAAACCACTCTAAAGCCTATCTACACTATTCCCTTATTGTCCATATGTCTATCCAATGACCATTTGAATGTCCTTAGTGTTGGCGAGTCCACTGCTGTTGCAGGCAGGGCATTCCACGCCCTTACTACTCTCCGAGTAAAGAACCAACCTCTGACATCTGTCTTATATCTATCTCTCCTCAATTTAAAGCTATGTCCCCTCGTGCTAGACATCACCATCAGAGGAAAAAGGCTCTCACTGTCCACCCTATCCAATCCTCTGATCATCTTGTATGCCTCAATTAAGTCACCTCTTAACCACCTTCTCTCTAATGAAAACAGCCTCAAGTCCCTCAGCCTTTCCTCATAAGATCTTCCCTCCATACCAGGCAACATTCTGGTAAATCTCCTCTGCACCCTTTCCAATGCTTCCACATCCTTCCTGTAATGCGGCGACCAGAACTGTACGCAATACTCCAAATGCGGCCGTACCAGAGTTCTGTACAGCTGCAACATGACCTCGTGGCTCTGAAACTCAATCCCTCTACCAATAAAAGCTAACACACCGTACGCCTTCATAACCCTCTCAACCTGGGTGGCATCTTTCAGGGATCTATGTACATGGACACCGAGATCTCTCTGCTCATCCACACTGCCAAGAATCTTACCATTAGCCCAGTAATCTGTCTTCCTGTCATTCCTTCCAAAATTAATCACCTCACACTTTTCTGCATTAAACACCATTTGCCACCTCTCAGCCCAGCGCTGCAGCTTATCTATGTCCCTCTGTAACTTGTAACATCCTTCCGCACTGTCCACAACTCCACCGACTTTACTGTCATCTGCAAATTTACTCACCCATCCTTCTACGCCCTCCTCCAGGTCATTTATAAAAATGACAAACAGCAGTGGCGCCAAAACAGATCCTTGTGCTACACCACTAGTAACTGGACTCCAGTCTGAACATTTCCCATCAACCACTACCCTTTGTCTTCTTCCAGCGAGCCAATTTCTGATCCAAACTGCTAAATCACCCTGAATCCCATGCCTCTGTATTTTCTGCAGAAGTCTACCGTGGGGAACCTTATCAAACGCTTTACTGAAATCCATATACACCACATCAACTGCTTTACCCTCATCCACCTGTTTGGTCACCTTCTCAAAGAACTCAATAAGGTTTGTGAGGCACGACCTACCCTTCACAAAACCGTGTTTACTATCTCTAATCAAATTATTCCTTTCCAGATGATTATACATCCCATCTCTTATAAACCGTTCCAAGATTTTTCCCACAACAGAAGTAAGGCTCACTGGTCTATAGTTACCGGGGTTATCTCTACTCCCCTTCTTGAACAAGGGGACAACATTTGCTATCCTCCAGTCTTCTGGCACTATTCTGTAGACAAAGATGACTTAAAGATAAAGGCCAAAGGCTCAGCAATCGCCTCCCTAGCTTCCCAGAGAATCCTAGGATAAATCCCATCCAGCCCAGGTGACTTTCTATTTTCATTTTCCAGAATTGCTAACACCTCCTCCTTATGAACCTCAAGCCCTTCTAGTCTAGTAGTCTGAATCTCAGTATTCTCCTCGACAACATTGTCTTTTTCCTGTGTGAATACTGATGAAAAATATTCATTTAGCACCTCTCCTAGCTCCTCTGACTCCAAGCACAACTTCCCACTACTGTCCTTGACTGGCCCTACTCTTACCCTAGTCATTCTTTTATTCCTGACATATCTATAGAAAGCTTTAGGGTTATCCTTGATCCTACCTGCCAAAGACTTCTCATGTCCCCTCCTGGCTCTTCTTAGCTCTCTCTTTAGGTCCTTCCTAGCTAACTTGTAACTGTCGAGCGCCCTAACTGAACCTTCATGTCTCATCTTTACAGAAGTCTCCTTCTTCCTCTTGACAAGTGTTTCGACTGCTTTAGTAAACCACGGTTCCCTCACTCGACCACTTCCTCCCTGCCTGACGGGTACATACTTATCAAGGACACACAGTAGCTGTTCCTTGAACAAGCTCCACATTTCCATTGTGCCCATCCCCTGCAGTTTTCCTCTCCATCCGATGTATCCTAAGTCTCGCCTCATCGCATCATAATTGCCTTTCCCCCAGATACAACTCTTGCCCTGCGGTATATACCTATCCCTTTCCATCACTAAAGTTAACGTAATCAAATTGTGGTCACCATCACCAAAGTGCTCACCTACCTCCAAATCTAACACCTGTCCTGGTTCATTACCCAGTACCAAATCCAATATGGCCTCGCCTCTCGTTGGCCTATCTACATACTGTGTCAGGAAACCCTCCTGCACACATTGGACAAAAACGGACCCATCTAAAGTACTCGAACTATAGCGTTTCCAGTCAATATTTGGAAAGTTAAAGTCCCCCATAACAACCACCCTGTTGCTTTCGCTCCTATCCAGAATCATCTTTGCAATCCTTTCCTCTACATCTCTGGAACTTTTTGGCGGCCTGTGGAAAACCCCTAACAGGGTGACCTCTCCTTTCCGGTTTCTAACCTCAGCCCATACTACCTCAGTAGACGAGTCCTCATCAAACGTCCTTTCTGCCACCGTAATACTGTCCTTGACTAACACTGGCGTTATCATTGCCACATTGGCAACCCAGTAATACCCACACAGATTAGGTAACGCTAACGCTCTTCTTGTCCTTACTCCTCTCCTGAAACACCCTTCTCAGCCTTGGGGTCTTTTTCGCCCACACGAATCCCATGATGCTCCTAGTGACCCGTTTAAAAAAGGCCTTAGGGATCAGGATGGGGAGGCACTGGAATATAAAAAAGGAACCTCGGGAGCACCGTCAACTTCACCAACTGTACCCTACCCGCCAGGGAGAGTGGCAGCATATCCCACCTTTTAAACTCCTCCTCCATCTGCTCCACCAGCCTCGTCAAGTTGAGCTTGTGTAGGGCCCCCCAGCTCCTGGCAACCTGGATCCCTAGGTACCGAAAAATCCTTTCTGCCCTCTTCAGTGGAAGCTCGTCTATCCAATTCCCTGGTCCCCTGGGTGTATCACGAAGAGCTCACTCTTCCCCACGTTGAGCTTATACCCGGAAAAGTCCCCAAACTCCCTCCGAGGAACCGCATCACCTCCGGCATCCCCCCCACTGGGTCAGTCACATACAGTGACAGGTCATTGGCATACAACGATACCCGGTCTCCCCCCCACCCCCCCCCCTCCAGTTCCTGGACTCCCTTAGAGCCATAGCCAAAGGCTCAATTGCCAATGCAAATAGCAAGGGGAATAGGGGGCACCGCTGCCTCGTCCCCCGGTACAGCCGAAAGTATTCCGACCTCCTCAGATTCATGGCCACACGCGCCACCAGGGCTTTGTAAAGTAGCCTAACCGAACTAAGGAACCCCTACCCGAAACACCTCAACACTTCCCAGAGGTACCCACACTCCACCTTTTCGAAGGCCTTCTCCACGTCCATCGCCGACACTATCTCTGCTCCCCCTCCACTGCAGGCATCATGATTACGTTAAGGAGCCTCTGCACATTGGTATTCAACTGCCTTCCCTTAACAAAACCCGTCTGGTCCTCGTGAATCACCCTCGGGACACAGTCCTCAATTCTGGTAGCCAACACCTTCGCGTCCACGTTGAGGAGAGAGATTGGCCTAAACGACCCACATTGTAATGGGTCCTTGTCCCGCTTCAAGATCAGCGAGATCAGCGCCCTGGACATCGTCGGGGGTAGGCGCCCCCCCCTCGCCTCATCGAAAGTCCTCACTAATAGAGGGCCCAGCAGATCCATGTACTTATGGTAAAAGTCCACCGGGAACCCATCTGGCCCCGGTGCCTTCCCCGCCTGCATACTCCCCAGCCCCTTAGTCAGCTCCTCCAGCCCTACCGGTGCCCCAAGCTCAACCACCTGCTCCTCCTCCACCCTCAGGAACCTCAGCCGATCCAAAAATCGACTCAGCCCCACCTCCTCCGTCGGGGGCTCAGACTTATACAGCCCCGCCTAAAAGTCTGCAAATACCCCATTTATTCCCACCGCACTCGGCACCGTGTTCACTCCTTTATCCCCAACTCCCCCAATCTCCCTCCCGCTTCCGAAGCTGGTGTGCCACCATCCAGCTAGCCTTCTCCCTGTACTCATACACCACCCCTTGTACTTTCCTCCACTGCACCTCTGCCTTCTTGGTGGTCAACAGGTTGAACTCGGCCTGGAGGCTTCGTCGCTCCTTTAGTCCCTCCTCGGGGGTGATATACATAAATGATCTGGACGAACGGTGGTATGATTAGCAAGTTTGCAGATGATACTAAGATTGGTGGAGTTGCAGATAGCGAGGAGGACTGTCAGAGAATACAGCAAAATATAGATAGATTGGAGAGTTGGGCAGAGAAATGGCAGATGGAGTTCAATCCAGGCAAATGCGAGGTGATGCATTTTGGAAGATCTAATTCAAGAGCGGACTATACAGTCAATGGAAGAGTCCTGGGGAAAATTGATGTACAGAGAGATCTGGGAGTTCAGGTCTTTTGTACCCTGAAGGTGGCAAAGCAGGTCGATAGAGTGGTCAAGAAGGCATACAGCATGCTTGCCTTCATCGGACGGGGTATAGAGTACAAGAGTCGGCAGGTCATGTTACAGTTGTATAGGACTTTGGTTAGGCCACATTTGGAATACTGCGTGCAGTTCTGGTCGCCACATTACCAGAAGGATGTGGATGCTTTAGAGAGGATGCAGAGGAGGTCCATCAGGATGTTGCCTGGTATGGAGGGTGCTAGCTATTAAAAAGGTTGAGTAGATTAGGATTGTTTTCGTTGGAAAGACGGAGGTGGAGGGGGGACCTGATTGAGGTCTACAAAATTGAGAGGGTGGATAGCAACAAGCTTTTTCCAAGAGTGGGGGTGTCAATTACAAGGGGTCACGATTTCAAGGTGAGGGGGGGAAAAGTTTAAGGGAGATGTGCGTGGAAAGTTTTTGTACGCAGTGGGTGGTGGGTGCCTGGAATGCTTTGCCAGCGGAGGTGGTACAGGCGGGCACAGTAGCATCATTTAAGATGCATCTAGACAGATATATGAACGGGTGGGGAACAGAGGGAAGTAGATCCTTGGAAAATAGGCGACAGGTTTAGATAAAGGATCTGGATCGGTGCAGGCTGGGAGGGCCGAAGGGCCTGTTCCGGTGCTGTAACTTTCTTTGTTCTTAGAATCATAGAAGTTTACAGCATGGAAACAGGCCCTTCGGCCCAACCAGTCCATGCCGCCCAGTTTTTACCATTAAGCTAGTCCCAGTTGCCCGCACTTGGCCCATAACCCTCTATACCCATCTTACCCATGTAACCATCTAAATGCTTTTTGAAAGACACAATTGTACCCGCCTCTACTACTACCTCTGGCAGCCCATTCCAGACACTCACTACCCTCGGAGTGAAGAAATTGCCCCTCTGGGCCCTTCTAAATCTCTCCCCTCTCACCTTAAACCTATGCCCTCTAGTTTTAGACTCCCCTACCTTTGGGAAAAGATGTTGACTATCTACCTTATCTATGCCCCTCATTATTTTATAGACCTCTATAAGATCACCCCTAAGCCTCCTACACTCCAGGGAAAAAAGTCCCAGTCTATCCAGCCTCTCCTTATAACTCAAACCATCAAGTCCCGGCAACATCCTAGTAAATCTTTTCTGCACTCTTTCTAGTTTAATAATATCCTTTCTATAATAGGGTGACCAGAACTGCACACAGTATTCCAAGTGTGGCCGTACCAATGTCTTGTACAACTTCAACAAGACGTCCCAACTCCTATATTCAATGTTCTGACCAATGAAACCAAGCATGCCGAATGCCTTCTTCACCACCCTGTCCACCTGCGACTCCACCTTCAAGGAGCTATGAACCTGTACTCCTAGATCTCTTTGTTCTATAACTCTCCCCAACGCCATACCATTAACTGAGTAGGTCCTGGCCTGATTCGATCTGCCAAAATGCATCACCTCACATTTATCTAAATTAAACTCCATCTGCCATTCGTCGGCCCACTGGCCTAATTGATCAAGATCCCGTTGCAATCCTAGATAACCTTCTTCACTATCCACTGTGCCACCAATCTTGGTGTCATCTGCAAACTTACTAACCATGCCTCCTAAATTCTCATCCAAATCATTAATATAAATCACAAATAACAGTGGACCCAGCACCGATCCCTGAGGCACACCACTGGTCACAGGCCTCCAGTTTGAAAAACAACCCTCTACAACCACCCTCTGCCTTCTGTCGACCAGCCAATTTTGAATCCAATTGGCAACCTCACCCTGGATCCCGTGAGCTTTAACCTTCTGCAACAACCTACCATGCGGTACCTTGTCAAAGGCTTTGCTAAAGTCCATGTAGACAACGTCTACTGCACTGCCCTCATCTACCTTCTTGGTCACTCCCTCAAAAAACTCAATCAAATTTGTGAGACATGATTTTCCACGCACAAAGCCATGCTGACTGCCCCGAATCAGTCCTTGCCTCTCTAAATGCTTGTAGATCCTGTCTCTCAGAATACCTTCTAGCAACTTACCTACTACAGACGTTAGGCTCACCGGTCTGTAGTTCCCAGGCTTTTCCCTGCTGCCCTTCTTAAACAAGGGCACAACATTCGCCACTCTCCAATCTTCAGGCACCTCACCTGTGGCTGCCGATGATTCAAATATCTCGGTTAGGGGACCCGCAATTTCCTCCCTAGCCTCCCACAACATCCTGGGATACATTTCATCAGGTCCCGGGGATTTATCTACCTTGATGCGCTTTAAGACTTCCAGCATCTCCTCCTCTGTAATATGCACACTTCAAGACATCACTATTTATTTCCCTTAGTTTCCTAACATCCATGCCTTTCTCCACCGTGAATACCGATGAGAAATATTCATTCAGGATCTCACCCAACTCTTGTGGCTCTGCACATAGATGCCCTTGTTGATCCTTAAGAGGCCCTACTCTGTCCCTAGTTACTCTTTTCCCCTTTATGTATCTGTAGAATCTCTTTGGATTCTCCCTTGTCTGACAATTAATGCCACTACAGACCGGTGTCTAGAATGTCTCAGCGACAAAGTGTTCTACACTATCAAACAGCTCCAGTCAACATTCGCTTTGGTCTTCAGACCATAAAAATTATTAAATCCAAAACAGGAATAAACTACTTCAGTCACTAGAGTAGCATATTGGTCCTGTACAATTCAGAAAGAACACAGAACTAGGAGTGGGCCTTCTGGCCCCTTGAGCCTGCTCCGCCATTCAATGAGATCACGGCTGACCTTTTTGTGGACTCAAACTCCACTTACCTGCTCAAAAGGTCCCTTTATATGCACATTTATTTTAGTTTGGCACATAACTTTGGACCAGGATTTCATCAATATTCCAATTACATCTTACTTGCAATAAAAATCATTGTGTACCAATCAATGCAGAAAATACATAAAAAGATTTTTATTGAATTATTTTAAAGAGGAAAAGACTACACAGCATCAAGGACTCAAATTTGAAGGGATGCATTTTCCAAATTAGGAGGTATGCAACCAGCATGCACAACCATCACCCAGGCACACCATTTAACTAAAATGAAGATACCTTATCAACATTGGCTCTAGTTTTTGCAGATGTTTCTACGTAATTCACACTCCATTGATCCGCTCTGGTCTTTGCTTCATCCACTGACACTTGCCGTTTGTCTTCCAAATCGGATTTATTGCCAACAAGCAGGAAGGGAACATTCTCATCCTCTTTTACTCGGAGAATCTGTTCCCTGGAGAAAGAGTTGTCCCAAATTCAGTCTTTAAAATACTGCTTTAATTAATCATCAGAAGTAGATTTCCCTTTTAACTTTAATGTGCACAAATAGGCTGGACAAAATTAATGGAAAATTGTGATAAATGAATAATAGCATGTCTGCTTGTGGGGCAATACTGTATTCAAGAGACAATCTGTTTACATCAACATCTCTCAGTTGTGCTTTAACTTGAAGGTCTACAAAAATCATCTCATTAGAATCACCAAATTTAGGGGAGGCAGTGGCATAGTGATATGGTCACTGGACAGCAATCCAGAGACCCTGGGTAATGCTCTGGGGACCTGGGTTTGAATCCCGCCATGGGAGATGATGGAACTTGAATTCAATAAAAATCTGAGTTGAAAGTCTAATAACGGCATGAAAACCATTGTTGATTGTCGTAAAAGCGCATCTGGTTCACTAATGTCTTTTAGGGATTGAAATCGGTCATTCTTACCTGGTCTGGCCTACATGTGACTCCAGAGCCACATCAATTTGGTGGACTCTTAATGCCCTCAGGGATGGGCAATAAATGCAGCCCAGCCAGCGATGCCCACATCCCATGAACTAATAAAAAATTGCAACAACTGGTACATTCCAGATGGAGACACTTTCAAGTGCTGATTTTTAAAATTATTAAACACAATTGTGAAGTTGAACATTGAAAAATATCCACTAGAATACCACTGAAGCACAAGCAACAGCACCTGATCACTAGAGCACTCACAAAATGGGAATAGATTAGATACAGTAGAGAAACTGGCACAGGTATGTGCTACTGGAATTTTAAAATTCTGTAACTAGGGAGTGCTGCAAGGAGCGCGCTGGGGCAACAGCTATTTCCAATCCATATTAGATTTAAATACAATGCTCTTTTCATCCAAGTATGACAATACAAAGCTAGATGGGAATCTAAGCTGTGAGATGACACAATGAAATTCAAAGAGATATAAATAAAGTGAATGGGCAAAAAAGTGGCAAATGGAGTCAAATACAAGTGCAAGATTATTCCCTTTGGTTGTAAGAAGGTATAAATTTTCAAACGTTGATGTTCAGAAGCTTTGTGTGCTCTTACAAGGACAGAAACTTGATATGCAAGTATAGCAAACAATTGGATGATGAGCAATGATAATGTTGAATGGCAGACCAGGCTCAAGGTTTAGTCCTGTTCTTATTTATATTCCTTAATGATTAGGGTAATCAACTATCCAGTGGGTACACTGAAAAGTCCTTCAAAATCCATCTACTAGTCTGCTCTTGACAAGGTTATGGTTCAACTTCAGCAACAGGAAAATAGAAGAATGCCGAGGCTGAGACAGTGCAGAGTTGTTACAATATACAAACTGCAGAATAAAAGTCTCAGACAAAAAGTAATTGAAAACCTGAGAAAACCACTCCATTTCACAAATATTATGGCTTAGTGGTTATGCCACTGGGATCGAGACAGATAGAGAACACAAATTAGAGAACACAAATTAGAGGGAATAACCAAATTACTTCAACCTCCCCAATCTACACATCACAGATGTGGTAGGAGTGACCACCACAGTGTCTCTCTGGAGACCAAGTTACAAATTCAGGGCAGCACGGTGACAGTGCTGAGCACTGCTGCCTCACAGCACCAGGGACTTGGGTTTGATTCCAACCTTGGGTGACTGTGTGGAGTTTGCACATTCTCCCAGTCTCCATGGGCGTCCTCCAGTTTCCTCCCACAGTCCAAAGATGTGTAGAACTGCTAAATTGTCGCCTGGGTTATGGGATTACAGTGATAGGGCAGGGGAAATAGGTCTAGGTATGGTGCTCTTTCAGAAGATTGGTGCAGAATAGATGGGCTGAATGGCCTCCTTCTGCACTGTAGGGATTCTCCAATTCATACTGATGCTCCCCTCCATTGTGCTGAGTAGCACTTGCACAATGCAAATAAGGACAGATAACAGATCTAGCAGCTCCAAGCTGGGCATCCATGAGGGGCGATGGACCATTTGTAGCAGAAGTGTACCTGCAAATCTGTAACCTGGTAATTCTGCATCCCCGTTACCCTTCCCATCATCAAGTCAATTGGTTAACCCTGAATTAATAGTGTGTTGGAGAGAATGCTAGCAGCACCAGATATAACTGGAAGCGGGGTAACAACCTGGTGAAGCACCACAAGATTACATGCACACTAAACAGAAGCAACAGCAAGCCATAGGCAGAGCTAAGGGATTCTATAGCCAATAGGTGAGATCAAAGCTCTGATGCCTTGCCACATTTGTCATGAATGATGGACAATTAATCAGATAATGCAAGATAACGACACTATGAACATCACCAACCTCCACAATGGCTGAGCCCAGCATGTGATCAGAAAGAAAAGTTTGAAACATTTGTAACCATCTTCAGCTGGAAGTGCTGAGTAGATGATTCTTGTTGACCTCAGATCCCCACCATTACAGTCAATTAAATTTACGTCACATTATACAGGAACAGACAAATACACTGGACACAGTAAAAACTATGGTCCCAATAATATATTAGCTGTTATGTTTAGATCAGTGCTCCAGAACCAACTATATCTTAATGTTTCTGTACAGATCAGACAATGACATCGGCCTGACAATATGATAAATTGAACAGGTATGCCCAGTCTACTAAAAAGGAGAAATCATCTCAACTGCCAATTACTACCAAAATGAGGCCATACTCACCATTAGAAAGTGTAATCAAGTCCGGTTGCGGCGATGACCAGCTAAGCCGCACGTTTCGGCAGCTCCAGCTCGAACGGACCTTCAGGCTCTTTTAAGAGCCCCAACGGGGAATTTTTTCGGGACGAAACCCAGTGTGGGGTGACACAACAGGGAGTCCCCCCCCAAACGGAAAAGAAAAATATCGGCGGCGGCGGCCAGATCGCGAAGAATCCTCGAGGACAGGCACAGAAGGAAAAAGGAGCAAGGTGGCGGCGGAGGAAGCCCAGGCGACATGGGGGCCGGACCAAGATGAATTTGAGACGGTGTGTGGAGCTGCTCAAGGAGGAGGTGCTGGCCCCGATGCTACAAGCAATTGAGGGGCTTAAGGAGACACAAAAGACCCAGGAGATGGAGCTCCGCGTGGTGGAGCAGAAGGTGACGGACAACAAAGACGAGATCCTGGGCCTGGCGGTCAAAATGCAGACGCACGAGGCGCTCCACAAAAAGTGCATTGAAAGGATTGAAGTCCTAGAAAACAGATCACGGAGAAAGAACCTTCGGATCCTGGGTCTCCCAGAGGGAGTGGAAGGAGCAGACTGCAGGGCTTACGTGAGCACGATGCTACGCTCGCTAATGGGAGCGGAGGCCCCCCTCGGGCCCATTGGAAGTGGAAGGGGCCCATCGGGTCCCTGCGAGGAGACCAAAGGCGGGAGAATCACCTAGGGCGACGATCGTGCAATTTCATCGCTTCAATGACAGAGAGGTGGTTCTGAGATGGGCCAAAAAGGTACGAAGTAGTAGATGGGAGAATGCGGTGGTACGGGTGTACCAGGATTGGAGTGGAGGTGGCGAGAAGGAGGGCGAGTTTTAATCGAGCCATGGAGGTGCTACACAAGGTGAAGTTCGGGATGTTGCAGCCAGCGCGACTGTGGGTCACGCACCAGGAGAGGCATCACTACTTCGAAACGGCGGAAGATGCATGGATCTTCATTAAAAACGAGAAACTGGATCAGAACCGAGGGACTGATGTTGGAGGGGAAACGACAATGCTGATGTATAGAGAGATGTAAATTGGGGAAGGGGGGGGGGGGGGAAAGAGACACAGAAATGTGGGCGTCGGTGGGGGTGGGGGGTGGGGGGGAGGAGAAGAGACATAGGCAGGGGATGGGGAATGGAGTGGGGCGGCAGAGGGAGCTGCGCCACGAGGGGCGGGACGGCTCTAGAGAACACGGGGCTTATTGTTCTTGTTCCCGTGCCAGAAAGATAGGCGCAAGGTACATGGGGGGGGGGGGTCAAGGAGAGAGCGCGAGAAGCCGGGGTCAGTTGAAGTCAGCTGACTTTCGGAAGCAATATGGGGGGGGGGGGGGGGGGGGGGGGGGAGTAATCATGCTAGATGGGGATCTAGCAGGGGGGGGGGGGGGGGGAGAGAGAAAAAGAGGATAACTGGGTTGCTGCTGCAAAGATCAAAGAGGAACTGGTAAAAGAAAAGGTGGTCGGGGCGGGAATGCACCGCCTGGGGAACGGGTGGGTGCGCGGAACTGGCCTAGAGAGGGTGATGGCTAGTCGACAGGGGAGGGGGGCAGGCAGCCCCCCAGTTCGGCTGCTCACGTGGAATGAGAGAGGCCTAAATGGGCCGATTAAAAGGGCCCGAGTGTTCGCGCACTTGAAAGGACTGAGGGCAGACGTGGCCATGCTTCAGGAGACGCACCTGAAGGTGGCGGACCAAGTTAGGTTAAGGAAAGGATGGGTGGGACAGGTGATCCACTCAGGGCTGGATGCAAAGAACAGAGGGGTGGCCATACTGGTGGGGAAACGGGTGTCATTCGAAGCTAGGAACATTGTAGCAGACAGCGGAGGCAGATATGTGATGGTGAGTGGCAGACTGCAGGGAATGGAGGTCGTGTTGGTTAACGTATATGCCCCTAATTGGGATGATGCGGGATTTATGAAGCGGATGCTGGGACGTATCCCGGACCTGGAGGTAGGAAACCTGATAAGGGGGGGGGAGACGACGACGGGGGGACGGGGACTTCAACACCATGTTGGACCCAGGGTTAGATAGATCTAGATCTAGAACCGGAAGAAGGCCGGCAGCGGCCAAGGTGCTTAGGGGGTTTACGGACCAAATTTGGGGGGAGTGGATCTGTGGCGATTTGTTAGGCCGATGGCCAAAGAGTTCTCCTTCTTCTCCCATGTTCACAAGGTGTACTCCCGGATAGATTTCTTTGTTTTGGGAAGGTCACTGATCTAGAGGGTGGAAGGAACGGAGTCCTCAGCCATAGCTGTTTCAGATCATGCCCCACACTGGGTGGACCTGGAACTAGGAGAGGAAGCAGCGTTCACTCTGGCGACCGGATGTGGGATTACTGGCGGATGAGGGAGTCTGCGGAAGGGTGTGGGGATGTATCGAAAGGTACCTGGAGGCCAATGACGACGGGGAGGTCCGAGTGGGAGTAGTATGGGAAGCACTAAAGGCGGTGGTCAGAGGAGAGCTGATCTCCATCAGGGCCCACAAGGGGAAAATAGAGGCCAAGGAAAGGGAAAGACTACTGGGGGAGATTTTGAGGGTAGATAAAGAATATGCAGAGGCCCCGGATGAAGGACTATACAGGGAGAGGCGACGACTCCAGACGGAGTTCGACCTGTTGACCACAAGGAGGGCGGAGGCACAGTGGAGGAAGGCACAGGGGATGAGATATGAATATGGGGAAAAGGAGAGTCGCCTGTTGGCCCATCAGCTGCGAAAGAGGACAGCGGCGAGGGAGATAGGGGGAATTAGGGATGAAATGGGAGCTATGGTGCGGAGAGCAGGGAAGATAAACGAGGTGTTTAAGACCTTTTACGAGAGACTATATAGGTCCCAACCCCTGGAGTGAAAAGAGGAGATGCGTCAGTTTTTGGACCAATTAAGGTTCCCGAGGGTGGAGGAGCAGGAGGTGGAAGGCCTGGGGGCGCCGATTGGGGTGGACGAGGTTACCAAGGGGCTGGGGAACATGCAGGCAGGGAAGGCCCCGGGACCAGATGGGTTCCCGGTGGAATTCTATAGAAAATATGTGGACTTGTTGGCCCCGCTGCTGGTAAGGACCTTTAACGAGGCCAGAGAAGGGTGGACCCTACCCCCGACAATGTCGGAGGCGACGATATCGCTAATTTTGAAGCAGGATAAAGATCCGCTGCAGTGCGGGTCCTATAGGCCTATCTCACTGCTAAATGTGGACGCCAAGTTGCTAGCAAAGGTGCTGGCAACGAGGATAGAGGATTGTGTCCCGGGGGTGGTGCACGAAGACCAGACAGGGTTCGTAAAGGGGAGACAACTAAATATCAACGTGCGACGGCTATTAGGGGTGATAATGATGCCCCCAGCAGAGGGGGAGGCAGAGATAGTGGCGGCAATGGATGCAGAGAAGGCATTTGATAGGGTGGAGTGGGAGTATCTATGGGAGGTGCTGAGGAGGTTTGGGTTTGGGGACGGGTTTGTCAGCTGGGTTAAACTCCTCTATGGGGCCCCAACGGCAAGTGTGGTCACAGGTCGGCAAAGGTCGGAGTATTTTCGACTACACAGGGGAACAAGACAGGGATGCCCATTGTCCCCATTACTGTTCGCGCTGGCAATTGAACCACTGGCCATAGCGCTGAGAGACTGCAGAAAATGGAGAGGGGTGATTAGAGGGGGAGAGGAACACAGTGTCACTCTACGCGGATGACCTACTGCTGTATGTGACGGACCCAATGGGGGGGGGGAATGACAGAGGTCATGCAGATATTGAGGGAGTTTGGAGATTTCTCGGGATATAGGCTTAACATGGGAAAGAGTGAGCTTTTTGTGATACACCCTGGGGACCAGAGTAGAGGGATAGATGGCCTACCGCTAAGGAGAGTGGAAAGAAACTTCCGATACCTGGGGATTCAGATAGCCAGGAGCTGGGGAACCTTACACACTCAATCTGACACGGCTGGTGGAACAAATGGAAGAGGATTTCAAAAGGTGGGACATGCAGCCGCTGTCACTGGCGGGCAGAGTGCAGGCAATTAAGAGGATGGTCCTCCCGAGGTTCCTGTGTGTGTTCCAATGTCTCCCTATACTGATCACTAAGGCCTTCTTTAAAAAAATAGATAGTAGCATCACGAGCTTCGTGTGGGCAGGGAAGGCCCAGAGGGTAAGGAGGGGGTTCCTACAACGTAGCAGAGACAGAGGGGGACTGGCGTTGCCGAATTTGGAAGACTACTACTGGGCCGCCAACGTGGCGATGATTCGTAAATGGATGATAGAGGGAGAGGCGCGGAAAAGGTTGGAGATGAAGTCCTGCAAAGGGACGAGTTTAAAAGCGCTGGTGATGGCGCCACTACCGCTCTCCCCCAAAAGATTTACCACGAACCCAGTGGCGGCGGCAACATTAAGTATCTGGGGGCAATGGATGCGACAGAGGGGTGTGCTGGGAGCCTCGGTATGGTCCCCGATCAGGAACAACCATAGGTTTGCCCCAGGGAGGCTGGACGGAGGATTCCAGAGCTGGCACCGGGTAGGAATCAGGAGAGTGGGAGATTTATTTATAGACGGGACGTTTGCGAGCGCTTGAGGAAAAGTATGAGCTGCCCCGGGGAAACTTCTTTAGCTATATGCAGGTGAGAGCGTTCACGAAACAACTGGTGAGGGAATTTCCGCTGCTCCCGACACAAGGGATCCAGCACAGGGTGCTTTCGGGGGTGTGGGTCGGGGCGGGCAAAGTGTCAGAGATATACCAGGAGATGAGAGAAGAGGGGGAGGAGTTGGTGGGCGAACTGAAGGGAAAATGGGAAGAAGAGCTCGGGGAGGAGATTGAGGAGGGTTTGTGGGCTGATGCCCTAAGCAGGGCAAATTCCTCTTCCTCGTGTGCCAGGCTTAGCATGACCCAATTTAAGGTGCTGCATAGAGCACACATAACGGGAGCAAGGTTGAGCAGGTTCTTCGGAGTGGAGGACAAGTGTGGGAGGTTACTTCGTGTTATTTGGTTAGTTTACCATGTTAGTTAAACAATGTTATATTGCAGTTGTCATGTTACCTTTTTTTTTTTGATTTGTAAGGGAAAAAATTGTGTTTGAAAACTTTAATAAAATATATATTTTTTCTTTTTTAAAAAGAAAGTGTCATCAAAAGTACCATGAATAGTATTTTAACGATTCTTTCATGGGATGCGGACCTTGGCAGCATTTGTTCCCCATCCCTCATTACCCCGAGTGACTTGCAATGCCATTTTAGAGCACAATTAAAGTTGATCACATTCCTATGGATCTGGAGTCACATGCGCAGGCCAGGTAAAGACAGCAGATTTCTGTCCCTGAAGGACATAGACATAGACATAGAATTTACAGTGCAGAAGGAGGCCATTCGGCCCATCGAGTCTGCACCGGCTCTTGGAAAGAGCACCCTACCGAAGGTCCAAACCTCCACCCTATCCCCATAACCCAGTAACCCCACCTAATCCCCATAACCCAGTAACCCCACCCTACGGGCAATTTTGGACACTATGGGCAATTTAGCATGGCCAATCCACCTAACCCGCACATCTTTGGACTGTGGGAGGAAACCGGAGAACCCGGAGGAAACCCACGCACACACGGGGAGAACGTGCAAACTCCGCACAGACAGTGACCCAAGCCGGAATCGAACCTGGGACCCTGGAGCTGTGAAGCAATTGTGCTAACCACCATGCTACCGTGCTGCCCCTCCCCCGTGCTGACATGTGAACCAGATGATTTTTTAACAACAATCGATGATAGCTGTCATGGTCAGCATTATTGGCACTAGCTAGGAAGGGAAGACCATGAGGCAGAGCAAGAGAGGCTGGGCAGACAGTGCAGGAATCGTCTGTGGCCATTCCCCTGCAAAACAGATATACTGCTTTGGATAATGTGGAGGAGAATGACCTCGGGGGAAAGCAGCACCAGCCTCATTTTTGTACCATGGTTGGTTCTGCTGCAGAGGAGGAAAACAGCGATTTAACCCTGTGCTAAACCAGCCCCTGTATTCCTACCAAAATGGATAACCTCACATTTGTCAACATTGTATTCCATCTGCCAGACCCTAGCCCATTCACTTAGCCTATCCAAATCCCTCTGCAGACGTCCAGTATCCTCTGCACTTTTTGCTTTACCACTTATCTTAGTGTCGTCTGCAACTTGGACACATTGCACTTGGTCCCCAACTCTAAATCATCTATGTAAATTGTGAACAATTGTGGGCCCAACACTGATCCCCGAGGGACACCACTGGCTACTGATTGCCAACCAGAGAAACACCCATTAAGCCCCACTCTTTGCTTTCTATTAATTAACCAATCCTCTATCCATGCTACTACTTTCCCCTTAATGCCATGCATCTTTATCTTATGCAGTAACCTTTTGTGTGGCACCTTGTCAAAGGCTTTCTGGAAATCCAGATATACCACATCCATTGGCTCCCCGTTATCTACCGCACTGTTAATGTCCTCAAAAAATTCCACTAAGTTAGTGAGGCACGACCTGCCCTTTATGAACCCATGCTGCGTCTGCCCAATGGGACAATTTCCATCCAGATGCCTCGCTATTTCTTCCTTGATGATAGATTCCAGCATCTTCCCTACTACCGAAGTTAAGCTCACTGGCCTATAATTACCCGCTTTCTGCCTATCTCCTTTTTTAAAAATAGTGGTGTCACGTTTGCTAATTTCCAATCCGCCGGGACCACCCCAGAGTCTAGTGAATTTTGGTAAATTATCACTAGTGCATTTGCAATTTCCCTAGCCATTTCTTTTAGCACTCTGGGATGCATTCCATCAGGGCCAGGAGACTGGTCTACCTTTAGCCCTATTAGCTTGCCCATCACTACCTCCTTGGTGATAACAATCCTCTCAAGGTCCTCACTTGTCAGCCTCATTTTCATCAGTCACTGGCATGTTATTTGTGTCTTCCACTGTGAAGACTGACCCAAAAAACCTGTTCAGTTCCTCAGACATTTCCTCATCTCCCATTATCCCTTCTCATCCTCTAAAGGACCAATATTTACCTTAGACACTCTTTTTTGTTTTATATATTTGTAGAAACTTTTACTATCTGTTTTTATATTCTGAGTAAGCTTACTCTCAATCTATCTTACTCTTCTTTATAGCTTTTTTTAGTAGCTTTCTGTTGCCCCCTAAAGATTTCCCAGTCCTCTAGTCTCCCACTGATCTTTGCTACTTTGTATGTTTTTTTCCTTCAATTTGATACTCGCCCTTATTTCCTTAGATATCCACGGTCGATTTTCCCTCTTTCTACCATCCTTCCTTTTTGTTGGTATAAACCTTTGCTGAGCACTGTGAAAAATCGCTTGGAAGGTTATCCACTGTTTCACCATTAAGTCTTTGCTCCCAGTCTACCTTAGCTAGTTCTTCTCTCATTCCATTGTAATCTCCTTTGTTTAAGCACAAAACACTAGGGGCGTCATTCTCCGCCGGCGGGAGTCTCCGTTTTGCCGGCGCCCGGGGGTTTCCAGACAGCGTGGGGCTGCCCCACAATGGGAAACCCCATTGACCGGCCGGTGTTACGGAGACTCCCGCCGGCCGGTCGGGGCAGAAATGTGGCGAGGCGGGTAGGAGAATTTCGCCCAAGGTGTTTGATTTTACCTTCTCACCCTCCATGTGTATTTTAAATTCCACCATCTTGAGATCGCTCCTTCCGAGAGGATCCCTAACTATGAGATCCTGAATCAATCCGGTCTCATTACACAGGACCAGATCTAGGATCGCTTGTTCCCCCGTAGGTTCCATTACATACTGTTCTAGGAAACTATCGCGGAAAAATTCTATAAACTCCTCCTCAAGACTGCCTAGACCGACCTGGTTAAACCAATCGACATGTAGATTAAAATCCCCCATGAGGAAGGCCCAGGGAGCGGTTTATGAGTATGGGGAAAAGGCAAGTCGGATGCTGGCGCATCAGCTTCGGAAGCGGGACGCAGCTAGGGAGATCGGGGGAAGTTAAGGACAGGGGAGGGAGCGTGGTGCGGAGTGGGGTTGGCATCAATGGGGTCTTCAGGGACCTCTACGAGGAATTGTACCGATCCGAGCCCCCACGGGAGGGAGGGAGGAATGGGCCGTTTCCTGGACCAATTGAGGTTTCCAAAGGTGGAAGAGGGACTGGTGGTGGGACTGGGGGCCCCGATTGAGCTGGAGGAGCTGATCAAAGGGATAGGAAGCATGCAGGCGGGGAAGGCACCGGGGCCGGACGGTTTCCCGGTTGAGTTCTATAAAAAAAATATATGGACCTGTTGGGCCCGCTGTTAGTTAGGACCTTCAATGAGGCAAGGGAGGGGGGGCTTTACCCCCGACGATGTCCCGGGCACTGATCTCCTTGATCCTGAAGCGGGACAAGGATCCCCTGCAATGTGGGTCTTACAGACTGATTTCCTTGCTAAATGTAGATGCCAAGGTGCTGGCGAAGGTCTTAGCCACGAGGATTGAGGATTGTGTGCCGCAGATCATCCATGAAGACCAGACAGGGTTTGTGAAGGGGAGACAGTTGAACGCGAATGTGCGGAGGCTTTTGAACGTTATCATGATGCCGGCGAGGGAGGGGGAGGCGGAGATAGTGGTGGCGATGGACGCTGAGAAAGCCGTCGATAGGGTAGAGTGGGGGGTACCTGTGGGAGGTGAAGAGGTTCGGGTTTGGGAAGGGGTTTGTCAGGTGGGTTGAGGTCCCGATGGAGAGTGTGGCCACAAATAGGAGGAGGTCAGAGTACTTTTGGTTGCACCGAGGGACGAGACAGGGGTGTCCCCTGTCCCCCCTGCTCTTCGCACTGGCGATTGAACCCTTGGCTATGGCACTGAGAGAGTAGAGGAACTGGAGGGGGTTGGTGCGGGGTGGGGAGGAGCATAGGGTGTCGCTTTATGCGGACGACCTGCTGCTGTATGTGGCGGACCCAGTGGGAGGAATGCCAGAGGTAATGAGGATCCTTAGGGAATTCGGGGACTTTTCGGGGTACATGCTCAATATGGGGAAGAGCGAGCGGTTTGTAGTTCAGCTAGGGGACCAGGAGAGGGGGATTGGCGAGCTCCCACTAAAAAGGGCGGAGAGGAGCTTCAGATATTTGGGGGTCCAGGTGGCCAGGAGCTGGGGGGCCCTGCATAGGCTTAACTTTACAAGGCTGGTGGAGCAAATGGAGGAGAAGTTCAAGAGGTGGCCCTGGCGGGTAGGGTGCAGTCAATCAAAACGATGGTGCTCCCAAGGTTTTTGTTCCTGTTCCAGTGCCTCCCCGTGTTTATCCCAAAGGCTTTTTGCAGGCGGGTTAACAGGAGTATAATGGGGTTTGTGTGGGCGCGAGGGACTCCGAGGGTGAGAAGGGTGTTCCTGGAGCGGAGTAGAGATGGGGGGGCTGGCGCTGCCCAACCTCTGTGGGTACTACTGGGCCGCCAATGCGACAATGGTGCGCACGTGGGTGGGGGAGGGGGCTGCATGCAAGAGGCTGGAGACGGCGTCCAGGGGGAACAACCGGTTAACCCCTGGAAGAACAGGGAGGGATTTTGGGGTGGCACAGGGCAGGGATACGAAAGTTGGGGGACCTGTTTGTGGACGGGAAGTTCGCAAGCTTGGGTGAGCTGGAGGAGAAGTACAGGCTCCCCCCGGGGAACACCTTCAGGTACTTACAGGTAAGGGAGTTTGCCAGACGGCAGGTGGTGGAATTCCCACGGCTACTGCCACACACAGTACAGGACAGGGTGCTCTCCGGGGGTGGGGGGGGGGGGAAAAAAGAGAGAGCTCGGAAACTTACCAGGTGATGCAGGAGGAGGCGGCGGCAGCCTCAGTGGTGGAGTTGAAAGGTAAGTGGGAGGTGGAGTTGGGAGAGGAGATCGAAGAGGGGACGTGGGCAGATGCCCTAGGGAGGGTGAACTCTTCCTCTTCATGCGCGAGGCTCAGCCTCATACAGTTTAAGGTGCTGCACAGGGCACACATGACCGGGACAAGGATGAGCAGGTTCTTTGGGGGTGAGGACAGGTGTGTTAGGTGCTCAGAGAGCACAGCAAATCACACCCAAATGTTCTGGGCATGCCCAGCGTTGGAGGAATTTTGGAAGGGCGTAGCGAGGACGGTGTCAAGGGTGGTAGGATCCAGGGTCAAACCGGGCTGGGGGCTCGCAATATTTGGGGTGGCAGAGGAGCCGGGAGTGCAGGAGGCGAAAGAGGCCGGAATTCTGGCCTTTGCGTCTCTGGTAGCCCAGCAAAGGATTCTCCTTCAGTGGAAAGATACGAGGCCCCCAAGCGTGGAATCCTGGATCAGCGATTTGGCAGGTTTCATTAAATTGGAGGGGGTGAAATTTGCCTTGAGAGGGTCGGTACAAGGGTTCTTTAGGCGGTGGCAACTGTTCTTAGACTTTCTGGCAGAACGATAGACATTGGTCAATGGCAGCAGCAGCTCGGGCGGGTTTAACTTATATTTTTGTTTGTTATTTACACTGGAAGGGTCTGAGGGGGTGTATACACCTGTTGTCTTAAGTCGGGGTGTTAATGTTAATTTATTATTTAGGTACGGGGGGGGGGGGGGGGTTGCTTTTTTAGATTGTGTTTTGTACTTAACCCTGTTGGGTTCTTTTTTCTTTCTCATTGATATTTTATGAAAACCTTGAATAAAAATTATTTTAAAAAATAAAAGAAATCCCCCATGATAACTGCTGTACCATTTCTACATGCATCAGTTATTTCTTTGTTTATTGCCTGCCCCACCATAATGTTACTATTTGGTGGCCTATAGACTAGTCCTATCAGTGACCTTTTCGCCTTACTATTCCTGATTTCCACCTAAATGGATTCAACCTTATCCTCCATAGCACCAATGTCATCCCTTACTATTGCCCAGATGTCATCCTGAAAAATACATCACCTCCCTTACCATCCACTCTGTCCTTACGAATAGTTTGATACCCTTGGACATTTAACTCCCAGTCGTGACCATCCTTTAACCATGTTTCAGTAATGGCCACTAAATCATAGTCATTCACGATGATTTGCGCCATCAACTCATTTACCTTGTTCAGAATACTACGAGCATTCAGGTAAAGTGCACTTATGTTGGCTTTTTTTACCTCTATTCTGAATCTTAACACCTCGATCAGTAACCTCTCCCAAGTTATATTTCCTCAACTCCTAATTTTCCTCATCGTTGAACCCATATCTTCATGTAACAACCTGCCTCGTCGCTTACCATTAATGTTTTCACTTCCCGTTTTCTTCTTTTTAGTATTCCTGGTCCTATTCACTGAGCTCCCCTCAGTCACTGTACCTTGTACTGTCACCCTTTTTGATTTTTGACTATGGCTTCCCTGCCTTACACTTTCCCCCTTACTGCCTTTTGTTTCTGTCCCTGTTTTACTACCTTCCAACTTCCTGCATCGGTTCCCATCCCCCTACCACATTAGTTTAAACTCTTCCCAACAGTTATAGGGGATTCAATTATAAAGGGAATAGATGGCCGTTTCTGTGGCCACAAAAGAGACTCCAGGACGATATGTTGCCTCCCTGGTGCTAAGGTCATGGAGCAGTTGCAGGACATTCTGGGTTTTATTAGGGGGGGGGGGGGGGGGGGGGGGGGGTGAACAGCCAGTGATCGTGGTACACATCAGTAACCAACAACAATACAGGTGGATGGAAACCTCTGCAAGGAGTTGGATGAAGAGGAAACATGGACAAAAACAAAAGACAGAAGGGGGGGGGAATAAGAAAAGTGATAAGCAGAGAAATCAAGGGCCAGTGAAAAATGTTAAAAAAGACAATCTTAAAAAGGTTTTCTGCCGTAACACGTGGAGCATTCGCATAAAGTAGATGAACTATTTGCACAAATTGATGAAAATGGGGATTACAGAGACATGGCTGCAGGATGACCAGGGATGGGAACTGAATGTCCAGGGGTATTCAGTATTTGGGAAGGACCGACACAAAAGGAAAAAAGGTGGAAGCGTGGCAGTGCTGGTTAAAGAGGATATTAACAATAGTGAGGAAGGACATTAGCTCTGACAATGTGGAATCTGTATGGGTAGAGACGAAACCCCCAAGGGGCAAAGCACATTAGTGGGTGTCGTATATAGACCCCCAAACTGCAGTGATGTTTGTTTTTTGCCCATGCCATTAAAGGAGGACCATGATAAAGGAACATCTAATTATGGGGGATTTTAATCTGCATATAGATTGGGCAAATCAAATTAGCCACAATACCATAAGAGGAGGAATTCCTAGAGTGTATACAGGATGGTCCTCGAGGAACCAGAGCAGGCCATCCTAGACTGGGTACTGTGTAATTAGAATAGAATCATTGACAATCTAGTTGTGCGAGACCCTTAGGGATGAGCGACCAATCTTGAAGATGGAGACTGAAATAGTCGATTCGGAGACTAGGGTCCTAAATCTTAAAAGGAAACTATGATGATATGAGATGAGAGTTGGCTTTCGATTGGGGAACGTTACCATGGGATACCAAAGGGATGACAGTGGAGAGGGAATGACAAACATTGAAGGGGGACAACAATTGTTGATTTCTGTCTGGCACAAAAGCAAAATGGGAAAGGTGGCCAATCCATGGCTGAGAAGTGAAATTAGAGATGGTGTTCGATCCAAGGAAGCAGCATACAAATTGGCCAGGAAAAACAACCGGTCGGAGGATTGGGAGCAGTTTAGAATTCTACAAAGGATGGGGCAGGACAGTGGCAGTGGTTAGAACTGCTGCCCGACCCGGTTCGAATTCCGGCCCGGTTCGAATTCCGGCCCAGCGTCACTCTCCGTGTGGAGTTTGCACAATTCCCTCAGTGTCTGCGTGGGTTTTACCCCCACAACCCAAAGATGTGCAGGGTAGGTGGCCACTCTAAATTGCTCCTTAATTTTAAAAAAAATAATTGGATACTCTAAATTTATTTGTTTTTAATTCCGTAAAGGACCATGGATTGATTAAGAAATGGAGAGTACAGAAACTTGCAGAGAACATAAAAACTGACTGTAAATGTTTCTACAGATATCTGAAGAGAAAAAGATTTGTGAAGATAAATGTAGGTCCCTTACAATCGGAAACAGGGGACAAAGAAATGGTTGGGCAACTAAACACATACTTTGGTTCTGTCTTCACAAATGAGGACACAAATCAGATACCAGAAATGCTGGGGAACACAGGGTTTAGAGAGAGGAAGGAACTGAAGGAGATCAATATTAGTAGAGGAATGGCGTTGGTGGAAATTGATGGGATTAAAGGCTGATAAATCCCCAGGGTCTGATAATCTATATCCCAGAGTACTCAAGTGGCTCTAGAAATAGTGGATGCACTGGCGGTCATCTTCCAGGATTTTTAGACTCTGGAAACAGTTCCTGCAGATTGGAGGATAGCTAGTGTAACTCCACTATTTAAAAAAGGGAGGCAGAGAGTTATAGACCAGTAAGCCTGACGTCGGTAGGGGGGAAAATTCTAGAATCCATAATCAAAAGTTTTATAGCAGAGCACTAAGAAAATAGTGGCAGGATCAGAGAGTCAGCATGGACGAAGGGGGAAATCATGCTTGACAAATCTACTTGAACTCCAAGGACATAACTAGTAGAATTGATTGTTGATCAGGGGGAGCCAGTGGATGTGGTATATTTGGACTTTCAAAAGGCTTTCAACCAAGTCCCACGTAAGAGATTAGTGTGCAAAATTAAAGCACATGGGATCAGGGGTAGTGTATTGAGACGGATAGAAAACTGGTTGGCAGACAGGAAACAGCAGGAACTAATGGATCTTTTTCAAATTGGCAGACAGTGACTAATGGGGTACCACAGGGATCATCAGTACTAGGACCGCAGCTATTCACAATATATATTAATGCTTTAGATGAAGGAACAAAATGTAATACCTCTGAATTTGGAGATGACATCAAGTTGGGTGGGAGGGTGAGCTGTGAGGAGGATACAGAGATCCTTCAGTGTGAATTGGACAAGTTGAATGAGTGGACAAATGAATGGCAAGAGAAATGCAAGGTTATCCATTTTGGTAGCAAAATCGAGAAGGCAGACTATTATCTTAATAGCTATATATTAGGAGAGGGGAGGGGAGAAGAACCTATAAAATTTCAACAGGACTAGACTGGGTAGATGCAGGAAGGATCTTCCCGATGGTGGGCGTGTCCAGAACCAGGGGTCACAGTCAGAGGATACGGGGTAGACCAATTAGGACAGATGAGGAGAAAGGTCTTCACCCGGAGAGTCGTCGGCCTGTGGAATTCGTTACCCCAGTAGTTGAGGCCAAAACGTTGTAGGTTTTCACAAAGCAGTTAGATACAGCACTTGGGGTGAAGGTGATCAAAGTATATGGGATGGGGGGGGCGGAAGCAGGATTAGGCTGGATGATCAGCCATGATCATAATGAATGGCAGAGCAGGATCAAAGGGCCCAATGGCCTCCTCCTGCTCCCATTTTTTATGTTTATAAATCCAGATTTATTAAATTAATTTAAATTCCACCAGTTGCCATGGTGAGACATGAACCCTAGAACCTAGAGTCCTCAGGGGGTATTAGTCCATTGGCAATACCACTGTGCTACCACCTCACCTTCATTCACCAATAATCTACTCACTAAAGTATAGTTTATCACTATCACTAAACATCCAATGTCCACCACCTGTGTGCATTGCTACAATGCATATTGCCACAGGCACCAAGTTGATAGCACTTTTCAAACTACAGGCACCAAGTTGATAGCACCTTTTAATAATAATAAATCTTTGTCACAAGTAGGCTTACTTTAACACAAGTTACTGTGAAAATCCCCCAGTCACCACACTCCGGTGCCTGTTCGGATACACGGAGGGAGAATTCAGAATGTCCAAATTACCTAACAGAGCATCTTTCTGGAAGAAACCCACACAGACATGGGAACATACAGACTCCGCACTAGACAGTGACCTAAGCCGGGAACGGAACCCTGGTGCTGTGAAGCAACAGTGCTAACCACTATGCTACCATGCCTTTAAAACTACAGACACCAAGTTGATAGCACCTTTCAAACTACCGCCTTGCAGGACAAGGGCAGTAGATGTATCAGAACACCCACCACAACACCCACCATCTGCATGCTTCCTCCAAGTCAATTGTGACTTCAACAGTTATTGCCTTTCCTTCACTGTTGCCAAGTCAAGGTCCTGGAACTCCCTATCCAGCGGCCTTGTGGGAGTACCTTCACCATATTATAAGTGCCCTCCCTTCCAGTACATTTCCTTTATTTCCTATTTCTTTTACTCTGTTGTTATAGTTTTTAGCCCATGGAACTTTAGTGGAAACATACCTTCAAGTCGAGCAGGGAAAGTGAGGAACTCAAAAGTTGTAAATAGTACACTGTGCTTTTGAAGATTTACATTTTGAACAGAAGAACAAGACTTTATGGCACCGAGAGATCGGAAGGATTCGGTTCAATTAGTTGGCTGGTGACCAATTGATTGGCCAAGGGCTGTATTTTGCCCAGCAACAGTGATTGGGTCCTGCCAGGTGGAAGTTAAGAGAACCCAAGAGAAAGCTCCTGGATGCGGAGAGGAAAGGCTGTGTGTTGCTCTCCAAATGTTTCCTGTTTGCTGAGTCTGCAGAGAAGTTGCGAGACACTGATGAATCTACAGTGAAAACCATTACAGGCTGAAAGCAAAGACACCCAACTAGAGGCCTACATCAGACTTTTATCCTTTCACTTAGGGTAGATTTCTTCCAGATGGGAAGGTCGCTTCTTCCTTTGGTGAGAAGTACCCAGGTGATGGTCATCTCAGACCATACTCCATATTTAGTGGAGTTGGTATTAGAGGTAGGTTCAGCTCAGCGTCCAACAAGGAGGCTGGATGTGGAGTTTTAGCAGACACGGGAGTTCTGTGGACAGATATCGAGGGCTAGAGATGAGTACGTGGGGTTTGACAGTGTTAACAATAAACTTTCTCTTCCTTTCAGGTGTTTAAGAACAGAAGCGCCAACAACTCATTGATACATATTGCCATCCAGGACCCTCCAACCCCTTGGATCCCATCACTTCTAACCCCAGCCCTTGCCATGTATTCACCATACCCCCAGACCTTCCCTTTTGAGATGAACGCACTGTACTCAGCAGCTTTGACAAAGCCAGCCAGACTCAAAACATTAGCGTTCTTCTCTCCACAAATGCTGCCAGACCTGCTGACATTGTCCAGTATTTCCCATTTTTGTTTCAGATTCCAGTATCCGCAGTAATTAGCTTTTACCTTGGGTTTAATGGGAATGGGTCAGTCTCATCCTCCAGTCTATGGGAGGCCCTGAAAACAGTGATTAGAGGGGACATCATATCCCACAAAACGCATAGATAGGAAGGCTAGTGAGGAACAGCAAAAAAGTTGGTGGATGACATTTTGGAAGTAGGCTGCAGGTATTCAAATGATCCAGCCTCAAGAGCTCCTGGCAAGCAAGAAAAAGCTGCAGATGCAGTTTGACCCTACAGACAAGGCGGTGCACCAGTTGCAGTGTGCGGCACCAGTTGCAGCACGCGAGGGGAATTATGTAGGAATATGGGGAGAAGGTTAACCGTCCCTTGGCTTGCCAGGTGAGGCAACAGGCAGCCTCCCAGGAGATTATCCAGGTCAGAATCGGGTGGCAGGTTTGTGTTCGTTCCGGACAGAATTGATGGAGCTTTTGAAATTTTATACAAACTTTATAGGTTGGAGCGGATGAATACGGGGCTCCTTGCCTGTGGTGCTGATGCAGGCATTGATTTCACTTTTAGAAAAGGGACAAAGACCCATGGAATGCAGGTCATCTGCCCTATTACTTAACGTGGATGCCAAGAGATTGGCCAAAGTGCTAGTGCTGAGGTTGGAACCATGTCTTCCTCAGGTGCCAAGGGAAGATCAGATGGTATTTGACAATGGCTGACAATTGACGTTCAATGTGTGGCGATTGCCAAATCTGGTGCTGTCCCCACTCTTGAAGGGCCCGTTCCGGAGGCAAATCATCTCGTTAGACGCCGAAAAGGCATTTGATAGGGTAGAATGGGGTATCTTTTTTGCAGTTCTGGTGAGGTTTAGATTTGGGCCCCAAGTTGTGTCTTGAGATATGCCTGTTGTATGAAGACCCCTCGGCTAGTGTCTGCACCAATACCACGTGTTTGGGGTACATTCAACCAAATAGGGGAACGAGACAAGGGTGCCTTATAATCCCTCCTTTTGTTTGCAGTGGCAATAGAGCCTTTTGCCATTGCTTCAGGGCTTTAGGTAAGTGGACAGGGATAATTAGGAGAGGGGCAGAGCATAGGGTGCCTCAGTATGCTGATAACATTTTACTTTATTTGATGGACCCAGTCCCCACTATCAGTGATATAATGGAATTACTGAGGAACTTTGGCTCATTTTTAGGATACAAGCCACCCTTGGGAAAAGTGAGTGTTTTCCAGTGAACCCCCTGGGGAGGGGAGCCAATCTAGGGGTGCTGCCATTTTGCATGGCTGGTTCCAGCTTTAGATATCTGGAGGTCCAAGTGGCTCGGGATTGGGCCAGTCTTCGTAAACTGAATTATACTAATCTGGTAGGTAGAATCAAGATTGACCTGAAAGGGTGAGATAACCTGTCTGCCCTTGGCAGACAGGGTCCAGTCGATTAAGTTGAACATTGTCACGATGTGCTTTTGCTCCAGTCTCTGACTCCTTTCCTATCTAAATCATTTTTTGGGAGGGCCAAGAAGTTATCAGTGTCCTTTATAGGGGCAGGCAAGACAAGGATTTGTAGGGCAGTCCTTCAAAAGGGATAGACAGTCAGTGGCATCTGGTGTCGCTAAACCTGATATTTTATTATCGGGCAACTAATGCAGTGAAGGTGTAGTGATGATCTGGGAGCTACATGGGTGCAGATAGAATAGAGGTCATGCAGGGGTCTGGTCGCATTAGTGACTGCCTTGCTCCCCTCCTGTTCTCACTTATTTGGGGTGTCAGACTTGCCGGAGCTGCAGATGGCAAGGATGTCCTGACCTTCGCCTCATTAATTACCTGGAGGAGAATACGGATAGGGTGGAGGTGGTCATCTCCACCCAGTGCATGGATGTGACTGGGAGACCTGATGGAGTTACGAAACTTGAGAAATGCAAGCACACAGTGAGGGGAGCAAGGCAGATCGAGGGTTTCTATCAGAAATGGCAGCCATTTGTTGTTTATTGCAATAAATTGGTCACTTAGTTGTTAAGGGGTGGGGGGGGGGGGGGGGGGGGGGGGGAGGCTCTGAAGGCCAATTTTATGTTTTCTGTTTACATAACAGTATTTATGGTTATTTTGCATTGTATACAAAGTGAAAAATGTGAATAAAATACTTTAAAAGTCTATACTGGCCCTCTGAAGAAATAATTCACCTGGAGCCACTCCCCCATCTTTTCTCCCTAACACTGCACATGTTTCCTTTCAGATAACGAGCTAATGCCCTTTGGATTGCTTAGACTGAACCTGCCTCCACCACGCTCTAACCATTCATAAAAAAGGTTTTCCGCATGTCGCCATTGTTTTTTTTGGTCAATTACCTCTGGTTCTCAATCCTTCCATCAATGGGAACAGTTTCTCTCGGTCCAGTCTCCTCCGATTTTGAATACCCCCATCTAAGTCTTCTCTCTTCAAAGAACCCAAATTGTCCAATCTTTCTACATAACTGAAGTTCCTCATTCCTGGAACCATTCTCATGAATCTTTTTCTGCACACTTTCTATTTCATCTTAATTTCTACTGATTTAGCCATGTAGGAGCTCCAAATTCATTTGCCCCATCTTTCCCCTTTGTGGAAATAAACTTTGATTGCGCCCGAAGGCTCCTCTCTTTAAAAGTAATCCATTGTTGAGTTACAGTTTTACTCACCAATCATTGCATGCTGAAGCAGCAGTGTCCAAGATAAATGAAACATTTGTATCTTGTATCAACCATAAATAAACCCCTCTCAATACACTGGTGCTTCTTTTAGAGGCAAAAATTGAGTCTATGTTGACCTCTAGTCAGTGGACTCTCACCCTTCTGGGAGGTTCACTATTAAAATGAATACCCACAATTAACCCAAAGTTCATAGATGTTCAATTGTACTGATTTTAAGGTCACTGAATGAAGCTTGTGATTTTGATGCACATATTATGCTTTATTTAACTTTAACTTCTAAAAAGAAAAAAGGAATCACAATGTCAAAAGCAGAAGACGCTTCAGGATCCAAAGCACCCATTCCAGGTTGTTGCAGGTGATCTGACCCATTTTAAAGGAGTGAATGTGGTGGGTGGGGGAAAGAGAGAGGAGACAGAGAGGAGAAAGAGACAAAAGCTCAGTCATCCATTAAACTTTTTGAACTCTGGGCAGTTTGCAAGCTATCTGGCCAAAAGGAGGACAATTGTCTGGGACATCTAAGATTAGAAACATCAAGCCTCAAATTCTCACTCCCTCACACCCCTTTATTGGGTTTCAGTTCCAGTGCTGGAGGATTATTTTCCACTCATTAGGAGAGCTCTTGGGAATCAGGAAGTGACAAAAAAATGTTTGTCGTTACCAGCAGGAAAGGCTTGGTTCAGTAAACTCTGTTGAGATCCCTCGGTGGGAGTAACTGGGTCACATGTACTGCATCTTCTTTGATGGAGATATTTTTAAAAAAACATTGACTGAACACTTTCTGTAGGCAACTTTTATTCTAAACAACAGGGAAAAAAGGTCACCCATTTAACTTTTACAATGCCCAAAAATCCTCTTTCATAGACCTCATTCTCCCAGAACCAGTTTGTGATTCTAAACTCCAAAGGACATGCTTTCTTTCTTCACTGGGTAGCTTCAAATCTCAGAACTGATCTTCAAGGTAAGGAACTTGGTGGAGACTCTTCCCTCTAGCTAAGACTAGGCGAATCTTTCAGTCTCATTTAATCCAAACTCAAGTCTCTGCAGTTCAGGCGAGAATTCCCACCCACATTCTTGCATGAACCACCAAGATTTACTGTCTTTACCCCTATGCGGTTGTAAACTGACCCCGAAGTTGATCCAACTATGGTTTCATTTGATCTCTTCTCCTTTTAAAACCCATCTCCATGGGTATCTAGGTAGAATGCGGATTACTAGCCTTTCGAGCTCCAACTCAATTTTATCTTGGATCTTGGAAGCAGATAATAATAATAATCTTTATTAGTGTCACAAGTAGGCTTACATTAACACTGCAATGAAATTACTGTGTAAAGCCCCTAGTCGCCACACTCCAGCACCTGTTCGGGTACACGGAGGGAGAATTCAGAATGTCCAATTCAACCAACAAGCACATCTTTCATGACATGTGGGGGGAAAACTAAAGCACCTGGTGAAAACCCACACAGACATGGGGAGAACGTGCAGACTCCGCTCAGACAGCGTCCCAAGCTGGGAATCGAACCAGAGTCCCTGGTGCTGTGAAGCAACAGTGCTAGATGCTTTTAAGTATAAATATTTACCAAAAAAAAAAACCATTCCCAACAGCTCCCAGGCTGCATTGTTCACAGGTGTGAATATCTTGCATCGTCCTCCCAAACAGCCTGGGTCCCCTTGTAACCTTTACCAATCAAGCTTGTTGCCAGGCATCATTCCTCCATATCCCCCCACCCCCTCACACCAACCAAGTTAAAGAGAGACCTGAAACACAATCCTATAAAACCTTGCATTTGCAACCATTAACACAAATTATATTGTACATGCTGGAAGAACCAACTTATTTTCCTTGTATTAAGTTACACCCCCATTGTCAAGTTGTCACCATATATTTAAAAAATAATTATACAGTGATTTGCAAAATTCACCTGAAGTCAGCTGTGGCTGCAAAAGATTCTTGTTCAGTGATGGAAAAAACACAGAGGAAACCTTCTCCACTGCGAAAATAGTTATCCCTGATAGCAGCATAATCTTCTTGGCCTGCGGTATCAAGGATGTCTATCTGGACTTCCTCACCATCCAGCACCACTTTCTTCCGGTAACTGTCTGCTTTTGTAGGCTCGTAGTCCTCAACAAACTAGAAAGTAAACAAGAAAAACTGCCATTTTAATAACAGACGTTCTGGGCTTAACATTTGTTAAGAATGACTACGTTTTTTTTCTCCCAGTGTCTGCGTGGTTTTCACCCCCACAACCAAAGATGTGCAGATTAGGTGGATTGGCCACCCTAAATTGCCCATTAATTGGAGGAAAAAAAATTGGATACTCTTTAAGTTTTTTTTCCTTTAATTTTCCTCAAAACTATGGCCGGAAATTTACATCACTGGGATTAAATTTTGATGTTAAAGCAGGACTAAAAGAAAACTACATAAACAAATTTGTTTTCTTTCATTCTCATGAAGATTCAATGAATGAATCTTTGAAGCAGAAGTAATAAAAGGAGGAAAAACATCCAAGGTCAAGGAACTAAACAGGTTTAAAAGAAATAAACAAATGCCCACAAGAAAAAAATGACTTAAAAATAGATTTCAGGACTGTGTACAGTGCACTGAATTTAAGGTTTTTAAAATGTAGGGAGCTCAAATTCAGTTTGCACAGAAAAAAATATGCTTCTCAAGTGAGAGGAAAGGACACCCCAACACAACACATCGTATTTCGGAGCAATCAGCTTGAGTGGCAAACAGCTGGTAACAGGTAGATTGTCTGATCAGTGGATGAAATGCATAACTACACCTCTTTGGCTGTATACTTGATAACCTTCAAGAACAGGGCAGCGACTAATTAGATTTGTTTCCGAGAGATTTCACAAGACGGATGGATGAGCACACTGAAAAGTAGAGCAGTATTTGAAACCAGTAATGCACAGAATATATGTTTAACTCTGCCACTCAACATGAAAGAAGAATCAGCCATTTAGGAAGAGGAAAAAATATTTCTTCAGGGTAGCGTCACATGAACTTGTCACTAATATAATCAAATGCATTTCTATAAACAAGAGAATTTTCCAATCGTTTTTTGATCTCAAACCTTTTTAAAACAAATGTTCAGCAGTACTCTGGTGTATGCAAAGAACAAAGAAAATTGCAGCACAGGAACAGGCCCTTCGGCCCTCCAAGCCTGCGCCGACCATGCTGCCCATCTAAACTAAAATCTTTTACACTTCCGGGGTCTGTTTCCCTCTATTCCTATCCTCTTCATGTAATTGTCACGATACCCCTGAAACGTCACTATCGTCCCTGCTTCCACCACCTCCTCTGGCAGCGAGTTCCAGGCACCCACTACCCTGTGTGTATATATTTTGTAGACCTCTATCAGGTCACCCCTCAACCTCCTTCGTTCCAGTGAGAACAAACCAAGTTTATTCAACCTCTCCTCATAGCTAATGCCCTCCATACTGTTGCTAACTTTTGGTTGGTTCAATTGGCTGTTTTATAACCTTTGCTCTCGAGTCGCCAGGTAACTTTATGATACCGCCACAAGGTTCAAGTTCGAGTAATGACCAATAACTCAATACACCGATTAGCAAGATTCAAATCAAAGCACATTTATTATACACAGCAATCGCTACTCATGCACAAATTCTACGTCTAAGCTACTTCTACGACGAACAGGCCTATACTTAGCTTCGGACTGGCCCACCAGGTCAGGGGAACAAATGGCCTTTCGTTCGGGTTCTGAGTCTGCGGGATTTGAAGTTGGTACGGATTGGTAGCTAGGAGCGCCTATCTCGTAGCGAGCGTTGACTTAAGACTTACTGGATATCGGCAGCAGTTGAACCGGTCAAGGTTGGTTCGCGTTGCTGAGTGACCCGGTCAAGAAGAACGATTTGAACTTGGGGGCTTAACTTTATAGTCCCCAGGGGCTTCCCGTCTTTCGGGGCGGACCCTGTACCTGGTTCCAAGTGAATGGACTTCGTTCCAATCGCTTGGTTCGATTTCTCCAATACTGGAGCGGTTCCCTGATTGATGGGCCGTCTTGAGGTGTCCGTTAACCTCTTGTGTTGGCTCCTGCTGGCGCCGGGGAATCTAGCTTAGCTTTGTTTGTCCCAAATGTTGCGATTGTTCCCGGGTATCGCATATCAGTATGTAGATGGTTGCTACATTATGCAGAAGGCTGCTTGTATCGATGCTGTCTGGGCTTTTGCAGAGTTTAATACACATTAACTTGCACCTGCTGGTTTCTGCCTGTGTTGGCTGAATTTCACTTCAGCCTTTGCAGTTCAGTTTTAAATCGGGACTTGGCCAACCCAGGTGGCTTCAATACCAGGCAACATCCTGGTAAATCTCTTCTGCACCCTTTCTAAAGCCTCCACATCCTTCTGGTAGTGTGGCAACCAGAATTGAACACTAAGGTTCTATACACCTACAACATGACTTGCCAATTTTTATACTCAATGCCCCGGCCAATGAAGGCAAGCATGCCGTATGCCTTCTTGACTATCTTCTCCACCTGCGTTGCCCCTTTCAGTGACCTGTGGACCTGTACACCAAGATCTCTGTGACTGTCAATACTCTTGAGGGTTCTACCTAGAGGTAGGTATATTCCCTACCTGCATTCGACCTTCCAAAATGCATTACCTCACATTTGGCCGGATTAAACTCCATCTGCCATCTTGCTGCCCAAGTCTCCAAACGATCTAAATCCTGCTGCATCCTCGGACAGTCCTCATCGCTATCCGCAATTCCACCTACCTTAGTGTCGTCCACAAACTTACTAATCAGACCAGTTACATTTTCCTCCAAATCATTTATCTATACTACGAACAGCAAAGGTCCCAGCACTGATCCCTGCGGAACACCACTAGTCACAGCCCTCCAATCAGAAAAGCACCCTTCCATTGCTACGTTTTGCCTTCTATGACCTAGCCAGTTCAGTCTCCATCTTGCCAGCTCACTTCTGATCCCATGTGACCACCTTTTGTACCAGACTGCCATGAGGGACCTTGTACTATACAAACTCCAGACAGCTTTGAAACCTATGGTTTTTGATCAACAGTGCTAGCATAATGTAAGCATTATTTTAAACAGTTACCAAACAAAAAGCTTTAAAAGAAAAGGTTTACAAATAGAAAACCAGAAGTCAGGCACCTAACCCATTGTATTACAGAAATCAATCCAGACCTCAATGAAATTTCCACTCCTTTCCAGCTGTACAAGGTCGATTTGGCTGTAGATGAGGATGATAGTACATATTCAGATGGACAAGCCAGATCTGGTAGTGGACAACCAGGCCAGCTGCATCAAGGCTGTGTCTCAAAGTTGAGGACACAAGGGGAACAATCAAGAAGAACTACTAGCAGACCAGTAGTTATCTGGAGAGCAGATGACTAAAAACAAGTGTGAGTTAAGTAAGGTGACTGAGGCAGATAGCAAACCAGAAGTAGTTGGGAAGAGTGCCAGAGAAGAAGCCAACCAGTCACTTTTATCCCAGGGAGAAACATTAAAAAGGATTGGGGTGAAAAATAACCATGGATGCAAAAAGAAAATGGTCAAAACTGCGCGAAGCATATTTTTGGGACAACAAAGATCCTGTGAAAGATCTCGGTGAAGCAGGATGTCACGGGTATGGATTATGTGCAGGACAAGATTGAGTGAGGACAAAATCATTTCAAGTAGAAGGAGGGTTCAACAGGAATTTACTTGGTGTGGGGAGGAAAGAAGATGTTTTAAAAAGATAGAGGTTTAGGTCGAGGATTTGTGGTCAAAAGGAAGACATGGAGAATCTAGTATGGGGTGGGGGCAGGCAAGAGGAAAGAGAAGAGATGGTAGTTTAGAAGGCAAAAAAAATACATATTAGCAAGTACATACAGTAGTACCAGCCTCTCCAACCCCTCAGGCCTGATCCCCCAATTGCCATGGTTATGGCTGATCTACTTGAAGTGGGTGGAAGAGGCACTGTCACAGGATAACATATTCCAGGAGTTACTCAAGTGAACTTTCTTGGAACTGCTTCTAATGCAATTATGCCCTTTAAGGGTAGTAAAACTGTACACCATGCCAGATGTGATCTCACCAATGCCCTGTACACTGTAGGAAAACCTAGTCTACTTTTATATTACATTCACCTTTCTAATCACTTGCATACTAACTTTGTTTCCTGTACCATGGCACGTAGATCCCTCTGTATTGAAGAGTTCTGCAAACACTCGCAATTTAAATAGTATACTGATTTCCTATTCTTCCTCCCAAAGTGGACAAGTTGACAATTTCCCACTTAATACACCATTTGTCAAATTTTTGCCCACTCTTCACCCAAAGTCCCTTTACAGACACCTCCTTCACAACTTAACTCATCTCATCAGCAAATTCAGCAACCAAACATTTGGTCTCGTCATTCAAGTCATGGACATAAATGTCATTAGTTGAGACCCCAGCATTGATCCATGACAGTTCCAGCTTGCCAACTTGAAAATAACCTATTTGGCCATACTCTGCTCGTTAGCTAAATGATCCTCCATCTGTGCTATTATCCCCTACATCATTAGCTCTTATTTTATGTAGCAACCTTTGTGGACAATACCAAATTCCTTCCAGAAATCCAAATACACCACATTTACAGTTTTGAGTTTATCCACATTGCTCATCACTTCCTCAAAATAACTCAGATTCGTCAAACATGTTAGGCCTTTCACAAAAGTCATGGCGACTCTTCTCGATCTCAATGTGATTTTCTAATGATCAAATCTTCTGTTGGTGACATGCAAGTGCAGGTCGCACATTGGGTGGCTCCTGCTAGAGCTTTTGATTGTTGGCCCTTTTCACCCAGTTTTGGGGGAAATTTTATATGAATGGTCTCCAGTAAAGTTGTGGTAATAGATGTCGAAAATTCAACGAAGAATACAGGACGAAACGGGACGAGCACTAGTCCGCCTGAGAGCTTGTTGTTCGGTGAGGAATGCTGTGGAAGGAAAGATGGCAGGAGCAAGCTCGCCAGGTGGGGCTGCGACCATTATAGTGGACATGCTGGCAAGGTGATGCTGGAGTTTGAGTGGCAGTTTACCAAGCATCGAGCGGCATGAAAAGGAGATGATGGGAACGCTCGGTGGATGATATGTTGGCCCGATAAAGGAGACTCTTGGAAAGATGTCAACGGCAGTGAGGGTGCAGGGAGAGGTGTTCAAGTGGGTGGAAGAGGCACTATCACAACAGCAACCAGCTAGTCTCAATGGGAGACGAGCTGCAGAAGGTGGAGGACCTTACGAGCAGGTCACTGCGGCAGAATCTTCGGATCTTGGGTCTGCCCGAGGAGTCGGAGGACCTTTTAGAGATGTTTGCCAACTTGTGGAGGAAGGAGGCGAACACTTGCCTCTGTAATGGATAGGGTTCATCGGTCGTTCCGCCTGAAGCAAAAGGCGAATGATCCACCAAGAATGGGGTGGAAAAGAGTGGAGGGTGTTGACAACGTTTGTGAAGGAGATTGGTGGTTTGGGAGGGGGGGGTGGGGGGTGGACTCCCCACCCCTTTGTTTTTGCTAGTGATAATGCATACTCTAGGATTGATTTAGGAGGTCGTTGTTGTCGGGGGTGAGGAACACGGAATACTTGGCGACTGCCATATCGGATCATGTCTGCATTTGGTGGATGTGGTCCTGGAGAGGCCTGCAGAGAGGTCAGCTTGGACGTTAGATGTGGGGCTGCTTGCGGATCTGAGTTTTTGTGGGAGGATGGCAAAGGCGATTGACAATTATGTGGGGTTTAATAAGAACGCGGTCTCACCATCAGTGGTTTGGGAGGCGCCAAAGACAGTGGTAAGGGACGAGATCATCTCGTGCAATGCGCAGGAGAATAGGGAAGACGCTGGTGGATAAAATCTTGGAGGGTGATGGGAAATATGCAGAGGATCCCACGCTGGAACTTTTGGTAGAGAGAAACGGCAGATGCAGTTTGTCTACAGGGAAAGCGGTTGAGGTGGGCAAAGGGTGTTGGGTACGAGTACGGGGAGAAGGCCAGTCACTTTCTGGCAGGACAGCTTTGCTGGCAGGCAGCCTGATCAGAGATTATTCAGATCTGGTGGTGGTGCTGGAGCAGGTGAACAGAGCATTTGAAGAGTTTGTTAAGAGGTTGTTTTGGTTGGAGCCTCTGGAAAGGAGGCAGACAGGAGGTGGGGGGGCTGGAGTGCCCCAGATGAAAGGAGGAGGAGAAGGTAGGGTTGGAGGAACCAATGGGGTTCAAGGAGGTTCGGTCGGCGACACCGAAGATGTAAACGGGTAAACCAACGAGTCTAGATGGGTTCCTGGTGGAATTCTATAAGATGATTTTGGTGCCGCTGTTGATGTTTGCGGATGCGGTGGCTAAAGGGATGCTCCTTGAGACGATGGGTTAGGCATCTATTTTGCTGTTAAAAAAGAATAAGGACCTGGTGGAATGTGGGTCAGCCTATCTCGGTTGAATGTGAATGCCAAGATTCTTGTCAAAGTGTTGCCGTTTAGGTTGGAGGAGTGCCTTCCGCAGATGATTGGAGAGGATCAGACAGGGTTTATAAAGGTGTGCGTGTACCTGGGGGTGCAGATGGCTCGGGACTGGGCCCAGTACACAAATTGAATTTTACGAGCCTGGTGTAAGGTTAAGGCAGATTAAGGTGGGACAGCTGGGGGTGACGTCGGAGGAAGGGTTGTAGTGTGAGGTGTTGCGGATGGTGAATGCCTCAATCGCGTGCGAGAAGCTGGGGTTAATACAGTTAAAGGTGGTGCACATAAGGTGGATGGCGTGTGTATAGCTGGAGAAATTGAGTCATTTTTCAGGACCATGTCGCCGATTTTGCACTTGGATTGGGAGGGTCATGTGTGGGGTGTTGAACTTTCCGGAAGTGCAGACGAGAGCGGGAGAAGTTTTAGGCTTTGCCTCACTGATTGCTTGCAGGCAGGTCCCGTTGGGGTGGAAGTCAACCTGTATTTGGAGAAGGTCAAGTTTACCTTGAGGGGGGGCGGGGGGGCTGATTGAGGGGTTCCACAACAGGGTCTGTTTATTCTTCACTTTTAAAGAGTTTGTTACCATCAGCTACTAGGGGGACGGGAAGAGAAAGAGAGAATGCATCTATCAGTGCAGTAGCCACTCCTTTTACAACCAGGGGCTGTTTAGCACAGGGCTAAGTTGCTGGCTTTGAAAGCAGACCAAGGCAGGCCAGCAGCACGGTTCAATTCCCGTACCAGCCTCCCCAAACAGGCACCGGAATGTGGCGACTAGGGGCTTTTCACAGTAACTTCATTTGAAGCCTACTTGTGACAATAAGCAATTTTCATTTCATTTCAGAGGGCAAAGTGCATCAGTTCCTTGGGGCTCGTCAACTTTTAGTTCTAAAGCTTCTCTCGCAATACTCTTGCCCTGGTGATTGTAATAGTTTGTTCCTCCTTCTCATTTACAAATATTTCAGGGAATGTTTTGAGTCTTCTACAATGGATATAGAAAATATATTCGATGTCTCCACCAGTTCCTTTTTTTCCACTAATACGCCAGACACTCCTGCTGACCAATTTTATTGTAAATACTTGCAGAAACTTTTCATATGTCTAGATACCTTGCTCCCACACTAATTGCTCCATCATTATTTGACATTTTGCTATTTAAAAAAAAATAATAATAATTCTTCTGACCTACCATTATTCTTTGCATTAACTTTTTCTTTCAATCTGACACAATCTTTTACGCCATGGGTGTTGCATTCTTTTACACTGGAATGAATCTCTGCAGAACGTTACAACATACTTATTTTAATATCTGCCACTGCATCATTTCTGACCTACCCCTTAGTGAATTTCCCAATTAACTTTATTTCCAGGCATGTCTCCATAACCTTGTAATTGCCTTTATTTAAGTTTAACACACTATTCTTAGACCCACTCTTCCTCAACCAATACAAAATGTAATCATGTTGTTATCACTGATGTCTGGAGGCACCTTTATAAGAGGTTATCAATTAATCATGTTTGATCAGACATCATCAGGTCTAGAATGGCCTGTTCTCCAGTTGACTCTAGAACTGCTGACTCCAGGAAATTCTCGAATGCATAGGAATTAATCTTCCAGGCTACCATTGCCAATCAGAGTTGTCCAACCTATTAAATGAAAGCCACCCATGATTGTTGCTGTGCCTTTTGTTACAAGCCCGCATTATTTCTTCCTGTATATCAGGTCTTAAAATGTAGTTACTGTTGGGCGCCTAAACCACACCTACAAGTCAATTCTTACTGTAGCTATTCCACATCTTTTTCTTATAAATTACCTTCACCTGTCACTGATGACCTCAGGTAACAAAGCATTCATGTAAAGATTGAACTAGGAAAATAGGAAGATTGACAGGATTAGCATGGAGATCATGCAATGAACCGCTCAAACATGTTGGGACAGCAAAGAACAAGGAGATGGGGAATTAAACAGATGGCATAGCTATGTGGGCCAGTGAGTGGCACGTCCTACAATGGGCTGTAACAGGGAAATATCATAAGCAAACAACAAAGAAATCAATACTAGTTTGACATTGAAACACCCCACTAGCTAACGATGAATGAATAGCTGGGACTGGAAACATCCAAGTTGAAATTCCTCCATGACAGTTTTAGAATTCAGTTTAAAAAGTTGAAATAAAAAGTTGATATCATTGTGACCATGAAGTTGTTGGACTGCTACAAAAGCCCAATTAGCTTGCTAAATATCCTATACGAAAATAAATCTGTCAACCGGTGCGCTCTGTTCCCTAATCAATGTGGTTGATTCTTAACTGCATTCTTAAGTGACATAGCAAGACACTGATTTACATCAAACCGCTACCAAGAATAACAAAAACAGTTTTGAAAACACCTTCATCCAATGTGGTTCCTGTTGTCTTTTGTAACAGATTGAAATGTTCAAGCAGGCTCGCCAACACTCTCTCAGGCAACGTGCAATCAATCCAGCCTTGCCCGCAACACCCCTATCCCAAGAATGATACGATAGTAGATTGAAATAGGAGACTGAATTATATTTAGGTACTCAAATCTACATTTTGTAAATCACACGGATGTAATTACTCCACAATATGAAATTTTCAAATGCACTGCAATGTGTCATTACCTGCATTGCATTTCCCATCTAGTAGGCAGACAGGCTTTAAAAAAAAAAAAGGTAAATCCCTGTAATTCTATTTCCGATTAAAGGACAATTGGGTATGTGTTACCCTGTGTAGTAAAAGTCAAATTTTATTCTGGCAGTTGGGCTCTTTTAAAATGTTTCCTGGTTTCTAATGTGATTAATGTAGGAACTTCAAATATGCTGTATTTGGTGCAGTGAGGGTCAATGGTCTGGATTAATATGTGACTGCTGTAGTAATGTTTTTCAAAATTCCGGTTTGATAGATAGCCAAGCTTTGTGGCTACAAGAGGTGCAATTAAAGCATCGTAAAAGATCATGATCATTCCAATCATGTATATTGTTTGCCTGATGTTGGGCTAATGGAATTTTATTTATATAAACAAGATTCCCTGGGGAATAGATAATTAGAGCCATTGTGCTTAGCCCTAGTAAAATGCTATAGTTAATCGTAGTAGTCAGGGGCTGAGGCAGTCAGCTGTTGGATTCAGTTTCTACTTGGAGGTGAACAGATCAGCAGCTTCTCTCAAAAGGGTTTAAAGATTTGACTGTGAACAGAACAGCAGTTTCTCAAAAGGCTGGCAGGTTAAACAGTAGTCTGACAGACAAACAGATGCAGGCTGTTTCCTGGCCAGATTTCTCTCTATCTCCAATCAGTTTTTTTTAAAAGGAACTCTTTTCAGTGTACAGCAGGTAACCATGTTTTCTCTAATGCTATTTAAATTTGGATTTTGACCAGAGATGGGTTTAACTTGAGCGGAGATTAAAAGATAGTAGCTAGGAGGTAAAATGTTTCATTTCAACGTTTAACTGGTAATTGTAAGCTATTTTCTTTCATGATGTTAAGGTTAGCTAATGAAATACAGCCTCAGACATTTATTGCAGAACGCAAGTCCTCAGATTGAGAAATCTGCAAAATTCCTATAGCCGGTTATGATAGAAAACATATTTGACAAACATTCTTACCTCATCATACATGAATTGTAGCGTTAAGGCAGATTTCCCCACACCACCACTTCCAACCATAATTACTTTGTGGAGAGCCAAAGAATTCTGGCCTTTTGTCTTGTTTGCTGCCATTTTGTGATTAGAGGTGTTACCACCAAAACCGAAAAGGGTTGATAACAATTTTCCACCTAAAACAGGAATCAAGAACAAACTTAGAACATAGTGGGCACATGTACAGCATTAAAATGTTCTTCACTCAAATGTAATTATGATTGAAATTGGAAAAAAAAAAAAAATCTATGGAATCATTTAACAATTGGAAACCGGGGTAGAGGAACAAACTGCATCTTCGATGAGTGCCTTGATGACAACTTCCATCCATTTTTCAACTCAAGCCATCTCAGGAAAAAGATCAGGACTAAGCACTGATATTCAAATCCATCCCCAAAAACATGGAAGCTATTTCTTACAACAGGAAAGATTTGTACTTGCATTTCAATATCTTGGGCGAGTCTACAGGGTCATGTATAAACAGCTTGAAAAACACACATCCAGGCCTTGGTGATGAATGAAATCGCAGCTCAAAATTCAGGTAACATCATGAAAATCTGTAACAGTCATTCCACATGCCTACCTTTATTAATTGCTGTGCTCTTATGATATGCATTTCTTCTTAATCTTCCAAGAGTTCCTTTTGGGCCTTGCTGGGCCATACTCACTTTGATTCTGATCACACAGTAAAACTAAAACACGTGTCACAACCACTTAAAAGGGAGTTTCCTTAAAGGGGTCCTTGAGTTAAGAATGTGTGCAAGTAGAGCTGTGCGAGCGGTAACTCCTTTCAATTTACAAGTGGTTCAATTTGAAAATAACCCAGCAGAAAAGCTTTTGTTGCAAACAAGGTTAGTTTGTGTAAAAAAAGTGACTGCTAAGAGTTATTTAGGTAAAAGTGATAAAGATGTAAACTCCTTCTTTCCAAAGTGTGTGAGGCTGCAACTTCGGTTGAGCAGCTGTAATGACTGAGGTTTCAGATGGACAAGGTTTTTGTGAGAAAGCAGTTTTCCATTCTTCACTAATTCTGTCATTAAAGCATTTGCGATTGCTGGGACTCTTCAGCAGAATATCAGTCTATTGGACTTCCTCTTTCCTCCCTTGGCAGAGAACCCTTTCTGAAGTTGTTTCCCCAGAGCTCTTCCCTGGACTACGGTGACTTTATTGGTTATTTGCAGCATGGAGCACACAAAAATACAGGCAAATCCCATTTTATGTTGTAAAAAAAGGTACCAAAAAGGCTGGCTTTACAGAATGAAAGTGATTGGGTTGTAAACTGACATTTGGCACTGGCTCATTCCCTCAACCATGTGAATTAACACTTCCCGGCACAACAAGTTGTGGAGGAAAGCAAAGAGCGGACTTCCCAAGGAGCAACTTCACTTTTAACAAGGGTGATCCCAGAAAAGTACTCCAAGATCTCTTGAGGTGAGTGATTAAAGACAAAGACCAGGACAAATTGAAGAATTATAAATCTACCTGAGGAAGCACTAGGCTGGTAAATTTAAACAGATCTCCATCTCTCCCGTAAACAATAAAAAAAGTACATGTAACTGAAAAGGGAGGAGATTGGATCGGAGAATAAAATGAAGACTCAATGTCACTGGCTATAGTATCCATGTCCTGCACAGCTGCTGCCTCCAGGACCCAGGAATGGCCATCTCAGAATGGTACTGCTGAGAGCCATAACTGACACCTCCCAGCTTTTTCTTCAGTGATCCATCTGGATCTGCCACCCATCACCCCAGTTCATCCCTGGCATTCTCCAGATTTTCTGAAGTGATGAAGCCAAAGCTGCAGGATGCCACAGGTATGGTTCGCAGTAAGACAGCTATTCCCAGGGCCAGGGAGGCAGCAGCTTCAGAGGACACAGCTCCAATAACCAGTGACATTGAGTCATGGGGTCTTGTTTGGAGATTTACCCTCCTCGCTTTCAGTTACATGTACTTTACTGTTTCAGGGAGAGATGGAGCTCCATTAATTTCCCAGCCTAATGATGTCCCAGCTAGATTATAGTTTGCCAATTTGTCCCTGTCCATGTACCAGAGGGAGGCACCAGAGGGTGGCTTGCAACTGCTGAACCATCCAGGGTGAATAGTACCGGTATTAAGCAAAATCCTTTTTTAACAGAGTAAATCCAGCCCCGGTCCATTCCATAAAAATAGGATAAGTCTGTAGCTGTTCCCATACATAGCATTCAAATATGGTCGCAGTTCCAAACTGTTGAATCATGCTTCCATGTTAGTCATTGGATCAGTCCCATCCATTGTCTTTTTAGCCATTTTAAATGTCTCAAAGTCACTAACTTGCAGCATCGTAGCACAGTGGTTAGCACTGTTGCTTCACAGCACCAGGGTTCCAGCTTGGGTCACTGTCTGTGCGGAGTCTGCACATTCTCCCCATGTCTGCATGGATTTCCTCCGGGAGCTCCGGTTTCCTCCTCCAAGTCCCGAAAGATGTGCTGTTAGGTAATTTGGACATTCTAAATTCTCCGTGTACCCGAACAGGTGCCAGAATATGGCGACTGCGGGATTTTCACAGTAACTTCATTGCAGTGTTAATGTAGGCCTACTTGTGACAAGATTATATTATTATAACTTGAGTAGGCCCCATTCTCCCAGTTTGAGATAGGAAAGAGCTGTTTGCACCTCCAGGAAAGCCACAATGAGTTTCTGTTTACTCTTGTGGAAGTGAGGATTTAATTTCAAATTTCTTCATGAATCTGAACATGAACCATTTGGAGCTAAAGTTTGACCACACAGGGCCAGGCAACTGGCAGCCATCTCTAGGGTCCCTTGTGTCCATTCAAAAGGAAGATTTAAAAAAAAAAAACTAAGATCTACAATATCAGAACTACACATTTGCAATAATAAAGGTGTTACAAAAAGTGTCCAAGTAAAACTACTAAGAAAACGAGGACTAAATCTAGCCAGCGAAATTATCCCACATACAGCCCTCCTACCTAGATACCCGAGGCAGCATTACAATCGGGTTCTGCGACCGAGATGAAACTGTTGCATAATAGATTGAGAAATCCTATATATAGGTGACGAAACAATGTGGGCTGAAATTCACCTCAAAACAAATCTCTTATGCTTTGTATATAGTTGAAAAACTAGAATATTCAATGGCTAAAGTGCAACAGCTTCCAAAACAAAGTTGTGCAGATGTGCAATTAAGCAGGGCTCAAGCTGGAGATGACATCTGCTTGAATCAAAAATTTAATGAGGACTCTGGTAACTACAGTACAGGTTAAAACCAGCAGTTCAACACAAATAGTAGCTACTAACTGCATTAGTGCAAGAACTCTGCTACCCAATATTTGATTAATTCCTTGAAGAAATCGCCACATTGGTAGCTTTGACAGACAAAATAAATGAAAACCAGATTAATACAACTATATTTATTCAATAGTGAAACCAAAAACAATCTTCACCCCACTTGTCTGGACTGAATTTAACGGTGTTCACAAGATCACAAGAGTATAGATGTTTGCTGATGATCACACAATGTTCAGCAGTCTGCGACTCCGCAGATATTGAAGCAGTCCATGGCGAAATGCAGCAAGACCTGGACAACTCAGCCATAGGTTGATAGGCAAGTAACATTCCCACCAAGTCCCAAGCAATGACAAATCTCCAACCCCCCCCCCCCAAATGATATTCAGTGGCATTCCCATCACCCTACGAACATCCTGTGAGTTACCATCGACCAGAAACTGAACTGAACCAGCCATGTACACGCTGTGGCTCCAAGAACAGATCAAAAGCTATGAATTCTGAGTGTAACCACTTCCCGACTCCCCAAACCCTGTTCACCATCTGCAAAAGTAGAAGGCAGGATGAGATGGAATACTCTCCACTTGCAGCTCCAACACTCCAAGAAGCTTGATACCATCCAGGACAAAGTAGCTCACTTGATTGGTAGCCACCACCACCTCAAAACATCCATCCTTTTACTAATGACACACAGTGGCAGCAATGTACACACCGACAAGATCACTGCGGCAATTCACCAAGGGTCCTTTGACAACACCTTCCAGATTCACAATTTCTACTACCCAGAAGGATAAGGGCAGCAGATGCATGGGAACACCAGGGTCTACCTGCAAGCTCCCCTCCAACTCACACCATCCTAGCTTGAATTTCTTTCACTGTTCCTGGGTGAAATCCTAGTACTCTTCTCCAACAGCACTGAGTGCACCTACCATGTAGATTGTAGTAATTCAAGACAGTGACTCACGCTTCCTGCGCCAGTCAGCGAAGGTGCAACTTCTGCTTGGTCGTCCCGAATCAGGGTTCATCCGACACCGAAACCGCTCGCCGGTGCAGTAAACGCCGCCAGGATGCCTCCTAAATTCGACCCCAACAAAATTAAAATCGTATACCTCCGATGCACTGGGGGTGAAGTTGGTGCTACCTCATCTCTGGCCCCCAAGATTGGCCCACTGGGTCTGTCTCCCAAGGTAGGAAGGAGATGACATTGCCAAGGCTACAGGTGACTGGAAAGGTCTGCGAATCACGATCAAGCTGACTATTCAGAACCAACAGGCGCAGATTGAGGTTGTTCCATCCGCTTCTGCTCTCATCATCAAGGCCCTGAAGGAACCACCCCGTGACAAAAAAAGCAAAAGAACATTAAACACACTGGCAGCATCACCTTTGATGAGGTGGCTAGTATTGCTCGACAGATGAGGCACCGTTCTCTGGCCAGGGAACTTTCAGGAACAGTGAAGGAAATCCTTGGAACTGCTCAGTCCATTGGTTGCAACATTGATGGCAAACACCCCCACAGTATGATTGAGGATATCAACCAGGGCAAGCTCGAGTGTCCTTCTGAATGAAGTGGAGGTGCAATAAAACTAATTACCAAATAAAGTTTTTTTAAAAATGAAAAAAAAAGACAGTGACTCACGAACTTCAAGGGTAATAAAAATGCTGGCTTACCAAGCAAAACCCATGTCCCATGAAAGAATAAAATAAATGTACAACTATAGTTTTATCAAGAGGTTCTCATTATTAATCCAATTTTCTGCAAATAACTAATAAAGTCGCCGTAGTCCCAGATGGCCATAGGCCGCTTTCTCCTTTGAGGAGAGCTGACTGGTGGCGATTTAGCCCGAAGGTCACCACACTTCAAAGAGAGGTTGAGAAGGCGGGGCCTTCATGAATAACCTCAGCCGGTATTTACATAGATGATAGGAGCAGGAGGCGGCCTTTTGGCCCTTCGAGCCTGCTCTGCCATGATCATGGCTGATCATCCAACTCAATAGCCTTATCCTGCTTTCTCCCCATAACCTTGGATTCTATTCAAGATATAGCAATTGGGGTGAATATGTTCAATGTTTTAGCATCCTGGCCTCACTCTGCATCACCGAACCAGCTGTCCAGCCAACTGAGCTAAACTGACAATCGTATCAGATGCAGTACATTTTCTTCTATTTGTCTGTTGACAGGTCTCCTGTTTTACATCAACGATTCTATACAGCATTTCCCCTCCCTCATGATCAATTAAATAAAACCTCAAGCTTTGAAAGTGGAAAGTAAATTACCGTTTCAGCATCTTAATCCGATATTATTAGTCATCAAGGAATTGGAAAATCTGATTAGAGTCTAAGATAGTTAACCAAACAACAAGGAGGGAAATGGAGACTTTATGTGTGAACTATTCCATAGCCAAGTGCTTGGGTGCATGCGACCCAACTTACTTCCAGCTGAATTAAGTATTATTTCTGAGCTCAAGGTTTTCAAAAGGGAATCTAAAGGACCCACTGAAACTGAACACATTGATGAAGTGGGTAAAACAGAGGGCGGGATGAAGTTCAGTCGAACGTTGTGTCCCGAAAAGATCAAATTACTTGGCTAACTACATTTGAATGGACTGATCGGGTGTGGTACGAGGGCTTTTGTGATACAATGAAGAATTTGTTTGAAATTTATGGCGGCATTGTCCACTCTGGTTATTGTGGCTAGTAATGGGTTAATTAAGTTTCATGCAAACTGCAACATTACAGTGACGACATTTAAAAATCATTGTTATTTGGCTGCAAAGCACTTTGGGATGCCCTGCCGTCATAAAGCGAGTAGCATGCAATTTAGTTGCATTTATTTGTGCTGCGCACTTACTGTACTGTGGATGCAGCGTTAGTGCCCGTGATGTCACTGAAAGCAGAAAACTCTGTTCTGGTCCAATAATTATGTTTCACACTGTTCCACGAGCAACAACGGTCAGCACTTTATTTTCTGTACTTGTTCATGATGCTTTAATGCTCAGCGTACCTGAAACACTCCTCCACCCCCATTTCTTTGGATCTTCACCTATTCCAGCTTTTTACCATTTTAGCTCCAAAACATTCATCTAGGCTGAAATCCATTTGCTACAGTTTTGCTCTTTCACTAAATGTATACCTTCTTGGAATTTTATAATTCCATCTTTGCATCACTAACAAATTTGGATGTACGTTATAAAAATCCCATCATCCAAGTCTAATAAATAGCAAAATGGTTGAGGCCCCAACAGGGACACCACTTGTCACAACATGTCAATACCTGTCCATGATCCTCAAGATCCCTTTCTCAGCCAATTTTTTTAGCCAGGTCAATAATTTGCCTTCACTTCCTTCAGCTAGCAGTTTCACTGGAGAGACCATCAAATGCTTTTGGAAGTCTGACAAAATAATATCCATAGACATTTCTTGGTTTAGACATTCCGGTTCTTTAGTCACCTCTTCAAAACATTAAATCAGGTTCATCAGGTATGATCTACCCTTTAAAAATATATGCTGTCTCTCAAGTCAACTGAAGAGTCTCAAAAAGGATGCTATACAAATGCAAATTCATATCAGGCAAGATGGGCAAATGGCTTCTTTCTGTTCATAGAATCCCTAGTGCAGAAGGTGGCCATTTGGCCCAGAGACTGCATCTATCCTTTTGAATGAGCTACCCATTCACACTCCTCATAGCCTAACTTGCACATCAAGGGGCAATTTAGCATGGCCAATCCACCTAACCCGCACATCACACGAACCTGCCTCCCATCCATTGACTCCATCTACACCTCCCCGCTGCCTGGGGAAGCGGGCAGCATAATCAAAGACCCCTCCCACCCGGCTTACTCACTCTTCCAACTTCTTCCATCAGGCAGGAGATGCAGAAGTCTGACAACATTAACGAACAGACTCAAACAGCTCCTTCCCTGGTGTTACCAGACTCCTAAACGACCCTCTTATGGACTGACCTCATTAACACTACACCCTGTATGCTTCATCCGATGCCAGTGTTTACGTAGTTACATTGTATACCTTGCGTTGCCCTATTATGTATTTTCTTTTATTCCCTTTTCTTCTCATGTACTTAATGATCTGCTCGCAGAAAAATACTTTTCACTGTACCTCGGTATACGTGACAATAAACAAATCCAATCCAATCTTTGGACTGTGGGAGGAAACCAGACGACCCAGGAGGAAACCCACACAGACATGGAGAGAATGTACAAACTTCACACAGACAGTGATCCAAGATTGGAATTGATCCCAGGTCCCCGACGCTGTGAGGCAGCAGTGCTAACCACTGTGCCACCCCATAATGAAACTCCGTTCGGCCCATCGGGTTTGCACGGACCCTCTGAAAGGGTCCTAACCTAGGCCAACTTCCCCCACCCTATCCCTGTAACTCCGACCTAACCCTTGGACAATAAGTGGCAATTTATCATGGCTGCTCCTCCTAATCTTTGGATTGTGGAAGGAAACCAGAGCACCCGGAGGAAACCCACACAGGCACTGGGAGAATGTGCAAGCTCCACTGTTCTGTACAATGCTATGATTCTATAAAATTTGAAGATGATAATAAACTGAGAAATACAGCTAACACGAAATAAAAAGACAATATTAGAAACTTGCAGACTGGTCAGTCATGATGATTTTAGCTCGAAAGAGTCTTGGAACATTAAACATTGAAACGGACTTGAAACATTAAATCAGTTTCTCTCTCCACAGATGCTGCCAGGTCTACAGAGTGTTTCCAACAGTTTGTTTACATTTCGGATTTCCAGCATCCACAGTATCTTGCTTGTTTTAAAGAATGAGGATACAAGTGAACAAATCATTGAAAGCAGTATCACAAGATCAGTAAAGGAATTAAGAATGTTAACAAAGCACCGAGATCTATTGCTCGGTATCAAATTCAGAAGTAGTGGCAAGTTATGTCAAACCGGTTTAAGACCATTGTCAGGCCATACTTCACATGTACTGTACGAGCTTTGGGTGTCCATACTACACAAAGGGAAATAGCAATACTGGAAAATGTGAAAATAAGATTGATACCAGAACGGACAGATTACAGCTATTGGAAAGAATGAACAAGGTGAGGCTTTGATTCTGTAGGAGAAAGGGCTTGAAGACCTCCATCAGATCACTTCTAAAACTATGGGTTGGATAGGGTAGAAAATGTTTCCACTTGTTTAACAATCTGAAACTAGAGTCCTTAAATGCAAGACAGTTACTAACAAATGCAATTGGGAAAAAAGGAGAAATTTCTTTCTGCAGTGGTTAGTGTGTGGAATTTGCTACCACAACCATTGACTGAGGCAAATAACTTAAGATGGATTAGAAGGGATAGAAATGTATGCTAAAGGCGGAGTTGAGGTAGATGGAATGGGAAAATTGGGAGTATAATCACTAGAACAAACTAGTTATGCTGAATGGCCGGCTATATATTCTACGCAATTTCTTCACTCATCATTTCCCATTTAACATTACACAATTTAATTTAAGAGCGTTTTATTTAACAAGACATCCCAAGGTGCTTCACATGAGAATTATAAAACAAAATATGACACCAAGCCGCATTAAGAGATCAGGCAGATGACCGAAAGCTTGGTCAAAAGAGGTATATTTTGAGTGCCTTAAAGGAGGAAAGCAAGATAAAGCAGTAGAGTTTCAGGGAGGGAACTGTTTGGGCCCAGGCAGCTGAAGGTACAGCCACCAATGGAGCAATTAAAATTAGGGATGTTGAAGAAGTCAAAATGAACGAGAATCTAACCATGACATTGCTGAATGAATCACACACTAACATCCTGGGGTTACCATTGACCAGAAACTGAACTAGACCAGCCATACAAATACCTTACCTAAAGAGCAGGTCAGAGATTGGGAATTCTGCAGAGGAATTTATCTCCCGATTCCCCAAAGCCTGTCCACCATTTACAAGGCACAAATCAGTAGTGTGATAGAATACTTCCCACTTGCCTAGATGTGCACAGCTCCAACATTCAAGGAACTAAACATCATCCAGAACAAAGCAGCTTGCTTGATTGGCATCCCACACACCAAATTTAACATCCACTCGCTCCACCACCGACAATGACAGCAGTGTGCACCATCTAAGCGCACGGCAGCAATCTACCAAGTTACGACAAATTACTGCGGATGCTGGAATCTGAAACGAAAGAGAAAATGCTGGAAAATCTCAGGTCTGGCATCTGTAGGGAGAGAAAAGAGCTAATGTTTTGAGTCCGATGACTCTTTGTCAAAGCTAACACAGGAAGTGGGAAATATTTATACGGTGGAATGAGAATGAAAGATGAGTCACAGCCACAGAAACCCAGGGAAACCGGGTGCTAATGGCCACAGAAAGAGTGCTAATGGCAGTCCCTAGAGAACACAAAAGATGTGAATGGTCAAACAGCAGGGAAACTATCAGAGGATGAACTGTAGATATGGGGGAGGGGAAGGGGGAAGCAAAGAGGAGAAAGGTGGATAAGATTTGGGGGGGGGGGGGGGGGAATTAAATACATATAAAGAAAGAAAGGGTAAAAGACAATTAAAATGAAATGGAATGAAAACAAATGGGTCGAGGTGGGGTAGAGCTGATCATCTGAAGCTGTTGAATTTGATGTTCAGGCATGTCGTTCCTCCCGTTTGTGTGGAGCTTCACTGGAACATTGCAGCAGACCAAGAACAGACATGTGGGCATGGGAGCAGAGTCTTTTGTTAAAATGACAAGCAACAGAAAGGTCAGGGTCCTGAGCTGCCAGGCCTGCTGAGATTTTCCAGCATTTCCTCTTTCGTAGCAACTTACCAAGGTTCCTTTGACAGCACCTGCAAACTGTGACCTCTACCAACTAGAAGGACAAGGGCAGAACACCACCTGCAAGTTCCCTTTGACATCACTCACCAGCCTGACTTAGAACTATATCTCTATTCCTTCACTGTTTCTGGTCAAAAACCTGGAAAACTCTCCCGTGCACCACATGGACTACAACGGTTCAAGGCTTCTCACCACCACCTTTGAGGGCAACTATAGATGTTCAATAGGAAGAGGAATTAACTGGTTTAGTCATCTCCAGGTTCAGATTTTAGTACAGAAGACTTTCCCAGAAGAGCCGCTGACATCTCTAATGAAAAGGATCCTTTTACTTGCGAGGTCAGAGGTGGGCAACATGTCTGGAATCTATGGGCGGATCCTATCAGTAGTACGGTCAGTGTATGGAGTGAAAGTGAAGTGAGAGGGGAAGCTGTGGCCTGTAGTGGATGACAGGTGTGAAGTGAGGCCCTTCGCAGGGTAAACGTCACACCCATGTGCGAGAGGCTGGGCTTGATCCAGCTTAAGAAAGTGTTTAGGGCACACCTAACCCCCCCCCCCCCCCCCCCCCATCCAAAATTGAGGTGGACGTTGGTGTGAACAATGTTCTGGGGGCCCAGCCAACCACATGCACATGTTCTGGTCCTGTCTCAAACTTGTGCTTTTTGGTCTCCTCCTTTAGCACCAAATCATTGATTTTCAAAATCGAACTGGAGCCCTGCCCTTGGAATGTCAGACTGACCAGAGCTGCAGACTGGGGCGGGGGTCTCCAATACCACCAAGTGCCACTGCATGCCTAGGGGATGCAGAGAGTTTTCATACCTAAAGAAGGTCAAGTACACCATGAGGTTTCTTCTGGAGATGGCAGTTAATAAAAATTATGCACTCTGAAGCAAATTAAATTACAACTCCAGATGTTTCCTCAAGTCTTACTTAACATTAAAAGATGGATCCATCCCCAAAGCTCAGAGCTCAACAACCAAAAACAGCAAGCTGAAAAATGATCTTACGAATGTAGGAACTTGCTGGTTGACCAGGCAATCTACAAACACTCAGGAGAGCAGGGCCGACCCTTGCTTTCCTTTTCCAGCCCTACAAACCAAATGAAAATCACTGCAACAAGATCAAACATTATTTTCACACTGCCATCATATGTAGTCATTTATGGGTGTTCCAAAGGAGCTCCATAAAAATCACAAATTAATAAATTAAAAATATCAGAGCTATAGGTTAGGATAGATTATATCCAAAGATTTAAAGCATATTTCAAGTAGTATGACTAACCATCTTCCTTTTCAGAGATTTCATTAATGCAGATACCAGGGCTGGTTTAGCACACTGGGCTAAAATCGCTAGCTTTTAAAGCAGACCAAGCAGGCCAGCAGCACGGTTCAATTCCCGTACCAGCCTCCCCGAACAGGCGCCGGAATGTGGCGACTATGGGCTTTTCACAGTAACTTCATTTGAAGCCTACTTGCGACAATAAGTGATTTTCATTTTTTCATTTCATTTCTTTGTGTCCAGCAGCAAGGGTGAAAAAAAGGAATCTTTAGGATGCCAGTGGCAGGTACTTTATATTAAATTTGGAATATATATTTGAAGCCGCAATGGTTTAGAGATTTTAGAAATTACATACAAAATAAGGTTTCAAAAGGAGTGGGACAGCGAGGGAATTCACCCCCATAATGCTATTAGTAGCCTGTGAAAGAAGGCTCATTAGTTCCGCAGTCTGGGCATGAAGAATTGATACCATTGCGGTAGGGAGTGGGAAACAGTTTCGTTTCAATTAAGCAGCAGCAAGTGAGAAGGGGAGGGAGAATCGGAGGAGCTGCTCATCCACTCTCAGGTTCTGTCCATTTCAGCTCCAAGGGCAGGTACCCCCCCTCCAACGCTTGCTGCTTTTCCAGAGACAGAAGCTGTGATTGGAGGAGCAGCAATGGTAGCAAGGAGGTAACTTATCGTTGGAGGAATTATGTTGGACAACAACCCGTTCAACATTTTCCAGGACTGGGATGTCAAGTGAAGCTTTCAACATCCTCTGGGACAGAGCAAGCTTTAAGAAGAAAGGTGACCAGAAATCCAGAAAATAGCCAGGAGCATGTCCAATGGACACAGCTGTACTGAGAACAGGCGCAGTAGTCAGTGGAGAGAAGTATTATGTTTTAATTGTGTGGCGCCATAGGTATGGGTTGGCACTCCAGAGACAATAAGAAAGGAGAAGAAAACCATGCAGATTATTTCATCTTTTATTAATTTACCTAAAGTTTTATATCTGGTCAGTTTGTTTCACTGATGAATCCAATCCTAGCTCATTGGTGCAAATTGCATGAGCCAGGTGTTGACAAATAAAGACATTAATTTGAAAGATAGATCTTAATCCAGCATGGTTAGCATAACATTTTGATCAGATTAACCCTTGGCTTGAGATTGGATGAGCTATATATCATAGCAGAAGTGCCAAACGGAAAGATTCAATCTTGCCTATCTAAAGGAAACTGAAAATAAATTCAAACGTAGGAGGTAATTAATGTTCCTACACGACATTATCTAATAAAAAAAAGGGAATTAAAATCGCAAAAAGATTATTTTCATCTGATGCCGAGTGAACTTTGTCTAATCATGTGCAGCCTAATCTTCCTCTAATAAAGAACTGAAGCTCATCTTGCAGAGAAGCAATAATTAAAGAAAAGGGTGCCTCAAGGGAAGACCAATTCAATGCAGAAGTCTCCAGCAAAGACCTAAATTAATGTGCATCTATGACAACCTGTCTGTACACACTGGAGAAAACTGTTTCTCCGAGATTTAGATAATGGTAAAAGGACCGTCTTATCAAATTTATTTTGCTGCAAAAGAACTTATAGGTGGGAAGCTTTTGGAGAGAACAAAATAATTGGTTACATTTTATTCTTGCTGTACTTTAGGTTTGTATAAAAATACCAAGTGAACAAATCCATGTCAACACTCAAAATGCTCTCATTGAAATGAAGCAATTATGCTGAAATATTTAATTATCTTCATCTAAGCATCTGAAGTTGCACCTCACATCCAGAAGTTGAAAGATCTTCCCCCCCCCCCCCCCTCCCTCCACACACAGTTGGATACCAATTATGAATTAACATTGTTTTAATGATCCTGACCCAGCTTGCCAAAGATAGCTGCAATATTATAATTTCAAAAAGGACCAGGTTTCTGGTCTTTTGGAACTTGTGTTCTGGCACCCAAGAGCGAGTCTGGAATAGCTGCTGGAGCCATTCCAGCTGTTATCCACCACATGGGATTTAGCCTTTTCTCAATTGCAGTACATGTTTTAAGACATCCTCACTGATTCCCAAATCCTTCCAAGGGCAACCCTATCAAAAACAAATATGCAAAGAGCATTTGTAGTACCTTGTTTCAAAGTTCTACCAATAGTTAGCATTTGCAACTAAAGGAAGCTACATTCAAGAATATCTTAGGACATAACAGCTTGTTGCTGCTGAATAATGTTTTAGATGGCAAACTCTCATTTCCAAATACATTGGCGGATTTCAGTATTCAATGATATTTGGTAAGATTCTAATGGAAAAATCAACTTCAATCTCTTCATAAAGATGGAAGTGGTGAGTAGAGAAGGTTAATGAAATCAAATGCTACACAAAAACTATGGCCTCGCCCTTTCTAAATTTAGGACAGCAATATTTTGGATGCAGCCATCCAAGAAGCACTACCAGAACCTGCTCAATCGGGAGTCAACAATATCAGACCAAGTAATTAAGACAATCCCTCCTCAGCCCGAAGGTGATCAAATTTTGGGATTGCTGTCAACACTTTAAAAAAAAAAATGCTAGCCAACAGAATAATAAGGCTCAGGCAACATTCCTGCAGATCCATAAAGCTGGTGGTTATGAACTCCTCGCACAAACTCAAAACTTGGGAGGAGCTACTAACTTCCATCTTCTGAAATGCCATCATTGTTTCACTCTTCAAGAAGGATGATGTTTCAATTTGGGGAAGCTATAGAGACATATCCTTGCTGTTCACTGTTGGGAAGATTTTTAGAAATCATCCTGAACTGCTTCCCACCAGTGAAGGCATTCTTTCAGAGACCCAATGTGGTTTCCGGCCATCCAGGGGAAAATCAAAGGCACCATCTTTGCGTTATTCCAGGCACATTTCTCGGATCTGACGAGCACTAAAGAGCTCTACATGACCTTCATTGATCTGTCAAAGGTCTTTGACTCCATTAACTATGAAGCCTTTTGGAAAGTCCATCAGAGACTTTGTCCAGTGTTATTATCCTGAGGCACCAGCACAACAGTATGACAGCAACTGTTCTTGGTCAGTTGAATGCATGGATTGGAGACTGAGCCCTTTCGTATCTGGAAAATCTACTAAGGCTGTGCGATTGCACCAATATGGTAGCCATCACAAAGGAGAAAGTGCTAGAGAAACTAAGTGGTCTAAAAATTGATAAATCTCCAGGCTCAGACGGGCTACATCCTAGAGTTCTAAAGGAGATAGCTGAAGAAATAGTGGAGGCGTTAGTTATGATCTTTCAAAAGTCAGTGGAGTCAGGGAAAGTCCCAGAGGATTGGAAAATCACTGTTGTAACCCCCCTGTTCAAGAAGGGAACAAGGAAATAGATGGAAAATTATAGGCCAATTAGCCTAACCTCGGTTGTTGGCAAGATTCTAGAATCCATTGTTAAGGATGAGATTTCCAAATTCTTGGAAGTGCAGGGTCGGATTAGGACAAGTCAGCATGGATTTAGTAAGGGGAGGTCGTGCCTGACAAACCTGTTAAGAGTTCTTTGAAGAGATAATGTAGCGCACAATGACTTACGAGAGAGACGAGTAGAGATGAAGTCGATGAGGCTTTATTAAGCGTGACTTGTTCCCAGCAGTTCAGCAACAGAATGGAGCTGCGGGGAGAAGCACGGGTTCTTATACTCCGCCTTCAGGGCGGAGCCAGGGGTCAACAGCCAACCAGGACCCGGGATCTGTCAGCCAATAGCATCACGGCTTCACAGTCCCACATGACCCCTAATACATACCACCACAGATAACAAATAGGTTAGACCAAGGAGAGCCAATGGATGTTATCGGTCTTGACTTCCAAAAGGCCTTTGATAAGGTGCCTCACGGGAGACTGCGGAGTAAAATAAGGGCCCATGGTATTTGAGGCAAGGTACTAACATGGATTGATGATTGGCTGTCAGGCAGAAGGCAGAGAGTTGGGATAAAAGGTTCTTTTTCGGAATGGCAACCGGTGACGAGTGGTGTCCCGCAGGGTTCAGTGTTGGGGCCACCGCTGTTCTCTTTATATATTAACGATCTAGATGATGGGACTGGGGGCATTCTGGCTAAGTTTGCCGATGATACAAAGATAGGTGGAGGGGCAGGTAGTATGGAGGAGGTGGGGAGGCTCCAGAAAGATTTAGACAGTTTAGGAGTGGTCCAAGAAATGGCTGATGAAATTCAACGTGGGCAACGAGGTCTTGCACTTTGGAAAAAAGAATAGAGGCATGGACTATTTTCTAAACGGTGACAAAATTCATAATGCTGAAGTGCAAAGGGACTTGGGAGTCCTAGTCCAGGATTCTCTAACGGTAAACTTGCAGGTTGAGTCTGTAATTAAGAAAGCAAATGCAATGTTGTCATTCATCTCAAGAGGCTTGGAATATAAAAGCAGGGATGACCTTCTGAAGCATTAGTTAGGCCCCATTTAGAATACTGTGAACAATTTTGGGCCCCACACCTCAGGAAGGACATACTGGCACTGGAGCGGGTCCAACGGAGATTCACACGGATGATCCCAGGAATGGTAGGCCTAACATACGATGAACGTCTGAGGATCCTGGGATTATATTCATTGGAGTTTAGGAGGTTGAGGGGAGATCTAATAGAAACTTACAAGATAATGAATGGCTTAGATCGGGTGGATGTAGGGAAGTTGTTTCCATTAGCAGGGGAGACTAGGACCCGGGGGCACAGTCTTAGAATAAAAGGGAGTCACTTTAGAACAGAGATGGAGAAATTTCTTCAGCCAGAGAGTGGTGGGTCTGTGGAATTCATTGCCACAGAGGGCGGTGGAGGCCGGGACGTTGAGTGTCTTTAAGACAGAAGTTGATAAATTCTTGATTTCGCGAGGAATTAAGGGCTATGGAGAGAGAGCGGGTAAATGGAGTTGAAATCAGCCATGATTGAATGGTGGAGTGGCCTCGATGGGCCGAATGGCCTTACTTCCGCTCCTATGTCTTATGGTCTTATGGTCAATTCTCTTTACTATCTACCTCAGCCTGGTCATAGAGCTCATTCTTACCAGCTTCCACAAGGGGTCATGATCGAGTTTTGAACTGGGAGCTTTTCAACCTCAAATGGGCTCAGATGGTCGAAGGAGACCTTCGAGCACATGCACAACTTATGTCTAAGGTACTGTTGTGACCCACACTGCCAAGCAAGATTCAGGCCACCCTCAACCTTTTCATCTCCACATAAATAAAGATTGGTCTCGCTGATCAGTTAAACCCAAACTTTCCACTAGCTTTCTCTGGATGCTTATCCATTGTTATTGATGGGGCGACTACAGAAGTTGTTAAGAGTACTTCTATATCTCAATAACGACCTCTCAAAATGACACCAAAGAGGTGATTTAACAGACCAGATGTGCCAGTGCAGCCTTCTAGAAATTGCACAACTGAGTCCAGAAATCACCATAAAACAACAAAGCCCATTGCCATCACCACCCTTCTATATGGTAGACACATCTGGGTCACTTCTTGGCAGTGGAGAATTTCCACTGCCAATATTTCTGCAGGACACAAAGTCAAATGGTAAACAAACTAGCACTCAGTCAATTCCTCCAGCAGCATAACCATGATCATGCAAATCAATGTTAGTCTGCATCCGCATGCCAAATAACTGGCTTCTGAAACAGATCACCCTTTCACAACTAAAGAATAGCACCGATCAAGGGGGACAAAGAAAACATTTTATGGATACTTTGAAGGCATCATTGAAAAGGGTTGGGCGGCACTGTGGCTAGCACTCCTGCCTCACTGTGCCAAAGACCCAGGTTTGAACACCGCCCCCAGTCATGGTCCATGTGGTTTGCACATTCTCCGTGTATGGTTGGGTCTCACCCCTACAATCCAAAGATGTGCAGGGTAGGTGGATTGGCCATGCTAAATTGCCCCTCAATTGGAATTTAAAAAAAAAAAAAAATTGAAAAGGTATGGACAGTACGCAGGAATAATGTGCCACCAACAATGCCATGTGGCAGCACCTCAACCAACAAGTTGCAACAGTTACAAACAAACTGCACAAACTCTGCTGCAGCGAAGTTACTAAAGTGGAAGGAGCAAACTTGGGTTGAGAACACCCTCCCTCAGGTCAACTCTTTCTCTCCCTCTGGCCAACAATTGTCTCTCTCTCTCTGGCCAAAGATTGTGGCTCAAGGATTGGCCTGCTGAGTCACCAGAGACACAATCATGAAGCCATCCTTGTTTGGAGGGGCTGATGAATGAAGAAAACTATAATTAGCATTTCTGTAAGTTAATAAGTCACCTGGTCTAGATGGAAGGCACCCAAGGTTGAAGATAGAAATAACAGACAGGTCAAAATAGAGTCCAAAATAGAGTGGGGTAGCACAAGTGGGTAGCACGGTGGCTTCACAGCACCAGGGTCCCAGGTTCGATTCCCCGCTGGGTCACTGGCTGTGCGGAGTCTGCACGTTCTCCCAGTGTCTGCGTGGGTTTCCTCCGGGTGCTCCGGTTTCTTCCCACAGTCCAAAGACATGCAGGTTAGGTGGATTGGCCATGATAAATTGCCCTTAGTGTCCAAAAAGGTTAGGAAGGGTTATTGGGTTATGGAGTTAGGGTGGAAGTGAGGACTTTGGTGGGTCGGTGCAGACTCGATGGGCCGAATGGCCTCCTTCTGCACTGTATATTCTATGTTCTTATTGTATACAGGAGTAATGTCAGTGGGCAAGAGGGTTACTAAAGTTACACTGCTATTCAAAAAAGGGAAGTACAGGCTATTCAAATATTTTGAGCTACTTTGCCTTTCCAAGGTCATTTGTCATCTGAGCATTTTGCAGGTCTGAAAGTGGTGGCCATTGGCCCATTTGAATGTTTTCAGTGTATAGCGCAGAATAATTGATTAGGATAGCCATTTTCCCCACAGGTTGGCTTTGATATGCCCCATTTCTGCAGAAAGATTTCACACTGCTACAATGCAGTGACTACGCAAGTGGGATTGCAGGCTTGGAGGGCCGAAGGGCCTGTTCCTGTGCTGTATTGTTTTTTGTTTTTGTTTACTAAAGCATGCTGTTGTCAGTCCAAAAAGACCTTGTCTACTACACAATTTGAGAAACGGTATATGGATTTCAGTGCCAGTGTGATGCCAGCTAGAAAGACTACGTTGCCAATCACTTGCTGATGGAATCAAACAGCAGGTCCCTTTGACACAAACAGAAGGTGTTGGACAAATCTCAGCAGGTCTGACAGCATCTGTGGAGAGAGAAGGGAATTGACACGAGTCTGAAGGACTTTGTTAAAGCTAGAGAGAACAGAAAATTTGAAAGATTTATACTGCTGTTGGGCGGGAACAGATCGATGGAAGAAATGAAAATGAATTGATAAAAATAAAAATGGGGTGAAGTTCGGAAGATGAAGTGCTGTTCCTCTAGTTTGCACTGGGCTTCACTGGAACATTGCAGCAGGCCAATCACAGACATGAGCAGGACAGCGAGTTCAAATGGCAAGCGACAGAAAGATCTGGGTCCTGCCAAGTTCCTTTGGCTGTTTGGTCAAACCAGATCACGCTTGCAAAACAAAACATCTGCTGTAAGATGTCAATATGTGACTGGGCAACACTTGAACAATCCTATGTGTGTTAATAGCTACACTAACAACCCCATGCCGTGCAGACAAAAGGAATACATTTAAGCCTCACACTTTTAAAATGACCTGGGGAACTTAGGGAGCCAATTGCTCCCCATTGCTTTCTCCATGGTATTGGCTCAGCCAGAGTCAACTTGCCAATCAGCACCCTTTCGTCCTGTAGTAGAAATTATTGTAATTTTTTTTAATTGGGCAGTCTTCTCGATGAGTGCAAGACAAGAAGTTCTGGCAACAAGCCTCTCATTTCAACATCTTTAAAAATCAATGGTTATTGATCCAGAACACTTACTTGAAGAGGGAAGAAACTGATCAAATAATTTTAAAATTAATCATAATATGGTAGAATTCAATCTCCAATTTGAAAGAAAGAAGGTAGAATCAGATGTAAAGGTGTTACAGTTAAATAAAGGTAACTACAGGGGCATGAGGGAGGAACTGACGAAAATCGACTGGGAGCAGAGCCTAGTGGGAAAGACAGTAGAACAGCAATGGCAGGAGTTTCTGGGAGTAATTGAGGACACAGTGCAGAGGTTCACCCCAAAGAAAAGAAAGGTCATCAGAGGGGGGATTAGGCAGCCATGGCTGACAAAGGAAGTTAGGGAATGCATCAAAGCAAAAGAGAAAGCCTATAATGTGGCAAAGAGTAGTGGGAAGTCAGAAGATTGGGAAGGCTACAAAAACAAACAGAGGATAACAAAGAGAGAAATAAGGAAAGAGAGGATCAAATATGAAGGTAGGCTAGCCAGTAACATTAGGAATGATAGTAAACGTTTCTTTAAATACATTAAAAACAAACGGGAGGCAAAAGTTGACATTGGGCCGCTCCAAAATGACGCTGGTAATTTTGTGATGGGAGACAAGGAAATAGCTGAGGAACTAAATAAGTACTTTGCGTCAGTCTTCACAGTAGAAGACATGAGTAATATCCCACCAATTCCGGAGAGTCAGGGGGCAGAGTTGAATATGGTAGCCATCACAAAGGAGAAAGTGCTAGAGAAACTAAGAGGTCTAAAAATTGATAAATCTCCGGGCCCAGATGGACTACATCCTAGAGTTCTAAAGGAGATAGCTGAAGAAATAGTGGAGGCGTTAGTTATGATCTTTCAAAAGTCACTGGAGTCCGGGAAAGTCCCAGAGGATTGGAAAATCGCTGTTGTAACCCCCCTGTTCAAGAAGGGAACAAGGAAAAAGATGGAAAATTATAGGCCAATTAGCCCAACCTCGGTTGTTGGCAAGATTCTAGAATCCATTGTTAAGGATGAGATTTCTAAATTCTTGGAAGTGCAGGGTCAGATTAGGACAAGTCAGCATGGATTTAGTAAGGGGAGGTCGTGCCTGACAAACCTGTTAAGAGTTCTTTGAAGAGATAACAAATAGGTTAGACCAAGGAGAGCCAATGGATGTTATCTATCTTGACTTCCAAAAGGCCTTTGATAAGGTGCCTCACGGGAGACTGCTGAGTAAAATAAGGGCCCATGGTATTCGAGGCAAGGTACTAACATGGATTGACGATTGGCTGTCAGGCAGAAGGCAGAGAGTTGGGATAAAAGGTTCTTTTTCGGAATGGCAACCGGTGACGAGTGGTGTCCCGCAGGGTTCAGTGTTGGGGCCACCGCTGTTCTCTTTATATATTAACGATCTAGATGATGGGACTGGGGGCATTCTGGCTAAGTTTGCCGATGATACAAAGATAGGTGGAGGGGCAGGTAGTACGGAGGAGGTGGGGAGGCTGCAGAAAGATTTAGACAGTTTAGGAGAGTGGTCCAAGAAATGGCTGATGAAATTCAACGTGGGCAAGTGCGAGGTCTTGCACTTTGGAAAAAAGAATAGAGGCATGGACTATTTTCTAAACGGTGACAAAATTCATAATGCTGAAGTGCAAAGGGACTTGGGAGTCCTAGTCCAGGATTCTCTAAAGGTAAACTTGCAGGTTGAGTCCGTAATTAAGAAAGCAAATGCAATGTTGTCATTCATCTCAAGAGGCTTGGAATATAAAAGCAGGGATGTACTTCTGAAGCTTTATAAAGCATTAGTTAGGCCCCATTTAGAATACTGTGAGCAATTTTGGGCCCCACACCTCAGGAAGGACATACTGGCACTGGAGCGGGTCCAGCGGAGATTCACACGGATGATCCCAGGAATGGTAGGCCTAACATACGATGAACGTCTGAGGATCCTGGGATTATATTCATTGGAGTTTAGGAGGTTGAGGGGAGATCTAATAGAAACTTACAAGATAATGAATGGCTTAGATCAGGTGGATGTAGGGAAGTTGTTTCCATTAGCAGGGGAGACTAGGACCCGGGGGCACAGTCTTAGAATAAAAGGGAGTCACTTTAGAACAGATGAGGAGAAATTTCTTCAGCCAGAGAGTGGTGGGTCTGTGGAATTCATTGCCACAGAGGGCGGTGGAGGCCGGGACGTTGAGTGTCTTTAAGACAGAAGTTGATAAATTCTTGATTTCTCAAGGAATTAAGGGCTATGGAGAGAGAGTGGGTAAATGGAGTTGAAATCAGCCATGATTGAATGGCGGAGTGGACTCTATGGGCCGAATGGCCTTACTTCCATCCTATGTCTTATGGTCTTATGGCAATTCTGGGCACAATACTTCAGGAAAGATGAAATGAATTAGAAAGGGTACAAAAAGGGGGTTTAATCCCAGAAATAAGGGATTTCAGTTACGAGAAGGAAAAGTCTGAAAAGATCTCCTTGGTATAGGGAAGGTTCAGAGGTGATCTGTCCAGAATAATAATGCTTTGCTGTTGAGAAAAAAAAAACTATTTCATCCTGAGTGGATCAGAGATCACAGATTTAGAATCATTGGCAAAAAATCTAGAGGTGGGGGGGGGGGGGGGGGGGGGGGGGAAAGAGAAAGAGTAGTGAGGAGAAATATCACTACGATGGCTAGGTTCCAGAACACTTACCTGAAAAGGGAAGAAACTGATCAAATAATTTTAAAATTATTGGATGTGCAATTGATGAAGATCTTAAGAGTTACAGCCAAAAAGCAGGGGCTTGGGACTAAGCACAACTGTTCTTTCAATAAGCCAACATGAGCACAATGGGCTGAATGGCCTCTTGTGCTACAAATTATGAACTCAGTGGAAACTTTAAGAGTATCATGCATTTTAATCGCACTATGGGTAACTTATGGTAGCCATAATTGCCCAGCACTCCATTTGGATTGATCAACAGATCAAATAACAGCATTTGTAAGCTTGTGCAAGAGCTGAATGAAATCCCACGGATTTCATAGCAATGGCTTTCATCAAATTAGCTCTTGACATCACAGCCTCCCAGTAAATTAATCTCAATTAGTTTTTGCACACTGCAAAAATGTTCTCACCTGCTAGAGTAATCCTGGTTAAATGCTCCAGGAAGCCAGAATGCAAAAACTATTACCATCCATTTGAGCAAATGTTTCAATTCTGGTTTGCTAGTCAGTCATAGTCAAATATGGCGAGCCATTTAAAAGTAAACAAACTAGAAAGTTAGATGCATAATCCTGTTCAAATTCAATACAGCACAACATTGACATTGAACATCGTAAAGCAGCAGCTATTGGGAGATTACTTCAATACAGTCAACATGTAAACTGGTAGCTCCTATGCACCCTGCACAAACTACTGGACAAAGCATTATCTTTATTTTTTCTGCCGAATTTAGTTCAGAAAATTGACTACACTGAGTACTAAGTAATTATTCTATTTGAATTCAAATTACTTTATATGCAGGAATGAATCAGTTTCATGCATAGGGTAGATATTATTTATTTCAAGACAGCCCTCTATCTTTATTCTAACTTATTTACCTCTGGGATGGCAACATTTCCCTCTAGTCTCTTACTTGCACCAAGGCATACATGCACCATTACGTAGGTCCCAATTAAGTTACTGAAATGTTACAGCTTTTCTATGGGGAGAGAAAAAGAACAAGGTAAATACATCCTCCCTAGATTAGAAGAGTTTAACGTTCAACAATCCCACCAATCTACCAAGAATGAGCGGAGAGAATAAAAAAAACAGTATTTGCCCAGTGTTACTGGGACAACCTTCCCTTCAAGTTAATTGAAATGAAGAGGATGTTCTCAGAATCACAATTGTACAATACTTTTGCAAACAAAGGGTAGTAATTTTTTTGATCCCAGAAGATGCCTTCACAAACTCAATGCAAATAGATCCAATTTCACGTCAAGGGATAAAAGCACTTTACAATCAAGGGCGGGGGGGCGGGGGGGCGGGGGGGGGGGGGGGGGGGGAGAAAGAGGCTCAATCTCATTTTACATCTCAAAGTCAATCGATCCAAGTTCAACGAGATTCCAGGTGATACTGATCACACTATTCGCTCTCCATAGTTGCCTAGCTGGGTCGAACTGCTCTCACTGGTTCTAATTTCACCTAATTGTAATCAGGGTATCATTTGCAATTGTTTCTCTTCTTGCTCCCACATTATCTCTGGTGTCCCTCTAGAATAATCTTTGGCTCTTTCTTATTTCGAATCTGCACATTGTCCCACATCATTAAAAAGGACATTTGTTTTTACATGTACACTGACAATGCCCAGCTCCTCACCATTATCTCTTTGTCTGTTGTTGCTAAATCAGACTGTTTATTCAACATCCAGTACTAGAGTAGAATTTCTAAATAGTGAAGAATAAAGCCATGGTTTTTCATTCCCATGTCCAACTCAGTTCCCTAGCAACAGACGGCGATTAAAACCAGTCTGTTGTCATTTGACCCCAAGACAAAGTTGCAACCTCATTTGTGCCATCAATGAAACCACCTATTTACAGCTGCAGAATATTGCCGACCGCTATCTGGGCTCTTCTGCTGCCGTAACACCAGTGATCTTTAAACTTGGCTATTCCAGTGACCTGGTTGGTCTTTTACATTACATTTACATTACACCTTTCAGAAACTTCATGTAATTCTGCTGCCCATGTCTTAACTCGTCCTGTTGAATATCCCTGTGCTTTCTGAACTACATCTCCTGGTCAAGCAAAGTCTTAATTTTAAAAATTCCCATCTTTCTTTCCAAATCTGCATGCTTCATCATCCCTATAGGTACAGGTGTATACTCTCGAGTTTAGAAGAGAGGAGATTTAATTGAGGTACAAGAGAGTATATAAACAAGGTATTGGTAAAGTAGACAGAGCATATGCTTTCACTTTGGGGTAATCTAGAACGAGGTAAATAGGATAAGGGGTAGCAGATTTAAAACAGGAGGAGAAGAAATTGATTTTTTCCAAAAGGTCATGAATCTGTGGAATTCAGTACCCAGAGTGCGGTGGATGCCAGGACACTTAGTAAATCGACAAATTTGTAGGTTGTAGGCCAATTTAAAATTAGTAATGGGTTTCAGGGTTATGGAGAAAAAAAATAATGGATTCGTAACAGGTTGAAGGCTGAACATTATGAGATTGGTCAGGAAGGTGGAGTTGAGGCCGAGAGATCAGCCAAGACCGTATTGAATGGCGGAACAGGCTCAAGGGGCTGAATTGTCTGCTCCCAGTTCTTATGTTCTTTCCCTCCTGGCTCTGTAATCTCCCTCAGCCCCACAACTCCTGTCTATAACCCCTTCAATTCTGGCTTCTTGAACAAGGGCAATTTTAACCACCATCACTGGCAGCCACACTTTCAGTTGTCTCATCCCCACACCCTTCTGCCTTTCTTTCCTCCTTTAAGTCACTCCTAAAACCCACCTCTTTGACTATGCTTTTGGTCACCTGATCTAATATTTCCTTGTGGCTCAGTGCCAGTTGTGTTTTATAATGTTTCTATGAAGCGCTTTGCGATGCTTCAATGTAGTGGTTAACATAACATTTGTTTAATATTTGAATGGCCTGGAACAAGGGCGGTAGATACAAAACGAAATGCAAAAAGATTCTTTATGCAGATTGAGGCGGTGGAATTTGCTTTCAGGCATAGCAGAAAATTTGAACTTGTGATGACAGCAATTAAGGTTTAATGTGACAATGAACAGCAATTGAGAGAAGGATAGGCCTTCATTCAGTATGGCTATCATTCATGAAATGAACGTCTCTGGGACCTGCTTGTAACGCAATTCACCAATCTTGTGCTTTGTTACGAAAGTGCAAACTTAAAAGCAACACCTACACGAAACAGAGAATCAATGCTTTCCTTCAGTTCTCAAAAGGTTTTAAATCCCTCTTACTTCCAAGAATTCCTCATGCTCCCAGCATTATTTAAAAAAACTGTTCATGAAATAACTGGAGATATTAGCAAGACAAAAGCAATTGTTTAGTCTCAATTTAGAAATACTAAAACAAGGAATCAAATCTGCTATTGCCAAAGGTTTCTCAATCTGCTGCAACATCTTGCACATCTATTCGTTCCCCACCCCCACAAACAATTAAATATTTTTCAATTATTGTTCCTATTACTTGCATAGTTTCAATTGATTATTCATAGGCTAATATTCTTTCACAAGGCACTGCTATACTGTTGGAGGTGCCATCTTTTGGACAAGATGTTAAATCACCAGCTTGTTCAGATGAGCATAAAATGGTCCCACACTGTGCCCTCAAATCAGACAGATTAAATGGTAATTTGGGACAAAATGGCTGCCAACTCTACCTGGACAATAGTGACTGCACGCAGGGGGGAAAAAAAAAAGTAGATGTGGAGCATTGCAGCATTTGCTAATTGGGAGCAGTTTCATTTTACGCACAGACTATTTGCAGTCAATTCTTTAAAATTGTTCTGTACAATCAACCAGCCTGATTTTTTTTCCCCTCCTCAGATAACTTGCCCCTTTACACATTTCCCTCCATTCATATTGGAGACTGTTTCACAAGCTGAACATAAGACCCAAATTACCGCCAGGCAATGGCCAACACCCAGTTACAATCCTAGAAAATATAGTGGCACTTGCAACCCCCACCCAAACACATTACAGCCAAATATTCAAACTGCATCATTCGCAAGCTTGAAACACAGGCAAAACAAGAGATGTTCATTGTATTTGCATTCAATTTCTCATGCTGGCTAGCAGGATTAAAGACCTTGAAACAACCACTGGGTCTCTGACTTTCATCTCAAAATTAAATTTGCTATGACAAGAGCACTGAATTACCTTCTCTGCCAACCTGTTCATTAAACTCTAATACTCCAATCCAGTAGGCCCCCAGATATAATCTGCTAACTGAAACTCCTAGGATCCCACAGCACCCAAACCTCATACAGGCCTCAAGCAGCTACTCAAATAGTAGGGATCATGTTATCCAAGAGTATAACCAGGCCCCATATCTCCCCTTGTGTTGGTTTTCCAAACAATCCAGGAAGAACAACAGTCAGAATGGTGTTCAGAACAGCAACAACTTCATCCTTAAACAATACAGTCAAGCCCTACCCATAGCCTCACATCCCCAAACCTAGAAACACCCCCACTATTACAGCTTTTCAGGTCAAAATCCAGTAACTAGGTGCTACCGAAAGACCAGCTTCACAGCCACACTTTAAAATATGGACAGCATAACTCCAAACCACAAAAGGTTGTCATAGACTATAACGGGCACTTGCAGAAATCCTCTCATTAAGTAACACCTCAAAATCCAAATAGCCGAGTGGTGCAGTGGTTAGCACTGGGACTACGGCATTGAGGACCCGGGTTCGAATCCCGGCCCTGGGTCACTGTCCGTGTGGAGTTTGCACATTCTCCCCGTATCTGCATGGGTTTTCGCCCCCACAACCCAAAGATGTGCACATTAGGTGTATTGGCCCCACTAAATTGCCCCTTAATTGGAAAAAAATAATAATTGGCTACTCTTTAAAAACAAAAAATAGCCATGACGACTATGGAGCACAGGCCATTTAAGAGGACAAACTAATTGTTTTCCTCATCGGGCCAGTGTTTGTTGTCACACCCATGAAGGATGTGAGGAAGTTTCAGAAATTCCTGACAACTAGCACCATATCAGGTAAAATTCCATGAACTCCAATGCAAACAATCAGGCAGTTTGTCATGAAAGAAGCACAGCAATGATTACACAATTATATAATACAGAAACAGACCAATTTGGCCCAACAGGTTTTTGACAAGTGTTTACACTCCACACAAACGTTCTCCCCTGTACATCTCACACCAACATTTCCTCTATTCCGTTCTCCCTTATGTACGGAGCTAGCTTCTTAATTGCATCTATGCCATCCACCTCAACCACTCCATGCAGTGGCAAGATCCATACACATCTCCATTACTGAAATAACAGTAGACAAGCCGAATCCAACACTAGAGCTTGATACATGAACCCTTTCTAATGTTCCAGACCAAGGGTTTACTGCTCCTCTTCAGCCTTGATTTTGTCCCCAATTTTCACTGATTTAAACCGTGATCCTAGAAGGCTTTTATCACATTTGCCCTCTAACAAATGGATTGAGTACACAGTGACTGCAGACACCTCAAACTCAGGATGGGAGATTGGAGTCTTATAGAAAGTAAAACTAAGAAATTGCTTATCTAAGAGTTCAGAATTGAGAGCGAGGGAGTGTTAGGGAGGGTGCTCCGGTTTCATCCCACAAGCCCCGAAAGACGCGCTCGTTAGGTAATTTGGACATTCTGAATTCTCCTTGTGTACTCAATCCATTTGGGTACACTGAACAGGTGCCGGAATGTAGCGACCAGAGGCTTTTCATAGTAACTTCATTGCAGTGATAATGTAAGCCTACTTGTGACATAAAGATTATAATATATTGGAAATCTGAGATAGTAACAATTACAAAGATGGTTACTGAAGTGGGAAATGGTTCAGAAGGGCACTTGGCACAGAAGATGGTTGCCTGACACACCAGATGGAGACACAGAAAATAAAGCAGACATAACTGATGCCTGGAGCCCAGCGGGGTGCCAGTGGGACAGCTAGGAACAAATCCAGGACAACGGGAGCCAGACAGGAAGATTAAGAAATACATAAATGCGGGACACCACTTGAATAAAGCTGACTTCAGCCAAGGTGTACACAATGATATGCTAATACGAATGTCTTGGGCCATTTCCTAAAACAAAGGGACAATCGATACTGCTTTCCTGCTGCTGCCTGTAACCTATAAAACCTCTTTGACTGTGGCCATGTGTAAATGGCAAAATGCTTACAAATAGCGATGTTTAAGATAACAAGGTGATAATTGTTTTGTATCTGGGCTCATTGTGAACCCAAAGTATAAAATGAATGACTGCCATTCAAACCAAGAGAAAGGTTGGCTACCGTACCGCGGGTTACGTACGCTTTCTCCCGAAGCTCCGTGTAACAATAACTGCACTGATTGAACACAGCAAGTCTGACTCCCGAAGTGGTTGATTTTCCCACAACAGTTACCTTGTGATTTCTAGATGGACAAGTATTAATTAATGTCTGAACATGCTTCCGGAAGTCATTGAAATGTAAATGTCCATGGATGGAAAATCCTCTTGAAGAGAGATTTAAGGCACTCATGAATTTAAACCTATTGTCTGGTTATTTAGCAAAACTCAAAATTCAATGGTGCACAAGCTCGAAGCAAAGTGAGGTGCAGAAGCAGGTGTTGAACAGCCACCTTTCATCCTCATTCATTGTGTAGCAATGGCAAACTTCAAATCATTTGTGGACAAAAGTATTGATCGTGAATATTGAGACCCCACCCTTTTTCTACTTAAGTATTTGTTCGGAATCCTCATCTTTCTTGAATACCTACTACTGCTTACAGTACCGTTTCCAGTCCAATTTTACCAAATCACATCCCAGCTTAGTAATATTGGTCTTTCCCCAATTTAAAACTCATTCTTTTTTTTCCATAATTACTCTAATCGAACTGAATTATGATCACTACCATTAAAATGCTCTCCCACATGCCCAATAATTCCTTAAAACAAGGTCCAGAATGCACCCCCCCCCCCTTTTGTTGGGCATGTTCATTACTGGCAAAATGTTTTTCTGAATACATTTAAGAATCGGTGTCCTCTACACCTTTTAGACTGATTTTATCCCTATTAAAGTTAGGGTAGTGGAAATCTCCCACTATTACTGCCCTATTTCTGAATTTCTCAGCAGTTTTGTCTACATATTTGCTCTTTATCTTCCTCTTGCCGTTTGGTGATTTTATAGTATGTTCCCAGCAACGTGATTGCCTCTTTTTTGTTCCCCAGTTAACTCAGGTGGCATTATTTGATGCCCCACCTAGGATATCATCCCGAATACCATCACTTTCCATTCCCCCTTCCCCTCCACCCCATCGTATTTAAAAACCCCACAACCCAGGAACATTGAGCTGACATTCCTACTTTTTTATGGCAAGTGTTTCAGTATTAGCAATATCATACTGCCAATTGGGTTGAGGTGGGAATCAGGTGTGGCAGCCAGTTGGCAGTCAACAAAAATATTAGGTCGTACAGCAGGTTTATAATCATGATCTATCATTCATGAAATTGCCACAATGTTTTAATTAAAAAAGGTAACACTAGCTGTAGTGAACTCTAACAACAATAATTAATGGCAGGTTGGTATTCCCAATTTGGGAGTTGCTTCTTAAATGGCAGCCTTCAGGATTTGATCAAATGAACAACAAGAATCCAGAGTTTAAGGTTTATTGAGAACATCCAAAACTGAAAAAAATGGGACGAGCTACAAAGAATTTCAGAACTTGGGAAAGAATTGAAGAGGAAGGTAATAATCTAAGATGCACCCTGCTTTGCAACTCGACCTGCGATACAGAAACATGTTAAATGCTTAGCTCAACACAAGGTACAGGAGGGAGGATTCAAAATCTTGGCAGTGAGCCAACTTCTGGTCAAGGGGAGGGGTAGTATCGCCTAGATGGATTCACCCAAACTGAAGCATCACATCAATTTTGAGAAACAGCTGGAAAGGAATGAAACAGAAACGGAGAAGCAACAGTGTAGATCAATATTAGGGAAGATTAACCATAGCAAGATGTATTTACATGAATACCAGGAGCATTGTAAAATGAATGGATTAGAACTGATGCCTATAGGAAGTTAACATAGAAAACCTGGCTAAAGGAGTAGAAAATTGCAGATCACAAGGAGGAGAAAAGAAAACTGGGAAGATCGATGGCACCTGGGACAGTCTACATCAGTGGTGGACAACCTGCGGCCTGGAGGCCACTTCAGCTCACAAGCAGGATCACCATATTCTGCCGATTTCTGTCCAGGTAGACCAGTGATGGGCAACCTACACCCGAGAATGTACTGGTTGCAGTAAAGAACTAGAAGAAACAGTTGGAAGTCACCAAGTTGCAATCATGGGGAATTTTAATGTCCCTAACAGACAGGGACCGACTTCTCCAACCAATATTTATGTGCAAGGTAATTTATTGAAGTACTTAAAATAATTTAAAACAGCTGATTAAACCCACAAGGGAGAAGGTAATATTGAATTTGCTGCAGATGCAGAAGTAATACGCCAAATTCAAGTAAGGGAGCATCTTTGTCATCAGTTAATTTTAAATTTCAAGTCCAAGAGAAACTTTCAATTAATGGTAAAATTTGAAGTAATAAAATGGAAGGAATAAAATAAGAAGGATTGGAAAAAATCAAAGCATTTAAGGATGTTCCACACGGTAGTTTACCCAAGTTACTCACGGAGGCCTAAACAAGAGTACGGCTGACATGCAAAAGAGAAGCATCCAGAAGGCTTCAGGAAGATATAAAATTCAGAAAGTAGGCAATGCCAACAAACTGAAGGTGCAAATGCAGAGGAAGAGAACACAAATTATATTAGGAGCAAGAGATAGCACAGTGGGCTAAATAGCTGGCTTGCAATGCAGAACAAGGCTAGCAGCGTGGGTTCAATTCCCGTACCAGCCTCCCAGAACAGGTGCTGGAATGTGGCGACTAGGGGCTTTTCACAGTAACTTCATTGAAACCTACCTGTGACAATAAGCAATTATTATTATTATTATTATTAGGTACAGAGGGACGTGAATCAGTAAATTCTGGTGGAAGGAGGGGTAGAATTGCCAAGTTGTGACTGGTTTCAACAAAAACCCTAACTTGCAGTCTTAAAATCCTCAATATTGTACGGCAAGGCATTTTAGAAAACATTAGAAAGCCAGCGGCCAAACTGAATATTAATAGGCTGATTGAAAAGATTGAGAATTTCCTTATAATCGTGTACAAAGCTCATTGAAATCGTTAACACTTTGGTGCTTTAGAAAGGAGCATACATGAACCCTATATTTTAAAAATGACATGGGCGAAGCTTCCCCTTAATAATTGTTGTTACTTTATTACAATTCAACATAGGCGATAGACAAGGTTAAGGCTGGCAGGTTGAAAGGCAGAGGTTGGTAGACTTAATCTTGGAGGTGGATCGGCAGTACTCCACAGCCCCTATGACAGAGTTGTTGGCAGAGAGAAAGATGCTACAAATGATGTTTGAGCTTGAATCAATGGGGAAACGCGGTGAGCCAGCTTTGTCGTTTGAGAGGGATATTTTAGGAGTACAAAAGATAAAGAGAGACGATTATTGGCTCACCAATTGAGATGGCAGGCAGCCACACAGGAAATAGCTCAGGGTAAAGAGGAGGAGGGAGCTGGTTAATGCCCTGAATAAGATTAATGGCGCTTTCGAGGGCTATACAAATCTGAACTGCCGAAGGATGGCTTGGAGATGGAGCGATTTTGGGGCGGATTGGTCTTCCCAGTGGTAGAAAGGGTGATGAAAACGGGCTGGGGGAAGTTATGGGCTGTATTGGTTCCATACATTCAGGGAAAAGCACCGGAGCCAGATGGTTTTCTGGACAAATTTTACCAACAGTTTGAGACCTGGTTGGCAGCGCACTTACTGGGAATGTTCAATGACTCTCTGCTGAGAAGGGTGCTGCTGGCCACACTGACGCAGGCCTCAATTTCTCGCTACAGAAAAACGGCAAAGGTCCCCTTGAGTGTAGATCTTAAGCCTATTTCACTATTCAACACGGTTGCAAAAAGATTCTGGCAAATAATTGGGGGGGGGGGGGGGGGGGGGGGCGCCACCAGAAGTGTTCAGGGGTTCATGGATAGGTTTTCACTGCCTGGGTTGGACGCAATGTATAGGAAGGGGTTCAGAGGTTCATGGATTTGTTTGTGGAAGATAGATTGCAAATTTAGAGGAGAAATTTCAACTCCGAGGAGGAGTGCATTCAGGTACTTGCTGGTGAGGAACTTTATTCTTAAAAGGTTGTCCTCGTTCACTCAGTTGCCGAGACCCACACTAATAGATTGGATGCCATCACGGAATGCGATGGGGTAGGGAATATCTCCGATAAGAGTGTTTGATAGAGACAGGAAACCATCACTAGAAGAGGTGATGGGAAGTGGGAATTAGAGCTGGGCCTGGGGCTAGAGGGAGGGATGTAGAGTGAGATCCTGCATAAAGTGAACTTTATCTCCTCTTGCACTAGGTGGAGGCCGATTACACAAGTGCACTCTTATGAGTGGGTTCTTCTGAAGTGGAGGACAGGCGCGAGCGCTGTTCAGGGGGGCCTGTGATTCATTCTCTGGTCTTACCCCAAGTTAGCTGGCTTCTGGGTCTCATTTTTTGAGATCACGTTAGGGCCATTGGGGTCAACCTAGAGCCATGGCCACTGGTGGCAATCTTTGGGGTGTCAGACTCCCCAGAGCTCCGGGGGGGGGGGGGGGGGGGGGGGGGGGGGGCACTGACGTTTTGGTCTTTGCCTCCTTGGTGGCTCGGAGGAGAGACCTGCTTGGACAGAGGTGCCACCTAGGACCTCGGCATGCGACCGTACAGAATTTCTGGAATTGGGAAAGATTAAATATACCGAGAGAGGGTCAGAAGAAATGGTCTATTCTAGCTGGATGCTGTTCATCGATTTTGTTAAGGACCTGTTCGTGTTCAGCAGTTAGGGGGATTTGGGGGGGGGGGGGGGGGGGGGGGGGCGGATAGTGGCTGATACTTTGTTAAAAAGAAAAATGACAAACTGTTTGTATGATATAGTTAAGCCTCTGTAAGAACTTGATAATTAAAAACACAGGGGATAGAAATTACGACTAGGCCATTCAGCCTGCTCCACCATTCATTATCATAGCGGATTATCCAACTCAGCCTGTTCATTTCTTGCCCCCCCCCCCCACCCCAAATCCATTGACTCCTCTCACCCCAAGAGCTATATCTAACTCCTTGATAACATACAATGTTTTTGGGCATCAACTACATCCAATGGAAGCAAATTCAACAGGCTCTGGGTGAAGTAATTTCTCATCTGTTGGTTTACCCTGTATCTTCAGACTGTTGACCCCTGGTTCTGGACTCCCCTCACCATTGGGAACATCACTCCTGCATCTATCCTGCCCAGTTAGCATTTTATAGGTTTCTAAGAAATCCTCCTTCATTCCTCTGAACCCAGCGAGTATAATCCTAACCGACTCAATCTCTCCTCATACATCAGTCCCACCATCCCAGGGATCAGTCCGGTAAACCTTCACTGCACCACTCTATAGTAAGAACATCCTTCCTCAGATCAGGAGACCAAAATTGCTCACAATATTCCAGGATCATCAGAAAGGTCTGGATCGGAGTAGAGACTCAAAAGCAGTAGAAACTATCTACCTGGATTCTAGAGTGAAATCTGACAGCACGACAGAGCAGATCAGAGCTGTTCACAAGCCCTGCACCAATGAGATAGATGACAGCAAAGGTTGGTGTTGAGACAGAACAAGGTGCTGACGCCAGAACTGCATGTGTATTTTTATAGAAATAGTTGTTAATTGTCTAAGAAATAAAGTTGAATAACAAATTATGTTTGTTTCTAATTTCCATATTCTAGATAAGATGCAGTATTATTGAGAGGTTGACATAATGGCCAGCCTCTTTATTGAGGGAGCTGCTCACCTACCATAGCTTTAAAATTGCATCTAATGCAAAATTGGGGTTGGTTTTAAAGGGGAGCCTGCAATCTCAGAGGGAGGGAGGGAGAGCTGATTGCTGACGAAGACTGCATTAAACCAGATCCAGCCAGAGGCAATTCATTACATCAGCTTTAATTGGTAGTGTGACTAAATAACAATTACGATGTCAAATGATGTTTAACCCCACATTTCCAGTCAGTCTTAAAACTTTCTTGAAGGACAGGCAATACAGCCCATCACTGAAGGACATACTCTAGTCTCAGGCTGCCTTGTTGTTAAATCACCCCAAAGACCTGATCATTCGGACAGCTGGTCAGGCAACTTGCAGAGGCTTTTATCTCCTGGCAGTGACAGCTGAGAAATTAACGCAATCTTACAATTTACTGGTCTTTAAAATTAATAGAAAACTGGTTTGTAAAACGATTCCCGATTCTCAATTTGACAGTTGGAGAAAGAGTGCTTTTCCCAATGTAAGATTTAGGAGTTGTGATTCCTTGGGGATCAGTGGCTGTCTTGACTGCATATAGAGGTTGAGGCACCAGCTGTTTTAATGAAAATATATTTAAATTCATGGAAATTCAAACCTCAAAGCTGTGCCTACCTTATCCATCTCACCACCTGGACATCAGTCCATCACAGATTTCACTCAACCAGAGCTTTCAAATCGGACATTTATTTTTCCTCCCCACATGCTGTCTCCTCTCCACTCCGCAAGCATTTCAAAGCATAACTATTATAATTTGGCATGTAACCACACTTATGTAGCTTAGTCTTACCCTCCTCAAACCCTCCAGAGTAGAAACATTCTCTCAGAATGCCCCCACAGAATCTAATAGGTTTCAAATTCCAATGAGTATTAGGTCCAACCTTTACATGTATATTTCGACTGCTGCGCCGGTTCGGAGCCCATCACTTCCATTTACCCGTATTCCTCTAAAATCCTCCCAGTCATTATACCCAATCCTTCAGCAGCTTTCCTGCTGCAACCCCGGCTCAACATATCCCTCCACAGCTTTGCCCTGCAATATCCAAGCTGTCATGTCAATACATGTGCCATGTCTTGTCTCCATGTTCAATTTCATCAGGACTGCTCCTCAGAAATTCCAAATATTGCTGTAGCTCTCGTCTGCTAAACACTCTTGAAAATCAACATTAACCACATCTTAAATCACCTTCATTAATGCTTCCTTCCCCTACAAATCGAGAATTTTAAAAAGGCACAATAGAAATTAAAGTAATTCTAACAAACTGTTCCAGCTACACATGATCACAAGTCAACTCAACTCCAGGATTGCTCTAAGCTACATAGATCTCTCCTCCAGTTGTAACAAGAGAAATATTTATTCATAAGAGTATAACACAAATAGGATGTGGCCATTCAAATCTGCTCCACCATTCAATATCATGACTGATCCAATTGTGGCCTGTACTCCATTTTCTTACCTGCCCCCATCACCCTCGTCAATCACAAATCTGTCCAACTCAGACTTTAATTTATTCAATGACCCAACCTCCCCTCATTGGTCAAGAACGGAATTCTAAACACGAATAACTCTCAGGAGAAGAAATTCCTCATCTTAGTCAAATGAGACACCGATTTTGAAACTGCACCCCATAGTTCTAGATCTTACCCTCACTAAGGAAACATCCTCTCAGAATCCATCCTGCCAAGCCCCATCAGAATCAAGTCACCTCATTCTTCTAAACTCCAATGGAGTATAGATTCAACCTGCTCATCATTTCCTCATCCCAGGAATCAGCCTAATGAACTGTCTCTAAACTGTTTTCAATGCAAGTATATATATCCCTACTTCAAAAAGACCAAAACTGTACACTACACCAGATGTGGTCTCCCAAAACCCTGCACAACTGTAGCAAGACCTCCCTGCTTTCGTACGCCACCTCTCTTGCAACAAAGGCTAACATCCGTATGCCTTCCATAAGACCATAAGACATAGGAGCGGAAGTAAGGCCATTCGGCCCATCGAGTCCACTCCGCCATTCAATCATGGCTGATTTCAACTCCATTTACCCGCTCTCTCTCCATAGCCCTTAATTCCTTGAGAAATCAAGAATTTATCAACTTCTGTCTTAAAGACACTCAACGTCCCGGCCTCCACCGCCCTCTGTGGCAATGAATTCCACAGACCCACCACTCTCTGGCTGAAGAAATTTCTCCTCATCTGTTCTAAAGTGACTCCCTTTTATTCTAAGACTGTGCCCCCGGGTCCTAGTCTCCCCTGCTAATGGAAACAACTTCCCTACATCCACCTGATCTAAGCCATTCATTATCTTGTAAGTTTCTATTAGATCTCCCCTCAACCTCCTAAACTCCAATGAATATAATCCCAGGATCCTCAGACGTTCATCGTATGTTAGGCCTACCATTCCTGGGATCATCCGTGTGAATCTCTGCTGGACCCGCTCCAGTGCCAGTATGTCCTTCCTGAGGTGTGGGGCCCAAAATTGCTCTCAGTATTCTAAATGGGGCCTAACTAATGCTTTATAAAGCTTCAGAAGTACATCCCTGCTTTTATATTCCAAGCCTCTTGAGATGAATGACAACATTGCATTTGCTCGACAACATTGCATTTGCTTGCCAATTTGCTTCCCAATTACTTGCTGTACCCGAATGCTTACTTTTGATTCATGTACAAGAACACCCAAACCCCTCTATTCTAGACTCTCTCCATGGGATGTGGGAATCACTAGCTAGGCTAGTATTTGTTGTCTATCCCAAATGTTTGAGGTTATGAGCCACCTTCTGAATTATTACAGTCCATGTCATGAAGGTGTTCCCACGGTGCTGCTCATAATTAAAGATCCAGGATCTTGATCCATGACAATGAAGGAACAACAATATATTTCCAAGTCAGGGTAGTGAGAGACTTGGGTGGCAACATTACCGTCCATCTAACATTGCCGTTCTAGGTAGACGAAGGTTGTGATATTGTCAAAGCAGCCTTGGCGAGTTGTTGCAATGCATCTAATAATCTAATATAAAGATACATAACAGTCCCATTAGGTTGGTGTTGGAGGGGATAAATGTGATAATGGATGGGATGCCAAACGGACTGCCTGGATCTGGATGGTATTCAGTTTGTGTTGTTAAAAGCAATTTCTGGCATTCCACTCACTCAACGTATGTGTCGGTGGTATTTGGGAGTCGATAGCGAGTCTCATTGCAAAATATTTGACCATATAGCCTACATAATGCACTTTTGAACAATCAATAAAATAAATAAGAGGGTGACAACCCCTGAAGGAGCACTAACAAAAAACTTTAAAAGGAAACGTTTTAAAACCATGTGACTGATTCAATTAAGTTACTGGCCAATTGTGACCCCCAAAATGCTTATGATGGACCATTAGATAAAGGTAATCTCTCTTCACACCACCCCACCATAGCAAAGGACACACTACCCCACCAAACCAGAGGGCAAGAGCCTCCCATGGATATATCCTTGTCCCCCTTCTATTTCTTATCTACATGCTGTCCCTTGGCAAGATCATGCAAGGTCAGGTTTCACCTATATGCAAAAAACGTTTTCACCACCACCTGCCTCTGCTTGACTGCCCATGTTGTCAGACTGCTTGTTCAATATCAAGTGCTCCAAGGAGGACGTTCCTCCAAATAAACATTTTAAAGACCAAATTACTGAGCCTCCATTCCCATCCACTGATTCCATTCTCACCAACAGCTGTTTTAGGCAAAACAGACCATTTGCAACCTCAGCCTATTTGGTCCCACGCTGACCTTCTAACTTTATCTGTCTACGGTTACCTTCAGACTAGGCTATTCGTATGTTCTCCTGGCTGGCCTCCAATCTTCCGCCCTTCATAAATTTAAACTCATCCAAAATTCCACTACCCACATCCTAATGCCATTCTATTCACCCAATACTCCTGTACTCACTACCTCCATCAACTCCCACTCCACAGCCACAGTTTTAAAATTCTCATCCTGGTGCTCAAATCCTCCTTCAGCCTACAGATCTCCCGCAATGAGGAGAACGGTGCAATTCCCAATTCTAGTGTCTTGAGCACTTCCCCCATTTCCTTCAAACCAATGGCAGCTGTACCACCAGGCAGCACAAGTGATTAGCACTGTGGCTTCACAGCGCCAGGGTCCCAGGTTAGATTCCCTGCTAGGTCACTGTCTGTGCGGAGTCTGCACGTACTCCCCATGTCTGCGTGGGTTTCCTCTGTGTGCTCCGGTTTCCTCCCACAGTCCAAAGACATGCGGGTTAGGTGGATTGGCCATGATAAATTGCCCTTAGTGACCACAAAAGATTAGGAGGGGTTACGGGGATAGGGTGGAAGTGAGGGCTTAAGTGGGTTGGTGCAGACTTGATGGGCCGAATGGCCTCCTTCTACACGGTTCTATCTTGGCCCCTGTTTGAACTGCCCGCCCTGAACCTCTCCACTTGTTTGTCCTTTTCTTTTCAAAATACAAATTTAGTGTACCCAATTCATTTTTCCCAATTAAGGGGCAATTTAGCGTGACCAATCCACCTACCCTGCACATCTTTGGGCTGTGGGGGCAAAAACCACGCAAACATGGGGAGAATGTGCAAATTCCACACGGACAGTGACCTCGGGCCAGGATCGAACCTGGGACCGTGGCACCGTGAGGCAGCAGTGCTAACCGCTGTGCCACCATGCTGCCTTGTTCTTCCTTTTCTAAGGTATCCCTTAAAGTCTACCTCTGGTCAGCCTTTTGGTAACTGACATGCTTGTTCGGTGAATTGGACATTGAATACTCCTTCAGTGTACCCAAACAGGCACCGTAATGTAGCGACTAGAGGATTTTTACATTAACTTCATTGCAGTGTTAACGTAAGCCTATTTGTGAAACTAATAATTATTGAACCTTTCCTAACATCTCCTTTGGTTTGGTGTCATTTTTGACTGGTGCTCCTGTAGAGCACGTTGGAAAATTTAAGTTTATGTTGAAGTCACTACATTAATGCATTCACCTCAATTATTTTTTCTACACAGAGCTTTAGATTTAAATGTTAATCACCAAGGTTAGTGAAGTAACAGTGTGATATCCCATGATATTTTTGTAACCTGCTACAATGAGCATACAACAGTAACTTGCCACTTTTACTTTAAGGGTGGGTTGGGACAGGGAAGGAAAAGAAATGATAAAGTGCTGCACAACATTGTGTCTTCAAATTTTGCTTTATACAACTGAGTGGAAACAGTCAATCCTACAGCTAAGCCTGTCAAGTTTATATATCAAGGAAAATCTAATCATTTTAAAAAGGTTATGCTAGCTCCTGCCAGTAGCACAGGGCTAAATCGCTGGCTTTGAAAGCAGACCAAGGAAGGCCAGCAGCACGGTTCAATACCCGTAACAGCCTCCCTGAACAGGCGCCGGAATGTGGCGACTAGGGGCTTTTCACAGTAACTTCATTTGAAGCCTACTTGTGACAATAAGCGATTTTCATTACATAAGCATATTCAAGCAGAATCACAGATGTTCCATAACATTACATCAACTGAGACAGAACTGTACTCTGGCCAAGACTGAATCATAGACCAGCTGATCTTCATTTCTCAAGTTCAAACGGTCACCATCTTTTTAAAAAAGCCAATTAATAACAAAATGTCAGTGAGTCTTTGTCACTTACTTTATTATTGGCACAATTGCTGACCTGCAAAATACCATTGTACGGTGTGATACCATGAATATCCTAGAGTTAACATTGACCAGCAGCTGAACTCAACAAGTCATAACATCTTTCTTTGCAACAGCAGGATAATAGAGGCTGGGTATTGTGCATCAAATGGCTCATCTGATCTCTCACAGCCACTATCGCTAAAGGTTCAAGTTAGTAGAACATTCACCAGTTGCTCGGATGGGTTCATCCACAAAAAAAAAAAAAAAAAAAAAAAAAAAAAAAAAAAAAAAAAAAAAAAAAAAAAAAAATCAGCATTAGCACTGCTGCCTCATGGCGCGAGGACCCGGGTTCAATCCAGGTGCCTTTTGCACATTCTCCCCCTGACTGCATGGGTCTCACTTCCACAACCCAAAAGATGTGGCAGGTAAGTGAACTGGCCACATTAAATTGCCCCTTAATTGGAAGAAAATTATTGGATACTCCAAATTTATTTTAAAACAAGGAAGAATCAGCAGTGGCGAACACTGCTGCCTCAGTGCCAGAGACACGTTAAATTCTTACCTTGGGTGATTGTGTATGGAGTTTGCACATTTGCCTAGTGTCTGCGTGAGTTTCTTCTGGGTGCTCCAGTTTCCTCCCACAGTCCAAAGATGTGTAGGTTAGGTGGGGTATTGGGCTGGGGGAGTGGGCCCAGATAGGGTGCTGAGTGTTGGTGCAGACTCGAAGGGCCAAATGGCCTCCTTCTGCACGGTAGGGATTCTATGGATACACTATCCACACTGCTCAAAAGTCCCTGAACTAGTGTCCATCTCCACCAGCACTTAACATATTTGCAATGTGCACAGAATGGACAGCAACAACTCAGCTTTGCTGAACAGCAACTTACAACCCCCAGACCATTCAACAGTACAGAACAGCAATAGGGCGAGTGTACCATCATCTCCAACTTACTTGCCACTTGGGAGTTATTCCTTCAAAACCCTGGCTGTACCTCTAACACCATCACAAGGCTGCCACAGTTCAAGTTGGCAGCCTCATCTTCTCAGAACTACAGATACCAAAATACAATCTTTCAAGCACATCTGACATCCAGGGTCAACTTTTTAAAAAAAAAGACTGAATGGAGAACTGATGTTAGTGTTCCCAATCACCACCAGGGCCAACTTTGCTTCGTGTGAGAGTGGCAAAGCAGAGCAGGAAAAAGGAGATGCACAAATAAAAATGAAAACTGCTTGAGCTGCAAGTTCATTTCTGGAGGGGGAAAAAAGCTTAGTAAAATGACAATCCTTCAGATTACATAATTCAAGAACTTCCTTTCAGTTAATTTCAAAAAAGTGCACCTAGTGCATGGCAGCCTCTGCAATAACAAGATTATGGTTACAGTCAAAGGGCCTCTCCAACCAAGGTTGGAGAAATTGAACCATGAAAAATTGAACGACTTTGAAGAATGCAACTTGACAATTGTCATTTACGAATTTACTGGGATTTTCTTCTGTTAAACGATGATGTCATTGTGGCCAACTTAATTTCCATAGATCAACATGAACACACACACTAAATATTATTGGTCAAACGTAGGTTTTTTGATGGGAACAGAAAATGGAGGGCAAAGGAATCGCTTAAGCTGCAAGCTCAGTAAGAATGTTTAAAATAGTCACTAAGGAGGGCACATGAACAATTTAGGAAAGGTTAACAGCAACTGTTCTAAAACACAATATAGGAAAACAATTTGATAGCATCAACAATTAAAGTTATAGTGTGGCAAATAGAAGTCCTATAATTGGGGCTCAACTAAATCCCTGGCTCGGTGGTAGTAATGGTGGAGTGGGAGTATATGCCAACCATGAGGTTGCAGAATGTGGTGGGAGTACAATACTGCTGCTGATGGTCCGCAGTGACTCATGGAAGCCCAGTCTCGAGTTGCTAGATCTGTTCGAAGTTTATCCCATTTAACATGGTGTTAGTGCTACACAACATGATCACTTCTACTGATACTGCCCTGAACAGATGCATCTCTAGCAGGCAGGTTGGTGAGGATCAGGTCAAGTATGTCTCTCCCCATTGGTTCCTTCCACCTGCTACAAACCAAATCTTGAAGCAATATCCTTTAAAACCCAGCCAGCTCTGTCTGTGGTGGTACTACCAAACCACTCGGTGACATTGAAGCCCTCCACCCAGAGTATATTATGTTTCCTTGCCACCCTCAGTGCTTCTCCAAGTGGTGTTCAACATGGAGGAGTACTGATTCAACAGCTGATGGTGGACAGTGCATGGTGTTCAGCAGGAGGCTTCCCCGCCCATGTTTAACCTGAAGCCATGAGACTTTGTGGGGTCCAGAGTTGATGTTGAGGACTCCCAGGGCAACTCCCACCTGACTGTATAACATGGTGCTGCCATCTCTTTTGGGTCTGTCTTGCTGGAGACACAGCATGTCCGGGACAGTCATACTCATAGAATCATATCATACAGATGGAATCATACTGTACAGATATTAGGCAGTTGCTGGACTCGTTTGAGACAGCTCACCCAACTTTGGCACAAGCCCCCAGATGTTTGTAAGGAGGACTTTGCAGAGTCAACAGGGCTGGCTTTGCCGTTGTCATTTCCAGTGCCTGGGTCGGCGCTGAATATTTCATAATGAATGGTAAAAACAAAAATATTTACACTTTGGAAGCAGAGTGCATGGATCTCTGTCAATAGTGCAATCAGCATACACCTCAGTCACTCACTTGTCTTTGTACACCACTTAAGTCATACAGGAAGGAAAAAAATACTATGCGGATGAAAATCAGAGTGTGGCAACTCAAGAGTGTGGGCAACAAAATGTCTTGTGGGCTGCACTCTATCGGGATTGGTTGCATGTGGCCAGTGGGCTGCAGGTTACGCACTGCTGATTTCTTGGCTTCATAGAGTAGTTGAGGATTAGGAAAGTGGCAATAAGAACAAACCACTCTTCTGGAAGTTAGTTTCAGCAATGACAACCTGAAAGATCAATTACAGTTCAGGGCAAATAGTGAAAAGAACAAAGTGGAGTCATGTGGATTCTGTGAGTATGACTGTCCCGGACATCCTGTCTCACCAGCAAGACAGACCCAACAGAGATGGCAGCACAGTGGTATACAGTCAGGTGGGATTTGCCCTGGGAGTCCTCAACATCTGGACCCCACAATGTCTCATGGCTTCAGGTTAAACATGGGCAAGGAAGCCTCCTGCTGAATACCATGCACCGTCCACCATCAGCTGTTGAATCAGTACTCCTCCATGTTGAACACCACTTGGAGAAGCACTGAGGATGGCAAGGAAGCATATACTCTGGGTGGAGGACTTCAATGTCACCAAGAGAGTGGTTTGGTAGTACTACCACAGACAGAGCTGGCTGGGTTTTAAAGGATATTGCTTCTAGACTTGGTTTGTAGCAGGTGGAGGGAACCAATAGGGAGAGACATACTTGACCCGATCCTCACCAACCTGCCTGCTACAGATTCATCTGTCCAGGACAGTATCGGTAGAAGTGATCATCATGTTGTGTAGCACTATCACCATGTTAAATGGGATAAACTTCAAACAGATCTAGCAACTCAAGACTGGGCCTCCATGAGGCACTGCTGGCCATCAGCAGCAGTATTGTACTCCACCACATTCTGCAACCTCATGGTTCAGCATATACTCCCACTCCACCATTACTACCACCAAGCCAGGGATTCAACCTTGGTTCAGTTAAGAGTGGAGAGCATTCCAGGAGCAACACTTATGCATACTAAAAATGAGGTGTCAACTTAGTGAAGCTACAAGACAGGACTTGCGTGCCAAACAGCAAAAGCAGCAAGTAAGAGTTAAACAATTCCATAACGAATGCATCAGACCAAAACTCTTGCAGTCCTGCCACATCCAGCCTTGAATGGTGCTGGGACAATTAAACAACTTTCTGGAGGATATCCCCACCTCAAATGATGGAGGAGCCCAGCACATCTGTGTAAAAGACTGAAGCATTCGCAACAATCTTCAGCCAGAAGTGCCGAGTGGATGATCCATCTCGGGCATCTCTGGAGGTTCCCAGCATCACAGATGCCAGTCTCCAGCCATTACAATTAATTCAGGTAATAAAAAACAGCTGAAGGCACTGGATACTGCAAAGGCTATGGGCCCTGACAATATTCCCGTTATAGTACTGAAGACTGCTCCAGAACTTATTGCATCCCTAGCCAAGCAGTCCCAGGACAGCAACAACATTGGCATCTACCCAGCAATGTGAAAAATTGCCAGGTGTGTCCTGTACACAAGTAACAGGACAAATGCAACCCAGCCAATTACCACACCATCAGTCTACTCTCCATCAGCAAAGTGCTATCAAGTGGCACTTACTCAGCAATAACCTGATCACGGATGCTCAGTTTGGATTCCACCAGGGTCACTCAGCTCCTGACCTCCTTACAGCCTTGGTTCAAACATGGACAGAAAGGCAGAATCCTAGAGGCGAGGCAAAAAAGTGACTGCCCTTGACATCAAGGCAACATTTGACTGAGTATGGCATCAAGAAGCTCAAGCAAAACTGAGCCAATGGGAATCAGGGGGGAAACTCTCTGCTGGTTGGAGTCATACCTGGCACAAAAGATGGTTATGCTGGAGGTCAATCATCTCAGCTCCAGGACATCACTGCAGGAGCTCCTCAGAGTAGCGTCCTAGGTCCAACCATCTTCAGCTGCTTCATCAATGACCTACCTTCCATCATAAGGTCAGAAGTGGGAATGGTCGCAGATGACTGTACAATGTTCAGCACCATTCACAACTTCAGATAATGAAGCAGTACATGTCCAAAAGCAAATAGACCTGGACAATGTCCAGGCTTGGGCTGACAAGTGGCAAGTTGCATTTGCATCTGGGCAGCACGGTTGCACAGTGGATTAGCCCTGCGGCCTCATGGCGCTGAGGTCCCAGGTTCGATCCCAGCTCTGGGTCCCCGGCCGTGTGGAGTTTGCACCTTCTCCCTGTGTTTGCGTGGGTCTCGCCCCTCAACCCAAAGATGTGCAGGCTAGGTGGATTGGCCACGCTAAATTGCCCCTTGCCCCTTAATTGGAAAAAATGAATTGGGTACTCAAATTTTTTTTTTAAAGTTGCATTCGCGTCACACAAGTGCCAAACAACAACCATCTCCTGCAAGACAGGATCTAACCATCGCCCCATGACATTCAATAACATGATAGTCATTGAACCCCCCCCCAAAACTGAACTGGACTAGCCACATTATACTGTGGCTAGAGGAGGTCAAAGGCATCTACAAGGCACAAGTCAGGAATGTAATAGGGAGGGAGTTCCAGGATTTTGATACAGCAATAACATGATAGTCATTGAACCCCCCCCCCCCCCCCCCCCCTCACCAAAACTGAACTGGGGGGGGGGTTCAATGACTATCATGTTATTGCTGTGTCAACTTGCTTGGATGATGCCGCTCCATGCATGGAATGATCTGCCTGGTCTGTACGCAGAACAATACTTTTCACCGTACCTCGGTACACGTGACAATAAAACAAATCCAAATCATCTACAAGATATACTGCAGGAACTCGCCACACTGCAGGAACACGGCAGTTTCCTTTGGCACCACTTCCCAAACACTACTATCCAGAAGATATAGAGCAGCAGATACTTGGGAACCCCACTACCTAGAGGTTCCCCTCCAAAGTCACTCTCCACCCTGACTTGGAAATATATCACCATTCCTTCACTGTTGCTGTGTCAAAATCCTGGAACTCCCTCCCTACTGTGGGTGTACCTACACCTCAGGGACATAGTTTTAAAAACATTTATCCATGCGATGCGGGCCAGCGTTTATTGCCCATCCCCGAGGGCATTTAAGAGTCAACCACACTGATGTGGATTTGGAGTCACATGTAGGTCAGACCATGCACGATCAACAAATTTCCTTCCCTAAAGTACATTAGTGAATCAGTTGGGTTTTTATGGCAATTGACAATGGTTTCATGGTCATCTTTATTTAGACTTAATTCCAGGTCTCTTTATGGAATTCAAATTTCACCATCTGCCATGGTAGGATTCAACCCGGGTCCTCAGAGGACGACTCTGGATTACTAGTCCAGCGACAATACCACTACCTCCCGAGCGGTTCAAGGCAGCTCACCACTACCTTCTGAAGAACTCTGGATGGACAATGAATGTGAGCCTAGCAAGCGACACCCACATCCCGTAAATAAATTTAAAAATAATTAAATGTACTTGATTCCATAGATCATGATTAGCGACCAAGCCCAACTTAAATCTTGCGACCCACTTGAGATGAAGGAAGGCCACAGATGCAGCCCACTCACTTGTCTTGGCTACCCAACACTACTACAAATGGACAGCCTCTTTCATCACCCTACACTGGACAGACTACATGATTGCATCTGCAGTATTTTATTTTAGAGAGGTGCTTGGTGGATAGAATGGAGTTTGGAAACTCCGATTATGCATTTAGTGTGAGTATGCAGCAGGGGATGGGAACAGTCAGCCACGAGGTTTGGAGGTTCTGCCAGGGCCCAAAGACCTGGTTGGTGTTGCCAGTAATTAGCTAGAACCATAAGATGTTGAAAAAAGGGGCTGGCTAGCAGAGCAATGGTCATGAGTGGAGGGTGACAGCAGAGAAGCAGTGTCACAAGTGCCCACATGGAAGCTGGTAATTTGCAAAAAAAAAAAAAAAAAAAAAGAGAAGGGACGCGAGGAAATCCTTTTCATACTAGAGTTGCTAGGATCTGGAAAGTACTGCCTAAGTGTGTGGTTGAGGCAGGGTCAATTGAAGCTTTCAAAGAGAACTGGACTATTATCTGAAAAATAAAAAATTGCAGTGATATGCAGAAAAGGCAGGTGAGTGGCATTAGGTGAACTGCATCTTCAGGGGGCTAGTAAGAGACATAATGGACCAAATGGTCTCCTGTGCTGTAACCGTTCTGTGATAGTGACCTCATCCTTGAGCACTACAAGCTCCAGCATATTGATGTGGAACAGGAAAGCTCTCAGAATACAACTTGGGATGATCAAAAAGAACCATTGCAGGGAGAACACGTCAGAAAATGGTCTGGCGATGTTAAGACAGTGAAACAAATAAGGGTGGGGCAGTGGAAGGGGATCAGAAGAGGAATGGAGTGATGTTGAATATGATCATAGAACCTACAGTGCAGAAGGAGGCTATTTGGCCCATTGAGTCCACACCAGCCCTTAAGCACCCCACCCAAGCCTCCATCCTATCCCTGTAACGCCACCTAACCTTTTGGACGCCAAGGAGCAATTTAGCATAGTCCAAAGATGTGCAGGATTGGCTGTGGGAGGAAACTGGAGCAAACCCACGCAGACACTGAGAAAGTGCAAACTCAACAGAGTTACCAGAGGCTGGAATTGAACCCGGGTCCCTGGAGCTGTGAGGCAGCAGTGCTAACCACTGCTGGAGGTATATGCCAGTGCACCTTTCGTGACTTAAGATTCAAGTGAAATGCATGAGTTTCAATTAATGATGCAAATTTACATTAAAGGTAAGACTACTTGGAATAGAATCATAGAACAGCTACAGAAATGGACAGTCAGCTTATTGTATTCATGCCTGCCTTCAGACAGCAACTTAGTTAGTTCTACTCCTTCCTTTTGGTGGGTGCATTGCTGCCTCACATGGCTAAATGGCCTCCTGCTGCACTGTAAATTCTAATCTATGATGTAGGCATTTCTTCAGAAATGGTTACCGAATCCCTTTTTGAAAGTTGAATCTGCCTCCACCACACAGTGCTTGCCTGATCATAACCACTTCCCACAAAAAAATCATGTCTATGAAGTACTTTAAAGGCACATTAATCCAAGTGATAGTTCATACAATATAAAGAGCAGAATTAGGCCATTTGGCCCAGCGAGTCTGCTCCGCCATTCGATCATGGCTGATCTCATCATAGCCTTAAATACACCATCCTGCCCCTTAAATACACCAACCTGCCCCTTCTCCATAATCCTTCACCCCATTACCAATTAAAAATCTGTCTAATTCCTCAAATTTACTCACTGTCCCAGCATCTACTGCACTCTTGGGGTAACAAATTCCAGATTCACAACCCTCAAGTAATTTCTCCTCAACACTTTTGCTACCTCTTATCCCCACAAGAGGAAGCATCTGCTCCACGTCTACTTTATCCATACCTTTTATCATCTTGTATACCTCAATTTGTTCGCCCCTCAATCTTCTAAACTCTAGGAGAGTACAAGTCTAAACTGCTCATCACTCTGGGTGGGGTAATAGGAGTAGAAATATTAGAGATGGCCATGACAATAGACAGCTGTTATAGAGGTATTGGGGTACGAGATAAGCTTGGAGGTGCCTGACATTTTATTCTTATCTCGCCATATGCTCAATCCGCCAAGTCTGGTGCAACGCAATATGGACAGTCACCTGGGATGAAGCCTCTCAGAGGAATGACACTGCATAGTAGAGTTAAACAGACAATAAGTATGGGCAGCGAGGGGAAGGGAATAAATAATGACAGCACTCCTCTTTTATATAAACTCAATTTTTGCTTAAAAGTTCTCATTTCTCATAGCAAAAGAAAAACTTTTAAACAATTTTCTTTCCCCATTAATACCAACTGTCTGCAGCCCGAATTCAATTCCAGAGATCAGCAAGCTCAGATCACAGCATTTTTGCTGCATTACACATCGCATCTAAACAGTTGCCTCTAAATGCATGCAACATTCGAAGGAGCGCCGTCAAGTTGCACTAAGACAGTTTCTACCAACAATTAAAACTGTTTTCACCCCCACAAACCAACGATTTGAGTGACTTGAAGACACATTTCGCAGCTACCTGACGCCTGCTTTAACCTGGGGTGTGGTCCTTATTGTACGAGCGGGCGAACAACAAGACCCGACGTCTGCAAATCGCTGAGACAATAGCGCAACACAAAGAATGCTTGCAACCTTAAGTTAAAAGCCTCCTCCATTCCGATTTTTGTCTATGAAACAAGGTTTACAAATAAAGCTGCGTGTAAACGAAAACCTCCCATTCACACTGCTGGTAAAACTAAATTAGGGTCGCTAAAATCCGCAGAAACCTTACCAGTTCGGGTTGAAATCGCCAATCAGAATCTCTCGACGCCTTAACCTCGTTAACACAGTCAAGTTAAACACGCCCTTCCAACCCACCCACCCCTCTCCTGACTGCATAAATCCCCCGGCATCAAGGGGGACGGGGACTGGACATAGCTTGTTGCCACACGAGCAAGAGCACAGGACGCCAAGTCTCGATAGCACCTACTGCAAGTAAGTGGGTCACCAGATATGTCGGAAAAACAAAATTCGAATATCCAACCATATTACACCACATTCACACGGCATGTCCTACAAAAGTCTCCTCATTCACACGGAGGAACGTCTGACAGATTCGGGAGTGTGCTTCCACAAGCTAGTCACGCAAAAACCTGATATTCTTACAGGAATGCACCTTCAGCCAAACCTCAAGCTGCTCCATCACCGTCCCACCAGCAAAACAGACCCACCACAGGGGGCAGTATGAATTGGGAGCCCTCAAACATGGATTCCAGACCCCATGAAGTTTCATGCAAGGACACAAAGTCCATCATTAAGACTGGCTCTGCAGTGTTGACAAAGAGGCCTGAAGGACATCTGCCAGATTGGATGTGCAGGAGATGGCGCAACAACCAACATGACAACCACATTTTCACAAGTGACAACTGCACAGGTCTTGGAGACCAAGTTCTTCACATGGAGGACACTTTTGATCATGTTGCATCGTAGTTGATAATATTGATCATGGTAGTCCCTACCATGCCCAATGGGATTGATTCAAACCAAATCCAGAAGCTCAAGACTGGCCATCCACGAGATGATATAGACCGACAGAAGCAAAATCTTATCCAACCACAGTCTAACGGCCTAGCATATCCCTCTCCAAACTTACTGACCAAACTTTTGGGGAAAGCTACAACACAGGACTAAAGATAAACTGTAACTAAGATAAACTGTAAAAGCAGCATGCCATAGACAGAGCTCAGCAATTCCACAATCAATTGATCAGGTTAAAAACTCTGCAGTTTTGCCACATCCGGTGATCAGAGGTGGACAATTATGTAACAGGAGGATAGAGCCTCTTTGCAAACATCTTCAGTCAGAATTGACAAGTCGATAATCCCTCTCGGTCTGCTGAGGTCTCCAGCATCAAATGCCAGCCTTCAGACAACTCTATTTACTCCACATAAGAAAGGCACTCAATAAAGCAATGGACCGCAGCGACATCCTGACTCTTGCTGAACGCTAGTGCTCCAGAACTAGCCACACCGAGCTAAATTAATCCAATACAGCATAAACACTGGCACCTACCTGACAATGAAAAAATTATTCAAATAAATCCAGCGTACAAGCAGCAGGACAAAATCCAATCTGACAAGTTAACTCTCCATTTAAATGATAGTTGGTATTGCCTGCTGATAGACCTATAAAACAGTATTAAGACAACAATAACCTGCTCAATGCTAAGTTTGCAAAAGAAGACCATTGTGGGCTATTGGAAACCAATTATCTCAGCTCGCAGGACATGCTCGCAAGAGTTGCTCAGGGAAGTATACTACACCTAAATATTCTCAGTCACTCCCAACGATCTTTCCTCCTTCACAAGGTCAGAAGTGCGGTTGTTTGCAGATGATTGCAGTGTTCACATGACAATTCCTCATCAGTTTGTGCCCATATGCACCAAGACATGGACAACATTCAGCCTTGGGCTGATAAATGACAAGTAGCAATCATGCTACTCAAGTGCCTGGAAATGACCACCGACCCACGACATGCATGGCATGACCATCGCTGAATCCCCCACTATCAACATTCTCAGGAGTTAACAAAACAGGACCAATCATACCATGATCAGTTTCAAAAGCAGAGGCTAGGAAATCTGCAGCAGGCAACTTGCCTCCTGATTCAAAGCCCATTCTCCATCTACAAGGCACAAATCAGGAGTGTGAATGAAGCACATGCTCCTCAGGCCTGGATCAGTGCAGTTCCAACAACCCTCAAGATGTTTGACACCTTCTGCTTGATCCTGGCCTGGTCAGGTGACACTCAAATCTTATGAATAAAACAGTGTCATTAATTTTACCACCTCTTAAATATGCCATTAACCTTCCTTGCTCCAAGGAGAACAATCCAACTATGCTCATATCTACACACATACCCCTTGTACTTGCTCAGGTAAATCTCTCATCCCTCCTACAGTGAGCTGGTCAGAATTGGACACAATACTGTTGCTTAGGCAATCTGTACTTGGAACAAAAAGCTTTTTTTGTAATTGGAGTAAATAAAGAAAAGAATGCAATATGAAGTTTAATTTATCTTTCGGGTCTAGGATATGCAGCGTATTATCAACAGAGTTAAACAGAAAATAAATGCAGAGGTAAATAAAGTGGATCATCTTGCTAATACATTCCAAGAGACAGGATGTTGTGCAGCCAAGGATGTGGGCAAAGTCCACTGTAGGACTCAGGAAATATTACATTAAAGGGAGTCAGTCTGTTTTGGTAGATGTAAATGATTCCGAAGCACAATGTTAAAATAAAAGCTGGTGGCTTTACTCGTGCCTAGACCAAGATTATTCATTTCAATTGATGCTAAATTGGATCTTACTGTACTAAAAGGTCTACCTACACATGCACCAAAAAATACTTCAGAAGGATAAGAGTAAAGGCTTGAATTTCACCAGTCTCCATGTAGAGCACTTTTCAAGTAATCATTGCTGTAAATCAGGCATCACCTACGAATCTGAAGTTAAGCGATGCTGAA